>NC_053156.1:279150429-280522929 GCF_016835505.1 Polypterus senegalus | reverse complement strand
TCACTTCAATTATGCTTTTTCCTCATTCTGATGCTCAGTTTGAACATCAGCAAGTCATCTTGATGATGTCTATGGATTGGTTGATTAGATATTTTTGTTAATAAGTAGTTGAACAGGTGTACCTAATACAGTGGCCAGTATATATATATATATATATATATATATATATATATATATATATATATATATATATATATATATATATATACAGTGTGTGTGTATATATATTGTGGAAGACTGCCGGCTTCGAGGCCGGTCCGCACCCCCAGGCCGACAGGAGGAGCTCTCCAGACAGCGGATCGTGCTCCAAGGTCCAGCAGGGCCTTATGGACTCTGTGGTGTTTATACACAGCCCTGCTGGATACCTTGGCGCCACCAGGAGTCGCTGTGGGGGACTTATGGGCTCTGTTGTGCCTTATGACCCGGGAGTACGTCACGGTCACGTGACAGGAAGGTATGGCGTGCTCCCGGGTTGAAGTAATAGACTGATTGCCCTGACCCGGAAGGAATAAGGAACTGTGGACTGCTGGGACAGGAACACCTCCGGGTCAGGGGCTATAAAAGGACGCTGCCTCAGTCCAGACACTGAGCTGTGCTGGGTGGGAGAGGAGCAAAGTGTCTGGGCGAGGAGGAGAGGTTATTGTGTTTATTAGAGTGTGTTTATTTGTACTTAATGAGTAGTGTGGAAGGTGCTTGGTGCACGGAAAGAAAATAAAAAGAGTCTTGGACTGTTACCTGGTCTCGGAGTCGTACCTGAGGGTTCGAGGGTGCACTACTGCCCCCTACTGCCACACTGGCGTAGCCGACAGGATTCTCTGGCCGTCTGTTGGCAGAGGACCTGCATAAAAAACAAAATTTGTGTGGGCAGACAACCCTCGGTCGAATCCCCATTTTTACACGGAGGTGCACAACACCACCCGCTGCCAAGGAAGCGGCAACAGTGCGTGCTATCCCGCTCTACAGGGCCATGGGAAAGAAAACAGGAAAAAAGAAGGTCAGTCCCAGCCGCCTGCAGGGCATGACGGACGCCGCGATGTCCTGGACCCTCCTGACCGGGAGCGAGGAAGACAAAGCGCTGATACGGGCCAAACAAGCCCGGGCCGCGAAGGACCCGGCACACGGACAAATCCCGGGCGCAGCGTACTCCTTAGACGGTCCGGGGGTGCCGCATTCCGTTACGGAGGCGGCTGCAGGTAAACCGCCCGACGTCCCGTCTTTGTTGTTTTCCTGTTTTGCAGACGTCCGCCGGGAGGATTGCAGCGGCGTCTTGGATGACGGCCTCATGCCTCGGCAAAATGGCCGCGGCTCCCAGAAGGCAAGTCGCGGTGAAAGGCGGCTAGAGACAGCCGCGGTTGGTGACAACAGACTGGTCACCCGCGGGGGGTGTCGGGACGGTGGAGGAAACCCGGAGTCCGCCGACGAGGCCGGTCGTCCCCTAACGGGTCCGAGCCTCCTCGAAAGGGAGGGGAAGGCGGGCGAAGCGCCGAAAAAGAAAAGCCACCGACAAGGAGGGACGGGTTGTGGCTGACGAGTCTGCCGCGGTAAAGGAGAAGGCAGATCGCAGCCGGCTTGTAGTAGCCAGCCGTCCCTCTGAGGACTCCAACTCCCAGGAGCCTTTGCGCGACCCAGCGGAACACGTGCCTGGAGGCGACGTGCTCATTGGTTCCCGGCCGGAAGGTAAGCTCAACGCGGAAGCGAAAATGCAGCCGGCCGTAGTAACTAACTGTTTGGACTTACGGGGTCTCGAGAAATACCTCGAGCCCCTGCACCGTTCTTGCAGGGTGTCGAAGAGCTAAAGGAACGAGTGGAGGAACTAGGAGCGACGGCAGCAGCACCTGTAAAGGCGCTGAAGGATTTTGTGCAGCGGCTGCGCCGGGAAGCTCCGGAGATGATCGATGCGGGAGTACAGGTGAGTCCCTCCCGTGTCGTAGAGAATAAGGGGACACAGTGCGATCGGGCACCGCGGAGAATGAGTAGCGCGTGTCAAAGCACTGTGTACCCGACAAGAGACTGGGGCACGATGACCGATTGGTCGGGGACTGGAGCAAACAGCCCGGGGCATGCGCGTGGCGTGGCTTTCCGGGACAGTACGGCTCACCAGGACCCGACCGGTCTTAAGTGCGGGGTAGCGCCGGTGGTAGGAGTGCCGGGGGATGCGCCGCTCGTGCCGGTGCAGCTGAATAGTGCTGTTCATCGGTGCGGGGCGGTGCAAATGACGCCGACTCCCAGTAAGCGGAAGGTAGCGGGTGTGCAGACAGCACAGAGGCTCTCCTCTTCCCATGGAGGGCCTCAGGCTGAGCGCAAGCCCCACATTAAGCGGGAGATCCCCAAAAGGAATGGTGGGTCTCCCAACAGGATGGAAGGAAGGCTTGAGGGCCGCCAGGCGGCCATGATGACTTCCCTGGCAGGTGAAGGGGCGGAGACGACGCTGACGGAGTTCCCGAGATGTTTTTGGTCCCGCAGAGGGGAACAGCCAGGAGGACTCCGTCGGTGCTATAATTGCCGGGCGACCGGGCCACGAGGCGCCATTGTCCCCGGGGAGACAGGAAGTACACCGTCCCTCCAAGGTTCGCTCGAGGACAGGGACAACGCATTCAAGGCCCGGATGACGCGTCCTCCTGGAGGAGGACGTCCCTTTCGGGGCCGGACGCTCCGCCCCAGAAGTCGTCACTAAGGGGGGGGAACTGTGGAAGACTGCCGGCTTCCGAGGCCGGTCCGCACCCCAGGCCGACAGGAGGAGCTCTCCCGACAGCGGGATCGTGCCCCGAGGTCCAGCAGGGCCTTATGGACTCTGTGGTGTTTATACACAGCCCTGCTGGATACCTTGGGCGCCACCAGGAGTCGCTGTGGGGGACTTATGGGCTCTGTTGTGCCTTATGACCGGGAGTACGCCACGGTCACGTGACAGGAAGGTATGGCGTGCTCGGGTTGAAGTAATAGACTGATTGCCCTGACCCGGAAGGTATAAGGAACTGTGGACTGCTGGGACAGGAACACCTCCGGGTCAGGGGCTATAAAAGGACGCTGCCTCAGTCCAGACACTGAGCTGTGCTGGGTGGGAGAGGAGCAAAGTGTCTGGGCGAGGAGGAGAGGTGAGTGTGTTTATTTGTACTTAATGAGTAGTGTGGAAGGTGCTTGGTGCACGGAAAGAAAATAAAAAGAGTCTCGGACTGTTACCTGGTCTCGGGAGTCGTACCTGAGGGTTCGAGGGTGCACTACTGCCCCTACTGCCACAATATATATATATATATATATATATATATATATATAGTGAAGTTGAACCCGGACACAGACAGACACGGACGCCAAATGTCCCAAAACCCACACATTTAATTTGTTCTGCACCTGCCACAGACCCCTGCCAGGTTGAGATTCTAAACTCCAGTTCCGTGGCCTCGATGTAAACCAGGGGGGGCTGCCCTCTCATGTCCCAGGGGAGATACTGCTGGTAATATGTCCACTCCCCCGGTCTTCTCTTCAAAAGGACGTCCTGGCCGGGCAAGACCTCTGGCTGTCTGTCACACTGTGTAAAATGGAAATAAAACATCATACTTTATACAGTAAATATGTATATTTATATACAGGTATATGTATATATACTGTATATATATATATATATATGGTATATAGTTATATATATATATATATATATGAGAGATATCCATCAATCCATTATCCAACCCGCTATATCCTAACTACAGGGTCACGGGGGGTCTGCTGGAGCCAATCCCAGCCAACACAGGGCGCAAGGCAGGAAACAAACCCAGGCCACCACAGGGCACACACACACACGCATACACTCGGGACAATTTAGAATCGCCAATGCACCTAACCTGCATGTCTTTGGACTGTGTATATATACAAGGTGGTCTGGATCTAATTATGCAGATCCAGATCGTCTGGATGACTTTGATTTATTCGGGGACGATTCCAGTTCGGCGTGAAGACGACTCTTTTTGCCGTCATTTTGCACACTTCTCAATGGTCCAGGATTTGTCGGGTGTGTGTATGTGTGTATATATATATATATATATATATATATGAGATAAATAGTTATATATGTATATATATATATATATATATTGTGACACCTGTAGGAGGCATTCCTTCCACCCTACCCAACACAGACAGACACAAGAGGCACACTTACAACACTTTTTATTTCTTGTTCTCTTTTCTAGCACAGTGCTCAAATCGCCAACAATAACAGTCCTTTCCTTCTTCTCTTTTTTCTTTCTCTTCTTCTGCTGCCTCTACTCCTCCCTTCATAAGCTCTGTCCTCCACCTCCCGACGCTGGCTCTCAGAATGAAGTGATGCGGCCCCTTTATATTGGCCCCAGTTGTGCTCCACGTGCTCCTTGATGATCTTCCTGCAGTCCATGGCTCAGGAATCGTCCAGGTGCCCTCTCATGTCCCAGGGGAGGTATTGCCTGTCTCCCAGTCTTTTCATCATCCAGGCGTCCCGGCTGGGCAGGACCACCAGCCGTCTGCCACGTATATATAAGATATATAAGGTACAAGGTATAAAGAAATACCTAAAATATCATTTCCTTCACATCTGTTCACACTGACTCGAGTCTGTCATGGCTGCCACTAGACACTTAGTTGAAGGAGGTGAATACTTGCTCACTCGATGACTGTATTTTGTGTTTTATATTCTGTAATTCATTTAGACCACTTTGCAGAGATCTGTTTGGTAGTCTTTTTCTGTATTTCAGTGTCAAAAAGCCAAATTCAGTCCATTGTGTTTAAATGTTGTATAACCCTTACAATTAGGGCACTATTTATTTTGCACATATCTTCAAATTATTTTTTTATATTTCTATATAGTACTTTGACCAAATAAGAATTACATTTTATTTCACTGTATAAACAAGAGTATCCCAGACCTGAGATGACTCTTTGACTTTGACTTGATTTGCTTGTCTTTGCATGAAGTGCCACAGCGCTGAGGACAGCAGACTCTCCAGTGTGTCACCTCATGCGCACAGCCTGTCACCTGGAGCCACCTTATAACACAAGTCCACATCTCTCCGAAACACAGCTGTGTTCTTGGGTGCCTTGTTAATGTGTTGCTTGTGCCCTCATTGTGAATGTGACATGCCACTGGGAACAGAAGCACACGCCTGAGCCTACGGGGGTCCAGCAGGCTCCCCGGCTTGCCCCCTTCCTCCACACAGGCCCTTGTGGCCACTGGCCATCACCTGGAGCAGCCAGGGGAGTGTACCTCTTACATGCACATCAATTCATGGGGAAAGCCGGAATCATGGCTTAGCAAATCAGGATAATGTGGTATGAAATACCAACGGCATGCTTCAATGACTTGCATCTGCCAAAGTGTTTTATTTTATTTAGCTATTCTAATGTTCCAATCAAAATAAATTAGCGTGACAATTTCATTTCTTCAGACACCGTGGCGTGGGGAGGGAGAGTTGCCGCTTTTGTTAGCAGTAGCTGGCGCCCTGCATTCTTTAAGTCCTCATACCGGGAGCTCCGTCCAGTGTATGACATTAACCTGAGTCCTGCCCTGCAAGCAGGTCTTCCAACTTACAGGGAAAACTTGGGGGTTAGTGGCAGGACTGGCACGCAAGCCACCATAACAAAGCTCACACTGTCCCAGTGTGGTACTGAGGTGTCACCTACAGTACTCGGGTCCCAATCCATCTGGTGGATGCAGCAACAGGTTGTAATCAAGGCATGCTGCTGACTCAAAATCTCACTCAGTGGCAAACTTAAGTGACAAGTGAACAAAGAGGTTTGAGTCTGGACCTGAGAGGGGACAAAGATTATGACACATGGTACTGTGTTTTGTCTCGGTAGAGTTCTTTATGACTCTACTTTTCCCTTTTGTGTTGTTTATTTTTCAAAATGCTTCAAATCCCTTAGACTTACCATTGTTTTTAACTTATTGTACTTTATAACTTCTCCCCACCTTCCCTTGAACATCTATAACCTCAGGCAATTAGGTGTAGTAAAAGACAAGCACGAGTTATGTTACACTTTAAATAAGGTATTATTGATAATATTCATAAATAATAACAATAAGCAAAGTACAAGTGAATATTGGAAACCATACAACCTGATGAATGTTGATGTGTAGTTTCAGGCAGCACACGGACTTGTTTGTTACTTTAAATGTCTCTAGTTAAGGCATCATTTTTGGTCAGCTTTCTCAATATGGCTGCCGAGTTGAGCTTCTCATGACAACGGTGTGTCAGAGAGAAGGAGGGGTAAAACATTTTATTGATCTATTCCACTTTCAAAATTCATTTACAAGATATCAAATATTCTTAAAAAAAGAGTGAGCATTCTGTTTGTGTCCACAACACTATCAACCACTGGCATCCTGTGGGAATACTGAACACCTCCATCGAGGCTGCATCTGTTGATCTGTCACTCCCTGGTGCACCCAATCTTTAGCCCTTATCGGACATCTAGCAAAGTTATGGTGTCCTTTCTTGTCCCATTAGTTTAACTGGTGTGCCGTTACTGAGTGTGGATGTGTGGGCAACTGCATCTTGTGCAAGTGAGGATTCAACCCTCTACAGCCTTAAGAAATGAGATCAGAAAGTGGATGGATGGATGGATACAATAATATTACATTAAAAATAACCTTCTGTGGCCACTTGATTACACTGCCTATCAAACACCACTATCTACAGGATCCTGTTTTGCTTCCAGAACATCCAGATGTTTCAGCTTTAGAAAGATGCTGGAAACGTATATAAGTGCCAGGCAGGATTATCTGGCACCTTTACCTTGACAGGAGGAACAAACAAAGGAGCAGTGGGTCAAGGCTCCCGTTTCTGAATCATTTTTTATCTCCCTTCCACTAGGTGGCAGAATCCCAGGACCTCAGTGACCATCTGTATACCTGTAGGGAATGATGGGAGTTGTAGTGCCGTGAGTCAGCCCTACTCAGTAAAATTGGGGCTGCCAGGAGGGTGCTGTGGAGTTTCATGTTTCCTATTTTTTGGGTCTTCCATTTGACCCGGAAGTGCTGCTATTGCTCTATACCTTGGCATTGGAAATACTCCCTGATCTGACATAAAAAAGAAGCCATCCAGCCTTCTCAAGCATCCTCTGGGTGAGTTAGAGTTTGGAGGAAGAAGAGAAGAGAAGGAAGAATAATTTGATTGGAACTGTGTTTGTGTGATCTTTAAAGAAACATTTGTGAGGTATTTGTGTAATAGAAACTTCTGTTTTGAACTCATCACTGTATTTGAGTTGGTTATGTACAGGGTTTGAGGCTCAGTGGTGCCTCCCTTATATGTCATACATTCTTTGAGGATTTCGCTGCGTGCTGATGTGATAGCACCACATGATCTCTGTGGATGTTTAGGCTTCACAATCATGGCATGGACCTAAATACTCTCCATTAGTGTGGACTCTTCAGTCACTGTCATGTTCATAGGGTCAGCCTGAGATGATATGTGCCTTGTGGTTAACTTGAAAAGGGGGCGAAATGGTCAACAACAATGCTGAGGTACATTGTGGCATTCAAGTGACTCTCACTCGATAATAGGAAAGCATTCGCATACCATTACAGTCCCACCAAGAGTGACATAACACAGGATGAATCTGTGGATTTACCCATTTGCTCCATATTCTGGCCTTCTCTCTGCATGCTAAAATGGAAATCAGGGTTCATCAGACCAGGTGATGTTTTTCCAGTCTTCAGTCATTCACTTGTGCAGCCACATCTTCCGGTTGTTATGAGCCCTGGAACCCATCATGGTGTCTTGCACTGCTCGATTTAATGACCTTCAGAGATGCGTGTCTACTCACCACCATTTAAGTGCTTGTGGTCTTTCTGTTAACTTGAACAAGTCTCTTCACTATTCTCTGACCCCCTTCATTTGTAACGTGCTGTCCCCTCGTGGTGATTCAGGGCTGTCTTAACAGCATTATAGGCCCCCGGCCTAAGCAGTGCACTGGGACCTCTACCTACACAACCACTCAGCAAGTCACAACATACATAGATTAGCATGGGGCCCCTGGGTATCTGCCCAGTCTGTCCATGTGTTAAGACAGCCCTGTGGTGATCTACCACACCTGGCATTAGGGGTCTTCACTTAGAACGCATGTCTGGCCACATTCACTGAACAGAAACTTTTGACCGTGACGGCCTGCTATACGAGAGTCGATGGAGTTGTACCCACTTGACTGGCTACCTAATAAAACATCTGAATTCCACACCACAGCTCTTCTCACAAGGCTCCCTTCTCTCTTTTTTTTGTCTCAACTGTGTTCCCTTCATCATGTAAATACCATTTATCTTTCGTAGAGATTTCCATGGAGAGGCCCGTTTAGGACTTGAATGGCCGCCGATTGTTGCCAGCATCAAATGTGTCTCGGTCCTCAAGTCTCCTTTGTTCCCTTTTCACTTCACGGTTTTCTTTCATCTTTGTTTTGATTGCATGTCGGTGACTGGCTCTTCACTAATAGAAAAGGAAAAAAAAAATACTTTAAAAGAAAGTCAAGAGTCGCAGCAGCTGCTAATGAATATGCAGCTGCATTTATTACTTTTTCAATTTATTTCATTTTTTTTAACACTGTGCAGCTTTTACAGTCCTTGCTTTTCTTTGGCGTAATTAGCAGGGTCGGGCTTTTCTGTGAAATTTGAAGTATTGCCTGAGCTGAGGATTTCTGTATAAGTGGCTGCAGTAAAAGACCATTTTAGTAGCCATTCAGATTGAATTTAGCTGGCATGGACTAAACAAGGTGTCAGAATGGCACCACAGGGATGCCATGTTGACCCTAAAATGTACCCAAAAGCGGCGCCTGGATGTCCAGTCCTAATGGCTGCTCTTATGTCATTCACCACATGCCTAGTAGAAGTGAAATCGGCTGCAAAGGCAGCCCACTGACGTCTGTCATAAAGCTGTCATCTGCCAATTGAATGACCTGCTAAGACCTGGAATTTGAGATTTCGTGGACAAAGTTGATGATTACACCCCTGGAACAAAACATTTGGAATAACTTGAAACTGACAAAAGTCATGGGTACTCTGTCACTGTCTATTCCATACTCAGCAAAGATCAGACATTCCTTTAGAATTTTGATTCAACAGAATCCATCCATCCATCCATTTTCTAACCCGCTGAATCCGAACACAGGGTCACGGGGGTCCGCTGGAGCCAATCCCAGCCAACACAGGGCACAAGGCAGGAACCAATCCAGGGCAGGGTGCCAACCCACTGCAGGACACACACAAACACACCCACACACCAAGCACACACTAGGGCCAATTTAGAATCGCCAATCCACCTAACCTGCATGTCTTTGGATTGTGGGAGGAAACCCGAGTGCCCGGAGGAAACCCACGCAAACACGGGGAGAACATGCAAACTCCACGCAGGGAGGACCCAGGAAGCGAACCCGGGTCCCCTAACTGCGAGGCAGCAGCGCTACCACTGCGCCACCGTGCCACCCATATTCAACAGAATATTTTAAGTAATACAACAGGTGAAAATGGCATGGATGTTACCTAAAATTTTGTTGCATAACCTTTAGAGGCCATCAGTGCGATTCCTGGAGCTCTCCATAAGGCGTCTGCTCCAGTCCACAGGTCGTTCGGCCCACTCGTCCTGAGCAATCTGCTCCAGCTAGGTCAGGTTTGAAGGGATCTTCTCCTGACTGCAGTTTTCAGTTCTCTCCATAGATGTATGATGGGACTCAAGTCCGGGCTCATAGAAGACCACATCAGAAGAGTCCAGTGTTTGGTTCTTAGCCATTCTTGGGCTCTTTCTGCTGTGTGTGTTTGGCTCCTTATCCTGTTGTAGGATTCATGACCTGTGACTGAGACAGAGCTTTGTGACACTGGACAGTACATTTCACTCCATAATGTCTTGATAGTCTTGACATTTCATTGTTCCCTGCCCAGACTCAAGGCACCTCATGCCAGGCACAGGCAAGCAGCCACTAAACATATCCAAGCCTCCTCCATGTTCAAAATAATTATGGTGATCTTTTCTTTGACAGCTTCATTTTTTTTTGACTGTAGAGTGTTGCAGGTGGCTGAGTGTGGTCAGCAATCAGCCACCTATTTAAGGAGCCGGCGCCCTGCAATCAAGGCTGGAGTCGGGTGAGTAGGAGGACAAGGTCGAGGCAGAGGAGGTGAGGAGAGGCCCGAGTGTTTGTGTAAAGAGGACTGAATTTATTGACTTTGGGGAACTGGGGGGGTTTGGTGGTGGTGCACTTACCATTTGTGACTTTGTGTAAATAAACGTGGGTGATGACTGAAATGGTGTCCGCCTGTGTGTGTCCGGGCCGCTATATTTCACAAGAGATAGAGCTGACGTGACAGGCCAAAAAGTTCCAGATTTGTCTCATCTATCCAAAGGACATTCTCCCAGAAGCATTGTGGTTTGTCAATATGCACTTTACTACATTCCAGTAGGGCTTCTTCCCCTGAGCCCACTGTGTCACTCAAAAAATAATGGACTTTGAGATCAGACACTGATGGACCTTGGAGTTCAGCTTGTATCTCTTGGGAAGCTGTCCTTGGTTTTTTGTCTACCATTCTCACTATCCTTCTGCCTATTGTGGGGTTGATTTTCATCTGGGAGGTTGGCTACAGACTCATGGACCTTAAATTTCTAAATAACATTTGCAACTATTGTCCGAGGAACGTCAACTCTGGGCTTGAGAGTGTCCAGGATAAAAACCAAGATCCAGGCCTTTAATGACCTCTTGGGCACAGCCATCAGCAGTGTGTCTGCTGCAGAGTGAGTGTCAATTTCATTGAGAGGTTAATTTACCTTCGGCAGTGACATTCATGTCTCTGGTGACTCTTCCTATGAAGTCAGTAGACGGATTGGGAGAGCATGGGGTGTCATGAGGTTACTGGAAAGGGGTGTGTGGAGCTCCCGATATCTCTGCAAAAGGACGAAGGTCCAAGTCTTTAGAGTTCTGGTGCTTCCTGTCTTGCTATATGGTTGTGAGACATGGATGCTATCCAGTGACCTGAGGTGAAGACTGGGCTCCTTCTGCACTGTGTCTCTTTAGAGAATCTTTGAGTATTGCTGGTTTGACTTTGTGTTGCTCACAAAGTCCCAAATGAGGCACATTACCTGCCTTGTGAGGAAGCGTCAGTTACGATACTACGGTCATGTGGTTTGATTCCCCGAGGGTGATCCAACTCACAGGATCTTCATTATTGAGGACCTGAGTGGCTGGACCAGGCCAAGGGGAAGCCCACGTAACACCTGGCTGCAGCAGAGAGATGGTTATTTCCGAAGGGTGGGACTGGACCACTTGTCTGCCTGGGGGGTTGCCTACCAGGATCCCAAGCTGTTTCGTTGTGTGGTGGGAGTGTCAACATGTTGTACCAGTGCTTGCTCCCCCACCTGACCTGATCTGCCTGTTTTTGATCATTTTTTTCTTAACAATATTGTTTATTTGCATTCTGCCTTTGTTTTAGTTCCTCCTGTTGCTCATCCAAAGCTTCCCATTACACAAGCCACACACAGCCAGCACTTCCTCATGCTATATCAACACGGAGGTGCATTTTCTCACCTGTTGCCTGAAATGCCCAGATGCCCTACTTATTCCTTAAAAACCTTTCAGTCACCTGAAGTCTTCTGAAACCCATTAAAGACCATCCCCAGAACACAGGGTTAGTTCTGATTCACCACTTTCAGAATTCATTGGCCCTTTCCTTTAAATCACTTCTGGCACCATATCCTACCCTCTTTTACTTTTAAAGATCTGCTTTGCTTGTGTTTAACTCTCTTATAAATGACCCTTTTGTTCTTGATGCTGATTCTGCTATTCTGCTCGCCCACTCTTTCAGCTAATCGATTGCTGCTTACGTTCAGCTGTGCTCCACAGTCTGACGCGATGCCAGGTTTCTGACAGGCTTTCCCCCTTCTTTCAAGTTTATTCTCTTGTAATCTGCCCTACTTATTTATTTTGTGTTGCTTTAAATTAACAACCATCTGAATTATCCAGATATGTTCCCTTTCTGGCTCCCGACACTCATAGGTGCTGTGAGGCAGCAACAGAAAATGGTGAAAAATGGTAATAAGATCTTAAAATCATAGAGGCCAGACTAATACTTCACTGATTCTGATCCCAATATAGACCTCACCCTAGGAAGCCAGACCCCAAAATCCACAAGCAGGTTTCAGGCTGCACAGGCTCATAATGGAGATTTAATTTTAACAAGTTCAAAATATGTTTTAAGTGCTTAGAAATACCCTTCAAGGGAGAGGAAACCAACAAACTTCTGGCTTGACAGACAAGGCCAAGGAAAAATCTTTATATATGAAGAACTAAAAAAACAAAGACAAGCAAAGGAAAAATTACTAAAATAAAAAGGCAACATAAAGTAAACTGTCTGCAATCCAAGAATAAGAAAAAAACAAAAGGAGACAAACAATACTTACAATGACACTCTGAGGGAATCCATTTCCTTCAACCATAATATAAAGTCCCTCAGAAATGACATCATGGTGGCCTGCCTCTTGGCAACACAACCACGAGACAAATACACCCGATGCAAAATTACTAAATTAACCAAATTGGAATCAAAACATTTCGGAGGAGATCAGACTTCACAGCTAGACCCTAAGATTGGTGAGGCTTGTGGCTATAAGAGGACCCTGCCATTTTGCTTATTTAAAAATTACAAGGCCAATGTAAAGTACAAAACTATCCAAAAATCCCCATGGCCATCAAGGAATCAAGGAACAGTCGCTAAAAAGCACCATACAAAATAAATTGAATTGAATTTCAGAGTTCAATAAAATGGCTACCTGTCTGTGGACTCTGAAGACATGAAGCAGCACTACTCCCCAGTATGCCACAACTCCACTTTCAAAAAGCCAACACCTGAGCCTCTCAAGTGATCAATTACAGCTCAGTCTCTCTTCTCTCCCTTTTATTCCAAACACTTGAGCGTGTTGTCTTTCACTACATCTCCACATTCCTACTACAAAACAGATCACTCAAACCTCACCAGTCTAGTCTCAAGAGGGGCCATTCTACCGAGACTTGAATGACTGTTCTTGATTCTCTGTGGCCGCCACCATGTCATCTGTTCTTATCCTCCCTGACCTCTGTTTGGTCTTTGACACTGTCAACCATCACATCATCCAGTCCATCCTCTCTGACGGAAGTCAAAAAATAGAAAATATAAAAAGTCAAACAATACTTACAATAGAAGGCTGCACATAGATTTCATGTGCAGGAGCTTCACTCATGGCAAAATGGGTGTGAGGCCTCCAAAAAGTGTTTCACAAAGCAGGACACTCACCAGCCTACCCAGATGAGGCTGCCCCCACCCAAGTCAGCCAGCCCCACTAAAAATCAAGAAAGGGAGCTGGCTTCAATAATGCAATAAACTTCCAAAATTAACAAAAATACCTTACACGGCAGAGAAACTTTAAAAACGCTTCTATAGACAATTCAAACTGTAATTAAATAAAAAATGAAAGGTTTATAGGAAAATAGTAAAAATATAACTTAAAAGGAAATCTGAGGCAAACCAGTCCAAATCCATATTCTAAAGGCAAATCAAAAAAATCATGAGTGGGCTCCCCTCAACTTTCTCGTATACTCAGATATGGGATGGATATTTGAGGAGTAAACCACAAGACAATGATTATATTTTTTTTATAATGTACATTAAGGAACCATCAACAACAAATCAAATCAAATTAATAATATATCAAACAATTATTGCAAAAGTAAAGCTGAATAAATTGGACTCTTCAGCTGCATGAATAAACGGTAAAGTATCACTTCCAGTTATCAGAAATAGCTCAAACGTTAATAGAAATCTATGTTTTGTACCTAATACTTGTATGCAAAATTTGGTTGACCTAACTGAAAGTGTAATCAAGTTATCATGCTTACAAACACACTCACAAACACACCCACAGACAGACACACAGAAATAATTCCGAAAATGGTATTTTTGGACTCAGTGAGGTCTAAAACATTGAGATTCATCAAAATCTCAAAATTGAATTTTTGGATGATTGCAATACTTTTTCTTTGAGAAAGTAAATTGGACACAAGGAGGTCTAAAACATTGATATTCATCAAAATCTTGAAATAGAACTTTTGGACGATTACAATACTTTATCTATGAGAAAGTATATCAGACACAGCAAGATCTAAAACACTGAGATGTATCAAAATGTCGAAATCGAATTTTTGGATGATTGCAATACTTTATCTTTGAGAAAGTAAATTGGACACAGGGAGGTCTAAAACATTGATATTCATCAAAAATTTCGAAATAGAACTTTTGGACGGTTACAATACTATATCTACGAAAAAGTAAATCGGATGCAGCGACATCTAAAACATCAAGATTTATCAAAATCTCGAAATCATATTTTTTGGACAATTACAATACTTTATCTACAAGAAAGTAAATCGGATGCAGCGAGATCTAAAACATTGAGATTTATCAAAATCTCGAAATCATATTTTTTGGACGATTTCAATACTTTATCTATGAGAAAGTAAATCTGACACAGCAAGATCTAAAACATCGAGATTTATCAAAATGTCGAAATCGAATTTTTGAACGATTACAATACTTTATCTACAAGAAAGTAAATCGGACACAGGAAGGTCTAAAACATCGAGAGTTATCAAAATCTTGAGGTCGAAATTTTGGACGATTACAGTACTTTCCCTTGTTCTTCGTATACAAGAAAGTCAAAACAAGCCAAAAGACGTAAATCCAATAGAAACAGCAATACTTACAAACAACTCCTTCACAAACCCAGTGATGCACTGTTGGATCTGACTCCAATATACAGTAAAGCCAGCAGCAGTGACATCAAAGTGGCCCCGTCTCTTGTAGCGCCACCCACAAAACACAAGAAATGGCAGCCTATTGTAAGATACAGAGCACAAATACAAAATAATACATGAACACAACAGAAATAATGCAAAAGGCAAGCATGAAGAGTACTAATGCAAAATTACCAAGCATAACAATAAAATGGAAATAAATATAAGCCAGGGAAAACGTTGGACTGTGCCGATGAGTTCAGGTTTTAGATGAGCTGGCATGAAGTATGTTGCTTAAAACCACAGAATGCACTGTAACAAAGGGTAGTTACTGTATAAAATAAAGACTAATTAGTAGATGATGCTCTCTTTCTCTTGACTGATACCACTCATTCTTAACTTATGTGAACCCACTGTTCCCTGATGCTGACAAAGGGCCAGGTTAAGGCCATGTGATGCCCCCGAGTACATCCCATTGGTTCTTCCATTGCTTAACTGACAAGAGAATAAGACTCCATGAGTGCTAAAGGCTTACCTCATTTACACTGTCTTCAGAAAGTATTCAGACCCCTTCACTGTTTTCACATTTTCTTATGCTGCAGCCTTGTGCTCAAATCATTTAAATTTATCTTTTCCCTCAACATAAAACACTCAATGCTCCAAAATGATAACAAGAAAACGGGGCTCATGCATGTGCACCTTTTAGATCATCATTTTTCTGGCTCTACTGAGGTGAGCGGTACAACCCCTGGATGAGAGGGGGCAATAATGCTGTCTATCTGTTCTCTTCCACTCACAGCTTCAAGGAGACACCCAGTGAGGGCATCTAACCCCACCCACAGTCCCATGAACAGGCCACGCCTCCGTCTTCCTGCCGGGGCTTCATAAAACTGAGTGGCCCCAGAAAGAGGTGTCTCATTTTGGAGCCGGATCTCACAGACACATGCAGTTAAAGTGAGTTAAATGCTCACCAGACTGTGCCAGTTATGTTTCCACTCAACAAAAGCAAAACTCCATGAGATGGAAACAAGTGTCATATCTTATGATCTTTTCATTTTCAGTCACTCACCATGTCAAAGAAAACATTCTTCTAGCAATGCAGATTAAAGTTGCATATGGCAGATGATGACAGTTCCAAAAACACTGAGTCAAGTGTGGCAATGAAAGAGTTAAGGGCATGATAGCCAGTGGAAAAACAAAAAAAACCTCTGTGGTTACCCCCTTTGTCTTTTGTGACCTAAGCATGTGCTTGATTTGTGTAAGGCTGTGTCACATTATGCATCTTTTCTGGTCAAATTTAAATCATTGTCTTCATTTACATAATCTTAGCTAGTCGGCGACAGTCAACAGGTGTCTAATGTGACAAGCCCAGTGACTCAGCCCAGATAGGCTGCAACTTGACTCGAAAATCAAAGAAGGTTTATTTATTTATTTTTTATTAATTTATTCCAGGCCTTTAATGACCTCTTGGACACGGCCATCAGCAGTGTGTCTGTCTGTGGAGAGAACGTCAACCGTGTAAAGAGGTTTATTTACCTCGGCAATGACATTCATGTCTCTGGTGACTCTTCCTGTGAAGTCAGTAGGTGAATTGGGAGAGTTTGGGGCGGTCATGAGATTACTGGAAAGGGGTGTGTGGCGCTCCAGATATCTGAGCAAAAGGACGAAGGTCCAAGTCTTTAGAGTCCTGGTGCTTCCTGTCTCGCTATGTGGTTGTGAGACATGGATGCTATCCAGTGACCTGAAGTGAAGACTGGACTCCTTCTGCACTGTGTCTCTTCAGAGAATGCTTAGGTACCATTTCTCACGGAGTCCCGAATGAGGCACATTACCTGCATTGTGAGGGAGCGTCAGTTACGGCACTATGGCCATGTGGCGCGATTCCCCAAGGGTGATCCGGCTCGTAGGACCCTCATTGTTGAGGATCTGAGTGGCTGGACCAGGCCTAGGGGATGCCCACGTAACACCTGGCTATGGCAGATAGAGGGTTATTTCTGGAGGGTGGGACTGGACCACTTGCCTGCCAGGGGAGGTGCCAACCGGGATCCCAAGCTGTTTCGTCGTGTGGTGGGTGTGTGCTCCCCAACCGGACCTGACCTGATAGTGCTTGGCTCTGTGTACATGAGAGCTGACAACCAATGAATGCTCATTTGGAAATTAAATGAATCAGGTTTGACTCTGTCTTTAGTTATAGGGGTGGGCTCTGTACATGAAAAATGACAAGCAATGAATGCTCATCCAGAAGTACAATGAATAGAATACAATGACAAGGAATAAGTAAAAAACAAACAGAAGAGAAGCTCATCTGTCTGATGTCTCGGGTTTTATGTACCATGACAGAATGGAAAAAAAAAAAAACAGGGCAGAGATTGCGGCTGAACTGTTAAAGCTGTTAGAGCTGTTAAACCCTCATACAGCGTGACTTTGTCATGCAGCACATTATTAGATGTCACAAAAAGACAACTGGGCTGTAAGATCACCACACAGTCAATAAATCTGACATGTTCAATGATTTCTAGTCATTTACATTGTGCCTTGTCTCAGCCAGCATTCTCCCCCTGGCCACTGTTCATAGTTGTATTTCATGTCTGCATTGTTTAGTTCTGTAGTAATGTTTCTTTTGTTTATAATGTACCTTTTTCTGTTTTGGGTGTGTGTTGGGAAAGGGGTGTGGCTTTTTGGGTTTTGTGGTTGGCTCGCTAAGGGGTGGGGCCACCTGCCTATCATCACCAGGACCCGCCCTCCACCCTATTTAAGGCAGGGCCTCATGTAATGAATGCACTAGCTGTGGAGTGTTATTGTGCTTTTGTCTTTGCTTTTGCTATTGTTTTGTGATTCCTCGATTTTTTAACCTTGCTCTGTTTGCGACCTTGCCTCTGGATTTCATATTGGGACTTGTTATTTTTGAACCTTTTTATGACCACAAGTTGTATTGGGACTGTGGTTGCCTATTTAGGCAAATCCTTAAGCTCAATGATGCTTTATGCATTTCAGAGCCTTTTGAAAATAATATATTTTTTTAATTTGACTTTGGGTTTCTAGTCAGGGTTTTTGAATTTATTTTCTCCCCCCACTAGTGTGCAACTTTTGCATGTGCTTTGTACTTGTGCTTTCAGGACTCCCAAATTTCATGACACATTGACATGGTCCCACGATGAGGTCAGCAACTGTAGTCAACAAACCTGACATACCCAACATGTGTAAATCATGTAATGTGGTGTCGGCTTCAATGGTTAATCCAGGGCTGCAATGACACTTTTGAATTCCCGGTGGCACATGAATGGAGGCTACTACCTGCTACCTCGAATTCCGGAAAGTTCTGTGCACCGTGATGACCTTTCTTAATTCCCAATTTTCTTAGGATGCTCTTTCCAGTAGTCCATACTTGCCTTCATCTGAAACACTCACAGTCGGAGCTTGTGATGGTTTGAGACGCATGGTGAAACAAACCATATCATCACCTAATTGCATTCTAATTATCGGCTAATAACTCGTTTACTTTGTTATTTATAAAGAAAATAAATGATAAAGCACCATCTGGGATTCTTCAGAGTCTATTTATCATTTTAACAAAGCATCTGTCCTTGAGCTCACGTTCCACATTGTTCCGCAACCCACCATGACGGTCTTTTTAACCAGAGGGCCAGGGCGCCCCCATTTCACTGCGTAACCTCGGGAGGTGCTGGCACACAGTTTAATTCTGTGAGATTTAAGGTGTTATCTGTTTGGAGAGCGTGAGCAAAAATAAAATAAATAAATAATAAGAGGAATGAAAGATTGGCTCAAACTTTTTTCATATGTCAAGTAACTTTCAAACACATTACAGCACCTTATTATAGCTGTATTTGTTTCTGAGACCACTGGGATTATCTGAGCCACTGAACTGAGAAATTCTATCAGCCTTTCTAAAATAGGCAGCAGGCGAGGCCCCGCGCCACTCACAGGGGAACAATTAGGGTGACCTTGTGCTGAATGGAGGACGCTTATCTTTGGACTAGGCTGGAACCGGGCAGGCCGTCAAATCCGAGACGTCTTGTCACTGTCTAATGACCTTCCTGTCCCAAGGAGAAGCCGAGACACACCAGCTGGAAGCCTGGCGCCTTCGCTGCTGCCTGTGGTGCCCTCGTTGGTTTAATGTGTTTTTCTGCCTCACGCAAGCCGCCGTCTTTCAACGTGCTGTTCAAGTTGCTTGAATTGACTCATGGTGGGGTGTGGATGGGTTACTGCTGGGGCCATCCTAAAGACTGGAGTTCCAGTATTTGAAATGGGGGCTGGCATGTGCAACCTCTTTGGGAAGAAGATGAACTGGATTAGAAAGCTGCCACCAGTGCGGCACAAAAAAAGAGAAACGTGACGTCATCAAAAGGGCCGGAACAGGAAGTCTCTTCAGTCATGGGTTTTTCACCAGAAGTGATGTCATCCAAGGGTCCGGAACCGGAAGTGACATTAGGGCCAGGTGGAATTTCCCATGAACGGTCTGCAGGAAGGTGAGAAAAAAGGTCAGTGCACCCTGCCACCCCCTGGTCTGGCATGGAATTACTCTTATTTAGTCCCTTTAGCTGCCACCCATGTGCACGTCTGTGACAGTCCATTCTCACTAACATGAGCAAATCAGTATGCATCCTTGGGGAGGTGGTCGATGACCAGATATCCTTCACTGACCACACAGGAACTGTTTCTCATTCATGCAGATTCACACTGTATAACATCCAGAAGATCAGACCACATCTGACTGAGTGTGCAACACAACTTCTGGTTCAAGCATTGGTCTGATCACATCTAAAACACGGTGGCACGTCTTGTATTCAACCAGTTGAGGAGGGCACACATCACCCCTCTTTTCAGATCACTGCATTGGCTCCCTGCATCAGCATGCATTAAGTTCAGGTGCTTGATGCTTGCCTGCCTACCGAGTAGTCAATGGATCAGCAACCATACATGTGGAGAAATTCGGGAATGTCTCTGCTGCTTCTCATCCAGTCTAGTCTATCTATCTGTCTCTACTATCATTTACTAGTGAATGACGTCTGGTGATACTACTTCTGTGCGGCACTGGCATCAAATCTCAATCCAGTGACTCTTTTCACGTGTCGCTCCTAGCGAGCGAAATGATTCTTTAAGAACCGCGGAGCCCCTCGGTGGGTTTGAAGACTCTCTCGTTCTGTGAATATCTGTCTAATTGATGATGGCTTTGATGTGAGGTTCTTGAAGGCTTAGACAAGAGTAACTAGCCTTGTGTCGTTCTGTGAGGTTTAAAGCTCTTCACTTCTGATGGCCAATTATATAATCCTGCCCCGCACCTCTTGTTTTAGAACAGTCTCCAGGCTGATGTTACTCAGTTATGATGATATCTCTTGTAAGTCACTTTCGATAAGAGCTGGTCCTAAATGAGTGAATGTAAGTGTATTGGTGGATGACAACAACACATCAATACACCGGGCAGCCTGAAGCATGAGAGCATGGGGCCATCTGTTTTAGAAGAAACACATAATTGATGGGTCTGCTTATCAATGTTTTAATTAGCCTTTGTATCAGGTGTTGAGCTGTGCCCTCGGCCACACAGCTGGTCAAGCCTTTGAAGGACCCGAGTTGTTTCTGTATTGTGCATCTGTGAAGCAGTCACATACTTCATATCGTTTGCTTTATTCATTACCACAAAGGGGGCCCAGGAATGCACTCAAGAGAGTAAAGGAGAGCCATCTTCATATGTAAGCTGACAGAGGCCACCCAAGCTTTGCTGTGTAGCTGGCAGGGACATGCACTGCCAGTGCTGCCTCACTCCTGCCGACTATGCCAAAGGGCGCTACTGTTTGCTGTTATTGCTTCAGTTGCTCTCGTGAGGCAGACGTGACCTGACTCAATGTGAATCATTATGACTGGCAATGGAAGAACAGCCGAAAGGCAATTAAATTACTGTTGGATATCTGGGGCATGTAGATTGTTTGAATGGGAGTGCCCATGAGGAATCAAAGAACAGGAAGGGGTTCAAAATCAAAAAAGAGGAATTAGAAAAATCAAATACTGAAGCAACATAACATCTTTAAAAAATATAAATTTAAAAAACACCATCCCAAGTTTATATCCTTTTACTCAAGGGTTCAAATCCCAGGCCGGTCGCTATCTGCATGGAGTTCACTTGGGTTTATCTCCATGTGCTCCTATTTTCTCTGTTAGATTTCTTGGCGTGTCCATTTTGGCTCTGAATGCATTAATGGACCCGACAATTGACTGGCTGCTTCCTACCTTGTAATCAACACTGCTGGGATTGGCTCCAGCCCCTTCGACTGGATTATGGTGGTTTTCAGATGGATGGATTGAAAACTAACACACAATAACACGAGGCAAATGCTGTATAGAATAGCTCAGTTGTTAGCTCAGCTGTCTCAAACCTCCGAGGCCCTGGGCATTCATGCAGTTTGTCCATTCTGCCTATGTGCAAGTCCAAGAGACCAGAGCAGCAGGAATGTGACCAGCCTAGTCACTAGGCCCTTATGAAGGTAAAAGAAACACTTAATTTAAATTGACAAAGTTCAAGACAACATTTCCTCTGTGTTTGACCGTTAGAATAAATTTAAAATGTTGACGGCTAAAGCCATCAGGGTGTTAGTACTGTTTAATACTTTATTGATGATTGATTATTGATTAGTACTAGTTAATACTTTATTGATCTCTGCAGGAAAATTCACTTGGCCCCACAATAAGAAACTCATTCTGATTGAAAAAAAAAAAACTGTAAATAGTAACTTAAATTCAAGACCCAAAACTGTACCCATCATGTGCCAAGAGTATGTTCAGCTTATAGTTCAGCAAAGGACATATGGTCTCCCCATGCAGGAGTTTTACAATTGGTGTGACTGAAAATGGGCACAGTAAGAGGAGTCATTACACAGTCTGATGGCTGTCGGTGAAAAAAGAGAACAGAGTGGTGGCTGAAGGGGTCCTAAGGAAGGGGGGTGGCCAAAGGGCATACCCCTGTACTTTCTGCACACTTTGTTGTGTTGCATTTTTCATTTTAAATGGATAAATTTGTGCTTTTTATCCATCAATCGACATTCCTCAACCCTTATTGAGAAAGTGGAAACATATTCATAAAGGTTTGCAGATTTAATAAAAATCAAAAACTGAAATCTCTCATTCATTTAAGTACTTAATTCACTACTTTGCTGAAGCCGCTTTGGCAGCAATTCCAGTTTTGAGTACTTCTTGGCTATGTCTCTACAATCTTTGCACACGTGGTTTTGGCCATTTTATCCCACTCTTCCCAGCAGATCCTCTTAAACTCCATCAGATTGGATAGGAAGTGTCTGTAAACTGCAATCGTCAGGTGTCTCCACAGATGTTCTATGAAGTGAAGTCTGGGCTTTGGCTGAGCCACTCAAGGACAATCAGAGACGTGTAATGAAGCCACTCTGGCGTTGTCTTGGCTGTACACTTCAAGTCATTGTTATGTTGCACATCGCTCTAAACTCAATAACACATAACGACAAAACTAAAAACATGTTTTCAGAAAGGTTTGCAGATTTAATAAAAATTCAGAAGCTCAAAACTCTCATTCTTAATCACATTTAGACCCTTAATTAATTAGTTTGTAGAAGGTCCTTTGGCAGTAATGCCATCTTTCAGTCTTTTAGGGTAGACCTCTCAAGCTTTGCACACCTGGATTTGACCAGTTTCTCTCATTCTTCCTCTCAGGCTCTGTTAGATTGGATAAGAGGTGTCTGTAGGCTGCCATCTTCATGTCTCTCCACAGATCTTTTATGGGGTTTAAGTCTGGGCTTTGGCCAGGGCACTCCAGGACAGTCAATGACCTGTTTCAAAGCCACTGTCTTTGTTATTTGCTTTGAGTAATTATTGTGCTAAAAGATGTCTGACATCACATTTACTTTGGAGCAGGTTTTTTTCAAGGATCTCTCTATTTTTAACTGCAATCATCCTGCCCTCAGCTCTGACCACTCTCCCTGTCCCTGCCACTGAGGAGCAACCGCCATAGCACGATGCTGCCACCACCGTTCTTCACCGTAGGGATGGTATTAGGCAGCTGATGAGCAGTGCCTGGTTTTCATCAGACATTGTGTTTTGAGTTCTGTCCAAAGAGTTCAGTTTTTGTCTCATCTGACCAGAGAATCCTTTTCTTCGTGCACTCAGGGTCTTTTTCATGCCTTGTACTAAAGAGTGGGCTCCCTCTAGCCACTCTGCCACAAATGCCTGATTGATGGAGTGCTGCTTAGATGTGACTCCTTCCAACCTGAGTTATTTCCGTATTGTGCATCGGTGAAGCAGTCACATCCTTCATTTCATTTGTTTAATTTATTAACACAAAGAGGGTCCATGAGTGCACTTACAAGAGTAAAGGAGAGCCATCTTATTATGTAAGCGGACAGAGGTCACCCAAGCTTTTCTCTGTAGCTGGCAGCGAGATGCACTGCCAGTGCTGCCTCACTCCAGCCGACTACGCCAAATGAGGATTACTGTATGTTGTTATTACTTCAGTTGCTCTCGTGAGGCATATCCGATCTCAACAGAGGAATTTTGGCTCTTCTTTTCGAGTGACCATTGGGTTCTTGGTCACCCCCATAACCAAGACCCTTTCTTGCCCGGTTACCCAAATTGTCAAGTCTAGAAAGACTCCTGGTGGTGGTTTGAAACATCTTCCCATCTTCCTGTGCTCAAGATTTAGAAATGGTTTGATCTCCTTGTCCTTCTTTATGCCTCACCACAATTTGATTTTGGAGGTCTGCAGAGAGTTCCATGGACTACATGGCTTGGCTTGTGAGTTGTGGAGCCTTCTATATACAGGTGTGTGCCTTTCTAAATGATGTCCAGTTGATTTCATTTGCCACCATCGGACTGCAATCAAGTTCTAGAAACATCTCAAGGAGAATAAAAGCAAACAGAATGGACCTTAGAACAATGCGTAGGGGTCTGAACACTTATACGAACGAGAGATTTCAGTTTTGGGTTTTAACAAAATTTGGAAACCTTTCTGAACACATGATTTCACTTTGTCATTATGGGTTATTGAGTGTTGGCTGATGGGCAAAATGGCAAATATATCCATTTAAATTTTTCTTTTTTTTTTTTTTTAACTCAATTTCTTCTATTAGGAATTTGTTAGTTTTCACATATCCCTTGGGGTCAGAGTGCAGAATCAGCTATTGGACAACACCTCTGGAGTAAGTGCAAGTCAAAGGCCTAGCAGAGTAGGATCTCTTTTACAATACAATCCAGTTTATTTTTGTATAGCCCAAAATCACACAAGAAGTGCCGCAGTGGGCTTTAACAGGCCCTGCGTCTTGACAGCCCCCCAGCCTTGACTCTCTAAGAAGACAAGGAAAAATTCCCAAAAAAAACGATTATAGGGAAAAAATAGAAGAAACCTTGGGAAAGGCAGTTCAAAAAGAGACCCCTTTCCAGGTAGGGTGGGTGTGCAGTGGGTTTCACAGAAAGGGGGTCAATACAATACAATACAATACACAGAACAGAACAAATCCTCAATACAGTATAAAAATAAAAATACAAGTACAGAGCAGAATTTAACAGTAGATGATATCCCATAATATGATTTGGATGTGTTTAGAGTCCTGAAGACCTCGGCCATCAAGCTGCCTCCCCCATTTGGCCATTCCACAGTTTAACTAGCGCTGGGCCAATCTGATGAAAGGACCCCTCTACCCAATGATTCCTGCGATCCGCCATCAGGGATGACTTTACCTTAGGCAGGCATAACAACTTGGCAGGTGGGCCATGGCACCAAGTGCCACATTTGAGTACCGAGAAGAGAAACAGAATAGGTGAGGGTTAGTAGCAAATTACAGCTATTAAATTACTTATGTTTTAGTGCTGTGAAAGAAGTCCAGACACAGAGAGACACTGAGACAGCCAGATGTCCAAAACACACACGTTTTTTTATTCACAGTTCTTCCTTCTCACAGCACAGTGCACCAAACAGTACTTCAACTCACAAGTCTCCTGCCGCCTCTACTCCTCCACTCACAAGCTCCATCCTCTTCCACCCAACTCCAGCTCCTCAAATGGAGTGAGGCAGCCCCTTTTATGTTGCACCCAGATGTGCTCCAGGTGCACCCCGATAAACCTCCCACAGCACATCCTATTGTGGCGGAAGTGCCACATGGGCACCAGGAAGCACTCCAGGTGCACTCGGTTCCTCTTCCGTCAGCACTTCCTGGTGTGGCGGAAGTGCTGCCATCCAGGGCTCCAGGATTGTCCAGGCGCCCCCTGGAGGTGGCCACGGACCCCAACAGGGTTGAGCTTCCAAGCTCTCCATCCGTGACCCTAAGGCAGTGCAGTGAGGCACTAAGTCCAAAAATTTTCTTTTGCGGCGCACCTGAGGGACTGCCTATAAATAAAGTTGTGACGACATAATCTATGGGCAATCGCCAATAAAAACAGTTAATTTTACAAGCTTGAAATACATTTTATTAATAAAGGAATCAAAGGATAAATCTTAAATTTAATTAATGTGAACGTTGAGATTGTTTTTCAGCACATATGAGATTGATGCGAGAATCAATTTTTGAAAGACAGATGCGCATTTCCTTGTCGATCATTTGAAGTCTCTCGCGTTTCTTAGACTTCATTTCCGTAAGTGTTCCGTTATCAGTTTTTCCAACTTAAAATATTTTTTTAAACATTATCTTTTTAATCAACCAAAAGTTCAAAAACACTAGCAATTTTAAAAACTTTGCAAAAGTTTTCATGGCGCCTCTAGAAAATTCCACGGCACACCACTTGCCCGACAATGCCCTAAGGTAACCCAGGTGGCTGCCCTCTTGTGCCCCAGGGAAGATATTGCCACTCTACCGGTCCTTCCCTTCTCTAGGCATCCTGGTGGGACAAGGTGCCTGGTAGTATGCCACAGTGCTAATGACTAACAGCCAGAGGTGGGTTGAGTAGCCAAAAATTGTACTCAAATAAGAGTAGCGTTACTTCAAAATAATATTACTCAAGTAGAAGTAAAAAGCAGTCCTCCAAAAAATGACTCAAGTAAGAGTAAAAAAGTATTTGGTGAAAAGACTACTCAAGTACTGAGTAAATGTTTGATCATAATAAATGATTTATTTTTTAGAAATGTTGTAATGAGACAGACAAAAATATAAAATAATGTGCAAATTCTGCTGTTTCCAAATAATAAAATAAAAAAATGAGTAAAAATAAATAACATCTTTCCAAAATAACAAAGCTTTTAAAGTCGATACCTACAGTAGGTGACATGTATGTCTGAACAGTGCCAACTACTTACAGTGACGAGATGTCCTGTACACTGACAGTATAATACTGCATATGCACTTTGTGGTATAGTGGGTCCGCGGCTTCAAAAAAAAAAAAAAAGGCCAGTTTCAAATCCATAAAGCCGTGCCACTCTCCGTGGGCACAATCGCATGTCCGTGGGGAGTTAATGAGGTAGTTGAAGAGAGTCGCACCTGCATGTGCGGGTGCGATCGTTCTCAATTGATTTATTGGCTTCCTGTGGCGTGTGATTAAGGCCCACGGAGATGGGAGTGTATATATATACAGGTGAGCACAAAAAGAAAGAAGGGGGAATCAAAGAAAAGGAGAAAAGATATGAGGTTAAGAGACATGAAAGGCAGGCTTGGGAACGACGATCTGACCACCTGGAGAGAGGAAGCAGTGTGACCGAGGGCCCCATGAAAGAGCGTTAGCTGTGGTGCTCCAGGGGCTAGTTCGTCCCACTGAACATTCGGGTGGAGTGTGGCGAGCAAGCCAGGTGCCCTCCCTAGGCTTCCGAGGTGCGATAACGTGAGCATGAAGGAAGAAGGGAGGAGAGCCGACCTCGAACGGTCTGGCTGTGATGTCTTGATGGAGGTGGGCCAAAAGGAGCTTGTGGCTGCTGAGTCTCCGCCAGCTACGTGAGCAATGGGTGAGCCAGGAGAATGAGAAGGAGGTGGGCTGAGATCAGGAGGAGTTAGTCTGTATTTTAACCTCAGATTTTTAACAAATTTATTTATTGATTTTTTTATCCTTACTTTTCACAATGATTTTTATGGATTTATATATGTACTGTGTTTTAGAACACTGCACCATTGACACTTTTGTTGATTTTACTTTTGTTTTGACTGTTTTTAATAAAAGCACTTGAGCACTTTATCCACCATCCTCTTGCCTCATCAGTGAATTATCCTCATATGTCAGCTCATCTCGGTCATAACTATCGATGGTGTGGGTTCAGCAGACTCCCATGTGGGAAGAGGGAGTCTGTAGGTGACCGGCATCATCACACACTTGCCCTCCAAATAGCACAGCTGATAGAAAATAACATTAGAACGCAAGGCAGCTTGTGCACATACAAGAAGTCTCACTTTACCATGGCTGTCTGTGCATGTTTGGTTAAAACGTGTTTGTTCTTCACTCAGTGATGTGATGGTTAAGCTTCAGCAGGAGTTGGCTGTCAAGGTTTTTGCAGTGAAGCTGTGACCGTTTAGCAGTGAACAGGAGCCCCGCATGACTAAAAAGTGTCTGTCACAGGCTGCAGACGCAGGACGTTTGTGTGTGGTCATGTGACTGCATGGCTACGTCTGATTAGTGAAACAGAGTCATGTGATTATTGTTGCTAGGTCTGATTGGTGAAACGGAGTCATGTGATTATTGTTGCTAAGTCTGATTGGTGAAACAGTCATGCAGTAGATCCACTGGCGTTTTCTCTCTAGCAAAAATATAGTGTAATGTGTAAATGGAAAAAACTAACAAGTCGAGTGTTGCCCAATGTAGCAGAGTAAGAGTAGCGTTTCTTCTTCACAAATGTACTCAATTAAAAGTAAAAAGTATGGTGCAGTAAAACTACTCTTAGAAGTACATTTTTTTAAAAAGTTACTCAAGTAAAAGTAACGGGGTAAATGTAACTTGTTACTACCCACCTCTGCTAACAGAGATGCAGTCTGTACAGTTAATCAGCAGCTCTAGTCAGGGTGTGCTAAACTGAAGTAGTGAGTACCTTCAGCTGAGACCGAAGGGGCATCTCTTATAGTAGCAGACAGACCATTCCACAGTTTAGAGGCCCTGCAACTAAAAGCTCGACCTCCCACCGTTATCTTATTAATCCTTGGAATCATAAGCAGACCGGCATCTTGAGATCTTAATGTGCGCTCAGGTTTGTAAGTCATGATAAGTTCAGACAAGTAAGCCGGACTTCGGCCATTTAAGGCTTTATATGTTAGAAGAAGGATTTTGAAATCTGCCCTAAACTTAACTCGGAGCTATGATAAGGATTTAAGAACTGGAGTTATGTGTTCATATTTTCTTGTTCTTGTAATAATTCAGGCAGCAGCATTTTGGATTAACTGGAGGCTGTATAAAGAACAGTTTGATCATTCAGTGGACACCACATTGCAGTAGTCAATCCTACTAGAAATGAATGTATGAATTTCTCAGAATCCTGCTTATTTAGAAAACGCCTTTTGGCAGCAATGGGGATTTGAACCGACAACCTTCTCAATACCAGCGCAGATCCTTTACCACAGATTCAATCCTCCATAATGTGTGCAGAAAGTGAAGGGCTCTCTTCACGTCAGGCCTTCCCTATAACTAATTGGACATGGACCTGAAAGCACTCGGGCTACGAATAAAGTGTCCCATGATGCAACTGGAGGAAAAGCATGATGTTCAAGTTAACCAATAATTAGTCTCTCAGGCCATGGGCTGCAGCAGGGGTTTTCATTTGGAGAAGGTTGCAACTGACTCAGGCCATCGGATACACCGGCGAGGCCAGCATCTGAGTTCAGCTCAGCCCTCCGCTAATGATGTCCTGTCAAACACCAAAAGGTGCCGGGCCATTTCCAATGCTCCTCTGGCACTGGGCTCCATTTATTAAAAGTTGCCTACCCCCTCACTCCACAGCAGCTGCTTGGGGAGCCGGGAATCAGCATTCAGCCGGTGGCACTGAAATTCAATTTCTCCTAAATTCTGTCAACAGTCAACTCTATTCTCTTCAATTTAGCAGGGCTTAACTGGATTTCATAAAGATCACAGCTGGATTGTCACATGTGCCGCTTCCAATATGATGAAGCCTCAGACATACAAGGAATAGATATCCTTGACATTGAAACACAAGGGTCATCTTTCCACTCTGTGACAGAGATACTGCAAATGTCGTTTTAAGCAGCTTGTTTCTTTTTTTTGAGATTTGATGTTTGATTAGAAATTGAAACTACAAACTCTGCTCTGCTTTGGGGGTGAAGTGGGGGGGGGGTTGTCTTGCAAGAGATCATACCGTTATGTGGAAGGCAAGTAGCCCAAGAAAAGGAATGAGATAATAGGATGATTGGACAAGGTGAGGTGGTATAACGTATAAGCAAAGGGGGTCGGGACCAAGCAGCGCCCTTAGCTTACAAATGCACAAGTTCAGGCTCGGGATACTAGACAATCAGGAGGCCTATTGAGTAAATTGTGCAAACCCAACAGGGCAGTGGCGCTTGAAGGGCACGAGAAATAACAGGAAAAAGATGTGCACTGCACTATCATCTGAGCCGCTGGGAAGAGACCGCATCAGCCCAGTAGGATGAGTACAGGAGAAACATGGAGGGGTTTGGGGTGACCCTATCCCAAAACATGGGCTCTTCTGCTGCCACACTTTTAGAGTCCTTATTATGTAGCTCCACACTATAAGACACTAGGGGTCGCTGTTGCCCCTTCGAACCTAACAGACAGATACACTGGACACAGGTTAAAATCACCAAGAAGATATTTTAATCTTTTTCTTCTTGTTATAGTGCTCAGAAGCACCTCCGCCACAATAATCAGGCAGGACAACTATACGAGGTGTGATCAAAAAATACGGTGAATGTGTTAAAAAAGAAACGTTTATTGCAGTAAAAGATTTACAACTACTAGTCACCCTCAAAATACCCTCCTCCACTTCGAATGCACTTCTCCCAACACTCCTGCCAATTGGTGAAGCAGTTCTGGAAATTTTCCTTCGAAAGTGTCTTTAGTTGGGCTGTCATGGCTGCGTGGATGTCCTCAATGGATTGAAATCGTTTGCCTTCCATGGTCGTTTTCAATTTAGCGAACAGCCAGAAGTCACATGGTGCCAGATCCGGCAAATAAGGTGGATGCGGAAATTGTCGCACTAGAAGGGATGTTTGTCAAGGAGCACTGTCATGATGAAGAATGAAAACGTTTCAGCATTTTCCATGTTTATGTTGAAAGACGTCCTGGTCTTTTCTCGTCTTCAACTGCGTCAGATCCATTCTGAAATCGATCAAACAAACAATCTTAATTGTCGGTGCAGTGTCACCATAAACCGATTTTAACATCTGATGGGTTTCCTGAGCCTTTTGCAATTTGAAACAAAATTTCATGTTAATGCGTTGCTCAATATCCATTATTATCGACAAACTTGAAAAACGCACTTGAACTCAACAGTGGCTCTCAAAAGACTGACGGTATGAAATGAGTTGAAAGTTTTCACAAACTCTGCTCTAGGATGGACATGTCAGAACCTGCATTGAGATGTTTTGCGTTGCTCTTGGATGGAGCTCTGCATCAACATTCACCGCACTTTTTGATCACACCTCATATTAAGCACAATCAAGCTCTGTCCTACTCCTCCAGACTCAGGATCGCTGCTGGGTCTTCAGCAGTCCTTTAAATAGTCCTTGACCCGGAAGTGCTTCCGTTTTTCCTCCCACGTGACTTGACAGCACTTCCGGTTCAGATGGAGGACTTGAGTTTTCTTCAGCCCGGAAGTATTTTGGAGTTTCCGTCCTCGTGACTTGGGAGTACTTCCGGGATATGGATAAAACACAGCTCCTCCGGTCTTCTTGCAACATCCCTTGGTGGCACCCATGATGCCCAGCAGGGCTGTGGTATTACACTATATGTTCCATAGTGCCCTGCGGGAATCCGAGGTACCGCTGCAGTCCTGGGGAGGTGCCATCTCGTGTCTTGGGGGAGGCAGTGTCCTACAAACGGCTGCCTTCCCCCGTCCTTCCATCACAGGGGCGTCCCGGCCATCTCTTACAACACCTACCCACGCCCACACACAGGAGGACATGTTTTTCTTCCTTTCCAACTTCTTTTTCTCGTATTCTTGCACTCACTTGGCCTGGAAGGAGACACCACATACAGACGCACCGCAATTGCTGCTGGGACTGTGGACTCAGACCTGACTGTTAATGTGCTTCAAGCTCCCCATGTTTTGTAATATAAGGTCCTATGTGACCCCTTTATACTCTTTATTGTTTGTGTAGACCTTAACAAAATGTCTTAGATCCCATAGCCTTCATATGTTACGCTACTTTTTATATGTATGCTCTGAGGCAACAAGGTATAGCAATAGAAAAATCAGGAGAGTAGGCTACATGTTTAACATTTATTTTAGATTACACATTTTATTATAACTAGGGCCATACAAGCAAACAGAATGTGCCTTTGCCAATCCAAACCAACCTGGTAGGGCTGGACATGCAATTTCAGGCGGCCCAATAGCTTATTGTTGGTGCATTCGATTCTTCCTGGTCAGCTCATCATTTGCACGGGCCCAGAAAGCCTGCCTGTGTCAATCTGCTGCTGAGACATAGTCGTCTTGTCTTCCAGAAGGAACGGCAAGACAGAGAGGTGGTCTTCTCTTTATGGCAAGATGGAGAGAGACAGAGGGTGACTGAAGAGTGAGTCTTGTCTTACACTGGTCCAATTTCTTTGGGTGTACCTCTGGAGCAACGGGTGCAGGTAACTACCTTGGTACACCCAATCCTGTTTCTTTTCTTCTTGTTTTTTTAAGGGGTCAAGGCTGGGGGACTGTTAAATCCCATTAAATAATTCCTTGTATGATTTTGGGTTATATAAGAAATAAAAATAAATTGTTGTTGTTGTTATTATTTCAGTCACAATCCAATTTAAAAGACTAGTAAGATAAGTCTATGTGTTCCTTCCTGGACCATTCGCCATTGAAAGAGTTCATGCAGGACCAGCTTGCTGGTTCAGCTACTGTACAGTCTGTGTGTAGAAAACAAATAAGAAAGGAAACCATTGTATGAAGACATAAAATAGGCCCAGTAGGTGGTTTCCTTAACAATGAAATGCTGAGGGTAGAAAACTGTTTTGTCCGGCTTCCTGACTCTTTAACATTACAGATAAAGACATACAAGATATGTATCGACGTATATAATACATGTCACTCATTGTACACTGCACTAAACCCCATTTCAGGATGTCTCCTCTTCATACCCACGGTGGCAAGACTGAGCAAAAGCTAAATGCAAGGGGAGAAGTCAGTAAACCTTTAATCACACATTGCGACCTTAACATTCTTAAAAATTCTTAATCTGCCAAAATCAAAAGAAAAATTAAATGAATGTGGCCAGTCACAAAATATAACCTGGAAATTTAAGAAGCAGACATAGACAATGATGGCGGACACACACAATGTTGCTGCATCTCATAGCAGATACAAACAAATAGATTCAGAGTCTGGATCAGACATTTCAGCTTTAATTATAATTTTCTTGCTTTTTTCTTTTTCTCATTTACAAGAATCTTTAAACTTTGTGCTACTTTTTCCACTCTTTCTGATCATATCACCTGAAACCCATCCAGCATTAAAATGGTGTCTGAGATAAGAAGTTTAAGCCCATTCTCTGCAGTACCCAAAGTGCCACTGTACCTGAACTCCCTGTAACTCGTCCTGAGATGTAGCAGATTGTTCAACTTTTCACTTGTTGAACCTTCCTTGTTAAATGGAGGCTGGTCAGCTTTGAATCCTTTCCTTTCCACCTTACCTTAATCCAGCGTTTCTCAACCTTTAAGTATTTTGATGTCACTACACTGGTTACCTGTGTCATTCAGGATTGACTTTAAAATTCTGCTTATGGTTTATAAAGCCTTAAATAATCTCGCTCCATCTTATATATCAGAATGCCTGACACGTTATATTCCAAATCGTAACCTTAGATCTTCAAATGAGTGTCTCCTAATAATTTTAAAAGCTAAACTTAAAAGAAGTGGTGAGGCGGCCTTCTGCTGCTATGCACCTAAAATCTGGAATAGCCTGCCAATAGGAATTCGCCAGGCAAATACAGTAGAGCACTTTAAAACACTGCTGAAAACACATTACTTTAACATGGCCTTTTTATAACTTCACTTTAACTTAATCCTGATACTCTGTATGTTCAATTCATCACAATAACTATTCATGGTGGCTCTAAAATCCGTACTGACCCCAACTCTCTCTTCTGTTTCTTTTTCCGGTTTCTTTGTGGTGGCGGCCTGCGCCACCACCACCTACTCAAAGCATCATGATGCACCAACATTGATGGACTGAAAGCCAGAAGTCTACGTGACCATCATCATCAGCTCCTTCCATGAAAACCCTAAATACAGAGAGGACTGTTTGACTTATGTTAGGTAGATTGCCCAGAGGGGACTGGGCGGTCTCGGGGTCTGGAACCACACAGATTTTATTTTTTTCTCCAGCCTTTGGAGTTTTTTTTTGTTTTTTCTGTCCACCCTGGCCATCGGACCTTACTTATTCTATGTTAATTAATGTTGACCTATGTTTATCTTTTATTGTGTCTTCTATTTTTCTATTCTTCATTTTGTAAAGCACTTTGAGCTACATTTTTTGTATGAATATGTGCTATATAAATAAATGTTGATTGATTGATATTTGTGACCTGAGTTTTAATCGCGCACCCTTAATTTTTTTTTTTGAAAGAAGCCCACTAATACCAATTTGTTCTTTTTTAATTAATGATATATCACAGATGCATATTTTATTATACCTACTTAACTTTTATCGACATTTATCTAACTCTATATTTATTTTTCTAGTATCAGAATATAGTTTAAGTTAATTTGTTTTGGTTTCAATAGATGTATTTTTCATATTTTTGATAGATAGATAGATAGATAGATAGACAGATAGATAGATAGATAGATAGATAGATAGATAGATAGATAGATAGATAGATAGATAGATAGATAGATAGATAGATACTTTATTAATCCCAAGGGGAAATTCACATAATCCAGCAGCAGTATACTGATACAAAACAATATTAAATTAAAGAGTAATAAAAATGCATGTAAAAGCAGACAATAACTTTGAGTAATGTTAAGCTTTACTCCCCCGGGTGGAATTGAAGAGTCGCATAGTGTCTGTCAGTGGAGCAGGATGGTGACAAAAGTCTGTCACTGAAGCTACTCCTCTGCCTGGAGATGACCCTGTTCAGTGGATGCAGTGGATTCTTCATGATTGACAGGAGTTTGCTTAGTGCCCGTCGCTCTGCCACAGATGTTAAACTGTCCAAATTTACTCCTACAATAGAGCCTGTCTTCTTAACAAGTTTGTCCAGGCATGAGGCGTCTTTCATCTTTATGCTGCCACCCCAGCACACCACCGCGTAGAAGAGGGCACTCGCCACAACTGTCTGGCAGAACATCTGCAGCATCTTATTGCTGATGTTGTAGGACGCCAACCTTCTAAGAAAGTATACTTCACGCCCCCCTAGGGGGTCCTGCCCCACAGTTTGAGAACCACTGCATTAATCCTCACTCCCGATCTTCGTTCTTTCTATCCTGGGGCTAGCAGCTCCATCGATAAGGTGTGTCGGTGGTGCCTAGGCAGCAGTGGTCACAGTGCTACCAGCTGAAAAAGGGAATGTCAAATATACCCCACTTAACGTTCCTCCGAGTTTGGATTATTTAGAACTTTGTTACTTTGGAATTTTTGGAGCTCCTATTTTGTTTTATGTTATGGCACATCCAGGATTGTTGCCCTCGCCCAAGTTTATTTCATGTTTTATTAAGACTTTTTGTTGTTGTTGTTCAAATATAATATTTCAGATTGTGTTATTAGTTTGGTTTTTGATTTTGTTCTTTCTGCACTGTATTTATTTATTTATTGTTGTGTAATGTTGCGTTATGTTAATATTGAACGTATTCATTTACTTTGTTATTTTCAGTTGCCCCGTCTCCTCCATGGAGAGTCCAAAGAGGTGGGGCCACCTGATTATACAGCTTGCTGTCCCAACAGTATAAATGGAGAAGCTTCTGATCTCAAAGCAGTGTCTGCATTGTTTCTTTTGTGATTCCATTCTTTTTTTTTATTTTTGTGTTTCTTGGATTTTCTGCCTTTGACCCCTGCTTCATCTTAACTCTTTTAGGTTTATGTTTGTAGGCACGTAGCCCTGAGGGATGATGTCGACAAGAGTTGACATCCAGGGGGTTAGATAATCATATGTAAACATCAGCACTAGGAGGAACGTTAGACTCGTTGCCTTCACGTCGAATCTCTGCATGTGCGTGAGTAGCGAAGAGCAAACAACAGCAAAAATGGCATCGACATCTGGCGAGGGAGCAAAGCGAATGCGCAAAGCAAAATGGATGACATTCAGTGGATGACGTTGTACGTATTATCGTTGAGTTGGACTGTAACTTTTCGTACTCCAATTTTGATGTGAGTGGTCAGGAGATCAAGCAGAAGAGCGAGGTACCAGAATCAGCTGATCGGTCCCCAACTGAGCATGATTGTGCAGCTGATGTGCCTACGGAAAACCCAGACATTGATCAGTGGGAGGCAAGCTGGCTACTGGACTTCACAAGATGGAGTGACTTGCTAGTGGACTCAACAGATTACCAGCTGCTGGACTTCTTCAGGCTAATGTCTGACGAGACAAACAGGTATAATGAGCAATTTTTTGATTCCCATGCTGAGCTCGCACTAACAACAACAACAGAGTTTATTTCTATAGCACATTTTCATACAAACAATGTAGCTCAAAGTGCTTTACATGATGAAGAAAGAGAAAAAAGACAAAATAAATAATTCAAATTAGGGAACACTAATTAACACATTCTCGTTTTTCAAAGTGGAAGCCCACATCCAAAGATGAGATGAAGGGCTATGTGGCATTGCAGATTGAGGTGGGACTGGACTTGTACTTTAATTTTAGGAAGCACTGGTCCAAGTGTGCTCTGCCCCCTGGTGGATTTGGACCGGTGTGTGCTTCTGCAAAGTTTTATGCACATTGATTGTGTTGTGTGCAGCAACTGACAACTGAAGAAGAGGCACCGGTGCAACACATATGGCAAGCAGTATAATGTGGCAACGCACGCAGCTCTTTGCTTTAAACGTTATAAGAAGACAAAGAGAATTGATCAAAGGTTAGGGAAACCGTCCCTGTATAGTGTGTACAACTCAGGCCGAGCTGAAGCACTGAGGTACCGGTCGTATGCATACAGAGTACATGTCAGACAGAAAAGCAGTTTCCAGAGGGAGCTTTTCTGGGGTGGAACCGGAAGAAGTACAGTCGTAAAGGAAATGAGGGTGACGGAGGAACGGAGTTATGAAGGTGACACCAGCGTGGGAAGCCAGAAGGGAGGACATCAATGAGGGCCCAAGCTGTGAAGTTATCCCGGGGGACTGTAGACTGATGCAGAAGTGCGTTGTTGGTAAGTCGTCTGTTTACGTTTTATCGGTTTCTTCTCTTTGTTCTTCCTGCTGAGAGAGAGAGAAAGGCGTTGATGCGCTGTCTAGTAGTCCCATCCTGCGGTTTTCCACACTCTGTCAAGCCCGTTGGCTTCCCCCTACTCACTCATGTGTGACACCATACCTTACAGTCCCATAACAGTAATGTAATAGGTATGTGACATCACTTAGTATAGAGGTTCATACAATATTCAACACAAAGACATTTGTCATAAATAAATACATTTTGTTGATTGATGTGTGAAAACATTGCTTGGTGAGTTTTATGGAAAAATATTCAGCCCTTAGATAAAAGGAAAAAAAAAATCAGTCCTAGAAGAGTTAAAGTTCTGTTATTAGATATGGTTTTTGCACTTGTTTTCTTAAAGGTTTTGAAATCATCAATATAATGTTAGACATTAAGTGTTTGCTTTTGCTTAACCAGAGGCTTTAACAGTTTCCCTGTCTCTCTTTTTGATATCAGTCAGTCAGTCATCTAACACAGGGGTCTGCTGGAGCCAATCCCAGCCAACACAGGGCACAAGGCAGGAACAAATCCCTGGGCAGGGCGTCAGCCCACCGCAGCTTTTTTTGATATATGTGGACATTTAAGAGCCCCATTTCTGAAGTTTGACTTTGGGGCCAGGCTGCCTGTGGTGAGGTCTGTTTCTGAAGTTTAGACTGTTGAGGTCCTGGCCTGACTTTTGTATGACCCTCTTTGTGGAATATACCACAGCACATTAATGTAATAAATAAAATAATTGTTATGGTCAGAACCCCTGGGTTGTGTTTAAAGAATTCTGTTTTTATCCTCTTTTTTGTCTTTTTCGTTATTGTTTTCTATCACTTCTGATACTATTGTTTGGTTCATGTATTAGTTGTATAATTGTGTATTTTCTGTTAATTGTATTCTATTTGGTTATTATTTAGTATCTACATATTGTGGAGATTCAGCCCGGACACAAACAGACACTGAGACAAATGTCCCAAAAACACATATGTTTTATTTACGGTTTTCCCTTTACCATTCAGCACAGCGCACAGCTCATCTACAATAGTGCTCACAGTCCTTTTCTCTTATTCTCTTTCTTTCTTTTTTTTTCTCTTCTGCTGCCCTCACTCCTCAAATTGCAAGTTCTGTCCTCTGGCTCCCCAAATGAAGTGAGGTGGCCCCTTTTTTTTATTGTACCCGGTTGTGCTCCAGGTGCTTGTTGATTGTCTTCCTGCAGCACTTCCTGGAAGCACTCCATGTGTGCCTGGATACTCTTCCGCCAGGAAGCACTGCCGTCCAGGGCTCCAGAATTGTCCAAGTGCCCCCTGGTAGTGGCCACGGGCCCCAACAGGGCTGAGCTTCCAAGCTTCAAGCCCATGGTCCTGATGTGCTCCAAGGGGATCACATTATTGTGTTGGGAGGTATTGTCCTCAATATATCTCCACCCCCGGTCCTTCCATCACAGGGGCATCCTGGTGGGGCAAATTCCCTGGTCGCCTGCCACAGTATGTTATCCAATTCTCTTATGTTCCTTGTATTTTGTGGGTGGATCCCCAAAAGGTGGAGCTACCTGTCCATCACAGTTAAGTGCCCGCCCCTGCCCTATAAAGTCCATAGCAGGTTCATTTGAGGATGCTCTGGTGTTATTGCTTATTGAAAGTATTTTGCTCTCTTTTTTGAATCCTAATTATTGATTTTTGGCATTCTGCTTTGAATTTCAAGTTCTATTCTACATTGTGGTTTTTGGAATATTGTATGCTTTGGATTGCCTTTGCTTTTTTGTTAATAAAAATCCACTTTTATAAAATTATTTATGGACTCGAGCCAGTACTTTCACAGTTCTCCTCCTGGTGAAATCAAATCAAATCAAATTTAATTTGTCACATACAATTATACACACAGTGCAAATTGGAGTGAAATGCTTAGTTACAAAAGCTCAAGAAAAATATAAATATATATAAAAAAAAGTATATACTAATTTCTAGCTTATTATTTGTTGCTGTATGAGAGCTGCTACTGTCAATCAGAAACTTGTAGGTGTCAGAAGGATGGCCAAGCCTGCCCACATGTGCCACAGTTTAACATCTGATGGCAAGTGAGCCTACCTAAAAAGAAGTAACATCAGGTACCTGAAATGATGCCATTTGTAATTCTCATTAATTCATACACAGTTAGCCACAGATGAGAAAACTGCCTGCACACTGGATTAACCTCAACCTCACACCAGATCAGAAGCAGGTGAGCGTCATGTTGTCTCAGCTGAATTTGGGACATCATTGGCACAACAAGGACAGAACTCATCATTCAAGATGAAAGAGTATTGAGCCACTTTGACCCGGAGATGAAGCAGCATTTCATATAGTCGAAATGCACCACCTACTCAAAAAATTCAAGACACAATTTTGGAGGGCCGTGAAGGCATCATCATGGTTGACTTCCTCTGGAACTGGTACACCATCAATGAGGAGTATTATTCCAGCCTAATTGAGAAGCTGAAGGATGTCGTTGCTGGAAAAGCTGTCCCTCAGACAAGACAGTTTTCTTTCATCACAACAATTCTCCATCCCACAGAGTACACGTGATAGTGGAAACATCGCAAGAATACAAACCTCGAACTGTAACGTCTCCCTCCTAAATCACCAGATTGGGTGTCTTCTGAGTTTTTTCTCTTTACAGAGAAGGAAAACACTGATGTGTGGCCACCATTTTGACACAGATGATGCTGCCATTAATGAGATGATGTGGTGGTGTGCCACACAAGAGCCTTAACCTTGTTCTGAGGGCATCAGGAATGGGAACACCAGTGGGTGAAGTGCACTCATTTTCAGGGAGACTATACTGAAAAGTCCTAAAACGGCATTGTGCTGCACCACTTACTTCCCAGGTAGACTCACTTTCTGTAAGACACCCCTCGTAAATAATGTCAGTGTCAATGTCAATTTATTTATATAGCACATTTAAAACAACATAGTAATGCTGCGGCCAAAGTGCTTTACAATAACAGAATAAAATAAAAAATAAATAGTAATAAAATATATGAACATAAAATTAGATAGATAATAAATAGAAATAATGTTATATGATCACAAAGAGGAAACCATAAGTATTACTTAAGGTCACTGAATGCAAGTGAAAAGAAGTGAGTTTTTAATCTTGTTTTGAACTGTTCAATTGTAGACGACTCCTGTATGTGACGAGGTAGAGAGTTCCACAGGCGAGGGGCAGCAGCTACAAATCTCTGATACACAGGTTACAGCTGGTCCAAAATGCTGCTGCTCACTTTCTGGTTGGGACAAAGGCCCTGTCCCCCTTGGTTTTACATTTGGTACGAGGGACAACCAGAGACAACTGACCAGAAGATCTAAGCACTCTGGATGGCTGGTGTAAAACACACAGTTCAGATAAATAGGCAGCAGCGAGCCCATATAAAGATTTAAAAACTAGCAGCAAGATTTTAAAATCAATTCGAAAACTGACAGGCAGCCAGTGTAAAGAAGCTAATATTGGAGAAACAGAGTCAGACTTTCTTGCCCCAACCAGAAAGCAAGCGGCAGCATTTTGGACCAACTGTAACCTGCGTATCAGAGATTTGCTAATCCCAGAATACAGCGAGTTGCAGTAATCAAGTTGAGAAAAGATAAAAGCATGAGTAGCGCTCTCAAGATCTCTAGAAGATAAAAAAGGCTTGATCTTACCTAACAGACGAAGCTGGAAAAAGCAACTCTTGACTACAGAAAATACATTTATATTTGAGAAGAGCAGGTCCAGCTTGTGGTGTCCACAAATAGAACATAGTAATGCAAGTTTGCTCCTTCTAAAATACCCCTGGTTGAAGTCACCAGCACTCTACTGCCAGAGGGATTGATTATTAGAATGAATTAGAATATTGTTAGTAAGAGAGAGAATCATTTCTGTTGCTGATTTATTAAACTTTAACTTGTCTCCCTGGACCAGGGGTCCCCAACTCCAGTCCTGGAGGGCCGCAATGGCTGCAGGTTTTCATTTTAACCCTTTTCTTCATTAGTGACCTGCTTTTGCTGCTACTTCACTCCTTTTCCTTTCACTTTAATTGACTTGTTTTTTAAGATTTGTTCCCCTGAATTTCTTCATCGTTCCTCTGAATTGCTTCATTTCTTTCCTTAAACAGAAATGAAATGTGAAGTGAGTGAGCCAATAGAAGACCACCTAAGTCAGGGCCTCAAACTCCAACCAGTTGCTTCATTAGTTGCCAATTCTTGTTGTTAATTAAACCCATTCTTTAAATCCATGGCTTGTTGCTGCTCTCGTTGTGCAATAGCAGGTATTTCTGAAATTGTTGATTTTCTCTTTTTTAAGAGCTCTGTTAAAATGTTTAGGGGACCTCAGCAGATCAACATTCCTGAGACCTTCATCTTTCTTTATTTTCAGATATTTTATGATGGACACAGTTTGCTGGTTCTGTTTTGGTTTATTTTGTATCTCATTATTGTTTGTCTGCTAATTAAGGAAAATTAAGGGGTCTGAGTCTTCAAGAGCAAGTCAAATAAAATGAATTCAAAAGAAGTTAATTAGCAGCAAAAACAGGTCACTCATTAACTCCATCCATCTATCCATTTTCTAACCCGCTGAATCTGAATACAGGGTCACGGGGGTCTGCTGGAGCCAATCCCAGCCAACACAGGGCACAAGGCAGGAACCAATCCTGGGCAGGGTGCCAACCCACCGCAGCTCATTAACTCTTTTAGGGCAATTTTTTTTTGTTTCTTTTCTCCCAGGGCTGAATATTTTTCCAAAAACTAACATTTTTTAGCAAATGTTTAACATATCAAATCAACAAAAAATATTTACTTTTGATAAATGTTACTGTCTAGCATGTTGTATACTATGATTACATACTCTATGATTTCACATACATGTTACACAGCAAGGTCCTGCACAGTCTGATCTCACTCAAAGCAGCCAATTGCATGCATTGCCACATTGCACTGCTTACAATACGTGTTGTACTGGTGTTTCCTTTTCAATTGTCTGTTGCTGCACTTTCTCACATATATTGTTACTGGGTGCTGTAGAGAGATAAGTCACCCGTTTGACATCGTGCCATGGCACTGCCACAAAGTTCTCTGCCCGCATGAAAACCATATTGTCACCTCTTTTCATCTTCAGCCTGTCTGGATTCAACTGTGAAGCCATGTGTCTCCTGTTCACCCTCACTGTGCCACAAGCTCCAATTCCCCTGCACTGTAGCTCCATGAACAATTCTGGGCATGTATAAAAATTGTCCAGGTACACAACATGACCCAAATGTTCATAGCCCTGAAGCAGCTCCAGCACATCCTGACTTGTCAAGGGAAAGTTCTCTCTTTGAAAGAAATACTATCCTGTATATGTAATTACTTTCAGGCAGAAACCAGTGTTTGCTTCTACAAGTACAAAATCCTACAAAATACTTTGTGGGCTTGTCTGGCATATATTGGCAGAAAAAATGGCATCCCTTTTATTTTATCATATATTCATATACAGACAAGTCACGGCCAGGCTGATAAAATTGTTTATACTAGCCAACCCGCGGCGTACCATACCGTACCAGGCCGTTTATTTTAATGATTTTTAAGCACAGGGAGAAAATTAACATTTGAAAAATCGGTAATGTAATAAATCAGCAAGAAAAGCAACATCATAACAATGCACGGAACGAACCAAAACACAATCGTCTGTGCAGCGCTCAGGCATGGAGGGTGGAATGGGAGGAGAGGAGAAGGACGTCCACTACGCTCCCTCCGTCATGCTAGTCTGCTGATTTCTCGTCCAGTATGCACTGCTTGCTCATGTGCCCACCTTCAACTGGTCACTTGAGTCGTTGTCGTCTGTGCACAGTCCAGATGCAGCTGTGACTCACGTAGACGTTTCATTGCTCTGTGCGGTTTTGGCTGCCTTTCTATATATAATCCACCAAGACACCCGACCACGGTGGTAGCGAGGTGGGAGTGGGGTGTGTACAAAGTGCAGGAACATCTAAGAAGACGCATGTTTGTCGCGGATGCGAATTGCTGTATGTAGCGTGTAAAACAGTTTGCTAAGGTGCATGCGGTCGTGCGTTGTAACTGAAAACTCGTTTTTTAAAGACTGCTCACTTCATTGTGCATACGGCTGTAGGTGAATGAAAAGATGCAACTCTGGAAAGGGCAACATACAATACAGTGTTTTACATGCTGCATACAGCGATTCACATTCGCGACAAATTGTTTTACCCGCTGCATACAGCGATTTACATCCGTGACAAACATGCCTTTTCTTAGATAGTCCTGTCGCGTCCACCCTCGTTCTCGAAGCATACAAACCGCCTGGTCATGTGGTGCCTCTGTGTCAGGCACAGAGAAAGTCAGCCTCCGAGAGAGCATCTCAACTGCTGCAGGGCCTGCATTGGTGAAGCAGGTGAGACGGTAATGAAACAGAGGCACAGAGCTTATTGGTTTTTAAAGACTGCCTCCTTCATTGGGTTTTAACCAATGCACGGAACAAACCAACACACAATCGTCCGTGCAGCGCTCAGGCATGGAGGGTGGAAAGGGAGGAGAGGAGAAGGACGTCCACTCCGCTCCCTCCGTCATGCTAGTCTGCTGATTTCTCGTTCAGTATGCACTGCCTGCTCATGTGCCCACCTCCAACTCGACACTCGAGTCGTTGTCGTCTGTGCACAGTCCAGATGCAACGGTGACTCACGTAGACGTTTCATTGCTCTGTGCGGTTTTGGCTGCCTTTCTATATATAATCCACCAAGACACCCGACCACGGTGGTAGCGAGGTGGGAGTGGGGTGTGTACAAAGTGCAGGAGCATCTAAGAAGACGCATGTTTGTCGCTGAAGCGAACTGCTGCATGTAGCGTGTAAAACAGTTTGCTAAGGTGCATGCGGTCGTGCGTTGTAACTGAAAACTCGGTTTTTAAAGACTGCTCACTTCATTGTGCATATGGCTGTAGGTGAATGAAAAGATGCAACTCTGGAAAGGGCAACATACAATACAGCGTTTTACACGCTGCATACAGCGATTCACATTCGCGACAAATTGTTTTACCCGCTGCATACAGCGATTTACATCCGTGACAAACATGCCTTTTCTTAGATAGTCCTGTCGCATCCACCCTCGTTCTCGAAGCATACAAGCCGCCTGGTCATGTGGTGCCTCTGTGTCAGGCACAGAGAAATTCAGCCGCCGAGAGAGCATCTCGACTGTTGCAGGGCCTGCATTGGTGAAGCAGATGAGACGGTAATGAAACAGAGGCACAGAGCTTATTGGTTTTTAAAGACTGCCTCCTTCATTGGGTTTTAACCAATGCACGGAACAAACCAACACACAATCGTCCGTGCAGCGCTCAGGCATGGAGGGTGGAAAGGGAGGAGAGGAGAAGGACGTCCACTCCGCTCCCTCCGTCATGCTAGTCTGCTGATTTCTCGTTCAGTATGCACTGCCTGCTCATGTGCCCACCTCCAACTCGACACTCGAGTCGTTGTCGTCTGTGCACAGTCCAGATGCAACGGTGACTCACGTAGACGTTTCATTGCTCTGTGCGGTTTTGGCTGCCTTTCTATATATAATCCACCAAGACACCCGACCACGGTGGTAGCGAGGTGGGAGTGGGGTGTGTACAAAGTGCAGGAGCATCTAAGAAGACGCATGTTTGTCGCTGAAGCGAACTGCTGCATGTAGCGTGTAAAACAGTTTGCTAAGGTGCATGCGGTCGTGCGTTGTAACTGAAAACTCGGTTTTTAAAGACTGCTCACTTCATTGTGCATATGGCTGTAGGTGAATGAAAAGATGCAACTCTGGAAAGGGCAACATACAATACAGCGTTTTACACGCTGCATACAGCGATTCACATTCGCGACAAATTGTTTTACCCGCTGCATACAGCGATTTACATCCGTGACAAACATGCCTTTTCTTAGATAGTCCTGTCGCATCCACCCTCGTTCTCGAAGCATACAAGCCGCCTGGTCATGTGGTGCCTCTGTGTCAGGCACAGAGAAATTCAGCCCGAGAGAGCATCTCGACTGTTGCAGGGCCTGCATTGGTGAAGCAGATGAGACGGTAATGAAACAGAGGCACAGAGCTTATTGGTTTTTAAAGACTGCCTCCTTCATTGGGTTTTAACCAATGCACGGAACAAACCAACACACAATCGTCCGTGCAGCGCTCAGGCGCAGAGGGTGGAACGGGAGGAGAGGAGAAGGACGTCCACTACGCTCCCTCCGTCATGCTAGTCTGCTGATTTCTCATTCAGGATGCACTGCCTGCTCATGTGCCCACCTTCAACTCGTCACTCGAGTCGTTGTCGTCTGTGCACAGTCCAGGTGCACCTGTGACTCACGTAGACTTTTCATTGCTCTGTGCAGTTTTGGCTGCCTTTCTATATATAATCCACCAAGACACCCGACCACGGTAGTAGCGAGGTGGGAGTGGGGTGTGTACAAAGTGCAGGAGCATCTAAGAAGACGCATGTTTGTTGCGGATGCGAATTGCTGTATGTAGCGTGTAAAACAGTTTGCTATGGTGCACGCGGTCGTGCGTCGTAACCGAAAACTCGGTTTTTAAAGACTGCTTACTTCATTGTGTTTTAACCTCAGTTGTAAAGGAATGTTTTAAGGATCCCATGGGATACCCCTCGCAAACCGTTTTACACGCTGCATATGGCGATTCACCTCCGCGAGAAACACGCCTCTATGAACAGTCAACATGGCTTGGAGTAGCATGTGGCCTCTACGACAGACGAATATAAATGACGCCATTTTTTCTGTGTCGTCGTGTCTGAGTTGGTGGGCGTGGCTCTGTGAATTGTCGTCGTATCCAATGGTCTTGGAGTTGGTGGGCGTGGCTCCATCCTGCGTGCGCCATAGGTGTCTTACTTGTCGGCGGCTTAGTGAATCCACGCCCCTTCCGGCGTGCTTTCCATGGGTGTCTTGCCTTATATAGATGTTGGTTCCACAATGTCAAGCAGTGACTGAACTTTATACATGGGGTTATAGCCTGGCTCACCCCTTGGGATTTGCTTCTGTTTATTACAGAAGTGAATAAAACTTTGCAGCATTACGTACCTATCATGCGGCATAACCTGTCCAAAGCCACCAGGGGATAAAGCAATTTGGACCAATGCTCCCTGAAGTTATATCACTAGTCTAGTCCGATCTCTATTTGTAATGCCGCCACAACACCATTCATTTCGTCTTTTGTTGTGGGTTTCCACTTTGAAAAACGAGAATGCGATGCAAGCGCAGCCTGCGATTCAAAAAATTGCTCTGCATACCTGTTTGTCTCGTCTGACAGTAGTTGAAAAGCGGCATCAGGAGAGAGCAGCCTGAAGTAGTCCAGCGGCTGGTAATCGGTCATGTCCAACAGCAAGCCATGCTGTCTTGTGAAGTCCAGTAGCCAGTTCGGCTCCCACGGATCAATGTCTGGGTATTCCTCCCACGTGAACCTTGCCATAGGTGAATCGGCTGCGCGAATACACTCAGCTGGCAGCCGATCAGCTTTTCACTCTCTTGCTCAATCGCCTGATCATTGTCAGTAAAATCCGATTCTGAAAAACCAGAGTCAGACTCAGCTATAATGAGCAAAACATTGTCTGCTGAGTATTTTCTTTTCTGCATGCACTCGCTTCGCTCTCTTGTGAGATGTCGATGCCATCTTGCCTTTGTTTACATTTGTTTACATTTCGCAACTCACGCACACACAAGGATTAGTTGCCGAGTCAATGAGTCTAACATTCCTCCAAGCACAGAGGGAATGCCTGTGACGTAACAATGAGTTTTGTCACCATTAACAGCTGATTCTCGCCCTCTATCCCAGGATGTCGACTTTTGTCGGCAATCACCCTCAACCCCTCCTGTCGACAAAAGTCGACATCCACCCTAAAAGAGTTAAGAAAAAGGTTAGAATAAAAGCCTGCAGCCACTGGGGCTCTCCAGGATCGGAGTTGGGGACCCCTGCCCTAGACATACTTCAGGTCTTTGAGACCTTTTATGTGGTTATTTTCAATTTAAAATCTTGACCTTCCTTCTGAGGCCTAATCAGGCCTTACGTCTCCTGTTTCTCTTGGGCCAGGCTTGCCTTGGTTTGAGATTTGTTTTGTGGGGTATTTTGGAGGCCTCATCCCTTCTTTATTTTGAACTAATGGAGCAGTCACTAGAATAAAAAAGTCAGGTTTACTTGGGCCAAGTCTTTGGTGGTTTCCCCTTTCCCTTTTTGTTGGCCCAAACCTTTTTTTTAAATCTATGGGTCTCTTTTTAGTTTGTTAGTCCTGTATCCTAACATAGAGAATAAGGGAACTGCAAAAGCATAGACTGGTGAGGAGAAGTAAATGATTAGTCATGTACATTCATGCAAACATTACAGAGATTTGCACACATAAGGGAAAGTTCCGGCCTAACCTCACCAGAATTTTCATGAGAAAATGACATTTTTCGTATATGTCTGATCACCTTATTAATTTCTTTAACCCTTCCTTTCTTAAATATATTAATGAATCATGTTTCCAACACTTTGTAGTTGTTTCTCCTATTTATGGGGCAAGAGAAAAGTGTCTACCCCAGTATGCTCTGATATTGGCTTAGTCAGAGACATTTCACCAAAACATTTTGGGACTGGGGATGTGACATCTAATTCTTTAAGTAAGGCGAGTTGTTACAAGAGAATTTCAGATACTCAGAAATTAAATCAGAGAAGGTCATCTGAATAACTGGCAGAAACCTTGTGTCACACACACGCGCTTAGGAGGCAGTCAATAAGCCCTAAGGTGAGTGATCTATTGCAAGATGAACGGTTGATTTTGGGTATGATCACCTTTCTTTCTCTTTCACCAGACCTAAAGAAGAAAAATCTCATTCACCATTTCCAGGTTCACAAAATGGCAGTGCAACCACATTTCCACTTCCGACTCCAGAAGGTGATGTCACTTCTGGTCCCACGCTGATGACACCACTTCGGGCTTATTGTGATGACGTCACTTCCTATGACATCACATCCGGCCCTTTCATGACGACATCACTTATTGTTCTGCCGTGATGATGTAACTTCCGTCCCACAGTTTTGACTCATTTCCTGCTATATCACATCCTGTTTCCATTTTGTATAAATATCTCCACTTCAGTGCTGTATTTTGTCAAATGCTTTGGTTTTTGATCCTCTTCTCAACAATTTTTTCATCAAGTCCACTGGACATTATACGGGTCAATTCCTCTTTTTGATTTTGTTGTAGTCAATTATTTCTTATTAAACTTGACATAATGGTTTCTTATATTTACCGATAGCTGTGTTCATCATAACATGTCTGAAAGAGGAAAGACTGACTGGTAGTTACCTTCACACCAAGGCTAAAACCCACTATTTCAGTACCGGTTTGCAGTTCCTGTCCACCGTGTTCACTGGCTTCTCGGGATGGGCATCCATGCAGAACCTGTGGGCATTGGGCCTTATGTTTACTGAGCTGCCATGATTGAGTACCTGACCAAGTAAGCCACTAACACTGACTGGGATAACACGAAAACTACAATCATCCCTCACCACCTGAAGTTGGCTGAACGTAATGACGAGGACCCTAACATTCAAGCCATGCCCCCACCCAAGAAGAAACCAGTCAAGAGCAAATAAATTGTGGTGATCCTTATATCAAGAGCAATAGTTTCCATTAAGGTGATTCTACTGAGGCTGCAGTCCATTCGGTTAGAAATGCTCCTAGATCTGCTTGAGCTGCTCCTCTCTTCTCTGTTCTTATCCTTCTTGACATGTTCGCTGTTAAGCACTCGCTCCATAAACTCAGAATGTGTGGTTCTGCTTTGGGCAGGTTCAAGTCCTGCTTTTTTTATCAAACCTTTTGTGTCTCCTGGTCTAACTCCTTGTCTTCTTCGCAGAAACTCTCCACAGGGGTGCCTCAACGATCATTGCTGGGTGCTTTTCTCTTTTTTCTCTACAATTCGCTCCCTAGGCAATGTTATTTCTTCTCGTGACTTCTTCTACAGCTTCTGTGCTGATGATCTTTATCTCATGTTCCTCTTATACCCCACAGGTTTCAGCCCAGATCTCCAGTTGTCTGTCTGCCATCTGATCATAGATGACTGTTCACCACCTTAAACTTAACCTGTCAAAGTCAGATATCCTGTAGTTGCCTTCTGATTCTCCTTTCTCAGAATTTGTCTCTAAACAACTCTTCGGGCACTGGTTATCTCCTAGTTGGACTTAGTTGGACTATTGTGCTTCCTTCAACTTCCATCAAACCTCTCCAGCTCCTCCAGAAGGCAGGTGGTCGACTGGTGTTCTCTGTTCCTTGTTTGACTTGTACTCCTCCTCTTATTTGTTTTCTCCACTGGCTTCCTGTTGCTCCAAAGATTGAGATCAAGACCTACAGTTCTTTAAAAAGGTTCAACACCTCAATATCTCCAGACTTTAGCTTCTCTGTATGACCCTTCAAAAAGTCGTTATCGTTCTGTCTTTTTGCTGACCATCTTTCCTCTTGCCAGAAGTGCCAAGGCTGGACAATGCTTCTCCATCATTGCTCCGAAGGTATGGAATGATCTCCCACTGGCTGTTTGAACGGAACCCAGTTTACTTCAGTTGATGCATCCTTTGAAAACTCACCTTTTCATTAAATACTTTGGAACCGCTTGGTGTCTCTTCTAAAGGATAGCTGCTGCTGTACTGACACAGAGTTCAGGATATGAAGGTTTGAGTCTTAGTCTAGTCGTAGGTATAATTCAGTTTTTTTATCTCAGTTGCTTTTTATGCTTGAACCTTCTAATTATTCTTGTATGTATTATAACTTGCTTTGTAAATCACCTTGGATAAGGGCATCTGCTAAATAAACAAAAAATTAAGAAGCCTAACGTCCTGCCTCTCATACTGGGCCATACAAAGAAGATACGTAATTCATTTCACATGAGTGCAATCTTCTGAACCTCCCTGGCATTTGGTCTTGCTGGGAGCATTTCAAGAGTGTTGTTGAAACTATTATAAATGACAACTGGTCTTGTTCTTAGCTTAGTGTTCCAAATTCTTGGCATTTGCTAACCTTCTTCTCTTCATTTTGTTAGAAGATTGCCATCTCTATGGAGGGCAACATCAATGAGAAAGAAAGTCTTCAACTTTCTGTCAAGGAGCAGTACATCTAGTGAAATGGCTGCCATTGCTGGATCGGTGTTGACAGCTACTGTATGGCCTATCTCAGGGTGACATCAGTGATATTCATGACACCTTGTGGTCAGTGTTTCCAGACAGTAGGTACTTCATGGCTGAGTTCAGACAGGTAGCCACTTTGTTATTTATTATTACTGAGACTCTATCATCATGTGGGACATGGCAATGCAAATGGTTATGATTTCAGCTAACCATCCTGATATAAGGGAACATCGTAAGAAAGAGAAGCAAAGTCAGCTGTTCGACACAGCAGTCCAGATGACAATGCCATTGTGCTCAAAGAAACAGAAAAGCAAAGTGAATTATAAAGATATGGAGATCAAGGTCAGGGCAGGGTGTGGAGCATCAAGACCAGAGTTGTGTCTTTGGTGGTCGGAGCTCTTGGTACCATCAAGAAAGGATTCAAAAAGAATCTACAGGAGCTACCAGGACACCATATGACCCAAGAAGAACAGTACCAAAACATCCTCAGAGAGCAACTTCTGCCAACAATCCAAGAACAGTTTGGTAAACAACAATGGAACAAAACATCGCAAATTTGGGGTCCATGGCCAGGAAACTCCCCAGAACTTAATCCCATTAATAATTTCTAGTCAATCCTCAAGAGGCAGGTGGACAAACAAAAACCCACCAATTCTGACAAACTCCAAGCATTGATTATGAGAGAATGGGCTGCCATCAGTCAGTACTTGGGCGCAGACGTTGATTGACAGCATGCCAGGGTGAAGGCAGGGGTCTTGAAAAAGAAAGAAGGGCCAACACTGCAAATATTGACTCTGCACATAAACTTAATGTAATTGTCAATAAAAGCCTTTGAAACTTATGAAATGCTTGTAATTCTACTTCAGTATACCATAGAAACTTCTGACAAAAGATCTTAAAATAATGAAGCAGCAAACTTTGTGAAAACCAATACTTGTGTCATTCTCAAAACTTTTGGCCACGACTGTATAGAAGTTAACCATAAGTCCCTAGTTGGGACATGAACACTGCAGCAGCTGCCAGAAATTTGCAATGACAAACAAATATAATAATAATAGAGAGAGGTTAGGAGCAGGCACTGACACCTCAGCACCACACTAGTTCAGACAGAATGGAACCAATGATAAGTTTTTATGGTGGCTGGAGTGCCAATTCTGCCACCAACCCCCAGGTTGTTCCCTGCAGGTTGGAGAGCCTACATGCAGGGCTGGATGTAAGTAAACGTCATACCCAGGATGGAGCAATTGCAGGTTAACAGCCTTGCTTAAGGGCTTAACGACGTAGTGTCACTTTTGGCGTTTACAGGATCTGAACCTGCAACCTTCAGATTACCAGTGCAAATTCCGACCTCAGAGCCACCACTCCACCCTTAATAATAATAATAATAATAATCCATCCATCCATCCATTTCCTAACCCGCTGAATCCGAACACAGGGTCACGAGGGTCTGCTGGAGCCAATCCCAGCCAACACAGGGCACAAGGCAGGAACCAATCTTGGGCAGGGTGCCAACCCACCGCAGGACACACACAAACACACCTACACACCAAGCACACACTAGGGCCAATTTAGTAAAGCCAATCCACCTAACCTGCATGTCTTTGGATTGTGGGAGGAAACCCACGCAGACACGGGGAGAACATGCAAACTCCACGCAGGGAGGACCTGAGAAGCGAACCCGGGTCTCCTAACTGCGAGGCAGCAGCGCTACCACTGCGCCACCATGCCACCCCCAATAATAATAATAATAATAATAATAATAATAATAATAATAATAATAATAATAATAATAATAATAATAATAATAATAATGCATCATTCATTCATTCATTGATCCATTTACCCTTTACAGAGTTGTACCGGGGTCTCTCCCTGGCACAACAGCTGTAAGTCAGAAGCCAAGCCCAAATTTATTTGCCATTATTCGCCTGCCAGATAATGTAACCTGCATGTTGCTAGGAGGCTGGAAGGAAACTGGCGTACTCAGAAACAATAAATGGGAAGTGAGGGCAAATTTCACACCTGTAGTGACCTAACCAGTAAGTCAGAACCCGTGTCTCAGAAGCTGCAGGGACCACCCAGAGGAAATCCTACAGTAATGAAGTGTAATCCACGAAGGCATGATGAACTAAGTCGAAAATAGAAGCCGTTTCAGATGGGGATTAACTAATTAATGGAATAATTGCTATTCCCTCAGCAATTTGCACACAAAGACACGGCGGCACGCCTTCTTTTAGTGGCTGCAATAGAAGAACTCATTTGTTTAGCGGGAGGGAAGACAGGCTGATGAGAGACGAGAATAGCTTAACAATGGCATTAGAAAAAAAGAGTAACATGTAACGAAAGAAATTTCTCAGTCCAATAAAGTTAATTTTAAAACGGTTTAGTGAAAATTCAAAGAAAAACAGTTCACATAAATATAGAGAAAACAGTTTCACACATGCAAGATAAAAGGAAAAAAAAGAAAAAAATGTTTCTTCTACAGATTTAGCTTTTTCTTGTTAAACCGCAGTTACTTTCTTTCTACAGTTAAAAGGTGTGTTATTTCTCAATGGCAATCTTACATAGGCTTTACTTATTACATTCAGTACGCTCTGTACGTACAGCACATTCAATATGGTCAACACAATACATTACGGCATACACTTTGAAACTGTGTGCCCTCCATGCCTTACCCACTGGCACTAATCTGTGAATTTCCCCTTGGGATTAATAAAGTATCTATCTATCTATCTATCTATCTATCTATCTATCTATCTATCTATCTATCTATCTATCTATCTATCTATCTATCTAATCTGTAGTCAGAGGAACAAGAAAGAATCAGAATATTCCATTTCAATTTATTTTATGGGGGTCATAATAGAATCTCCCATAGACTATGCGGTTGCGGAAGTAACAAAAAAGGGGCGAAGATGTGAAAAAAAGAAAACAAGAATCGAAAATATGAAACAATACATCTATTGAAACCAAAACAAATTAACTTAAACTACATTCTGATACTAGAAAAATAAATATAGAGTTAGATAAATGTCGATGAAAGTTAAGTAGGTAAGTTAAGTAGGTATAATAAAACTTGTAGCGGTGTATCGGCAGCAAAAATTATAGGAATACATTTTATTAGGGTTTCAAAAAAACGTTAGGGGGGTGCGATTAAAACTGTTATGAAAACTCAGGTCGCAAATACTTAACGGTTGAGAAACGCTGGACTATGCATTAATATATAGGCAAACATTTTAACATAACTAAGAAAATACTTCTTTCAGTTTACGATAACCTTACTACATAACAAAAGGCTCTTACTTATAGATTGAATCTGAAATGGTTAAGTTTGCCATTTGTGCCCATCAAGCTACACTCAGTATCCCATAGTGACAAACTGAAAACATGTCTGCAGAAAGGTTTGCAACCTAAGTAAAAATCTGTCTCCTTTGTACAAGTTGTAAGAGCCAAACCCATAAAGTTCATGTTAATGGTAAATTCCCACAAGTATTTGCCAACCTAATTTATGCAGAACGTAATGGGCTCTGAATGCTTTGTAAATCCACTTTATGTTACGACTGCCTATAACAGCCCGTCCTTCATGTGGCAGTTCATTCCTGCTTTGGACCACCTGCTGCTGGCATAGGCGCCTGGCACCAATGACCCTGTATGGAAGAAAGCAGGCTCAGGAGGTGAACTGAAGCTTTTGCTCAGACCAGCTATATAAAAGCAGGACAGACTCCACTGGGAGAAAGTAAGCGGACAAGTCACACCAGCGCACTTACAAACACAAGCCTTTCAAAATGGAGGAGGTCATCAACAGGTTGGTGAATAATTGGTATGTGCTGCTCATGGCACAATATAATTAATGACTGATTTATTGCCTAATGGACTAATTCTGGGATTCTTAAACCTTCTAATCTGAGGAACCTAATTAGAAAATGTCTTTGCTGTTTGTCATCTCAGTTTGCTTCACAAGTGGCAAGGAGGGCTGGTGGTGTCATGGGGAATATTTATTATATTTTTATGCCAAAGACAGGAAAGCTGTCAATAATGTATCTACAGTGTCGTTTACAGACTAAATCACCAATTGCATATGGAGTACACTAAAGAGAGGGTGGCATGTCACTCGTCACCAAATTAGCACTTGGATAAACTACTACACAGTGTGACCCTTACCCAGCCGGGGCACCCATGAGAGGGAAGTCCTGGTCATTGTCTCCCCTAGCAATGGTGCCCTGGATTCCCAAAGAGCATCATGGGAGATGGAGTTCTTCGGCACAGCCCTGTTGGGTTCTGTGGGTGCCGCCAGGGGGTGCTGCAGGGACTAGTGGCCCCATTTCATCGGACTTCCACCTCACCACGAAGGTATAAAATAATAAAAAAAAAAAGCATAAAAGAAGCCAGCTGTCTCAATGCCAGGATCCAGAGTCGGGAAGAAAGAGGAAAACACTTGTCTGGAGGACTGGAGGCAGAGTGAGGGAGAAAAAAAGAAGAAAGACAAAGAATTGCTGTGCGCTTATACTTTGTGTTTGTGTTGAGGGTGGGAAACACTTATTGGAAGAGTTTTCCACAATAAAAAGTCTGCGTTTTCAGCACTTGTGTCCAGAGCCTGTTGGTGTTTGAGGAGCCAGAGTGCCCCCTGGTGGCCACAACAGCCATCACAAACATGGCCATGACCCAAATTTTGATTGCAGCCCCTAGTTAAAGAAACCCTAAACTAACTGACTAGTGGATTGACTGACTAACTGATCCAATGATTAGTTTAGTGAATGATCAATTGAGGCAACATCAACACTAGTAGGTTTTCTTTTAAAAAGCGTCATTTTTAAATGAAAACAATCTCAGGCCACACTAGCAGTCTAACATCATTTATTAAAGTATATCTGCTCACGCAAAAACAACCAAATATGCATCTGCTGCATCTGTTCACCTACACCGGGCATGTGGGGCATGTGCCCATTGGCAGAAACAGGAAAAGAAAGTGTCCTCCACCCTGTGGTTACACATGGAGAACAGCAATAGTGAATAGAAAAAGCAACAAAAAATGTACATTGGGATAGAATTGAGACTATAAGGCTAGCAAAGTGACTCATAATACAGCCAGGGAGTCGTGTCAGTGCAGGCACATTGAAACCTGACAACGCTACAAGGAGCAGTCACCATCACATTCCACTCAGGAAGAGTCACATGAGAAGCACCAGCCAATCAAGCTCTCCGTTTTCACCCATCCACACAGCAATGCTGAGCTGGCCTTCTCAGAATTATACGGCTCTGGAGTGCGTCTCCAAAAGTCACCATGTTTGAGGGTTAAAAAAAGCCAGGGTAGTGTGGATGAAAAGTGAAAACAGAGACTAATGTCTGCATTTTTAAACAGAAATATAATAGTAGTCTGAGTGCATATGTATGTCTCCTTGGTGAAGCTACATGGTGCCTGCTCTTGCCATATCATACTGTATATATAGATTGAAATTAAAAATAGGAGTCCAGTTTTGCATCACTGAGCACCCAAACCTCATTTTGCTGATGGTCTTTTCTGTTAATTAACTCATAGCGCAGTGGGATGGTGGACATAAAGTTGGAGGCTAATAGAGACTGCTGTCTTTAAGATACCTAAGAGAAATCTGGATGAGATGTTGGGACAGCTTAGCTATTAGCTAAACAAATGAGCTTGATGGACTAAATGGTCTCCTCTTTTATGTCACATTTCTTGTTGTATTAGCTGTGCTACCCATCCAAGACAGGTTCAAATCTAAGTAATTAATGAGGGTTAATGTTTGTAGTGCACCATGCAATCCATATGTCTCTGTTATGTGCCATTTGGTATGGGATCCATTAAAGCAGAGTTAATGTTTGTGGAGTGCCATCTGCTGAAATGACAAATGCAATGATTATATCTTTCTGTTATATGACATTTGGTATGAGATTTGTAAAAGCAGTGGTAATGTTTGTGGTGCACCATCTGATGAAATGACAAATGCAATGTGTATGAATCTTTAATGTGCCTTTTAGTATGGGATTCATAAAAGAAGTGTTAATGTTTGTATTGCACCATCTGCTGGAGTAACCAATTCAATGTGCATGTCTCTGTTATGTACCATTTTGTATGGGATTCTTTAAAGTAGTGTTAATGTTTGCAGCGTGCCATCTGCTGGCATGACAAATGCAATGCATATGTCTCTGTTATATGTCATTTGGTATGGGATTCATAAAAGCAGTGTTAATGCTTGTGATATTTTGATTCAATTCGGAAAAATGTCAAAAATCCCGTTCTTGCTTTGTCATTCTGGGATATGGAGTGTTATTTGATGAGGGAAAAAATTTATTTAAATGATTTCAGCAGAAGCCTGCAACATAACAAAATGTGAAAAAAAAATGAAGTGGTCACTTTTCAAATCCGTTGTATTTCTCAATCAATTTTATGGCCGGCATTTCAGTGTGCGCTGGTTTATTGATAGTGCCCCTTGGAAGCCTTTGAATGGAGGTCAGCACTTCAATTCAAGTGCACTGGCAGAAAGAAAATATGAAAGTGAGGTTTCCAGGGGGAGGCCAGCTTGCCGTGAGTACTTAAGTAAATTTTCAAAGTTTCTTAGTAAGATTGCATTATAATTAATCCAGTCTGCTTCCTGAAGAATCCTGTTGAGAAACGTGAAGGCCTGCAGACTTCCTGCTGTGCTCACTGATGGCGAATCTGTCAGCTCTGAGTGGCTTTTAAATGCTGGCTGAATGGCTCGATGAGGTTTTTCTTCTTGGCCGCAGGTATCTGAGGCGGGAGGCAATCTGTACTGTGCCTCAATGGCAGTGCGCACCACCGCACGGGTCGGCATGGAAATTCATGCAATGGTGCATACAAGCTTGGTTCCAGCATTTACATTTGCTTAGCTGATGCTTTAAACCAAAGTGACTTACAAAAAGGTCATCATAATCGAGTAAACATCAGTCCGAGTGTGACAGGTTGAGGTTACAGAGAATTGATCATCACAAGGGAAGACTCCAACTCCTGGGTTACAAAAACCTAACAGCTGATAACTCGTCTTGAAACACTGCATGAACACATTGAGAGAGTTAGAATTTCATATGGAGGTGGGCAGCACGTTCCATTAGCCAGGAATGACACATAAAAGGAGTCTGGACTGAGATTTGATACCATGCAGAGGCGGCATCACCAGACAGCATTCAACAGCAGACCTGAGGGGTCAAGAAGGAGAACAAGACTCCATAAGTGTCTCCATGTAGAAGTGCTTCTTGAACAGGAGCTATACATGAAAACTATCTGGATTGATATTTCATACCATGCAAAAGTGGCATCTCCAGATGGTGTTCATCAATAGACTTGAATGGTTGAGAAGTAACACCAGATATCTCAAGAGTGCCTCCATATAGAAGAACTTCATGAACACATCAAGGGAGTCCAAAGTTCAAACAGAGGTGGATAACTTGTTCCACCAGCCAGGAGCTATACATGAAAAGAATCTGGAATGATAATTGACGCCACATAGAGGTGGCGTCTCCAGATGGTGTACATCAACACACTTGAATGGTTGAGAAGTAGCACCGGATATCTCAAGAGTGTCTCCATACGGTATAGAAGTGCTTCTTGAACACATCGAGGGAGTCAGAATTTCAAATGGAGGTGGTCAGCTCATTCCACCAGCCAGGAGCTATACAGGGAAACAGTCTGGATAGAGATTATATGCCTTTCAAAGGTGGCATCTCCAGATGGTGTTCAACAACAGATCTGAATGGTTGAGAAGTAGCACATGACCTCATATAGTGTCTCCATACGGTATAGAAGTGCTTCTTGAACACATCGAGGGAGTCAGAAGTTGGAATATCGAAGGGCAGCTCATTCCACCAGCCAGGAGCTATACATGAAAAGAATCAGGATTGAGAATTGATGCCACAAAGAGGTGGAATCACCGGGTGATGTCATTAACAGACTTGAGAGGTCGAGAAGTAGCACAGGATATCTCAATAGTGTCTTCATATATAAGTGCATGATGCACTGACTATTCGGTGTGGTGATCTGAGAGGAGCGGAGTGACACATGCCTGCCTCAGCTGATTGAACAATGGACGTGCCATTGCATTTTCAATCATCTGCACTGGCTTGGTGACATACTGTAAGCCAGAACTCCTGTGCCTGTTGAAGGACGTCTACTCTGGCAGCCGAGACCCCATCTGGGGTAAGTGGAGGAGACGTTGGTTTTTAGAAAGTTATGCTGGGGCTAATGGAGTTCTGCCTGGGATTTTTAACCTCATTTTTATTTATTGGATTTTCACCTCCAAGTTTCACTTTGCTTTATTGATTATTTATTGAAGGACTTGCACTGTACTTTTGAACACTTTTGTCTGGATTTTAATAAAAGACTTGCAGTAGTGCAGATGTGAGGAGACCAAAGCCCTGGACTAGGAGTTGTGCTGCCTACTCTTTCAGATGTGATCTGATGTGGCTGATGCTGTTTAAGTGTGAATCTGCAGGTACCCTTGGTTATATGGTCAATGGTGGACAACTGGTCATCAATTACCACCCCAGGGTGGCATACTGACTTTGTATGTTAGCAATAATGAGCTGAGCCGAACAGAGATGGGTGCTGATAAGACAGACGAGCTGGAATAACAAGAAGGCGTGGAGCTGGAGAGGGTGCTCCTTTATCCAGGTTGCAATATCAGTGAGATGTGCAGGGATTCTAGAGGAGGGGTTGACAGGTACGGCTGAGTATCATCAGCACAGCACAGAATTGAGAAACCGTGAGGAAATGTGACTTAAAGTATGAGACGGAAACGTGACTGGATGCAGTTTAAACATGGAACACTGCACCACTGAGGAAGAAAGATGTCAGGTCTAATTGAGACTGGCTGACTAGAAATCTGAAGAACAATAGAACTCACGGGGAATGTCATCGCAAGAACACAAGAGGCACCCCGAATCCAGACATGGAATACACAGGGCACATGACACCTAGCATCTGATTAAAAAGACGTGTGAGGCAGAGCCGCCTGATTAGATACAGTATGGGACATGTGGGAGGCAAGGAGTGCTGAATGTAGTCAGAAAGAAAAGATCTCATGTTGGGGATTTAATTAGAAGCGTAAAGCTGAGGAAATGTCACTGAAACGGGATAAACAGTGTGACTGGGGCGACATATTACAAGAACTCACCAGTGAGAATTGAGGGTGAACCCGTCTACTAAGCAAAAGAAAGGAAGTGTGCGGTGACATAAAACAAAAGATGAATTTGGTGGCCCAAGAAAAGGATTTCTAGTCAGGAGTTCTCAGGTATTAAGGGGGAGCTCTGTCGGGGCCAAGATCCAGGTCCAAAATGAGATGCCTCTTCTCAGGGCTGTCCAATTTTATGGAGGGGTGGAGCCTGTGCTGGGCATCATAGGCGGAGTTAGTTGCCCTCTCCTCAGAAGTGGGGGTGGAAGAGAAGAAACTGTTAACGTCAGCAGAAAAGGATTCAAAACCTTTTAAATGTGAAATCAAAAACACTACGTATTAGGTTGTGCTGCTGGTGTATAAGTCATCACGATGATGGTGTTACGACTACCAGACATTGTCCACTAACCTGTGAATTTGTCTGTTTATAAATACTGAAAACAGTGACACCAGTACAAAAATAAAATGAGGCCTCATGTTATTTAATGCGACTGATTCAGAAAACAATGTAGCATCTTGGCCTCCTCTTCTTCTTTCTTCAATTCTTCTACCTCTTTGTGGGATTCCTCTTCTTCTCCTTCTTCATCATCTTTTTCCACATCTATGCGAGAATCTTCTTCTTCTTCTTCATCATCATCTTTTTCCATGTCTATCTTCTTCTTCTTTTTCATCTTTATTCATGTTTATGTGAGTTTCTTCTTCTTCTTCTTCTTCCTCTTTTTCCATGTCTATCCTCTTCTGCTTCTTCATCTTCTTCTTCCTTTTTTTCTATGTCTATCTGAGTTTCTTCTTCATCACCATCTTTTTCCATGCCCATCTGAGTGTCTTCTTCTTTTTCTTCTATGTGGGTTCCATCACTCTTTTGCCCATTGTCTTACCTCATCACACGTTTATCACACCTAAACCTGCTCTACTTTCCTGTATTTTGCCTCTAATATTACAGAGATCTGAGGGGAGACTCTAAGAAATACACAATAAAGGTCAGACAACACTGCTGTTGGGAGGCGTCCTGCTTTACCCTCGAAATGACATCCCTCTTCCCTCCATGATCTTCACTAACTAGAGCTGCAGTGTTGGCCTGCGTAAGGCTAACAGGTTGGTTCAGGGCATGCAGTTACGTTAATCCACTTGACAAGACAGCCATTGTAGCACTGTCCACACACAGTGTCCAAGTGTTTACGTGTCATGTAAAGTGGCTGTTCAGTGTGATGCTAAACAAATGTACAAGGTTTTTGTTTTGTGAATTACACATCCATGTATTTGATTTGATATACTTTGTTAATCCCCAAAGATAATTGTCTTTTCACATGATCTTTGGAGGTCAGAGCACAGGGTACAGCACTCCTGGGGCAATTTTCAGGGACCCAGCAGAGTCGGATCCCTTCTGGCAGTAGTGGGATTTGAACTGGTGACTTTCTAAATACCAGCGCAGATCCTTAGCCTCAGAGCCACCACTTATGTTCTCATGTATGTTGTGACTTGTCCACTTACACTAACTGATAGCGTTCTGCATAGATACTTTCTAGTATATTTTGTAGTAGCAGAGTAAAACTTCAGGATGCCATTCATGACCAAATTGGAAGTAGAAAGCTGGATAAGCTCAGTGTGACTCAACAGAGAATCAGGCTGGAAGTAGAAAACACAGGAAATCAAAAGCCATAAAGAGTTTGACTCAATGAAGAAGATGTGAAGTAATCAGTTTGACTGGACAAAGGAGATCCGTGATTTAAAATGTGAAACACTGGAAGTTTGCCAAGGATTATAAGAATCTGCACAGAGGCCAAAAAGAAAAGAATGTGATTGAAAGTAGCATGTGCAGGAAAACTGTGTGAGGAATAATGGATATTCAAAGAGAAATAGAGCACAATGGCAGAAAGTGGATCACATTGAATGTGACACAAGGAAATCAGGAAACCCTAGGAATCTGACAGTAAGCCGTTGACCCCTGGAATTTGACTGAAATCAACAGTCAGGCGGAATGTGGATAAATGTTTGAAACACCTGCGATTGACTGAATGCACAAAAACCTGTCAGGAATCAAGAAGCAGGAGTAAGCCTTGGAAGACACGGTGAATATGGCTGCAAAACAGGAGGCACGTGATGTGACAGCAGGGAGAAAACAGAGGGGCGCAAGTGTAGAAAAGTGACAGGTGTAAGAAATCTGACCGGAAGTGGAAAACACTGGGAAGGCATTTGGAAACGATTAGTACTGAGCCAAATCCTTGAGTTTCGTTTCACATACAATTTTGCAAAATTGACCCTGACATTTCATTTGCATGCTACTGAGAAACCCGAAAATCATCAAAATTCATACAGAGCGGCGCAGACAAATGGGAAACTTTCAATTGGCGTGCAGTGCACATAATGAAAAGTATTGTACAGGATATGCAATTAATGATGGTAATCAATATTCATTCAATATTCACTTTATGTTTTGAAGAAAACATCACAAAGGTGTTGTCCATTTCTCCATACACATTCTGACAGCCCGTTGTGGAAATTCTGCTTTGCTCGACGTAACATGTCAAGAGGAATGCCAGCGATTTCCTCTTCAGTCCTCCTTATTAGTTCCGCAATAGTTGCTGAAAGTGTGCGGTATACTTAGTTTTTAAGATGTCCCAAAAGAAAAAAAATCACAAACAGTGAGATCTGGAGATCTTGGAGGCCATGGAATGTGACTGTCGTGTGAAATGACGTGTCTTCCAAACAATCGTCGAATGGCTGCCATCGATTGTTGGGCAGTATGTGAAGTGGCTCCACCAGGGGACTTCTTTTTTAAGGCTGAACCCGTTTCTTCGAAGTTACACACTCATGTTGTAATCGAATGAGCAGACGGGACACGATCATAACATCCTAATTGGTAATGACGCCGAACTTTCCTTTGCTCATCAGTCACGCTATCAACATTCTTAAAAAAGGCTTTCCTAGCGAATGCTCATTCACACCACTCCACTGCCCCATTTTAACTCATGGCAAGGGGTACCAAACGAGGTCACATTGGTCCCAAACAACTGCCGATGCCCCAGGGTCACCAACACCGAGTTCCAAAGTTTCCCGTTTCCCAGCGCCACCCTGTTATTTGGAGTGAAAATCAAGGAAGATTAGATTCAATCATAACCTCATTTATTTGGAATTCAAAACATCCACATATCCTAAGGGCAACCCTACAAAGACCTAAGGAAGAAGGTGGCATGGCTCTACCTAACTTTCAATTTTATTACTGGGCAGCAACCATACAAGCTATAAAAACCTGGACACAAATAGATGAACAATAGAAGTAAAATCCTGCAGTACTTCTTTATATTCCCTGCTTTGTACCCCAATAAGTTATCGCCAATATACTAACAACCCAACTGTGCTTCACTCATTCAGAATATGGAACCAATGTAGGTGGTATTTTAAGATAAAGACGCTTTTATCTGTGGCACCTCTGCACGAGAACTACCTTTTTCCACCCTCTCAAACGTATGCAGTTTTTAATGTCTGCAAAAAATTTGGGATTAAATCACTTAGAGATCTGTACATAGACAACGTCTTTGCATCCTACGAACAATTACACTCCAAATTTAACTTACCAGCAACACATTTCTTTCTCTACCTCCAAATTAGAAACTTTGCTGAACAAAACCTGCCCAATTTCCCTCACCTCCCACCTACCTCTATGCTGGAAAAAATATTGATCAGTCTCAAGGACTCAGACAGCATCTCCATAATATATAAAAATATTTTAAAGTCCCTCCCTTTCAAAGATCCCAGAGTACAGCGGGAAAAGGATCTCTCACTCAATATCTCAGAAAAGTGGAAGGTAGAAATGCAGAGAATTCACTCGAGCTCCATATGCGCAAAGCATACAATTATTCAACTCAAAATTATAAATCGAGAACATCTGTCTCGTTTAAAATTGTCCAAAATGTTTCCAGGGCAAGATCCCACCAGTGAACGTTGCAATCGAGCTCCAGCCTCACTGGGTCGCATGTTTTTGGCCTGCAGCAAATTAACATCATTCTGGACCAAAATCTTTAAATGTCTTTCAGACAGCCTTGGGGTTACAATCCCTCCTAATCCACTAACAGCCGTGTCTGGTGGGCTCAGAGAGGGCCTTAAAGTGGAGAAGGACAAACAAACTGTGATTGCCTTCACTACACTATTGGTACTTAGACTCGTCTTGCTCAACTGGAAGAATCCTGACTCTCCTCTTTTAAGTCAGTGGGTAACTTAAAAAATCTAAAAACTGGAAAAAATCAAATTCTCACATGGAGGATCCGTGCAGAACTTCTTCAAAACCTGGTGGGATCTAATCAATAACGTTTTAGATTAAGCATTTAAATTGAGAAAGCAGATTCTCTTCCCTTTTTTATTTATTTATTTATTTATTTGTTTGTTTGTTTGTTTGCTTGCTTATTTTTTCTACTATTATAGTTTTACTCTGCTGACCTAGCTCTCTTTCTCGGGGAGGAGGTTGATTTGATTCGATCCTAGTTTTATAAAACCTGACTTGCTTGTATGGAATTAGATTTTAATAAATTCAATAAAATTAAAAACAAATTAGAAGAAAATCAAGGAAGATGGCTCCCTAAGGGATATTCCCCTTCCTGAGTTGTCCTTCAGTGCTGCCTGATCTTCCTGAACTCTTTCCTTGTGGCTGTCATCTATTAATTTGCACTGCTGGTTGGGCCTTGCGCAGCTAACATGGGGGTCAGGGGTGACACCATCAGCGCTCACTTGACCCAACTCTGTAAGCCAATCCAAGACGGGATCCTCCCAAAGACTCAGCAATGGTTTCTGTACCCAGGCCAACAGATGTTTGCAGAGGAGAAGCTTTATACCAATGTAGATCTCCATGCTTGGGCAGAAAGTAGAAAATAGTGGCAGTTGAGGTGATTCTGTATGTAAGTAATAAAACAAATTTCATTGTGAATTGTGAATTCAGCCCACACAAGTTTTGCTCGTCACTAGGAGTGATGCATGCTGGTAATTCAGAGCTGAAGCAGGCTACACAAAGTTGGTGGAAACCCAGATATGTGAATGTGGCCAGAAAGAAGCAAGGCAGATGCTCCCCAAAATGTACCATACTTACCAGCACTGCCACTCCCTGTACCCCCAAATGTCCGGTGCTGTCATGCATTGTTAAGGAGATGAGCGAGTTGGAAGCATCTAAATCTCAGAAACAGCAATGGTAGCTTGTTGCTGATGTATATCATCTCAGACATGGACATGCATATCTGGAATCTGCCAAATTGCACAAACAGGCCTCCTCTGTGAGATGAGGCTACCATCAACGTATACCGGAATATAAAAGATGTTCACGCTGAAGGCCTACAGGAAGAAGCCCAGCATTTCTATTTTCTGGGTAGACGCGTTCTTGCAGGTTTACTGCTGCTGTTTATGCTCAATTAAAATTTTGCCGCTTCTCTTGGCAGACCCCCCCCACTCCCCCACCCCTTTTCTGCAGATGTAACTCAGCAAAGATTAATGATTCCATTAAATTAGATTCATCTCCCTTCAGTTGCAGCTGACTTGGCATGGATGGCAGTAGGAGAAGCGGTGCAGGCGGAGAGAAGGGGGGTTGGCAGTCCCTGGATGTGACAACGGCTCCATTTCTGTCAGGCACGGCCCAGGCGGCTCTTATTAAGCACTTTCATAAACCTCGGAGCTCTCAGAAGACACAAACACACACACAAAATGGCTGCAAGGCAAAAAGTTTCAAATCATCTTTAAAATGGGACATCAGCTCCAGCTCCCATAAAACATCAGTGTGGCCAGGATGAACAAATCAATGGATCTGGAAAGAGCACGTCATCGTTGAAGAGCATTTGGGATATTTTTTAGCTAACGTGAAGAGGAGATGGTAAGTGCCCAATCTGTGCTGGGATACAAGACTGGTTCTAATAAGCAGAGTAGCTCCATGTCCATCTTTAGCGCTACAAGTGGTCAGCTTGAGAAGAACACATCTAATAATGTTCAGCTCGGTCCAGAGATGGCCTCACAGTTTAGGGGACCATCTGCAGTTTCTATTAAACAATATGGTGCCATGCATTAAATGCCAAGAGGTGCCACATAAAGAGACTCTGTACCAGCTCTTTCACCATGTAAAAGTGTTCATGATGGGTACTTTAACTTCAGCGGTTCATTAATACCAAAATTCCTTAATTATTACCCTTGATTAACATGTATATCTTGCAATAATTACCTCTTTGATATTCACTCATCACTAATTCTCATTACAGACAGCAATGGCCGAGGCAGGCAGCCTCAATTTCAGTATCTCAAGGCTGACTAACTCAGAGGCATCAAAACTGTAGCAAAGGCCAGACATATTGCTCTTGTCAAGATGCCCGCATCGCTACTCCTGAAAGGGCTACATTTACAAACGAACCTGGCAAAGGCCAAGAGTTGCTTCAAGAGCTGCACACCTTCCAGGATGCATGAGTATGACAGAACTGTTAACTTTGAAAGGGATACAAAAATGAAACACATTAGCAATATGGCCAAGGTTGGCTACCTCAGCTTCAATATTTTAGAGGGATCCCAGAGGGACGCCTATATCCTTTGGGTCTGTCATTGTTACTCCTGAAGTAGCTGCACAATTAAAGTATCCGAGGTCACAAAGCTCTCCTGACAGGTTACCTTCATCCTTTGGTTTCCTGATTGCTACCTTTGAAAGACACAATTGTGGAACCCGTGGCACCTACAGCCCCCTTAACCCCGACACAGACAGGCAGACACAAATATTGTCCACATAAGGGCCAACACTTTCCCTTCACTCGCCACTACAGACCACAATACATAAGCACTCTCAGTCTGCCACCTCTGCTCCTCTCCCAGCAAGCTTTGTCTTCTCCCACCCGACTCAGGCACTCTGAAAGTAGGGGGAGCGGCCCCTTTCATGTTGCTCCTGGGAGACCCTCCAGGTGGTTCATTAGCATCAGCTGGAATCACTCCCAGGTGTAATGGGAGTTTAAGAAAACTCTCTACAGCTCCCCCTGGCGGCGTCCATAGAACCTAACAGAGCTGCACCAAATTCACAGTTGCCAGCGTGTCCTGTGGGAATCCTTTGTGCCACAGCCACCCAAGGAGGGCTGCCCTCTAACATCCCAGGGGATGTAGTGCCTCGCAAATGCTGTCTGCCTAGGTCCTTCCATCAGTGGGGCGTCCCGTCCAGGACCCTTGCCGCACATTAAATCACTTGAACAAGCACAGCTCACTATTGCATGCATCACTGGGGCACCTGGTATCAGTGAGGTATTAGTCAAATTTGAATTCAATCATTATTTGTACTTATTTACGGAGAAAACAGGCCTCAAGTACTAGGAGCAACCAGAGCGATTCAAATCAATGTCCATAGAGCAAGCTTAACCTCAGAATAGCCAAGAGGGAGATGAAAGAGTCCATTCTTCTTAGTCCAGCTAAAGTGTTCTTTAATAGTAAGCGCCATCATGGTGCAGCCTTCCTCTCCTCCATTAGAGTGAGTTTTCATTTCGTAGGCGGTGCTGTACTTTCATCCTTGGACTCCATGATGTTTTAGTGTGGCTTTGGAACTGTGCACTCGTTCTCTTTCTCATACCAGTGCTGCACTCTCATATTTAAAGTTGTGGTTGTCATTTGCATAGCAACTACCAGAGGGTTAGGGTTTTTACACACTGCCAATGGACTGTAAAAACTTTAAAAAAACTATTGGAACAATCTATTATTATATGTAGAAGGTGCAACTGACGTCATTAATGAAATTCAGTAAATCACCGAGCCAACTGCGCTTGAACTGGCTGCACCCTGCAAACACACAGAGGCCAATGGTGAAGCTTGCAGGCAAGTCTAGTGCAGCGGCTGAATCCCAGGGACAGTGACGCTGATTGGCTAGGGGGCGGCAGTGGTCACGAGCTGGATGCTCAACGAATGTATGGTGTCACACACGTGCGATTGGGAGACAGTTGAAAGGCCTTATGAATAGCACTACCATGCCAGACCAGGGGGTGGTGAGCTGCACTAACTCTCTTTCTCAGTCTTCAGCAGATCGTTCACGGGAAATTTCGCTAGGTCCCAGCGCTAGTGATGATGCCACTTCCAGTCCAGAAGATGACACTTCTGGGACTGGTACCATAGATGATGTCACTTCCAGTCCAGAACACATCACTTCCTGTCTCAGGCTTTAAAGTCGCCATCTTTTCATTTTACAATCAGTTCTGTTTTGGACTCAGACCAGTGAACATCACAGCCAAATCAAACCATTTGTAGCCAAGGCACAATATATGGGTGGCTTCCCCACACCTTTTCGATGTCTGTGGTCTGCTTTTGTGACAACAGCACTGACTGATTAGCTCCGGCGTGCTGGCAAATTGCACTGGGAACCGAATATAGCTGGTTGTTGCGGTTTAAGGGTTAACACTAGAACTCCCCGAAGCCTACTAAAAAAGTCGTAATGCTGGGCCACCTTAAATTCCTTCGCACCTTGTCAGCAGCGTCTTTCTTCTCCAATATACGTAAGAAGCCCAAATTTCCCATGCTCATCCTTTACATTATACTTACAAACGTTAAGTAGGTTTCATTTTGTGACATGCCCCGTAACGAACTTTCGAAAATAAAGTCTTCTTTTTGGTGGTTCTCACTATTATGCCGTAAGGAACTTTCGGAACTGACCTCTGCTTTTGGAAGTTTAATTCCTTATTTCCATTAACAGACGATTTATTTCACAGCAGAGACGCACAAGGGCCGACCCCAGTCCCCCTTCCTTTTTCCGCTGTCTGCAAGCCTGCCACGAGGTTGGCTCCCTGCCTATATACATTAACGACATCCCACACTCATGTGCCTCCTCACTCGCTTCCTTACTTTCCTCAGCTGTTCGTTGTGCTCACTGCTCCCTTCTTCTTTACTTCCCCGCTTCAAGTCTGTTATTGTTCGCCTTGCTTCACGTCCTTCTACTGGTGACTCCTGCTTTTTCGTTTACAAAGGATCCTTACATTCTAAAAATGTGCATTTCTCATACACAACATTTACAATCATAAATTAAACTCTTTACAATCATCAAATTCACTGTCAATACTAAAATAAGCTTACAACAATTACATTGACAATCATGTCACGTTATTTTTAAAATGTTTCCTTTTCTTTTTCATAACTTCTTTAACACACCACTTCTCTGTTGCAAAGTGCAGGTATTTTGCTAGTTAACTTATAAGTGGCATCTTATCTAAAGAATCTAAACTGGAGAAACTCAGATCAGTATTCCCATTGCGCAAACAAAACCTTGAAGGTGTCTAGAAAAGAAGCATCTTAGTCATCCATGGGATAATAATGCTGGGCTTCATTTGAACTGGGAAGTCACAATATTTGAGTTCCTAGTTGGAATTTTCATCTGGAATGTCCCTGCAAGTCAGATTTCCTACTCTCAAACTCTGGCCTGGTCTGTCGAGTCCAAGTTTGTCCGACTTCAGATTATGATGTCAGTCCAAAATGGTGATGTAAGGTGCAAGCATTCATGAAAGCTGCCGTATTGTACTGTTTATTAGAGCACATCTGTCTATTTGTGTCAGTCAGTACTGTCCAATGTCTATAGGTGGCAAGAAGCCCAGGGCACGTACAGCCACTCTGACCCCGACACAAACAGGCAGGTCACCAATTGCTACACAGCACACGGTTTATTTACTCGGTGTTACCTTCCACAGCACACCAGACCAGAGCCCAACGCAGTCCTATTTGCCACCAGTACTTCCTCCTCCACTTCTTCTCAGACTTTGTCCTCTTCCTCCCAACTTCTGGTGACCAGCCCCTTTTTATAGGGCAGCCGGAAGACCTCCATGTGCCCAGTGAGCTTCTTCTGGCTATACTTGTGCGGCCAGATAGGGCCCTGAAAACGTCCAGGCATCCCATGGCATTGATCACAGACACCAGCAGGGTTGAGCTCCCATGCTTATGACCCATGGCCTCACTGGAAACCAATGGGGCTGCCCTCTGTCGGTCCGGGGGAGAAACAGTCTTAGAAGTACACTCTTCCCCTAGTCCTTCCATACTCAGGGTGTCCTGGCTGCATAAGGGCTCAAGTTGTCCGCCACAATGGACATGCTGCTCCGCTGTTTGGATGGGCAAATACCATGTAATGCGTTGTTATTACCTGGTGTTTATTCCAATGGAGCAATCCCAACAAACGTTGGCAGTGATGTCATTTCCAGATCCAACCTATGAGGTAAATGGAACGCAGCATTAGATCCACCACTTGCAGATCTCAGCCAAGGCAGCAACAGTGGGCCAGCAGAGCACTAATCTCCAAAATAAAACGGTCCACTCACCGGAGTAACCTGTGGAATAAAAAGGAGGCAAAGCTAATCTGCAGTGAGGCTGGGATTGAGCCCACCAGAGCAAATATTCATCTTCCAGCTTTGATGGCGTGACTCTCTGCCCGTGTTTCTGTAGAAACTGTGTAACATGGCAGGCTGGGGTGCACACAATTCCTTACTAAAGGCGTAGTACAAAAGAAAGCTGGAGTGTATAATAAATTATAAGGCAGCATAGTACACCCCAGTCCACTGCCATCCAGTCGTCATGTTTACAAATCGCCAGTGGAGGTGGGCAGTCCCTGTGCCAGGCAGCTCAGGCGTCGCTCTCTGAAAGATCCCAGTGGGAACTGCCGCACAGAGAAAAGTGCCTAAAATTGCATCAGGCATTCTATTTTCCTTTAAGAATCTAATTTCATTGAAAAGCCCATCTAATACTGTCGCTTTGAAGGCTATTACTTTTATATGCAATTTTCTGGACATCTAAAGCAGCTTCATTAAATTTAGACACAAAGCACTGCACTCAAGGTCAGCTGCGTTCCTCCGACGCCACTGCTGGATGAAGCAGAACTGAACGGAGGAGAGGCAGCTTAAATAGAGCATCTGAAACAAAGGAAAGAACCCGTGGTATCTGCTGGTGAAAAAAAGGGGAAAGATTGCCGGCAAGGAATTGATAAGGCCGTGCTGATCATGCAGTCGTCTGGTGCCCAGTGCAGACAGCTTACTAAAAGACAGTGGCGCTGATAATATATGTGTAGCAGTGGTGGCTGGTGGTCTTTCAAACAGGGGAAGCACATTTTAGGCCTGCAACATAAAATGAGTCAATTATTGTATCATGTTATTTAGAGGTAAACTCTGCCCTCCTTTCTTTTTGTAGAAAGTGGTCTGTGACCCTGTCATACCAACTGGGAGTCTTTTCCAGAGAACTGAACAGTTTCCTCTCAATGGCCAGTAGACCAAACTTGCTTAAATGGTTTTAGCCTGTTGTGTTGTGGCTGTGCGACCTGACTCGATTTAAGTAGGAGAAACTCCTCTCTACCTCTGCTCCAAATGTAGCTTATATAGCTGAGGCATTACACTCTCCAACACCCAGAAATCACACAGCTAACCACTGGCCCCCCATTGCCTACTTTGAAATAAATGAGAAAACTTTACCAAACTGAAACAAGAAGCAAACTCAAAATTGCTACATTTGTGTTCTTATTTACAGTATAGTGGGTGTGAATGCCATGCTGGACCCTTTCCCGCCCTGGGATTCTGTCATGGAAGAACAGTATGGAAGGATGCCTAACACAGCCAGGACGAGGCTGAATCAACATCCCATGCAAAGGGATAAATTAGTGGAGGAGCTGGGATATGAAGAGCAGTTACTCCCCCAGTATAATAGATGGCAGTGCCTCGCAGGCGTGCACCCAGTAAGGACTCCAGCAGGGGTTTCTGGGGGACAACTCTGTCTGGGTCTTTGGGCACCACCAGGGGGCACTGTGGGGGAGAAGGCCTCCCTGTTCAGGAGGCTTCCATCTGACCTGGAAATGCTTTCGTCGGGCTATGAATCGGTACCAGAATTAATTCCAGGTCTGACATAAAATCCTTTAGTGAGTTGGAGTCGGGAGGCAGAAGGCAAAGCTCACCCGGCGGAGAAAGAGGACAATTGTTTATTGAAAAGCTGTGGATTGGTTGGAAAAAAGGTCTTTTGTGTAGAAAATAATAAACCTTTATTTTACACCTGGGACTAACCGAGCCACAGGGGATGCACAAACCAGTGTGTTTCTTTGTGCCAGTCCCAAGCCCGGATAAATTGGGAGGGTTACGTCAGGAAGGACATCCGGTGTAAAATTTAGCCAAATCAATATGCAGGCGACAATACAAAGTTCCATAACAGATTAGTCGAGGCCCAGGTAACAACACCCACCACCAGTGCTGTTAGCCAACAGGGTGCTGGTGGAAATTGGGCTACTGTTGGCCGAAGGAGAAGAAGAAGAAGAAGAAGAAGAAGAGGGGGGAGACGTGTCCAGAGGCAGGAGGAGAGGAGGAAAGTAAAGAGAGGGGAACTGAGGGTAGGAACTTTGAATGTTGGCAATATGATTGTTAGCAGATATGATGGAGAGAAGGAAAGTTGATATATTGTTCATGCAAGAGACTAAATGGAAGGGGAGTAAGGCCAGATGGATCGAAGGTGGATTCAAATTATCCTGTCATGGTGTGGATGGGAGGAGAAATGGGGTAAGAGTTATTCTGAAGGAACAGAATGTCAAGAGTGTTTTGGAGGTGAAAAGACTGTCAGGCAGAGTAATGATTATGAAGCTGAAAATTGGAGGTGTGATGATGAATGTTGTTAGTGAATGTGCACCTCAAGTTGGTTGTGCAATGGGTGAGAAAGAAGATTTTTGGAGTGAGTTGGATGAAGTGATGAACAGTGTTCCCAAGGGACAAAAAATGATGATTAGAGCAGATTTCAATAGGAATGTTGGTGAAGGTAACAGTGGAGATGAGGAGGTGATGGGTAGGTATGGTTTCAAGGAGAGGAATAAGGAAGGTCAGAGGATAGTGGATTTTGCCAAAAGGATGGACATAGCTATGGTGAATACATATTTTAAGAAGAGGGAGGAACATAGGGTTACATACAAGAGTGGAGGAAGATGCACACAGGTAGATTACATCCTATGCAAAAGAGTTAATCTGAAGGTGATTGAAGACTGCAAAGTGGTGGCAGGGAAAGTGTAGTTAAGCACTGTAAGGTCTGTAGGATGATGTTGGAGATCAAGAAGAGGAAGAGAGTGAGGGCAGAGCCAAAGATCAAATAGTGGAAGTTGAAAAAGGAAGACTGCAAGGTTAAGTTTAGGGAGGAGTTGAAACAGGTACTGGGTGGTAGTGAAGAGTTACCAGAGTGTTGGGAAACTACAGCAGATGTAGTAAGGGTGACAGCAAGAAGGGTGCTTTGAGTAAAATCTGGAAAGAGGAAGGAGGAAAAGGAAAACTGGCGGTGGAATGAGGAAATACAGGAGAGTATACAGAGAAAGACGATGGCAAAGAAGAAGTGGGATAGTCAGAGAGCTGCAGAAAGTAGACAAGAGTACAAGGAGATAAGGCGCAAGGTGAAGAGAGAGGTGGCGAAGGCTAAAGAAAACGCTTATGATGAGTTGCATGAGAGGTTGAACGCTAAAGAGGGGGAAAAGGACCGGTGGGCTAGACAGAGGGATTGAGCTGGGAAAGATGTGCAACAGGTTAGGGTGATAAGGGGTAAAGATGGAAATGTACTCACAAGCGAAGAGAGTGTGTTGAGCAGATGGAAAGAGTACTTTGAGAGTCTGATGAATGAAGAGAACGAGAGAGAGAGAGAAGAGGTTGGATGATGTGGAGATAGTGAATCAGGAAGTGCAACGGATTAGCAAGGAAGAAGTAAGGACAGCTATGAAGAGGATGAAGAATGGAAAGGCCATTGGTCCAGATGACATACCTATGGAAGCATGGAGGTGTTTAGGAGAGATGGCAGTGGAGTTTTTAACCAGATTGTTTAATGGAATCTTGGAAAGTGAGAGGATACCTGAGGAGTGGAGAAGAAGTCTACTAGTGCCGATATTTAAGAATAAGGGGGATGTGCAGGACTGCAGTAACTACAGGGGAATAAAATTGATGAGCCACAGCAAGTTATGGGAAAGAGTAGTGGAAGCTCAGTTAAGAAGGGAGGTGATGATTAGTGAGCAGCAGTATGGTTTCATGCCGAGAAAGAGCACCACAGATGCAATGTTTGCTCTGAGGATGTTGATGGAGAAGTTTAGAGAAGGCCAGAACGAGTTGTATTGCGTCTTTGTGGACCTGGAGAAAGCATATGACAGGGTGCCTCGAGAAGAGCTGTGGTATTGTATGAGGAAGTCAGGAGTGGCAGAGAAGTACATAAGAGTTGTACAGGATATGTACGAGGGAACTGTGACCGTGGTGAGGTCTGCGGTAGGAGTGGGAGGTGGGATTACATCAGGGATCGGCTCTGAGCCCTTTCTGATGGACAGGTTGACAGACGAGATTAGACAGAAGTCCCCGTGAACTATGATGTTTGATGATGACATTGTGATCTTTAGTGATAGTAGGGAGCAGGTTGAGGAGACCCTGGAGAGGTGGAGATATGCTCTAGAGAGGCGAGGAATGAAGGTCAGTAGGACCACCAAGACAGAATACGTGTGTGTGAATGAGAGGAAGGTCAGTGGAATGATGAGGACGCAGGGAGTAGAGTTGGTGAAGGTGGATGAGTTTAAATGCTTGGGATCAACAGTACAGAGTAATGGGGATTTTGGAAGAGAAGTGAAAAAGAGTGCAGGCAGGGTGGAATGGGTGGAGAAGAGTGTCAGGAGTGATTTGCGACAGACAGGTATCAATCAGCAAGAGTGAAAGGGAAGGTCTACAGGACGGTAGTGACACCAGCTACGTTATATGGGTTGGAGACGGTGACACTGACCAGAAAGCAGGAGACAGAGCTGGAGGTGGCAAAGTTAAAGATGCTAAGATTTGCATTGTGTGTGACGAGGATAGATAGGATTAGAAATTACATTAGAGTACATTAGAGGGTCAGCTCAAGTTGGATGGTTGGGAGACAAAGTCAGAGAGGCGAGATTGCCTTAGTTTGGACATGTGCAGAGGAGAGATGCTGGGTATATTGGGAGAAGGATGCTAAGGATAGAGTTGCCAGGGAAAAGGAAAAGAGGAAGGTCTAAGCGAAGATTTATGGATGTGGTGAGAAAGGACATGCAGGTGATGGGTGTGACAGAACAAGATTCAGAGGGCAGAAAGATAAGGAAGAAGATGATCCACTGTGTCAATCCCTAACAGGAGCAGCTGAAAGAAGAAGAAGATTTTACACCTGGGACTGTTTAGTGTGGTGTGTCTGGGGTTCTGGGGCTCAGTGGGAACCACTGTCTTTTGCATAGGTGTCAAAGATGAGACAAGAGTCACAAGAAGATTTGGGGCAGCCACCTGTATAATTTTCCTGGCTGCAAATAGAAGAATTTTTTAGTAGAGATATGTACAGTTTTGAGTCCAAAACAGAACTAACTGGTGAGGTTGAGATGGTGGGTTTTTAAAGTGAGTGAGGTCATTATGACTGGAACTGGAAGTGACATCATCAGGGTCATGACCGGAAGGACCGTCTTCTGGGCCAGACGTGACATCATGGGGCACCCGACTAGAAGTAACGTCATGGAGGCCAGGCGGAATTTCCCATAATGTGTCTGCAGTGGATAAAGGGAAAGGATCAGTGCACCTCACCACCCTCTAATCTGGTGTGGAATTACCTTCCTTCAAGCCTATTAGCTGCCTCCCATGCATACGTCTTGCATTGTTTTTCTGCATTGCATTAAAAGTTGCATAATTAGATCTGGACCATCCTATAGAACAACATCAAAGGAAGAAACATCAAAAGAAGGTGAGAATTTACAGGTAAAAAGAGTGACTCATCTTCTCTATGAAGGTAGCCTGGTAAATGAATTGTGAGATAGAGGTCTTCAGGTTCAACCAACTGAAAAGGCCACCTTTGGAATCAAAATAGTGGGAGCCCTTGAAACAAAAAATGTGGTATGTAGAGCGATAGTCCATCGTCTGGACTGGTGAGTACTGACTAGGACTATGCTAAATTCTACTCCTTCCATATGAAGACATCAAGAAGTATACTTGGCAGGAAAAGCACTAAAAATACTTGGAGGGAGTAAGTGGATTGGACTAGTGAGCAATGTTGGACTGAATGGCCTCTTCTTGTCTAGATTGTTGCAATGTTCTAAGAGTAAGCAATGCAACCATATCCAAAGAGACAAGACTCCTACCACTTGAGCCTATGGTGGGAAAATGCATGTAAAGGTTGGCCACATATGTCAAGCAAATGGGCAATGAAAGAACACCAAAGAATATCCTTTATTTAAGCCAATATAGAAGGCAAAGCACTCCGAGTAGGACCCAAAGTGAAACTGGATGGACAACTTAAGAAGGAATTGTGCTTCAACCCAAATGGGGCTGGATATAAATTGAAACAGAAACTGTGAAAGAATAATTTAGAGGTAACAGTAGTATTTTGGTTTGCAGTGCATATATGAGCACTTGTTTGAAAATGTCATCAAGGAAGCTACTGAACAGATTAAACATGTGTACTAGGAGGAAGGCTGATGTAACACATAAAATGTACTAAAAAGATGACAAAGAGATCCACAGATGTCCTATAAACAATAAGACTGGACAGTTGTTACATATACAGAAATCTCACGGGTGATAGCTAAACCCAAAGGATATCAGGAGAACAAGAATATAATGAAGTTTTCAATAAGTCATTTAAGTACGCTAACAAACCAAACAGAGTAAATGTATGCATTGATCGACAACACATGTAAATTCAATAGTGATACAGCATCTGCCAAATAATACAAAGAGTACCCGACACGTGTTTTGCCCTTTTTGGGTCTCTTCAGGTGTGCCTACTTTTGCATCCCTTTACGGGGATCTAACCTCAGACATCAGTACCTGAGGCAAAGCCTCTGATGCAGCGCCATGGTAACTGTCTTGCGTATTTGTCAGGGTGAAGATCAGAGTATTACATTGCATACTGATTATAATACAACATACAATGTTTTAAATATATCTCAGACCTAAATATTACTTTCATCTCTAGGAATATATTCAGACATACAAAGGCTCAACATCCATGGTAAGACCACTTATCAACCAAGAATGACTTACTTTACGTACTGTTCTCTACTATTTGGTGGAGTTCACACCCTCAGCCCTTAATAAACCTTGCAGCACAGAGGTAATGGCAAACTTCCGGCTGCTGCAGGTGCTCTTAATAAAATTACCTTATTACCTCAATCATACTTAAATATTAAGACAAAGTATAGTAAGTTAAAAGCAGTGTGGTATTTATTATATGAATAATAATACCAAATAGAACAAGAAGCAATCAAAAATAAGATTGATAGTAAAGTTCGTGTATAGTCTTTCGGAGAAGCTCCCATAAAAGTAAAGATGTCAAGGATGAATGGTCTAGGGTGGTATTGATCTTACACTCGTAGTTGTTAATTAGATGCTTTGGTGACGATCAGATGGAAACGGATGAACGTTGCTGGTGCCCTCTTCTGATGAGACATATCTCTCTATATTTAAAATCCAACGTCTGTCTGTCTGTCCATTTTTCACAAGAGATTACCTTAACGGTTTTAGATCTGTTTTTTTTCTAGTATTTGCTTGAACATTCCGGCTGATTTTGCTACTTCTCTCATCGCACTAAGTATCATAGTTCACTTGTGTTACTGACTTATTTGAGCAAAACCAAGAGAGACTCAGTGGGCCGAAGGGAAGGGGACAGGGCCCTCCTCACTCACACGCCAGCCTCCGGCCTATTCTTACCTCCACTTAGCTAGCGAATGAGAGAACTACTTAACAGATTTAGATTTTTTTTTTTTCTATAATTTGCTGGAACGTTCCGGTTGTTTTGCAACGTCTCTCATCATGCTAAGAATCATAGTTCCATTGCAAAAGCAATATATTCACACTAATCCAAGACAGAGGCTGTGGGCCGAGGGGAGGTGGAAGTGTGACATCAGGAGTGGGGAGCCGGACAGAGTCCTCCTCACTCACACACCAGCCTCCATTCGAGTCGCTCAACCTCTGCGTTTTAGAGTATACCTTTCCTCTGTTTAGCTAGCGATACTTGTTTGTTTATTGATTTTTAAAGTTTGTCCTGTTTCACTAACACGCGGGCGAAGCCATGGGGGACGGCTAGTTTAATATAAATTTCTACGCATGGGTTTAGCAACATGTGATTGTTAGATATTCCGATTGGCTGGCTGTCAATATGATGGATGAATTTGCTCAGACTATTTAATCTTTTTGAGTACGTCTGTTTTATCCAAGCAATAAAGTTTCTAATGTATTTAACAATCTCCTGTCTCAAGCTGTAATTTCCAGTCCCATGGCATCTGCTTCTGTTTGCAGGATGTAAAGTAATTGCATACATCTTGAACCATAGCATGCCTTCCTTTGCTGTATATTATGTTCCTGGCTGCAGAAGGTTGAAGTAATCGAGTTGTTTAGATAGATAGATAGATAGATAGATAGATAGATAGATAGATAGATAGATAGATAGATAGATAGATAGATAGATAGATAGATAGATAGATAGATAGATAGATAGATAGATAGATAGATACTTTATTAATCCCAAGGGTAAATTCACATAATCCAGCAGCAGTATACTGATACAAAAAACAATATTAAATAAAAGAGTAATAAAAATTCAGGTAAAAACAGACAATAACTTTGAATAATGTTAGCGTTTACTCCCCCAGGTGAAGAGTCGCATAGTGTGGGGGAGGAATGATCTCCTCAGTCTATCAGTAGAGCAGGACGGTGACAGCAGTCTGTCACTGAAGCTACTGCTCTGCCTGGAGATGACACTGTTCAGTGGATGCTGTGGATTCTCCATGATTGACAGGAGTTTGCTTAGCACCTGTTGCTCTGCCACAGATGTTAAACTGTCCAGCTTCATTCCTACAATACAGCCTGCCTTCCTAACATGTTTGTCCAGGTGTGAGGCCTCCTTCATCTTTATGCTGCCTCCCCAGCACACCACCGCGTGGAAGACTGAGTCCAAAACAGAACTGAATATGTGAAGGTAAGATGTCTGTGGAGGAAATGATGTCATTAATGCCGGAACTGGAAGTGACATCTTCAAGACCAGAAGTGACGTCATCAGAGGCGCCAGAACCAGAAGTGATGTCATCAGGGGTGCTGGAATCTGGTGGGATTTCCCAGGAATGTTCTGCAAGGGACTGAGAGAGACAGTCAACACACTCTGCCACCCCCTAGTCTGATGTAGCATTACAGTTCTCAAGCCCTTGAGCTGCCTCCTAATTGCACTTGTGTGACACTTCACAGGTGATAAAACCATCAATACAGCTCGAGGCGTCTCCTGAATTCCTGCTCAGTTTAAACAGAAGGTACTGTGATTCAGGAAAACGGGTTGCCTTTGATGTTAACTGTCCATGCAAGTGTTTAACCCTTAAACTGCCACATACTTGGGGTGTTAATGCACTCCTGGACGCCAAATACTTTTTAAGTAAACGTCACAATTCACCAAGAAAAAGTGAAATTTCAATGGAACACATATGTTTTCATGCAACATTACTGCAACACTGATCATTTTACACACTGCAAATTATCTGTAAAAACTATAAAAAAAACTACTGCAACAATCTATTATTATATGTACAAGGTGCAACTGATATCATTGATGAAATTCAGTAGTAAATCACCAAGCCAACTGTGCTTGAACTGGCTTCATGGAAGCACACAGAGGCCAACGGTGAAGCTTGCAGGCTCGTCTAGTGCAGTGGCTGAATCCCAGGGACAGTGATACTGATTCACTAGGGGGCAGCAGTGGTCCTGAGCTGGCTGCTCAACGAATGTACAGCACGGACTGATCAGCTCCAGTGTGCTGGAAGATTGCACTGGGAACCAACTACAGCCGGCTGAGGCGTTCAACAAACATACGTCATCAAAAATTCTTGGCTCCGGCGTCCTAGCAAATTGCATTGGGAACCGAATATGCAGCGGTTTAAGGGTTAAGTTCATCTGTTGTTTAGTCTTGAGTAAAATATAATGAAAACATAGACCCAAATTTGCAGATTTTGCACACCACAACAGATGGTGACAGAGTGAGGGGTAGTTAGCCAATTAGAGACAGGCGATGATTAGGGGGCCAGATTGACCAGGCTGTGGTGGCCAATTTTGGGATACACCTTGCTGTTTACGAAGGATGCCTAGAGATCTTTTATGACCACTGAGATTGTAACAATTTTTTCCGCTACACTTCACTAAGTATACACTGATGATTGCAGGTCAACCTCAAACTGCCAAATCCCCTTCCCACAACGCCAAAAGGTGATTTATAATAATAAAAGCGGTATTAACTAAACCACACAGAGAAAAACATGCAACAACAAAAAACTATAATTAATACGCTTGTACAACACCCCCCCACTTCCAATATATACAATGCACACAAAGCATACAATTATATATCCCAGAACTTTCCCCTCCGTCCTTTCGATTTAGTCTTTTTTCCATTTTACTGTTTTTCCATAGTTCAGTTCATTAGACATGCCAATCCCAGAATAAAAAGATTTACGGCTCACACTGTTTTCGATCCCTTTCATGGTAACCTCAGCGTATCCGAAATGTTCGAGGTGGCCACCCCAGACTGCCTCGCCATAAAACTCGGGCTGTCTTTTTTTCCTTCTCTTCCTTCCTTTATGCGCCCCTATTTCAATAGTGCGTCCATTTCCATGGCACTTCCGGAAATCGCAAATGACAGCCCTGTACTTCCCAAAAGGTCCTCCCTATCCAACCTGCCTATCTTATCTTCCGTATTTTCAAATGACAACGGGATTTTACATAGAGAGAAGAAAAAAAAATACATTTTTATGTGGTAATGCTACAAGATTATCAGGACTCCAATTTTACTTCCCTTTCCAAGGACTGCACCATTTTTACAGCACAGTGTCCTTTGTTACTGCACTGGGGTCCATATTCAGAACACAGAGTTAGCGCCCCCTACTGGCCTCAACCAACCAAAGCTTTTCCTGGTTGATCTCCCATCCAATTACTGGCTGGGCCTGAACACGTCGATGACTTCTTTTGAAGTGTATCTGGTATGGCTGCTGGATGACACTTCTCTGAAGTAATGACATGTTTCACCCATCATGCATCTGGTGTCCCTATTTCCGTGGAAACGTTTGAGTCTTTCTGCACCCAAGCACCACTGAAGCCGTAGCAATGCTCTTCCTGGCCCTAAGCACGGCGGCTATGCCAAATGTGAAGAGAGGTGGTGTTGTCAGACTTAAGCGGCTCACAAAGCCAAGGTGGCAGAGGTACAAGAAGAGCGCTGCAGCCACTGCACGTCAAAGCCCATTGACTTAAGCGATTGCGACTTTTCCAGCTTTCCTCAGGTGCACTTAGACAAGAGCAGATGGTATCACCTTATCATAATTAAGCTCCACTTTCTATCAATGTCTGCCTCAGTGAAGATCCATTACCAGTGGATCCTCTTGGGGGTATACTTTGCCAAAAGGAGGGTGTCATCAGAGTGAGCTTCTCTAGTTTAAAGCATTTTTTAGACATTTTTCATTTCTTAAAAAAGGCATGGACAGCAGGGAGTGTTCCTCCAAAGCCCAGAAGAAGCACTCGATTCCTCCATTTTGTCAACGCTTTATAAACGAACATTTTCATTTCAAATTACCTTAGCCCGGAACTGACCCATAACTGCCGTATGTGACGCCTTAATTAGATAAATGTAAAAACTGTAGCAGCCAGCATAAAGTATGTCTCTCAAAAAAGTGGAAATACTCATCCTATCAGGATTAGGAGCACATCCATGGCTCTGCTGTTATTCAGCAATTATGATACAATAAAATGCGTCCTAATTCTCCAGCACTTTACTTTTATGTGAATCAATCTCCTTCTGGACTTAATTATTAATGGTGGTACATGAAAAATGTGTGACTGACATAATTAGACAAGGCATTTGGTAAGATTTTATGCCTTAAAGCTTAGGGTCATCTGCCCTTTTACGGCATAGTAGCCATCTCCGGGGTGCCGTAAGCACCACAGGTCAGACACGTTTAGAAAAGGAGGGAGAGACCAGGCTGATAAGGGGCTCTGTAATCCACTTTAAAGTCTGGTGGAAAATCAATTAAACAACTGGAAAAAGTGCTCTGCCAGAAGAAAGCCGGCAGGCCAGAAAGGTAGCAGCGTGCAATGGACCAGAAAGTAAAGCCAAAAGTCAAATATCGTGGGGGGGCAAAAAAGTAAGAAAGACGACAAAAGCCAAAATACCAAAACATGAAACATCAACCTGAAAATCCAACGTGGAAAAATAAAAACTCTTAAGGCTTTGTTCACACGGGCGTTAAGTTTCTGGATAAACGAACTTGCTCTGAACGTCCTAGACGTTTATGTTGCATTTTGTGGTGGCGATCGATTGACTTCTACACCGGCGTTCGTTTGTCTCTGTCTAACGCCAGCCTGCAGCCCAAATTGTAGTTTGTGTGTTAACCTGTGGAGGCAGTGTCGGGAACTGGATATGAAAGCCCTTGTCGTTTTATTTGAGGTGCCTCCTTTCAATATGGATCATTTTGCTATGTTAGATATTAATCTTCTTGTTTTAAAAATACTCGTAATACGGCGACGTAGGGAGAGAAAAAATCGCCGCCGCTACTGGGTTCATCCTCTGACTGCACAACGTCGGGTTAAAGGAAGTTTTTTTGTGCTTTATGAAGAAATGCGAAAATTTCCGCGCAAGTTTTTTTAATTACTGTCGGATGTCGGTTTCCACTTTTGATTGTCTGCTGCAGCTGGTGCAATGCCACATTGCACGCCGATCAACCAATTTGCGACTTGGTGTTAGCCCGAAGAGACTACTTGTCACTTTGAGGTAAGGAAACAGTAGTCGAGTGTGCGCTTACACCGGTGTTATGCACTGAAATGCCCCCGCTCCTCCGAAGCGTAAAATAAACGCGCAGAAAACGAACTAGAAGCGGTTTCCTTGCGTTCGTTGGGTTTTGAACGCCAAGAAAAAGCTGCATGCAACGTTTTTTTGATGCCGTATAAACGCGCAGCCGGACAAACGCACGTCACCAAAGCCCGTGTGAACACTCTCATTGACTCCTACGTGTAGAAAACACTCGGCGCTTGATCCGCGCTCACCGGACGCTACGAACGCAAAAAAAACGCTTGATTTTAACGCCCGTGTGAACAAGGCCTTCCTCTTGTCACAAACTCCACAAAGAGCCATAGCAAGGTTTGGGGCAGCCACCCGTATATTCATTTCCTGGCTGCAAAAGTTGCAAAAATAAATGACAGCACTGATGTGCCAAACAGGAGTCCAAAACAGAACTGAGGGAACAGGGGAAAGGTGGAGGCTTTTAAAGGTCAGGATAGGAAGTGACGTCAAAGGGGCCAGGATCAGAAGGGTCTTCAGTCATAGGCTTGAGCCCTGACATGACATCTAGGGGGCTGGAGCTGGCAAGGCCTTCCTCTAGAGGTCTGGACCCGGAAGTGACGTCAACAGGGCCAGGTGGAACTTCCCGTGAACGGTCTGTAGACCGTCAGTGCACTCTTTCCACATCCCGGTCGGATTCAGAATTGCCCTCATTCAAGCGCTTTAGCTGCCTCCAATGTGCACATGTGTGACACTCTTTATAATAACTTGCTAGTAGTACACTGCGGAGGACTGACAAAGTCCAGAACAAGTTCCAGTATCTGAAATGGCATAAGACCAGTGCTCATCAACACGTGCTCATCCTGCACCATTGCTAACTTCTCAAAAACTCACAGATTTGAAAAGCCTTCTTGAAAATCCATTTTCACATTGTCATTAGGCGTTATTGAGTGTAGATTGATGGGCAAATTTATCCATTTTAAAAATTAAATCTACAACACAATAAAGTGTGCAGAAAGTGAAGGGCTCTGAATATTTGCTGAATGCCATGAACGCTTATGCAGGCCCACTGCTGCCACTGGCCCAGGAGCCAGAGATGGGAGGAAGAGGAACAAAGCTTACTGGACTAGGAGGAGTGGAGGCAGAAGAAGAGACAGAGACAGAGGTGGAGAGAAGAAGACAAAGGCATTGCTGTGTGCTGCTTTTATTATTGTGCTTCAATGTGCTTTTGCAAGTGTGCTGTGCAGGTGGGAAACAACTTCAGCACGACAAGGACCCAAAGCATACCGCTAGGACAATGCTGGAGTGACTTTGGGACTCGTCTCTGAGTGTCCTTGACTGGCCCGGACAAAGTCCAGAGTTAAACCCAACAGACCATTTGTGGAGAGACCTGAAGATGACATCTTACAGAGACAACCAAACCAATGTAACAGAGCTTGAGAGAATGTGCCATGAAGAATGGAAAAACTGCCCAAACCCAGGTGTGCCAACCTTGGAGAGACTTACCCAAGACGATCTGAAACCTGGAATTGCTGCCAAAGCGGCTTCTACAAAGCACTAAACTAAGAGTCTGAATCTATACTAATAAAAGGCAAAGCCCTCACTGACTGACTGACTGACTGACTGACTGACTCATCACTAATTCTCCAACTTCCCATGTAGGTAGAAGACTGAAATTTGGCAGGCTCATTCCTTACAGCTTACTTACAAAAGTTAGGCAGGTTTCATTTTGAAATTCTACGCGTAACGGTCGTAACTGGAACCTACTAACACTCTACTTCTCCGCTGTGAAGCGCGGATATTGTACTTCTATAAATGAGAGATTTCAGTTTTGGACACCTTCCAGAAAACATGTTTATATTTTGTCATGATGGGTTACTGAGATTAGATTGATATGCAAACTTTCTCCATTTAAAATGAAATCTACAACACAATAAAGTGCGCTGAAAGTGAAGAGGTCTCTTTGCGTCCTTCACTGGCCCAGCCAGAGCTAAGACTTAAACCTCACAGAGCATCTGTGGAGAGACCTGAAGATGGCAGTTTACAGACTCATCCTGTCCAATCTAACAGAGCCGGAGAGGATCTTCAATGAGGAATGGGATAAACTGACCAAACCCAGGTGTGCAAAACTTGGAGAGACTTATCCAAGAAAATCAGAAACGTGGAACTGCTGCCAAAGGGGCTTCTACAAAGCACAATTGTTAAATGGTGCGACTCAAACCACTTACACCTTAACACCAGCAAGACCAAGGAGCTGGTGGTGGATTTTAGGAGGCCCAGGCCCCTCATGGACCCTGTGATCATCAGAGGTGACTGTGTTCAGAGGGTGCAGACCTATAAATATCTGGGAGTGCAGCTGGATGACAAATTGGACTGGACTGCCAATACTGATGCTCTATGTAAGATAGCTCAGAGCAGACTATACTTTCTGAGAAGGTTGGCATCCTTCAACATCTGCAGTAAGATGCTGCAGATGTTCTACCAGACAGTTGTGGCGAGTGCCCTCTTCTACGCAGTGGTGTGCTGGGGTGGCAGCATAAAGATGAAAGACGCCTCACGCCTGGACAAACTTGTTAAGAAGGCAGGCTCCATTGTAGGATTAAAATTGGACAGTTTAACATCTGTGGCAGAGCAACAGGCACTAAGCAAACTCCTGTCAATCATGAAGAATCCACTGCATCCACTGAACAGTGTCATCTCCAGACAGAGGAGTAGCTTCAGTGACAGACTTTTGTCACCATCCTGTTCCACTGACAGACTGAGGAGATCGTTCCTCCCCCACACTATGCGACTCTTCAATTCCACCCGGGGGAGTAAATGCGAACATTAATTTTATTTTGATTCTTTTCATTTTTATTACTATTTAATTTAATATTGTTTCTTTGTATCAGTATACTGCTGCTGGATTATGTGAATTTCCCCTTGGGATTAATAAAGTATCTATCTATCTATCTATCTATCTATCTATCTATCTATCTATCTATCTATCTATCTATCTATCTATCTATCTATCTATCTATCTATCTATCTATCTATCTATCTATCTATCTATCTATCTAAGCTAAGAGTCTGAATACTTCTATCAATGAGAGATTTCAGTTTGTAATAAATGTACACACCTTCTTATTTGCACTTGTCATGATGGGTTACTGAGTTCAGATTAATAGGGCAGCATAGCACTTTTCTCCATTTAAACTGAAACCTGCAACACATTTCCCCTTGGGATTAATAAAGTATCTATCTATCTATCTATCTATCTATCTATCTATCTATCTATCTATCTATCTATCTATCTATCTATCTATCTATCTATCTATCTATCTATCTATAAAGTGTGCGGAAAGTGAAGGGGTCTCTTTGTGTCCTTTATTGGTCCAGCCAAAGTCCAGAGATAAAACCCCACAGAGCATTTGTGGAGAGACATGGCAGTTTACAGAAGCTTACCATCCACTCCAACGGATTGACATGAAGAATGGGATAAACTGACCAAACCCAGGTGTGCAAAGTTTGCAGAGGCCTACCAAGAAGACCTGAAGCCTGACCTGCCACCAAAGAAGCTGAATTAAGGGTATGAATACTGACATGACTGAGAAATTTAAGTTTAAAAAGTTTGCAATCTTTTCTGAGTACATCTTTGCACTTTGTGACTGTGAGTTAATGAGTAAAATTGATGGGTGTAAATGACAAACTTCTCCCTTTAGAATTAAATCTATAACACAATAAAGTGTGCAGAAAGTGAAGAGTTCTGAAGGCATTCTGAATCCAGTGCACATATTGAAATTAAACACAAAAAAACACTAAAGGGTGTGAAAAAACCTGCATATTGTGAAGGTTAGAAAAAGAAAGAAGAAGACAAAGACGGAATCATAACATTTGCTTTCAAGAAACTGCCTTCTTAGTCTTGAGAGCACCGCCATCATTGTACATGGGAGCTCGTTTGGATTGCTAGAACCACTCTAGACATGAGACACAAGGTAATTGCATGGCAATGTCTTCCAAACAAGAGCTGTTTAGTGCACTGCTCACTAATGCCAGCCAGCCATGTTTTTTCTAGCTGTTTCAACTGACATAAAACTGTCAGTGTGTTTTTCCTCTTTTAGACCCAAGGGATGGCAGCGACGCAGGCTGGAGGACGGCAGGACAACCAACCAGTCCCATTGGGGCCATCTGTCTGCAGGTGTGAATTAAACATTTGGTATTTTGCAAAGGGTTGCAGTCTGGAGAAGTAACAGGCAGACGGCGAGCGGCTTCAACCTAGCGCTGCTCTGCCCGACTGGTGCGACTGAACAGGCACATGGATTTGTCACACGTGGCAAGACAAACAGGATTAAATCGCTGTTAAAAGTGTGTGCTGGCACTCATAAGGGGACATGGGAAATTGACCCCCTCATTATTGGTGTTTGTCTGATTTTCTCTGTCTTCTTCTTCTTCCTCTTCATCTGAGGTATCTGCTGGCAATGTGACTGTGGTGGTCTACTTGATCTAAAAACAAGACTCCCACAAGTTCTGCATGCTAGGTGGGGCTTCTAAAAACAAAACTGTCACTCAACGTCACATCAAAATCAGACACCAAAATCTCATCATTCAGCTTCCACCCAATGGACAGACCTGATACCATCCTTTAGCGCTCTGGGTGGCTTTACGTTTTTACCATACATTGGCATTTATGGTTACTACGGTTTTTGAACTGATGACTTTTTTCTGATTATTTTTTTTTCTGATTAATTTAAACTTTACTTAAATTTTGTTAAAAATTATCTGGGTCTTTTCTCAACATCACTACAACATGGTGGCCCCCCATTGACATGACGTCACCATAATTTATGGCATGTCAGTGATGAAGGTGGCCATTTTATAGATAGATAGATAGATAGATAGATAGATAGATAGATAGATAGATAGATAGATAATGAAAGCCACTATATGATAGATAGATAGATAGATAGATAGATAGATAGATAGATAGATAGATAGATAGATAGATAGATAGATAGATAGATAGATAGATAGATAGATAGATAGATAGATATTTTCACAGATGGCTGGGGTTCTTACCCAGCCGGGACGCCTAGAAGAACCAGAAAGTAACCTTTATGTCTTCTGGGTCATGAGGGGGCAACCGCCCTGGATCAGGAGAGCACCACAGGAGAGGAGTAAAGAGATTTTAACCCATTGGGACCCGTGCCCACAGCCAGGGGGCACCGTAAGCCTCAGGGGACTCGGAAATAGTTACTTTGGCGGAAGAGCCAGCCAGGGACGCCCGGAAGTGCTGCCGAAAGGATGTCATCAGCCACCTGGAGCACATCCGGGCGGGAATAAAAGGGGCCACCTTCCTACAATCGGGGAGCTAGAGTCGGGAGTGGGAGCAGGACGAAGTTCCCATAGGGAGAGGAAAGGCGGCCACGAACATTGATAAAGCCGGGAGAAGAGGTTATTGGTGCTGAATGCACTGTGTTTTGTGCTTGGGACTGTAATCCTTTGTGTAATTCTGTTTAATAAACGTGTGCATTTTTATAAAGATGTGGTTTCTGACTGGTGGTGTCGCACAATGGCGTCCGAACAGGGACTTCCCGCCTGTTCCAAGGTGGGGAATCCTTTAAATAAATTTTATGTGAGCTACCCGGTACCTCAGTCGGCCACTCACAGCACACACACCGCGGATGTTCCAAGAATCACCCTGAGGTCGTCGGAGATTCTCCAAAGTGCCGTCTTCCACCCGAAGGGGGTGAGGAATGCCAGCCAAGGCAGAAGACAAGTGAATTCTCCAGCGTTCGTCATCACCGGAAAGACTGCGGTAGGCACAACCACTGACACGGCCAGAGGAGCCTACCTGGAACCGTGTCATTGGCTGGGGTGTGCTGATCCTGACAGCGAAGCCGGGATCTGCCATGTCATGAGAAGCCGAGACAGAAGGGCAGCAGTGAGTCTCACAGACACCTCGGGAGAATGGAGAAGATGGCGACAGACCGGAAGTCCCTCCCCGTGACAGGCAAGGGATTGGACGGTGTGTGCTGTGTTCCCATCAGTGATTGGTTGGTGACGGGACCGGCGAACGTCCATCTTGAGCAAGGGGAGGGTCTGGCGAATCCCGGAAGAAAGCTCCAGAGTGCACAGCCGGTGAGTAGGACCGATTTAAAGGTTGGTTAATGCTATATTTATACCTGCAGATCGAGACAAATCGGAGAAGATTCTTCGATTAGTAAAGATGGTGCGGCAGGTAGAACACGACCTTCGAGTCTGTATAGACGAGCTGAAGGGGAAGGAGATCATGCCACATCAGACATTACGTCACGAGGCAGAGAGGTGCGGCGCTGGAATCTTTGGCCGGAGGATCGTGGCGGTACAGGTGAGTAAAACTGGTACCGTAAAGAGAAAAGGAGAAGCGTGCAAATGTTTCCTGGTATCATGCGGTTCCAGTGAACGAGTAGCCACGTCTCCGACAGCTGATTGCGTGGAAGGGGTGGAGCCAAGATGCCGGCTGATGAGTGCCGCGGGTCTTAGTGCCCTACTGCCGGAGCCAGCATCTGTTTCACGCCGCTCCACAGGGGTACAGAAGGCGAGGGGTCTCTTCCTTTCCCGTAGGGGGACCCAAGCCATCAAAATGCCCCAGAGGAATAGGAAGAATTGGAGGGGGAAAACCATGAGCTCACGTAGTGTGACAGGCCGCCCTCTGTGGGGGCAGAGGGAGGCCCTGAAATCAGCGGGAATGAGGAGAATAAAAGTGGTCCCAATAGTCAACCCAAAGACGGGGGCAAGACAGACATGGAGCGGGTGCCAAGGTTTTGGCAACCAGGGTGCTGGCCAAAGGGGGGAGTGTTGACCCTTTCCTGGCACATACTGAGGTCTGTCTGTAAGATAGTTCACGATCCATGCCACCAGTTATGAATCTACTCCCATCTCTGTCAGCTTGTCCTTAAGGAGCAGAGGTTGGATGGTGTTGAAGGCGCTAGAGAAGTCAATAACATAATTCTTACAGCACCACTGCCTCTGTCCATGTGGGAGAGGGATCGGTGTAGCATATAGATGATGGCATCCTCCACTCCCACCTTCTCCTGGTATGCAAACTGCAGAGGGTCGAGGGCGCGGCGGACCTGTGGCCTCAGGTGGTGAAGCAGTAGCCGCTCCATGGTCTTCATCACATGTGACGTCAGTGCAACAGGCCGGAAGTCACTCAGCTCACTAGGATGTGATACCTTTGGGACTGGGGTGATACATGTTTTCCAAAGCCTCAGCGACTCTCACATTTAACCAGCTTTAGTTTTCCATGGCCCCCCTCATCTTGATAGCTGCTATCTTTCATTGTTTCCATCTGTTGGAGGGCAGGTTAAGAAAAACTCAACAACAGCATTTATTTATAAAGCACATTTTCATACAAATGATGTGCTTTACAAGACGAAGAAAGAAAAAAGAAAAATATTAAAATAAGATTAGGCAATACTAAGTAACGACAAATAAAGTAATGTCTGATGGTGGGAGGGACAGAAAAAACAAACAAAAAAAAAACTCCAGAGGGCTGAATGAAAAAAAATCTGCAGGGGTTCTGAGGCCACGAGACCACTCAGCCCCTACTGGCCATTCTACCTAACATTAATGATCTCAATCAGTCCTCATGGCTTTCAGGCTCCATGTGGAATAATACGATGATGACGGTCATGTGGACCTCTGGCCATCAATCCATCAATGTAGGGACTGCATGGTGCTTTGATCAGGTGGTGGTGGTGCAGATCGGCAACACAGAAAAATGAAAAAAGAACAGCAGAGAAAGTAGCAGTTAGTATGGATTGAGGAGACATGATAAAAAAATGATAATTAAATGCATATTCAAAATGTCAGGATTAAACTAAAATGAAAAAAAATCACAGACAGTGAAATGACGCTAGATCATGATAAAGTACTGCCATTGTCTCCCCTGTTTATAATGGACTACTATTTAACAGACAGACTCTGCTGCTTCTTATGCAGTAATATACGATACGTAGATTTTTTGGGTTCTTTGAAGGTATCCCTTTCTATAGGTAAGCCCATGAATGTGAAATTGCTTTTCCCTGACAAAACGTTCACACGGGAAATCATTTATTTACCCCAAAAAAATGCAATTTCAAGACTTTTGTGGTGTGACAATCGAAGTACCTCCGATTTAAGACACACTCCAATTTTAACTTTGGAAAAATATGAAAAAGTTGTGTGCTAAATTGGAAGCAGTATGGTAAATAGATGTTTAAATATTCTAATTAAACTTACGCATCTTCTGTGTTTCTTCACAATCTATATATTGTAACAAAGGCACTATATTGGCGCCTGACCCAACACAGATAGACACGGAGGCACGTATAAAAACACAAAGACTTTATTTTTCTTCAGCTGTGGGACACGTCTTCCCCGTGCCACACAGCCCAAACACAGTCCCAAAGCACAAACACAAATACACAACACTTCTCTTCTTTTCTTTTACCACCACTTTTCCACAAGCTTCGTCTCCTTCCTCCCAACTCTGGCTCACCAAGTGGTGGTGGTGGACCCTTTTATAGCCCACCCGGAAGCATTCTAGGTGATTGACCACCTGGTCCTGATTGCACTTCCGGGTGGGGCTGAAGACTTGTCCAGCCGGGCTGTTGGAAGCAGACAGCTCCCCCAAGTGGCCACCCTGGGCCCCAATCAAGCTGTGGAGGACTCCATCTCCCATGGAGCCCTGCGGGTGGTTGGGGAATCACCGTCGGCCAGGGAGGCTGCCACCAAGCGTCCCGGGGGAGGTATGGACCACCCATGTTGGCTCCCCTGGAACATAAGCAGCAGGGGTGTCCCTGCCGGACATGGGACCCGGCTGTCCTTCACAATATATAAAATTGTTGTGCCTGTCTGTTACTATCTAACCGCTGGGGCTAGAATCTTGAGCTTGGTCTTAATCGTAAGCTGTTGTGGTGTGAAATATTGCATATGTGTTGATAAATATTTTATATGTGTTTATTTGTAGCTTAGACACAGCAATGTAATACTGTATTAGTGTTATTTCATGTGATAAGAACAGCAATGGTTTGATGACCCCCACTTACAGTCTTGTCTTGACTGAGTCTTTGTAATTTTATAACAGGGACAGGTGAAAGTGCCTAAAACCAGTTTAGCAAGTGATTCTCTGCAGGACTCTTTCAATCAACCCCCACAGGAAAGCCAAATTACCTCGCTGGCAAGTATCAGCTTAACAAATGGTACTGGGGGCAGGTGTGAAACCCATTGTGTCGCACCAGAATTCTGTACCACAATGCCCTATTGGCTGTAGGGTTTGGACAGAGAGTCTATACATTTACTTGCTTTACCCCTCCCTCTCTCTCGTACACCATCACCAAGAAGAAGCATCCCTCTGTCCCACCATTGCCATGAGGAGCACAACTCGGCAGCCATATTGAGACAGGCATGCGGCCTGTTCTAATGAAAGCTGACCAAAAATTGTGCGTTAACTAGTGACATTTAAAGTAACTACAAGTCTGTGTGCCGCCTGAAACTACACATCAACATTCATCAGGTTGTATGGTTGCCAGTATTCACTTGTACTTTGCTTATTGTTATTATTTATGAATATTATCAATAATACATTATTTAAAATGTAAATTAACACCTGCTTGTCTTTTGCTACACCTAACTGCCTGAGGTTATAAATGTAGAAGGGAAGGTGGGGAGAAGTTATAGAGTACAATATGTTATAAACAGTGGTAAGTCTGTGAGATCTGAGGCATTCTGACAAAGGTTACACATTAATAATAAAAAATGGAAAAGTAGAGCAATAAAGAACTCTACCAAGACAAAGCAAAAGCTTATGACATGAAATACATTGGTGAAGCAAAACACTGGGGAATCATTGCAAAGTTATTGGGGTCTTTGTCTTTCTTACGACAAACTACTTCAGAGGATGACATGACGAAAAGAAATTAAAAACAACAACGGTGACATCTGCTGAGCATGAAACACATTGCTGAGGCCACTCATAGAAAGAAGTGCCATCTGCTGAATGCCAAGGATGAGAAACAAAAACAGACAAATGTCTACACAAACTGACCTGTGCTCATCTTCTCACACCAGACTGATTGTTATGATCGCAGAAAACAGAGCTACACACCTTGATGGCATGAAAAAGACATTCAGTGGTGACGTGTCCTGAGCATCATTGACATGCCAGACATAGACCACAATACAGAATGACAATGGCAGAGAAATTTATGCTGAGATCGTCAAATCGTCACGATTTCTGGCCACATGTAGTCATTGCTTTTACATCCTTACATCGATGTTTAGTTGTAGTAGTAGTATTAGTTTATTTATATAGCACCCTTCACAGACAAAAGGGCACAGAGCGCTGAACAGCAAATACAGAATAAATACAAACAGTTGAACAAAAACATAAATAAAACCAATAAGTTGTAAGCGCAGTTATAAATTTCTTTCGCTACTTCAACAATGTTTAATTTAAAACTAGCTTCATATTTTCTTCTGATCAAATGCTCCATTGTAGATAAGGGATGCTCTTACGATAAAGGTGTATGAGAATGTGAGATGCAAAAAAACACGAAACAGTGCAAACATCACTTTGGAATAGTTTGGGTATCACCGTGTGGTCACGTAGGTACAATACATAGAAAAAAAAGGGCATGTGCTCTGTGGTTACTCTCTCAGGTGAGCATTTGCATATTGTAATCTCTTGGACCAATAGCGTGAGTTTTCTAATTTCGATTTATACGACCAACATTATATAATACTGGAAGTCTACGTATACAATAATAACAACCAGCAAAGTACAAGTGAATATTGGCAACCATACAACCTGATAAATGCTGATGTGTAGTTTCAGGCGACACAAGGACTTGTTTGTTATCCATGGGAGAACTTATCTGCGGCTATATACTGTACATTCTTTTTTATCATCATTCCTAACACATTGTATAGATATTCTATCTTTTTTCTTTTTGCAATTTGTTTTTGATTTTATTATTTTGTTTCATTATCACTATTGCTCACACGGGTGCCGAACCTTTCACAGCTTCTCAAATCCTTTCTTTGTCTGTTATTGTGTTATATAACGTCATCAGCGTGAGCCTCTCCCAGTGTTCATTGTGTTAAATGTGAGAGGAGGAATTGTACCCATAAAGAGTTTGTGCCCTCATACGTTTTCTGTTTTAATATTCCATCGAGTTAATAATAAACATTAACAGATAAAGGAGTTCAGTGTGGTTTCATTACCCCTTTGCGGTGTTTCGCACATCATGAGATGCAAAGCTCCTGAGATTGATCAAATTCAAAGCCAGGTCACAGCAGTACAGCGCATATGGTGAACACCGGTTACAATGGGATAACTCACAGCCATGTGTGATCACATTCGCTTTCTTTCCTGCCTCATAGTGCTTGATCACCTTCATTTTTGTATCAAGATCAATTGCCTTTCTTTCTAGTAATTGTAAGACAAATGTAACTGAACATATTTGAAACCACTGCTGGCGTGCTTTGGCCCATGAGACGTGGTAGTAGTCGTAAGTCGAATAGTCACAAGTACAATACAATACAATACAATACAATTTATTTTTGTATAGCCCAAAATCACACAGGAAGTGCCGCAATGGGCTTTAACAGGCCCTGCCTTTTGACAGCCCCCCAGCCTTGACTCTCTGAGAAGACAAGGAAAAACTCCCAATAAAAACCTTGTAGGGAAAAATGGAAGAAACCTCGGGAAAGGCAGTTCAAAGAGAGACCCCTTTCCAGGTAGGTTGGGCGTGCAGTGGGTGTCAAAAGTAGGGGGTCAATACAATACAATATACACAACAGAACAATTCCTTAAGACAGCATAATAATAAAAATTTTAGAAGTACGGTTTAACAGTAGCTGATATGACATAATTAGGTTTGGATATTTTTAGAGTCCTGGAGACCTCATCCATCTAGCTGCCTTCCCATTTGGCCATGCCATGGCTGAAACGTTGCTCCGATGAAAGGACCCCTCTTTCCCATGATTCCTGTGATCCTCCATCAGGGATGACTTTAACATAGGCAGGCAAACAACTTGGCAGGTGGGCCGTGGCACCAATTGCCACATTTGGGTACCGAGAAAAGAAACAGAATAGGTGAGGGTTAGTAACAAATTACTTATGTTTTAGTGCTAATGACTAACAACAGAGATGCAGTCTGTACAGTTAATCAGCAGCTCTAGTCAGGATATGCTAAACTGAAGTAGTGAGTCTTCAGCCAGGATTTAAAGGCTGAGACTGAAGGGGCATCTCTTATGGAAGCAGGAAGACCAGTCCACAGTTTAGGGGCCCTGTAACTAAAAGCTCGACCTCCCGCTGTTATTTTATTAATCCTTGGAATCCTAAGCAGACCGGCATCTTGAGATCTTAATGTGCACTCTGGTTTGTAAGTCAAGTCATGATAAGTTCAGACAAGTAAGCCGGACCTCGGCCATTTAATGCTTTATATGTTAAAAGGAGGATTTTGAAATCTGCCCTGAACTTAACTGGGAGCCAGTGTAAGGATTTAAGAACTGGAGTTATATGCTCATATTTTCTTGTTCTTGTGATAATTCTTGCAGCCGCATTTTGGATTAACTGGAGGCTGTATAAAGAACAGTTTGAACATCCATTGCAGTAGTCAGTCCTACTAGAGATAAATGCATGAATTAATTTCTCACAATCCTGTTTATTTAGAAAGTGCCTTAATTTCCTAACATTTTTAAGATGGAAAAAACATGTTTTGGACGACTTTGTAATATGCGCTTTAAATGACATGCTAGAGTCAAAGATAACTCCTAGATTCAGTAAAATTAATTGGGATTCCAACTGAGTTAAATGACAACAAAATATTGCTGTGATCAGCGTCATTCCCTCCAACAATTAACATCTGTTTTATCTGTATTTAAAGACAAGTAGTTCTCATTCATCCATTCCTTTAATTCACTAACAGAACTAATTAAAGACAACATCGGAGAAACTTCATTTGATTTAAATGAAAGGTATAACTGGGTGTCATCTGCATACGAGTGAAAATTAACATTATGTTTCCTAATGAGAGATCCCAGTGGAAGCATGTAAAGTGAAAACAGTAAAGGTCCCCAAGTCAATGACTACTGTACAAGTGAGGAGAAAGGAGTCAAAACTGAAGTGACATCCTTCAAGATCAACTTCTCCCAACCATCCAGGAACAGTTTGGCGACCAACAATGCCTTTTCCAGCATGATGGCGCACCAGGCCATAAGGCAAAAGTGATAACTAAGTGGCTCTGGGAACAAAACATCAAAATTTGGGGTCCATGGCCAGGAAACTCCCCAGATCAAGAAAGAGAAGCAATGTCTACTGATTGAAGTAGCAGTCCCAGAGGACAATGCCAAAGAACCAGAAAGAAAAGCAAATTATAAAGATCTGGAGATCAAGGTCAGTAGAATGTGGAGCATCAAGACCAGAGTTGTGCCTTTGGTGGTCAGAAATCTTGGTACCATCAAGAAAGCATTCAAAAAGAATCTGCTAGAGCTACCATATGAGCCACGAAGTACAGTACCAAAGTATCCTCCGAGAGCAACTTCTGCCAGCCATCCAAGAACAGTGTTGTGACCAACAATGCCGTTTCCAGCATGATGGAGCACTGTGGCATAAAGTAAAAGTGATAACTAAGTGGCTCAAGGAACAAAACATCAAAATTTGGGGTCCATAGCCAGGAAGCTCCCCATTGAGAATATGTGGTCAATCCTCAAGAGGTGAGTAGACAAATAGAAACCCACCAATTCTGACAAACTCCAAGTATTGATTATACAATAATGGACTGCCATCTGTCAGTACTGGGCCCAAAAGTTGATTGACAGCCTGTCAGGGTGAATTGCGGAGGTCTTGAAAAAGAAAAGAAGGGCCAATACAGCAAATATTGACTCTTGGCATAAACTTAATGTAAATGTCAATAAAAGCCTTTGAAACTTATGAAATGCTTGTAATTCTACAGCACTTCATTCTATCGTAGAAACATCTGACAAAAAGATCTAAACACATTGAAGCAGAAAACTTTGTGAAGACCAACACTTGTGTTATTCTCTAAACTTTTGGCCACGACTGTAGTCTTGTTTAAATCTCAATCATGACTTCCTGTTGTTTATTTATTTTATCCATGGTTACTTAAAACATCTGAGGTATGATTGGCTACATTTCGTTTGTTTCTTCAATTGGAGCTCAGGCAGATGGAATGATGTGCTTGTGGTCATACAGGTGTCAGCAGTGGGATTTGAACCCACAATGTCAGTGTGTGACAGCCACAGTCCCCTCTTTTACTTCTAGAATGAGTGTGATCTGACTGGAGCACAGCAACATAAATGAGAGCAACACATCGTATTATTAAGAAGTTATAGTTGTAGTAAAGTGTTTTATTATGACAAACAACTGTTCATATGTTACTGCACACACAATGCAAACACTTTCAAATTGCAAAAAAAAAATAATAATAATAATATCAAGACACAACTTGGAAGATCTGAGAGCCTTGTGTGACTTTTTTCAGATTTCTGCTGAAACTCAAGAGGAGACCCTTGTGAGACTATTTTGTCTCAGGAGAAAAATCTGAAAAGCAGGAGACAAAAAGAAAATGACTCCAGTTTATTTGTTTCTGATCTCATTCTTCTGTAAGGAGAATCCAAAAAGATATTATGGAGATGTTTATTTTATTTTTCATTCCTATGGGGTGGGCTGGTGTTTCATACTGAAAACAACAGAATGTGTGTCCAAAATGGAAACATTCAGCTTGCACTATATGAACCAGCTGTATTTGAGGGGTGGTGGTCCGTGTGTTTCCTAGTGGAATGTAAAATCTGTTGGTGAGTAGATGCATTATTCAAACCTGAAGGTGTGCCTATCCTATGGGATTAATAAAGTTTATCTAATTTAATCTCACACTACCTATGCCATCAGTTGCAAGAAATCCAAAGGTTATTATGGAATGAAGCAAAAGTAAACTAACTTGGAAATAAAACTCGGGAGTGGTCTTTCTCGTAAACTCAGATATGGAGATGGACATTTGAGAAGTAAACTGCAAGACAATGATTCTATTTTTATATTGTGTACATTAAAGAACTATCAACAACAAATCAAATCAAAAGAATAATATATTGAACAATTATTATAAAAGTAAAGTTAAATAAATCTGCCTCTGCAGCTGCGTGAATAAAAGGTAAAGTACCACTTCCGGTTATCGGAAATAGCCCAAAAGTTGATAGAAATCTACGTTTTGTATCTTACTTATATGTAAAATTCGGTTGACCTAAGTGAAAGCGTACTCAAGTTATGTCTATATATACACACACAGACAGACACACAGACCCACACAAAGATTTAATTCCAAAAAATGGTATTTTCCGACTCAGGTAGGTCTAAAACGTTGAGATATCATCAAGATTTTGAAATCTAATTTTTGGACAATTCCAATACTTTGCTTATACTTTGTATACGAGAAAGTAAAAAGGTAGCCTTAAGAAACAATGGCGAGTACACACAGAGATTGGGATAAATTACCACAGCGCAGGCAAAAAAGTGAGAAAGGAAATAGAAGATGGAGAATGCAAATGTGATACTTTATAAAGGGGTCTTCTGAAGGACCAGCCATTTCAGGTCACTGGGTTGTCAAACCCCAGGAGGATGAAACCACATTTGAGTGTCCATTATAGTCAAGAAGAGATATTACATGACCTCATTGAAAGAAACCAGGAGTGAAGAAGAAAAGGAAAATGTGTGGAGCGGCTGAGACCCCTGATATGGAGGAATATTTCAGACACAGATAAATGAAATGTGGCAATGGATACAGAAAAGGAGCATAAAATGTGAGTGTAAACAAATAAGTCATTAAATATGTTAATTGTTGCTCATTTATTTGTTTAATTTTGACCTCGAAACATAAAATGAAATACAGCTTGAATTTAAAACTGTCACTTTCACGTGTCACAGCTGGGAGGGCGGGCTCTAGCGAGTGCTGTTTTTTGATTGGCGAGTCGCCCGTGGAGTGACAGTATGTACTTAGCTTGACCTGGGAGTCCTGTGGTTTAGACGCAGGCTCAAAGCTGTGACTGTGCACATCCATTACAAGTGCAAGAAAAAATTTGCTCAGAATTACTGTGTAAAGTGCCGACTTTAATTCAAGAAACTCCAAATTCATTATTAGCAGTTTACATCTGAAGTGTCTGCTGTAAATGTGGCATCTGATGAAACTCATTCAGAAAGACGTGAACACCGAAACACCCATCAGGTCATGATTCCAAAACACCAAAGAGCATTCATGAGAGAGGCAACCTTTAAAGGTCACCTCATTTTCAAACTCCTAGAGGATGAAACCACAACTGAGTGCTCATTACAGTCAAGAAGAGGTATAGGTATGACTTCAGTGTCACTTCCCAGGAAGGAAACCCAAACAGAGAGACGTCAGTGACACACTCTGGAGGGAGGTCACTTTCATTGTTGCTTTCGCTCATCAGAGCTGAGAGGGCAGGCTCTAGCAAGTGCAGTTTTTTGATTGGTGAGTCGCCTGCAGAGTGACGGTATTGGTTTAGCTTGAACCCTGGAATCCTGTGGTTCAGGGCTCAAAGCTGTGACTGTGCACATTGACTATGAGTGCAAGAAAAAGTTGCCCAGAATTACTGTCCAAAGTGGCGACTTTAACTCAAGAAACTCCAAATTCACCATTAGTCAAAGTCACAGTGAACTTTATTGTCATCTCAACCATATACAAGTGTACAGATAGACGAAATTGTGAAGCTCAGGGTTCACAGTGTAACAACATGACGTGCAAATAATCAATTAAAAATAGAATTAAAATTTAAATTTAAAATGAAAACGCAAACAAGACATTGTGCAAAGACAAGACAAAGAAGTAGCAGCAATATTGACGTGTAGTTAGCAATATGAACATTGATGCAATGTATGGTATTTGCAATCTAGATACATAAATATAGTCAATAGATATGTAATATAATAAATAAATAATAAGTAATAGATATAGATAATACAGAAATTATCAGTGTATGATAATAGTTGTTTAAGACACGTGTAAACAATGACAGGTCAGAATGTTTTACAGCAGAAGGATATCAAGAGTCAAAATACTCATAGATTTTTAGCTCTTTTCTCCATGCACACTCGTCTTTGCAGGAAAGTGGCCTGCATGTATAAAAGTTCTGTTTTAGAGGTGGTGGTTGAGGCCGTGTGGAAGATCCCTGGGGGCAGCATGGTGTTAAGGGGTCTGGCAGCTTGGGGGTAAAAACTCTCCTGCAGCCTGGCAGATCTGCTCTTGGATGGCAGAAGTGTGAAAAGTCCATGTGAGGGGTGTAAGGGGTCCTGCACAATGCTGCACTGCATTTGTAAAATATAGTATGTCCTGTAGTGAAGGGAGAGGCACCCCAATTACTGCGGTTGCCATACCAGACATTGATGCAGCTGGTCAGAACACTCTCCATGGTGCCTCTGTAGAACATGGTGAGGATGGAAGGGGGAAAACTTGCTCGTTTCAGCCGCCTCAGGAAGTGTAGTCTCTGCTGGGTTTTCTTGATTAATGATGAGGTGTTATGTGTCCACGTAAGTTCCTCAGTTATGTGCACACCTAGAAACTTGGTACGCCTAACAGTCTCCACATCTAAACCGTTGATGCTGAGAGGGATGTGGGCAGGATGTGATTTTCTGAAGTCCACGACTATCTGTTTTGTCTTGTCAACATTGAGAGATAGATTGTTGTCTTCACACCATGCAGACAGCCATTCCAGCTCATCTCTGTATGCTGTTTCATCATCACTGCTTATCAGTCCCAGCACTGTCGTATCATCCACAAACTTGATGATGTGGTTGGTGATGTGTGTGGGTGAACAGCAGTGGACTAAGTACACAGCCCTGCGGCGCTCCAGTGCTCAGTGTGATGTTGCTGGAAGTGTTGCAGCCCATCAACCAGTTTTTGAGGGATGATTGTGTCGAAGGCAGAGCTAAAGTCTATGAATAGCATCCTGACATATGTGTCTTTTTTATCTAGATGTGTCAGGGAGACATGAAGGGCAGAGCATATGGCATCCTCGGTTGGCCTGTTTGAGTGGTATGCAAACTGAAGAGATTCAAGGGAGGCAGGCAGATTAGTCTTTATGTGTGACATGACTAACCTTTTGAAGCACTTCATTATGCTTGGCATGAGTGCTACTGGTCGGTAGTCATTCAAGCATGTCACTGATGACTTCTTCAGCACTGATATGATGGTATTCAGCTTGAAGCATGCTGGGACTGATGACTGGCTCAGAGATGTGTTGAAGATGTCTGTGAGGACACCAACCAGTTGACTGGCACATTCTTTGAGCACACAACCAGGTATGTTGTCAGGTTCTGCAGCCTTGCGTGGATTGACTCTGGATAGAGTCCTCTTCATGTCAGTTATGAAGAGACAGAGTGCCTGGTCAGTGGAGGGAGGTGTTGCTTTTCTCTCAGGCTCTATTTTCTGTGCCTCAAACTGTGCGAAAAAGTTGTTCAGCTCATCCGGAAGAGAGGCATCACCATCGCTGCTGTGTGGATTGGGCTCTGAACGCCCTGCCACATATGATGTGTGTCTCTGGTGCTGCTGAATTGTTTGTTAATCCTCTGTGCGTATGTTCACTGAGCTCTCCTTATAGCGCGAAGTGTCTGATCAAATTCATTCAGACATAAAACACCAAAACACCCATCCGGTCATGATTCCTAAACACCAAAGAGCATTCATGAGAGAGGCAACCTTTAAAGGTCACCTCAATTTCAAACTCCTGGAGGATGAAACCACAATTCTGTCCATTACAGTGAAGAAAAGGTATAGGTATGACCTCAGTGTTACCTCCAAGGGAAGGAAATCCAGAAATTAACCCAGAAAGACTTATGACTGATCAGAGAGAATGGATTGACACTGTCTGAAGGGAAGTCACTTTCACTGTCACTTTCACTCATCAGCGCTGAGAGGCGGGCTCTTGTGACTGGTGAGTCGCCCGTGGAGTGACAGTATGTACTTAGCTTGACCCTGGATTCTTGTGGTCACCTGAGGCCAAGATCTTTTCTGAAGAAGGGGCCTGAGTTGCCTCAAAAGTTTGCAAATTGTAATCTTTTTAGTTAGCCAATAAAAGGTGTCATTTTGCTTGGCTTTTCTCTCTTTTCTTTCTCAAGAAATTCAACTGAAAAAGAGTAAAAATCTGTAAAAGTAGGGGGATGGAATAACAACCCTTCAGCTGGTCAGTTCCAGGCCATTTTCCGTAATCTCATGGTTCGGTGTGGTGCATCTCCAAGCACATCTAGAAACGTGGCAGCATAGGATGAGACTGTCTCCTTGTCTGCTGTTGAGATGTCCTTTACACCAGCAGCAGCAGAAGAAGAGCTTCCATCCCCTTTTGGAAATATCCCTACAATTGTGTGTAACCATAGCTACTTACCAACCCGCTTTGGTGGCCCTGTGGAAAATGCCCTTGTTTACATTTCAGGGTTTGTCTTTTGACAGATTTTAAGAAAGCTGTCCTGTGATGTGTGCCGTGCTAGTTTGGTAACAGATGCTGTTCTGGCATCATATGATCAAAGTTACCACCTTCTCACATTAAAGGAACAAAGGTTTGATGATTCCTTCTGTCAGTCCAGTCAAGGTGGTCAAAGTAGCTGAGCGTGTTATCCGACAGTCGACATTAGGGCAAGCTGTCAGTGTATCTTTGTTCAATCAGTTTGTTCAGGCTGTGATTGGTTCATTTGATGTGTTTTTTCTCAAGGAGCACATTGAGGAAACAGAGTTTGAAATTGACAATCATCATTTTATGCTCATGTCTTTAGATAGATAGATAGATAGATAGATAGATAGATAGATAGATAGATAGATAGATAGATAGATAGATACTTTATTTATCCCAAGGGGAAATTCACACAATCCAGCAGCAGTACACTGACACAAAGAAACAATATTAAATTAAATAGTAATAGAAATGAAAAAATGAAAAAAAAAAATAATAAATAAATAAAATTAATGTTAGCATTTACTCCCCCGGGTGGAATTGAAGAGTCGCATAGTGTGAGGGAGGAACGATCTCCTCAGTCTGTCAGTGGAGCAAGACAGTTGTGTCTGTCTTCTACAAACTAAGGCTGCACCATATTGCCAGACTGAATACTCTCAATTTACAGAGTGGCAACACATGGAAACAGTTCTGTTTCAAGGATTTTACATGCTGTCCTGTATATATTTAAGTAACCACATTGTGTGTGTGTGTGCGTGTGTGTGAGAGAGATTGAGAGAGGAATGAGTGAAATGTTTTCAGAAATTATTAAGCCAATTTGTATACAATAAAAGTGTTTCTTTTTGTCATTGAGTGTGTTTCACATTTCACTGTTAAAAGAAAGACCAGACTGCCAGTTGCAGTCTTACTATTATGACTTTCAGACATTGGTCTCAATAATTGCCATTATTAGTGTATAAATGGATATAAATAATTGCATTTAAACGATTCGCCAAAATCTGTTGTGTGTAAATGAAACTGTATTGTTTTTTCATCAGAAAGCCCAGTTTCCACGTCTACCTGTATTAGTTTAAATGGAACTTTTGCCCCTCGCAATATGGCAGACGCGCTGACGTATCATGTCAACTGAGCAACACAGTGAATGTGGCGTCTATCTATATATGTCTATGGTGGTGTCCTCTGGGCCGGAAGTGACATCATCGGGCTCATGACCAGAAAGAGGTCGTTGTCTGGGCCGGATGCAACGTAATTGGTCTCATGGCTGGAAAGTGGTGTCCTCTGGGCAGGAAATGATGTCATCAGGCCCATGACTAGAAAGTGGCATCCTCTGAGCCAGAAGTAATATCATTGGGCTCATGAACAGAAAGTGGCGTCCTCTGTGCTGGTAGTGACTTCATTGGGCTCTGGCATTCTCTGGGCTGGAAGTGATGTCATCAGGCTCATGACCGAAAAGTGGCGTCCTCTGGGCCAGAACTGGCGTTATGGAAGGTGGGGAAGAATTTCCCATAACTGGTCAACAGTGGATAAAGAGAAAGGATCAATGCAGTTTGTCACCCCCTGGTCTGGCATGGAATTACCTTCCTTCGAGCTCTTCAGCTGCCTCCCATGCACACAGGTGTGACAAGTTGATTGAAGCCCATTTCAGTCAAGAAGATACAGTGTGTGACCTCAATGTCAGCTTAAGGTAGGAAATTCCCCCAATCCAGTTATTAGACCCACTCAATCTAATTCAGTTTTGTGGGAGGCAAGGAATCAACGCTGGACCCGATACTAAAGTACAGCAGCAGACAGCCACTTACACCAACAGTTTATAGTCCCTCATGTGCCTGACATCCATTATTTGGCATGTGGGGAGAGAAGGTCATAGTGACACAAGGAGAACACACACCAATACAGTGACCAGGCGAGAATATGAAGTGAGGACTCTATGATGCAGCAGCACTAACCATTAAGCCATCAGAGGAAATGACGAATTAGAAAAAAAATGACCTTTCAGGTCATTTGAGTGATGCTGCATAGGGGCTGAGTGACAGATCTGTGTCAGTGGAAGGACGTGAAGCCTCTCAGTGCCCATTGGAGGTCAGAACTGGTTGCTGCAAAATCTCACAGTCACCCAAGGAATGATAAAAAAAGCAAATCCTCTTCGCTTGCGTATGATGTTACTGAAAGATGGATCTGGTTTTGATTCTTCTGATTCGATTCTTAGAATAAGATTTCTGGTTAGAATTTAAAGTTTAGATGAAAGATAGGATGGATCTTTTGGTTTAGAACTTTGCCTGGCTTTTGATTATATTCATCTTCTGTTCACTGATATTTCAATTAGCTGCCTCCTCCAGTGCCTTGGACAAGAGACTTTGGTCTTTTAAATCCTTAAACACATTTGACCTTGTTTAAAATTCTACACTTTGCGCTTAGTCCTCCATCTCCTGGTCCTATTCCATAACTACCTTTGAGGTGTCACCTGTATGGAGCGAGGGCACAACATTATTGGCCCAAATTGATCTATGCAGTTTGCCTTGATGACAGCTATGACCTCTTGTGGTGTCTAAAACATATTGTCACATGTGTGAGCTGGGGGGAACATCTATGAGGGTCAAACAAAGTAAGCCTCCCAACCTGCCCCAAGTGCTTGAGATATGCCTGTGTTGTGATCTGGGGAGTCCTGAAAGCACAGGTACACAAAACACTTCCAAAGCTGCCCACTAGAGGGGAAAAATATGCTCAAAATACCCCAACTACAAAACCCAAAGGGCCGAGATGAATCTTGAGATCTTGATCACTAAATGTCTGTGCAAGCCCCAAAGCTCCAAAGACCACAAGGAGATGCCTGATACAGCAAGGTGATAAACAGTAAGCAAAGTCCCAATGCAGAATCCAGTAAACGGAGCAGAGGTTCAAAAATATCAATTAGAAACAGAATCCAAGAGGCATAGTCAGAAGCAGAGCACAGGGTCGAAACTCCAGAAAACACAAAGTAAAGTGATAGCCCGTAAACTCACTAAAACACTTTCTGCTCCCAGGGCATTCAATGGACCGCCTGTCTGACGTTTCCATTGATTCTAGGACACCTGAATATGGAAGGTCCAGCTTGAAGTGAGTCCGTATGGTGGGCACACAGACACAATGTAGACCAAAGAACAAAAACTCAGTGAAAAGCACAAGTCAAGGGATGAAGACAAGAAAATATCCAAGTCACTGAATATCCCTTTCAGTTCAGTTCAGTTCAGTTAAATCAAACATTCATGAAGGGAAGAGTATGGCAGAGCTGTGAAATGGAGTGATGGTGCAAGACGAAGACAGGTGAGGGGGGCCACCAAGAGACCTCTGAGAACTCTGAAAGAGTGACAAGGTACAATGGAGAAACTGGAGAGACTTTGCAGACAACAGCTGTCCCCATGGTGCCACAGCAGTCACAGCTTTAACAACAACATTTATTTATATAGCACATTTTCATACAAAAAAATGTAGCTCAAAGTGCTTTACAAAATGAAGAATAGAAAAATAAAAGCCACAGTAAGAAAATAAAATAAGTCAATATTAATTAACATAGAATAAGAGGACGGCTGGAGAAAAACAATAAAATCTGCATGGATTTGAGACCATGAGACCGCCCAGTCCCCTCTGGGCATTCTACCTAACATAAATGAAACAGTCCTCTTTGGATTTAGGGTTCTCACGGAAGGACTTGATGATGATGGTCACGTAGGCTTTTAGTCCATCAATGTTGGAGCATCATGATGCTTTGAGTAGGTGGAGGTGGCGCAGGCCGCCACCACAAAGAAACTGGAAAAAGAAACAGAAGAGAGAGTTGGGGTCAGTACGGATTTTAGAGCCACCATGAATAGTTATTATGATGAATTGAACATACAGAGTATCAGGATTAAGTTAAAGTGAAGTTATAAAAAGGCCATGTTAAAGTAATGTGTTTTCAGCAGTGTTTTAAAATGCTCTACTGTATTAGCCTGGTGAATTCCTATTGGGAGGCAATTCCAGTTTTTAGGTGAATAACAGCAGACGGCTGCCTCACCACTTCTTTGAAGTTTAGCTTTTGGAATTGTAAGAAGACACTCATTTGAGGATCTAATGTTACGATTTGGAATATAACGTGTCAGACATTCCGATATATAAGATGGAGAGAGATTATTTAAGGCTTTATAAGCCACTAGCCATGTGCGCCCAACTACGTTGCATGTGTTAAAGTTGTCTGTGAAGGGCTCCCTGTTTAAACGCGGCTGCCAGTCGTGAACTGGGCCCTTCGTCACACAGCATTATGATTTTTTATAAGGGAAACAAAATTACAAAAGAAAACCCTTGGACATTGATGATTTGATAGGAACGGCCTACTCGGAATCACTGTCTGAATAGTAATTATGTGGTGGTGTAGGAGCATTTCTGCTTCTGTCTGTTCACAGTCCGTCTCGTTTCCACGACGCTATTGTTTCATCTCACAATCTCTTCTCAACCTTTCTCTAATCTGGCAGGTTGCTTTGTGGCAATCCAAAAAGCAATGGTTATAAAAGGGGGAAACATAGGTATCCAAGCTCTTTAAAGCATAAATAGGGATCACTTCACTGACATGTGAGCAAGCCACGGTACAACTGTGAGACGCGCAGCACTCGCCGGCTACAACGTAACAATAATAATTTCCGGAACATGCTGTTACGTTGTCATTCATTTTACCCACTGTCTTTCTTTTATTCATATGTTACGTAGGCACGTACCTTTTATCTTCGGCAATCTCATTCTCTAACCAGGCCTCAGGAGCTAACCAGCGTAACACTGTCCACCATCCCTTTCGTTATTCCGGCACATTATTGACATTCGTGAGTAACAACAACGTACTAAACTGGTAGGTGGTCTACGCATGCGTGGAATTCGTGGACAAACAAAGATCAAGATCTAAATGAAGATCTCTTTAGTTAATTTAAAGCACAACAATTTCTTTAGTTTGAATGTCTGTGTTTTGAGGTGTGACTGGAGTACTACAGTCTTCAGTAGTATAAGCCTGGAGGAGATTCTTAATGCAATGCCTATGTTTTAGCTGTCTCTCTACTGCCATTTAGTGCTTCTTCTTCTAATTCATTCACGGACAAACAAAGATCAAGATCCAAATGAAGATTATATATACAGATAAGCAGAATTTTGAAGTCAATTCTGAAAGACACAGGTAACCAGTGTAGTGACATCAAAACTGGAGAAATGTGTTCAGATTTTCTTTTCCCAGTTAGGATTCTAGCAGCTGCATTCTGCACTCATGCAAGTGATTTATGTCTTTTTTGGGTAGTCCTGAGAGGAGTGCGTTACAGTAATCTAGTCGACTGAAAACAAAAGTGTGAATTAATTTCTCAGCATCTTTCAGTGTTATAAGAGGTCTAACTTTTGCTATGTTTCTTAAGTGAAAAAATGCTGTCCTAGTGGTCTGATGAATATGCGATTTAAAATTCAGGTTACAGTCAACAGTTACCCTTAAGTTTTTTACTTCCGTCTTACCTTTTAATCCTAATGCATCAAGTTTATTTCTGATAACCTCATTGAATCCATTATTGCCAATAACTAAAATTTCAGTTTTCTCTTTATTTAGCTTGAGAAAATTACTATTCATCCATTCAGAAATACCAGTAAGACATTGTGTTAGTGAATCGAGAGAGTCGGAGTCATCAGGTGCTATTGATAAGTACAGCTGTGTGTCATCAGCATAGCTGTGGTAGCTCACGTTGTGCCCTGAGATAATCTGACCTAAAGGAAGCATATAGAGAGTGGCATGGGAGAGTGACAGAGAGAAAAAATACACACTGGAGACATCTTGGAGGGAGTTTGCCGGAAGGCACATTGGAGACTCTGTAGTCAGTCTGGAAGATGGTCCAATGCTCTGATGAGACTGAAATTGAGCTTTTTGTCCATCCAACTAAACGCCATGTTTGAAAACTGCACGCTATTCAAAACACACCATCCTGGCGACTCAGACAGCATTTCCGTAGCATATAAAACATTTTAAAGTCCCTTCCTTTTAAAGATCCCAGAATACAGTGGGAAAAGGATCTCTCACTCAACATCTCAGAAAAGGAGTGGAAAGTAGCAATCCAGAGAAATCACTTGAGCTCCATATGCACAAAACATTCAATTATTCAGCTTAAGATCTTTTATCGAGCATATTTGTCTCTTTTGAAGTTGTCCAAGATGTTTCCAGAGCAAGATCCAACCTGCAAACGTTGCAATCGAGCTCCAGCCTCACTGGGCCACATGTTTTGGGCCTGCACCAAATTAACATCATTCTGGATGAAAATCTTTAAATGTCTATCAGACAGCCTTGGTGTCACAATTCCTCCTAATCCACTAACAGCTGCGTTTGGTGGGCTCTCAGAGGGGCTTAAAGTGGAGAAGGACAAACAAACTGTCATGGCCTTCACTACACTATTTGCACATAGAATTATTTTGCTCAACTGGAAGAATCCTAACTCACCTCTGTTAAGTCTCTTAGAGGATCTGTACAAGATTTTTTTAAAACCTGTCAGGATCTGATCAATAACATTTCAGAATTAGCACTTATATTTGGGGAGAAGGGTGGCGCAGTGGGTAGCGCGACTGCCTTGCAGTTTGGAGACCCGAGTTCGCTTCCCAGGTTCTCTCTGCATGGAGTTTGCCTGTTCTCCACGTGTCTGTGTGGGTTTCCTCTGGATGCTCCGGTTTTTGTCCAAAGACATGCAGGTTAGGTTAACTGGCAGTTCTAAATTGTCCCTAATGGTTGTGTGTGTGTGTGCCCTGTGGTGGGCGGGTGCCCTGCCCAGGGTTTGTTTCCTGCCTTGCACCCTGTGTTGGCTGGTATTGACTCCAGCATACCCCTGTGGGTAGGATATAGCAGGTTGGGTAATGGATGAATGGATCAGTGGAGAAGACTCCTTTCTCTCTTTACTACTCTTTATAGTTTTACTCTGGCTTTTGGCCTTCCTCTCTTTCTCATGGGTGGGGGTTTATTTGATTTTAGTTTTGTTAAGTTTGACTTGATTGTATGGAATGTTAAATGCTTTTAATACATTCAAAAAAAGATTAAGAAAAAAAGCCACACCATCGTCACCGTGAAGCTTGGTGGTGGCAACATCAGGCTGTGGGAAAGCTTCTCTGCAGCTGGCCCTGGAAGGCTTGTGATGGCAACATGAGTACATCAAAATATGGAGAAATCCTGGAGGAAAACCTAATGGAGACTGCAAGAATCCTGCATCTTGTATTCTATCAAGAAGCCAACCCCAAGCACAAAACCAAAACAACACTGGAATGGCTTCAAAACAACAATGTGAATGTCCAGGAGTGGCCAAGTCCAGATCTTATTCCGATTGAGAGATTGTGGCAGGACTTGACAAAGGCCGTTCACTCACAATCTCCATGCAGCCTGAGAAACCTCAAGCCGTTGGGCAAAGAAGAATTTGCAAAAATGGCAGCATGGGAATGTGCAGAGCTGATCGAGAGAGATAGACCTGTGCATGCAGAGCGAAGGCTGTCATGATGGCCAAAGGGTCATCTGGTAAATATTGACTTGAAGGGGATGAATACTTATGGGATCAATAAATATTCGTAATTAATTTAGACCTGTTGGACATTAAAAAGTCTTGTTCAGGTGATCAGAGCAAAGAAAAGAACAAATGAAACCTTCTGTGATTCAAAGTTCTGTAACAATAAAATGTGGAATATTTTTTAAAGGCGCTGTACTCTTTCTACTTCTGCTCATTTTTTGAGATTCTTATTTTAAATGCCAGTGCTTGATTACACTTCACCAATACAGGCTCCTCTATATCATTGCTCAAATTTTAATCTTCCAAAAAAACTAATGTATACGGCATAGGGGAATGTCAGCAGGGTTAGGGTTAGGATTAGGGTTAGTTAACCATCTCCTGGCCTTCTCAGACAAACTAGCAGGATCCGTACTTTCATTAACAGTGACCTGCTAGCATACATAAGCACCCATTTCCCTGTACTCTGCAAACGTGATAGTAATGAGAATATCCAACCTGGGAGCTTCAGAAGTAACGTATATTTTTAAGGCTCAGTCAGGCATACTGATGAATGAAGTAAGGAGTACCTGCTTGTTGCACATGGTGTCCCTCTCTTGGTCGAAGGGAGATGCACTGTACAATATTAAAGTGAAGCACCACTCACGGGATGAGTCCCTGCTGTCGTCTTACTGTATGTCTGTCGACTTTGCTCTGTGAAAGAGCACATCGCCAATGGTGCCCATTACAGCTCCATGAAATGTGTGAGAGAGTCGGTGAACTCAGGACAGAGTGATCAGAAAGCTTGGCCTGGGTGGTCTGGTGCACGCCTCCCTGCCAGGCAGATAATTTTAGGGTCACCATTAAGAGTGAGAGGAGTGGATGAAAGGATTTGAGATGTTCTGTTGGGCGAGAAGGAATAGACCCCTGCAGCCCACTTCAGGGTGCTGGTGTGAATATCAGTGTGGAATGAGGAGACTGAATTTAACCTCCCATATTTTATGTAGTTAATAAAAAGAGAAAGAGCCGAGCTGATGGGGCAGCCTGTCTATTATTGTGTACGGGCTTGGGGCTCTGACCACATTGTTCATTGAGTGTCCAACCAAAAAAAAAATCCACCTCATTATCTCTTCTGTGCCCACAGACTCTGAATGCCAGTGTCCACTGGCTCTGTCTTCATTTCTCCTTGATTAGTTTCTCTAATGGCCAGCCCTGTTCCGGCCAGATGTTCAATATCCACTTTTATGTCAGAACGACTTAAATTGAACAGATGCTCTCCCACCACCACTTGTAGTAGCCAGTGGTCAGCTCTTTTGACTCCTGGAATGGCCTACCTCCTCTCTCCTTCACAAGTCCACCTTCTTCCTGGTTTCAGATTGTCCACTATTATGTCTAGAGAAATAGAATCAAGCTTTTGTTTTCATATAATCTTTTGACTGTATTTTCCAGTATCAATTGTGGTGGATGATTGGGGTCCTTGTCCCAGATGGGACACCTGTGAACCAGACGGACTGGAGGAGAGAACAAACACAGGACAGTAACTCCCTCGGGCTGCTAGATGGCAGTCCCCCTGGATGGCTGTGGCGCTGCAGATTCCCACAGGGCATGCCTGGAGTTGGAGTTCACTGCAGCCCTGTTAGGGTCCAGAGGGGCCACCAGGGGGAGCTGTTTCATCGGGCTATCGCCACACCTGGGAGTATTTCTGGAATATGGCAATGCAACAGCCAGAGTTGGGTGGTGGAGGGCAAAGCTTGCCAGAGGAAGATTGGAGGCAAAGAAGACAAGAGAGAGAGAAAGGTAGAGGGAGAAGGAAAAGAAAAGAAAAGAAGGGACTGTGTATTTGATATGCGCTTAGTCCATTGTATTGTGTTGCTGTGGGGAGTGGAGGTAAAGCGCCTCTCCACTGAAATAAACGTGTGCTGTGCTGGAACTGGTGTTCTGGCATCTGCTTGTGTCAAGTTTGGGTGGCTGAAGCACCCTCTGCAGGCCACACCATATTACTTCATAACAGCCAGTGGTCAGTGCTCAGTTGTCCTTACAATGGCTTGATTCTGTCTCTTTCACAAGGTCACAGTGTCCAGCCTTCTTCTTCCTGTGAGACATAAATCGGACTCAAGCTAATCTTTCACTCCACCCCTAGTAGTTAGTGGTCAGCTCAGCCATCCTTATAGTGGCTCACCTTTTTTGACAAATGCTGATTCTAGTGGCCATCCGCTTCTCCCAGTGAGTGTACTATCCACTGCTATGGAAGTTTGACTTGAATTAAACGGCTACTCTTACATATCACCCCTTATTAGTTCAGTAGTCCCCTTCAGTGTTCTGTCTCCAGGTCATTCAAGATGGTGCCAGTGTCCAAGGGCCTCATGCATAACGCTGTGCATAGAATTCACACTAAAACATGGCATATGGATAAAAGCGGAAATGTTTGTATGCACAAAAAAATCCAGATGCATAAATCTGTGCTTTTGCCAACTTCCATGTTCTTCCACTCCATAAATCCCAGTCAACATTAAAAGTAACTCACGTGCACGCGCCTGCTGTCCCGCCCCAACTCTTCCCAGAATTATGCCTCTTTGAATATGCAAATCAATATAAATAGCCCTTAAGCTCAGCGTTCTGTGAAAATGCAATGGCAAAAGCATGGGGGAAAATAGAAGAATTACAGCGAATACCAAGTGGAGGCAAAGGAAAAATGTACTATTTGTTGGTTTAAACAGTGGTATAAACAACAAAAGGAAGTTGATCGAGTGACATAGAGTGTCGGAGAAACTCGAAAGCTCAAGTTCAAAAAGTCACACAGTGCCTGAAATAAAAAAGAAGTTGTCAGATATCAAAGTCGCCGTGAAAAGGCGAGTCGTAGCCCACCATCTGAGTGTCATATGACAGCTTATTAGAGAGAAGAAAAAAATAGGGACACAGTGGGGAAAAAAAAACTTTTACCTCGAAATTTCCACTTTAATCACCTAGTTTATTTTGTCATTAAAGCAGAACATCATAAACTTCTTTAAATCATTTAATTTACTAGCTTCTCAAATCCCATCGTAACTAAAGTAAGACGTTAAATGCTTTGTTTTGTATTTGATCTTCTATGTGTGTGAATCACTACGTGCTTCTTAAATGGGCTTTCTCTTCCTCTGACAGGACACAGAATCCATTACAATCATGATATTACAGCTCTCTGAATAATTAAAATACTGTGATGTATACTTGATATCATTTTCATGATGACAGGAGTTAAAGCATGTTATTAAACATGGGAACACGGTGGCGCAGTGATTGTGACAAGCTGGCTCCCTGTCCCTGCTTGCTGCACCATGCGCGACCTTTGATGAAATACTTTATTGTAGCAGTACTGTCTCTCTCAAACGTACTAACCCCCAATTCCTGTCCTTCTTTTTCTTTCTCCAAGTAACCAATCGCCACACAATCAGCTCTGTAACAGACGTTAAGCCATTTGTAAGCTTAGAACGTCGGTTCTTCAAAACTTTTAAGGAACATTGAAATATCTTCGTAGTACGTGTTTAATTATTTTATCCATCTATCCTTCCAGTGTCGCGTCAGCACCAGCAAGAATACAGCGTGAGGCAGGAACAATTTGTGAATGGAGCACCTGCTCGTCACTACCGGTGTCCACCGTGTCCTCACATGTTTATTTATTAACAATATAGATTATTTAAATCATGTTAACATTTTATCTGTATAATGTAAACATATTTTGATGCATTTCATCTTAAAAATAATATCGTCATCATATGTAAATACGCACTTTATAAAGTGGCTCAGGTTGTACAATATTATAACTGTAGTGCAAGTTTACAGTGAGGTGATTGTACTAATAAGTACAAACAGTTTTACAAGGAGCAATTGATGGACTGATTGAGTGCGTTTAAAGTTCTTGGGATGAAACTGTTTCTGAACCGCGAGGTCTGCACAGGAAAGGCTCTGAAGCATTTGCCGTGTGAGAGTAGTTCAATGGACAGCATGGCTGAGGCAGCGTGTGTTTGATGCTGTATACCGGTAATTCTCTTTCCGATCAGCTGCTGTACAGCTGTGATTCACACTCAGATACAGTGATATAAAAACTCTGAGTGGTGCAGTGAGAGTAATATGGAAAAAGATGATCCGATGTGGCAACCCCTAACGGGAGCAGCTCTAAGAAGAAGAAGAAGGTGAAGTGAGAGTAACAACGCTAAAGCAGCTATGGTATTTGGAATAGTTTGACCATTCTGCGGGCCATTATATTGTTACGGGTTAATTACAATCAGATGCCATAAACTAATAAACAATATGCGATTAATTTCAGTGTATTTATAAAGTTGCGTCAGGGATGTGAATCCAAAAAAGAAAGGGTAACCATAAAGGAACAGTAGCACTGCTTTGATGCTGGGTGCTGCCAGTTTGCAAAACCGAGCTGGAGAACTTGTGTACGCCAGGGTTTGAGCTACCGTGAAAATGTGCGTGGTTTTATGCCAAGTTTAGGTTTAATACATCGCAATTTGAACGTGGAAAAGGGCTTACACAACATTTTTGAGCATACACACTGTTTATACAGGAGGCTCCAGCTTTCTTCTCCCTTCTTGAAGTAAACACCTGCTATCTCACACCACCTCTATTAGCCAGCAGCAATTACTCTTATCCCTTGAAGCAGGCCTTTAATGAGCTCTTGGGCACGGCCATCAGCAGTGTGTCACATTTATCATGGTGATTAATAAAATAACAGTATCAGCTTTGAAGCTCAGAAGGATGTGAGACTCAGACACATGTTAGGTGCACATTGGACCAGGACTCAAATTCAACTCTTACAGTACAACATTATACCTGGCTACGAAAGATAGATGGTCATTTCTGGATGGTGGCATTGCCTGTGGTTAGTAGGAATAAGACAGAATACATGTGTGTGAATGAGAGGGAGGTCAGTGCAATGGTGAGGATGCAGGAAGTAGAACTGGTGAAGCTGGATGAGTTTAAATACTTGGGATCAACAGTACAGAGTAACGGGGAGTGTAGATGAGAGGTGAAAAAGAGAGTGCAGGCAGGGTGGAATGGGTGGAGAAGAGTGTCAGGAGTGATTTGTGACAGACAGTTATCAGTAAGAGTGTGTCAGGGATGCCTGGGGCGACGACTCGGCCGGGACGCCTTGGAGGACTGGAAGAGGGCGTGCGCCCATTTCAGACCAGGTGGGGGCAGCCGCCCTGGTTCCTTTGGGGGCCATGGGTACAGAGCTTTGAAGCTCTACCCTGTAGGGGCCTGTGGTCACCGCCAGCGGGTGCCCCCATGCCTTTGGAGCCCTGGACCTCAGCACTTCCGCCACACCAGGAAGTGCTGGGGGGAAGAGGAGCAGGGACACCTGGAGTGCTTCCGGGGATACAGCCGGCATTTCCACCACACTGGAGTGTATCGGCGGGAGATTGCCGGGAAATACCTGGAGCACATCTGGGTGTGGATAAAAGGGGCCGCCTTCCTTCATTCAGGGCGAGAGTCGGGAGCGGAGTGGACTGAGCTTGCTGGAGGAGGCAAGGAGGCGGCCTGAAGAGGAAAGTAAGGCATTGTGTGGCCAGGACTTTGGGGACTTGTGGGATTTGTGTGGCACTTATGAATTGTAAATAGTGTAAATAAACGTGTGTTGGGTGAAATGAACGTGTCTGCCTGTCTGTGTCCAGGCCAGCCTCCACAGTAAAAGGGAAGGTCTACAGGACGGTAGTGAGACCAGTTATGTTATATGGGCTGGAGACGGTGGCACTGACCAGAAAGCAGGAGACAGAGCTGAAGGTGGCAGAGTTGAAGATTTCCGTTGGATGTGACGAGGATGGGCAGGATTAGAAATGACGACATTAGAGGGTCAGCTCAAGTTGGACGGTTGTCAGACAAAGTCAGAGAGGCGAGATTGTGTTGGTTTGGATATGTGCAGAGGAGAGATGCTGAGTATATTGGGAGAAGGATGTTAAGTATAGAGCTGCCAGGCAAGAGAAAAAGAATAAGGCCTAAGAGAAGGTTTATGGATGTGGTGAGAGAGGACATGCAGGTGATGGGGGTAACAGAGCAAGATGACGAGGACAGGGAGATATGGAAGAAGATGATCCACTGTGGTAACCCCTAACGGAAGCAGCCGAAAGAAGAAGAAGAAGGCACTGCCTGTTTCTTCGTGAGGTGGGTGCGGCAACACCCTATACCAGTACATGCTCCTGAACCTTGAAGGGGCCTATCTGTTTTACCCTTCATAAGTTTACCTTCTCCATGGGCCCAGAGTGTCCAATTTTTTATCCCGAGTCAACGTGAATCCACATTACCTCTAACAGCCAGAGGTCAGCACCATTGTTCCTTACAGTGACGGTTATGCCAGTGTGACTTGAATTAAATGCCTGCTCCTCCACACTACTTTTAGTAGCCAGGGGTCAGTTCGATCATCACTTACAGTGGCTCACCTCCTTCAACAGGAATTCGTCCCTTGTTCTTGTATCTTCTCTGTGTGCCTATACTGTCCACTGTTACACGTGTCTGACTTGACTACAACAGCTGCTCTATCACGCCATCTCTAATAGCCTGGAGTCAGCCCACCTCTTTCAACAAGTGCTCATCCTAATGTCCATCCTGTTACTCCCTATCCCTGTACTATCTGACTTCTCTTGTTTCCTGCTCAGTTGTCCCCTGCAGTGTCGTGTCTCCATCCCATTCAGGCTAGTGCTATTGTCCAGCCATCTTGTCTCTGTGGCCATAGTGTCCACTGAATGGCACACCTGCTCCTCCACACCACCTTGTCCCTTAAAGTGGCCCGTCTCCTCTCTCCTTCACAAGCCCACCTTCTCACTGGGTCCAGAGTGTCCACACTGATCTCAAGATGGTTGGAGTTAATCTGTTCTTTTCACACCATTCTTTTGACTGCAGCCTCCTTTCCCCTCACTTCTCTTTCCCAGAAGTCCCATGCTCCTCTTCAACAATCCAGTCGAGGTGGTGGAGACACGCCTGCCCATCTGCACCAGGCTCCTGAGGCTGCTGTGCTGGTGCCTGACCTTTTATTTTTTGATTATTTCTTCAGAAGGCAGTGCTGCCGTGCCACTTTGAAACTCGCCGTCCAGCGCTTGCTAATGAGGTCATTCTCTGCCCGGGGCGAGCCTCAAGTCTTTCAAGTCCCAGGCTGGATGCTACGACGGCTGAGCGTCAGAGTGCTTTATGACTCAGGAGTGCTGGGGCCAGGCCCGTGGCGGCTGTCTCTCCACGCAAAGCGTTCGACGGGTTGTGCTGTGATGGGAAGAGACTTGATTTGAAAGGGGGGCACTTGTGGTGGGCCGGGGTGAATCTGTGGCTGCACACGTTGAAAATGCTGACCACGGCAGACAGCGGAATGTGGTGAGGGCGTTGGGGTCTTGCCCAGTGACCCTGGGCTGCACGATGCTGGTGAGTTAAAAAACAGGTAGTGGGCAGGTGGACACTCACTGGCATCACATTGGATCTTTGTGTAATTTAGAGAGAACGGGATAGAGCTGCAGGAAGAATGAGGGCAAAACTGCCATTTTTTAACCTGGATGCGCTCCCATTACTTTTCAATGTCTTCTTTGTTTATTTTAAAGTATTATTTTTCATCAGTTCATTATAATGATCTATTTTTTGTAACCATTGTTGTATATCTTATTACTTACTATCTATGTATTGCATGTCCTGCTGTTCCCCTTATGTTTTGTGGGTGGAACCTCCAAGAGGTGGGGCCACTGTGATGTCACCACTTAAGGGCCGCCCCCCCAAATATTGTAAGACTGTTGAGTGGATTCTTCAGTGGATCAGTAACATTTGGAGGCTTACTGTGAACTCTGAATTTCTGGCTTCTTGGATTTTTTTCTACTGTTCCTGAATTTTGATTACAGGATTGTGGATTTGTTGCTATAGGTTGGTAAACGATTTTTGCCATTAAAATTTTGCCTCAGATCTATTTTTTGTTTAATTGGAATATGGTCATTTGAAAAAGTAAGTACACCCCATGGAAACTGTTGACTTTTTCAGCATATTTGAACAGGCAAACATTTGATCTTCATGCTAACCGCTGTGGACCACCAGGGAGCGTACCAACCACCCTATCCGACACAGACAGACGCAGGAGGCACACGTGCAAGCACATGCTTTTATTTCTTCCTTTTTTCCCTCGTGGGAAACGCCTTCCCCTGTTTCCCACAAGTACAGCACAGTTCACAGCACAGCAAACAGACACAACACTCTTTTTTCTCTAGGGCAGGTGACATTTGAAGAGTGGAGACCCTTCCCTTGGCGTAAACCCAAAACATGACCTGTCCTTTGATGAGGGTGTTGTTTTACCCAAGTGTGACCGGTGCCAGTGCCTGACCCGACACAAACAGACATGCGAGGCACACTTATTAAACAAATAAATGTTTTTATTTTTGTTTCTTCTGCCTGTGGGCAACGCCTTCCCTATTCCCACGGGCACAACACAGTCCAAATAGTACAATCACAATACTTCTCTTCTTTATCTCCTCCACTCCTCCTGGGAAGCTTTGACTTCTCCCACCTGACTCTGACTTCTGGAGTGGTGTCTGCTGGCTCCTTTTATAAGTCACTCAGAAGTGCTCCAGGTCCTCATTGAGGCATTTCCGGCAGCACTTTACCGGGTGTGGCGGAAGAGCTGCAATCAGGGGCTCAACAGCAGCTGCACCACCCCTTGGTGGTGCCCATGGAACCCAACAGGGCTGCACCAGACTCCAGCTCCCAAGGAGCCCGGCGGGAGTCCGAGGCACTGCTGAAACTCAGGGGGGCTGCCATCTAGCACTCCAGGGGAGGTAATGCTCTGGATACGCTCCCAGAGAGGCGTCCCGGCCAGGCAAGGGCCCCGGCTGTACGCCACACTGCGCCTACAGATACTTGAACACATGACACATCAAATTAACAGGGTGCATTCATTGTCATAATCTTAATTAACAAAAATGTAGATTTGTCACGAGGAAAAAGTAAGTACACCCCTAAATTTATCCCTACTTCAGATCCATACACGTAGAATCAGGTGTCCCAGATGAGGTGCCAACCTTCTTAGGGAGTCTACAGGTGGACGCCAGGTGACTCCATTCTGCTTTATACTTGTTATCATGTAGATTGTAACAAAATGCCTCAAGTCGCATGCTCTTACCACTCTGTCAGGTATGCTAGTGAAGCACTTCCTCACTCGTTCAACCTTCACAACTTCAGGCCATTAGACAGAGCAAAAGAACAGGCAGGAGAAAATGTTACGCATTTATTCACAGACTGCAGATGATAAGTTTAATTACGACTAGTGCCATAAAAAGCAGTTAAAGAAGAAGGATGGAGAGATGTGTGCCATGTTGAAGTAGCGGCTGCCCCTCCTGCCTGGCACTTCTAGAATTCTCCATCTCAATCTCTGGTCTGATCTGCTGTGCCTTTGCCAAGTGATCACGAGGTATTGGCCTTTTTGTCTCGGTCTCATTACACTGGCTGTCTGTCTCACTTATAATTGATTTTAAGGTTCTATTAAATAATTAGAAGGCTTTGAGTATTTTAGTCCCTGTCTGTATTTTGGAGTGTCTGCTCCCAATATTTCTTTTCTCAGACGTTACTTTGCTTTTTATTCCAAGATCAACCATAAAAACCAACAGCTTTCTGTACTTGTACAACAAAATCTGGAGTGCTTTGCCAATAGAGAAGTGCCAGGCTACAAATGTCAAGCATTTCAAAAAACTTCAACAAGCCCACTTTTCAAATTTGGCTTTTTCTTAGTTACTTGCATTGGTTGTAATAGATTAGAAATGGTACTCTGTACACTTTGTAAGCTCTGTACTGGGCAGTAACCTCTGCTGTTTTTCTCTGTTGTTTTTTTCCAGTTTATTGCAATGGTGCCCCCCTGCATCTCCCCCGTCTGTTACATCAACTCCAACTGCCTGTGACAGAAGAAAAGTTCACAAGACACCCTGAAATGGAATTGTGATTGGAGTGAGACGCCACAATCATGTATGCTGGGATGTGCAGAGGGGGTCTGTGTGGGCTTTGGCTTGGGACCCCCAGAGGTTTATTATCACCAGTATCCTTGAAGGCTGCAAGTTTGTCTTTGTCCCCGGCCATTTGACCAGGCAGTGTATTTATTACAAAGGACAAGGACCCCTCCATTTGCTTCTCATTTACTTTTATAATGCCTTCAGTTTTCTTTGTAACTGTATATTTTTGTGGAGCAAAAGCAAGCAAAGGTGATGTAAAAATATTATTAATGAACAAATATTTAATAGAACAGAATTTTTAATGAATATTGCTGGATAAGAACTCTGACTCTTCACTCGAACTCTTCTTAACTCTATTTTTCTTTTTGTAAAAACTTGATTGCTTTGTATGGATTGTAATAAAATTAATAAAAATAAATAAATAAAAAAAGGAACTCTGACTCTGAGTAGCATCTTATTCACAAAGCTAAAATTGCATTTTTCCTTTTTTGACACATTTAATGATTCACTTTTACTGTGTTCAAAACCTTGGCTAACATTTTTTTAAAATACTAAGGTAAAAATCTGTAAATCTATTTGTGTTCTCCTTCCCTAATAGTTTTTAACACCTCCCCTTGTTGGCCATTTTCATTTCAGTTGTGTTCTAGTTAAATGCATTTACCATTTATACATCTTTATGATTACTGAATTTTCTACTCATAATATATATACAGTATATATACATATAAATATAAGTGTGTAATTTGTTTTTGAGAAACACTGTTCACAGATCTTTCACTTTTATTTTTAAACATACCATTTATTCCTTCAATAAAAATGTATGATAAGTGTATTGTATTTTTCTTTTTTTAAGTTATAAAAATGAACTGGCTCTGTGTCAATATGGATGAATAAAATCACGGACATGAGACGAAGAGTCTGCACACAAACAGCGGTGTGTTATGTTGATTAAACTTCTAAGAAAGAATATCACTGCCCGCTGTTCATCATAAACTGAACTACTTCATGCGGTTTAAATTCTGCTCAGTTAGTGGAGAATATTTTATTTTACAGCTGTTAAATTCAGTTCAGTTTTATTATATTAATAGGTAAGTTGGTTTCTCAGTGGGTTTTAGAGACGCCTTGAAATAAAATTAAAAACACATCACTAAGAACAAACGTATTACAAATATGAACTACAGCAACAAGCACTTACTGCAAAAAAAAAAAAAATAGATCAAATAGATTGATTCAAGTGATAACAGCGCACTTCCTTAATTTAAGCCTGTGGATATAAAGTTAAACTTCTCTTTAAGATTAATAGCCATTGGAATAAATGAGGATTTGAACCGGTGGCTTTATGCTCTTCATTTCTTCAGCATCTGACCTGACTGCACAACTGAGAACGAATGAAAGAATTTTAACAAGTGGACCGTCACAGTTAACACTAAGGACAGGGACAGTCAGCACAATGCCATGCAACACTGTGTTAATTCTTTTCTTTTTTTTTTTTGAATAAGGACCATATATTTCTGTAAAACTGGTTGGATACTTTAGATTTTGTAAACCTGATGCCTTAAGACAAATAGCAATTTTATTAATAATAATTGATGTCTAAAGATATTTTTAAACAAACACAATTTGCACATAAGAGGGAAATTGCAACAATAGATCAAAAGGAAAGGAAACTTTATATGATTTATTACGTAAGTGGGAAAATAAAAACACTACATACTTTATATAACATATATATATTAGTACCTGCCAAATAATACAAAGAGTACACAGCGTGTAGTTCGCCCTAATTGGGGCTAATCAGTTGTGCACACCTAAGCTTCCTCTTACGGCGATTAAACATTGGACATCAATGTTACGCCACAAAGGCTGCTTCGTTTATTTTGCAGGATGAATGTTTTCATTATGGTCAACTAATGTGGAACTAAAATCAATAAACCGTAATGTTAAATTGTGCTGCATGCACAGTTCAGATCAGGTTGTGCCATAAAGTGATTTTTTTTGTTTTTAAATGTTTTTTTCATTAAGCGCATGCGGTGTGTGTCACTACCTGGTTCCTGTTGCCGGCCCGATCTGCATGCGCGTGCGTATTGAAATGTTACGTCATCACACACTTTACGGTGCTGCCCAATCTGTTTAACGCATGCGTGAACACTTTACGGCATGTTAGGCTTTCAATACGCCTGCGTGCGCAGATCGGGTAATGACAGGCACTTCATGTTTTGACCCTGATGGCATAACTTGCGGTTCTGATGACATCATTTCCGATTCCTGCCTTGATGACATCACCTCCGGTTCCGGCCTCGATGACATCACTTCCACCAACCTGCCTTAAAAGCCAGACAACTTCCTATTTTTACAATTCAGTTCTATTTTGCATTCAACCTGTACACACTGTACTACCAATTTTCACTTCTTTCTAGCCTTATTTAAGTATATGAGTGGCTGCCACAAACCTAGTACAGTACTTGTATCAAGGTGTTTTCTTTCACACTGTGTAAGCATATCTGGTTGAACTCGCCTTCAGACTATTCAAAATAGCAGCTGCCAGGCTTTTAACACACTGCCATAAGTGGACTCTTACTCCTTTCTTATCCTCTTTGCATTGGCGTCCAGTAGAATTCAGCATTCATTATAGAATTCTCACACTCCCTTACAGTGTCCTGCATGGTCAGACTCCTCAATAGATTGTGGATCTCCTGCACCATCACTCCACTAGTCGAGCCCTCAGATCGAGCCAACAAGGCCTTCTTTCTGTGCCTCACTCCCGGTTGATGACGTGTGGAGATCACGCATTTCAATCAGTTGCTCCCAGACCTTGGGACAGTCTTCCTCCTGCTCTGAGATCGGTGCAATCGAATGAACAGTTTAAAGCCCAACTTAAGAATTGCAAGCTTCTGGGTAGTTTTTGTTAATATATTTTTACTTTGTTTTATTTATAACTTCTTTGATCTTTTATTTTATTGCATAGCACTTTGTGCCGCCTGTATGAGAAAAACACTTTATAAATTTACTAGCTGTCCCCTGTGGCTCCACCCACATAGTAGTGAAACAGGACTAACTTTAAAAATCAAGAAAAAAATGTTAAAAAATATAATTCTGGCCAAGCGGAAGGTAGGTACGCTCCAACGTCAAACCTTGGCAATGTATCTGCTCGTGTTCAGCTCTGACGGGAGAGCGTCCTCCACATGGGGAGAAATTCATGCGGCCGTGATATCTTTGGCAATCACCAGCTGCCCTCTAAAACACACATAGCTCTGATCTCTGTCTCAAAAAGGTCAAATGTTACTCCTTAACAATCTCTAGATGATAATGTCTGCTGAACAAACTGGTATCACTAGCTAAGCAGAGGTAAGGTAAGCTCCAACACGTGGCCAGAGGTAGAGCGACTCGAATGGAGGCTGGCACATGAGTGAGTGAGGAGGACCCCACCTACTTACCCACATTCCTCAGCCTCTCTCTTGGATTCCCACAAATAAATTGCTACCACAAACAAATTTTGACACTTATTCCGATGAGAGAAGTCGCAAAATCAACCGGAATGTTGAAGCGAATTATAGAAAAAACCTGATCTAAATCCGTTAAGTAGTTGTTGCGTGAAAAGTGGACAGACAGACAGATAGATAGAATGGATTTTATATATATACTAGCCGTCCCCTACAGCTCCGCCTATGTAGTAGTGAAACAGGTCAGTGAGGAGTGTCCTGCCTGGCTCCCCACTCCTGACGTAACACTTCCTCCTCCCCTCAGCCTGCAGTCTCTGTCTCGGATTATCGTGAATATATCACTCCTACACGCATACTATGATATTTAGCGCGATGAGAGAAGTCACAAAATCAACCAGAATGTTCAAGCAAATTGCAGAAAAAAAAAACCAATCTAAATCTGTAAAGCAGTTCTCTCGTGAAAAGCAGACAGACAAATAGGCATTGGATTATATCTCTATCTCTATTATAAAAACAAAATCCTGGGAGGGAGAGACTAGGGAGACGAGACCTGATCTTCACAGATGACACTTAAAAGACCCTCGAGATAAAAGAGATTGGCTACGGAGCATCTCGCTGGGACCTTAAACATGAGACTTTGTGCCAAGAGATTGACACAGGACCGTCTCGCGGGGACATAGAACATGAGATTCTTGCAAGACACTCCCTACTTACAACCAAATGAGAGCACGGGCATCAAAACACTCAGTCATGTAAAGGCTTTTAGCAGACAGAGATCCAGGGCTCTCAGTGTATATAAAGTGTATAAGGACAATACGTTATAGATGAAATGACAACGAATAATCGAAGAAGAAAGAGCAGCATGTAGAAAAGAGACTCAAAAGCGTTGTAGAGAAAAAAATGCAAATTCAGAAAATAAGGAAAGTAATAATCATCCCGGAACAAGTGGAACTGGAAAAAAAAGCACGTCCAATCGGGCTCAGAAATAAAAGACAAAGTAGAACTTCATAAAGACATTCAGAAACGTTGCCGCGATACATATGCAGACAAAGTTAAAGAATATGAAAACAGGAAAATTTGAAAGTACAAAAAAAAAGATTGTGTCACACACGCACGAGTAGGAGACCGCGGATGGACCTTAACACGCTTGGGAAGACATTCGCTGGCAGGGAGTGGCGGGGTACTAACCTTTCTCCTTTTCTTTCTTACAGAAAAAAAGACGCTCCGCCGCCATAAGCCTCATTCTTCCCGCAGCACGCTACTTCTACCCTTCCTCCTCCATTGTTCCTGATGTCATCGATCCCATCTTTCCCCACGGTTCCTTCCTAGCATTCCTCCACATCCTGCTCCTCCCCCATGAAATGCCCGCCAATGCCATCTTTGGCGTCGTGCATATGTGCAGTTTTGAGTTTATGTATTGACCTGGAATTTTTTGTTTATTGTGGAGAATTTTACAGTAAACGGGGCCGGAAACTCCAAACCTTTATGCTGTTTTTTGATTCTTTTATTACAATAGTAAAGATCGCAGTAATGCAAACAAATGGAAATTATTACTTGAAAAAAGGGAAAATAATCACCATGGACCAGGTGTAATTGAAAAAAGGCAGGACAAAGCGAGGTCAGAAATAAAAGACAAAGAGTAGAAAACAAAGTAAAACGTCATAAAGAGGGTAAAAAACAAGGGGGACAAACACATGCAGAGCAGGTTAGAGAAAATGAAAGCTGGAATTCAAAAGACTCAAAAAAAAAACTTGGGCGCGAAACACATGCAGAACAAGATACAGAGTATGAAAGCAGAAAAAAATGAAAGTGTCAAAAAAAAGAAAGTAAAGATCGCATTAGCGCAAACAAAGAGAAATTATAACTTGGAGAAATAACAGAAAGGTGAATAGAGATTGAATATATGGACATAGGTGATTTGTCAGATGTATATACATATTGTAAGGCTTTGAAGTTTAAATCAGAGACTTGTAGATCATCTTATTCATGTTGTCATCAGGGAAAAGTAATGTTTATACACAATGAGCAGGCGTATCCAAGAGAATTAAAAGATGTTTAGGGAAAGTGAAATGCACAAACACTACAGGCAAAATATCTACAATATTTTATACAATATTAGTCTACAATAATCTTTTCCCATTCACATCATTCAATGCTCAAAACACAGATTTACACAAGAATAGTCCATACGCTATGAGAACCTGTGGTCCAGCAACAATTAAAGCAACGACAAGTTTAATTTCGAAGAAACCACAATTCGGTCAGGTGTATATTTCTGATCATGGAGAAGCGATGCAACATGGAATCGAAAGAGTTAAATGATCGGACGTATTAGAAATTATACAGCCAATAATGGATACAAATCCATATGTCAAAAAGTATCGCACCTTACACGAAATTTATCAGCAAAACACGGACAAAGAAGTTTTCTTGGAATATTATATGAGTCAGAAAGACCACGCACGCATATATAATAAACCAACATGTGATGAATTTCCAGCAATAATACAGTAGTTACGAAAGATGGAAATATCAAAAACAAAGTAGATATTTGTGTTTATCCAAAAGCAAAACATGAATCAACATTTCTGTTTAATAATTCACCACATTTAATCCATTACTCTTTCCTTTGCTTTTCCCAGATGGATAAACAGGATGGTCATACAATATGAAACACACAAATTCAGAAAAAGGAATAACACCAACACAATATTTCAGGGCAAAATCAGCAATACGTTCCAATGTATTTAACCCACTTCTGTCATCTCAACGTCTATCACAACATTACATTATTAATGTGTATCTAAAAGTTGAAGCTAATCGTCTCTTCTTTATTAAATCGATTAATCAAGCAAAACTTAGAACAGAACATATGCAAGGTCTCATTGATCATGTTAAAAATTTAAATATCAACAGTTCAGACAAATTCAAAATAGGTAAAGCAGTAATATTACCATTATCATATCAAGGTAGTCCAAGAGCATTGCAACAATTATATTATGATACAATGGCAATATCCAGAACTATCGGTCAGCCAGATTTATTTATTGCAATGATGTGCAATCCACAATGGCCAGAAATCCGGAGATTCTTGAAAACAATGCCACCAGCAACATCAGCTCAGGATGTTCCGACTTTCATAAGTAGATCGTTTTATCAGAAAATCTTAATTTTATTGAAAGAACTCGAAACAGTGTTCGGTCAAATCCGAGCATACATTTACACGATTGAATTTCAAAAACGGGGTTTACCGCACATGCATTTATTGGTTACTTTGCAAAAAAATTGATTAACTGCTGATGATGTAGATCGTTTTGTCTGTGCTGAAATTCCAAACAGAGAAACCTATCCTGAATTATGGTACAAAGTCATTAAACACATGTCTCATAGACCACATTTAAAAGATTCACTATGTTGGGACTCGAAAGAAAGAAAGTATTTAAAATAAAAATTCCAAAAGCTTTCATTCAAACAACATATATGACTAAGGCTGGCTTCCCAGATTATCACTGAAGAGATAATCGTCACGAACAACACACTTATTACGGAAAGAAAGATGGAAAAACTGTGATTATTGATAATTCAATGATTGTACCATATAACCCCTATTTGCTAAAAAGATTTGATTGTCATATTAATGTCGACTATTAAAAGTGTGTATCCGGAAAACCAAACACAGGGGTTGGCGAACGAAGTGAGCAGTGGGCGAAGCCCTATCCCTATTATATATGTATAGAGAGAGAGATTTTACTTACATACATCTTTATAGGTCCAAGAGCCAAGAGCCAAGCAACCTGTTTGAATATGGCCGCAGAGAGAGAGAGAAAGAAAGAGAGGTGGTCTTCTCAAGATGGAGAATGACAGTGAGAAAGACAGAGAAGCAGAGAGACCAAACTTATTCAGATCCTTTGGTTTCCTGTCACGCATCAGCAATCGATCCTAATCAGCCACATCCCAGAATAAGTCTACCTCATACTCTCTCTTGTTTCAGCATGACCCCTTATTTTAAAGAATACAATTTACCTGTCCCTTCCAGGGGCGATGGCTCAATAGATGTCCTGCACAGGGTTATGTCAAAACACTTAATGTGTCTACAAGAAATTAATGAATGTCTCCAACCCCCCACCACAAAAATGACTAATTAATTCTTAAATGAAAATGTACAAACAATTTCCAAAATATTAAATATTAATGTACACCACAGCACCAAAATCAGAAGCAAAATCTCAAAAACACTTACTGCACTCTTAGAACTTCAATAAATGAATCACTAGAAGACCTGCTTCAAGTATATAGACTGAGGGTGGTCCTCAGTGACATCAAAGTGGTCTCGCCTCCCGAGGTTCCAGCCACAAAGCACAAAGAACATAGAAGAACAAAACAAAGTAAACAAAAGTTAAATAATAAACAGATCAATATTAACAAAACTTACAGTATACAAAGGGAGACCCAAAAATAACAAGATTTTTTTCTGGAGGCTGGAGGGACGTTAGTTTCAACGTCTGCCAGCTAGGTTCGTGCACAAGACTGCCCTCTGCATCACTTGGCCAAGCCGCGTCCTTGGAGAAAGAAAGGTCTGTAAGGTCAGTGCCATATTTTTTCTTGAGCCTTTGTTACCGTCTTCATGGATTTTGTGATGGCAGACTTGAAAGAATAACGTGTTTGCATCAAGTTCTGTTTTCTGTTGGGGAGAACAGCAGCAGAAGCTGTCACAATGTTTCAAGGGGCTTTCAAAGAAGAAGCTTTGAGGCAGGCGAGGGTTTTTATCTTAAAGTGTTCCAACATAGAGTGATGCTGAGTGTGAGTGTGTGACAGTTTCTCGCGAAAAACGGGATGACAACAGTTTGGGTCCCCTCTACTCCCTGGACTTTGCACCCTGCAATTTTTTCTTATTTCTTGGAATGAAGAGGGGCATTAAAGGAAAGTGTTATCAGGATGTAGAGGAGGTCAAGAAGCAAACAACGGAGGCACAAAAGGCCAAACAAAAACTGTTTCAGAACAGTTGTGAACAATGGAGAAAATGGTGGGACGAGTGAATTGTGTCTCAGGGAAGGGTATTCTGATGGTGATTACATTTTGGAAATGTTCAGAGAAATATACAATGTAAAAAAAAATTCTCATTATTTTTGTATCTCTGTTCATAGTAAAGTCCTCACAGAGAGTTAATGGGTTTTATTTGGACTTGGGATTCTGGAGTGGTGAGGCACCAGTACGTAACACTATGTTCTCTCTGATGTCAATTTCCATGATGGGGTTCCTAGAGTGGTCTGTTGCTTTAGTCACTGATGCTCACAGTATTGCCTATGCCCAGCTGAACACAAGCCCAACTCATTCCAATGTGAAGTCCCTTTAATTAAACCACCATAACGTGTGTGGCAGGGGGGCGTCTTCTCAGTGTATTTTTTTCACAATCATGGTGGCTTCCCTCTTCCCCTGGTGCAGGCTTTTTGCTAATGACTTTGTGTTGTGTAGCAGCAGAAAAGATTAAGTGGAGGGGAAGTTGTCAGAATGGAGAAAGGCTTTGGAAGATCAGTAGGAAGAAGAAAGAAGATTTGAGCCTTAATGATGATCAGGATTCAGAAGTTAGCCTGTAGGGCTAGAAGAGTGGATACATTTAAATATCAGTGGTAAGCCAAGATGGAAGACAAGATACAGAGATAAACTGTAGAGTGCAGTGTGGATGTAACCAATGGAAGAAGGCATCGGGGGTATTGTAAGATTGAAGAATAAAACAGAAGGTGAAAGGTCAGGAATTTAAGACAGTGATGTGGCCAGCAATGAAGTATGGACAGCAAAAGCTGAGGAGGAGAAGATGTTAGATGTGGCAGAAATGAGAAGAATGTGTGGAGTGACTAAAAAGGACAGAATAAAAAATGAGACAATTAAAATTTATTGAAGAAAGAGCAGGAAAGTAGGCTGAAGTGGTCTGGAAATGTGATGAGGAGAAACAAGGAATATGTGGGTATAAGAGTAATGGGCATTGAAGTACAGGGGAAGAGAAAGCGAGGGAGGCCAAAATGGAGGTGGGAGCCGAGCTGCTTGGAGTAGGTTGATCAGGCACATCGACCCCACATAGAAGTGGGAAAAGAAGAAGAGGAAGAAGAAGAAGGTGATGGCTTCCTGTGCATAGATCGTATCTTTCTGACACAGGCAGGGCCCTCTCACTGTCATGAAGGTTTGGGTTTTCTAGATTTTCCGTACCAAGGTCCTGTACTTCCTCTGTGTACCTCAATAAAATAGTTAGCCACTTGATTTTCCTGTGTGGTGCCTTAGGCTTAGAATGAAGAGTATTCAGAAAATGAATGGATGTATAGGATTTCATGGTCAACAGGTCTTGTACAGAATATACGAGGGGACTTTTAAGTCAATACCCACTAACAGGCACCTCATCGGCAGAGCTGGAGGTCTCTCACCAGCGTGTCATCGACCCTGGATGCTGCGCTAGAAGTGGGGGAGATCACAGCGCGAAGCAGGAGAGTTAATTAGTCAGCAGGATATTCTGAGCAAGCCTTTAAAGTGCCAGCCGCGGATCCTTCTGATCATCCGTCTTTGTAGTTCAAAGGCAGGCTGTGATCCCGACGCCTCGTCCCTGCGTCAATTCGCCTTCTTCAGACCATCTGAGAGCTGGCTGGCCTTGGGCTCCTGCTCTTCATGTTTGAGCCTGTCTGAAGCCACTTTACACACTCACCAAGAGAGTGATAGATTTATTTAAATAAGGCACGCAAAGGGCGTCGGGCTAGTGGGGGCGGGTGATTGGGGCTGGGGGGTGATTAAGGGAGGATGTCTCACAAATGGGATTACATTAAACTGCTCATCCTTCTCCTTAGCTGATGAAAGCCTGCTCACAAGAGCATGGAGATAGATGGATGTACAGGGACGGAGACAATGCTGCTCAACATGGCATAGTCAGGCAAATCAAATGCTCATCAATCAAGCCATTAAAAAAGCACCTTGAAATCCTGAAAAATAAAACCGCAATTTAATTCAAGCCCCCCCTCTCTGGTGGCAAGGTCTTAAAATAAAAGTACTTCTTCACATTAATACTTTGAAGTACAGACTCACTGATTAAAAGCTTTGCCCGCAGGGATTTCACTAATTTCTTCCCTGACATTTCCAATGTTGTTAAATGGCTCTGTCTAAACTAACTCCCAGTATTCTGACACCAGGGGGGCTCATCAGTACGGACTGCCACCATCTTCTATTCGCACAGGCAAGCATCGGCCCGTTAAGAAGGTCTTCACAAAAGGTACTACACCGGCCGCTTAGGTCCTTGTTTAATTGATGAACAAAAAGAAATACGGCTTATTAGATAGATAGATAGATAGATAGATAGATAGATAGATAGATAGATAGATAGATAGATAGATAGATATGAAGGGCACAATATAATAGAAATAAAATTTGGAATTAATTTTGGAAATAATAATTGTTTTATGTGTACATCCTGAAATACCCACCACTTGGAACCATAGCAGTGATGGATTGCATGCTTCTGGGTGTACAGCTTCACCCAGTTTTCCTCCTATTGCCTGGTCATTCTGGTCCCCTAATCATCCCCTGTCTCTAATTAGCTCTCTTTCTCTTTCCACTTCACCACCTAACTACTAATGTGTGGTAAGACTATTGAAAAGGCTTCCATGACATCATCCAGGGGGATGTTACACATTGGTGGTGGTTGAAGTGGTTCCCCATTCACTGAAGCACTTTGAGTTGTGAGAAGGATGCTGTATAAATGCAAAGAATTTTTCTTCTTCTTCTTCGTCTTTTGGCTGCTCCTGTTAGGTGTTGCCACAGTGGATCATCTTTATCCATCTCTTCCTGTTCTTTCCATCTTGCTCTCTTACACCCACCACCTGCATGTCCTCTCTCACCACATTCATAAACCTTCTCTTAGGCCTTCCTCTTTTCCTTTTCCCTGGCAGCTCTATCCTTAGCATCCTTATCCCAATATGCCCAGCATCTCTCCTCTGCACATGTCCAAACCAATGCAATCTCACCTCTCTGACTTTGTCTCCCAACCGTCTAACTTGAGCTGACCCTCTAATGTCCTCATTTCTAATCCTCTCCATCTTTGTCACACCCAATGCAAATCTTAGCATCTTTAACTCTACTACCTCCAGTTCTGTTTCCTGCTTTCTCCTGTGAATTTGAACAGTTTGGAGGAAATTTAAATGCAATATATTATTATCTTGTCCATTGGCATGGTTATGTTCTGGAGGACCTGTTCGGCTGTCTTAGTTCATGCTCCTTACTTGCTTTGGTTGGTTTAACACTCGTTTTTTCCCCATTTTGGGTCTCCACAGGTGTGCCACATCTTTGATTGCCACCGAAAGTGTTCCTGGACATTGCATGAATTATGTCAATGCTGTGACATGTCACATGACCTGTTATTAGCCGAGTTTAATCAGTTCCTATTAAAGACCTTTGTGTTATGTACAGTATTTTCTTACTATCATCTAACCCTAACCCTAACCCTAATTCCCAGTTCCTGACTGTAGTTTTTAGTATTTGTAAAATACTAAAATTGTAGTAATGATTCCTGACTAGTTTTTATGACCCTTCTCCTGGTCATCTTGTTATTTTTGATCACACACCAGTGTTAACCTTAACAGACAGCTGACATCTGTTATTTTGAAACTACGGGCTGAGTTCTGCTTGCAACAGGGGTATAAACTTAAGTACATGAGGTTCAGATAGAAAACAGAGATGAACCTGAGAGTGTTCAAGCTAAGCAGAGAGCTGAACTTGTATGGAGGTTTTCAAACTGAGACATTAAAAAGGTTCAGGGGTGGCATGGCTCTACCTAACTTTCAGTTTATTACTGGGCAGCAAACATACAAGCTATAAAATAGATAAACATACATGGGCCTAGTCCGCAATAGAAGTAAAATTTCTTTATATTCCCTGCTTTGTGCCCCAATAAATGCAAGTTATCGGCAATATACTGATAACCCAATTGTGCTTCACTCACTCAGAATATGGAACCAATGTAGAAAGAATTTTAAGATGGAGAAGCTTTTATCTGTGGCACCTCTGCAAGAGAACCACCTCTTTCAACCTTCGCGAACATGTGCAGTTTTTGATATCTGGAAAAAATTTGGGATTAACTTGTTTAGAGATCTTTATATAGACAACAACTTTGCATCCTATGAACAATTACATTCCAAATTTAACATTCCAGCTACACATGTCTTTCACTATCTTCAAATTAGGAACTTTGTTAAACAGAACCTGCCCGATTTTCCTCATCTTGCACCCTCGTCCATGCTGAAAAAAATATTGCTCAATTTCAAGGACTTAGACACCATCCCTGCAATATCTAAAATTATTTTACAGTCCCTCCCTTTCAAAGATCCAAGAGGACACTGGGAAAAAGATCTCTTAATTAATAGATCAGAAAAGGAGTGGAAAATAGCAATGCAGATAATTCACTCGAGCTCCATATGCGCAAAGCATACAATTATACAACTTAAAATTCTATATTGAGCACATCTGTCTCGCCTAATGTTTCCAGGGCAGGAGCCAACCTGCGAACGCTGCAATCAAGTCCCAGCCTCACTGGGTCACATGTTTTGGTCCTGCACCAAATTAACATCATTCTGGACAAAAATTTTTAATTACCTTTCAGACAGCCTTGTTGTCACAATCCCTCCTAACCCATTAACAGCTGTGTTTGGTGTTCTTCCAGATGGGTTTAAAGTGGAGAAGGACAAACACACTGTGATCGCCTTCACTACACTTTTGGCACGCAGACTTATTTTGCTAAACTGGTAGAATCCTAACTCTCCTCTTTTAAGTACTGTAAGTGGGAAACCGATGTTTTATATTATTTGAAATTGGAAAAAATCAAATACTCAGTTAGAGGATCTATACAGATTTTTTTCAAAACATGGCAGGATCTAATCAGTAATATTTTAGAATAAGCTCTTAAAGCACAGAGGAAGCATTTTTTCTGTATTTCTTTTTCTTCTCCATCCATCTCTATTGGCTTATCAAACTCATCAATTTAGGTATGTTTACAAGCCTTAAGTTTTACTCTGTTTGCCTTACTCTCTCTCTCGGGGATTGTTCTCAATCCTAATTTGTAAAAATTGATTGATTTGTATCGAATGATTACAATAAAATTAATAAAAAAATTAAAAAAAAAAATTAAAAAATAAATAAAAAGGTTCAGGGGTGACAACAGAGTTGAACCTGATTGTGTTGAAACTAAGGATGTAGTTTGTATGGAAGTCTGTAAAGTGTGAATAAGACCTGAACTTAAATATGTGAGCTGAACCTGGGTGTGTTAAAACTAAAGGCAGAGTGTATAAAAGCAGTAAACGTACATGAAAGGAGTTCAAGGTGAGAAGTGAGCTTAAGCTAAGTGTGCTGAAACTACGGCAAACATTTGGACATGAGCGTCAGTAGGCTTTGCACCCAATTATTTACCACTCTGATGCTGATCTTTCTGATCATAAATTAGCTCATTACGATAGCAATTGACGAGAAGAATTCATAATTAATTGCAGAATTACAGTATTTGAGGGTTCCTCTTCAGTGCCTCTTTCTCTTACACGATTTGGCTCAAAAGCTAATCAGCATAACAGGCTTAATTTTTGAGTTTGGTATTTTAACTGTCCAGCTGCTTTAGCTCTAGACCGTCCTTAACAAACTGTGACACACAGACAGACACACACCTATCATCGAGATATCAATGTTTTCAGTATCAGGGGTCTCTAAAACATCGAGATCTATCGAAAACTGGATATCGAAATTTTTGATGAATCTAAAGCTTTTGATCTTCACTCATTGACGATGGGTTATGGTGGTGGAGGGTGCAAAGCAAAAAGGCCCTTACACTAAAGACAGAGCTTAACTTACACATAAGAAGTTGAAGATAAGATAAAGGCTGACCTTAATTCTGCTGTAACTGAGGATTGAGACCGAGAAATTGTGGAGACACCTGATCTTAAGCACAAGGGGATCAAATAGAGAACAGAGCTGAACCTGAGTGGATTAAAACTAAGGATAGAGCTGAACTTTCGTGGCCGTTCTGGCACTGAAATTTTATTAACCTCCTTGGCATTAACCTTGAAAGTCTCTCATGCTCAGAAATTTATGTTAACATGGTTAAGCCCGAGTATCCCTCAGGTTAAGCTGTTTTGATCCCATGTACAGCGTTAATCCTGAATAATGCTCCGGACAGTATTTTGCTAATAAAATAATAACATACTACGAAAGAAAAATCTTGAATATTTCTATGCTTTGTGCCTTTCTATGTTAACTCATCAATATTCATGAGTAGGTGGAGCCTGCAACCAAAACACAAAATGGCGTGCAAACAAAAAGCTGTAAAGCCAGTTTTAGAACAAACTGAGAGTGAAGCATTAGTTGAATCAAGTGATAGTGATGACAATGTGAATCGGTCATCAGACATTGGCACAGATAGCAAAATATGTGTATGGCAGTGTACCACCAAGCTTCCATGATATGCCAGGTAAATTTGATTGCATGAAGCTTCAGAATGGCAAAAAATGACAAAATGATTGCTATTAAGAGGAAGAGCAGGAAGGAAGATGTTAGCCCCCCTAAGCAACTGCTCACAATGCACCAACTGTCAATATTTGTGTCAGGGGAAATGTGGACGCCACTAAACCTTGCACTGTGGTAGCCAACAATAACACAATGGGGGACGTTGATTGTGCAAATAAAGCACTGACATTCTACCCCCTCATGTGTGAGCAACAGAAAATAATATTATAAGAAAACTGTGCAGCCAAACACGCTTTTACTGTCCTGATTATGACATTAGGCCATGCGTTGGTGACTGGTTTGAAGCATGCCACACGACTGATATGTGCTAAATCTGCATTAGTGCAGCAGTGGACACTAGACAGACCTTTCCTACTGTTGACGTTTGAGTATTTCCATGTTTCTATCTCACATAATAACATTTCTTTCGTTTCTTGTTGAGAAAATTCAACGTTTTTCTGCTAATTTTTCCATGTGTAAACATAATGCTAAGGAGGTTAAAAGGGAAAGTGTATGATCAAAGCTGGACCAGAATGTGTTAAACACTAAGGAGAGAGCTGGACTTGTGAAAAGAACCTTAAACTAAGATCAGAGCTTAAGTTGGGTTAAAGCTTTTCCCAGTTGATTCTGAGGTTCGTCAGAGGTGTTTTTGCTCCTAATCTGTTCAGTCCTTGCATTGACTGGATGTTGGGCAGGGATGCGGGGTCCAGCAGCTGTGGGCCATCTGTTGTTCAAGAAAGATTCACTGATCTTGGGTTTGCTGACGATGCTGTGATCTTCATGGAGTAAATGGAGGCTCTGATCGGGGTGCTCGAGAGACTGAGCAAGGAGTCTGAGTGTCCTGATAAAAAACGAGATCAGGCCTTTAATGACCTCATGGGCACAGCCACCAGCAGTGTGTCTGTCTGCGGAGAGAGTGTTGACCGCATTGAGAGGTTTACTTATCTTACCAGAGACTTTCATGTCTCTGGTTACTCTTCCTATGAAGTAAGTAGATGGACTGCAACAGCGTGGGGGGTCATGAGGTCACTGGAAAGGGATGTGTGGCGCTCCAGATATCCATGCAAAAGGGCGAAGGTCCAAGTCTTTAGAGTCCTGGGGCCTCATGTATAAATGGTGCGTATGCACAAAAATGTTGTGTAAGCCTATTTCTACGTTTAAATCGAAATGTATAAAACCTGAACTTGGCTTAAAGCCACGCACTTTTCCACAGTAGCTCATACCCTGGTGTATGCAAGTTCTGCGCTCGGTTTTGCAGACTGGCGGTACCCAGCGTCAAAGAAGTGCTACCTTTCCAGTGTGGTTTCTTTTTCTTTTTTAGATTCACATCCCTGACGCAGCTTTAAAAATACACTGAAACTAACTGCATATTGCTTATTAGTTTAATGCATCTGATTGTAATTAGCCTGTAACAATATAATGGTCCACAGAATGGCCAAACTATTCTAAATACCATAGCTGCTTTAGCGTTGTTACTCTCACTGCACCTTCTTCTTCTTCTTTCAGCTGCTCCTGTTAGGGATTGCCACATTTTTTCCATATTACTCTCATTGCACCACTCTGAGTATTTATATCACTGTATCTGTGTGTGAATCACAGCTCTGCAGCTGATTGGAATTATCGGTATACATCATCAAGCACATGCTGCCTCAGCCATGCTGTCTATTGAACTGCTCTCATATGACAAACGCTTCAGAGTCTTTCCTGTACGGACCTCGCGGTTCAGAAACAGTTTCATCCCAAGAACTATAAACGCACTCAATCAGTCCATTAATTGCTCCTTGTAGAACTGTTTGTACTTATAAGTACAATCACCTCACTGTAAACTTGCACTACAGTTATAATATTGTACAACCTGCACTACTTTATAAAGCGCGTATTTACGCATGATGACAATATCATTTTTAAGATGAAATGCAGCAAAATATGTTTATTATATTATACAGATAAAACTTTAACTTCATTTAAAAAATCTATATTATTAATAATTAAACATGTGAGGATACGGTGTCGCAGCGCTAGCGAGGCACTGGCGCTCCGTTCACGGATTGTTCCTGCCTCGCGCTGTATTCTTGCCGGTGCTGACGCGACACTGGATGGATAGATGGATAGAATAATTAAACACGTACTACGAAGATATTTCAATGTTCCTTAGAAGTTTTGAAGAATCGGCATTCTAAGTTTACAGATGGCTTAACGTCTATTACAGAGCTGATTGTGTGGCGATTGGGTATTTGGAGAAAGAAAAGTAAGGACAGGAATTGGGGGTTAATACGTTTGAAAGAGACAGTACTGCTGCAATAAATAATTTCATCGAAGGTGCGGCAAAGAGCAGCAAGCATCTTGCGTGAGACATGAACGATCACTGCGCCACCGTGTTCCCATGTTTAATAATGTGCTTTAACTTCTATCATCATGAAAATTATATCACGTATACATTTCAGTATTTTAATTATTCAGAGCTCTATAATATTACGAATGTAATGGATTCTGTGTCCTGTCGGAGGAAGAGAAAGTGTGTTTAAAAAGCACGTAGTGATTCACACACATAGAGCACATAGAAGATCAAATACAAAACAAAGCATTTAACGTGCTACTTTAGTTACGATGGGATTTGAGAAACTAGTAAATTAAATGATTTTAAGATTAAGTTTATGATGTTCTACTTTAATGACAAAATTTAGAGATTAAAGTTGACATTTCGTGCTTTTTTCCCACTGTGTGCCTATTTTTTTATTTTCTCTGTACCCTAATAAGCTTTCATATGACACTCAGACGGTGGGCTACGACTCGCCTTTTCACTGTGCGACTTTGATATGTGACTTCTTTTTTATTTCCGGCACTATGCGATTTTGTGAACGTGAGCTTTCAAGTTTCTCCAACACACTATGTCACTCGATCAACTTCCTTTTGTTGATTATCCCACTGTTTAAACCAACAAATAGTACGTTTTTCTTTGCCTCCGCTTGGTATTTGCTGAAATTTGTCTATTTACCCCCCTGCTTTTGCAATTGCCTTATCACAGAACGCTGAGCTTAAGGGCTTGTTATATTGATTTGCATATTCGAAGAGGCGTTATTCTGGGAGGAGTTTGGGACTGGCGGCAGGCGCATGCACATGCATTACTTTTCACTCTGACCAGGATTTATGGAACGGAAGAACGTGGAAGTTGGCGAACGCATAGATTTATGCATCTAGATTTTTTGTGCGCACGAACATTTCCGCTTTTGTCAGTACACCAAGTTATAGTGTGAATTGTTCGCACGGCATTATGCATGAGGCCCCTGGTGCTTCCTGTCTTGCTGTATGGTTATGAGACATGGACACTATCCAGTGACCTGAGACAAAGACTGAACTCCTTCAGTACTGTGTCTTTTCAGAGAATCCTTGGGTACCACTGGTTTGACTTTGTGTTGAATGAGCGGTTGCTCATGGAGTCCTGAATGAGGCACATTACCTGCATTGTGAGGGAGCGTCAGTTACGGCACTATGGCCATGTGGCGTGATTTCCCAAAGGTGATCCGGCTCACTGGCTCCTCATTGTTGAGGACCCAAGTGGCTGGACCAGGACAAGGGGATGCCAACGTAACACCTGGCTGCAGCAGATAGATGGGACTGGACCGCATGTTTGCCTTGGGGGGTTGCCAACCAGGATCATTAACTGTTTTGTTGTGTGGTGGGTGCGGCCACATGCTGTACCAGTGCATGCTCCCCAACCTGACCTGACCTGACCTGAGTCTGAGATGAGAAAAGAAGGCAAGCTGACTGTGTGGGTACTAAGGACAGAGCTGAACTTGTGTGGGAGCCCTGACACTCGAGACAGAACTAGGCATACTGTACATAAAAAAGGGGGCTCTGGGTAAGAACAAAGCTGTACCTCAGTGTGTTGTAAGCGACTCAGGTCCATCAGCCCACGAACAGTAAGATTTAGCAGCAGCTTTTACCCCAAGGCCATAAGATTGCTCAATATGCATTAATTTTGAAATATTAATACTGTCAGACCTCCAACAATGTGTGCTGCTTATCTTGCAATACCACTTTAATGTGCAATATTAATTTGTTAATTTACTGTCACTGGGCTGTGCGATATTAATGCTGTCACTCCTCTTGCTTTGCTCGTCTTTATCCTGCACTGTCACTTTCTGTGTACCCATATTTTATTGCAGTCCATTATACTGTTTGTATATTGAAATGGGTGATGTAAGGTGTCATTTGCTAGCTTCTGATTTTTTATTTCTTTTCATGTGCTCTGTTACACGGCAGTACTACTGCCATGTTAATAGCTGATTGTGATAGTCTGTAGGTTGGCACACAAGTAACAAACTGCATTGTAGCTTTTGACTTTGGACCCTGGCATGGCTTTGACAATGAGTTTAACAAATGGTTTAGTAGGAGCTATGAGGGAAGAGAAAACATGCCACGTTTGCTTGTGTGGGTGGGTAGAGCTTAGCACAAGCAGAGGGGTAAGGATTCATCAGGGGTAAGAACGGCTGTTTGAAGGCACGTCACATTGGTCGGCACTTTTGGAGAAGTCAGCCAAGTCGGTCGGGTGAAGTCCAGAGGCAGGCCACAGTATGCAGGATATCATGGAAGAGGGAAGAGACAGTGGATAGTGGTGGATCTGAGGCCATGAGGGTAGAAGTCACAATAAAATGAAGACAAGAAAAGTGCTCTGAGAGGAAAGCTAGGGAGAAATGGCCAAAGGTGTCGGAAAAATGCGAATGCTTTATTATTCTATAATATTGTTTTCAGATTATTTTTGTAAAACTAAAACTAAGGAATATATGTAAAATAGACTGAGCCTCTGTCATCAGGAAAGGGCAGGGGGCATCACATGCACTGTTAGAACCTCCTTGGTGTGGTGGGCCTTAAACCTAACAAAACACCATTTGAGAGGAGGAATCTCACCTGATGACCCTGGGGATTCTCCCATGAGGCAGACAGTCAGCCAGGTCACAAAGCCATGGTAAGCAATAGCAGCATGGAAGGCTTAGCATGCTTGTAGTCCCATTAGGAAAAAAACAGTATTACAACAGCAAAAATGAACGTCTTTGAACTTGAACTATTTACAATTGCCTATAAATCTGTCATTGTTCTGGCCGTGAGAGACGCCGTTATAAGAAAACCCAAAAAAACATCAACTTTGTAATCAATGGTGCTCTCTCGAGAGCCCCAACTCTGCTTCCATTTCCTCCATTCCGGGTCCCGCTCTCCCTTTTAGCATCAATCATACCCCTGCTGTCATTCCTGCCCAGGGTAGTCCGCCCTTCTTCAATCTGTCCCAACAGTCACTCCCAAGGGCCTTCGACCTGGCTGGGACATTATAATAATTTCATTAATAATGGAACTGATAAAACTTTTCACCTGTTCAATTTATAGGCTGGTAACCTGTGTCTCTCGCCTGCAGGCATTAGCTCATATTCCTTATAAAGAATTTGAGTGGGGTCACCAATTATTTTAAGGCCCTTTCTCCTTCTTACTATCTCCTCAAAAATCTCTTGGATAGAAGACAGGGGGGAAGTATGCCAAATATTTTACCGTCTCTTTGTCAAGTGCAACCAGAAATTCTCAGTTGGACTGAGATCTGGACTCTGACTCAGCCACTCCAGGACTTTCACATTGTTGTTTTGAAGCCATTCCTGTATAGCTTGCTGGAAAACAAATCACCTCCCGGGGGGTGGGGGTGGGGTACATATTTCTTGCAGACTTCATCACGCTTTCCTCTAGGACTTCCCTGTATTTTTAGCCTAAAGATCATAAAGTTCAGTTTTGGTCTCATCAGACCAGAGAACCTTCTTCCAGCTGCCTTCAAAGTCTCCCATGTACAGTACCTCCTATCAAACTCTGAGATGTTCTGTTTTTTCTAACTCTTTGCTACTTCCCCGTAATGCTGCCACTGGTGAGGCATCTGGGCTGTAACTTGAAACTCCTTCTGAATTCTCATGGGCCTCTTGTTGGCTTCCCTACTCGTCTTCTTCTTTCATGATCACTCAGAGGCTTGCTTAGCTGTGCTATTCTCTTTCCATTTCTTAATGGTTGATTTAATTGGACTGCAGGAGATATTCAGTGACTTAGATATTTTCTACTCTCTAATCCACTTTTCACAGATTTCTCTTTATTGAGTAGGTTAGACCACCCTACTGACTCACCACCAGTTGGCCTCTCCACATACAGGAGCATTTAGACTTCAATCAGTTGAAACCCCAGATAGGTGGCCTCCATTGAACACATCATGGGATTTGTTAAAACCAACTGGCTGATTTACGTACGAGGTCTGTCCAGAAAATGTTCAGCCATTGTTAAAATAACGAGAACAGTGTGTGTGGGGCTTGAATCACAGCGTTTGCGTGACTTTTAATTTGACAAGTTATTGGGTGTCTTTGGTTCACAGAATTACTTGTGCAGGGAAAAGGAAAGGAAAATGATGATATATTGGGGTTAACAAACAAGCACCTCACTGAAAATCAATCAATCAATCAACATTTATTTATATAGCACATATTCATACAAAAAAATGTAGCTCAAAGTGCTTTACAAAATGAATAGAGAAATAGAAGAGACAATAAAAGATAAACATAAGTCAACACTAATTAACATAGAATAAGTAAGGTCCGATGGCCAGGGTGGGCAGAAAAAACAAAAAAAACTCCAAAGGCTGGAGAAAAAAATAAAATCTGTAGGGGTTCCAGACCAAGAGACCGCCCAGTCCCCTCTGGGCATTCTACCTAACATAAGTCAAACAGTCCTCTTTGTATTTAGCGTTTTCATGGAAGGACCTGATGATGATGGTCACGTAGACTTCTGGCTTTCAGTCCATCAATGTTGGAGCATCATGATGCTTTGAGTAGGTGGTGGTGGCGCAGGCCGCCACCACAAAGAAACCGGAAAAAGAAACAGAAGAGAGTAGGGGTCAGTACGGATTTTAGAGCCACCATGAATAGTTATTATGAAGAATTGAACATACAGAGTATCAGGATTAAGTTAAAGTGAAGTTATAAAAAGGTCATGTTAAAGTAATGTGTTTTCAGCAGTGTTTTAAAGCGCTCTACTGTATTTGCCTGGCGAATTCCTATTGGCAGGCTATTCCAGATTTTAGGTGCATAACAGCAGAAGGCCGCCTCACCACTTCTTTTAGGTTTAGCTTTTGGAATTATAAGGAGACACTCATTTGAGGATCTAAGGTTACGATTTGGAATATAACGTGTCAGGCATTCCGATATATAAGATGGAGCGAGATTATTTAAGGCTTTATAAACCATAAGCAGTATTTTAAAGTCAATTCTGAATGACACAGGCAACCAGTGTAGTGACATCAAAAATGGAGAAATGTGTTCGGAAAAGTGAACAAGGTATCCATTTCTCTGTGTTATATGTAAAACAAAAGTTACAGAGGTTTATGTTAGGTTATTTACATGCTTTTTATTTTGTACTTTGCCTTTATAGCTCGTAAGGTGTGTTTATGAAACAAGGTCATAGAAACGGGAGTCAACATTCATAAACCATCAGTCTAAGTGTTGATATCATTCAGCCGGAGTCACTACAGTTTGCACGGCATTAATGTAAGGAAATGAGAGTGGACTGCAATGCTCAATGAACATGACCATGAGCAATGACGACTTCACTGGACTAATCTAGTGGGGACGCTAGACACTGTTGAGTGAGCATGTGTGCTGTGTGGACATCCCATTCAAAATGACCACGCTAGTAGTACAGCTGATCTGTCATCAGATTTTGCGTTAAGCTAGAACATTCGTCCGTGCGAACTATTTGGTTGATTGAGAAGGCCCAACCATACACCACGTCTCGTGCAGAGTGTTTTTGGCGAGACATCAAATCTCCCAGGTGACTCAGCCCTCCTGCAGCCCATATTTGGCACCCTGCGACTTCTGGCTTTTCCCAAAACTAAAATCTTCTTTGAAACAGAAGAGATTTCAGGAAAATACAATGAGGCAGCTGGTGGCAATTCCAATAAAGGATTTTGAACAGTGGAAGAGACACTGGGAGAGCTGTGGGAGGTCCCAAGGTGCCTACTTTGAAGGTGACTGAGGCGTCATTGTCCTATCTACAATGTTTCTTGCATCTTCTTCAATAAATGTATCTATTTTTCATATTACATGGCTGGATATTTTCCAGATAGACCTCATATGTCATATTATAGAGCAGGCGTCCCCAACTCCAGTCCTGGAGGACCACCATGGTTGCATGTTTTCATTCTAACCCTTTTCTTAATGAGCGACTTGTTGTTCTTGCTAATTAATGCCTTTTGTATTCATTTCAATTGACTTGCTCCAGGAGACTCAGACCCCTTAATTGTTTCTTTTTTCCTTAATTAGCAGACAATCATGAGATACAAAATTAACCAAAACGATTAGTGTCCATCACACAATACATGAAAATAAAGAAAGATAAAAGCCTTAAGAATGTCGATCTGCTCGTGTCCACAAAACATTTTAACAGTTGTCACACACATGTGACTGTGAGACAGCTAAAGGGCCTAAATCAGGGGAGGGCAAAGTCATTCCTGGAGGGCCGCAGTGGCTGCAGGATTTTGTTCCAAACCAATGGCCTAATAAGGAACACTTATTGCTCAAGTAACACTTCTGCTTCATTTTTAATTGTCTTGCTCATTAAGATTGTGAACGCTTATTGCTTATTTTAGTCTTAAACAGCTGTATTCTTGGTTTTTAATTGCTCCTTATTAGCAATAAGATGCAAACGATAAAGGGAAGCAGTAATTCTCCATTTAGCTTGTTACCATTTATACCTGTGTGTATTTATCGTGTGCTATTTGGTTTAATTAAATACTTGGAAGGAAAGTGAAGAGAAAAAAGTGAAGGATTGAGAAATACTCAAACATTTTAGCCTTCAATCATTTGGATGATATCCTTAGAAAGAAAAAAAAATCCAGGACATGAGAATGACCTGACATGGCAGAGTTAAAGCACTAACAAGCCATGAAATTTAATTATTAGCAAGGATTGTTTTGTAATTAAGCAACTGCGTTGGATCAAAAACCTGCAGCCACTTTGCCCACCCCTGGCCTAAATGATTGTAATTCCACGCCAGACCAGGAGGTGGCGGGGTGGGCTAACTATCTCTCTCAATCTCTTGCAGACCATCCATGGGAAATCCTGCAGGGTTCCAGCGGCACTAATGGGTCCGACGCCACTGATGATGTCACTTTCAGTTCAGACACTATGGATGACGCCACTTCCGGTTCAGATGTCACTGATGACTTCACTTCCGGTTCTGGGGCCACTGGTGACATCACTTCCGGGTCCAGTCACCATTGATGACATCACTTCCTTTTGCCCCATCTTAACTCAATTATTCAGTTCTTTTTTGGACTCGGATTTGTGAACATCTCTGTTCAATTCAACTCAGTTTTACAGCCGTGGAACAATATATGGGAGGCTGCCCCAAACCTTCATGATGTCTTTGACTCATTCTTGTGACACAGTCTTCTTAGAAAAGAGAAAATGTCTGCTATGACACAATGAGAGCAGCAACAAGCCATGGAACTAAAGAACGGGTTTAATTAACAACAAGACTCAGCGCCTCATTAAGCAGCTGGTTGGAGTTTGAGACCCTGACTAAGGTGGTCTTCTGTTGGCTCCTTCACTTCACATTTCATTTCTGTTTATCTGCCGTTTAAGGAAAGAAATGAAGCAATTCAGAGGAACAAATCTTAAAAAACAAGTCAATTAAAATGAATTCACAAGAAGTTAATTAGCAGCACAAACAGGGCCCTCCTTAAAAAAAAGGGTTAGAATGAAAACCTGTATCCATGGTGGTCCTCCGTGAACGTCGTGGAAGAAACAGCCAGAGAATGATAAAGACTTTCGGGGTTCCACCTCGTATAATTTCTCCAACACTCAAACAAATGAGAAAACAAGTATTCACAAAGGACTGAGCCAAAAACAATAACCGAATAAGAGAATGAAGGCTAAGGTTTTAAAGGTGGAAATGAGGTCTGCAGGAGGGCGTGATGTAGCAGCAGAAGTGGGCAGAGTCTGTGGAAAAGAATATTCTTAAAGTTGATGATCTGCATATATTCAAAGAGAATCATAAGCATATATGAAAATAACTATTATATCCTAATGCACGCTAGTATAGTAAGGGTTAAATTATAAAAAGCCCTTGCCTGCATATTTTATTATTGTCCTCTTTGCAGCTGTTAATCACCAACTGTAAACTGAATCTGAGAAAATAATTCATGCATTTATTTCTAGTAGGATTGACTACTACAATGTGATGTTCACTGGCTGTTCAAACTGTTCTTTATACAGCCTCCAGTTAATCCAAAATTCTGCTGCAAGAATGTATACAAGAACAAGAAAATACGAACTCATAACTTCAGTTCTTAAATCCTTATACTGGCTCCCAGTTAAGTTTAGGGCAGATTTCAAAATCCACCTTTTAACATATAAAGCCTTAAATGGCCGAGGTCCGACTTACTGGTCTGAACTTATCATGACTTACAAACCTGAGTGCACATTAAGATCTCAAGATGCTGGTCTGCTTATGATTCCAAGGATTAATAAAATAACAGTGGGAGGTCGAGCTTTTAGTTACAGGACTCCTAAACCGTGGACTGGCCTGCCTGCTACTATAAGAGATGCCCCTTCGGTCTCAGCTTTCAAATCCCAGCTGAAGACTCACTACTTCAGTTTAGCACACCCTGACTAGAGCTGCTGATTAACTGTACAGACTGCATCTCTGTTGTTAGTCATTAGCACTAAAACATAAGTAACACGATAGTTGTAATTTATTAATAACCCTCACCTATTCTGTTTCTCTTCTCGGTACTCAAATGTCGGTGACCCCTGTTATAGAGGATGAATAGTTATGTGATCAGTTATTTTGTGTTTAATATTTATATTTAATTTAGACCCCTCCACAGAGATCTGTTTCCACGTTGACATAAAGAGTCTTTTTCTGTTGATCAGTGTGTCTTAAGAGCCCAATGAAATTCCACTGCAATTCAGTGTGGGTGAACAAGAATATATATAAACATTCAAGGGTGTAAATACTTTAAAGGCACTGCAGGAAAACTTTGATATGGCCCACCCAAATTTTCATTCCAAAAACTCCAAGCATAGTCAGGACACGAAGTGGAGCTGCAGAGCGAGACATTCACAGCACAGTTTGGGGGTCGAGGCAAAGGAGATCAATTGAATGAATACAGGAAAGGTAGCATGAGGGAATCTGGCCAGAGTGCTTAAGCTGAGGACCTCCATTGACGGTCACGGGGGGAGCAGAATGGCCCAGAGCGTGAGGACATTTTCTCGTCATCTATTGGGCCGAGCTAAACTGCAGGCCAGCCATTCCATTGCCTAATAAGAAAAGCACATCGGCCATAATTACCAGAGCTTTTAGAAGGATGAGTACTCATTAAAATGCCAGCTGTCTGCCCCTCTGGCTACTGTGCAAGCCTTTTACTCGTAAATAAAGTGTTAAAGAGCAGCAATGAGATGGAAGGCTGCAGCGCTGCCGGGACAGTTTGAAATGTTTGCTGACATTCTTCACTCCTGAATCTTCATGTCATTCCAGGTCAGTTGTTTCAGTCCAATGACCACCAAGAGCTAAGCAGGTGGCAGAGTGCTGATGGACCATATCTGATGTAGCATGGCTACATTATTTTAATTATGTGGTTAATCAAATGATCAGTTGCAAGCACAGAGGCTCAATGCTGTTGCCTCAGAGATTCAACGTACTGAGTGTGTATCTCATAACCAGGCAGTGTCCATGATAGGTTTGCTTGTTCTCCCTGCATCATCTCATGTTAGGTTAATGGGTGTTTTAGGAAGAGCAAAGTGACCTTATTCTGATCATTTATTTAAATGTTACAGTGGCACAGTGGCATCAAGCCCAGCACCTGGTCACTGACCATGCAGAGTCTGCACATTCTCCTAGACATGCTAATTAGGTCCATTGGTAACAGATTGTCCCCCATCCCAATGTGAGTGTAGGTGTGTGCATAAATGGCACCAGTGATGGACTGGCGTGTTGTAGAAAGCTGTCACCTCCCTATCACCCAGTGCTGCTGTGATCCTAAATTGGATTAAATGGGTTTTGTTATGATATATTGTGTTGTGTGTGATCAACAGGGAGCACCACAGAGTCCCAAACCCCAAACATGAATACACAAAAACATTCTGGGTTCAAAACTAAGGGATTTATTTCAAAGCAATACCATTGTATTACAGTTCTTCTCTTCTCTGCACTGCATTGCTACTCCTCCAATACAAGTGTTGCTGGTCTCCTCATCCGGCCCTGACTCACCTGGACAAGGTAGTGCGGCGCTTTTTATTGAAAAAAGCTTTATTGACCCAGAAGCACTTCTGCTGTCCCGCAAGTCGGGCTCTCTAGTCCTTTCAGTGCCCCCTGCCGGCACCCATGGGACCCAACAGGGCAGACCCAAAGAACTACAATTCCTAAGATGCCCATGGGTATTCGCGGGGTACCGTAGCCTAGGGACTCTGCCACCTAATGTATCATCAGTTACATCATTACATGTGCCAGATGATAGCGGCTACCCACTGTGGTCCCCGGCCCGGGCTGGAGCCCGGCCAGGACACCCAGGAGGACCAGAGGAGGGCTTGTGCCTCCTCCAGACCGTGAGGGGGCGTCCGTCCTGGTTATGTTGGGGGCCTCGGGTACAGGGCTTGGAAGCCCAGCCCCGTAGGGACCCGTGGCCACCGCCGGCGGTGCCCCGGTGCCTGAGGAACCCTGGAGCCCAGCACTTCCGCCACACCAGGAAGTGCTGGGGGGAAGATGACAGGGGACACCCGGACGGCTTCTGGGTGCGCAGCCGCCACTTCCGCCACACTGGGGTGTGGCCAGGACTGATTGCCGGGAAGCAGCTGGAGCCCATCCGGGTTCCCATTTGAGGGGCCGTCTCCCTCCAGTCAGCAGTGGATGTCGGGTGGAAGTGGACAGAGCTGAAGAGAGGATGGGAGGCGGTCAAGAGAGAAAGGCACAAAGGACTGTGTGGCCTGGACAATTTGGGGATCGGTGCAAGAGGCACTGGGGTTTGTGCACGTGACTTTAATTTGTGTAAATATTGTAAATAAACAGTGTGTGGTGAATTTAAGATGTCCGTCTGTGTGTGTCCGGGTCCAAGTTCACACCACTCAGATGCTGGCACCTTACACTTCTTCCCAACCCGAAGAATAAAGAGGAGAGCCACTATAACACTGCACATAATATTGTGTGCCCAGTTCAGGAGCACAGACAGATGCTCTTGAACATATGTAGTGGGGTCTTGATGTGTCAGGGGTGAGGGTGCTCTGCTAGCTAATGATGTTAAACGGGCACACGTGTACCTGTGTATAGTGCCTTTCAGGACAAGAACCAATCCATGAAGTCCAAAGAGCTCTCAGTGATCTAATTAAGGTGAAGCAATGATCAGGGCAAGGGGAGAAAACCATTTGTGAAGCTTTGAGTGTTCCCAGGACCACAATGGCGTCCATAATTGTGAAATGGAGGAAGTTTGGACTCTACCCCTAAAGTTGAATTTCAGCCGCTTTCACTCCCTCTGCTCAAAGAAATCTCAATACGTTGTGTAGTTCAACAATGGTGCAATCGTGCCCATGTTCATTTGACCTTGGCTTCAAATGTGTATGTTTGATCTCCATGATAATATAACATAACACATAGGAGCACCAGGTGTGGGTGAAGGCCACATTCCCACAGGGGTTAGCAGCTGAGTGGGGGCATCTTCATTAAAAAGGAGCACAGCAAGCAGGCACCTACTTTCATGTTGCTTAATTGTTTGGTCTTCTTCTTCTGAACTACTAAGCCTCTTTGGTCAAAGCAACGGTCCACATGCAGATAAGGCTGTACATATGGGGCACTATAAAGCAGCCATAAAAAGGTCAATTTCCCCAACAATACAGCTTCTATGTGTGGGCCATCAGCTGAAAAGGTATGGCCAATGCCCATTGTGATGAGGCCTAGGCTCTGTTTGGAGACATAGGTTTGGCACAAATGAACGTCGTGGAAGAAACAGACAGAGAATGATAAAGACTTCGGGGTTCCACCTCGTATAATTTCTCCAACACTCAAACAAATGAGAAAACAAGTATTCAAAAAGGACTGAGCCAAAAACAATGACCGAATAGGAGAATGAAGGCTAAGGTTTAAAAGTGGAAATGAGGTCTGCAGGAGGGCGTGATGTAGCAGCAGAAGTGGGCAGAGTCTGTGGAAAAGAATATTCTTAAAGTTGATGATCTGCATATATTCAAAGAGAATCATAAGCATATATGAAAATAACTATTATATCCTAATGCACGCTAGTATATTAAGGGTTAAATTATAAAAAGCCCTTGCCTGCATATTTTATTATTGTCCTCTTTGCAGCTGTTAATCACCAACTGTAAACAGGAATCTGAGAAAATAATTCATGCATTTATTTCTAGTAGGATTGACTACTACAATGTGATGTTCACTGGCTGTTCAAACTGTTCTTTATACAGCCTCCAGTTAATCCAGAATGCGCCTGCAAGAATTATTACAAGAACAAGAAAATATGAACACATAACTTCAGTTCTTAAATCCTTATACTGGCTCCCAGTTAAGTTTAGGGCAGATTTCAAAATCCACCTTTTAACATATAAAGCCTTAAATGGCCGAGGTCCGACTTACTGGTCTGAACTTATCATGACTTACAAACCTGAATGCACATTAAGATCTCAAGATGCTGGTCTGCTTATGATTCCAAGGATTAATAAAATAACAGTGGGAGGTCGAGCTTTTAGTTACAGGACCCCTAAACTGTGGACTGGGGTTTCCGCTATTATAAGAGATACCCCTTCGGTCTCAGCTTTCAAATCCCGGCTGAAGACTCACTACTTCAGTTTAGCGCACCCTGACTAGAGCTGCTGATTAACTGTACAGACTGCATCTCTGTTGTTAGTCATTAGCACTAAAACATAAGTAACGTGATAATTATAATTTATTACTAACCCTCACCTATTCTGTTTCTCTTCTCGGTACTCAAATATGGCAATTGGTGCCACGGCTCACCTGCCAAGTTGTTTTGCCTGCCTAGGTAAAGTCGTCCCTGGTGGAGGATTGCAGGAATCGTGGGGTAGAGGGGTCTTTACATCAGATTGGCTGGCCCAGCGCTGTTTCACCTGTAGAATGGCAAATGGGGGAGGCAGCTTGATGGCCGAGGTCTCCAGGACTCTAAACAAATCCAAATCATATTATGGGATATCATCTACTGTTAAATTCTTCTCTGCACTTGTAATATTTTTTATCTTTATACTGTATTGAGGATTACTTGTATTCTGTTCTGTGTATTCTATTGTTGCCCTTTTTTTTTGACACCCACTGCCTGTCCACCCTACCTGGAAAGGGGTCTCTCTTTGAACTGCCTTTCCCAAGGTTTCTTCCATTTTTTTCTTTACAAGGGTTTTTTGGGAGTTTTTCCTTGTCTTCTTAGAGAGTCAAGGCTGGGAGGCTGTCAAAAGGCTGGGGGTCTGTCAAGAGACAGGGCCTGTTAAAGCCCATTGCAGCACTTCTTGTGTGATTTTGGGCTATACAAAAATAAATTGTATTGTATTGTATTGCAATATCTTGCTGCTAAGCTTAAAAACAACAGTCAAGGACATTATGTACTTTTAGAGGGTTAAACGGGCCATTGTTTTAAGAAATGCAGCCATTGTGGCTTTGGCCATGAGAGAAAAACAGATAGGCCGTTTGCTTCCACATATCAGTGGCTGGGCCTCTGCCTCCCTGTCTGCCTGCCTGGATGGGTGATGACAAGTCAAGGAAAATGTAGTTTATAGGAAACAGCGTTATAGTTTTAGGGGCGCAGCTGTCCCAACTTCTAACCCAATATCTTATGTGTGAGTCTGCCTGATCCCGACTCACTGGTGGGAATCGATTGATAAATAGGCTTCGGACACCTGCACAGGGTATGACGTAATGATGTCAGTTGGACATTAGGTAATGATGGGATGAGCCAGAAGGAGGAGAGTATTTTGCATAAGTGATAAGAATTGTAATGAATGTAAGCTCGCTGAATTTGCTAATTGCTTATCTCACTTGATTTGAGTCCATGTATGCATCCCACAATTAAACTGGATTCTGCCTTCCTGAAACTCTGTGTGCCTTTCTTGAGCAGCGTGTTTCTGCCCCAACAAGTCTTAGCTGGGCTTTCCTTCTGGTAGCCAGTGGAAGAGGGAGAAAAGGCATTAATACCGTTCATCAGCCGTTGGCTATGCCCCTTACCCCCAGTTAAGCCCTTAGATATGCGCATTTGTGTGACAACATATAAGTAGAGAAGACTTAGGCTGTGTTGCCAGGTTGGGTAACAAGGTTCCTCCAGAAAAAGAGAAGCAGTCCATTTCCCCCCAAAGACTCCCATCATCACCACATCAGAATCGGGAAGAGGGCCAACCTGTGACTCAGCAAGTGGTGGCGCTAAGAAAACTGTTCAGAGACGGCTAGTCGGGAGTAGATTAGATCTAACGATATACATGCGAGCGAAAGCTGACCAAGGCCACGTCGACCTTCAGGAGATTAGTCGATATCGTGGTTACCGTGGGAACCATGGCGTGAGGATAGAAGCCTTTAAGCCGACTCCTTTCCCTTTGTGCAATTAAAAACACTTTGAAAATGCAAATAACAAGTGGAAAGCCCGAGCAGAGTGATTAATGATTGCAGGAGCGTGGATAAAAAGTCTGTCAAAGATGCTTATAAAGGGTACATTGTGGAAAGTGTAGGGGGGGGGGAAGAAAAGAGGAGAAAGACGACTGCAAAAGAAACACCGAAAGACAAAGAGAACAGATGTGTAAAGTGCATTGAGGAACGAGAAACAATCAGTGACAGCAGAGGAGATGTTGAAATGGATGAAGAGCCACAGCTTGAAAAACAAAGGAAACGAGGAGAAGAGAGAATGATTAGAAATGGAGGTAATGGAGTCACCACGTCAGATGTGTTTACACTTTCAGATCAGATACTACAAGTAGCAAAATACTCAGACGGGATCATAGTTTACATGCTTAAATGCCAAATATAAAGGTTTCTTCCCACAAGACAGTTTGCCTTCAATCGACTCTGTTAAAGTGGATTTAATGATATGAAGCAGGGAGTGAGAAGTACTTGAAAGCAGAGTGCAAAGTTCGATATTGAAAATGTCAGACCCATCTTTCACCAAACCCAAGAAACAAAACCTAAATGCAAAGTCAAAAAATATGTCGACAAAAACTCTCTAATCAGATATGATGCATTGAACCCTAGATGAGCATCACCAGTCCATTACCCATTTGCCCACCACCACAAAGGACTGCCCTCAGGCCTACGAAGACAGAGGTAATGCAACAGTTCCTTGCGGTTCATTTGAATGCGCTTGGGAGTTGGTGAGTGTTTCTTGTAATTAATTCTGTTCTTTGTGCTTCTGCCATTTATTGGATTTTCGACCCTTTTAGCTCTGTTTATGACCACTTTTTAGATATTGTATTGGAACTTTATTTGTCTTAGATTGACTTTGCTGGCACCTCTTTGTGCTCCACAGACCTTCATGTTATTTCAGAGAATTTTTGTAAAGGATAAAATCTTTTATGGTATAAAGATCCTGCTTTTGCCCTCTTTGATAGCCAAGGTTTGACAGCAATATCTCCCTCTAGTGGGCAACTTTTGGAAACTCTCAAGCTCACATATTTATTTAACTGTATGACCTTAATCTAGAAAGACCAGCCAGTTTACAGCCTTACTGTAAAGGAAACTGGAGACAGCAAGAGATGGCCCAGATAAAGCACCTGGGATCAAAGCTTTTTGGCAGAGCTGTCCATCACCAGAATATCAAGCAAATCATCTGTGTGTAACACCATAAGGTTTTGTCCATAAAGAATTGGGAGAGAAAGACAGATGTAAAGATGTCAGAAAGAGAGACTTCATTTCCATGGGAGAAACTCATCAAGACATTAAAGGTACTGTCCATACATAAGCCTGATTCAAACAAGCTGCCTGAAATGACACTGCTATGACTGGGAGTCCCAAAAGCACTTCCAAAAATGTCCACTAAAAAGAGAGATCCCATCAAAGCCCCCTACTAGATACAAAAAGGGTCACACAGGAAGGATTTTTATAAAGTGGAAGGCTCTGTTAAACAGTTGAGATCAAAAAAGGCAAAAAGGAGTTGCCAGCAAGGGCAATCCAAGGCAAACAAAGTCCTAATACAAAAATACAAAAATGAAGATAAAAAAACAGAACACGGGCTCAAAAATATAGAAAACTCAAAAGCATAACCACAGCAAAAACATACTAACTCCTTATCACATTTGAAATGAAGTACCAGGAACTGTGGGAGACCCTCCAGATGTATAGAGCAGTTCCTATCAATGATTGGTAGGTGGCCCCACCTCTTGGGGGACCACCCATAAAATACAAGGCAGCTTACACACTAAGAAGCCAAACAATACACCACACTAATAAAATACATAACTAATATCAAATCCCTAACATAATTCACAACATTAACATTAACAAAAGAATCAAACATAAACACAGAAGACCTAAAACAAGGATTTAACTCCAGCCAGGGAAGAAAACCTGCCTGAAATTATGACGGACACCAAAGGTTCCTTTGCGGCTGATCTTCAGTAAGCTTTCTGACTTTAACTCTTTGAGGGCTGAATATTTTTTCCAGTTTTCTGAAAAGGACACAAATGGTTTCACACATAACTCAATACAAAACATCTTCTGCTGATGTCGGCGCCCGTTTGGCAACTCTGGCAGCAGTGGCTGCACAGGGGCAGCTCAATGACCAGCAGGAATATGCGATGGGCCGGCTTGCCTGGCTGTCTTTGCGCAGCAGTAACAGTCGCAGTGTGACACAATCAGGTTTGTACCTCTTGTCACCTCCCAGGTGAATGTTGGCGTAGGTGCATTAGCTACACAGACATGTTCGGCACCACAATCAGCTGACGCTGGCCCCTAACTTTCGTTTTCGATCTCCTGATCACTTACATCAATGTCCGACAACTCAGAGTCTGACTCAGCGATATGACACAAAAAACGCCGTCCACGATGTATTTTCTTTGCGCATTTGCTTTGGTTTTTCTCCAGATGTCGATGCCAATTGAGGGATTGTTGTTTGCTCTTCACTACTCTTGCACAAACGCCGGAAATTTCGGTCAAATCAACGAAGCTAACTTTCAAGAGAGTCGAACAAAAAAATTACAGTGGGTTTTGTCACAGTTTACGCCTGATTACCGTCCTCTACCCCTGAATTTCTACAAAAGTCGACATCCTCCCTGAAAGAGTTAAAGCAGGGGTGTATTTTTTATTTAGGACGATACACACAGGCCATTTGTGTTTTCTGTTCCTAATAAATACTACTTTGCTATTACATGTCTTGCCTGTCTTCAGTGGTCGGAGTATTGAAGTTAATACACGGCACCTGGTGTGGGGAGAATGCCACATTCATTCTCACAGGATTAGCTATTCCCAATATAATACAATACAATACTATTTATTTTTGTATAGGCTAAAATCACACAATCACACTATTTCCAATAGAGGCCATCATGGCTGGAAGTAATGCATCATGGCTGGTAGTTGACATTAACCAAGATGTATCAGCCTTAATATGTCTGGGATATTCTCGGGGACCAATGTAGCCTCAGTTCTAGGATATATCATGGGACACTCTTGAATTCTCCATGCCAAGGCTTGTGAGACCCTATGTGGAGTATTCAGGAGTGATAAACCTTGCAGGCATCACTTATAATCAGTACTTGAATGGAGAGTGTCTGTGTAGTGTGACCATTTTAAGACATCCTCCTCACTCCTACATACCTCCCTCATTCCTCATTCAAAACACCTTCCAACTGAAAATAATTCCCTGTTCCCTGCATCAAAACTCTTTCCTCCCTCTAACCTCTTTCAAATTGGAATTCAACTTTGTGACAGAAACCAACATATTCATTAAAGAAAAAATCTTATCCACTCTAACAGGACAAGTTTAATAAAACTTTTAGAGTCAGTAATCAGGCAGGAGAAAGCTTGCCATGCCGTGTTATTTATTTACTTGGTGAAGAGGGAGCACCCGTCACAGCAGACTGTCACAACATGGTTGAATGGTCAAAAACAGTAAGGGCAGAGGTGCCCTTATTTAATAATCAACTGAATTTGCATACATATTCATCTAACATTTACTCTGATTGGTTCAAAAGACAAGAGGTGTTTTATAACCACTTTTCATAGCTCAAAATTAAAGTCTGATTTATACTACATTCTCAGTCCTTACAATACTTTCCAATACTTGTTGAGTTCCTGTGTAGATAACCTGTCAAGTCTTACAGAGTACAGTCATCCAACTTCTTGAGCCATTACAGTAGGTCCTGCTTGTTCTTTGATGTTCTTTTGACCCGTATCTGTTTTCCTGATATGCTTAAACAATACTTGTTAACCCTGCTTGTCACACACGTGCAGTTAGGAGGCAGTCAACAAGCCAGGAGGTGAGTGAAATATCGCAAAACAAAGTGTTAATCTGTGGTACTAACACTTCTCTCTCTCTCTCTTCAGACAAAAAAAGGAAATTAGTATACCTACTTTACTTCCTGGTTCCAAGATGGCCACCGAAATGTCACCTCTGGCATCATCTGATGATGTTGCTTCCAGCTCCAGACGATGACATCACTTCCACGTATCCGTCTGCCAGTTTCAACGTCATTTCCTTCCAGCTCATTTCTGTCCACCATCTTTGTTCTGTATAAAAAGCCACTATTTGTAAAAGCCATTGTCTTCTACTGTAAAAAGTATTTTGATCACCATTTTTGACTGTTCATTTTCTTTTGTCCTGTGGACATTACATAAGGGCGGTCACAACACTTTTTTCAGTGGTGGAAGTTCTTTTTTTCATAACACCCTTTATATTTCTTCTAAGATGGATGCTATATTTTAAAGTGGAAAGCATACCAAAGCACTTTCTGTGTATTAACTCTACTACCCCAAAATGTCTAGGTGACCGCTAAGTCTAATTGATCAAATGTAAATCAACAAGATGGGACGCAAGCCTGATATGCTATGACAATGTTCTTCAGTACTGTGCTCTTTTATTCCTTGGTAAATACAGAAACTACACATTAACATACGGTATAACAATTAAGAGTGCATACAATACAATTTATTTTTTGTTTAGCCCAAAATCACACAAGAAGTGCCGCAATGGGCTTTAACAGGCCCTACCTTTTGACAGCCTCCCAGCCTTGACTCTCTAAGACAAGAAAAAACTCCCAAAAACAACCCAGTAGGGAAAAAAATGGAAGAAACCGTGAGAAAGGCAGTTCAAAGAGAGACCCCTTTCCAGGTAGGCTGGGAGTGCAGTGGGTGTCAATAAGAAGGGGGTCAATACAATACAGTACAATGCACAGAACAGAACAAATCCTCAATACAGTATGAAAATAAACATTTTAGAAGCACAGAGTAGAATTTAACAGTAGATGATACATATAGATGATGCATACAGATATCTGAAACATGTCTGCTTACCATGGGGGTTAATTACTGTAAAAACAAAACAGACAATTATAAAGGGTTTGGGGCACCTCAAAGGCAAACCCCAAATATTGAAAGAACGTAAAAGGCGAAAAAAAAAGCACGTTAATTGAGACTTCTTCACAAGTTCACAGAGTCTGTTCAATATGGCTGCTCTTCTGGTTTTTGATGGATTCTGAGAGGAAGAGGCATCTCCAGGTAGAGTGACACCAGAAGTGACATCATTGTTGGGGACGAGTCAATCTTCTTTTCTACAGATGGGAAAAGAGAAGAGAAATCATTATTGCTTAGCGCCCTCTTGTGTTCTGGTGGACTAGTACAATTAACCAAACCTAAAGTTGTTCCCCAAGCGCACGCGTGTAACAGTACATATACAGTTCATCCGGAAAGTATTCACAGCACATCACTTTTTCCACATTTTGTTATGTTGCAGCCTTATTCCAAAATGGATTAAACTCATTTTTTTCCTCAGAATTCTACACACAACACCCCATAAAGACAACGTGAAAAAAGTTTACTTGAGGTTTTTGCAAATTTATTAAAAATAAAAAAACTGAGAAAGCACATGTACATAAGTATTCACAGCCTTTGCCATGAAGCTCCAAATTGAGCTCAGGTGCATCCTGTTTCCCCTGATCATCCTTGAGATGTTTCTGCAGCTTAATTGGAGTCCATCTGTGGTAAATTCAGTTAATTGGACATGATTTGGAAAGGCACACACCTGTCTATAGAAGGTCCCACAGTTTAAAGTTCATGTCAGAGCACAAACCAAGTATGAAGTCAAAGGAATTGTCTGTAGACCTCCAAGACAGGATTTTCTCGAGGCACAAATCTGGGGAAGGTTACAGAAAATTTCTGCTGCTTTGAAGGTCCCAATGAGCACAGTGGCCTCCATCATCCGTAAGTGGAAGAAGTTTGAAACCACCAGAACTCTTCCTAGAGCTGGCCAGCCATCTAAACTGAGCGATCAGGGGAGAAGGGCCTTAGTCAGGGAGGTGACCAAGAACCCGATGGTCACTCTGTCAGAGCTCCAGAGGTCCTCTGTGGAGAGAAGAGAACCTTCCAGAAGGACAACCATCTCTGTAGCAATCCACCAATCAGGCCTGTATGGTAGAGTGGCCAGACGGAAGCCACTCCTTAGTGAAAGGCACATGGCAGCCCGCCTGGAGTTTGCCAAAAGGCACCTGAAGGACTCTCAGACCATGAGAAACAAAATTCTCTGGTCTGATGAGACAAAGATTGAACTCTTTGGTGTGAATGCCAGGCGTCACGTTTGAAGGAAACCAGGCACCGCTCATCACCAGGCCAATACCATCCCTACAGTGAAGCATGGTGGTGGCAGCATCATGCTGTGAGGATGTTTTTCAGCGGCAGGAACTTACTTACAATGCTTATGGTGCAAGAAGAAAGATGCACTTGCTTTGGATGTTAAGCGTATGTTCAAACAGACGTTAGAGCAGATATAAGATAGATACCTTCAATGGACCCTGGACATAAGTACGATCGAACATAAGTGGCTCAAATCGAAAAGTTGATGGATAATTGTAGATAGGCCATCACCATGGTAGCATACACATAGTAAAACAATAAGGTAAGAATGTGTGGTGACTTCTGGGTCACCTTTCGTACGGCCCTCTATGTGAACGATTTATCTTTAGTAGCAATTAACAGATGACTGCGTTCTCCCTCTCTATGGAAACAAAATGACAAGGCCTAATATACAAGCCACTTATGGGCACCAGCCAAGCATAGCCGATCAGCCGGACAAGCCACCTAACTTGTATTGGCACCCACATCAGTCCATGCCATCCACACGCACTCTTCTAATCACGGCTCGTTCAACATGAGGACTGGCCAAAGCGGCTGACAAGCCCTGTTTGAATTCCTTTCTTTTTATGTACCATGTAGTCAGGACTGGCAAGTTAAAAGTGAAAGGCCGGCTTTTGTTTCAAGATAAAAAAACAATAAAACAAATTAAAAAAAGACCCACCTTGTGCAGGATGGCAAGAAAAGCATTGACAGATGTTGCAAGCCGCCCTGGCCGTGCTGTCAAGCATTTCCAACAGTTTTCATGCCGAGTTACTTGGCAGAAAAAGATGCCGGCTGGAAACAAAATTAACATTTCATCATATTCACAGTGCCCTCATTAGACACAGATCCAATTAGCCAGAAACACACAAAAAAACTCTTTATTAATATCATCAGTCAGTTCACAGTACAAGGCAGAAAAGCTAATTGAGTTTGCTTTGATCTTCTGCATTTAAGCAACTGTCACAGCCCGGCCAACCGCCGTCAGGCCCTCTGACTTACCTCATTACTACACAACCAGCTAACTGGTCACACCACCCTACATTCACGACTGGCTGCCCACATTGCGCTCATCATCAGTATCTCCATCATTGTGTTCTCCATGCCGACTAAGCTCTCCACTGACTTCTGGCTCCTTCACCTGTCACACCACAGAGCATTCAAACCCAACTTTGCTTTGCTTATTCAGTGAACTCACCATTGACTTCTGACCTTTTGGGATGTTTGCCGTTTATCGCTACTGCTTACATTTTTTCCCTGTCCTTGTCCATCTTCCTGATTCACCTTTCCCTTTGTTCCATTTCCATTTAAATTTTCTGTTTTTTCTTTCACTCCCGGCTCCTTGTCCTTTGCTGTGTTTCTTGATTAACAGGACGTGAGGCTCTCTAATTAACCCTTAAACCTCTGGAACCGGCTATAGTTGGTCCCCAGTGCAATTTGCCAGCAGGCCGGAGCTGATCAGTCCATGCCATACACTTGTTGAGCAGTCAGCTCATGACCACTGCCGCCCCTAACGAATCAGCCTCACTGTCCCTGGGATTCAGCCGCTGCACTAGACAAGCCTGACAGCATCAGCGATGGCCTCTGCGTGTTTGTGTGTAGCCAGTTGAAGAGCAGTTGGCTCTGTGATTTACTGAATTTCATCAATGGCATCAGTTGCATCTTGTACATGTAATAATAGATTGTTCCAGTAGTTTTGTTTATAGTTTTTATAGTTCATTGGCAATGTGTAAAACAGCGTTTCTCAAACATTAAGCATTTGAAATCCGAGTTTTCATAACAGTTTTAATCGAGCCCCCCTAATGCTTTTTGAAACCCTAATAAAATGTATTCCTATATTTTTTGTTGCCGATACACCGCTACAAGTTTTATTATACCTACTTAACTTTTATCGACATTTATCTAACTCTATATTTATTTTTCTAGTATCAGAATGTAGTTTAAGTTAATGTGTTTTGGTTTCAATAGATGTATTTTTATATTTTCGATTCTTGTTTTCTTTTTTTTCACATCTTCGCGCCCCCCCTCAGGTTGAGAACCGCCAATGCAAAATGATCAGTGTTGCAGTAATTGTGATGCTCTTTGCATGAAATAAAATGTATTCCATTAAAATTTCACTTTTTCTTGGCGAATTGTGACGTTTCCTTAAAATGTGCAGCAAAAAAGTATTTGGTGTCCAGGGGGAGCATTAACCCCCAAGTATGTGGCAGTTTAAGGGTTCATTTACAGCTGTGATTCGGACCACAGTTACCTGAGGGCTGTATAAAGACACCTGCGGCCACAGACTTTTTGCTCTACAAGTGTGGTCCTCGGCTCACTTTTCTGCTTTCCCCTTTTGTGAAGCTTCTTATGTTCAAATTTTTGGCCTTTCTGATTGTTATTTTCATATTAAGTTTGGTATTTTTTGAAATCCTTCACAATCGTGGTGTACAGTAATTTCCCATGTGAAATTGCATTGCATTATACAGTTGTGCTTGACAGTTTGTGATCCCTTTAGAATTTTCTATATTTCTGCATAAATATGACCTAAAACATCATCAGATTTTCACTCAAGTCCTAAACGTAGATAAAGAGAAACCAGTTAAACAAATGAGACTAAAATATTATACTCATTTATTTATTGAAGGAAACTATCGAATATTACATATTTGTGAGTGACAAAAGTATGTGAACCTTTGCTTTCAGTATCTTGTGTGACCCCCCTTTGCAGCAATAACTGCAGTTAAACGTTTCCAGTAACTTCTGATCATTCCTGCACACCGGCTTGGAGGAATTTTAGCCCATTCCTCCATACAGAACAGCTTCAGCTCTGGGATGTTGGTGGGTTTCCTCACATTAACTGCTCGCTTCAGGTCCTTCCACAACATTTCGATTGGATTAAGGTCAGGACTTTGACTTGGCCATTCCAAAACATTAACTTTATTCTTCTTTAACCATTCTTTGGTAGAACGACTTGTGTGCTTAGGGTCGTTGTCTTGCTGCATGACCCACCTTCTCTTGAGATTCAGTTCATGGACAGATGTCCTAACATTTTCCTTTAGAATTCTCTGATATAATTCAGAATTCATTGTTCCATCAAAGAAGGCAATCCATCCTGGCCCAGATGCAGCAAAACAGGCCCAAACCATGATACTACCACCACCATGTTTCACAGATGGGATAAGGTTCTTATGCTGGAATTCGGTGTTTTCCTTTTTCCAAACATAACGCTTTTCATTTAAACCAAAAAGTTCTATTTTGGTCTCATCTGTCCACAAAACATTCTTCCAATAGCCTTCTGGTTTGTCCACGTGATGTTTAGCAAACTGCAGACGAGCAGCAATATTTTTTTGGAGAGCAGTGGCTTTCTCCTTGCAACCCTGCCATGCACACCATTGTTGTTCAGTGTTCTCCTGATGGTGGACTCATGAACATGAACATTAGCCAATGTGAGAGAGGCCTTCAGTTGCTTAGAAGTTACCCTGGGGTCCTTTGTGACCTCGCCGACTATTACACGCCTTGCTCTTGAAGTGATCTTTGTTGGTTGACCACTCCTGGGGAGGGTAATAATGGTCTTGAATTTCCTCCATTTGTACACAATCTGTCTGACTGTGGATTGGTGGAGTCCAAACTCTTTAGAGATGGTTTTGTAACCTTTTCCAGCCTGATGAGCATCAACAACTCTTTTTGTGAGGTCCTCAGAAATCTCCTTTATTTGTGCCATGATACACTTCCACAAACATGTGTTGTGAAGAGCAGACTTTGATAGATCCTGTTCTTTAAATAACACAGGGTGCCCACTCAGACCCGATTGTCATCCCATTGATTGAAAACACCGGACTCGAATTTCACCTTCAAACTAACTGCTAATCCTAGAGGTTCACATACTTTTGCCACTCACAGATATGTAATATTCAATCATTTTTCTCAATAAATAAATGACCAAGTATAATATTTTTGTCTCATTTGTTTAACTGGTTTCTCTTTATCTACTTTTAGGATTTGAGTGAAAATCTGATGATGTTTTAGGTCATATTTATGCAGAAATATAGAAAATTCTAAAGGTTTCACAAACTTTCAAGCACAGCTGTACATTATTAAAAATAATTAGCTTGCTCTTGCATTTGACAATGAAGATAATGGGTCCCACTAGGAAAGAAAGGCATTAAAAAACTTACCAAATACATGCGTTTTTCAAGCCAAAAATGGTTCTGAGTATTGATCTGTGCCTTGAGAATACACACTGTGACCACCAGGGGGTGTACAGCTCCCCAAACCCCAGACATGACAGACACAGAGCCCACGTCCAGCACAAAACGGACATTTATTTTACATGGGGAAGCGTTTTTCTCTCATTCCCCAATAGCCACACAGTGAACTGCACAAGCCCAATAACTACCCACTCTTTTCTTTACTGTTTTCTTCTTCCTTTCTCTTCTCTCTTCTCCTCCATCAAGCCTTGTCTATCTCCTCCTGACTCTGGCTCCTCCTATTAGCGTGAGGCGGCCCCCTTTATAGAGAAGTGCCCCATAATCTCTCACTTCTGGGTGTGGCGGCAGCCATTTTCCATGTGGCCCGTGGTGGTGACTACAGGCGTTAGCAGAGTTGACCTTCCCTGCTCCAATCCTATGGCAGCGTATCAAGCCAGGGGGGCTGCCCTCTGTTGTCCCGTGCAAGCTCCTTTCCCCTGGTCCTCCATTTACGAAGTCATCCCTGCCGTCCATTACAACATATACTACAAAATGGCGTATTCACGTTGTCTTAAGTAGCACTTCAGCCGTTTTCATGGGGGACCTGTTGTGATTTTCACTTTGCCGCTTGTCTTCCTCTGTGTCAGCTTTTCAGTCCCAGATGCTTGGATTCACCTCAGAAAGTCATGTCCAAGTGGTGTCACAAACTTTATTGAATGCCGATGCTCAGATGTCAATTGCCGTCTCTGATATGCAGACAACTAGACAAAAATAACTGATGAAGGTCACATTTATGACTGCTCAGTCTTTCACTACTGGACGCATTATTTCGTCATTTTCTTGCAAAGATATTGCTTGCTGCCACCCAGCATCAAGATTCAAGCATGCCCTGTGGTGAGAGAAAGATTGAGCATGCATGTGGCCTGTAATCAAGTGACAAGAACTGAGATGTTATAGGCATACATTCAGTTTTAATCAGATTAAAGTTTAGTAAATTTAGTAGAGATGTGTTAGCACAGAGCTGTCGTTTTCTCAAAGATGACGGCACTTCCGGTTCGAGCCCCCAAGAAAGATGTCACTTCCAGTTCCGGACCCAAGGATGATGTCACTTCCAGTTCTGAATCTTAATGACATCACTTCTGGTACCCTGCCTTAAAAAGACCAGTCAAATTCCATGTACCTCAGTTCAGTCTGGAACTCCAACCTGTGCACATCAGTGCCAATTTTCATACCCTTTCGCAGCCTGGGACAATATACAATACAATACAGTTTATTTTTGTATAGCCCAAAATCACACAGGAAGTGCCGCAATGGGCTTTAACAGGCCCTGCCTTTTGACAGCCCCCCAGCCTTGACTCTCTGAGAAGACAAGGAAAAACTCCCAATAAAAACCTTGTAGGGAAAAATGGAAGAAACCTCGGGAAAGGCAGTTCAAAGAGAGACCCCTTTCCAGGTAGGTTGGGCGTGCAGTAGGTGTCAAAAGTAGGGGGTCAATACAATACAATATACACAACAGAACAATTCCTTAAGACAGCATAATAAAAATTTTAGAATTACGGTTTAACAGTAGATGATATGACATAATTAGGTTTCGATATTTTTAGAGTCCTGGAGACCTCATCCATCTAGCTGCATCTCCATTTGGCCATGCCACGGCTGAAACATTGCTCCGATGAAAGGACCCTCTTTCCCATGATTCCTGTGATCCTCCATCAGGGATGACTTTACCATAGGCAGGCAAACAACTTGGCAGGTGGGCCGTGGCACCAATGGCCACATTTGGGTACCGAGAAAAGAAACAGAATAGGTGAGGGTTAGTATTCAAATATAATTATCATGTTACTTATGTTATAGTGCTAATGACTAACAACAGAGATGCAGTATGTACAGTTAATCAGCAGCTCTAGTCAGGATATGCTAAACTGAAGTAGTGAGTCTTCAGCCGGGATTTAAAGGCTGAGACCGAGGGGCATCTCTTATGGAAGCAGGAAGACCATTCCACAGTTTAGGGGCCCTGTAACTAAAAGCTCGACCTCCCACTGTTATTTTATTAATCCTTGGAATCCTAAGCAGACCGGCATCTTGAGATCTTAATGTGCTCAGGTTTGTAAGTCATGATAAGTTCAGACAAGTAAGCCGGACCTTGGCCGTTTAATGCTTTATATGTTAAAAGGAGGATTTTGAAATCTGCCCTAAATTTAACTGGGAGCCAGTGTAAAGATTTAAGAACTGGGGTTATGTGTTCATATTTTCTTGTTCTTGTAATAATTCTTGCAGCGGCATTTTGGATTAACTGGAGGCTGTATAGAGAACAGTTTGAACAGCCAGTGAACACCGCATTGCAGTAGTCAATCCTACTAGAGATAAATGCATGAATTAATTTCTCACAATCCTGTTTATTTAGAAAGCGCCTTAATTTCCTAATATTTTTAAGATGGAAAAAACAGGTTTTGGACGACTTTGTAATATGCGCTTTAAATGACATGCTAGAGTCAAAGATAACTCCTAGATTGCGGGCTGATTCAGTAAAATTAATTGGGATTCCAACTGAGTTAAATGACGACAAAATATTGCTGTGATCAGCGTCATTCCCTCCAACAATTAACATCTCTGTTTTATCTGTATTTAAAGACAAGTAGTTCTCATTCATCCATTCCTTTAATTCACTAACACAACTAATTAAAGACAACATCGGAGAAACTTCATTTGATTTAAATGAAAGGTATAACTGGGTGTCATCTGCATACGAGTGAAAATTAACATTATGTTTCCTAATGAGAGATCCCAGTGGAAGCATGTAAAGTGAAAACAGTAAAGGTCCCAGTACTGAGCCCTGCGGGACACCATATTCAACTTCTGTGTATAATGATGGAGTACTGTCACGGGTGGTTGCCCCAAACCTTTCTCTATGTGTCGAGGCTGATTCTTTCACACCACAAACTGCAGTATAAAGCCACCCCTAAAAAAGTGGCAGCAAACATAAGAACATCAGAAATGTGACAAGCGAGAGGAGACCATTCAGTCCATCAAGCCTGTTTGTTCAGCTAACAGCTAAGCTGTCCCAACATCTCCTCCAGATTCTTCTTAAAGCTTGTCAAGGTTTCAGCGTCACCTCCATGTCTTGGTAGTTTTTTCCTGATTTCTCCAACTCTTTATGTCAAGAAAAGCTTCCTGGCTTCAGTCTTAAATGCACTTCTTCTTAATTTCCATTGATGTCCTTGAGTATGGCAGAGACAGAGGGACACCTCAGTGGCTGCAGGAAGGGGGAATTCTCTTCAGGAGGTGAATAACTCTGGGTGACAGAATCAAAGTGACAGGGACATGGGCGGCTAATCAGACTAGGCACTTCCCTTAGTTTCCAAGTACGGGATTTACCCTTAAGCTGAAAGAATGTGATCGGATCAGCTTTATCAGTGCAAACAAAGGAGACCATTGTCATGACCTCATTAGCATAACCCTAAAATGTTACACATAGTGTCCACACAAACCACAAGTACACAACAGGTAGGAAAATGAAGACCAGACGTCCATTAGCGCAGATTGCACCAAGTCTGCTCTGTCGTTTCCCTCTCTTCACACCTGCTGTAACTCATCTGACTTTACTGTCTTGTTGCCCCTTCTGTTCACACCACAATGATCTCCATTTACTGTTTCACGTACTTTCTGCTCAGATTTACTGTTGTTTTAGTTCCTTCTGGAAAGTTGTGCTACATTGTGTGCCTTTGAAAATGAATGTTGCTGTTTTTTTCTTTGTTCTTTGTAGCCCACTGTAATGATGACATCAAACCATTTTAAAATCACACTTGGTATGCATGTGTCAGTTGATGACGTGTCAGACTTATATAAATTTTAATCATTTCTTATATATAAATAAAGAGGCAAATACTGTTTGTACTTTGATAAAAAATGCAGAAATGGCCTCTCAACAAAAAGAATTCAGAACTGCAGTCTTTCTTAAAAATTTCATGCTTCTGACTAAGCACTCGTGATTGCCATTTTTTCTTTTACAAAATTTTGTTCAATCAGTTGACCCTGCTGGTCTCCAGGTGGCTGTCACAGTTTAGTGTGTTTTAATCCTTGTGACCCAGAAAGAAAAAAAAAATCAGCAGTTTGCACTTTCAGTTAAAACTTTCCTATTTGTTTTACTCTCTTGCTTCCTTACCTGTTTTTTCAGTCGACTAATATCAGGTTTGTCATTTTGTTTTCTTTCCTATCTGCCCCCAACATAATTTCAGCCTATTGCTGAGTCTCACTTCTGTTCACACCTGAATGATTTTGGTTTCATCGTCCTTCTTCATGTTCTTGACTTTTCTCTTATTCTCAGTTTATTTCCTCATTCCCTGTCTGTTAGCTGTTTTAACATTTCAGCTTATAATTTTGTTTCCACTTCTGTTCACATGTGAACGGCCTCAGTTCCTCTCCTGTCCTCACCAGGGTAATTTCGATCTGCATAACAATTTCCTTCATCTTGTTTTCCTTCATTTTCACAACCGAATGGTGCTAACTTATTGTCTCATTTCCATTCTTGTCCACACCAGACTACTTGCAATCATGCATACCATTTTGGTTTATCCACACATTTTGCTGTCTTGTCTACAACTGACTGATTTTAATCTGTTGACTTTTTACCTTTTCTGTTCATTCTAATTGACCTCACTTTATTGTTTTATTTCCCTGCCTGTTTCTTTCAATCTAATAACCAGTTTGTCTCCTCTTTTCCTTTCCTATCCATACTGGACTCATTTCTTTATGGTTACTTACCTGACTTATTGTCTCATTTACTTCCTGTTTTCACAAAAAAGGATCTCAGCTGTTTGTTTCTTTTCCTATCCTGCCCACCTCAGGTTCGATTTTCTTCTGGTTTCACGTTACTGATTTCAGTTTATCATCCTGCTTTCCTCCCTTTTCACAACTTGAACTACCATAATTAATGTTTTCCTGTGTTGTCCTCACCAGACTAATTTCTGTTAGTCGTCTTTTTCCCTTTTCCTCTCACCATAGGTCAACTCATTTTATTGTCTTGTTTTCCTTCCTGTTTCTTTCAATCTTATATCAAGTTTGTCTCATCTTTTCCTTTCCTATACATACTAGACTGATTTCTTTATGGTTACTTACCTGGCTGATCTTGGTATATCATCTCATTTTCTTCCTGTTTTCACATGAAGGATCTCAAATTTTTGTTCACTCTCCTTTCCAATCCATAACAAAGGATTTCCAATCTGGGGTTTTGGTTTCCTTCTGGTTATGCCTACCTGATCTCAGTTTATCGTCCTGTTTTTCTTCCTTTTCACACTTGAACTTCCTTAATAAGTTGTTTCCTATGTTGTTCTCTGTGGACTAATTTCTATAAGTCATCTTCATCCCTTTTCCACTAACCATAGCTCACCTCATTTAATTGCCTTCAAGTTCAAGAAAAAGTTCAAAGTTTACTGTCATGTGCACAGTAAGGAAACACATTTCCCTGTACAATGAAATTCTTTCTTTGCTGTCCACACCAAATGACAAAACCAACGATTAAAGATAACCATCAATAATAAGTAGCAGATAGATAATAAGTAGCAGAGGCAGCATAAAGTATAAAAACAGAATAGAAGTATAAAGTGTAATGTGCAGGTAGGTGTGTGATGGACAAGTCAAATACAGTCGTGTGAGGTCGATAGAATGAGGTGAACCACGGTTATAAACTGCAGTCAGTTATTCAGGAGTCTAATGGCCTTGGGAAAGAAAGAGTTCTTTAGCCTGGAAGTCCTGCATTTCATACTCCTATACCTCCTGCCTGAGGGTAGAAATGTGAACAGTTCGTGTTTGGGGTGGCAGTTGTAGATGCTCTGCTGCAGAGAGGGCAGTGTGGTCCTGGTGATCTTCTCAGCAGTCTTTACCACTGTCTGCAGGTGTTTGCGGTCCATAGCAGTAGTGTTGCCGTACCATACGGTGATGCAGCTGATCAAGATGCTCTCAACAATGCAGCTGTTAAAGTTGCTACCTCTGATAACGTTACTTTCCGGCCAGCCATGATGACATTGTATCTTGTCAGCCCTCTACTTCCTTCCTGCTGCCATGATTTAAATAACCCGACTGTCTACCTTGCTTTGGTTGAATGTTTTTCAACTTTTTGACCATATTACAGTCTTTTCTTGAGTACCTGAATGCCGGACATGATACGGGGAAGCTTCCCCAAATTTTTTTATTGGTTTTTGTCCTCATTTTATCGTACTTTTCACACTAGAAATATCCCAGTTTATTGTCTCGTTTCCTTTCTTCCGTACACCAGACTAGTTTCACTCTTTTTCCATTTTTACCTCCACCTAACTGACCTCAATATAACGTTCTTTCAATTAAAATTTCCTTCAAGGTAACATCAAGTTGGTCATCTCTTTCGCTTTCCTATCCACATCAGAGTAACTTCAGCCATTTGTTTCATTTATCTTCTGTTCATGCCTGGCTAATTTCATTTTACCATTTTATTTTCCTTCTTGCTTTCACATGCTAGATCTCGATTTATTGGCTCCTTTTCTTTCCTGTCTACACCAGAGTAATTTCAAGCTATACAGGGATTTTTTTCGTGATTTTCTGTTAGGGTTTCTTCCTGTTCAGACCCAAATGATACCAGTTTATCATGTTGTTATCTTCGTTGTCCATACCAGGCTAATTTTAACCACCTGAACGTTCCCAGTTCATCCACTTGTGTCCTTTCTTGTATACATCAGGCTAATTTCAGTCAATCGTTTTTTCCCCCTCTCTGCTCACATCTAAACAATTTTATTTTTCTGTCTCCTCCAAACTAAGATCAACTTTTGTCATCTCTCGACCTTTCCTGTCCACAGCAGACTAAGTTGAGTTGATTGTCGCATATCCCTTCAGTTCACATCTTCTTTTCTGTTCCTACCTGGCTGGTCTTGGTGTATCATCTCACTTTCTACCCGTTTCCCCCTGAAGGATCTCAATTTATTATTTTTAATTTATTCCTTTCCCTTTCCCATCCTCCATGAATGATTTTCAATCCATGGTTCGATTTCCTACAGGTTAGGCCTACCTGACCTTGTTTTATTATCTTGTTCCCATTCCTGTTTCCTCCAAATTAAGATCAACTTTTGTCATCTCTCGACCTTTCCTGTCCATAGCAGACTAGGCTGAGTTGATTGTCCCTTCAGTATATATCAGTTTAGCATCTTATTTCTTTTCTTGTCCACACCAGACTAATTTCATTCAAACATCTTTTTCCTTTTTCTACTCACCCTGAGTCACCTCAATTTATTGCCACTTTGTTTTCTTCTCGTTTCCTTCATACTAATATGATGTTTGTCCCCTCTTTCCCTTTGTTTTCCATACTTGACAAATTTCTTTCTGTTCATACCTGATCTTGGTATCTCATCTCATTTCTTCCTGTTTTCGCAAGGACACCAATTTATTGCTTCTTTTCCTTTCCCATCCACTACTGATGATCTACAATCTATGGTTTGATTACATTCTGGTTATGCCTACCTGATCTCAAATTATTGTTTTGCTTTCTTTCCTCTTCACATTTGAACTATCCCAATTTATTGTCTCATTTCCTTTCTTCTACACCCCAGACTAATTTCATTGAATCGTCTTTTGTGTTTCTGCTTATAGCTATCTGACTTCATCATAATTGCTTCTCCCCGCCCTGTTTCCTTCAAGTTAAGATCAAGTTGATCGTCTGTTTTTCCTTTCCTATCTACATCAGAGTCATTTCTATCATTCATTTCATTTCCTTTCTATTCACACATGGCAGATTTCAGTTGTCGGATCTCACCATATTATCTCTTTTCCTTTCCTGTCCACAGCAGAGTGATTTCATTCTGGTTTGATTTTCTTGTCATCGCACCTTACTGAGCTCAGTTACTTGCCCTCTTGTCCTTCATCTTTACATGAAAACAATACCAATGTATTGTCTCGTTTCCTTTCTTGTCCAAACCACACTAATTTCTATCACCCACACCATCTTGGTATATTCATTTATTTTTTTTGTTTTGTCCACACCAGACTACTTTATGTCAATTGTCATGTATGTCTTTGGTTCATGTCTGGTTGACCTCAGTTTACCATCCCATGTCCTTTCTTGTCCACACCAGACTAATTTCACTTGTCCGTACCATCTTGATTTATTCACTCATGTCCTGTCTTGCTCACATCTAACTTGGTGGAATCCATTGTCATGTATCCCTTTGGGTCCTATCTGGCTAACCTCAGTTTATTCACTCGCATCCTTTCCTGTCCACAGCAGACAAATTTTGGTTGGATGTCATGGATCCCCTTGGTTCATATCTGGCACTTTAGCATCTTGTCCACACCAGATTACTTTCAGTAAGTGTTCTGTTCCCCCTTTCTGCTCTCATCTAACTGACCTCTTTTAAATACTGTGATGGATAGCGATTGGCCCCACTACCTGGCTAGGATGCCTCAGAAATGGAAGGACAGCGGGAGAGGACTTTTGAAGGCCACTATCTTCCCTGAACTGTTATTTATCAGCCTAGGTTGCAACGGCGCCTTGGATTTCCACAGGCCTGGGTGGGAATTACTATTTACCGTAGTAACAAGGGGGAACCGTGGGAACCGTGGGAGCTGCAGAGGCCTACTTTGGGGCTCAGCCTCACCTGGGAGCATTTCCAGACCTCCCTAATGAATTACCTGGAGTGATCTCGGGTGCAGTGGCGTAGCTTTGGGGGGGTTGGTGGGGGAGACATCTGTCCCTGGGCGCAGCATACAGGGAGCGCCAAATTGATGTTACAAAATTTTAGAATGAAATGTATTCCATTCTTAAATGCACTAAAAAGTAAATAAAAAACATTTGCATATTCAGTCCATCACTCCATCAGTATGAGGATGTTTAATTTTCAATGTTTTTTGTCTCTTTCTGATTTTCGCTTTATTGTACAGTATGGGGAAAGTTTATTTGCAAATCTGAGAGTTGCATGGTCTTCAGATTTTACTGACTGTTGGATCCTCCATCGCCAGTTGTGAAAGACCTTTCAGTAAATTAAAACTTATCTTGTCCTCCCTGAGATCATCCATGGCACAGGAAAGATTGTCAGCCAGTGTGGAGCGGGAGGTTACCGACAGCATACAGTTTGATAAACTAATCGATAAATGTGCAGCAGCAAAGGCTAGGAAAATGTCTCTTTGAAGTTAATAATTACATTTAAAGCATTATACATCAAAATATTTTTTTTACTTTATACTAACTTCATTTTTTTTTATATTATTATATCCAATGTAATGTTTAAGTTTTTGCAATGTTAAATTTGAATAATTTTTTAGAATAATTATATTTTCGAACATCCATTGTTGTCTTAATTATTTTACTTCGTTCTATCTTTATAAATTTAGCGAAACCTTGAAAATATACGCATAAAAGTGCTATAAAAAATTTTAATATTTAAAAGTTTAAAACTATTTAAAATAAAAAATATGATTTTTTTTTCTTAAAATACTATTATTTTAAATACATTTTTTAAAATTTTCTTTCCCTTCCCCATTGCATTTTGGCAAACAGGATGGGGTGCGAAATCTTCAGTTGTCCCCGGGCGCTGAAAACCCTCACTACGCCTCTGCCCGGGTGGGGCTTATAAAGGAGCCAGGCCCCTCCCAGAAGAGACCAGAGTCAGATGATAATGCTTATGTGGCTCACCTTTGAAGGGGAAAGGAGGCTGCAAGGCTCCGGAGGAAAAGGACGGAGTTTCACTGTGCGTTCGACTGTTGGAAACAGTCCTTGGAGACTGCTCTGGGTCTGGGTGCCATTCCATGAATAAAAGGCTTTCGTTGGACTGAGTTGGTGCTGTTGCCTATTTGTGTCAGGTTGGGGCAGCAGGTGTGCCCCTGGTCTTCACAATGCATTGCTTCCCTTCCTGCTACCCCCAAACTTACTTGTTTCGTTTCCTGCCCTCACCAGACTCATTTCCACCTATTGTTTTGTATACTTTCACTTGATGTCTAACTGATCTTAAATTATTGTCTTGCTTTCCTTCCTGTCCATGAACAGATAATCCCAGTTGATTGTGTTGTCTCTCGTTTTTGTCTACACCAGAATGACATCAGTCTATCGGCTAATTCCCTTCTTCCTCACACCTAAGTGATCTCTGCTTATTGTCTTCTTCTCTTTTGTTTTGACAGTGTTCTGGCAAGAATAGAAGCCGGGGAGTTTAATGAAAAGGCACAAGAGCAGACAAACCATCAAGTAAATGGCTAATGGCAGCAGCTCTTTCAATCAGGAAGGCTAAACCATAACACCACAGTGGATTCAGATGATGTTCAGACCTTTTTACTTTCTGCCCACTTCATTTTGTTGTAGATTTAATCTGAAATGAATACATTTGTCATTTTTCCCCATCAATCCACACTCAGTAACCCATAATGACAAAGTGAAATTTTCTGCAAATTTCTTAAAAATCATAAGGTGAAATTCCTGTTTTATATAAGTACTCAGACCCTTTGCTGTGGTTTGATGCATCCTGTTTGCTTTAATTCTTTTAGGGCAGATATCGACTTTTGTTGACAGCCGGAGTTGAGGGTGGCTGTCAACTTTTGTTCACATCCAGGGGCAGAGGGCGACAATGAGCTGTAAACATCGACAAAACTCACCATTAAGTTATAGGTAGACCCTCTTTACTAGGAGGTGTGACAAAGGATGGCACTATACCAGTGCTTAACCAGACACAGACAGAAACAGGAGGCACACTGATAAAACAAAAATGTTTTTTTCTTCACCTCGTGCGAAACGCCTTCCTCGTTTCCCACAGGCACACAGTCCCAAAACACAGAACACTACACAATACTCTTCCTTCTCTATTTTTTTTCTCCTCCCGGCAAGCTTTGTCTCCCTCTTCCTGACTCTGGCTCTCGGAGTGGTGACTGCTGGCTCCTTTTATAACGCCCCAAAAGTGCTCCAGATGCTCGTTGACCTGCTTCCGGCAGCACGTCTGGGTAAGAAAAAACATTTAAAAGCCGTTATTTTACCGAGTAATAATTTCCGTTTGTTTACACTAATTTGATCTTTACTATCATTTTTTTGAGACTTTCGAATTTCCGTACTTCCATTATCTCTATCCTGCTCTGCATGTGTATCACACCAATGTTTTTGAATTCTTTATGACGTTCTACTTTGTCATCTACTCTTTGTCTTTTATTTCTGGTCCCGGCTGTGGTTAAATCTCTTGGCACAAAGTCTCATCTTGTGGGATGTGAAAGTATCTCTCTGAGAAAGTCACGTCTCGTCTATCTGAGAAAGTCACGTCTCGTCTCTGGATTTTTTTTTATATAATAGATAGATATCATGAAGTTTTTCACAGCACAAAAAAACAACTTCATATTCAAAGATATGCCATATCCCATTATGAAATGGTGCTTTGAAGAGCAATGGAGCTCTGAGGAGTGACCCAACATGGTAAAGAACCATACAGTGCCTTTAAAGAACTAGCATTTTTAACAGTGTACATAGAAAATGAAAATCTCCACATTTCAAAACCCAAATTAAAAATGAGCTCCCACTTAGGTACATTTTTATTTGGTTTTTAAAAGGTTAAGAATAAGTCGCCTGCCCTTACAGACACTTGTTGTTGGATTTCGGTTTGCACCACATGGAGCCCATTAACATCTGATTGAATTTCTTATTCACCTTCACTGCAGGCTAAGGAGATCTTCGGCTCGCCTGGACCTCTGAGGCTGGGCAGTGCAAACCGCGCACTGACAACATGCTTTGGCCATTAACAATTTTCACACAACATAAAAAACCCGAGCCGTGCCTCATTGTGGTGTCTTAAATTTCCTGAGCGATGCATTATTCAGCAGCTGAATATTTTTACCGAGCTCCAAGCTTCACTGCATCGCTTGCTTTGTCTCAGACGACAGGAGCAAAGAAGAACTGGGGGGGGTGTGAGGGGCTTTCTCACTCCAAGATTTCCTGAGATAAATAATTAAAGTCACGCTTGGCACTTTTGCTTTAATGTCATGGAACCCTTGTAAAATAAATCACCGTTTTATTGTGGGAGAGTAAGGTGCAATATAATTAGAGTGAAAAACTTACAATGATATTCAAAAAAGGACTGACGAGGCCGAGTCTGTTTGCTCTTCTGATTTTCAGTTAGTCAACAGACCACAAAGCCGCTCCAATCTGCTCCGAAGGGATGAGCCGAGCATGTCAAACATTCCAAGTTGCCTCCATCACATCCCAGACATGCACCGGCTGCTCTTTTTGAATTAGCTGCTATTGAGCTCTGGGTGATACAGCAAATATTTGCACCAGAAAATGAAAAAGGCTAATTAGTAGCAAACTGTAATTAACATCGAGAGATGCCAATTATGTTGCGCTGGAATAATAACAGTGTAAGACTTCTTCTTATGGGTCAAAGCAGTTACCAGAATTAGCAGAGACAAGTCGGGGTCTCTCTCGCTCCATCTCGTCTCTAACAGTAGTAGCATTATATCAATCTGTACAACACGTCCAAAATGTGCATGTGAGATGTGTAGTGAGAGGGACACCTTTTACAAAATCAAAATTTGGATCTGGAATACGATGATCCTGGGGTTTGGTTGTTGCTTTACATGTTGGATCAAGGTGGGTGGATTAATTGGGAGGGTCTTATTATTCTGATAAAGTCATATTGAGTGAACACCAGCCAGTCCAGTTGCCTTGAATTTTGCTTTCAGAGCTAACAGCACACACCAGCATACAGGAGCTGTCAGCGAGTCACTGCCACAGGAATCGACCGGCTTGCCTGGCTCTCCTAATTAAAACCACCCTGGCAATTAACCTTGACACAAATTCTCCTTTTTAATTAACTTTTGCAGTCTACAAGCAGCGGTCACCACAGCGCAAACTGCCAGCTGGGAAACATTTGTTCTGTGTCAGCTACTTCTCCGGAGGATAGCAGCGTAAGGCTATGGCAGGTGACCCCAGGGGGCCAGCGCAAGAGGAACACGACTGCAAATGAGGCAATTCCAAAAATTCAAAAACAAAGAGTAAAAAAAGAGAGTCGTTTGAAAAGTGGAGACCCTACCTTTGGTGTAAACCCAAAACATGTCCTGTCCTACGATGAGGGTGTTGTTTTACCCAAGTGTGACCAGTGTGACAACAGGCACTATATCAGTGCCTGACCTGACACAGACAGACATGGGAGGCACACTTATTAAACAAATAAATGTTTTTATTTTATTTTCTTCTGCCTTTGGGCAATGCCTTCCCAATTCCCACATGCACAACATAGTCCAAATAGCACAATTACATGACGTCTCTTCTTTATGTCCTCCACTCCTCTCCGGCAAGCTTTGTCCCTCTCCTCCCGTCTCTGACTCCCAGAGTGGTGGCTGCTGGCTCCTTTTATAGCCCACCCAGAAGTGCTCCAGGTTTTTGATGATGTGTGGCAGAAGAACCGCCCACACAGGCTCTGGAACAACTGCAGCACCCCCTGCATCCCAACAGGGTCATAGAGAACTCCACCTCCCATGGTGCCCTGCGGTAATCCGAGGAACCACTGCCACCCTGGGGGGCTGCCATCTAGTGTCCCGGGAGAGGTTCTGTTCTGACCAGGCTTGCTCCCCCGGTCCATGCAGTGAAGAGGCGTCCTGGCTGTCTGTGACACCAGACAATAGATATTTGTTCAAAACAATTGATCATTTTACTTGTTCAAACAAAGTCTGAAAAGCTGAGATCTGCATCCTCCTCTAATTGTTATAAGCGATATGACCAGGGGACTACTGAGAGGGCTACACACAGGAAAGCCTGAGGGACCAGATGGAGTCAGTCCTCAAGTTCTTAAGACCTGTGCAGATCAACTTTGCGGTGTCCTCTGTCACCTGATCAGTCTGCCACTAAGGCTCCAGAAAGTGTCACTGCTGTGGTAAACATCTTGTATTGTGAGGTGGACACTGTGATGCTTTGTGCTTCTGGGACCCTTAATCCTGGACCTCTAGTAGTTCATGTACTGATTGGAAAACAAGAAGTGAGTAAGACACACACAGAAACATTTTAAGGAGTGACCAAAGGCTGTCAAAAACCGGTGTCATGCAAATTCAGTGACATAAAAAATGATATGCAAGAAGAAAAAAAAAACATTACTATTTGCACATTGTCACCCACGTGAATTTGGGAGGCAGGCTTAGCGTCTAACCGAGGGCAGAAAACAAGGGGAGGGATTGTGGAAGTGCACTAACCTGTCTTCTTCCTCTTCTGCAGATCACTTGAAGAGAAACCCGCCTAAAACTCCTTCCAGTTCTTGCACTCCCCTTCCTAGCCACACCTCCTACTGACCTCACTTCTGGTTTGAATCCTACAGACCCGCCTCTTCCTTCCCGCCACTATAAAAGCCTAGCACCTTCCCTTCCTAGTTTGTTCCTATTTAGATGCTGAACCAGACAGTTCTCTGGAGCGATGGCATTCATTACCTCTTTTGTGTACAATATACAGGGTGGATCCCCAACTCTTTTTCTGCCTTTTCTTTTGTTTTAACAACAAGTTTACAAATTACACCTTCTGGCTCTGTCGAAATGAATATAAATTAAAAAGGAAAGATTTTCTTCTTCAAAGAGTATTAATGAAGGTCAGGAAGTTCTACCATGAAAAACCACAAAAACAATAATCTGAAGAATCCAATAAGGTCCAATAAGCACCTAGCCCACCAGCCCTCCACTCCTCTAAGTAATTCAGAGGTCTACTCCAAAGCACCCCTCTGTCTATCCTCACTGATTCTCTAAGCAAAGGAAGCTACAGACCTGGCCCAGGTGTCCCACATGGCTCATCATCCTAATAACCTTGTAACAATCACCCGATATGGGATGTCATCACTGCACTTCACCACCCGAGAGGGAAGTGGACGAAGTTTGAAGGCTATAACAGCATTAAAATATTTGGTCCTCGGCCCCTCTTCTCCCCTTTACGCGCCCATCAATACTTGAAAGGAACCAGATGATAGTTGGACTGGTTAAATTAGCAAGTGTATTGTAATCCAACGTTGGTACATTCACAGCGCTCATTAGTGATCACTTTTTTCCCAGGATGGCCTCCCCAGCTTCCCTACCCCCAGCGGCCAAATCTTGATCTCTGGATTGAACCACACATGAAGGGAAAAGGATCTCAAATAGAGAAAGATTAAATGTAGTCTGTGAAATGGTGAAGAATCCTGTAGCACAGTTCTTACTGCATCTTCTTCTTCTTCTTTCGGCTACACCCTTAGGGTTTGCCACAACGGATCATCTTCGTCCATATCTTTATGCCCTCGTCATCTTGTTCTGTCACACCCATCACCTGCATGTCCTCTCTCACCACATCCATAAACCTTCTCTTAGGCCTTCCATTTTTCCCCTTACCTGGCAGCTCTATCCTTAGCATCCTTCTCCAAATATACTCAGTATCTCTCCTCTGCACATGTCCAAACCAAGGCAATCTTGCCTCTCTGACTTTTTCTCCCAACCATCCAACCTGAGCTGACCCTCTAATGTACTCATTTCTAATCCTAATCCTATCGATCCTAGTCACACCCAATGCAAATCTTAACATCTTCAACTCTGCCACCTCTAGCTCTGTCTCCTGCTTTCTGGTCAGTGCCACCGTCTCCAGCCCATATAACATAGCTGGTCTCACTACTGGCCTGTTGACCTTCCCTTTCACTCTTGCTGATATCCGTCTGTCACAAATTACTCCTGACACTCTTCTCCACCCATTCCACCCTGCATGCACTCTCTTTTTCACCTCTCTTCCACAATCCCCATTACTCTTTACTGTTGATCCCAAGTATTTAAACTCATCCACCTTCGCCAACTCTACTCCTTGCATCCTCACCATTCCACTGACCTCCCTCTCATTCACACACATGTATTCTGTCTTGTTCCTACTGACCTTCATTCCACTCCTCTCCAGAGCATATCTCCACCTCTCCAGGGTCTCCTGAACCTGCTCCCTACTATCACTACAGATCACAATGTCATCAGCAAACATCATAGTCCACGGGGACTCCAGTCTAATCTCGTCTTTCAACCTGTCCATCACCATTGCAAATAAGAAAGGGCTCAGACCCAATCCTTGATGTAATCCCACCTCCGTCACTCCTACCGCAGACCTCACCACTGTCACACTTACTGTACCTCCTACATATCCTGTACATCTCTTACATACTTCTCTGCCACACTGGACTTCCTCATATAATACCACAGCTCCTCTCGAGACACCCTATCATATGCTTTCTCCAGGTCCACAAAGACACAATGCAACTCCTTCTGGTCTTCTCTATATTTCTCCATCAACATCCTCATCACGAACATCACATCTGTGGTGCTCTAACTTGGCATAAAACCATACTGCTGCAGCAGGGGACTGTACTTTCTCCGGTCCTGTTCAGCCTATATACATCAGACTTTCAATACAACTCAGAGTCCTGCCACATGCAAAAGTTTGCAGATGACACTGTTATCGTGGGCTGCATCAGGAGTGGGCAGGAGGAGGAGTATAGGAACCTAATCAAGAACTTTGATAAATGGTGCAACTCAAACCACCTACAACTGAACACCAGAAAAACCAAGGAGCTGGTGGTGGATTTTAGGAGACCCAGGCACTTCATGGACCCCGTGATTATCAGAGGTAACTGTGTGCAGAGGGTATAGACCTATAAATACCTGGGAGTGCAGCTGGATGATAAATTGGACTGGACTGCCAATACTGACGCTCTGTGCAAGAAAGACATAGACTGGCGTCCTTCAACATCTGCAATAAGATGCTGCAGATGCTCTATAAGGTGGTTGTGGCGAGCGCCCTCTTCTACATGGTGGTATGCTGGGGAGGGACACCTCACTCCTGGACAAACTGGTGAGGAAGGCAGCCTCTATTGTAGGCATGGAGCTGGACAGTTTGACATCCGTGGCAGAGCGACGGCCCCGGAGCAGGCTCCTGTCAATCATGGAGAATCCACTGCATCCACTGAACAGGATCATCTCCAGACAGAGTAGCAGCTTAAGTGACAGACTGCTCTATCTATCTATCTATCTATCTATCTATCTATCTATCTATCTATCTATCTATCTATCTATCTATCTATCTATCTATCGATCTATCTATCTATCGATCTATCTATCGATCTGTCTAATCATTGCTTCACTTCTTAACCTACTCACTACTCTTTCATGCTGTGGCTCATCAATTTTATCTCCCTGTAGTTACTGCAGTTCTGCACATCCCCGTTATTCTTAAATATCGGCACCAGTAGACTTCTTCTCCACTCCTCAGGTATCCTCTCACTTTCCAAGATTCCACTAAACAAACTCTTATAGTTCTTACTGCATAATGGAGGGAAAAATAAACGGTCCTCAGGCAAACATGGTTTCCTGGCTGGCTATCCTGAAGAACTTAAAACACGAGTCCAACTCACCAACGGGAGCACCCAGAGAACTTAAGTTCAATATATCACAACCCCTGGCCTCTTCTCGGGGAATCGCCTCACCGTTTCAACTTCGGGGTGGCCACCCACAAATAGTAGACGTCCCTGGGTGAAGTCTGATCATGAAATATTCTTAAGTGTAGATAGTTGAGCTCCTTGCCTTCTGCTTCTCTCTTTTTTTTCCCTCAGTTCTCCATTCCTCTTAAAAAGAATAGTTTCCCATGGAAACATCCATTTCCTGTTTAGATGTCATAGCAACATGACACTCGCAACAGGCAGCTGGAATCCTTATCGGGCCGGGTCCTCCCAGAACTTGGTCGTCCACAATTACGCCTGAAGGGATCTTTCTTACACAACCTCCAGGCCATATAATACAGTGATGGCCAGTCCAGAAATCCAACCTGCTTGTAGTGTTATGTAGTCTTGCTACAGAGGTCTGCATCCCCAGGATTCCTCAAGGGGGGATCGAAATATGGTTTAATGCCAGTTACATTAACCATATCTATTTTGGACTCCGAGTTAGTCCCCTTCTGTACCTGATAGTTATTTGGTCCAAGCTGCTTTAAAATAATTGCTGGCCCTAACTATGTAGGTGCAAGTTTAGAGGTAAACTTACAAGCCACATCAGACAGGTGATCAGTATGAACCCAGACAACGTCATCCACCTCATAGTGCACTTTCCGATGATGGGCATTGTAATACCTGACTTTTCTTAAGGTTGACCTCACCTACCTAGCCTGTACTTTCTTTCGTAATTGCTCTAGGGTTGCAAGCGTATGATATTGGGGCGTATCTGGCAAAGGGATGGATTCTATCCACCGATCTAGTGGGCCCCTAATCTGATGTCCAAGGGCAACCAGAGCAGGGGTTCCACCCAAAGCCTCGTGTTCCACTCAGTAAATGTATCAACGTTGGATTACAATACGCTTGCTAATTTAACCAGTCCAACTACCATCTGGTTTCTTTCAAGTATTGGAGGGCGTGTAAAGGGGAGAAGAGGGGCAGAGGACTGAATATTTTAATGCTATTATAGCCTTCAAACTTCATTCAGTTCCCTTTTGGGTGGTCAAGTCTAGTGATGGCGTCCCATGTCGGGAGATTGTTACAACCTGTCTAACGAAGGAAACAACAGTGTGTGGCCGAGTCCTCTCAGGAAGCCCACAGGCTTGTCTCTGTGTCTCACTCACTCCTGGTTTTTAATCAGTTCATGAATTACTAGATGTCCAGGGTTTGGGGCCATCTTAACATATGGGCACAATGGGCAGTGGCCGGGGGAGATTCAAGCACTATGTGAGCAACACTGGAGCACCACAAGGAACAGTCCTGTTTCCTTCTTGCTTCACTCTGTGCACCTCAGACTAAAAATATAACACCAGATCGGGTCACTCACAGAAATCCTCAGATGATCCTGCACTTATGGGGTGTATAGATAAAGGGGATGAGTACAGGAGTCAGGTGGAGAAGTTTGAGAATTGTCTGCAACCCAACATTGGTGAAACCAAAAATTTGGTTATTGACTTCATCTTCACCAATGAGCTTTTACTCCCTATCAGTAAACAATGTGTGGATTTAGTGGTGCTGCACTTCTACAAGTACTTGGGGGGGCACAAGCTAGACTGGTCTCATAACAAAAGAAATATCATGCTGTGGTGTGCTGGGCTGGTAACATCACTTCAAGAGATGACCACTGCCTCAACAAGCTAATTAAAAAGGTAGGCTCAGTTATGGGACACACTCTGAACTCTCTGGAGGAACTACTCCATTACATCCAGGGATTTTTCCCCAGCCTGTATTTATTTTCTTCTTTAATGTTGCTTTGCCTAAGCTTACGTTATGCTTTTATGTTATTTCTCTCAGTTTGGTGTGTCCGGGGATTGACAGGAGGAGGAATACAGGGGTTTGGTGAATGACTTTGTGGGATGGTGTCAGTCAAACCAACTGCTGTTGAACACTTCCAAAACCAAGGAGATGGTCATGGACTACCGCAGGTCTAGACCACCACTGAGACCTGTCTCCATTGAAGGGGTTGATATTTCAAGACCTATTAATACCTTGGAGTGCAGTTGGATGACAGGCTGGACCGATCAGAGAACAACAAAGACTGAGTACAGGTTTTCTGAGGAGGTTGGGCTCCTTTAGCATATGTAAGAAACTTCTGCAGATGTTCTAACAGTCGGTGGTAGCCAATACTCTCTTCTATGCTGGGGGGATAGCATGAAGAAGAGAAATGCTGATTGTATTGACAAGCTATTCAGGCGAGCAGAGTCTGTGGATGGAATGGAAATGGACTCTGGTGACAGTGACAGAGGGGAGGACACTATGTGATCTGCTATCTATTATGGACAATGAACATCACCCACTATACACCAGCATAATTAAGCAGAGAAGTTTGTTTAGTGGTAGTGATATTATAGAACTGCAATATAGATTGATACAAATGATCTTTTGTCCCCATAGCCATTAGGGTAGGGTATAGTTGGGTTCTGAGCCTGATGCTCCTTCTCTGCTCATAAACTATATTAGCTGTATTAACTATTCACTACATTCGATATCTCACTACTTAGTCACTACTGTACAACCATTTTTCATAATATGTCACTTTAAGCATGGTATCCTATAAGCATAAACCATGTCACTTTATTACTTATTTTTACTTTAGTATTATGTCACTGTAGTATCTGTCACTTTATTATTATTATTATTATTATTATTATTATTATTATTATTATTATTATTATTATTATTAATATGTGCCACCTGTCAACTTTCTTATTACTATTATTTGCACAGTTCCTATTGCACTGGCATTCACCATATACATTATGGACTGCCTTATGGATAACAGCCCCCAAGTACTGTGCATTTGGCAGCCTGTGCTTACTTAATCTTATTTGTAGAGCATGTACTTAAATGTTTGAATCCAATCTGGTATAATTCTTGGCTACTGGTACTTACATTACCCTCAGGCTCAATAAAGTACCTATCTATCTATCTATCTATCTATCTATCTATCTATCTATCTATCTATCTATCTATCTATCTATTTTATAGTGCCTTTCATATCTATCTATCTATCTATCTATCTATCTATCTATTTTATAGTGCCTTTCATATCTATCTATCTATCTATCTATCTATCTATCTATCTATCTATCTATCTATCTATCTATCTATCTATTTATTTTATAGTGCCTTTCATATCTATCTATCTATCTATCTATCTATCTATCTATCTATCTATCTATCTATCAGTTATATAGAATCTATCTATCTATCTATTTTATAGTGCCTTTCATATCTATCTATCTATCTATCTAATGACGCAATCTGGGTTCAACTGCCTTTTTAGGCAAACCCTTGTTCACTTCTTATTTGTTCTTCATTTGCTATTTATAAAAAATACTTCTGCATTTCATCTTCATAAATCTTCATTAAAGATTTAGTATTTGGAATTGTCTCTCAAGCCAGAGCCTTATACAGTTCCTCTCCCTTGTGGGACATTCCTGCATATTTTCAGTATATTTTGTGACATTTAAAGAAGTATTTTGAATTTTTGTAAGCCAAATTGCCTTTTGGGCCTGTGTATGCTGAGGCCTGCCTGTAGCGTTTGGAGTCAGGTTTCTTGGGGCTTGGACTAACACCTGACACTCCAGTGAAGGTTCTGGCCTGGTGGATGGGGCCTTTAGAGGTCCTCACACATTTTTGTGGTTCTTTTTGGTGTTGGGTCTGAGGCGCCCCCCAACACGTACACACACACACACACACACACCACCTGTATTAAGCAGATTCACTTTTTTCAAGAGCTGCACCCTCCTCCATCCTCTTGGACAGGTAGCCCTGAGCGGGTGGCTTTCCATTCCAAGATGGAGCTGGGTCTTGGTGCCTCACGGGCATGTCACTGAGACTGTGTGGTCTGACTCGGCATGCCTAAAATGTTTTTAAAGTATTAAATCACGGGAAACAGCGAGCGGCTGGCTGCGGCAGGCACGTGGAGAGACATTGATAAATGAAGCACTTTGTCGAATGCCTGAAGAGTGCAGGCTGAGCACAGAAGAAAAATGGGTCATCAATTCTGCAGCAGGGCTCGCTGCAGGGATGTTTGTACAGCCTTGATGCTTCGGAGTGTGGGGCACTAAAGGCGCACTCATCACTCTGCCATGACAGGCCAAGTAATTAAGGGACTCTAGATTATCAGATGTTAATTACTAGCTGATGACACTATTTTATTTTTAAAGGGTTTCAACTCCACATATATAGACTAGCGGGGGGAGGGAGTGAAAGGTGAAAGGAAAAGTGAGGTGGTGGGCTTTACAAAAGGTGGAAGGAAGAAAATGAGACTGCTGGAACTGCAGTCCTAGGGGCCTGACTTTGTGCAATTACAATTTCAGCTCAATCAGTTTTGATTTGAATTTGTGTGATGTTCTGGCACAGAATAAAATGTAAGTCCAAAATAAGATGTGGATGAAGGTAGATATTCCCTACCAGTGGATGGCATTTTTTCAGTCAGGGGTGACTATCATGACTTACAATCCAGAGTACACATTAATATCTCAAGATGCCAGTCTGTTTAGGATTCCAGGGATTAATAAAATAACAGTGGGAGGTCGAGCTTTTAGTTACAGGACCCCTTAAACTGTGGAATGGTCTGCCTGATAGTATAAGAGATGCCCTTTCGGTCTCAGCTCTCAAATACCAGCTGAAGACTCACAACTTCAGTTTAGCACACCCTGACTAGAGCTCTGTTCTCTGTTGTTAGTCGTTAGTATTAAAACATAATAATATGGTTGTTATAATTTCTTACTAATGCTCACCTATTCTGTTTCCCTTCTCTTCTACTCACATGTGGCACTTGGTGCCACTGCTCTACTGCCAAGTTGTTTGTCTGCCTATGAAACAATCATTTCATAAATCATAAAGGAGCACTGGAATCATTGGGTAGAAGGGTTTGTTCATCTGATTGGCCGGCCCAGCACTGACTCAGCTATGTAATGGGTAATAGTGGGGAGGCAGTTTGATGGCCAAGATTTCCAGGACTCTGAACAAATGTATATCCTCATATGTGATAGTTCTGTATTTAGTGACCGATTCCTGAGATGGCCATAATAGATTGGCCATCTAGACCTGTGAAGAGGATTACTTGTGTTCTTTGTTCTGTGTATTGTATTCACCACATTATTTAACACTCATTGCTCACCCGGCCTCCCTGGAAGTGGGGCTCTTTCTGAAATGCCTTTCACAAGATTTTTATTTTCCAACTCTTAAAGAGTCAGGGCTGCGTAAATGTCAAAAGACAGGGCCTGTTAAAACCCACTACTGCGCTCCTTGTGTGACTTTGGGCTATACAAGAAATACATTTTGTTGTTGTTGGTAAGACTCTGTGTTTCAAACCAGCTGTGTACCTTCTCTGCTGGAAAATATTCTCTTATGATAAAGAGTGAACCAATTGGTGTCTACATCTATCTATCTATCTATCTATCTATCTATCTATCTATCTATCTATCAATCTATCTATCTATCTATCTATCTATCTATCTATCTATCTATTATATAGTGCCTTTCATATCTATCTATCTATCTATCTATCTATCTATCTATCTATCTATCTATCTATCTATCTATCTATCTATCTATCTATCTATCTATCTATCTATCTATCTATCGTGCCTTTCACACTGTTTATCTATCTATCTATCTATCTATCTATCTATCTATCTATCTATCTATCTATCTATCTATCTATCTATCTATCTATCTATCTATCTGTTATATAGTGCCTTTCGTATTATCTATCTATCTATATATCTATCTATCTAGATGGCAGCCTCCCTGGGGTTCAGTGGTGCCTCGGATTCCTGCAGGGCCTCATGGGAGTTGGAGTTTGATGCAGCCCTGTTGGGGTCCACAGGCACTACCAAGGGGTGCTGCAGCAGGAGTTGCTAGCTCCTTTTGGGCACTGGTTTCGCCACACCCAGAAGTGCAGCTGGATGTCGGCAATCAAGCACCTAGAGCACTTCCAGGTGCCTTATAAAAGGAGCCAGCAGCCACCACTCATTGGCCAGAGTCGGGAGGAGGAGGACAAAGCTTGGAGGAGTGGTGGTAGAAGAGAAAGGAGAAGAAAGTATGTGGTGTGTTTGATGGTGTTTGCACACTTGGGCCTGTGGGGATTACGGGGTGAAGAAAAATAAAAGCCTTTTTATTTTATATGTGAATCCAGTGTGAATCTGTGTTGGGTCGGGAGCTTATATAGTAATCTATCTATCTATCTATCTATCTATCTATCTATCTATCTATCTATCTATCTATCTATCTATCTATCTATCTATCTATCTGTTATATAGTGCCTTTCATATTATCTATCTATCTATCTATCTATCTATCTATCTATCTATCTATCTATCTGTTATATAGTGCCGTTCATATTATCTATCTATCTATCTATCTATCTATCTATCTATCTATCTATCTATCTATCTATCTATCATATAGAGGCCTTTCATATCTATCTATCTATCTATCTATCTATCTATCTATCTATCTATCTATCTATCTATCTATCTTTTATATAGTGCTTTTCATATCTATCTATATATCTATCAATATAGTGAGACTTTTGACCCCCCATATTTATTGTGACCACATGGAGGAGCCAGAGAACCCCAAATCACAGATCCAGCAATACACCACAAATTAACAAAATAAAATAAAGGATTCTTATTCTTCTCCCAAACACTTTCCACAATTGTTTCCCGATGTAAGCCCTAATTATGCAATAAACAAACAATAAACTAACAATAAACTGTTTCCTTCGCTACCTCCCTTGAGTTTCACTAGCTGCCTCCCTCCCTGCTCTGACTCGTCCATATGTAGCAGCAGCCTTCCTTTTATGCCAGACCCTGGAGTGCTTCCGGTTCCATGCCATGTCTTCCAGGGAGCATTTCCGGGTCATAAGGAAAGTATGGAGGTCTTCCCTTTGACAGCTCCCTCTCTTAATCTCCAGGAACCTGACAGGACGCACCCTTCCAGACTCCATCTCCCAAGCATCCCTGCGGGTGTCCCAACTGGGTTCCTATATGAGGACCGCTGCCACATGGCATATGGGGGATTGAACCACTCCCAACTCTCTGCTTCGGCTGGTCCAGCCAACATATTATTCCAGCCGGATAGTTATTACCTTTTCCAGCCTGCCATCCCATCTGTCCTTCGATTTTGGCCTCCCATCTAGGTAATAACACATCCTCCTTTCCAGTCAGGGATGCCCATTCTACTCCTACTGCATATATATATATATATATATATATATATATATATATATATATATATATATATATATATACATACATATATATATATATACATATATATATTATATATATATATATATAATATATATATATGCATATATATATTTATATATATACTGTATATACACTAGAAAATACCAAGGCTCAAGAGAGAAGTAGTGTGTTAAAGAAGCAATGAAAAAGAAAAGGAAACATTTTGAAAATAACGTAACATGATTGTCAATGTAATTGTTTTGTCACTGTTGTGAGTGATGAGTGTTGTTGTCATATATATATATATATATATATATATGTATACATATATATATATACACATATATTTATATATATATATACATATATATATTTATTTACACACACACACATAAACATATATATATACATATCTATACATATACACATATATATACACTTAACCTACCTTGCCTGCTGGTGGTGGTCGGAAGGATTGGTGGCGCCAGTGTTCGCAGCCTCATTTCTGTCAGTGTGCCCCAGGGCAGCTGTGGCTACATAGTAGCTTATCATCACCAGCGTATGAATGTGTGTGTGAATGGGTGAATGACTGTTGTGTTGTAAAGCACCTAGGCTGGTTCTTGAACTCTAGTTAGGCGCTATATCAAATACAGGCCATTTACCATTTACCATTTACATATATACATACATATACATACACACATACATACATACACACACATATATACACACAAATACATATATATATATATATACATACACACACACATACTATAAACATATATATACATATACATACATATCTACATATATACACACACAGCTATTTCGTATCAGTGCAATACGCTGTTTGTTAAAACGGATGACTCCCGCTCTTACGTGCAAGTGTGCGTGGATATTATGAACTATCGATTTGTTCAAGTTCTATTTAAATTTTAAATAGAAGGAATTTTTATTTAGCCGACAGAAATATCTTTGGTAGGAATGGTAAAAACAGACAGGAATATTATTTGTGAATAAATCAACTCAAACCTTAAACAACTTATAATATTTTGCTCTCCATAAAAATATATCCTGTCTAAATTATACAAGTTAGAAATAAACGTTAAAAGAACAAACATTCAAATTTCTTTACTCTTATGTAATTTTATATAAAAAATAAACTTAGATTTTAAATATCCCAAAAGATTTTGCTCTCCATAAAAATATATCCTGTCAAAATTATACAAATTCAAATATGAACATGCTGCATAACAAAACCTGGAAATATAAATAAAATGTGTTCCTTTCAGCAATAACAAATCAAATCATTCAGTTGTCTTTGCTCATATGTCATTTTAGAGCTGGACGCCTGGCATCTTTTTGGCCACAGGTTCGTTTCTGTTTGTGTGAGGTTCTGTGTTGTGGAGATTCTCAGGATGGATTGCAGGTGCTCATCAGTGAGGCGACTCCTGTGTGCTGTTTTGTTAGTCTTTATCACTGAGAAGAGCTTCTCACACAGATATGTGCTACCAAACATGCACAAGGTTCGAGCCACATGTAGACGGACTTTTTTTGTTCTTCAAAGTCACCAAAGCGCCGTGCAAACTCAGTTTATCAGCAAAGTAGTCGTAGTGACGACTTGGCTTAACATTACTTGGCAACACAAGGTGCACTGGTGCATTTGTGTCTCCCATAAAAGCAGCTTCACTTGAAATCACTTTGTGATTGTGCACGGGTAAAAACGTCCGCTGAAGTGTCAGATTCTTATTTAATTATTCTGCTTTCTGTATCTTCTGCATTGCATTCAGGTTACCCTGATGTTTTGTCTCATAGTGCCGCCTTAGATTAAATTCTGTAATTACAGCCACATTAGCTCCACAAATGAGACACACGGGTTCAGTAAACATATACTCAGCCTCCCATCGGTTTTAAAGGCTCTATTTTCAGAATCAACTTTTCTCTTCAGCATCGTGTGAGCTAGCTTCGCAATAACTTGCAGCATCATAAGCTAGACTTGGTTAACGCGGTAAGTGTTCGCAAGGCAGCTGAAGCGCTGCATTATGGGATCTGTAGTTTATTGTGTTACCAGCGCTTCATATACCGGGCTTTAATAACAATAATACAGTATATAAAATGATCTCGGGCGGATATAATTACGCCGGGCGGATGTGGCCCGCCCTTGAGTTTGACACATATGGACTAAATAGAACTTGAAAAGATATATTTTTTCAAATGTGATCGCGCAATTCAGATAGAGTTGACGCAAGACTACAGCCTGCATGCCTCAATAAGTCATCCTCCCTCGCTCTTACTTTTTACCGTTCATCTAATGAATACACTGAGTATGGCTTTACCAAAACAATCATTGATGGCGAATAAAGTATCCATTATTCGAGTATGTAGATCGGGATATATATATATATACATATATATACCCGCATATCGCAGCGAGAAGTAGTGTGTTAAAAAAGCTAGAAAAGAAAAGGGAACATTTTAAAAATAACGTAACATGACTGTCAATATACAGTATTTGTTTTGTGAGTGTTACTGAGTGTTGCTGTCATCAAGGATTTGATTATCATTATTTCTTTCAATCAGGTTCGTATTTGTAGGATGTGTTGTGTTCAAGTTACATTCCGTGTTTGTCAATCGCTGTAAAGATGACAGGTTTCATTCATCGATTCGTTTCTTACTGCATCAATAAACAGCTCGTCTTCTTCTTTATCTGAGACCTGACACACTGCATGCACGGGTTTTTTTTACACTGTCTTCCTTTAGCGGGACATTGACTTTTTCCAACGTGTGCTTTGTTTCCACAGTAGCTGGATTTATGAATATGCTTATCAGACGCTTCATATTTTTGCTGCCTTTTCAATTGTGTAATTCGGTTTTGTTCAGCTCTTTGGAACTGTTGCTTTTATCTGTGCACTGCGTCAGTTCACGTGAGCCGCCGGTGTACATGCATCGAAGGTTCCCAGCTGTGCTGGTGCCATCTCGTGCTATGTCCATGGCTGTATTTAATGTTACCTTAGTCCTGGCACTTAAAACTTTCTCTCGCAGTTTCGCTGAGTTTGTGTCAAACACCACCCTGACCATCTCATCTTCCTCTCCATAAGCACAGTCCTTGACCCGTGAATATTTAGTGGAAGTTTGCTATTGGATTGCCGCTGACGGACGGCCTTATATGGGCAGGCACTAAATTACAAACGCCAGCGCAGCCTGTCTATGAACTTAATTTAAAGTGTAGGTTTACATCGTGCTTTGTTTCAAGTAGCAGAACTCATGAATATGGTTGTATATGTCACTCGCCGCTTCTTATTGTTTCGCTGCCTTCTCAATTATATAATGCATGTTTTCTTCAGCGCTTTTGAGGTCTTCCTGGTTTTCTATGTACTGCGTGATTACGTGGGAGGCGTGATGATGTCACACGAAACTCCGCCCCACGGCGTTGAAGCTCATCTCCATTACAGTAAATGGAGAAAACAGCTTCCAGTTATGACCATTACGCGTAGAATTTCGATATAAAACCTGCCCAACTTTTGTAAGGAAGCTGTAAGGAATGAACCTGCCAAATTTCAGCCTTCCACCCACACGGGAAGTTGGAGAATTAGTGATGAGTGAGTGAGTGAGTGAGTGAGGGCTTTGCCTTTTATTAGTATAGATATATATATATATATATATATATGCATATATATATATATATATATATATATATACATATATATATATATATATATACAGTAAATGTTGTATATATTTTTATTGTGACACGTGAGTCACTGTCTTGCACCCAAAAGATGAGGCAGAATCTAAGGATTTAGGAAAACCAGCTTTATTCAACTCAAAACAGGAACAGCAAGGTTATTTTTTGAAGCGGGAGCTACAACTCTACTACACACAGACACAGCAAACAGGCAGGGCCAGGTCAGTGGCCAAGGTATAATGTGTATCACCCATTGGGCAAGAGACAAGTATACGCGAGGAGGCAGTAAGCTTGCAATTGCCTCTGTGGTGCTAAAAAACTGTGAGGCGATGTGAACTTACAATTCCCTCGGCGATGGACAAGTAGCTCTCGACACGTCAATTGTGTTTCGGTGTGTCGCTCCATTGGGGAGACAGTTGAAGAATCTCACTCGCACAATGTGCTCTAAGGAACTGGCCTTGGCGAAGATGAAGCAGGTCTTGCAGCTGAGAACGAGAAAGGCAATCAGGGTCAAGCTGCCAAAGTCGGACTGAGCGCCCCTTGACCAGGGAGCTCATAGCTGTACGGAGAAGAATTTGCTGCTTCAAAAACTCATAATCATTCTCAAGAGGAAGGTTTCACAAGACCAGCAGGACACCCCCAGATAAAAACGGGGTAACGATGCCAGCCCAGTTTCGTCTGTCCCACGCATTAACATTGCGGTGTGCTTAAAGGTGAGGAGGAAACCCTCCAGGTCATCCGTAGGGCTCATCTTCACAAGCAGGTCCCTGGGGTGGGGCAGCAGGAAGAGGAGGCAGATCTTCCAGGTCCAGAGGTAGGAGAATGTACTGAGGGTCCAACTCAGGAGCGTACTGAGGATCCATCAGTGCAACACCCCACTTCTGGTACCACTTGTCAAGCTTGGGTCACAAAGTTGCATAGAGGAGCATCAAAGGTTTTACAAGGAGTAGAAACTTTATTGCTGTTCAGGTAGATAGAAACACAAATCTCTTTCAGAGGCAACCTAGCCTCACAAGGAACAACAGTCAAACCTGACACATCAGAACCCAATTCCTGGTCAAAAGAACACAAAGTCTTCTTCATCAAGGGGGAACAGCGACTTGGAAGCAGCGACTGGAGCAGAGGGAGTCTGGAGGAAGAGAGCCAGGAGAGTGAGAATGCAGGATGGCCGCAGCTCAGTCTTTTAAACGTTCAAAGCCCTGTGTAAGGAGCACGTCACGCGGCAAGCCTGCTGCTGATCTTGCAAAGAGGAGCTGTAAGAGTGTGTCTGTTTCCCATTGAAAAACTGTTTAAGAGGGGGTTTCTGAAGGGCAACCACGCCCCCCTGCAGCAGCGGTTACAATATATATATATATATATATATATATTGTCTGGGATGCCAGGGGCAACAACCTGGCTGGGACGCCTGGTTGCTTTAGGGGCCACGGGTAGAGGGCTTGGAAGCCCAACCCTGTCAGGACCCGTGATCACCGCCAGGGGGCGCCCCAATGCCTTGGGAACCCTGGACCTCAGCACTTCTGCCACACCAGGAAGTGCTGGGGGGAAGAGGAGCAGGTACACCCGGAGAACTTCCGGGAGGACAGCCGGCACTTCCGCCGCACTGGGGCGTGTCCAGGGAGGAGTGCTGGGAAACACCTGGAGCCCATCCAGGGAGGAATAAAAGGGGCCGTCTCCCTTCATTCGAGGCTGGAGTCAGGTGGAGGCAGGACAAGGCAGGAGAAGAGAGAATGGAGGCGGCCCAATGAGAAGGCATTGTGTGTTGGCCAGGACTTTGTGGGTTTGTGAGAGCACCTGTAAATATTGTAAATAGTGTAAATAAACGTGTGGTGGTGATTTAACAACACATCTGCCTGTCTGTGCCCGGGCCGCGTCCACTATATCTATCTATCTATATATATATATATATATATATATATATATATATACTCAGCAAAAAAGAAACGTCCCTTTTTCAGGATTGTATATTTCAACAATAATGTTTTAAAAATCCAAATAACTTTACAGATCTTCATTGTAAAGGGTTTAAACAATGTTTTCCATGCATGTTCAATTAACCAGAATCAATTAATTAACATGCACCTGTGGAATGGTCGTTAAGACCTTAACAGCTTACAGAAAGTAGGCATTTAAGGTCACAGTTCTAAAAACGCAGGACACTAAAGAGACTTGTCTACCGACTGTGAAAAACACCCAAAGAAAGATGCCCAGGGTCCCTGCTCATCTGCGTGAACGTGCATTAGGCATGCTGCAGGGAGGCATGAGGACTGCTGATGTGGCTAGGGCAATAAATTGCCATGTCCGCACTGTGAGACGCCTAAGACAGCGCTACAGGGAGACAGGAAGGACAGCTGATCATCCTGGCAGTGGAAGACCACGTGTAACAACACCTGCACAGGATCGGTACATCGAATATCACACCTGCGTGACAGGTACAGGATGGCCACAACAACTGCTCGAGTCACACCAGGAACACACAATCCCTCCATCAGTGCTCAGACTGTCCGCAATAGGCTGAGAGAGGCTGGACTGAGGGCTTGTAGGCCTGTTGTAAGGCAGGTCCTTACCAGACATCACCAGCAACAACGCCGCCTATGGGCACAAACCCACCTTTGCTGGACCAGACAGGAGTGGCAAAAAGTGCTCTTCACTGATGAGTCACGGTTTTGTCTCACTAGGGGTGATGGACGGATTCATGTTTATCGTTGAAGGAACTGAGCACGTCTGGGACCTGTTGGATCGCAGGGTGAGGGCTAGGAAATGTCCAGGAACTTGCAGGTGCCTTGGTGGAAGAGTGGGGTAACATCTCACAGCAAGAACTGACAAATCTGGTCCAGTCCATGAGGAGGAGATGCACTGCAGTACTTCAAGCAGCTGGTGGCCACACCAGAGACTGACTGGTACTTTTGATTTTGAGCCTCCCTTCATTCAGGGACACATTGTGAAACATTTTTAGTTTATGTCTTATGGTGTTGACTCTTTTAGTGTTCATACAAATATTTACACATTAGGTTTACTGAAAGTAAAAACAGTTGAAAGTCAGAGGACGTTTCTTTTTTTGCTGAGTATCCCAAGGGTGACATCACTTCCTCCGCTCTCCTTTAAAGCCTTCATCTTTGTGCCAACAAGGCAGTTCATTTGTGGATTCAATATCCATTGTAGCCAGGAACAATATACGGGTGGCTGCCCCAAACCTTTTTTTTGGATGGCTCTGTCGTTCTTATGACTATATATGTATACATATATATATATATTTTTTTAAGACGTTCATTTGTACCACAGAGATGCTTTTCACCAGCCTGTGAAAATAAAATAAAACAAAGAATTTAGGGAAGGGTGAGTGTAGAGAGGACCTTGAAGAAGACCCGCTCCAGAGTGCACACGACTTCAATGACCCAAAGCGTACAGCCAAGACAATGCTGGGGTGGCTTCAGGACAAGTCTCTGACTGTCTTTGAGTGGTGATTAAATCCTTTATAACTTTGCAAGATGCTGAAAAATTAGTTCACGTTTTTGTTTTTAGTCGACTAGATTACAGTAACGCACTCCTCTCAGGACCACCCAAAAAAGACAACGAGTACTGAATGCAGCTGCCAGAATCATAACTAGGAAAAGAAAATCCGAGCACATCACAGCAGTCTCAGCGTCATTACACTGGTTACCTGTGTCATTTAAAATTAAAATACTGCTTATGGTTTACAAAGCCTTAAATCATCTGCTCCATCCTATATTTCAGAATGTCTCTCACCTTACACTCCAAATCATAACCAGAAATGAGTGTCTGCTTAGAATTTCAAGAGCTAAACTTAAAAGAAGTGGTGAGGCGGGTGGCCTTCTGCTGTTAGGCACCTTAAATCTGGAATAGCTGACTGATAGGCTAATATGGTGGAGCACTTGAAAAAACTGCATCTGTCTTCCAACCCACTACATCCTAACTACAGGTACACTGGGGTCTGTTGGAGCCAATCCCAGGCAGCACAGGGGGCAAGGCAGGAATGGAAGCACACCGCAGGGCACACACACACACACACTAGGGACAACTTAGGATCGCTGATGCACCTAACCTGCATGTCTTTGGGAGGAAACCCACGCAGAGAACATGCAAACTCCATGCAGGGAGGACCCGGGAAGTGAACCCGGGTCTCCTAACTGCGAATCAGCAGCGCTACCCACTGTGCCACTGTGCCACCCTGCTATAAACTCATTATTTTAAAATGGCGTTCTCATAGCCTCATTTTAATGTAACCCTGATATTCTGTATATGTATTTAATTATCATTTTTATCATGGCTCTGCAATCTGTACTAACTCGTATTTTCTCTGCTCTTCTTTTTCTAGTTTTCCTGTGTTGCTGATCTGCGCCCCCAACCACCATCTGATCAAAGCACTGTGATGTCCTTACATTGATGGATTGAAGGCCAGAAGTCCACATGACCATCATCATCAAATTCGTCCATGTGAAGCTTGAAAACCATGAGGGCTGATCGAGATCATTGTTGTTAAGTAGGATGCCGAGTGGGGGCCGGGTGGTCTCGTGCCCTCGCAACCCCTGCAGATTTAGCTCTTTTTTTTTTTCTCCAGTTGTCTGGAGTTTTTTTTTTGTTTGTTTTTTCTGTCCTCCTGGCCATCAGACCTTACTTAATTCTTTGCTACCTACTATTGCCTAATCATATTTTGATATTTTTCTTCTTGTAAAGCACAACATTTGTATGAAAATGTGCTATAGAAATACATGTTGTTGTTGTTGTTGTTGCTGTTGGTGCAGCCAAAGCCCACCCTAAAACTCCATAGAATGTCTGTGGAGAAGACCTTAAGATGGCAAGAACCTGAAAGGATCTGTCAGGAAGAAATGTGATAAACTACCTCAATCCAAGAGTGCAAAGCTTGTAGAGACTTAACCCAAGAAGACTCAAAGCTGGAATTGCTGCCAAGGGGACTTCTCCTGTACAAAACATGGAATTAAGGGTCTGAATATTTCAACGGATGGGGGATTTTAGGTTTTGATTTTTAGCAAATTTGCAAACCTTTCTGAAGCCCTGTTTTCATTTTGTCATTATGGATTATTGAGTGTAGACTGAAAGGCAAAAACTGCAAATTTATCCTTTTCAAAGGAAATCTACAGCACAATCAAGTGTGCAGAAAGTGAAGGACCCTGAACGCTTTCTGAATCCACCATAGTAGTCCATAATGCTTCGAGCTCCATTTATAATTCCATAACACCTTTGTGAACAATGAAGAAATACAAGAAAAAAAAATAACATGAGTAAGAAACATCCAGTTCTCTTTAGCCCCATTATCCTCAAGAGCTCACTGAGTTCACTCTGCCATATGGCTTCTATGTGCATGTGGACCACCGCTTGGCTGTCTGTGATGTTTTTCTTACCCCCCATCAGTCCATAAGCACTACTGAGTCTGTTTCCCTCTTCGTGGTCGAGTACACCTATTGTTATATTCTACCTTATTTGAGCACATCCATGCTTTACAGAACAAAAAATTCTGTTCAGGATAATCTGCTTTCAGATTGTATCGGTGGTCAGTCTTCCTTATCCGACATGCCCAAAGACCCTGACGCACAGAAGAGCTTCTGTAAGGCGGCCTCCTATACATGGCTGCCGGCCTCTCACTTTCCAAGAGACTGTTGCTTATCTCAACTCCCGGCACTGGTCAGTAACGTCTGTATGACCGCATTAATACACCGAGTAGCAAGTCAGTGTTGTCGCTGTTTATCGAGAATGCTGCCTCTGCCCTCTGGTACGGCCGCCATGCTTTGTGAAGCAGTGTGACAGGTCAAGAGATGAGCAAAACTGAATTATAAGCACATCGCTGGACAGCCATATCAGGAAATATTAACAGTTATGTTTTTTTATTTTTCAAAGTCCAAGTTATTTTTTCAAAGTCATGCTGCACATAAACCTGCCATGGGAATTTGTGTTCTGAAGTGAATCATTTTTTATAATTTTTTAAAATACTGTTCTTGTTTTGACAGTTTAAAATGGTGTCTACAGGGCACTGGACAACATGATTTAAAAATCATTTAAACCAGCCATAGCACACACACTTTAGAAGAAGCCACCCTCCTGAAGCTAAGCATTGTTCGGCCTGGCCAGTTACTTGGATGGGAGACCAACTAGGAAAAGCTTGGGGTTGCTGCTGGAAGAGGTCTTGGAGAGGCCAGCAGGGGGTGCTTATCCTGTAGTCTGTGTGTGCCTCCCAATGCCCCAGACTGTAAAAATGACACCACCCTTTAGATGAGACATGAAACTGGGGCCCTGACTCCCTGTGGTCATTAAAGATCCTTGGGCATCCTTCCTTGACTGGAAATTCTAAAATCAAAGATGACCCCGAGAGTGGACATCCACAGATATCAATGGAAGACGATGCAGTTGCTGCTGCCAAGCAAGCTCTTGATGAGGAGCCCCAAATCAGCATTAAGAGTGTGACAGAAATGTTTGGACTTCTGAAATTGTCAATTCTCAGGATCCTTTCCTAGCAGCTTGCTTGACCCTGGTTTTCAGAGAAGCCACCTCTTTCCAACTTCTTTCTTTACCATGACAATGCACTGGCGCACCATTCCAAGAAGGCACTGGACTTCATCTAGAACTCTGGTATCAATGCAGTTGGAGCCCCACCATATTCTCCAGACCTGGAGCCTTGAGACTTGTGGCTGCTGTTCTCAAAAATCAAGCAACCGCTGCATGGAACACAGTCACTGAAGCAGTCAAACAAGAGCTCAAGAACTTGGAAAAAACTCCACAAGCAACAAGCACAAGGCAGAAACACGACAACCATCCCAGGGTGAACACAGACTCACTCACTCACATGGGCCAGCTAACCTAAGTCGCATGTCTTTAGACTGTGGGAGGAGACCAGGGCACCCAGAGGTAACCCACACATTAACCATGCAGGGTGTGAATCTGAGTCTCCTTGTTTCAAGAGAGCAGTACCACCACTGTACCAACCATGCCACCCATGTCATATTTTGTTTTTATTAATATTGTACATTAATTACTTTGCCATTTAGTGTTATGTTATCCTCTATGCAATTCCAGTTAAACCCGAGTCAGACTCGAGGTGACGTGTAAAGATGAGCTTTATAGTGTTGAGCCCAAATAACTCTCAGGACAGTATTGCACTGCCATCTAGTGGATGAAATAACATGCTGCGCAACAAAAAGAGAAAACTTCAATGCTTTTGGCCACTTTGTCATAACTCTCGTTAACTCATCAATATTCATAAGTGGGGCGGAGCCTCCAACCAAATACAAAATAGCAGACAAGAAGCCATTGAAACTTAAACTGAACCATCGATAATGATGGCAATGTGAATCAGTCATCAGAAATTGACCTGGATAGTAAAACTGGTGCGTCCAGCATTGTACGACCTGCCTGCTGTGATATGCCCTGTGAAGCTTCACCGCCGTATAACAGTAGCTGTAAGATAAGAAGGCCAGATAATTGTGATTGAGAGGAAGGACAATAAAGACATTATCTTCCGAAGCACTGTACACATTGTGACAACTGTCCATGTTCATGTCACGTGGAATATGGAAGTCATTAAGCTTTGCACTCTGGTAGCCTACAATAACACAAGTGGCATGTCAATCATGTGGATCAGACATTGTGATTCCTCTCTCTCTAAACAAAACAACAAAAAATTACAAGAAAAGTACACAAAGAAACACACTTCTACTGTCCTGATTACAATGCTGGGCTCTGCGTTGGTGACGGGTTCAAAACATGTGAAGGACGTGTGCTAAATCTGCATCAGTACAGCAGTGGATGCCCGACATACCTTTTCTGCTGTGTTCCGCTTGACGTTTTGGTATTTACGTGTTTCTGTTACACGTAATATCGTTTTTTTTTTCTTGTTGAAATAAAAATTACACATTACAATAACATTACACAAAGGGAGCTACTAATGGATGTGTTTTAGTTTTAGTTAACTGTCTGGATTTCTTAAAGTGGTGACCAATCTATGGTTCTTTTTTGAACTCTTTAATACAGGTGCATATACTTTTATTTTTGCTTGACTCTAATTTATTTTTTTTTACTGTTTTCTTCTCTCCATTGGAGTTCAGAAACTTTAAAGTCTGAGCCCCATTTTGGGCCTGTGCAGGCCTTGAAGCCTGCCTGTTGAGATTTGGGGCCAGGCTGCCTGGGGTAAGGCCTGTTTCTGAGACTGACCAGTGAAGCTCTGATCAGGCCTGTTCAAATTTTATTTTTTTGTCATTTTTGTGTTGTTGCATCATTACATGTTGTAGCAGATGGCTGGGGTTCATGCCCAGCTGGAACGCCCAGAGAGTGGAAGGACCGGGAGAGGTGCAGTTTCTCCCCCGGAATGCGAGCAGGCAGCTGCCCTGATGGGTGTTGGGGCCACAAGAACAGATGTTGGAAGCTCAAACCTGTGGGGGGCCCATGGTCACCTCCAGGGGGCTGCAGCACCATAGGAAGTGCTGTCGGAAGAGAATCCTGGCACACCTGGAGTGCTTCCGGTTGCCCATGCAGCACTTCCTCCACACCTGAAAGTACTGCAGGAAAATCATCAGGGTGCACCTGGAGCACATCCAGGTGCAATATGAAAGAGGCCACCTCACTCCATTCGCAGAGTCGGAGTCGAAAGACAGAGGATGGAGCTTCTGGGAGAGGAGTGAAGGCGGCAGTAAAAAGGAAAGAAGGAAAAGGACTGAGCATCGTGGGGTTTGTGCACTGTGTGCATTGTGCTGTGAAAACATGTGTGTTTTGGGACTTTTGTGTGTCCTGTATCTGTCTGTGGTCGGGCTGAACTTCCACAATGTTCTGTTTACCTGTGTCTTTCTTGATATTACTTCAGCACTTGTCATGTGCCCCCCATCTACTTTTTATTATTTGCCTTCTTCCCCTTGGCAATATCTTTTGTAAACATAAAATGAATTTCCACTGTTATGCTGATGACACCCTTGCTTGTAAACCCACCTCTTCTTTTCCACCATCTTCGCTTATTGACTGCATTGCTGAACTTAAATCCTGGTTTTCTTCAAATTTTCTTAAATTAAACAGTGACAAAACTGAGGTTCTCATTGGTACAAGATCATCATTATCCATCCATTCATCCATTATCCAACCCGCTACATCCAAACTACAGGGTCACAGGGGTCCGCTGGAGCCAATCCCAGCCAACACAGGGCACAAGGCAGGAAACATGGCAGGGCTCCAGCCCACCATAGTCATCATTATCTTTCACTTGCTATTGATAACTACTTTGTTTCCCCTTCACCTCAGGTCAGGAGTCTGGGTGTCATCCTTGACAGTACTCTATCTTTCAAATGTCACATTAATAACATCACCCGGTCTGCTTACTTCCACCTACGTAATATTAATCGCATCCACCCCTCCCTCACTCCCCATACCAGTGCCCTTCTTGTTCACAGTCTTGTTACTTCTCGTGTGGACTATTGCAATTCGCTCCTCTTTGGTCTCTCTAATAAATCTCTCCATAAGCTTCAGCAAGTCCAGAATTCTGCTGCCCGCATCATTACTCGAACCTCATCTATTCATCATATTACTCCCGTCTTGCAGCAGCTTCGTTGGCTCCTGATTAAGTTTTGAATTGATTTTAAAATTCTGCTGTTAACATTTAAGGCCATTCATAACCTCGCCCCTCCATATCTGTCTGACCTTCTTCATGTTGCCATTCCCTCCCGTAACCTTAGCTCCTCTTCCTCCATCCACCTGACCGTCCCTCTCACCCGTCTAACCACCATGGGGAGCCGAGCATTCAGCCATTCTGGAACTCACTAACTACTGAGCTTAGAAATATCGAATCATTTTCAACTTTCAAATGTAAATTTAAAACTCATCTGTTTAAAATGGCTTTTTCTCTATGATTTCAGTGGCTTTGTTTGGTTTTATTTTTTATATTTTCTGTATTTTCAAATGTTTTAAGTTTTGTTTATAATGTGTTTTTTTTTTATTTATTGTTTGTTTGGTGTCCTTAAATACTTAGAAAGACACCTTGTATAAAAAAATAAAATATATTATTATCACAACAACTGAAGCACAGGTAGGTTAAGGTACATGGTGAGATGGTTGATGGTGGAGATTGAGCCAGTGGTCTTTTAACTTATTGTCCAGCTCCTTAGTCAGTAAACTGCACTGCCTCCCATACTCAGAGTCAGGCAGGCAGTGTGGTGTGGTGGGTAAGACTTTGGATCTACAACTTGAGACTCTGAGGTTGTGGGTCCAGAGACTGAGTGACCATGAGCATGTCATTTCCCCTGCCTGTGCTTTGATTAAAAAACCAAATGAAATGTGACCAATTACACCTCAAACATTGTAATCTGTGCAATGGGCGGCCGGGATACTCACCCAGTCAGGACGACAGAGGACAGCCCTCCCAGTTTGCTAAACTGCCACAGAGCAGGGACGTTCAACCCTGCTGTGGCTCACGAACACCATCAGGGGCCATAAGGATGACGGCTGAGCCCTCCTGTGCAGGACTGCCGTCTCAACCGGAAGCTAATCAGGGAACAGCTGGGGCACTTTCGGGTCCTCTAAAAAGGGGACAGTTGCCACAACTCAGGTGGCAGTGGACTGAGCTAGGAGGAGAGCACAGGAGTGGAGCTTGTTGAAACAAAGGGAAGAAAGGACTGAGCACTGAGGGTATTGTCAGCACTGTGGTTTATTGTGTGCTGTGCCAGTATGTTGAATAAAGGTGTGTTGTGTGACAACAGCGTGGTGTCTGTCTGTCGTCTGGGCCACTGTTACAGCTGTCTTGGATAAAGGCATCAGTCAAATCAGTGGTTCTCAACCTGTGGGGCCGGGCCCCCTTAGGGGGGCACGAAGATGTGAAAAAAAGAAAACAAGAATCAAAAATATCAAAAAAAAAATCTGTTGAAACCAAAACAAATTAACTGAAACTACATTCTGATACTAGAAAAATGAATATAGAGTTAGATAAAAGTCGATAAAAGTTAAGTAGGCATAATAAAATATGCATCTACATTTCAAAAAAATGTTGGGGGGGGCAATTAAAACTGTTATGAAAACTCGGGTCGCAAATACTTAAAGGTTAAGAAACGCTGAGTCAAATACGAGTAATAATAATAACGAGAGGCGGCACGGTGGCGCAGTGGTAATGCTGCTGCCTCGCAGTGAGGAGACCCGGGTTCATTTCCCAGGTCCTCCCTGCATGGAGTTTGCATGTTCTCCCCGTGTCTGCATGGGTTTCCTCCCACAGTCCAAAGACATGCAGGTTAGGTGCATTGGTGATCCTAAATTGTTCCTAGTGGGTGTCTTGTGGTGGGCTGGCACCCTGTCCAGGGATTTCTTCCTGCCTTGTGCCCTGTGTTGGCTGGGATTGGCTCCAGCAGACCCCTGTGGTAGGATATAGTGGGAGGATGGATAATAACGAGTGTCATACTCGTGTGCATGGGAGGCAGTTAAAAGGCTTCGGTGAAGGTAATTCTCTGCCGACCCAGGAGTTGGTGCTGTTTGTTAACGGCTTTTCTTCCCTTTGCAGAAATTAAGATCGACAGCTCTCCGTCTCCAATGTCATTCCCGGTGTCCACCCTCCTGGGCCACCTCATCCTGCCAGAAAACATCAATACCAGAAGAGTCACCGTCTTGGGCAGACAGACTGATGAAGACTATTGTGCTTAACCCACTTTTTTTTTTTTGTTTTACTTTTACGACTACACTGGTTTTGCCACAAGGTGCCCCCAACACATTGACGTTGTCTTGTCTTGTGTTACACCAGGCTACGCTAATGAAGATGGTTATTATCTTTCCATAATGGAACACATCAGCATAAATACAGTTCCCATATGGACATCAGGCCTCACTAGTGTGGTTTGCCCGGTCAAGTCCTCATCTTCAAGCTTTAGTGTAGAAGTTTCAAATATGCGCCTGCAAGTTTGACAACTCTGCTCATCCTCAGCAGTGATCAACAGCATCACATTGCCCTAAAAATATTGTGCCTGCTACAAGTCCCAAAATTGGGCTTCATCTCTCAGCATGATTAGATTAAAATCCCTTCACTGCACTGTCTGAAGACCCCGGAGTCTGCGTTCGAGTCACAGAGGCTACATTGCACTTGAACATCTGAAAGGCAGGATCTCGGTTGGGAGTCAGCAGGTGATGCTCCTGCTGCTTAGGAAAATCACCCCCTCTATAACCATCTACACTTTTTAAATCCCTTCTCTCACTCAGCCTCTGATGTTGAGCAAACTATGCCCACCGTGTTCTGTTCTGACATCAAGGCCAGCTGCCAAAGAGCTGACACAAACTCTCAAGTGACCTTCACCGCCGTGCTGAGTAATCACAATGATGCTTATCTGTGCCAGGCTTCACATCTGCGTCATCAGCTGAGACCCCATGAAATTCAGTCAGCAGTGCAATATGACTCCCAAGCTACCTTTAGAAAGCAGGCTTTGCCAGTCAGTTGGTGCCCAATGTATCTGCTCAGCCTCTGATGGTGTACTCACACTGGGCACGTTTGTTTTGTACCGTACCCAAGCATGATTGTCCCCCTCCCTACTCCCACACTGGCCTGTGCTCACACTGCGTTTAATGTTCTGGGCCCGCTTTCGTCATGACCATGCGACTTCATGTAAAGCCAAAGCAAGATCCAAACTAGGAGTGACAGCCTGCATGTCAAAATAATTTTCCTTATTTTGGGGTTGTTTTGGAGTCTTGTCGTTCAGGATAACACTGTACCCGATTTATTAAGTGTGCCGCGCAGCATTTTGCTGTTGTGACAGATGGCGGCTGGCGCCATTACCTGACCGGGACACATCCATAATGAAAAGACAGGGGGATATGACTTATGAAGGGTGCTATCTCCCCCAAACGGCTATTTGGCATCCTCTGGGGTGTAACAGCCCTTCAGAGTCTCACTGGACTATATGGGACTTGGTATTGGTAGGCTCAGCACTGTTGGGTTCCAGGGATGCCACCACGGGGAGCTGCTAGACCTGCAGAGCCTAGGGTTGCCAGATTAGAAAATTAGAAATACGGGACACTCTTAAAATCTCTCTGTATATTACTATATATACAAATTTATACATGCCCCCAACACACCCAGACCAATATCTATACAGTATATCTATATATATAAAAGTCCATGTGTGTATGTATATATGTATATATGTTCCAGCATCACTTCTGAATGGCTGGAACGATTGTCATGAAACTTGGTACATATATTTCTCATTGGTAGACTAAAAATAGTGTAGGGTGAAATCAACCCTATCCCACCACCTTCTGGGTAGGGTGGGGGGTGATCTTGCAGTCTAGTATGCATGTTATCATCCAGTTGACACTCGGAACAACCACCAGAGGGCGAACTGGAGGTGACTGCCAGCATTCTTTACGTTTGAGCGCCACCGCACCCCTGTTGCTTTTAAAATTAAATAGAGCTGGCCGGTTACGGCCATCAACTGGATGATAGCATACATACAAGACTGTAAGACAAGCACATTAGTGAGTCTCCATTGTTTGTTAATTTATTTTTATTTTTAAAGTTGTGGGTATTTTTTGATTATATTTTTCTCAAACAATTAAAAAAAAAAACATTTTATTTTCCTCCCGGGCAACATTGGGTATTTTACCTAGTATATATATTAAAGGGGCGGCACGGTGGCACGGTGGCACAGTGGTAGCACTGCCGCCTCACAGTTAGGAGACCCAAGTTCACTTCCCGGGTCCTCCCTGCGTGGAGCTTGCATGTTCTCCCCGTGTCTGCGTGGGTTTCCTCCGGGCGCTCCGGCTTCCTCCCACAGTCCAAAGAGTTAGGTAGATTGGTGCTTCTAAATTGGCCTTGGTGTGTGGGTGTGTTTGTGTGTGTCCTGCGGTGGGTTGGCACCCTGACCAGGATTGGTTCCTGCCTTGTGCCCTGTGTTGGCTGGGATTGGCTCCAGCAGACCCCCTGTGACCCTGTGTTCAGATTCAGCAGGTTGGAAAATGGATGGATGGATGGATATACAGTGCATCTGGAAAGTATTCATAGTGCATCACTTTTTCCACATTTTGTTATGTTGCAGCCTTATTCCAAAATGGATTAAACTTGTTTTTTTCCTCAGAATTCTACACACAACACCCAATAATGACAACGTGAAAAAAGTTTACTTGAGATTTTTGCAAATTTATTAAAAATAAAAAAAATTGAGAAAGCACATGTACATAAGTATTGACAGCCTTTGCCATGAAGCTCAAAACTGAGCTCAGGTTTATCCTGTTTCCTCTGATCATCCTTGAGATGTTTCTGCAGCTTAATTGGAGTCCACCTGTGGTAAATTCAGTTGATTGGACGTGATTTGGAAAGGCACACACCTGTCTATAGAAGGTCCCACAGTTGACAGTTCATGTCAGAGCACAAACCAAGCATGCAGTCAAAGGAATTGTCTGTAGACCTCCAAGACAGGATTGTCTCGAGGCACAAATCTGGGGAAGGTTACAGAAAAATTTCTGCAATGAGCACAGTGGCCTCCATCATCCGTAAGTGGAAGAAGTTCGAAACCACCAGGACTCTTCCTAGAGCTGGCCAGCCATCTAAACTGAGCGATTGGGGGAGAATGGCCTTAGTCAGGGAGGTGACCAAGAACCCGATGGTCACTCTGTCAGAGCTCCAGAGGTCCACTGTGGAGAGAGGAGAACCTTCCAGAAGGACAACCATCTCTGCAGCAATCCACCAATCAGGCCTGTATGGTAGAGTGGCCAGACGGAAGCCACTCCTTAGTAAAAGGCACATGGCAGCCCGCCTGGAGTTTGCCAAAAGGCACCTGAAGGACTCTCAGACCATGAGAAACAAAATTCTCTGGTCTGATAAGACAAAGATTGAACTCTTTGGTTGTGAATGCCAGGTGTCACGTTTGGAGGAAACCAGGCACCGCTCATCACCAGGCCAATACCATCCCTACAGTGAAGCATGGTGGTGGCAGCATCATGCTGTGAGGATGTTTTTCAGTGGCAGGAACTGGGAGACTAGTCAGGATAAAGGAAAAGATGACTGCAGCAATGTACAGAGACATCCTGGATGAAAACCTGCTCCAGAGCGCTCTTGACCTCAGACTGGGGCGACAGTTCATCTTTCAGCAGGACAACAACCCTAAGCACACAGCCAAGATATCAAAGTAGTGGCTTCAGGACAACTCTGTGAATGTCCTTGAGTGGCCCAGCCAGAGCCCCTCTCTGGAGAGATCTTAAAATGGCTGTGCACCGACGCTTCCCATCCAACCTGATGGAGCTCGAGAGGTGCTGCAAAGAGGAATGGGCGAAACTGGCCAAGGATAGGTGTGCCAAGCTTGTGGCATCATATTCAAAAAGACTTGAGGCTGGAATTGCTGCCAGAGGTGCATCAACAAAGTATTGAGCAAATGCTGTGAATACTTAGGTACATGGGATTTCTCAGTGTTTTTATATAAAATTTTAATAAATTTGCAAAAATCTCAAGTAGGGCGGCACGGTGGCACAGTGGTAGCGCTGCTGCCTTGCAGTTAGGAGACCCGGGTTCGCTTCCCGGGTCCTCCCTGCGTGGAGCTTTACATGTTCTCCCCGTGTCTGCATGGGTTTCCTCCCACAATCCAAAGACATGCAGGTTAGGTGGATTGGCGATTCTAAATTGGCCCTAGTGTGTGCTTGGTGTGTGGGCGTGGGTGTGTTTGTGTGTGTCCTGTGGTGGGTTGGCACCCTGACCAGGATTGGTTCCTGCCTTGTGCCCTGTGTTGGCTGGGATTGGCTCCAGCGGGCCCCCGTGACCCTGTATTCGGATTCAGCGGGTTAGACAATGGATGGATGGATGGAAATCTCAAGTAAACTTTTTTCACGTTGTCATTATGGGGTGTTGTGCGTAGAATTCTGAGGAAAAAAAATAAGTTTAATCCATTTTGGAATAAGGCTGTAACATAACAAAATGTGGAAAAAGTGATGCGCTGTGAATACTTTCCGGATGCACTGTATATAAAAGTAGAGACATAAGTTAAAAACATAAAGCAAGGATTTTAATGGGTTATGAGGAAAACAAAAGTAAAATCATTTGAAAATTATTTAATACAAGCTAAAAAAATGCTGTCATGTTTTCTGCTTGTAAAACCACTTTATTATTTTTCATCAATTAAAACACCTGCAGCACACTTTTAAATCACATTTGAAACAGTCACCAGCTTAAATAGCCACTGGCTTAAACAGTGTCGTTCTGATGCTGTTTCTCGATGTTCCATTACCTAGCCTTCTACTGGAACATTTGTGCACAAATTATCGGCGCCCATAACAAAAACAAAATGATGTTTACACTAAAATAAAAATAAATGACAATTCATTTACTTGTATATCATGCCAATGATACTAATCCGTAAAAAAAACGGAATGATCAAAATTATCCATGCATCCATTATCCAACCCACTATATCCAAACTACAGGGTCACGGGGGTCTGCTGGAGCCAATCCCAGCCAACACAAGGCACAAGGCAGGAAACAAACCCCGGGCAAGTTGCCAGCCCACCACAGATGATCAAAATTATCATAATAATAATTCTTTAAATTTACTATTCAGAGCGCACTCCACACAGGGAGGACTTGGGACGTGCATTTTCAGAAATATGGAAAAAGTCAAAGAATATAAAGAGCGGTCAGGAAAGTTTTCTACCGTCAAGAATTTACAACACTCTGGCCTGTCTATAATGACATGTGCATCAGGCACCATTTCGCTTTACTGCACTTCTTCCTGATCTGCACACCTCAAGCATTCGATTTCCTCAACTGAGTTTTAAATGCCCAGCCATAAATAATAATACAAAAATCTCCATATAGACTAACCCCAGTGGGCAGTAGAGCCAATTCCAATCAACCTTTCGAAATAAACTCTTCATCCTGGGTAGGTGTATTAACGGCCGGCTCCTTGTTGCTTTGGGATTAGATGGGCACTGGGCAGAGCTGCTGTGGTAATGAAACATCAGGCGACGTCTGCACAGGCTCTTCACGCCTGTCCAAAAGCCCTGCAGACTAAGAGAGAGAGACGGCTTTGCTGCTCTGTCCTGTCCCAGGACACACCATGAACAACAGAAAAGAAAGAGAGAGAGAACGAGAGAGAGAGAGAGACCCCACCCCAACCCCCACAGCCCCAATCCTGCCCCCTCCAAACCAGATGGTGGAACAAAATTAATTCACTGCAGCTTTGGAAAGAATAAATTCCCCTGTCAATTTTCAACTAAACTCCTCCAATTGATTTCCGATGCACCCTTTCCATTTTGCCTTTTGTAAGCAGTACTGTTTGTTCCTGCCGACGCTTCTGACGTTTATCATTCATAAACAATTTGTCTTTGGTGTGGAGCAACAGACGGTCAATTAAACACTTATTATTATGATTGTTTTTTTTTATAAGATTTGCAGGTCATTTAGGTAAATAAGAATCCCAAAAGAAGAAAAAGGCTTGCCTGCTCGAGGCAGTGAGCTGGAAAAATCCTTTTATCTGTGTCTGAGAGAGCCTCCGGCAAGTGCCTAGGTGCTGCCTCACTGGCATTTTAAACAGCATTTCCATTTACTGCACTTGCCACTGGCCTGTTTTCTCCCCCCTAAGGAACAGTAAATGCTGCCTCTGAGGGTCTCGTGGAAAGACAGGCTTGAGCTCAGTCAGCTCATCTTGCATATCTGAAATGGCTGTCAAGGCAGCAGCCTCTTCTTCACGTGGATGTGTTTGGCTTTTGATAGCATGTGGTTGCCTCATGGCTCCCGAGTCCTGGGTGCACATTCTGTGCGGAGTTGGCATGTTCTCCCCTTGTGTGTGAACCCTGGAGTATCTCCCTCATCCTAAAGCCTATGCATGACCCCTCAGAAGGAATCGCTTTTCTAGCTGTGCTTGAGTAGGTTGCACTCTTCTTTGCCAATTGTGCCAATTATGTGCCAGAAATCCATAATGTTTGAAGAGAGGGCCACAAGGATCTACAGTGTATAGCCAGAAGTATATATACCTGCGTTCAGGTGTACCAGTCACCTCCACTGTTAACAGGTGCATAGACTCAAGAACATACTGTAGCCATGCAGCATCCATTGGCAGTAGAGTGGGTCATACTGAAGAGCTCCCACAAGTGAGTATGTGAAATATGTGCTCTGCTAGATCTGCCCCAGTCAACTATAACTGCCATTACTGTGAGGTGGAAATGTTGAGGAGCAGCAACTGCTCAGCCACAAAGTGTTTGACCATTGTGATAGACGACCAGCAGTTCAATCCGGCCAGGATGTCCCAGAACTAGAAAAGTGGAAAATGGCAGCCTTTCCAGGTCACTGCCTCCCGCAGGACGCTAGGTGGCAGCTCCCATGGACAGTAACTGTACCCCGGATTCCCTCAGGGTATCATGGGAAATGGAGTCCATTTTCTCAGCCCTGTTGGGTGCTGTGGGTGCCACCAGGGGGAGCTCATAAAGGACCTGGGGACTCCTACTTTTCTTACAACCATTTGTGCCGTTTGACCCAGAAGAAGAGGAGGAGCACCTCTGAGTCAAGGAATATATAAAGGATTGTTCGAAACCCAGCAAGCTGAGCCGGAGTTGGGAGGGTGTATGACGGAGCTGCTGGGAGTGGAGGATTGTTGTATTGTAATTATTGATTATTGCATTATTGTTAATTGTGGCAAGTGTGGTGCTTTTTGCACTTTATTTAAGGAAAATATTAAAAATTATACTTGGTGCTTTTACACGTGTGTCCTGAATGTCTGTCTTTTGGGTTTCACGGGGCAACAGCGACCCCTAGCATCCACACCATGTAAACTCTCAAAGCGGGGCCTCCGAGTTCTGAAGCCTTTAATCAATCGCCAGTCCTTTGATACATCACTCACACCTTCCTCTGGAAGCAACATCAGCACAAGGACTATGCATTGAGACCTTCATGAAATGAGCTCTCCAAGGCCGAGCATGCCTAAAACCACGGCGCACAGTGCTGCCAAGCATCATCCGGAGTGGTGTGAGGCACTGGACTTTCGAACATTGGTGATGCGTTCTGTGGAGTGATAAATCTGGAAGTGTGATGGACAAACCTGGGTTTAGTGAATTTCCAGTAGAACGTTGTCTTTCAGGACTGCAAAGTTTGGTGAAGAACTGGTAATGACCTGAGGCTGTTTCTCAGGCTGTGGTCCAAGTGAAGGGTATTGTAATTGTGTCTGAATACAAAGACATTTTAGACAATTGTGCACTTCCAGCTTTGTGGCATCGGTTTGGGGAAGGCCCTTTTCTGCTCCAGCATGACTGTGCTGCCCCTGTGCACAAAGCCAGGACTATAAAAACATGGAAGAACTGAAGGAGTCTGCACAATGCACGGACCTCTACCTTGCTGAACACGTTTGGGATAGACAGGAACGCTGATTGTGAGTCAGGTCTTCTCGGCCAACATCAGTACCCGGGCTTGTAAGTGTTCTTTTAGCTGAAGGGGTATAAATTCCCACAAACACACTGCAGAATCTTGTGAAAAGAAGACTGAAGGCCAATTAAAGCCACAAAGGGGTCAGTCAACTCCATATGTAACGTCCGTGATTTGGAAATGGGATGTCCAACAAGTTTATTTAGGCGTGATGGTTACTTTTGGACATACAATGTGTTTTTGAGTCTCTTTTGTCTTAATAGAGTTCTGTATTACTCTGCTTTCCCCTTTTGTAGTCTCCAATGAGTCAGAATGCCTCAAATCCTACAGACCCCCCACTGTTTATTTATTGTACTTTTTAACTTCTCCCCACCTGTGGTGTTATGGGTCCACAGCTCGTTGAGAAAAGGCCATTCATTTTAAATAAATAATCACCGCACCCGAGGCGGCTTCGTGAGGGGCGTTGTTGTAGCGTGCCGCGGGGCAGTCGTTGATGTGGGCGTTTCTCACCGTGTGCACAGGTGAGGAACTGCCCACATTCGTGATTGCTCCCGTGGCTAATGCTACAGCTGTGATGGCCCCTCACGTTTTAAAAAAGCGCGAGTCGGTTGTGGAGGGGTGTAAAACGATCGGAGAGAAAAAGGGAAGGAAAAAAGTGGAGAGAGAAAGGAGAGGACGGAGGTTACCGGGAGCAGGAGAGGAAGCAGGTCGGTGAAAGAGAGAGAGAGCCGCGAAGAGCGAGCGGACGGGCGAGCGAATGAGCACTCGTGGACAGCTGCGTGGAAGCTGGGTGTTAGGCCGACACCCAGGTGTTTGTGTTGATGTCGCTCCCGCTGAGCGACCATGTAGCGGGAGTGACCAGGTGAAAGCGACGGGCCGCAGAGAAGCCGCGGAAAGGCAGCGGAAGTCGGGAGACTTGGTGGTTGGAATCCCCAACGTGAGCGACCTGGCCGTTGTGGGAAACCAAGTTCTCGGAGCCTGGGATGAGTACCATACCGGAGCCAGTGTTCGGGAGGTCTCCAGTCTCGTGTGTGTGTAGAGGAGGGCAGCTGCAAAGAGCGTCTTGCCTGCTGATTGGCCCAAACGGGATAAGCAGGTGAGACGCTACCAGAAAAGCACCGGATTTGTTATTGTTTTTAAGACTGCTTCCTAAAGAAGATTTTTAACCTCTCGTTTTAAAGGATTGTTTTTTCTATTGTTGTTTTAACCTCCACGTTTTTTTCATTTTATGGATTTATTTATTGAAAAACTGCACTATTTATGGAACACTGTTTTTGTTGGTTTTTAATAAAAGCACTGTTGCACTTTCTACCTTCCCCTTGCTCAGTAATTTGCCTCCATTGACTAGCTCACTCGGTTACATTATCGACGGTGTTGGGTTCAAGTGCTTAAAACATCAAAGGGAGCGTGGAGCCAGAACCCACATCGTCACACCACCTTCCCTTCTACATCTATAACTTCAGGCAATTCAAGTCAAGTCAAGTTGGGGAGCATGCACTGGTACAGTGCGTTGCCACACCCACTACACGGCAAAACAACTCGGGACCCTGGTTGGCAACCACCCAGGCAGACGTACGGTCCAGTCCTACCCTCCGGAAATGACCCTCCATCTGCCAGGTGTTACGTGGGCGACCCCTTGGCCTGGTCCAGCCACTCGGGTCGCCAACAATGAGGATCCTATGAGCCGGATCACCCTCAGGGAAACACGCCACATGGCCGTAGTGCCATAACAGACGCTCCCTCACAATGCAGGTAATGTGCCTCATTCGGGACTCCATGACCAACCGCTCATTCGACACAAAGTCAAACCAACGGTATCCAAGGATTTTCCAGAGAGACACAGTACCAAAGGAGTCCAGTCTTCATCTCAGGTCACTGGATAACGTCCATGTCTCACAACCATATAGCAAGACAGGAAGCACCAGGACTCGGGAAATTACACAGAGTAAAAGACAAGTAGGAGTTAAGTTACAACTTTAAATGTATTATTTGTAATATTCATAAAATAATAACAATAAGCAAAGTACAAGTGAATATTGACAACCTTACAACCCGATAAATGCCGATGTGTAGTTTCAGGTGGCACACAGACTTGCAGTTACTTTAAATGTCTGTAGTTAAGTCACCATTTTATGGCTTTCTTCAGGACAGGCCCAACATGACTGCCAAGTTGTGCTTCTCAGTGTGGTCTTCTTTTCATGTTAATGATGAGAGGTGCTCCATCATCATGATGGTGAGAGAGAGTTAGGGTGGGGTAAAGCAACTGAATTTATGCATTTTTTGTTCAAATCCTTACACCAATAGAGCATCATGCTACAGAATGGCCTATGATTCAAACCAATTCCCAAACAGCCATACTTCAGACCAATGGAGGCACACAATACGTTTCACACCTGCCCCCAAAACCATTTGTTGAGCTGATGCTTGCCAGTGAGGTAGTCTGGCTTTGCTGTGAGGGTTGGGTGAGAGAGTCCTGCCGAGAATCACTTGCCAAACTGGTTTTGGGCACATTCCCCCAACCCTCTCATAAAATTATAAAGACTCAGTCCTAAGTGGGGGCATCAAACCATTTCTGCTTCTATCAATGATATAACACTAATATTACATTTGCTTTGTCTAAGTTACAAATAAAGACATACAAAATATTCATCAACTTGTATACAAGATTTCACACCACAACTAGGGTTACCAGATACCTGTGAACCCAAAGGAGGACACCGAAGTTCATAAAGGAGGACAAAGCCATCAGAAAGGAGGACAAAGGAGCACGCATCCTGTTCTGTTCACAATTTGCAGTTTGAACTGTGTGTTACAATGGAATCTTTAAAAACAATTAATTTGACAGGTCACAAAACGAGTAATCAAAAGCAAAAGTTATTGTATAACGATGCAGTTTCATATTTTTTAGACGAGGCGACTTCTCGCACCCGTTCATCGATCCCAGCAACATAGGCTTGGAACTCCAGACAAGAAACGATCTTAAAATTCTACTCAATAAGAAGAATTCCTCTGACAGAGTCAACAGGCAGTCCATTTCTTTCTTTTGTCCACTGTGCTTTTTCAACGTTGGCACTATGCCCAGGAATACAAAAGAATTTTTTTCAGATTTTAAGCAGTTCTGAGTCACTATAGAGTATAGAGAAGTATAGAGAAGGCCAGAAGGAATTGCATTTGTCTTTGTGGACCTGGAGAAAGCATATGACAGGGTGCCTTGAGAGGAGTTGTGGTATCATATGAGGAAGTCGGGAGTGGCAGAGAAGTATGTAAGAGTTGTACAGGATATGTACGAGGGAAATGTGACCGTGGGGAGGCCTGTGGTAGGAATGGAGGTTGTGATTACATCAGGGATCGGCTCTGAGCCCTTTCTTATTTGCAATGTTGATGGACAGGTTGACAGACGAGATTAGACAGAAGTCCCCGTGGACTATGATGATTGCTGATGACATTGTGATCTCTAGCGATAGTAGGGAGCAGATTGGGGAGACCCTGGAAAGTTGGAGATATGCTCTAGAGAGGATATGAATGAAGGCCAGTAGGAACAGGATACATGTGTGTAAATGAGAGGGAGGTCAGTGGAATGGTGAGGATGCAGGGAGTAGAGTTGGATGAAGGTGGATGAGTTTAAATAGTTGGGATCAAAAGTACAGAGTAATGGGGATTGTGGAAGAGAAGGTGAAAAAAAGAATGCAGGCAGGGTGGAATGGGTGGAGAAGAGTGTCAGGAGTGATTTATGACAGACGGGTATCAGCAAGAGTGAAAGGGAAGGTCTACAGGATGGTAGTGAGAGCAGCTATGTTATATGGGTTGGAGACGGTGGCACTGACCATAAAGCAGGAGACAGAGCTGGAGGTGGCAGAGTTGAAGATGTTAAGATTTTTGTTGGGTGTGACGAGGATGGACAGGATTAGAAATGAGGACATTAGAGGGACAGCACAGGTTGGACAGTTGGGAGACAAAGTCAGAGAGGTGAGATTGCCTTGGTTTGGACATGTGCAGAGGAGAGATGCTGAGTATATTGGGAGTAGGATGCTAAGGATAGAGCTGCCAGGGAAGAGAAAAAGAGGAAGGCCTAAGAGAAGGTTTATGGATGTGGTGAGAGAGGACATGCAGGTGATGGGTGTGACAGAACAAGATGACGAGGACATAAAGATATGGACGAAGATGATGCACTGTGGTGACCCCTAATGGGAGCAGCCGAAAGAAGAAGAAGAAGAAGCAGTTCTGAGTAACTGGCTACATTTGCACAACTTTGAAAGTATGCCATGTTCCTGTTTTTTTTCACATGTTGTTCTAAATCAGTGGTACACAACGACCACGTAGGAATCACAATCCAAACACTTTGCTTCATTTTCGGTGCGTCCTTCACCAATCACGGATACTTTGTTTTCATGTGTTCTGAGAATTTGCATTTCTTCTTGTTAGTGTTACTGACACGGATGACATTTTTAGATAAAAGACTCCTGCATGTTAGTATAACAGTACGGACAACACAATATGGCAAAGTGGGCGTAGGTACGTTTTCGACAAACCATAGATGATTTATTTAAAACATAGAGATGACAGCATGCGATTTCAGCGAATAACACGGTCAAGTCAGTGATTGATGAGAGCCGGACATTTCCCCTTTTGGGCAATGCCTGCCGGATGGAGGACACAACACCAAAAAGGAGGTCATGCCAGATGTCTGGTAACCCTAACCACAACAGAGTCCCTTATTATTCTAAATCTGCTGATTATTGTAATGCACTCCTATCAGGAATTCCTGAAAAAAGTCAACTACAATTAGTCCAAAAGCAGCAGAGAGAATGTCAACTAAAAAGAGAAAATCTAAGCATATCTCACCGGTCTCTCCATCATTAAATGACCTGCTGTGCCCTTTAGGATTGACTTTAAAATACCTTTAAAATGGACACAAAGCTCTAAACAGTCTAGCAGCTGCTTATAATCTGGACTGCTTGTCCCCTGCATTTCTAGTAGTAATTTTAGGTCTTCTGTACTGGCTGGCTCAGTACTCCTACAGTAAAGTTACTTGGTGGTGGCATTATGTGCTACTGGCCCTGACCTAAAGGTCCTGTCACATCAGATGACGAGTTTATTGGAAAAAATATTCAGTCATCAAAGAGTTAATTGAGGACCTGGGAATACTTCTGGTGCCAGGTCTTTGCTCATTGAAAGCACTTCTAGGTCAATTGGAAGTGCCAAATAGTAGGAAGTGTAACTCCCTGTAGCACCTTTTTGCAGCAACCACACATACCAGCAGGGCTGTGCTACAGGACTACAATTCCCAGCATTCTCTGCTAGTCTCCAAATGGGTATCGACATCCAGGGCTACTGCCATCTATCTTCCTCTGGGAATAAACAGCCCTTTGAGACAGTTCTTCTCAGTCCTTCCGTTTTCCTGGCTAGGGAACTTACTATAAGTATATCCAGTCGGGACACCTGTCCATCTGTCTGGAGCTTCCCTTCGGGGCAAGGGCCCTACTTCTCTTTTGTCTGTCCAATCATCTGGGGCCTCCCATCCAAGCAAGGAACTTTTCCCAGTCCTGATCTTTGATGATGGTCCATCCCGTATGACACTTACATCTTCTTATTGTTATTTCTGTTGTTTTGTAATTACTATTGTTTCACGTGTTTTGTTATTATGTACGAAGGGGAGTCAAGCTAAAGTTACAAAATGGAATTTCTTAGAAAATGGAACCTTAACAAAACTGACAATGTTGCAACCACTCATGCACCCGAGTTATTTTCAAACACTACATGCCAAGGGGTACTATAGTTACTAGTGCAGGTTACTGTGACTTGCTGGAGACCAATGTGAAGCCTGCTATTCGATCCAAGTGATGGGGATTGCTATCTCAAGGAGTCCTTTTGCTGCAAGACAATAACACACACACTGCTAAGAACACCAAGACTTGTCTGGAGAAACTGAGGTTGGAGGTATTGCCACATCCTTGTTATTTGCCAGATTTGGCACCTTGTGATTTCCACCTTTTTGTACAACTAAAAAAACATCTCTGGTGGTCATCGATTCAAGAAAGATGACGACGTGAAGAAAACGGTGCACAAGTGGTTGTGAGAATGTGACAAAACTTTTTACTTTGCTGGAATCCCGGCACTTCCAGGCTGGTGGCGCAAGTGCATTGAGAAGAGATAGTGGAAACGAAATTGAGAAATGACGTGATCAGTTTTGTTAAGGTTTGTTCCATTTCCAGATAAATCCCATTTTCTGACTCCCCCTCGTACTTATATAAGTACATATATATGCACTTTACATACACACAGCGATGCTAAGAAAATCTCCACTGCTAAGGTTAATGCTCTTACCAGGTAGAGTCAAGAACAGATTGCACTGTCAAGGCCACCTGTGCCATGGATGACATTTTGCATGTTGTTCATTAATGCTAGTAAGAATTCCACAGTACTATGTTCATGTGATGTAAAGTTGAGCTTGGAAAGGCCTTGACCATTTTGACCTTAACTCTCACAAGGCCATAGAAACATCTCAGAGTCTAGCATCTGAATAATTAATACACTTTTCTCACTCACAATTTAGGAAAGAATCCACAGTCAAGTAGTAGTGACATGGCGTATCTTGAGTCCGTGGTGGATCAGCGAAGTGCAGGTTTTTATCAAATAACAGGAATTAGACATGCAAGTGTAAATGAGAGTGAGTAAAAAAGTCATTAGGCCCCAAAATGCTCAGTGGGGGAATGGGAGGGTTAATCATTCACGGCACAGCCATCCCTCATAAGCAGCTCTGTGGTTCGTTTAGGGAAGCATCTACACTCACAGAGGTATAAAAGGTCTAGTAGTACTGTGAAGAGGGGGAAAAATGAAAGAAAGATGAAAAGGGCTGTGGTGGGTTGGCACCCTGCCCGGGATTGGTTCCTGCCTTGTGCCCTGTGTTGGCTGGGTTTGGCTCCAGCAGACCCCCGTGACCCAGTGATTGGATTCAGCGGGTTGGGATATGGATGGATGGATGGATGAAAAGGGATGAAAGAAGGAAAGAGAAAAAGAAGAATCAACAAGCTAAGCCAGTGTGAGAAATCCTGTGGTGTGGTGAACAAAGAGTGTCACTCCAGCGACGATCAAACCTGTTGAGTCACAGGGAGCAGGTGACTGATGAAGGTAACCAGAAAAGAGAGCCGGGCTTGAAGTAACCAAGTGGTGACCAATGGAATTAACAGGAAGACAGAGCCAGGACTGAAGGAATGCTGTGGTGACTGATGGAGATGGCAGGAAGAGAAAGCCGGGCATTAAGGAACTCTGTGTTGACCACTGGAATTAGCAGGAAGAGAGACTGAGGCTTGGATGAACCCAGCATTGACCATTGGAGGAGGCTGGGAGAGAAGTCAGGCTTTAAGAAACCCTGAGGTGACTAATAGAAGTAGCAGGAAGAGACAGTTGGGCTTGAAGGAACCCAGCAGTGACCAATAGAAATAACAGGAAGTTAGAGGCAGGACAGAAGGAACGCAGCAGTGACTGATGGAATTAGCAGGAAGAGAGAGCTAGGCTTGAAGGAGCCCAGCAGTGACCAATGGATTTAGTTACAAAAGATAGCCATGTTTGACAGAACACAGCTGAAACTGTTGCAGGTAGCAAGAAGAGAGAGCCAGGCTTGACAGAACCCAGTGTTGACTGATGGAGGTGGCTGGGAGAGAAGACAGCCTTTAAAAAGCTCTGAGGTGACCAATGGAGGTAGCAGGAAGAGACAGTCAGACTTGAAGGAACCCAGCGGTGACCGATGGAATTAACATGAAGATAGAGCCAGGAGCCCAGCGGTGATTGATGGAGGTAGCAGGAAGAGAAAGCTGGGCATTATGTAACATAGTGTTGACCACTGGAATTAGCAGGAAGAGAGAGCCAGGCTTGAAGGAACCCAGCTGTGACCATGGATTTAGTTAGAAAAGAGAGCTGGGTTTGAAGGAACCCAGAGGTGACTGATGAAGGTGGCATGAAGAGAGATCCGGGACTAAAGGAATCCAGCAAAGGATTTAGTTAGGAAAGAGAGCCAAAATTGAAGGAACATAGCTGTAACCATTAAAGGTAGCAGGAAGAGAGAGCCAGGCTTAAAGGAACCCAGTGGTGACTAATGGAATTGACAGGAAGCTAGAGCCAAGACTGAAGACACCCAGCAGTGGCCAATGAATTTAGTTAGAAAGGAAAGCCATGTTTGAAGAAACACAGCTGTTACCATTGCAGGTAGCCAGAAGAGAGACCAAGACTTGGATGAACCCAGCGTTGGAGGTGGCTGGGAGAGAAGTCAGACTTTAAGAAACCCTGAGCTGACCGATGGAGGTAGCAGAAAGAGAGAGTCAGGCTTGAAAGAACCCAGCTGTGACTGATGGAGGTAGCCAGAAAAGAGAACCAGGTTTGAAAGAACCCAATGACCAATGGAAGGGTGACCAATGGAATTAACAGGAAGATAGAGCCAGGGCTGAAGGAACCCAGTGGTGACTGATGGAGGCAGCAGGAACAGAAAGCTAGGCATTAAGGAACTCAGTATTGACCACTGGAATTAGCAAGAAGAGAGAGTCGGGCTTGAAGGAACACACCGGTGACCAATGGATTTAGTTGGAAAAGAGGAGCACAGCTGTAACCATTGCAGGCATCCAGAAGAGAGACAGTGGCTTGGATGAACCCAGTGTTGGCCATTGGAGGTGGCTGGGAGAGAAATCAGGCTTTAAGGAACTCTGAGGTGACCAATGAAGGTAGCAGGAAGAGAGAGTCGGGCTTGAAGGAACCCTGTGGTGACTGATGGAGGTGGCTAGGAAGTGGAGTCAAAGTGGTCTGGGTTCAATGATATCTCAGACCTGCTGAGTGAGCCTGAAGAGGAGCGCAGGAGGTGTAGAGGCCAATCCTGAATCTAATTTTATCTCTTGGTTTTATCTATTCTTTGGATTTGTTTTGATTTTTATCTTCACTGCACTGTTTTATGGGTTGTATGTTGATGACTGTTTCTTTGAAGGAATTTAATTCACCGTAATTTGACACTGCTTGTTACCTTTTGCTTCTTAATAAATTTGCACTTGAGCTTGTTGCTGTGTCCTCACCATTCCAGTCCATCCTCAGCTCTGAACTACAAGATGCTCCATGTATAATAAAAATTCATTACATTCATAGAGCGCTTTTCTCAATCTCAAAGCGCTATCCACACTGGAGGAACCAGGAAGCAAACCCACAATCTTCCACAGTCTCCTTACTGCAAAGCAGCAGCACTACCACTGCACCATCTTTGAGGGCAAAAATGTATGTAAAGAGTGCTCATGGCCTGCCAGCACAGAGCATTACAGACCCCAGAAAATACAGGCAGGCAAATGGGGGGGTGAGCCTGGGCGGGGTATCGCTGGCATCTGGAATAGCGTCAAGTGTTGCACTTCACAGAAACCCGACCTCGGTGTCCCGCGAACTGTCACACAAAATATGCATTTCACAATTACAAAGCCCATTGAGGTAGAATATTGTCACGTATATCATTCACCGGCCCACGGTCAGCTAATGCATAATTCTAAGAGCTGTGATGGATTTTTAAAACCTGCCAAAATGGAGGAGAGAGAGAGAGAGAAAGAGAAGGCAGTCACTGCAGCAGCTCACTGCGGATCAACAAAAGCCAAGCATCACCTTCCAGGCACACGTCGAGGATGAAGCCTAAATAAATCACAGATCGAAGCTGTCAACGATGCTCTGAGGCCAGAGGATGGGAAGGAGAATAAATGAGTCACAAGAGTGTGACTTCTGAAACAAGCATAGGGAGGAATAATGTGACACCTAGCCGGAATGAAATAAACATTATTACAAGTTCAAATTTCACAGCAATTTACGCAAAGTTTTAGCAACCTGCTGCAGTGGCGGGCTGACAGCATGACTAATAACCTTCACGAGAGGGGAAGAATGAGGACATTTTCATTTTAATGAAATCCTGGGTTATTATCTTTCAACTTGAGAGAGAAGTTAATAGGAGACGCAGGGCAGTTCCCTGCAGAGAGGGGGTGCTGTTCTGTTTCCTAACTGTCATCTTGCCCGTGCTTACCAGTCTCACGCTCCTTCAGTCAAAAAGCAATTTACCGCCAGCAGTGCAGTGTGCGCTAAGTTGCTGCACGTCCTGAAACATCTTTTAGCAAATGTGAGGATAGGCAGGAATCGGGGAAGACATTTAGTGCATGCGTGTCACCTTCTATGTCACTGACTGCCGATACTGAGAAGAGCTGACTAGATTGTGAGGGCTGTGAGAGATACGAGTCAGGTACTTCCTATCAAGAGTTACCGCCCCATCAACAAATACTCACTGACCAATCACCTCCTCGGTTTGAGTAGCAAGTGAGTCCCACAGGATTTGATTGGCTCTGGATTTAATCTATGGACAGGAAATGACGACACTTACGGAGCATGGAACAAGTACTCATCCCTCTTGGACGTTTGCACATTCTATTGCTATACAATGTTGAATCACGGTGGATTTCATTTGGCGTTTTTGACACAACGGAAAATGGCTCTATATTGTCAACATGAAAACAGATCTGTGACAAAGTGGTAAGCATACACATAAAACACAAAATAATCGATTCACTCTGTCACATCAGTATTTCATTGATGCTCCTTTTCAGCCATGACAGCCTTGTGTCTCTGTGTGCTCAGGTCTCTTTGCGCACTCTGCCATCTCTCCCCATTCTTCTTTGCAAAACTTCTCATCAGGTTGATCGCCTTCTTCAAGTCCAGCCGCAAATTTTCAACTGGCCTGAGAACGGGACACCCCAGGACATTTGTGTTCTTGTTTTGTGTAGCTTTGGCTTTATGCTTGGCGTCTTTGTCTACCTGGAAAACAAATCTCCCAAATCACATTTGTCTTGCAAACTGAACCAGGTTTTCCACCGGGGTTCCTTTCATATTGTGCTGCATTCACTTTTACTCTCACAAGCCTTGCAGGCCCTGCTTCAGAGAAGCATCGCCAGAGCCTGATGATGTCACCACCATGCTTCATGATGGGAATGGTGTGCTTTTGATGATGAGCCAATATGCTAAATGCTCAATATGATAATGGATAAAATGCTTATTTTGGTCTTTATGGACCATAGAACCTTCTCATAGATGACTTCAGAGTTTCCCATGTGCCTTCTGCCAAGATGCCATGTGTGTTTTATTTAACAGTGACTTGCTTTTGGTCGCAACAGTTGACTGTATAGTCGCTCTTACCTGTAACTCCTTCAGAGTTAGTTGCCTGGGCTCTCTTAGTGGTCTCCCTCATTGTCACTTTCTTCTTGCGACATCCTGGACAGCCTGCTCTCTGTAGATTTCCAGCTGTGCCACACTGATGGACTCTAAGGGATGTTCAGTGACTTGGATATTTTCTTGTCTCCATCTCGTGACTTGTGCTTCTCATAGAGATGCTCTGAGTGGTCTTCATTGTGTATGTTAGGCCACCTTACTTACTCACCACAAGTTGGACCTTCCAGACACCTACAAGGGCATTTATAATACATCCATCCATCCATTATCCAACCCTCTATATCCTAACTACAGGATCACAGGGGTCTGCTGGAGCCAATCCCAGCCAACACAGGGCACAAGACAGGAAACAAACCCCTGGCAGGGCGCCAGCCCACCGCAGCATTTATAATACAATAAATTCTGTGAATTCTTTTTTTTTTATTTTTTATTAATTTTATTACAATCCGTACATAGCAATCAAGTTTTTAAAAAAAAAAGAATTATGTTAAGAACAGATCGATCCCCACCCCACAGAGAGAGAGCAAGCCAAACGGTGTAAGATTTAAGGTTTGTAAAAATACCTAAATTAATAAATTCTCTGTGCTTTATAAACTTATTTTAAAATATTACTGATTAGATCCTGCCATGTTTTGAAAAAAGTCTGTACAGATCCTCTAACTGAGTATTTGATTTTTTCCAATTTTAAATAATATAACACATCGGTTTCCCACTGACTTAAAAGAGGAGAGTTTGGGTTCTTCCAGTTTATCAGAATAAGTCTGCGTGCCAAAAGTATAGTGAATGCAATCACAATTTGTTTGTCTTTCTCCACTTTAAGACCCTCTGGAAGAACCCCAAACACAGCTGTTAATGGGTTAGGAGGGATTGTGAGTCCAAGACTGTCTGAGAGGTAATTAAAAATTGTTGTCCAGAATAATGTTAATTTGGTGCAGGCCCAGAACATGTGACCTAGTGAGGCTGGGACTTGATTTTAGCGTTCGCAGGTTGGCTCCTGCCCTGGAAACATTTTGGAGAGTTTTAGTCGAGACAGATGTGCTCGATATATAATTTTGAGTTGTATAATTGTATGCTTTGCGCATATGGAGCTCGAGTGTATTCTCTGCATTGCTACTTTCCACTCCTTTTCTGATATATTAATTGAGAGATTTTTTTCCCAGTGTCCTCTTGGATCTTTGAAAGGGAGGGATTGTAAAATGATTTTATATATTGTAGAGATGGAGTCTAAATCCTTGAGATTGAGCAATATTTTTTCCAGCATGGATGAGGGTGCAAGATGAGGAAAATCTGGAAGGTTCTGTTTAACAAAGTTCCTGATTTGAAGATAGTGAAAGAAATGTGTAGCTGGAATGTTAAATTTGGAATATAATTGTTCATAGGATGCAAAGACGTTGTCTATATAAAGATCTCTAAGCAAGTTAATTCCAAATTTTTTCTAGATATTAAAACTGCATATGTTTGTGAAGGTTGAAAGAGGTGGTTCTCTTGCAGGGGTGCCACAGATAGAAGCTTCTCCGTCTTAAAATGCTTTCTACATTGGTTCTAGATTCTAGATGAGTGGAGCATAATTGGGTTATTAGTGTATTGCCGATAACGTGTGTTTATTGGAGCACAGAGCAAGGAATACAAAGAAGAACTGCAGGATTTTACTTCTATTGCGGACCAAGCCAGTGTATGTTCTTCTATTTGTGTCCAGGTTCTTATCATCTGTATATTTGCTGCCCAGTAATAAAACTGGAAGTTAGGTAGAGCCATGCCGCCTTCTGCCTTTTGTCTTTGTAGGGTCGCTCTTTTGATGCGTGGATGTTTTGAATTCCAAATAAATGAGGTTATTGTTGAATCTAATTGCCTAAAGAATGATTTATTAATGTATATTGGGATGTTTTGAAATAAAAAATTCTGTGAATTCTAAAGTCGGTTGTCATATTAAAGGGGGTGAGTACTTATGGGATTGAGTATTTTTCATGTTTTATATTTGTAATTAATTTAGTCCACTTTGTAGAGATCTTATTATGTGATATCTAAAAAAAGTAGGCTACACCAATTTATACTACAAGCACATGGCTGAATGCTAACTGGTGGTGTTTGCAGCATTCAAGAAAAGTGGATGATCCATTAATTAACTCTTTGAGTTAAAACTCAAGTTTTCTGTAAAGCACACAAAGCAATGGTTTCACACATGAATCAACATAAAGCGTCAGTTGCTATGTGCTGTGGCTGCTGTTGGCACATGTTCAGCATCACAGCAGGAGGGCGGCGGTAGTGGTCTCACTTTGACACAATCTTGTTTGTACCTCTTGTCATCATAAGTGGTGGTCCTCCCAGGCGAATGCTGCTACAGGGGACCGATCAGATGATGCCAGTACCTCGCTTTCGTTTTTGATATCCATCTCCTGATCACTAGCATCAAACTTGTAGTCCGACAGGTAAGAGTCCTATTCAACAAAATTACGTAAAATGTCCATGGAGTATTTTACTTTGCACAATCGGTTTGGACTGATGCCATTTTAGAGGTTGTTTGCTCTTCTCTACACCTTCACGCATAGGGAATCGAGGTTTAATCAGCAAAGCAACGTAACTCTCCTTCTAGCAAAGAGAGTCGAACTGAAACGTAAGGGTGAGTTTTGTCTCAGTTTACAGCTGATTACCGTCCTCTAACCCTGAATTTTGACAAAAGTCGACATCAGCCCTTAAAGAGCTCTGCAATCCTGGGTCACCGCTCATCATCTTACATATTTTTTTCCATATTTGTTGCTGACATTTTTCCACTTTTTTATACCTTCACTGACTTCCAAACCGATGTTAGCTGATGTTAGCTGTTAGCATAAGCAGGCTGCCGTAGGATTTCATTTTCTAACTTCTTTGGCAAGTCCTTTCTCGATCTGCTCCAGGTTTCCTCCAGAAGAGCGTAAGGCACACAAAAATCTGTTCTAAGAAATACGTAGTTACCCAACTGGTCAATCAGAATCATAAGGGTCTACATAGGGTCCACATTGACATGATGTGTAGTCACATTTTTGAGGAGGTGCACGCCAGGCTACATAATAGCTACTCTACATGGACTACAGCATAGGCTCGGTGCACAAGTATAAATGAGACTTTGACCCAGATATCCCAGGATTGGTCACAGGGCAGCTGGGGCCTATCTGAGCAAGCATCAGACGCAAGGCATGAACAATTCCGGGACAGGTCGCCAGTCCATATTTGCATATCTTCACAGAGTCCCGGGTTGGTAAATGGAGGTATGCTATGAATGCTCTTCTTCCTCATTCTGCTGCTCCCATCTTGGCTTACCTTAGCAGATCATCCGTCTTCATCTTTCCCTGTCTTTTACATCATTTTCTGCCACGCCGACTGCCTTCATGTACCTCATGAAATCCTTAAACCTCCTCAATGGCCTTCCTCTTTTCCTCATGCTTGGTGGTCCCATCCTCAACATTCTTTTCCAATGTACCCCTCATCTCTCCTCTTCACATATCCAAACCATCTCAATGTAGCCTCTTTCACTTGGTCACCAAACTGTCATACCTGCGTTGCCCCCTAATGTACTCATTCCTAACCCTGTCTTCCCTCATTACTGTGAGAGAAAATCCTAGCATCTTCCAGCTCTGTCTCCTGTCTTTTCATCAGGGCCACCGTCACTAAACCATATGAAATAGCTGGCCTCACTGCCATTTTATAGACCTTCCCTTTCACTCTTGCAGTTACTCTTCTATCCCAAATTACTCCTGACACTCTTCCCCATGCGGTCCACCCTGCCTGCACTCTCTTCTTCACCTCCCTGCTGCACTCTTCATTGCTTTGGACTGTTGAACTCAAGTATTTAAATCAATCTACCTTCACCACCTCAGCTTCTTTCAGTCGCCCCCTTTTGCCCTCTTTCCCTCTCACATGTACTCCATCTTACTCCTAATGACTTTCATTGCCCTTCTCTCCAGTATGTTCCTCCACCTCTCCAGATTTTCCTCAGCCTGTGCTATACACACGACAAAAAGAAATTTAACCAAACAAAGAAGGCTGACAATGACTGAGGGGCAGTAGGAGAAATTGATCTCTCATTACAGTCCGAGCCTTTTGTCTTCAAGGAGCTGAACTCCATATCATTGAATCTCCTTTCAGGAGGAGGACTCGGGTGAACTTTGTCGCTAAGCCATCAGCCCGAATTTATTTTCACTTTTATTGTTGTAAAGGACAGCAGGAAGAAGCAACCTTATTAAATAAGAGTCTGGCTGACTGAGTAAGCAGCAGCACAAGGCAACATGCTGGAGAAGCAAAAGACCTCAAACTAACAGGGGTCTCTATCCAGTTATTGCTCCTAAATTCTTCTTGACTTTCAGAAGCAGTGAGACGTCAGAAATGTCAGTGCATACGCCATGATGTCTCACCATTATATTGCTGAAGTGCCAGAGTGTCACAAGAGGGAACAAAAAAGCCATTCCTTCTTCCAGTATGAAAGAGCTCCTATGGTCCAATACAAGGCATTTTAGGGTCTGTCAATCACTTGTGCTTGGGAGGCAGCATATAGGCTCTGGTGATGGCAGACACCCACAAAGGGGTTGGCACTGTGTGCTAATGCCTTCTCTCTTCCTCCCTCTGCAGTCTCATATCTCTTCCATTGTCCGTCCTCCTGCTGGGACAAATATGACCATATTTGACCAAATATGACCACATGACCGGCGGTTTGGCCCTCCTTGAGTCAGTTCAATGTCGGATTCCCCTCTGAAAAGATGCCATCCTTACCTTTGTGAAGAGATCACTTCCTTTTTGATTTATTTTCATTATACGAGGTCTCAGACATGCCACAAGACCTTTTTCCATATCTGCTTCTTGTTTTACAGGTGACTTATGCCCTTGGAAAGAACCCCGTCAAGAGAAATCCTAAAATTGTGCACAAGAATAAAGGCCCATGCCACTTTCATGGAAGGAGACGGAAAGCATGAGATAAGATGGCATCTTGGGCATGCTGCCTTCTGTCTAATTAGGGGATATTATAAGGGAAACACATCATTGTTGTTTTACATGACATATCAAATGTATCCTGTAGAGCAAAAACCATCAATATGGGACAGCAGATGTTTTGCCTGAAAACTAAAGCAGACTGCTTGGTCGAGCTACGATGAACTGCACTTGAACTTTATACACAGATGTTCCTTACTGACCAACGCTGTGAGACGCTGCTGTACTGTCATGTATTGTGGCGATTTTTTTTTTTTGTTATCTAAGTGTTATAGTTGATTGAAGATATGGAAAGTACACAAAATGTTTGGGGTCTTCCCATTTAATGCTATCAAAAGAAACAAGTGTGTGATGGCGTGAAAGCAAAACACAACAATTGGCAATGCTGCCATTAAAATAAGACATTGGTGTTGCTCAACAAAGCAGGTCCAGTGTGGCGGCGGTCCGTCCTATGGTCAGCTCTGGTCCAAGTGAGACGTCTTCTTTGGGGGGCAGTAGGCTTTTATAGGACTCAGAGTTAGTTGCCCTTATGGGACTGTGACAGTGGGGTTCCTGCTCCATCTTCCCTTTTGGGAGCCTCTCCAACCCAACACCATCGATAATGTAACCGGATGAGCTGGCCTGATGGGGAAAAAATCAAACTGAGCAAGGAGATGGTGAAAAAAGGAAAAAAAATCCATGTGTTTAAAACCAGGCTAAAATGAAGCTAAAAACGTGCAGCAGTCATTGAACATTAGAACACTCTAGATGAGAACAGGCCATTGAACCCAACAAAGCTCACCAGTCCTATCCACTTATTTCTTCTAAAAAATCATCAAGCTGAGTTTTGAAAGTCCCTAAAGTCTTACTGTCTACCACACTACTTGGTCGCTTATTCCAAGTGTCTATCGTTCTTTGTGTAAAGAAAAACCTCCTAATGTTTGCGTGAAATTTACCCTTAACAAGTTTCCAACTGTGTCCCCGTGTTCTTGAGGAACTCATTTTAAAGTCACAGTCTCGATCCACTGGACTAATTCCCTTCATAATTTTAAACACTTCAGTCATGACACCTTTTAGTCTTCTTTTGCTTAAACTGTAAAGGCTCAGCTCTTTTAATCTTTCCTCATAATTCAACCCCTGTAGCCCTGTAATGAGCCAAGTCGCTCTTCTCTGGACCTTTTCTAGTGCTGCTATGTCCTTTTTGTAGCCTGGAGACCAAAACTGCACACAGAACTCCAGATGAGGCCTCACCAGTGTGTTATAAAGCCTGAGCAGAACCTCCTGTGACTTGTACTCCACACATCAAGGTGCTATATAACCTGACATTCTGTTAGCCTTCTTAATGGCTTCTGAACACTGTCGGGAAGTTGATAGCTTAGAGTCCTCTATGACTCCTAACTCCTTCTCATAAGGTGTACTCTGACTGGCCATTGTGTATTCAAACCTAACATTTTGACTTTCTAAGTGTAATACTTTACATTTACTGACATTAAATTTCATCTGCCACAAATCTGTCCAAGCCTGTATGTTATCCAAGTCCTGGGACAACAAAAGACCAAACCCAGCTCCTTCCCAGTCTCTCTAGCTCACTCAAGGCTTGCTCAGCTGAAGAGAGTGCAGCAGTCGTGGTCCTCCTCTCACTACTGACCCCCATCTTGGCCAGCGTCACCAAGATCACTTGTGGTCGGCTGTCCTCCTGTCTTCCTTCTCACACACGTAGTCATCCCTCAGATGCCTAGGAAGGACTCCACCTTGATCAAACCCACTTCTCCCATTTAGTGGGCGAGATCTGTCCCGTAGCAGCTCAATCACGCACTGCAGGAAGCCGATTAAGCAATTGAGAATGATCAAACTCTCACGTGCAGGTGCAACTCGCCCCAATTACCTCATCAACTCCCCACACAATCACACCCATGGAGACTGCCATGGCGAAATGGATTATTTAAAAACTGGCCTTACATTTCAAGCCGCGGACCTGCTACACCACAGTGATGTCCTCTTGGTGCTGTGGATGAGAAAGGAGATGATGCTGTTAGCAACAGCGCCGCCTCCTGTCCTGGAGTGGAAGTGCATACCTCTAACCCTAACCCTGGAAGGTGAGACTCCGACACACAGCATTGAATCACAGTGGATTTAAACTCTGATTAACAGAAACAAAGACTCTTTAATGTCAAAGTGAAACCAGATCTGTGTAATGTGGCCTAAATTAATTACAAATATAAAACACAAAATAATTAGTCGCATAGGTATGAGACATCCATATAATAAATATTAGTGGTGTAGCCAACCGATGTTAGAAGTCACACCATTAGTCATCTGTCTGGAGTTTGAGCTGATTTTCCTATAAATGCATCTGTAGTAATCTGGGTGGTCCGATTTGGGGTGAGTCAATATGGTGGCCTAAATTACACATAGAAACAAAAGAACAATCCGAGCAACTCCATGAAAAGAGGACTGAAAAGCACAAAGTCAGGGAATGGAGACAAGAAAATGCCCAGGTGACTGAATATCCAGTTATGGCACAGGTGAAACTCGGCAGAGGACAGGCCATCCATAAAAAATGAAGGATCCTACAAGAGGAAGATGTGTGAGTGGGGCCACCACGAGACCACTGAGAGCTCTGAAGGAGTTCTCCAAGTGAGAGAGGCTACTTTGAGATGGTTTGGGTATGTGCCGAGGGGAGATGAGGGGTACATCAAGAAAAGAATGTTGAGGATGGAACTGACAGGCAAAAGGAACAGATGAAGGCCAAAGAGAAGGTTTATGGATGTGGTGAGGGAGGACATGAAGGCAGAAAATAATGTAAAAGACAGGGATAGATGGAGAGGGATAATCCGCTGGGATGACCCCAAAAAGAAAGAAGTGGTCAAACAACTACTCACACCGCATGATGGAGTCACCAGTCATGGCTCAGATGGACAAAGAGATGACCACAAGCATCTCAAAATATCAACAAAGAAAGGATCAGCATTGCTGACTGTGCACTAAAAGTACAACGAAAAGAAAAAGGAGTCGCTGAACACACAGATGTGGGTACGGACAATACGGTCCGTCTATTAGTCTAAGCAATTTACCTTTCTGCGTGTGTAGCAATGTGTAATCTGTCACTTATGATTTTATTTTGCTTTAGTTATAAACTTTCCCAAAATCAATTGTTCTTGTAAACAGTTAGTAGTATACCGATCATACAGTATGATAAATCAGTCAGTCAGTCATTTTCCAACCCGCTATATCCTGGGTCACTGGAGTCTGCTAGAGCCAATCCCAGCCAACACAGGGCGCAAGGCAGGAACAAACCCCGGGCAGGGTGCCAGCCTACCGCAGGACACACACACCCACACACCAGTGTTAAAGTATGGACGTAATTAACGTTACAACTTACAACCGGCACAGCATTCCGACGCTGACTTTATATATTCAAGTTTTGACTTTATATATTCCAGCGCTGACTTTATATATTCAAGTTTTGACTTTATATATTCAGAAACACGTTTTGACTTTATATATACCGACGCTAACTTTATATATTCAAGTTTTGACGTTATATATTCAGAAAAAAGTTTTGACTTTATATATACCGACCCTGACTTTATATATTCAAGTTTTGACTTTATATATTCGGGAATGACTTTATATATTCAAGTTTTGACTTTATATATTCTTTATATATATTTATATATTATATATTCAATGTATTTGCCTGTTTGGCACCCATAATATAATATACTGTATATATATATATATATATATATATATATATATATATATATATATATATATATATATATATATATATATATATATATATATATATATATATATATATGTACCCCGTGGCTTTGCCCACATACTAATGAAAAAGGACAAACTTTAAAAATCAATAGACATTGGCACTGTATCTGATCGTGTTCAGCTCTGATGGGAGAAAAGCACATGGCCGTAATATCTCTGGCAATCAGCAACTACCCTCTAAAACACGTTCACCTCTGATCTCTCTCTCAAAAACATCAAGCATTACTCCTTAACAATATGTAGATGATGATGTCTGCTGAACAAACAAGTATCGCTAGCTAAGCGGAGGCGAGGTGCACTCCAACACGTGGCGAGACGTAACTCGAACAGAGGCAGGCGAGTGAATGAGGAAGGCCCCGCCCCCCTGCTCTCAGCCCACAACCACTCTCTTGGATTTGCATAAATACATCGGTACCGCAAGCGAACTATGTGGGACTTAGCGCGATGACAGAAGTCGCAAAATCAACCGGAAAGTTCAAGCAAATTATAGAAAACTCAACAGATCTAAATCCGTTAAATAATTCTCTCATGAAAAGCGGACAGACATACAGACAGAATGCACTTGGACCATGGAATTTTTAAAACCTTTTCTTAGCGAGCACTTATGGGCCAAGGGTAACCTGCATTCCAAATTTCAAGTCCCAAGTCCTCATGGTTCAGGAGATTTCGTGATGAGTGACTCGGTGGTATTTGGTTTTTATATATATACCAGTAAAGGCGTAGGCCTACTGCACGATAACGTTCAGTGAATACACGTGACTTGAGCATTCCTAGTTTTCATGCTCTTTCTCTGTACGTTTACCATTCGTTTGCTCAGAGGTTGATGCACTTGCTGCTTCCTGAACAGCTCTTCTTTTCTCTACCCTAGCGGCCCGCTGCTTCTCTTCTTTCATCGGCATCTTTTCGCGTTAATACCGATTAAGTTAGTTTTTCTGTTGCAATTACTTAATACGTTTTCTTTAATTTTTCACTTAAGATGGCACTTAAATCTTCAATCTGCCTCAAGAATGATTAGCGAAGATGGTAGGGAATGAGAACGGCACCCATACGCATGCGCGACACGGCCGCCTGGCAGCGCGCTGCCGAGAGTTGATTCTAAAAAAAATTAAAAGTGTAATAAAAATCATCGGATAGTAGACGTCACGTAGTATAGGTGTACCAAATTTCAAGTCAATAGATGAAACGGTTTGCGAGCTACAGATGATTTAAAATCCTGGACAGACAAACGAACAGCCGCGGTAGCGTATTACATAAGAATATAGATAGATAGATAGATAGATAGATAGATAGATAGATAGATAGATAGATAGATAGATAGATAGATAGATAGATAGATTATTAGCTGCCTCCCACTGCTCCGCCCACGTAGTAGTAAAACGGGACAAACTTTAAAAGTCTTAAAAGAAAAATGTAATTCTGTGCAAGAGGAAGGCACTACAGTATATCTGATCATGTTTAGATCTGACAGGAGAGTGTCCTACACGTGGGGAGAAAAGCACATGGCTGTGATATCTCTGCCAATCACCAGGGCCGCGCCCACCTCCTTAGAATATTTTTATTGTGTAAGGCTATGTATATTGTAAATAGTTTTCTATGGAAATTCTGAATAATATTTTTTAAATAGTTTTGTATGCAATATGGTAATTGTATTATTAAAGAAAGTGAAGCATGGTGGATGCTGCCAGGGGCATAGGGGAGAAGCTGTTTGTGTGATGCCCTCTTCTTTTTTTTTTTCTTTTTGTTTCTGGAAAGAAAAGTAAAAACTTCTGTTTCACCCCTAATTTCCTCGGACTTGACTGTCCATTAATACAATGCAGAGAGTGACAGATTCCAATCGGCTGCGTTTGTTTATTTCAATTTCTTCTGTTAAATGTTTCCTAAGACACTTAGGCAATTGTCCGTTTAACTGTATGTGTGTTGCTATATGGTATTTAGTCAGTTAGTCAATCATTTTCCAACCTGCTATATCCTAACACAGGGTCACGGGTGTCTGCTGGAGCCAATCCCAGCCAGCATAAGGTGCAAAGCAGGAACAAACCCCGGGCAGGGTGCCAGCCCACCACAGTGTATGGTATTTAGATTTTTGAAATCAAAAATGTAAAAATGAAGACCAAATGTACAATATACTGCTATCAATGCCCAATAAAATCTGAGGGTGCCATCAGCAAATCAGCTTGTGAGGCTTCTCACATTACATGACAATCGACTGAAATTTCTGACGTGACAGACATTCTTCTGACAGTCGGACAGTCCAATGGTGAGATGCAATCAGACATCACAATACAATGATGAAGCTGACATTCAGACTTTAAATCGTGCCAAAATACCACAGTGTAGGACCAGCACACTCTTAAAAATAAAGGTGCCAAAGTGGTTGTTCAGAGCCAGGCCATAGGAGAGCCATTTTTGGTTGCCTAACGAACCAATACATGAAGAACTTGTATGCATTTAGATCCATAACAGGCTCCATGAGTAACCACAAGATAACAGATCTGTGAAATCCCGATGGGTTTGTGATATTAAAAGGACTCTCACTGCATACTTGGTTCTGATTTTCTCTTGATCTGCCATATCCTGCTAGGTAGTCTATTTGACATTAATGTTTAGATGCCAAGGTGGTTGAACTGGCATCCCAAAGATGGAGGAAGGTGGTTCTTTATCCGGACAGGATGCCTCAAGAGGAGGACCGGGAGGAAGGGGAGGCTGGGTGTCCCAGCTGGGTTGATTGTGGGTACTTTCTGTTTTGTCCACATATTAGGAGCCTTTTCAAAGCCCAAAAAACACTATCATGGGAAAAGAACCAGCCGTTCTCAGAATGAAATGGTTCTTTGTCATGTAAGGAGCCACTCCACCCAGGAAAGTGCCAGTACAGAACTGTTCTTTTTAAGAGTGTGTGGGAAAACTCGGGAGTTGGTGGCAGGATTGGCACTCCAGCCACTGTAAAAAAAAAAAAAACTCCCGTTGTTCCACTCCATTTGAACCTGCGGTGGTTCATGTGTGATAGATGCGGACACTTGCTGTATCACTGCGCGCTCCTATACCTTCCTCCTCCTGGACCCGCTAGCTCTTCAGAGTAGATGGCAGCTCATTAGCGCCCCCTTTTCCCCTCCTGCTTGCTCTTGTCTGCTTTGAGTTCTCAGTTTAGCTGTGAAAGCCGACGCCTTCTTCTTCTTCTTCTTTCTTTTTTTCAGGTCGCTGCTATCAATGCCATTAAATAAATCAATCTTGGGGGCTAAGCAAGCTAAGCAAACTTTGTGCTCCGTATCATTAAATAAGACAAGTAAACGCGGACGTGAACGGCGTCGTTTGTCATGTTTTCCTTTTAATTACCTTTCTTTCATTTGCGTGCTCTTTCAAGTCTGCGCACCATTAGGCTCCGCACTGGCGTGTGCACTGTCATGCTGTCCTTCACATTTCACTGCTCTGCTAAGAAGTCATTAATACTTTCTCTCTCTGCAGTTTGATTACCATTCCGAAACGGTAACGGATGCTAATAAAAACGCACGACTGTCACCTTCTTTTTTAAAACAAAAAAAAAGAAAAAGAAAACGGCATTACCCAAGCTAATGATGCATCACTTTCATACTAAAACTGTAATTCTGGGAGTGCAAGTGGGGCAGCAATCGTGCGCAATGATAAAATGATTATCTGCAGCCCGTCGAGCCCCGTAACCTCAATAAAAGCTTTGCTATTGTTTTTTTATTATTATTATTCATCTGTTTTTGCAAAGAGAAAGCGCTCCCCTCCTTCACAAACGCTTCATTACTCTAGCAGCAATTTTGTAAGCCCGGTTTTCTGTCTGGCTCCTAATTGATCGCATATTAACTTCAGCGGGGCTGCATGCGAGTCTGCCATGTCACGTGGGCGCATCGATAATAAACGAGAGCGGGGATGGCACCCCAGGTCAGAGGATGAAATGTAGGGAGTTGATGGGCAGAATGGGGTGGACAGCCTTCCACAAGAATGAGTACACACGGGGACAACTGCGTCCATGGAAAGTGGGTGTGTGTCAGCAGGGTAAGGCAGGCATGTTAGCTTGAGAGGCGCGTCCTTCAATAAATTGACTGGACTGTGAAGCTTATTATAAAAGAATAATAGGAGCGCAGTGTGGAGCAGTGGAGCAGTGCTTAGGCGGGGAGGCTAACCACCGATGGGCACTAGTGCGCAGGTCACCGTATTTACTCTATGTAAAGGTTTTAAAAGAACCTTTAAGACGCGGGTTGAAAGGGGGCACTGCACTGCCACTAATCTCAGTATCCTCATGTGGCACTTGGTTAAGGTTGCCAGATTAGAAAATTAGAAATATGGGACACTCTTAAAATCTCTCATATATATATATATATATATATATATATATATATATATATATATATATATATATATATATATATATATATATATATATATATATATATATATAACTTAATACTGATACTCTGTATGTTCAATTCATCACAATAACTATTCATAGTGGCTCTAAAATCCGTACTGACCCCTACTCTCTCTTCTGTTTCTTTTTCCGGTTTCTTTGTGGTGGCGGCCTGCGCCACCACCACCTACTCAAAGCCAGGGCCATTTGAAGGAATTTGGGGGCCCCAAGCAAAATGGACATGGAGGCCCCCGCACGCACGCACACACGCAAAGGAACCACAGCATAGCCATACTGTACATATTTCTGCTAGCCTACCTGCTGCAAAATTGCACCATTTGTACAAGACAAGTCGAGCTATTTTATGTGTGTAATTTATCACTTACCACTGTCTTGTTTTTTCTTATCCTCCTCTTCCTTTCTCTTCTTTCTTTTTTGGCTTCCTGAAGCATAATTCCGCTTCATGACTGCCGAGGAAGTTTTGTATTTTGCCGGCAGCAGAGATCGCGTGGTTGGCTGGCTGCTGTCAGCGAGGGGGGCCCCCTTGAGGGGGATCCCGATAACAGTGTCATTGCACTTTACTGCATTCACTATCAATGGGGCGCTCACACAGTTTGTTGCTGCATTTTATTCTTAACCAGTCGTTGTCTTGGGGCCCCAGGCCAGCTCGGGGCCCCAAGCAATTGCTTGGTTTGCCTGCCTTGTCACGACGGGCCTGCTCAAAGCATCATGATGCTCCAACAATGATGGACTGAAAGCCAGAAGTCTACGTGACCATCACCCTTGGGTCCTTCCATTAAAACCCTAAATACAAAGAGGACTGTTTGACTTATGTTAAGTAGATTGCCCAGACGAAGTGGGCAGTTTCATGGTCTGGAACCCCTACAGATTTTTTTTTTTTTCTCCAGCCTTTGGAGTTTTTTTTTTTGTTTGTTTTTTCTGTCCACCCTGGCCATCGGACCTTACTTATTCTATGTTAATTAATGTTGACTTATATTTATTTTTTATTGTGTCTTCTATTTTTCTATTCATTTTGTAAAGCACTTTGAGCTACATTTTTTTGTATGAATATGTGCTATATAAATAAATGTTGATTGATTGATTGATTGATATATAATACATGCCCCCCGACACACCCAGACTAATATATTAGATAAAAGTAGAAACATAAGTTTAAAACATAAAGCAAGGATTTTAATGGGTTTTGAGGAAAACAAAAGTAAAATCATTTGAAAATTATTTAATACAAGCAAAAAAAAAATCTGTAAAAGTGAAATCATTCGAAAATATTTATTTAATGCAGACAACAGAGAATTATTATTATTATTATTTAACACAGGCAGTTAGAAAAAAAGTGTGCCATGTCAAGTAGTAACAACACACTTTGTTGACAGTCACTGTATGTCGCAATGCTGATCCAGAACTGCACAGCAGCGCGGCTGGAGAGCAAAATGGTAAGAGTGTCGCTGTCCTCAGCCAACCACAGCAACTGAACAAGATGCAAACGGGCAGCAAACACTCACTTCCTCGTGACATTTGGGTTATTTCTATCAAGAGAATCGAAGAAAAGAAAGTATAATTACTTATAAAGTTACAACTAACTACCGTAAGAAGGTAGTAAACATATATTTTTATTACAAAATTTGAAAATCAACTACATAGGGGACATTTGGGTGTCCCTGAAAGGACAGTATGGGACAGGGGACACAATTATCAAATATGGGACATGTCCCATATATAGGGGACGTCTGGCAACCCTACATGTGGTGCCACTGCTCTACTGCCAAGTTGCTTGCCTGCCTGTAGAAAATTATCTCAGATAAAAAATCACTGGAATAATCAGCGCTTACATCTGATTGGCTCACTTGTAGAGTGGCCAATAGGGAGGAGGCGGCTTCTTAGCTGAGGTCTCCAGGACTCTCTACTGTGTCTGACTTGTCTGACTCCTTTTGTGGCTCTCTGCACAGACCTTGTTGGTTTTCGTTCATGTTAATTTGTTTCTGCTTTGTTTTTGATGCTTATTAACAAATCTGTATAGTATTATGTGATAAGTTCTGAATTTAGTGAGTGCCGTAGAGTCTGCTCTTGCATTTTGCCTTGAGAGTTGTCACTGCACTCTACCCCTGCACTTGGTGAGTAGTGCTGTGTGAGAACAAAGTAGTTTGTACCGTTGTGTTGTGTTTCTGAGGTGGCCATGATAGATTGGCCATATAGCTCTGCGAAGAGGACTCCTTGGGTTCTGCTTTATGTGTTGTGCTGACCCCATTTTTTTACACCCATTGCACTCCTACCTAGGAGGGAATCTCTATCTGAGGCAAAATCTATGTGTAAAACAAGTATATTTATCAGAAAATAACATTGAGAAGAATACAAACATGTGAAATGATTTGGGGGTCCAACACAGACAAAACTCCAATTAATGAATGTAGGTGATGGAGTGAAAAAAATAATAAAGGAGAGCTTTGGTCTGGGCTGCATTTTTTCTGAGTCAGAGGTGACAGAGTTGGTGGGTTGCTGAAGGTGGGCTCACAGAAAAAGGAGATTAGAACATTAGAAAAACTATAACAAGAACAGGCTATTCTGGCCTACAAAATGTCCCAATCCTATCCCTTGAATTTCTCCACAATCGCATCTCGTTGAGTTTTGAAGGGCCCTGGACTCTTGCTCTCCACCACACTATTTGGTAATTTTATCCATTTGTCTATGGTTCTCTGTGTGAAGAAAACTTTCTAACATTCATGTGATATTTACCCTGAAGAGCTTTCCAATTGTGGCCTTGCGTTCTTGTTAAATTAATTTTAAAGTAACAGCGTGGATCCACTGGCCTAAGTCCTTTCATCATTTTTAACTCTACAGTCTTATTACCTCCATTTGCTTTAACTAGGACTGTTCATCTCTTTCAGTCTTTTCATAACTCATCCCTTGGAATCAGCCTAGTCGCTCTTCTTTGGACCTTTTCTAGTGCTGCTATGTCCTTTTTGTAGCCTGGAGACCAAAACTGCACCCAGTACTCCAGATGAGGCTTCACCAGTGTTTTATAAAGGCTGAACAGAACCTCCTGTGACTTGTACTCCACACACCAAGGCGCTATATAACCTGCTGTTCTGTCTGCCCCCTTGATCGCTTCTGTCTGGATGTTGATAATGATGAGTTCACCGTCACTCCCAGGTCCTTCTCATAAAGGGTACTTTCAATTTTCAGGCCTCCCACTGTGTTATTCAAATCTAACATTTCTAGCTCCTTCTTGTAATATTTTGCATTTGCTTACATTTAATTTCATCCACCATAAATCTGCCCACGCCACTCTGCCCCTGTAATGGTTCAGCTGATTCTACATTATGTGCATTTCCACCAGTCTTGGTATCATCTGCAAACTGAGCCACCTTGTTGGTTCTATTCTTGCCCAGAACATTTATGTGTACTAAAAAGATCACTGACCCTTGAGGGACCCTCACTCTTAACATCACCTGTTCCTGATGAGATTCCTCTCACCCTAACCCTTTGCTGCTCACTGTGCTCAATCCGATTCTTCACCCATCAACCCATGGTGCCCTGAATTCCCACTTCATTTAGTTTGATGCCCAACCTGTCATGTCAGACCTTACCAAGATGGCTACTTTCTGGTGTTCCTTCACTGTCCATCTCTGGTGTTCTCTTTAACACTCTCAAATATTTCACACTATTGACAACATATACAGTATATCTGAATAAAACAATACAAGCATAAATCACTTTGGATGGACTAATTATTGATTTTATTTGCTGAACAATGCTGTTACCCCTGAGCCTTTGTCTCTCTCTCTCTCTCTGTGCTTTCAGCTTCCCTTCCATTCTTCTCATAATCATCTAAAACTCCATCACCCTCCAGAGTCTTCAGCCTCATTTCATTTTCATTGCAGCACAACAACTGTCAAAATTCCACTAAGTCGCCAAAAAGAAATGTCAGCGCTTAGAAAAAGAAGACTTGCTGGTTTCTTTTAACCACTTAATCTGCATGAAGCTATTGTACCTGTTGTAGGGTTAATAATTCTTCTGGAATGAACCTCACATGGTGGCATGTGGCAACATTTATGCCAAGCTCCATAAAGCTGTCAACTCATTCCTGTTTCTGTTATTAAAGCTTTGGATTGTTTGCTTGCCATGAATCAGGTGCTTGAGTTTTGGAGGTTTGGGCGGGTGGTTGCCATGCTTGGGTGGGCCTGTTCCTGGCTACTAGTAAGCAGTCTTGACAGGTGACAGGATGAAGTCTGTGTTTGTTTCCTCGGTGCCCAATATATGACAGTGACAATCCGGAGGGCCTTTTGATTTGTGAATAGCGGGAGGGATGGACCGATTATCTAAATAGCGGGTATGGAGGAATAGATTGTTCTGATTGGTTGGCTGGTTCAATGATCATTTAGCTTATTAACAGACAGATAGATGAGAGAGACTGTTTAGCTGGGTCATTTATTGACCGGTTAAAGCCTGAATGGTTGGAAAGGTTAAAAAGTGAGAAGACAGACAGGTCAAATGGACAGATGAATGGAAGCATAGCTCATTTCTATCATTTATTGATGGATGGATGGATGAGTTGCTTGACTGAAAGATGATTTATTTAGGGTGAGATACAGCAGGGTGTGATGCCCCATACCTACAGCCAATGGGCACATCCTTCATCTGTGGGACATCGATAGTGACATGACTGAGGTGGTCCAAGGCAAGTAAGCAGACGAGTAAGGCTTTTTGAGGGAGCGACCTGCTGGGACCCCATTTTGTGAGATGTTGAGAGTACAAAATAAATCAGAATCATTGGACAGACTGTGATTAACACACACCTCGAGTGGTCTGTCTCGGGTCTGAACACACAGTATATCGCACGTCTTATACACAATGTAATTGGAAATGAGGTAGATCCACGAATCTGGCAATTTGTTTTTTGCGGTTTCAGTTTTGAATGGGTCACTGTGGCCCGAAAATAATCCATGGAATATTCCAGAAAAAAGTGATCGCTACTTGTATATTCCATGTGCAGTGTATGTCTCCGACATCATTTTTGCCATGTTGACACAGAATCAAGGGTGACCGGAAAGAAGCACACAGGAAATATCCTCACAGAAAAAAGCGCACAGTCATATAAACGCACGAGAAATAACTGCACACAGTAAAATGCGCGCACGGAAAAAACGCACTTGGAAGAATACGCATACGGTAAAGTGTGCACGTGGAAAAAAGCACACGGCGACGACATTACAACTATTACAAATATAAAATATACACCACCTATACTGATAGACGATTTTTATTATAATAAAATATTAACAATTAACACACCCTAATTAACAGTATTATTGTAAATTAGCTATTGGATTGGATTGGATTTAGCATGCCATAAACTCACTTTAGTGAACGCCCAAGCTAACAGACTGGAGCCTAGCAAAAGGAAATACAGACAACTTTACGCGCTTGTTGCCAGCTGTGTAGAAAAATATAATGAAACTGAGGACAATTTGTCTTACTTGAGGAGAATAGCTAATTTACAATAATGCTGTTAATTAGGGTGTGTTAATCGTTTATATTTTATTATAACAAAAAGCGTCTTGCAGTATAGGTGGGGTATATTTTATATCTGTAATAGTTATATGTCACCGCCGTGTGTTTTTTTCCGCGTGCGCACTTTACTGTATGCGTATTCTTCCACATGCGTTTTTTCCGTATGCGCATTTTACCGCGTGCGGTTATTTCCGTGCGCTTATATGACTGTGCGCTTTTTTTCTGTGCGGATATTTCCTGTGCTCTTTTTTCTTGTGCGCTTCTTTCTATAGCACGTTTTCATACAAATTATGTAGCTTTAAATTGCTTTAAAGATGAAGAAAGAAAAAATATAAAAATAAAATTAGACAATACTAATTAACAAAGGATAAAGTAAGGTCTAATGGCCAGGGATGGCAGAAAAAACAAAACAAAAAAAAAATACTCCAGACGGCTGGAGAAAAATAAATAACATCAGCAGGGGTTCCGAGGCCACGAGACCACCAGCCCCCACTAGACATTCTACCTAACATAACAGAAACATAAGAGTTTTTATAAAATTTGAATTAAAAGTATGAAAAAATGTAATAAACAGAGCATTCAATAAATAATTTAATAAATAAGTATCTTCAAAATCCATGTCACAAGAGCAAAGTGTCCTTGTGTTCTCAATAAATAATTAAATCCAATAAAAAAATACTTTTAAAATCACTTTTCTCCAACGTGATGTTATTCTTATAAATCCACACTCACAGCTGGCTGTATCCAAGACCCATATGGAGGAATATTTCGGACAAAATGAAATAAATAAATAAATGCGTAAATAAATAAAAGTACTGTGAAATGTGAGCATAAATAAATAAATGTGTCATGAAATGAGAGCCTTAATAAATAAATATGTCATGAAATCAGAGCATAAATAAATAAATGTGTCACGAAATATGTTTTTCGTTGCTTATTTATTTATTTCATTTTGTCCGTAACATTCCTGCAAACCGTCATGAAATACGGCTTGAAATAAAACTGTCACTTTCACTCCTCAAAGTTGAGAGGGTGGGCTCTAACACGCCCTCTAGTTACTGATTGGTGAATCGATAGCACAAGAATTAATTAGAAAAATGCTTACTACTGCCGATGAAATGGATTCTGCCGAAGATATTACGTATCTCAGAGAGAGAATTGAAGATTTATCGGAATGTTGCCGGCCCTTTTAGACTCCGATATAGATGAAACTGTTTTTGAAATTATCGAAGAACAGGTGGAACGGACTCTATAACACTCCAGTTCAGGTGATGCAGTACCCTGCTCTGGACGTCCATCCTTTGACATTCCAGCTGAGTCAATAGAACAACACCTTCTGTTATGCGTTTTAAAAGTACGACCGATTACAGATCTATATGGTTTATTGGAGAAGACGATCACAAGGCGAATGAGCCAGTTTGATATACGGCTGTCTTAGTTTAGGTACTTTGACATGGAATGCCCAAAGCAGCTCCACCTAATATTTTGAACTGAACAACTTTACCACTGATCAGAGCTGTACAGTTGTTTGAAAAAGTAGCTGTGAATATGCAACTGACTTTATACTCGTAAAACAAGGGTCAAATACTCAGTTCTAAAAGGGCCGCCAACATTGTAATTTCTTCCGATAAATCTTTAATTCTCTCTGTGAAATGCGTAATATCTTCGGCAGAATCCATTTCATCGGCAGTAGTAAGCATTTTTCTAATTAATTCTTGTGCTATCGATTCACCAATCAGTAACTAGAGGGCGTGTTAGAGCCCACCCTCTCAACTTTGACGAGTGAAAGTGACAGTTTTATTTCAAGCCGTATTTCATGACGGTTTGCAGGAATGTTACGGACAAAATGAAATAAATAAATAAGCAACGAAAAACATATTTCGTGACACATTTATTTATTTATGCTCTCATTTCATGACATATTTATTTGTTTATGCTCACATTTTACAGTACTTTTATTTATTTACGCATTTATTTATTTATTTCATTTTGTCCGAAATATTCCTCCATAGACCCAAACTACCATCTGTGCCAGTACTCGCAGTTTCCAGGGTGCCTTGCCCATCTCTGGATGCCACCACAATGTTGCTCCCCATCTGCTCCTTCAGTTTTTGCTCTTCTGTTCAACAGACACAAACTTCACTGCATATGGAAACCTCCACTCAGCTGACCCTTACGAAAATGAAATATATTGCAATACAGTATATCCAAAAAATAAGTGGACATATCTTTCAATATAATGTAATGTAATGTCTTTGTAGAGTTATATCTGAAATATAAGGTGTGTGTTGGAGGACTCCTTCACAGGCTCAGTTGGGGTGTGCAATAACCTGCCGAGACGAGAGGGGGCGCTGCCCCTAACTTTATCCTCTCTTTCTTCCCGCTCAGTGAGAGCAACTAGCCCCACCCCTTCTAGTCCGACCGCCATAAAACCAGGGTGTCCCAGCAGGAGGTGTTTATTTTTGGCCCAATTGAGCTACGAGACCAGAAAAGATCAATGAATTCCAATGTCTTAGTCAGGGGGAGAAGTGCAAAGATGTGACTTTTTGTTCATTTTTTTCATTACTTTTCAACAGTCTCTAGACAAATAAAAGGGACAACCCAGTTAGTGTCCCAAAGTTCCACCTGTCCACAAAGGTAACACATTTTTTCTTTAATATAATGTTTCTTCATACAGTAGAACCCTTATATATATATGACTGATATGTTCCAAGACCTACCACAGTTCCCTAAAAATGCAGATAGTGAACACTCTAGCCGCAGGAGTGTAAGCTGAATTCAAGCACGGGTAAAACGCATGCTGAAAGAAATCTCTCAGTCCAAAAGTTTGTTTTAAAATATTTTGTGAAAATTCAAAGCAAACAATCCACACAAGAATAAAGAAAAAAGGTTAATAGACACACAGAATAAAAGGCAAAAAATTAGAAAAAATGCATCTTCTTGGGCAGCATGGTGGCGCAGTGGTAGCACTGCTGCCTCACAGTTAGGGGATCCGGGGTAGCTTCCCGGGTCCTCCCTTTCGTGGAGTTTGCATGTTCTCTTGGTGTCTGCGTGGGTTTCCTCCGGCTGCTCCGATTTCCTCCCACAGTCCAAAGACATGCAGGTTAGGTGCATTGGCGATCCTAAATTGTCCCTAGTGTGTGTGCCCTGCGGTGGGCTGGCACTCTGCCTGGGATTTGTTCCTGCTTTGCACCCTGTGCTGGCTGGGATTGACTCCAGCAGACCCCTGTGACCCTGTGTTAATATACAGTATAGCGGGTTGGAGAGTGACTGACTGACTGTATCTTCTCTAAACTTAACTTTTCTTGTAAAACTTGTTGTTTTTATACTTAAAGATTCTTTATTTCTTCTTCTGTACACTTTAAACATGCAGCACAGTACATACAATTAAGTGCTTTGCCTTTCATGTGACTTGGCACACAAAACATCTAAGGCACAGTTTAAAACCATGTGCCCTCTACGCCTTACACATGGCAAGGCTGATCACTAACTGAGAATAATGTTTAGTCAAGTCAGAGAGGCTAGAAATAGTTAGAATATACCAATTTAATTCAACATGTGGGATTTATAGGAACCTCCCATCGATTATGCACTAATATTTAGTAAAACATTCATGTAACTTAAATAACAAGCAAATGGCTCTTACAAGCACTACTGTATATATAAGTTGTTTTTCATTTGCGTACATACCTAGGATAAAGTTTGTGACTGAGGAACAGATGGAGGGAGATAAAAAGAGATTGTTGGGGTGCCGGCAGGGTCACCCCTTTAAACATATTCAGGCATTTAAAATAAAAAGAGGGCTGCAGGCATATACTGAAAAAAGCCTAATCAGCCGTCTGTTAAGCATGGGACTCCATCTCTCAGTGAGCTCATCTTCATTCTCTGGAGGATGTGTCCTGCTGGAAGGGGCGTGGCCAACTCAAGGCTATTGTGGGCGGGGCTGGGCCTTGTCATGAGTGGAGGAAAACGAGGAAACCGTTAGCAATGGCGCCCCCTCTCATCCAGCTGTAGTAGTGCTCACCTTCACAGACATGGTAAAGTGATCCCCAGGCATCCAAGTTTAATTGATAAATTACACATAAGGAGACCAGTATTAAATAATAATAAAATATGTCGAACGTTATTATAGCTGTGCTCTCTCTCTCTTGAATGAATGAATGAACGAATGATTGGATTCTGTCGTTTTAGCTTAACCCTCGGGGACAATGGAGCAATAAAAAATATCCTGAACACACACACATAGTTTAAACACATTTTTTGCCTTACATTTTTACATTTATTTCCTAAAAAGTTTATCTATACCTATATGGGGTATCATTGTTTTTACTCATGGGAAGCACTTCTGTTAGGCTTTGAAAAACAGCCGGCATCACTACATGTACTTTGGGGCCATCGTTATACAAAATTAAGGATTATCTTCACCAGAACTCTGTGATAACTTGGTAATGAATGAGGAAAGCGAGAACGCTAGAGGCTAAAGGCTGGTTAATACTGTACTTGGCACGTCAGCACACCTTAAATGACGTCAGAGACACAGTTATGCCCCTGCATGCTGCTGGCACGTGCCAGGTTTTCACCAGAGGCGTAGCTAAGGTTTTCAGCGTCCGGGGACAATTGAAGATTTCACGCCCCCTCCTGTCTGCCAAAATGCAATGGGGAAGAGAAAGAAAATTTTAAAAAATGTATTGAAAATAATAGTGTTTGAAGAAAAAAAAATTCATATAAGTCTCCAAAAATGATACTGCCACCTCGTGTTCTTTAAAATCTAAATCCATCATTAGTTTTTGTAAGAAAAAATTCATTTTCTGCATTTAACAATGATTTTAAAGAAAGTATATAGCAAATTATAAAGCAAAAAATTCTATATTTATAAAAACTGCATTACTTACAATTTATTCGTATGAAAATATGATGGGGATACGTCTAGACTTTTGCAGCCACCTACTAGAATACTTCACCGCAGCCCAATCAATTTCTATCAAACACATAAACACAAATCACTTGGCACACACAACTTAGACAATGATACACTAATGCCTCATGTCAGTCACTCGACCTGTTTAATAACGTCTAAAATGTTTCTGGGTGGGAGTCAAGCATGTTAGAGTAGTGGAGGGGATAAATTATTGTCTGTTGGGTATATAGAACTAATACGTACTTCGAAATCAGAAAGAGATAAAAAGACATAGGAAAAAGATATCCTCATACTGATGGAGTGATGGACTGAGTATGCAAAAGTTTTTTATTTACTTTTTAGTGCATTTAAGAATGGAAAACATTTCATTCTAAAATTTCGTAACATCGATTTGGCGCCCCCTGGATGCTGTGCCCGGGGACAGATGTCCCCCCTTGCCAACCCCCCCCCAGGTCTTTCAATGCTGATGTCAACTTTTGTCAAAATTCAGGAGTAGAGGACAGTAATCGGCTGTAAACTGCAACAAAACTCGCCCTTACATTTTAGTTTGACTCTCTTTGCTAGAATGAAAGTTACATAGCTTTTTTGATTTAATCTCGATTCCCTATTTGTGCGTGAGTAGCGAAGAGCAAACAACCTCCAAAATGGCAGTGACATCTGGCGATAGACCAGAAGCAAAATACTCTGTGGACATTTAACGTAATTTTGTTGAATAGAACTCTGACTTGTCAGACTCCGAGTTTGATGCAAGTGTTCTGGAGATGGAGATCAAAAACAAAAGTGAGGTACCAGCATCGTCTGATTGGCCCCCAGGTGATCGTGGTGCTGAACACTTTAATGTAGCTGATGTGCTTACAGCAGCGTTTGCCTTGGAGGACCACCACTTATGATGACAAGAGGTACAAACCAGATTGCGTCCGACTGCGACCGCCACCATCACCCACCTGCTGTGCGTAAACAGGGAGGCAGCTGCCCACCATGCATTCCTGCTGACCATCGAGGTGCCCCCAACGCAGCAGCCACTGCCACCAGAGGTGCCCGACATGTGCCAACAGCAGCCACAGCACATAGCAACTGACGTTTTATGTTGACTTATGTGTGAAACCATCGCTTTGTGTGCCTGCGCCACCACCACCTACTCAAAGCATCATGATGCACCAACATTGATGGACTGAAAGCCAGAAGTCTACATGGCTATCATCATCAGGTCCTTCCATGAAAACCCTAAATACAAAGAGGACTGTTTGACTTATGTTAGGTAGATTGCCCAGAGGGGACTGGGCGGTCTCGTGGTCTGGAACCACACAGATTTTATTTTTTTTTCTCCAGCCTTTGGAGTTTTTTTTTTGTTTTTTTTCTGTCCACCCTGGCCATCGGACCTTACTTATTCTGTGTTAATTAATGTTGACCTATGTTTATTTTTTATTGTGTCTTCTATTTTTCTATTCATTTTGTAAAGCACTTTGAGCTACATTTTTTTGTATGAATATGTGCTATATAAATCAATGTTGATTGATTGATTGATTGATTTTCAGAACACTGAGTTCTTTGGAAAAAATATTCAGCCCTCAAAGAGCTAGCTACGCCACTGGTTTTCACCATACACTGCACACATGGAATATAGCAATCACCGCTATCTGAAATTTTGCATGGATTATTTACAGGCCACAGTGAACCATTTATAACTGGATCCGCAAAAAAACAAATCCACAGGTATGGGGGTTCTACCTCATTTCCAATTACATTGTGCATAAGACATGTGATATGCTGAGTGTTTTAGAAATACATGTTGTTGTTTGGTGGGGTGAAAGTCGTTCATTGGTTTCGCTGCAGACAATTTTCTTTGCAATAAGACACAAAGTTCTCCACCCGACTCCTGTACTCCTCCCTTTTATCAGTACGCCCCATAAGTGTTGAATCATCTGAGAATGTCTGCAAGTGACCTGACCTGCTGTTATATTGTTAGTCGGAGGTGCACAGAGTAAAGCAGGCACTCCTGTTCCTTGTGGTGCTCCAGTGTTGCTCACACAGTCCTTGAGTCTCACAGATGGTGGTCTGCCCGACAGATACTCCATTTTCCAGGACACCATCCACCTGCATATCTCTGTGTTTAGGGAGGGCTGGCATAAGGATAAGATGTGGGGCACCTCAGCACTATTTGAATGGACTGTGTGCTTACACTGATATACTGTATTAAGTTCAGGCCCGGACCCCCATAAACCTGCTGAAATCAGAAAAGCCAAGATGAGAATCAAATGCTCAGTCTGAGGCAAGATGACACCAGACACACAGAGAGGGGCGGAATGAAGCAAACTTGAAAAATATGCAAATCGTACCCTTTGGCTCACGTAAAACTATCAGCTTGTTAGCAAGCCCCTTCGATGATAGATCCCCATTTCACAAGCGCAATACCACCTAGCGGAATTGAGCAGCCAAGTAATTACATGCGTATGGCATGTCCGCTTTCCCATTGCGGCAGCATTCAAATTGGCAAGCGCCATTGTGTATAGGGCTGTCATTAATCAAGCCGCAGACAAGGAATTGTGCCTGAAGTTTGCCGTCTACATAAAGAGCCGAGCCTTGCAAAATTCAGCGAGGGAAAGCCTTTAGAAGTTTAAACGAAATACCACTGAGCCCTGTGTGCCTTCATCCTTCAGTGCGGACAGCCTGCCTGCACGCCACGCTCGCGTCGATCTGGGATTACAAATAAATAAATCCGTGCCAGCAGAGTCTGTGAGCCTCCGCTCATGGGCCAGGCTCATCGCCCCCATTTGTCTGGCTATGTTTCTGTGATGGGTAGCACTTCATTGTGAGTGAATGAGGGTGGGCTTGTGCACGGGCAGCAGAACGCGCCTGCCACCTGGGCTGTGGGGTTCAGGGGAGTCTGGTGCTTGGCATCTCTTAGCAGTTGCTGCAGCTCAACACACGTAGCCATATTCAGTAACGCCATTAAGATCATTCAAAGGTGATTCATTGCAAGCTCTCTTTTAAAATTGCGACAAATCACAATGACGTATCGGCCCCAAACTTTAAAATAAGAACTGCCTCTTCATCAAATCAATGTCTACCAGCAAAAAACAATAAAAGTTACAAAACACTTTTACTCACTCAAACATGGTGTCCTCGGTTGTTCTCTTTAAATCGTCTTTTGAACTCAACCTGCATTACTTCGTTCTGGTTTGTCGTGCGTATTTTTGCACCTCTCATTTGCTTAGCTCTTTCCTTATCATGCATGCAAATGACATGCGTGTTTAATGTTATGGCTAACTTGCTATGTTAAGGTTGTAAAGAATAGCACACCTGAGTGGGCATTCTGGCCAGGATGGGTCAAGGGTCCTTACCTGGATGAGGTGCCAGCCGTTCAGAAACACAAAAAGAAAGATATAGGGTGTTCCCTGCCTTAGCCGGAAAGATGGCAGTTTGATTGAAATTGAGGAACAATTCCCTACTGATAGAAGAACGGGGTGGGGCGGGACTGATACCTTAGGTGGCAGCATCCCTGGGCAGCGCAACCTGCATGGACACCCACAAGGCATGCTGGGAGTTGTAGTCCCATGGGGCAGTCTTGCTGGCTTCCAAAGTTGCTGTGAGGGTTTGCGATCCTTACTCTCGGGGACTTCCGCACAACTTTTATTGGGCTCTACACCCAGAACCAGAAGTGCTCCTGGGTCTAAGAAAAAGGAAGCCATTTGTCCCCATCCAAGAGAGTCAGAGTCGGGAGAAGAACTGGACAGCACTCACCTGGGAGGACAATTTCAAACAATGCAGTTCACACTGCCTCAATGCGAGCTTCCAAAAATGACAAAGGTGTGTGGCCATTTTTAAGCTATAGCCCTGATATTCACATTCATTTTCCTTATTTTCACATATCATATTGTGTATATGTCCTGTGGTGGGTTGGCACCCTGCCCAGGATTGGTTCCTGCCTTGTGCCCTGTGTTGGCTGGGATTGGCTCCAGCAGACCCCCGTGACCCTGTATTCGGATTCAGCGGGTTAGAAAATGGATGGATGGATATTGTGTATAGTGTACATTGATTATGTCATTTTGTACAATTTTGTTACTTTTCTGAAATGTTGTTAAGGAGCCAATCACATGTGTCTAACTCATAAGTGCACAGCATGCGTGTTTAGGTAAGAACGACAGAACTGAGAAGGGTAGAGAAGCCTTACAGGATGAGAAAAACAGCTGTGTTTCACTTTGAATTCAAAGTCGCAATAGCAAAACTAAATCAAAGTATTTTTTAGGGGGGAAGAGTGTATATATTTGTATCGCTTTTAATGTGTTTCATTCATTTTTTTATTATTAGTCTATCTTTTTTATTTTTTTTTTTAATAATTTATTATGTTCATGGCTACCAAGATACAGTATATTGGACTATATTGCAATAGTGAACTGTATTAAAAATGTAGATCATGCCTATTAAAGGATATGGAGCGGGACAAAAATGTAGCTTGCACCAGGCGGAACCATCCGGGATTGTTTTCTGTTTGTAGCAGGGTGAGGTCCGATTTGTACGACCCTATCACAGAATTAGCGGAAGGAACTGGTGAATTCAGTGTGTGAACTGGGGCTCTTCCATCATTTGTGGAGAAGGCTGTCTTTGTTTCCGTAAGTGAGAGGTCCGAATGATCGGTAGCCCGGTTTAGCCATTTCATTGAAATCCGAACATGACGTTGATTCGACGGGTGGAATCGTTGAACCTTAAATAGCAGGGCCGTTTCTGGGCGTAGGCTAGTGGTCAGGGTGCATTACTGCAGCCCCATGTAGAGATTCTTTACCTTTATTTTCTTCAGAATAATTTGTCCGGAGCGGACCGGAAAACAAAGAAATGTTTATGTTGTGCGTCTGCATTATGCACAGCACTATTTGATGCACAGAAATGGCATTTTTTAAACAATGCAGATCAACGAACACTCGGACTCGATGCGAATGTCCGATTATATAGTTTTATATTATTTTCATATACTAGAGATGTTCGATCTTAACGTCTGACTACAATGATGATGCCAATAGTAACAATCCTCAAACTGTAGCACAGAAGAGTCAGACATGGCAAAATAAAATTAAACAATCACAACAGCAACAGGACACTAGCTCTTGAGTAAATGTATAAAAGCTGATTTAACCCAAACTGTGATCGTCTCCCAAATGGACATATATTAAAACAATTTGTGAGATTCGCCCTGGGCACACGCTAAAGCAGTTGTGCGTTTTTTTGGATAGGTAGATTGCATTATTTGCATCCACGAGCAGACTGGTAAATTGGAATTGTGGGTAAAGAGTTCCAATTATATTCTCGGTTTCACTTAATGTTGTAATTATGCTAAGTTTTATATTCCGTCCATCCTCCACCCCGCTATATCCTAACTACAGGGTCATGGGAGCCAATCCCAGCCAACACAGGGTGCAAGGCAGGAAACAAACCCCGGGCAGGGCGCCAGCCCACCGCAGGGCACACACACAGAGTACCCGGAGGAAACACGGGGAGAACATGGGAAGCGAACCTGGGTTTCCTAACTAACCGGTTTCTTTATTTCCTTTAAACAAACGTTAAAAGCAATAAATAAAGACTACTAATACAGCCAGTTTACACCCTATTCCCTAAAGCAGCACTCTTCAAGAGCCTATTTTTCTGAGACTTGTAAACTGACGTTGCAACTCGACATTCTCAAATTGTCCTAAATACTCCGCTGTCCACAGTCCTGTCTCCAGGTCTCAACAGGTATGGCAGTGATGATTCCTCTCAAAGAAAAGTGAGTGCATCTTCGCCTAGGGCAGCAAAAATCATAGAACGGGCTCTGTTAAAATGGTACAGTGCGTATTACGGGGCCCGTAGCACAGAATTTGAATATGCTTATTTATCAGATTTGCTTGTAAAACGCCTTGGTGTGCTGTCCTTAGCTACAAGAGACGTTGTCTTTACAGTTTTGCCGCTGATGTGGGTTTTGCTGGCTCGATCATTTCTGTAAAACAACGGCATCCCTGTGTTCGTAATTGTAAACTGTCGTGACAGAATCAATCAGAATCTTTTGAATACTGCCGATTTCAGAAAAAGAAAAAAATAAATAAAAGAAACAGCCGCACATCAGCACAAATCACGCTTCATACACAAGAGCCTGGTAGAAAGCGCGCTGCCGGCGGCGCTTAAATACGGAGGCGCGCGTCTCTCGCTGTCACGCCGCTTCAGCTGTCACCGCCGAGCCGTCACGCTTTCCAGGCTGGATCCTGACAGCTCTCGCGGAGTTAAAAGCTGCGTGCGTATTAGTCGTGTCTTTCACTGCCATCCAGACAGGCTCCGCAACACTTGTAAACAACGGAGCAGGTCGCACCATGCGGCAGCTTTATTCATCGCCTAACATCGGGACGAGCCTTCTCCATTTTTTGTCCACGGGGAGCGAGTGCTCTTGTCGAGGCTCCCGCTAATCGTCCGCTGTTGAACAGGGGCAACTATTTAAAAAATGAACTCAGGTTGGAACAGTGTTACGCGCCACGCCACCACATCACTCTTCATACTATACAGAACTTCCGTGTCAATAGAAGAAGAACGGAGGGCACAGTGGGCAACAGATTGGACAAACACGACCGTAGTTTATTTGCTGAACGGCTTCAGGCAGGATTGTTAAAAGGGAACAGTGCCTTGAACATGACAACTGGAAACATTAGCGATACACTATGTAGTGTATACTCTTATGGCAGAGGGGTTAAGGCTGTGGACTTCAGATCGTCATGTTGTGGATTCAAGACCTGCTACTGACTAACCTGCATTCTCCAATTGGAGCAACAAAAGGAACATAACTAATTGCATCTTAAAAGTCATACGTTTCCTTGGATAAAGGCGTCAGTCAAAATTAATAAATGCCAACTAACACCTCTGTGTTGTTATTGCTGTGGTAAATGTCCTAACTAAACCAGCTGTGGTGCTCTGCTCAGCCCCAAAGCACAGTGTAATGAAATGGCATTGTTCATCCATAGCTTTTCTCTGGATACACAGCATGTACACTTTTTATGTCCATAGCCTAAACACAGGACCGCCAAACTCTGCCCCTTAAGAATAACATCTAAGAAGAACATGGCATTTTATGCTTCTTTACTGGGTTGTGGTGTTCTTCAATCAAATCAAAATCTTTATTGTCATTGTAGCAATGAGACATTGTACAATGAATGTGTGTGCAATTTTCCAATGCAAAAAAAAATACAATCACTCAAGTTAAAACTAAAATAAATAAATATATAGGGGAAATAGTCTATAACAGCCGAACACTGTTTTCCACTCATACATACGTCATATTGCACTTGTCCCTTAGCCAATGTTGACTTAGAGCTGTATTATAAACATGAGAGTGTATTGTATTGTAAACATGAAGGTGCACTTGGTCAGATTGACCACTTAGCAGCATTCAGTCTGGTGATGGCTGATGGACAGAAACTGTTTCTCAGTCTATTTGTCTTAGTCTTTATGGATCTGAAACGTCTGCCTGAAGGCAAGTGTTCAAACAATACATGTCCTGGGTGTGATGGGTCCTGAAGAATTTTCTTGACGTTCCTGAGGCAACAGGAACTATGTAGTTCTTCTAGTGAGGGGAGAGGACAGCCGACTATCCGCTGGGTGGCCTTAGTGACCCTGTGGAGCTCTTTCTTCTGTGCTACTGTACAGCTGGAGAACCATGCACAGAGACAATAGGCCAGGATGCTCTCTGCTGTGCAGCGGTAAAAGGACACCAGAAGTTTCTCAGGGATGTTGTTCTTCCTGAGCACCCTCAGGAAGTAGAGTCTCCTTTGGGCCTTCTTCACTAGTGTGTGTGTTCCCCAGGTCAAGTCCTCCCTAATGGTGACTCCCAAAAAGTCTGAGACCCTCTCCACACAGTCCCCGTCGATGATGAATGGCTGGATGTTGTCTGCCTTCTTCCTGAAGTCCATGCTGAGCTCCTTGGTCTTGGCTATATTTAGGAGCAAGTTGTTATTCCTACACCACGTTTCCAGCCGCTCCACCTCATCCCTGTAGGCGGACTCATCTCCCCAGAGATGAGCCCTACTACTGTGGTATCGTCAGTGAACTTAACAATGGTGTTACTGTAGTGGGCAGGAATGCAATTAAGAGTGTAGAGGGTATAGAGCAGGGGGCTCAGCACACAGCACTGTGGGGAGCCAATGCTGAGGCTGATGGGTGTGGAGAAGTAAGGGCTCACTCTAACCCTCTGAGTGCGATCACTCAGGAAGTCCTTGATCCAAAGGCAGGTGGAGTGTGGAAGTCCTATGTCTAACAGTTTGGTCACCAGTCTGTGGGGTAAGATGGTATTAAAGGCAGAGCTGAAGTCTATGAAGAGCAGCCTTGCATAGCTCCCCTGCTGCTCCAGATGGGACAGAACAGCATGGTGAACAGTGGCCACAGCGTCCTCCGTAGACCTGTTTGCTCTGTAGGCAAACTAGTGCGGATCAAGCATGGGAGGAATGAATGACATGATGTGGTTCCTGATGAGCTTCTCGAAGCACTTCATAACCACAGGGGTCAGTGCAACTGGCCTGTAGTCATTAAGACTGGTGATGGTCTGTTTCTTGGCCAGAGGCACTATGACAGAGGATCTCAGGCAGGATGACACAGTGGACTGAGACAGAGACTGGTTGAATACCCTGGTGAAGACTCCAGCCAGTTGGTCTGCACAGTTTTTCAGTACGCGTGCTGAGATGCCGCCAGGTCCAGCTGCCTTCCGTGGGGTGACAGCCCACAGCATGCATCTCACCTCGTGCTCCCCCACTGTGAAGATGGGGCTGTTGTTGGTATCTGGATGGGGTCTGGCTGTCTCTGGTGGATCCACTTCAAACCGGGCAAAGTGGTGGTTCAGTTCCTCATCCAGCGATAAATCACCTCCCACAGCTCCAGGACTGGTCCTGTAGTTGGTCATATGCTGGACACCCATCCACACTTGCCTGCCGTTGTTGCTATCCATGTGTTCCTCGATCTTCCTTTTATAGTCTGACTTGGCCTCTGAGATGCCCCTCTTTAGGCTGGCACGGGCTGTGCTGTAGAGGGCCTTGTCACCAGACCTGAAGACAGTGTTCCTCTTTTTCAGCAGCCTCCAGACTTCCCTGATCATCCAGGGCTTCTGTTTGGGGTAGACCCGGATACATTTATCCACTGTGACAATGTCTGTGCAGTTCTTAATATAACACAGTGCGCTGTCACTAAACACTTCAAGGTCTGGGTGTTCAAAGATGTCCCAGTTGGACCTACTGAAACAGTCCTACAGCTTCTGAGAAGCTCCATCTGGCCAAGCTTTAACTGTCCTTGTACTGTTAGGGGCAGTTCTCCTAAGTGGGATGTATGTCGGAATTAAAAACAGTGACGTGTGGTCAGAGTAGCCCAGTTGAGGTAGCGGTGTAGCCCTGTAGCCCTGCTTAATGTTTGTGTAGACTGTATCGAATGTGTTAGCTCCTCTGGTGGCACACTTGACGTACTGATGGAATTTAGGGAGCTCAGGTTTTAAATCCACATGGTTAAAGTCTCCAGCAACGGTATACACAGCATCAGGGTGCTTGGTGAGCTGACTGCTAATACTGCGGTGTTAAAGTTCAATAGCCAAGTCTGCGTTATCGTCCAGTGCTATGTAAACAGCGGTAATCAAGACCACAGTAAACTCTCTACGGAGATATATGGGTCTGCATCTAACAGTCACATACTCCAGGTTCGGGAAGCAGTGACTGTCTAGAGTTACTGTATTTGTACACCAGTTGTTATTTACATACACACATAGCCCCCGTCCTCTGCTCTTACCGGACTCACTGGCCCTGTCATGGCGCTGTGCAGTGTAGCCTGTTAGCTGGATAGCAGGGTCCGGGATCAATGAGTGAAGCCAGGATTCCGTGATCAACAGAATACAACTGTTCTCTACGATGTCATTTGATGCCACTTGTAGCCTCGGTTCTTTGATTTTGTTGATGAGAGATCTGCCATTGGTGAGGAAAACACTGGGGAGCGCTGGTTTAACAGGCTGCCTACGTAACTTCGCTAACTCGCCGACCCTGCAGCCTTACTTTTGTTTTCTCATCGCCTGCCCGCAGGGATGATAATCCATGGAGACCCGAGACTCCTCGCTATGTCTGCCGGAATGTCGTGGGAGTGGAGAAACTCTGGTGAAACACTCCCCTTGCTGCACACTCCGATTTTGAGAAGTTCCTGTCAGCTTTAGATGTTGTCGGCTCGACAAGATGCAGGTAAAACAAGTAGTAATACTAGCACACATGCACACTAAACAATGAAACAAAGAGCACCAAGCCACTGTGTCCGTGCGCGACGCCATATTTAATTCCTCATAGAACTATTGCTTGACAAAGGACCACTTCATCCTGGGAGGGGTTCACTGCATATGCACTTGGTTCTTTGTGCTTTGAAAAACTTTGTTAAAAAACGCTTCTTTGACTCATCAGCAGCTTTAAAGCTTACAAACATTCTAAGCAATCAGTCCGTTTATAGTGCCAACTATAATAGCGAGGATAATGTAAATAGTAAAGTGGAAAACTTTAACTCTAAAGTAAGAACTGCTGTTGACATAGTTGCACCTGAAAAGACAGTTAAAAAATCTTCTAGTATTGTTATTCCATGGAAGACCCAAAGAGTGTCTGATTTAAAAAGAACATGTTGTAGAGCTGAGCGTAAATGGAGGAAAACTAAACTAACTATCCACTATGAAATATTAAAAGTTAAAATAACAGAATACAATAACACTGTCCGTCTTGAGAGGCGCTGCTATTTCTCTAATATTATAAATAACAATGCTAGTAATCCCAGAGTCTTATTTTCTACAATTGATCGTCTGTTAAACCCAGGTAACACAAAGGAATGCCCCCAGAATACTTCCAGTGAAACCTGTGAGAACATTGCTGTATTTTTCAATCAAAAAATTAATGATATTAGAGATAACATAGTATATCTCCCGAACACTGCAGAACCTCCAAAGCCCCGGTACTCCGTTATAAACAAATTAAATGCTTTCACCAGGATAGATTTACCTGAATTACATAGTATAATCTCTCAACTGAAACCCTCCACCTGCGTCCTTGACCCAATACCAACAAATTATTTCAAAGAAGTATCGGGCGTGCTAATTGATAATATTCTGGACATAGTAAATTCGTCATTAGATACGGGGGTCTTCCCAGACTGTCTTAAGACTGCTGTAGTTAAACCCCTTCTTAAGAAACATAATCTCGACCCCTCTGCCTTTGAACATTTTAGACCCATCTCTAACCTGCCTTTCTTAAGTAAAATTCTAGAGAAGGCAGTCATTTGCAGTTAAATGACCACCTCAATAAACATGCTATTCTTGATAAATTTCAGTCAGGTTTCAGAACAAATCACAGCACAGAAACTGCACTTGTTAAAGTAGTAAATGACTTGCGGGTAAATGCAGACAGAGGCCATTTATCTGTTCTCATCCTCTTAGATCTGAGTGCTGCATTTGACACCATTGATCATAATATTCTTAGAAATCGCCTTAGTCAATGGGTGGGCCTCTCTGGCAGTGTCTTAAATTGGTTTGAATCCTACCTGGCAGGAGAAAATTCTTTGTGAGTTGTGGTAATCAAATCTCAAAGACACATGATATCCGATATGGTGTTCCACAAGGCTCTATCCTGGGTCCGCTGCTTTCTCAATCTACATGCTTCCGTTAGGTCAGATTATCTCAGGCTACAACGTGAGCTACCACAGCTATGCTGATGACACAGAGCTGTACTTATCTATAGCACCTGATGACTCCAACTCTTTCGATTCACTAACACAATGTCTTACTGGTATTTCTGAATGGATGAATAGTAATTTTCTCAAACTAAATAAAGAGAAAACTGAAATTTTAGTAATTGGCAATAATGGATTCAATGAGGTTATCAGAAATAAACTTGATGCACTAGGATTAAAAGTTAAGACGGAAGTAAAGAATTTAGGGGTAACCGTTGACTGTAATCTGAATTTTAAATCACATATTCATCAGACCACTAGGACAGCATTTTTCACTTAAGAAACATAGCAAAGTTAGACCTCTTATATCATTGAAAGATGCTGAGAAATTAATTCACGCTTTTGTTTTCAGTAGACTAGATTACTGTAACGCACTCCTCTCAGGACTACCCAAAAAGACATAAATCATTTGCAACGAGTGCAGAATGCAGCTGCTAGAATCCTAACTGGGAAAAGAAAATCCGAACACATTTCTCCAGTTTTGATGTCACTACACTGGTTGCCTGTGTCATTCAGGATTGACTTTAAAATACTGCTTATGGTTTATAAAGCCTTAAATAATCTCGCCCATCTTATATATCGGAATGTCTGACACGTTATATTCCAAATCGTAACCTTAGATCTTCAAATGAGTGTCTCCTTAGAATTCCAAAAGCTAAACTTAAAAGAAGTGGTGAGGCGGCCTTCTGCTGTTATGCACCTAAAATCTGGAATAGCCTGCCAATAGGAATTCGCCAGGCTGATACAGTAGAGCACTTTAAAACACTGCTGAAAACACATTACTTTAACATGGCCTTTTATAACTTCACTTTAACTTAATCCTGATACTCTGTATGTTCAATTCATCATAATAACTATTCACAGTGGCTCCAAAATCCATACTGACCCCAACTCTCTCTTCTGTTTCTTTTTCCGGTTTCTTTGTGGTTAAGGCCTGCGCCACCACCACCTACTCAAAGCATCCTGATGCACCAACATTGATGGACTGAAAGCCAGAAGTCTACGTGACCATCATCATCAGGTCCTTCCATGAAAACCCTAAATACAAAGAGGACTGTTTGACATATGCTAGGTAGATTGTCCAGAGGGGACTGGGCGGTCTCGTGGTCTGGAACCCCTACAGATTTTATTTTTTTCTCCAGCCTTTGGAGTTTTTTTGTTTTTCTGTCCACCCTGGCCATCGGACCTTACTTATTCTATGTTAATTAATGTTGACCTATGTTTATTTTTTATTGTGTCTTCTATTTTTCTATTCATTTTGTAAAGCACTTTGAGCTACATTTTTTGTATGAATATGTGCTATATAAATAAATGTTGATTGATTGATTGATTGATTGATTTCTAATATGTAGAAAAACTGACCATCTTTAAACTATCTATCTATCTATCTATCTATCTATCTATCTATCTATCTATCTATCTATCTATCTATCTATCTATTGTGTTAAAAAATTAGGCAGCAGACAGATATCGGATTTGAGGGTGGCCACCATATATAATGAAAAAATCAGCAAATGAAAAGAAACATGTCTTTAAAGGAGCAGAGGTCACAATTGAATTGACTAACAGGTTGAGTCTGCTCAATAAATATGGTGGATAGAAGGAAGAGGTGGAGTCAGGGCAGCCGGAACAGGAACAGATGTGGCAGGAAGGAGGATTGTGGGTACCGGAAATGATGTCATCAGGGTTTGCTGGAAGTGACATAACAGTGAATGGACCAGTGGTGATGTCATTGAAAGGCAGGGCCTTCAACTGAACTGCAGAGGAACAAGAGGAGAGAGGATCAGGTGAGACCGCCAACCCCTAGTATGACTGACGAATAATACTACTTGAGAGCCTGTAAACTGCCCCCATACACATGTGTGTAACAATATCTATCTATCTATCTATCTATCTATCTGTCTATCTATCTATCTATCTATCTGCATTGGATGGGTCTTAGTCCAGATCCCCTCTGTCATTTATACCCCTGTAATACGTATGTATTGATTTTGTCCTCCTTTACTGACTCTAACTCGCTCACTCGCTCTTTTAAGTGTTTTCAGTTCCTATTATTCCCATATTACCACATATTTTTGTACTTTTAGATCTTCCAGGCCTTGCCTTATTAGTCCACCTTTCCAAATTCATGTCTTGGCAGCTGCTAAACTTCTTCTTGTCCCCTAACCTAATCTCACTGAAGAACATTGGCCATCCTCCTTTTATAAACAGATCCTTCTGGAGTTGTCTGCATCACAGATTAATGGAGTATCCAGCGAGTCCATTCATAACCAGGAGTCGACTGCCTTCATAGTTAAATCTTTGTCATTACATGAAACAACACTCCACATGTCTATATTACCTATTCCTTTATCATTTTAAATTTTGTGAAAAGGAGTAACTTTGGCCCCTCATTTGCCATTAGAGAGTGAGCCCCTAGAGTCGCTTCATGTGGCGTGCACAACTCCCACTTGCTTCTGTTCAATTCTGCTGAATACACCTATTGGTTTACTCTTTGTCATAAGAGTCTAATGTCCTGTGTAAAATTTGGTCTAAAAATTGCCTAAATATGAGGGTTTTTTAGGACTAATATAATATCCATCCATCCATTATCCAACCCGTCATATCCTAACTACAGGGTCACGGGGGTCTGCTGGAGGCAATCCCAGCCAACATAGGGCGCAAGGCAGGAAACCAACCCCGGGCAGGGCGCCAGCCCACCGCAGACTAATAATATAATATAATATAATATAATATAATATAATATAATATAATATAATATAATATAATATAATATAATATAATGATCCTCGAAAAGCTTGACGTCTTGCATAAGTAGACATAAAAATGCTCTGAACAGAACCGGTAAGTCAGGTGGTGACAGACAAAAAAAAAATGAAAGTGATTTCAAAGCATTTCAGAGTAATTCATATGAACATAAAAGCGTAAAAGTCGATGCTTTTCTGTCTGGACTGCCTTCCCATAAGGTCTCAAGGCGACACCTTTGTAAATCCCTCTATCAGTGGTAAGACTGGATTGAAGTAAAGGGCTGGAAATTAAAGGCAGTCCCAGTTAGTGATATAAATTTCAGCCTTCACATATGTGGAAGTTGCTCTCATTTTGCAAACTAGAAATAAAATACACAAATTTACACATTTCTATAGTCAATGAGAAAAGGAACAAGGCAAGAAAACGTCTATTGTTATAAAATGCCCCAAACCCCTTCAACTGGTTCTTCTTGATCTCGAGGAGCAGCGACTCTGCTAAAATGATCTCCCGAAGTGTCATGGAGTGCCGGCCCAGCCACCCTGTGAAGGAGCCTCATTTCTGACACTTGTACTCACCTTGTCATTCTTTCTGTCATTTCCAACAGCTCATGGCCGTAGGTGAGCACAGAGTAAAGTAACGATTTTGTAAAGCACTTGCAGAATAGCTGCAACTGTTCTTTTTTTCCGTCACTCGTGAACAAGAACCGCGAGATACTTGAAGTCCTCCACTAGTTGACCCCCAGCCACATGGAGAGAGCATTCCACTCTTTTCCAAGCGAGAATTAGGACCTCAGATTTCGAAGGTAATGGAGGCAAATCTGCAACAATTGTGTGATGCAATCGTGTCAAGACCGAAATCCATGAGGAATGTTTCCAGCACCTTGTTGAATGTATGCCATTAAGAATTCGAGAATAAGGTAAAAGTGTTGTCCAACCCGGCATTAGATAGGTGTACCTAATAAAGTGGCCGGTGAGTGTACGTCAGAAGCCACGCTGGCATCGAAGGAGTGTATGACTGCTCCGTTTTGAGCTCGAGGACAGGACTTGCCGCCAGCAGGGCCCCATCGCACCGCACCGCGCGCGCTCAGCTTCATTGCTATTCTCCAAGTGCAGGAGCGTTCAACAGTTGGAGACATTTTTATCCCAGATACGATCAGCACCTAATCTGACAGGGAGCCGGCTCTACCACCAGCAGCCGATCTTCTGTTAAATTAAGGGGTTACTATCGATATGAGGATTATCGGTCAAAACACATTTTTCTGACAAGAAGACAAAGCAGCCTGTCACTCTGTCTGCCGAGACAGACAGGATTTAATCCGGAAGAGGTCACCCTGGAACGGCTTCTCCTTGTGCAAAAAAAAAAAGGCAAAGGAGAAAGACAAACGCACCCTCGGAGCGCCCGAAACGCGGCTTGTCATTTTCCAGACATAAGCTCTCTCATTTATCTTTGAATTCTGAACAAAAAGTGCAATATGATGAGCAAGTTGTGTATGCCAGTTGTTCTCATAGTTGGGGTCCTGACCCAGTGATAGTGGGGTCTTTAAATGACCCGATGGCAGGGACGGAGCTCGGATGTCCTGGGTGGCGCTTGTTCTGTTGCTTTGTGATAATGAAGGTGCCTTAAGAAGAGTATAACATGATGTTTTATTTATTTTAAAAATTAAAGTGACATCAAAACGTCTAGTTAAAGAATGATGGAGTGTGCTGAGCAGTGGAGCCTCTCATGAATCGGCTGCAGGACGCCGGCCCACTTAATAAATTGCACAACGGGTGAGACTTTAATTATTCCATTTGTTTCACATCTCTTCATCTTTCAGCATGGACGACTCCTCTGAGCGAAGTGACCTTGTCTTTTATGTTAAAAGTTGTGTGCGCTGTGCCGGGGTTTGTTGGATTTTATTCTTGTTGAAAGTTACTTTTGATCTCCGTGTTTATCATAACCTCATCATCTCATTTTCTTGAGTTGGTTAACATGGCGAAGATCCAGAATAAGAATCTGGAGAGTTTAAAGACATGGCTGAAAACACTATTACGTTTTCAATAAAAAAGAATAAATAACAAAACTCAAAAGTTTTCTTTTAATTAAGTAGCAGCTAACAATACTATTTGGTACACACACTTGTTTATATCATATACAGTAGAACAGAAACTTTGCTTTTGATTTGACCAAACATTATTATAACAAACTGCACAAATGAAAATGGCTTCAAAAAAATCATTGGTATGTCACAGCACAGCCTGTGGAGGCAATGACTGCAATCAAGTGTTCTCTGGAGCTCAGAAGCAATGTCTTAGCTAAATGTTTAAATCAATTCTATAATGTATCGATTACATAACAAAATATATAGATGACATTCTAGTAAACACCTAAACATTTCTGGCCAATTTCAAACTTTTTAATGTAATTTAAAGTGCTTTACAAAAAAGGAAAACAAAGAAATGACAATTATAAACAGAACAAAAAAAAGAAAAGAAAAGAAAACATTAAATGACTTAACAAGTAAACACAAACTCCACTTGGACACTGAGGCGTCCTGGAATGAAACTAAAGAATATGAAACTGTGAGGCAGGAGCACTAAACATTCTGCCCCCATGCGGCCCACCACTACAGTCATGTGAAAAAAATGTGGCATGCTAGAAAAAGCCACGACCATAGAGGACCATCCACATGAAGCCAAAGTAGTGTTTCTCTGAGCACCGTCATAAAATATGGAGAGGATGAATGTCTCAAGATGTTTTCAGTGCCCAGGTGATAGATAGATAGATAGATAGATAGATAGATAGATAGATAGATAGATAGATAGATAGATAGATAGATAGATAGATAGATATTGTGAAAGGATGAAAGGCACAATAGATAGATAGATAGATAGATAGATAGATAGATAGATAGATAGATAGATACACAGTGTGAAAGGCACGATAGATAGATAGATAGATAGATAGATAGATAGATAGATAGATAGATAGATAGATAGATAGATAGATAGATATTGTGAAAGGCTGAAAGGCACAATAGATAGATAGATAGATAGATAGATAGATAGATAGATAGATAGATAGATAGATAGATAGATAGATATTGTGAAAGGCTGAAAGGCACAATAGATAGATAGATAGATAGATAGATAGATAGATAGATAGATAGATAGATAGATAGATAGATAGATAGATAGATAGATAGATAGAGTGCATCCGGTAAGTATTCACAGCGCCTCACTTCTTTCACATTTTGTTATGTTACAGCCTTATTCCAAAATGGATTAAATTAATTTTTTTTCCTCAGAATTCTTCACACAACACTCCATAATGACAACGTAAAAAAAAAAATTACTTGAGATTTTTGCAAATTTATTAAAAATAAAATAAACTGAGAAATCCCATGTACCTAAGTATTCACAGCCTTTGCTCAATACTTTGTCGATGCCCCTTTGGCAGCAATTACAGCCTCAAGTCTTTTTGAATATGATGCCACAAGCTTGGCACACCTATCCTTGGCCAGTTTCGCCCATTCCTCTTTGCAGCACCTCTCAAGCTCCATCAGGTCGGATGGGAAGCATCGGTGCTCAGCCATTTTAAGATCTCTCCAGAGATGTTCAATCAGATTCAAGTCTGGGCTCCGGCTGGGCCACTCAAGGACATTCACAGAGTTGTCCTGAAGCGACTCCTTTGATATCTTGGCTGTGTGCTTAGGGTCGTTGTCCTGCTGAAAGATGAACCGTCGCCCCAGTCTGAGGTCAAGAGCGCTCTGGTGCAGGTTTTCACCCAGGATGTCTCTGTACATTGCTGCAGTCATCTTTCCCTTTATCCTGACTAGTCTCCCAGTTCCTGCCGCTGAAAAACATCCCCACAGCATGATGCTGCCACCACCTTGCTTCACTGTAGGGATGGTATTGGCCTGGTGATGAGCGGTGCCTGGTTTCCTCCAAATGTGATGTCTGGCATTCACACCAAAGAGTTCAATCTTTGTCTCATCAGACCAGAGAATTTTGTTTCTCATGGTCTGAGAGTCCTTCAGGTGCCTTTTGGCAAACTCCAGGCGGGCTGCCATGTGCCTTTTACTAAGGAGTGGCTTCCGTCTGGACACTCTACCATGCAGGCCTGATTGGTGGATTGCTGCAGAGACGGTTGTCCTTCTGGAAGGTTCTCCTCTTTCCACAGAGGACCTCTGGAGCTCTGACAGAGTGACCATCAGGTTCTTGGTCACCTCAGTTTAGATGGCCAGCCAACTCTAGGAAGAGTTCTGGTGGTTTCGAACTTCTTCCACTAACGGATGATGGAGGCCACTGTGCTCATTGGGACTTTCAAAGCAGCAGAAATTTTTCTGTAACCTTCCCCAGATTTGTGCCTCGAGACAATCCTGTCTCGGAGGTCTACAGACAATTCCTTTGACTTCATGCTTGGTTTGTGCTCTGACATGAACTGTCAACTGTGGGACCTTCTATAGACAGGTGTGTGCCTTTCCAAATCAGGTCACGTCAACTGAATTTACCACAGGTGGACTCCAATGAAGCTGCAGAAACATCTCAAGAATGATCAGGTGAAACAAGATGCACCTGAGCTCAATTTGGAGCTTCATGACAAAGGCTGTGAATACTTATGTACATCTGCTTTCTCAGTTTTTTTATTTTTAATAAATTTGCAAAAATCTCAAGTAAACTTTTTTCACGTTGTCATTATGGGGAGTTGTGTTTAGAATTCTGAGGAAAAAATGAATTGAATCCATTTTGGAATAAGGCTGTAACATAACAAAATGTGGAAAATGTGATGCGCTGTGAATACTTTCCGGATGCACTGTAGATTTGCCCTCTCCTTTGTCCTCCTCCTCCTGACTCTGGCTTCTGAGTGAAGTGAGACGGCCTCCTTTATAATGTGGCGAAAGTGCTGCATGTCCAGACTCTGGAGCTGTCCAGGTGCCCCCTGGCGGTGGCCACAAACCCACACCGGGTTGAGCTTCTAAGCTCCAATTCTGTGGCCCCGATGTAAACCAAGGGGGTTGCCCTCTCGTGTCCTGGGGGAGGTATTCCTAGCAGTATGCCCATTCCCCCGGTCTTCTCCTAAAAAGGGCGTCCCATCCAGGCAAGATCCCCAGCTGTCCATCACAATAGATAGATAGATAGATAGATAGATAGATAGATAGATAGATAGATAGATAGATAGATAGATAGATAGATAGATAGATAGATAGATAGATAGATAGATAGATAATACTTTATTACGATGTATTTGTATTAGTAGTTGTAAAAACAAGACAGACAATCATAAAGGGTCTCGGGCACATCAAAGTCAAAGTCTGTATGTTTAAAGGCACAAAAAGGTAAAAAAATGTGTGTTGAGAGCATAATGTTGAGACTTCTTGTTAGCCTAACATTGTCTGCCCAAGATGGCTACATTTCCATTTTGATGGTTTCTGGGAGGTAGAGGCGGGTCCTGGTGGAAATGACCCCAGAAGTGACGTCACAGTTGGAGGCACATCAATCTTCCTTTTCTGCTGAGTGTTATTGCTCAGCGCCCTCGTGATATTGGTTCCTTTAATATTGTAAGTCATAAAAATAACAAAACTTACATTCGTTTATACCCTTGTCCCTTCTTTCTGTGGACGGCATTTTGCATCACCACTGTCTGATCAAAGTCCTGTGCATCCACCTCTGATGCTTGAATGAAGGTGAATGCCCCAGCTTTCGACAAGACCCCTTTGGTCAAATCTTTGAAGACGAAGCCCTTAGAACGTTTATGCGAGGTAGAATTCCTAGTCGAGACTGGACGGTATGTTGCCCTTGAGCCCCTGCAGATTTTGCAGATCATTTATGTCCCTTTCCAACCCTCTGTCCTTAAAAAAACAATGCTATATGGAAGGATTCTACCTTTCTGTTAATTATATACCCATTTTACTAAAGCGTGTAGTATGTATTTTTGTATGTTATATATTCATTATCTATTTTACTTTGCTTTTCTTTGCTTGTAACTATTTCTCTGACATCTTGTAATTGAGCTCTATCCCATATACTGTATATTGGACAGCAGAAGACTGGTGCAAAGTTATTTTTTCAAATGAATCCTCCTTCCAACTGTTTGGGACATCTGGAAAATCAATTGTCTAGAGAAGGATAAGGTGAACGCTACCACGAGTTCTGTGTCACTGTGCCAACACCCAAGGGAGTGGGCCGACTCACAGTTTTGCTCAAGAACACAGCCACAAATAATCAATGGTATCAAAACATCCTCCAAGAGCAACTTCTGCCAACAATCCAGGTGCAATTTGGTGATGATCTGTGTATTTCTCAGCATGATGGAGCATCATGTCACAAGGCAAAACTGATAACGAAGTGGCTTAGAGATAATAACATTGAAAGTTTGAACTTGTGGCCAGGAAACTCCTCAGATCTGAATCTCATTGAGAACCTGTGGTCAATTCTCAAAAAGTGAGTAGACAAGCAGAAGCCCACAAATTGTGATCAACTACAAGCATCAGAAAGGCAAGAATGGATCACCAATAGTCAGATATCCAGCATGCCAGAGTGAATGGCAGAAGTTATGAAAAAGAAGGGGCAACACTGTAAATATTGACTCTTTACATAAATTTGATGTATTTGCAAATAAAAGCCTTTGAAACTTATAAAATCTTTATACAGTGTGTCAGGGATGCCAGGGGCCATGACCCGGCCGGGACGCCAGGAGGGACCGGAAGAGGGTCAGAGCCCTGCCTGGATCACGTGGGGTTTGCCTTCCGGGTTGCTTTGGGGGCCACGGGTCAAGGGCATGGAAGCCTTTACCTGTAGGGGCCCGTGGTCACCGCCAGGAGGCACCCCAGTGCCTTGGGGACCTGTTACCCCAGCACTTCCGCCACACCAGGAAGTGCTGGGGGGAAGATTTATGACGGCGCCCGGAGAGCAGCCGGGAGGACAGCCGGCACTTCCGCCACACTGGGGCGTGGCCAACAGAAGATTGCCGGGAACACCTGGGGCTCATCCGGGTCCTCTGTAAAAGGGGCCAAAGGGGCCGTCTCCATTTATTCGAGGCTAGAGTCGGGTGGAAGGAGGACGAGGCAAGTGGAGCTGTGGAGGCGGCCTGAAGACAAGGCATTGTGGCCAGGACTGTGTGTAATTTGGGGTTTTGTGCACGTGACTGAGGTCTGAGTGACCATTGGCTGGGGTCTTAGTGACCTATTATTGTAAATATTGAGTTTAATAAACGTGTGGTGGTTTTAAGACAACATGTCCGCCTGTCTGTGTCCGGGCAAAGTTCACAAGTGATACCTTGGAATCCAAACTTAATCCGTTCCAGAATCCCGTTCGAGTTCTAAATCATTTGAGTTCCAAGACAATTTTTCCCCTTTAAAACAATAGAAACTGGATTAATCTGTTCCTGGGTCCCACAAACTCGAATTTTCAAAATAATTTTAACAGTAAATACAATGGATTTTAAGGTAAAGTATTAACAAATAATAATTAATATTTGAATAAAAATGTAAATTAATAAAATGAAAAATATAAAAACCTGTATTTACCTTAAAAAGGAATGATGATGGTGCATGTGGAAGCTGGAGGAGGAGGAAGAGGAGGAGAGAGATTATTGCTTGGAAGGCGAGTCACCTTCCATGATAACATCAGGGAAACATACGCACAAACATATGTTTGGATTCCAAAGCAGTGTTTGGATTCCGGGGCAAAATTTGCTCAAATTTTTTGTTCAGATTCCAAGTTGCTCGAGTTCTGGTGCGTTCGGATTCCGGGGGCAATACTGTAATTGTTCTTCAGTATACCATAGAAACATGTAAAAAAAATTATCTGAAAATACCGAAGCAGCAAAGTTTGCAAAACACAACATTTGCGTCATTGCCAAAACTTTTGGCCACTACTGTATTTTTGATTTTTCTCAGCAAGCTATAAACCACCAATATTTCATAAGTCAAGGTCAGGTATGCAGAGGGGGGGCTGATAATGACCTCCCCCTTCTACATGGTGAACGTGAGTTGAGGACTGGAAATAATGATAGCAGGCACTGGAAGGTGGGGAGAGGGCCTGTCAAGTGGGCATGATGGATAGACAGAGTGCTACGCTCATTAGGCTGGGGGATATTGGTAGAGTTAATCAGAGGCAGGACCAAGGCCATGGAATGCTGGGAGTCAGATGAGGCTGACAAATAAGCTAAGTGAGGTACACTCTTGATAAGAACTGCAATAAAAGTAAGATGGCCCCATTGCTGGGCGCTCAGTTCACCTGAACTGTGTCTGTATGTGCATTGCACAATAAAGCTTCATTCTGCTGCCTATCCTGGAACTCCGAGTGTCTTCTTAGGGCTTAGGGGGCCCATCTCCTCTTCGACACTCTCAGTAGGTCTAAACAGAGTACATGACATGGCTACAGAAGGGCTCCCTGACCTCTGTGCCTTGGCCTGACAAGTACGGGTCACTGTCAGAGTGGGCACTTCTTCTGTTCAGAGGGGAGACCCTCCAGCCTGTTCATGAGGGTTAGATATGTCAGGTGATCAAAAAGACTCATGAAACATTCCAAAGAGAGGGTACATCGATTTTGTCTCAGCGCTTTGAGGTGAGCCCAGACAAACTCCTTTACCATGAAGCATACTAGAGCCACAAGCGCAGCTGCTGCTGAGTCAAAGTGCGGCCAACAAATCGACGGGCAGACCCTGGCGGACCTGGCTGGCATGCTTATACAAGTTTACCTGTTTGCCTTTTAACACGACCCCTCCACCCTGCACATCCCAGTTACACTCTAAACAGCCTCCCTGAATGGTAAGAATTTATCGGGCCTAGCAACAAAAATAAAAGGCAGAGTTAATAGCATCTGCGAGCAGAACACATTGACTCAGAAAATGAATTGTGACCTGCTTTTGTGGCCTCATTTAGGAACAGTCAGCGATATTGAAATGTTTTATTAGAGAGGCTGATTTGCCTTGAAAATCATTAAAAAAAGACGACAAAATCAAGGCACCCAGCCGAATTATCATCTTCACATCTTTAAAAGAAAAATGGGCAGCAAAAGATTGATTTTGATGGAATATCAGCTTCATTTAGCTTCTGTCACGAGTTTTGCTCTTTCTTCCTTAGCGGAATTTAAATAATATTGTGAGTGCTGCATAACAATGATGCCCGGCCAGCAAAGCGTCCCCTGGGGAGCCTTGCCGCCTCTGTCACTTTTCGCTGGCGTATGCTTTAAATGGCTGTGGCTCGGCCTTCTTCTCTTCCTCTTGCAGACAATCTGCTGTCAGGGACCCTTTACTCAGGTGCTTGATTCGATTCGGGGTCACAGGGGCTGAAGCCTAGCCTGGCAGCACCAGCTCAAGATGGGGATCAATCCAGAATGGGGTGCCGGTCACTTACAGGGCCTGTATTCAGACCCTTTTATTTTTGTCACATTTTATGTTTCAGACTTTGCTAAAATCATTTAAATTAATTTTTCCCCACATCAAATAATCACCAGAAATGACAAAGCAAGAAAAGGAATGTGGGAATTTTTCGACATTTATGAGTCATGAAAAAAGTGCAATCTCACATGGACCCAGGTATTCAGACCCTTTGCTATGACACTTGAAATGGGGCTCAAGTGCATCCCATTCTATTGATCATCCTTGACATGTTTCTACACATGGTTTGGGGCCCACCTGTGGTCAATTGAATTGATTAGACATGATTAGGAAAGGCACACACCAGTCTTTGGAAGGTCCCACCATTGAGTAAAACCCCAACCATGAGTTCGAAGGAGTTACCTGCACAGCTTAGGGACATGATTGTGTTGAGGAACAGATCTGATGATGGCTGCACTTCTGCAACATTGATGTTTCAAAGGAGGACAGTGTCCTCCAAATGAATACATTTGGAACTACTGTGTCTCTTCCTAAAGCTGTCCAAAATTTTGATATTTAGGGAGAAGGACTATGCCAAGAGAGGTGACCAAGATAGTTCTACAAAACTTGTTTAGAGATAGAACAAACTCCAAGAAGAATACCCACCACTTCAACACTCCACTAAGCTGGACTTTACGGCAGAATGACCAGACCACACATGAAGGCCTGCTTGGAGTTTGCAAAGAGGAACCTGAAGGACCAACAGACTGTGGAGAAACTAATGGATGGACTCAGTTCTATGCATAATATTTGGAGGAAATCATAATCTACACTGAAGCATGGTGGTTGCAGAATCATGCTGTGGTGTTTTCTTCCAGTGACAGGAACTGGCAGAATAGTCAGTGCTGAGGGAAAGTCGAATAGAGCAAAGTACAGAGATATCCTTAATGAAAACCCAATCTAGACAGCTCTGGACCTCAGACTGGGTTAAAGATTTATCTTCCAACAGGACCCTAAGCACAAAACAAAGACAACACAATAGTAGCTTACGGACAACTATGGGAATGTGCTTGAGTGACCCAGCCCAGGTCTAGACTTGATCCCAATTCAACATCTGCACGGATACAGTACCTGACAATAGCTCTCCACCCAACCTTCTGGAGCTTGAGGGGGTCTACAGAGAAGAATGGCAGAATACCTCTAAATTGAGGTGTGTGAAGTTTGTTAGTCAGTCCCAAGAAGACTCCCAGCTGTAATCACTGCCACAAGTAAAGCAGGGGAGGGCAGTGTCAGACCTGGAGGGCCATATGAGAACTGAATACTGCTATACACTTATAATGATTGACAATGACTAATATAACAATAGTCACTCGTGCACTGCAAGTACATGTTTACATTCTCTGCAAGTTAAATTATTTATCTATTTCTATTATTACACTCAATTCATATATGCATTATACCTAAGCTCAATATTTAGTTATTGTATTGTATTGTATTGTATTGTAATTTAATTATGTCTATTATATGTGATTGCACCTTTAGAACTGCTGCAATTTCGCTGTACTATGTGCAATAGCAATAAAAGGAATCTGAATTAGAATCAGAAATTTACCCTTAACAAGTGCCACCATGTTCTTGTTGAAGTCATTTTAAATTAACAGCCTCTATCCACTATACAAATTCTTTTCATAATTTAAAACACTTCTATCATGTTATTTCTGAATCATCTTCTTCTTCTTCTTCTTCCTCATCTTTCGGCTGCTCCAAGGGTTGCCACAGTGGATCATCTTTGTCCATATCTTCCTGTCTCTGAATCTTGTTCCTTCACACCCATCACCTGCATGTCCTCTCTCATCACATCCATAAACCTTTGCTTAGGCCTTCCTGTTTTCCTCTTACCTGGCAGCTCCATCCTTAGCATCCTTCTCCCAATATGCCCAGCATCTCTCCTCTGCACAGGTCCAAACCAACACAATCTCGCCTCTCTGACTTTGTCTCCCAACCGTCCAATTTGAGCCAACCCTCTAATGTCCTCATTTCTAATCTTGTTCATCCTCGTCACACCCAATGGAAATCTTAACATCTTTAACTCTGCCACCTCCAGCTGTGTCTCCTGCTTTTTGGTCAGTGCCATCGTCTCCAACCCATATAACATAGCTGGTCTCACTACCGTCCTGCCCTTTCACTCTTACTGATATCCGTCTATCACAAATCACTCCTGACACTCTTCTCCACCCACTCCACCTGCACTCTCTTTTTCACCTCTCTTCCACAATCCCCGTTACTCTGTACTGTTGATCCCAACTATTTAAACTCATCCACCTTCACCAACTATACTCCCTGCATCCTCAGCATTCCACTGACCTCCCTCTCATTCACACACATGTATTCTGTTTTGTTCCTTCATTCCTCTCCTCTCCAGAGCATATCTCCACCTCTCCAGGGTCTCCTCAACTTGCTCCCTACTCTCACTACAGATCACAGTGTCATCAGCAAACATCATAGTCCACAGGGACTCCTATCTAATCTCGTCTGTCAAACTGTCCATCACCATTGCAAATAAGAAAGGGCTCAGAGCCGATCCCTGATGTAATCCCACCTCTGCACTGAATGCATCAGTCACTCCTCCTACCACAGACCTCACTACTGTCACACTTCCCTCTTACATATTCTGTTCTGTATCTCTTACATACTTCTCTGCCACTCCCGACTTCCTCATATAATACCACAACTCCTCTCTCCTCATCCTGTCATATACTTTCTCCAGGTTCACAAAGACACAATGCAACTCTTTCTGGCCTTCTCTATGCTTCTCCATCAACACCCTCAGAGCAAACATCACATCTGTGGTGCTGTTTCTTGGCATGAAACCATACTGCTGCTCACTAATCATCACCTCACTTCTTAACTTAGCTTCCACTACTCTTTCCCATAACTTCATGCTGTGGCTCATCAATTTTATCCCCTTGTTGTTACTACAGTCCTGCACATCCCCCTTATTCTTAAATATCGGCACCAGTACACTTCTTCTCCACTCCTCAGGCATCCTCTCATTTTCCAAGATTAAATTAAACAATCTGGTTAAAATCTCCACTGCCATCTCTCCTAAACACCTCCATGCTTCCTCAGGTATGTCATATGGACCAACGGCCTTTCCATTCTTCATTCTCTTCATCGCTGTCCTTACTTCCTCCTTGCTAATCCGTTGCACTTCCTGATTCACTGTCTCCACGTCATCCAACCTTCTCTCTCTCTCATTCTCACTAAGAAGAGTGGGTTGAATGGGTTAATTCTGGGCTCCGCCTCTCATTGCCTCCCATCTTTTTTAAGCCACACCCCCACCTGTCTCCTTTTTCCCTTGGCCACGGTCTTTCAAATCATTACTTGGAGAGGTTTGTATTAACCCGAGGCTCACAGGTTCTTTCTTTTCCTTATCATCGGTGAGTCCCCGCAGATCCTGATTAAGCGTTCCTTCTTTTCCCTTATCACTTTCTGCCTTGCCTGCTGATTCGTATTTCTCTTTATGCCTACCTGTGTACCTGACCTCCTGCCTGTTTTGTGGATTACAGTTTGCCTTGTGGACTTGTTTATCTTTTTTATTGATCTCCTGGCTCCCAGCCTGTGCTTCCAGAGTAATCCTCCCCTTCATCCTGCTGCCTGAATCACATTTCCAAACTTGTCCTTAATATGCGTGATGCATAGTGAGCATGGCTTTGCACAGAGCCATTTTACTTTGCAGCCACTGAGCTAGATTTTCACTTCCCACACCTTAATCCCCCTTTACCAGCATGCATCTGGATGGCCCTTAAAATTCTGGAGGAGTGTTCCTTAGACAGATAAGTCACTTTTTGGTCTGGATGAGTCCCAGAGTGCATCCCACTGTAAAGAACCTCATAGTGAGAGTTAGGCTTGCAGTGTTCTAGTCAGAGATGTTGTGCTGCATCAGGACTTGGGTGACTTGTCACCCTGATTACAAGTGACTTTCTAGAAAGTTCTACTGTGAGACGTCAATTGAAATAAATAACTACCCCAAAACTGCAGGCATGCCTTGAACACAATGGTTAAAGTAAAAGATTATGGAATGTGCTGCAATGTCCTAGTCAAAGACCAGGGGCCTCGTTTATAAAACTTTGTGTGAAAGTATCAAAATATGCAAACAGCAAATTAACAAAAAAGTAAATGCCAAAAAAACTCAGATTTATTAAACCTAAAGTATATACATTTCTGCATGATATACCCTTTATAGACCACCTTGTGAATGTGCGGTGTCACACACATGTGAGTAGGAGGCAGCTAAAGGGCCTGAGTAAGTGTAATGAAACATCTGACCGGAAGGTGGCGGAGTGCGCTGACTGTCTTTCTCAGTTCCCTACAGACCTTTCCCGGGAAATCCTGCAAGGTTCCTGCGCCCCAGAAGACATCACTTCCAAAGTCGGCCCCTTTGCTGACGTCACCTCCGAAGCTGGCCCCTTTGCTGACATCGCTTCCAAAGACGGCCCCTTTGCTGACGTCACTTCAGAAGCCGGCCCCTTTGCTGACATCACTTCCAAAGCCGGCCCCTTTGCTGACGTCACTTCTGGTTCCGGCCATTTTGATGACATCAGTTCCTCTCCAGGCCTTTAAAGCCTCCATCTTGGGCTAATATAGCCAGTTCTAGTTTGGACTCTGTGAAATACACTTGAAATTTATGATACAACAAACCCTTTTGCAGCTGGGAAAAACAATATATGGGTGGCTGCCCCAAACCTTTATGATGTCTTTGGCGTATTATTATGACAGCGGACATTGAGCACCCTGAAACATCCATATATGGACTATGCTAATCAACCCCATACATACGCAGATCTATTTCTTCTTCTTCCTCTTCATCTTTTCCCACTTCTATGTGGGGTTGCTGTGCCTGATCAACCTTCTCCATACAGCTTGGTCCTGCACCTCTTCACCAGTCAAGCCCTTTTCCTTCAAATGTTCTTTTATTTTATCTGTCCACCTCCGCTTTGGCACCCCCCACTTTCTGTTCCCCTCTATTTCTATCCCTATCGCTCTTTTGCCCAAATATTCATTGTCTCTCTCTTCATCACACATCTATACCACTTCAGCCTATGTTCCTGTCCTTTCTCTGATGTTTCTCCTACTTTTGTTTTACCTCTGATTGTCTCATTTCTTATTCTGTCCTTTTTTGTAACTCCACACATCCATTTCAACCTTCTCATTTCTCCTACATCTAACTTCTTCTCCTGCTCTCCCTTTACTGTCCATGTCTCAGCTCTGTACATCACTGCTGGTCTCACCAGTGTCTTAAAAACCTGACCTTTAACCTTCACTTTATTTCTTTAATCACACAATACTCCTGATACCTTCTTCTAATTGTTCTGTCCACACTACACTCTTCAGGTTATCTCTACATCAAGTTTTCCATCTTGGGCTACCACTTATCCTAGAGATTTAAACTTATACATTTTTTTCAATGGTGCTCCCTGCAGGCTCATGTGTGTATCCTGACCACCATCATATGTTTCTGTCTTCTTCCTATTTTTCTTCAACTCTCTATGTTCCAACATCCTCTCCACTTGCACTTTTCTGCTGCTACATTGCAATGAAACTAATGAAGTTCAAGATTCAAGGCTCCTAATCCCAGAGGGGCCACAGAAGGAACTTTTATTCGCATTGCTTAAAAATTTCAGATGTCTACTGTGATATTTTTTTTTTATAAATAATATTGATAATATCATGTAATTCAATACAAAATGATAGTTAAAATAAAAATTTTAATATTATTAAAGCATCATGTAGGATAACCGTTAATGAAAAAGCATTCAAATTAAGGATGTTTCAATCTAACCATGTTGAATATAAAATAATTATAAATAATTTCAAACATTATTAACACTTAAAATTTTTATTAAAATTATTTATCTTAGGCTATCCATTATTGAAAAAATTAAAACATATTTCATTGTTTGCAGTCATTGTAAAGGACAATATTTTGGCAACTTTTTATTTACATGAATAATCTTATAAAAGCTTACAATATATAAAACATAATACTATTACAATAAATAATAACAATACAGTAATCCCTCGCTACTTCGCGGTTCACTTTTCGCGGATTCACGACTTCGCGGGTTTTTAAATATAGTAGCAGTATTTCCTATTTTAAGAACAACAAAACAAGTTCGGTGACTAAGTGCGTTGTAACACGGGCTGTGATTGGGAGGGAGACGACAAATCACAGCTTCCTGCTTTCTAATCGGGCCCGTGATTGGTGCTTTGACTGATGCCCAGATCCCACAGCACCTCCCCTTGTCTCTCTGTCGCGGCCATTTCGCTTCAAGCTTTCTCGCCGAGCGGTTTACTTTACACTGTACTGTGTGTGATTTTTTTGTGGTTTCTTTGTGTTGAACTTCGCTTCAATTTTCACCCCCTGCAATGGCTCCCAAACGTGCTCCTTCTTCCATGGCTGGTGCTGAGCCTAAACGCCAACGAAGAATGATGACGATCGCTGAGAAGGTGAAACTTCTGGATATGTTGAAGGAAGGGAGAACGTTCGCAGCTGTGACTGCAGACTGGCTAAGGATCTGCAAGAGCGGTCACAGGAATGGGACGACAATATGGTTCGATCGGTCCAATTTTGCAACAAGGTCGACGACGTCATGACCGCCAACAAGCTACTCTTCGACCGGACAAAGAAGCAGCGGCAGCAGCTGCTGATCACAATGTTTTTGCAGCCTTGCAAAAAAGAGCCAGTTCCTACTACTACTACTACGTATACACCTTCGGAAACCGTGAAAGAGGTGCCCCAGGAAATGGCACCGCCGTCTGAAGAGACGTAAAATACAGTCATCGGCTGCACAGTAAAAGTCGTCATCACCTTCATCGTCATCATTTTTACTGCACAGCATATTCATCACCATCATCACGTCATATATGGGTATGTGTACTTCGCTATACAGTAACTGTAAACTTATCTACCGATTTCATATTGCTTAACAGTTGTCCCTGTTGTTAATAGAGTAAAGGGTGGGTTATAAACAGTACAGGGAGGGTTTAAAAATGTCCAAATACACGTTAAATTATTAAATAAATATGGTGTCCCTACTTTGCGGAAATTCAGTTATTGCGGCCAGCCGCAATAAACGAGGGATTACTGTATTACCTATTGTCACACACGTGTGCATGGGAGGCAGCTAAAGGGCTCAACAGAAGGTCATTCTCGATCAGACCAGGGGGTGGCAGTGCATTAATCCTTTCTCTTGTCTCCCCGCAGACCAAATGCAGGAAATTCTGTCTTGCTCCCCAGTGATGTCACTTCCTGTTCCACCCCAGAAGATGACACTTCCAGTTCCACCTCCCAAGAAGATGCAGCCCAATGACCTCATTTCCAGTTCCGGTCCCAAGATCCCTCCTCTCCCTGCCATCCAACTGTATATCCGCCATGTTTACTGACCTGTGCAGTTCTGTTTTGGACTCAAGTCTATAAAGACAGTTTTCTCAACCTTTTTTCGCATTTTGCAGCCAATTCTCGAGTATATGGAAGGCTGCCCCAAACCTTTTTGTGTGTCAAAGCTTGATTATTTACCACACTTTATACAATTAAAATGCAGTAAAAATAAAAAAAAAAATATCTTCTTTGGTAGCGGCTGGGATGGGAATCAGCATCTCCAAATGCAAGACCAGGGTGGAGTGCCCTCTCAGGGTTCGAGGCGAGATCCTGCCCCAAGTGGAGAGGTTCAAGTATCTCGGGGTCTTGTTCACTAGTGAGGGAAGAATGGAGCGTGAGATTGATAGGCGGATTAGTGCAGCGTCTGCAGTGATGCGGGCTCTGCATCGGTCTGTCGTGGTGAAAAAGGAGCTAAGCCGTAAGGCAAAGCTCTCAATTTACCAGTTTATCTATGTTCCTACCTTCACCTATGGTCATGAGCTATGGGTAGTGACTGGAAGAACGAGATCGCGAATACAAGCGGCTGAAATGAGTTTCCTCTGCAGGGTATCTGGGCTTTCCCTTAAAGATAGGGTGAGAAGCTCAGTCATCCGGGAGGGTTTTAGAGTAGAGCCGCTGCTCCTCCACATCGAGAGGAGTCAGATGAGGTGGCTTGGGCATCTGATCAGGATGCCTCCTTGACACCTCCCTGGTGAGGTTTCCGGTCACATCAAACCGGGAGGAGGCTCCGAGGGAAGACCCAGGACACGCTGGAGGGACTATGTCATCCGGCTGGCCTGGGAATGCCTTGGGATTCTCCCGGAAGAGCTAGAAGAAGTGGCTGGGGAGAGGTAAGTCTGGGCATCTCTGCTCAAGCTGCTGCCCCCGCGACCCGACCTTGGATAAGTGGAAAAAGATGGATGGATGGATAGGTGATGTGTCGTAACAGAAAAGGGGAACGACTGAAAAAGGCAATCATGTGAATCATGTCAGCATTGTGATTGCTTTTTCAACATGGTGGTGCTCATGATGACAATCTAGACAAGAATTTTTTCAATAAAGTGTTCATAAGATATAATATTTTAGCTACCCCTACTCAACTGAAAAATAAATGTAATATTTATAAGGTAAGTAATAAAGGTGAAATAGTGTTAGATTAGCCTAAGCCTATTCTTTTTAAGAGCAGTGGTTTCCCAGACCTCATTGCTGGTTGTGAAGGGGCCCACATAGCAGTTCAAACTTCAGGGCCCCTAAAATGTCATTCCACCACTGCCTGGTACATCTAATGAAATAACTGCTGTGACAACCAATAGCACAGGCCATATTAAACACTGAGGTTTCAGCCACTCTGCGGTGGGCTGGCACCCTGCCCGGGGTTTGTTTCCTGCCTTGCGCCCCATGTTGGCTGGGACTGGCTCCAGCAGACCCCCGTGACCCTGTTGTTAGGATATAGCGGGTTGGATATTGGATGGATGGATGGATTCAGCCACTTACCTTACCAACAAGTCAGTCGCCATGTCCAGTACCGTCACGTCTGTCAAAGCAGCATTCCCTCAAAATAAATGAATTGCTGGCTGATTCAGGTCATGGGGACACAACGTTTGCCATTCTCATCCTGGCATCACAGATGACTTGTGTGTTAATGGAATGTCACTGCTTACAGTTAACAAAAGCAGCATCATTCTTGCTAGGTGGCCTTATTGTAATATGTGTGAAGTAAATTGCTCTGATTACGTTAAGAGAACTGGCTGCTGCTGCAGATTGCCCTTTTATTTTTGAAAAAAAATGTGTTATGTTTTACATATGTGTATCCACATCATTCGAAAATTGGTCAGCTAATGGCTTTCAGTACAGCGGGCATGACGGAATGTAGCTTGGATGAGGTATTCGTGACCTGTCAGTCAGTTCATTGAGAAGTGGAAACAGGCACCCGATATAAACTGGCAAAACAACTAACAAAGTTCTTCAATGTAAATACGCAGCATGGGTCCTCTACAACACACTTGATACAGGGGTGGGCACATTTTTCTCCATGAGGGCCATGTGGATATCTGTAAGGTCTCTAGTGGACCGCCTCTGTACCAAAAATCCAAATTTACTAAATAATGAATGCTATTTTCACATAAAAATAAATTTACTAGTTATATAACTGTATAAATAAGCAAATAAAATCAGCTTTTTGCTGTAATTCACTTTCTGCTAAATTACTTCCAAACTTACTGTGCTTAGTTTGAAAATGTCTCTTCAAATTGAACTCCTTAAAAACAGTAAGACTGTCATGGCATATTAGGCACACTGTTTTACTTTTGCTGCGATGGGCTGGCACCCTGCCCGGGATTTGTCCCTGCCTTGCGCCCTGTGTTGGCTGGGATTGGCTCCAGCAGACCCCGTGACCCTGTGTTAGGATATAGCGGGTTGGACAATGACTGACTGACTGACTGACTTTTTTACTTTTGTAAAAAAAAATGATTGCATGTCCATTCCTTGTTAAAAATATACCATTCATCGTCCATTTTACGTTTTTTCACAGTAGCACTCGCTGTTAGGGATAACAAAATTCAAAATATAATACAGTACTTTGACAGCAATGGCCGATTTAATCCAAGGGATCCAAACAGATGCGTGTGTGTGTGCTGACGTAGCAACCTCTCCTCCAACTACATACGATCGAAACGTTAATGTACACGTACGGCTACACACAGTACAAACTCTGATTTTAAATGGGTATATTATATGTTGCCTTACAGGTGGGCCTGCCCAGGTTTTCATCCACTTTCCCCAAAGAAACAGGCTTTATTTAGAAACCTCTCACTTACCAAGAAGGAACAGTCAGGGGAGTGATCAGCCATACATCACCCCAGACAGGCTGACATTTGCATGTTAATGGGCACGCTGAAGAATTCGGTGAGAATCAGAGTAATTAATTTGTTTTTGGACGTAATCATTCTTCACGTTTTGCCAAATGAGGCTGCTCCATAACTAAAGAAACAAGATGCAATCTGTCTGCCACCATCTGCTTTCCATCTGCTTCATACTTTGGTTTTTGCAAAGTTGTATGCCTTTGATTTTTTATTTTGTGAAAAGAGGTTCTGTTTCTGTTAGAAAGTTAACAGCTTTTTATCATGTCTGCACCATGGAAGGAAACGCTGGAATAAAGAAGTAACGAGGGTCCATGAATGAATTCAGTAAGAAACTGAAATACATAGACACATGTACACAGGTGGGCATCTCGGGGGTGTGGCCAGTACTCAAGGGGTGGGCTTCAGGGGGTCAATAAAAGGAGTCCAATGTATACAAGCCAGCCACCTAAGGATCAGAGTCGGAAGTCTAAATATTTTCGACTACAACAGACATTTGTCATTTTTTACCCTCTGGTGGAGGTCCTTAGACGGCGGGACCCCTAGTAAAGGATTAAATAATCAAAAATAACATCATATTCATAATCAGTGACTTTGAAATAGTGACTCTTAGAGGGCTAGGACCACCGGTAAAGAATCAAATGTCAAAAATATCGTATTCGCGATCCCAACCTCAATGCAGCAAAAAATGACACCCCACATGCCTATATTACTGATCCCCATTTTTTTCAAAGCTTAACCCTTAAACTACCACATACTTGGGGGTTAATGCGCCCCTGAAAGCCAACTACTTTTTTGCTGCACATTTTAAGTAATGTCACAATTCCATAAATCCATCCATTCATCCATTATCCATCCAATTATATCCTAACTACAGGGTCACGGGGGTCTGCAGGAGCCAATCCCAGCCAACACAGGGCGCAAGGCAGGAAACAAACCCCGGGCAGGGCGCCAGCCCACCGCAGATGTCACAACTCACCAAGAAATGCAAAGAGCATCACAATTACGGCAACACTGATCATTTTACACATTGCTAATGAAATGTAAAAATGATAAAAAAAAAAAAACTACTGCAACAATCTATTATTACATGTACAAGATATAACTCATGCCATTGATGAAATTCAGTAAATCACCGAGCCAACTGCGCTTGAACTGGCTGCAAGCAAACACACAGAGGCCATTATTGCTGGCTGCTCAGTGAATGTATGGCACAGACTGATCAGCTCTGGTGTGCTGGAAATTTGCACTGGGAACCAACTATAGCCGGTTCCAGCGGTTTACCGGTTAATGAAAAGGATTACGTTTGACCCCTCGCATCCCATTAGGGGGTGAACACCTGGGGTCAGTTGATATGGCATGCAGACCTTCAAGTCCTTCTGATCATTTCTGCTGAAGACACCCATTAGTGTACTCATTATCATAAGGGCCTAATCACCTGTACGCCATTGTTTTGTCTTGGTAGAGCTCTCTATTACTCGACTTTCCCCTTTCGTATTATTAATGTGTAGCCATTGTCAGAATGCCTCATATCCCACAGACCTACCACTGTTTATAAGGTATTGTACTCTTTAACTTCTCTCCACCTTCCCTTCTACATCCATAACCTCAGGAAATTACATAGAGTAAAAAACAAGCAGGAGTTAAATTACACTTTTAATAATGTATTTTTGATGAAATTCATAAATAACAATAAGCAAAGTACAAGTGAATATTGGCAACCATACAACCTGATAATACTGATGTGTAGTTTCAGGCGGCACATAGGCTTGTTTGTCATCTAAAATGTCTCTAGTTAAGCCCTCATTTTTAGTCGGCTTTCTTCAGAACAGGCCGCATGCCTGTCTCAATATGGCTGCCCAGCTGTGCTCTTCATTGTGTTGTCCTTTTCAGTTCATGGTGTGTGAGATGCTCCTTCATCAGATGGTGTGAGAGAGGCGGAGGGGTAAAGCAAGCAAATTTATAGACTCTCTGTCCACACCCTACAGCCAATAGGGTGTTGTGGTACTTACTGGCTTCTGATTTAAAACCAAACAGGCAACTTTAGACCAACAGAATTCTGGTGCGACACAATGGGTTTCACACCTGCCCCCAATACCATTTGTTAAAGTGAAGCTTGCCATGCGGAGGTTGATTGAGAGAGTCCTGCACAGAAACACTTGTCAAACTGGTTTGAGGCACTTTCCCCCAACCCTGTTGTAAAATTACAAAGACTCTGTCCTAAAAGGGGGGTGGGGGGTTCTTAATCATCAAACCATTGCTGTTCTTATCAATAATGTAACACTAATATGACATTTCTTTGTGTAAGTTACAAGTAAAGACGTACAAAATATTTATCAACTTCTATACAAAATTTCACACCACAACAGATATATGATCCAAAAATGGCCTAAAAATGTGTGTTTTTCGGGTCTATGAGGCCAAAAATAGGGAAGAACCCCAAAAAGTTTGACACCTTGCATAACTAGACATCAAGACGAGTCGAACGGTTTATTGCATTGTGGGGGTTTTCTTGTACTAGTGGGTTATGAGGGCACTGGACAAACAAAGCTGAAGTGATTTCAAAGCATTCACACGTAATTCTTATGAATAATTCTTATGAACACAGCCATAGCGCTCACCCGTTACATACGTACTGTCACACACTTGCGTATGAGAGGCAACTATAGGGCTTGAGTAAGGGCAATTCCAAATCAGACCAGGATGTGGCAGACTGCACTGATTCATTTTCTCGCTTTCCTGCAGACCATCCAAAGGAGATTCCACCTGGCCCTGTTGACGTCACTTCTGGGTCCAAACCTATGGAGGAAGACCTTGTCTGCCCTGGCCCCTTTGATGTCACGTCCCGGGCTCAAGCCTATGGCTGAAGACCCTACTGAGCCCGACCACTCTGGCTTCACTTCCTGCTTTTCGTTTAAAAGCCTCCACCTTTTCCTTATTCCCTCAGTTCTGTTTCGGACTCAGTTTTGTGCTATCATTTACTTACAATTTGCAGCCAGGAAACCAAATATATGGGTGGCTTTTTGTGGAGTTTCTGACAGTGCCAAGTTCAACTGATTATCATTAATGACACTGCAGCAAACTCGCTTTGTTTTCATCGTTCAGGGTGCAGACACAGCAGTGGCCTCAAGGTGGTACAGACATCAGTGTTGATAACACCATCTACAAGTTCCCTTTTGAAAAAATAATTTGAACAAGCAGGTATTTTAAAAAAAGTTCTTATGCGCTTGTATGACCTTTGTGGCTCTTTCACGCTGATCTAGGATACAGATGAGTTATTTTCTTTTAATTCTTCTCAGCAAAACCACTAAATTAATTCTGGATTGGCAATGGCACCCTCCACTAACAGATCGTACAAGAAAGACACTTGAACAGTGAAATGGGAGGTGGAGTTCCATTAGGATGCTAACTTTTATTGGCTAGAAAAGTAAAGGACACAACAAGTAAGCACACAGTCTCTCGTCTGTCATTCTGTGTCACGGGGCAGAGCGTAGTGTAAGTATAACTAATGCCCAAACAAACTTATTAGGACAGCCTGGAGACACTGGCAGCTGTTGTGGAAAAGAGGATGGTGGCAAAGTTGGATGCCATCATGAAAATTTCCCATCATCCCCCTCCAGGAGGCACTCTCTTGGAGCTCCTTCCGCTCATTCCATCATGGTGTACTAGGAAGCACCCTGGGAGTCTTCTCTGCCCAATGCTATCAGGCAATTTAATGCTTCCACCCGATGTACTCATTAAGTTTACTTTTATTGATTGATTGATTGATTGACTGATTGATTGATTGGCTGTGTTATCTGTCCTGTGAGTCTGTATTCTTGTATTTTATGTTTCTGCTGCTGTATACATTTGAATTTCCCTATGGGATTAATAAAGTTTATTTAATCTAATCTAAATTATGCCATTTTATCTTTGCTTTCTGGCATCTTTCACCTTATGCAGAGTGAGTATTTGCTGGAGTATTAGACTTTTTAAATTTAATATCCACACAGGCATTGCTCAAGTTGAGATCTTCTTAGCCATGATTGTGCCACTGTGCCGCCCTAACGTTCACATCCTAGTTAATAAAACAATTCTGATTACAAAGAAACTGCAGTAACCCCAGCGCCCCTCACCCATTCTTACTCCGACTCCCTTATCAAATATCTACACGGCACTTGCAAAACTACTCGGCGGAACACAAGGGCCCTGATATCCATGTTGGTTCAACAGACACTCATTTTAGTGACTAGAATGATTAAAAAAAAAAGATTAATTTGCATTTCAATAAATTACCATTTCTTTTTGTTAATAATTGGTTTCTCATAAATTGGGCTGTGACAGACTCCTTTTCTAATTGGATTTGCTAAATATAGTCTCACATTATTGCAGGGCAGGCAGGAATTCAGCAAGAGAAAATGCGATTAGCATCTCGCTCGAACTCAGCACCTACATTTAATTTTTGGTATATTAAGACTTTGTACTTCATTTTTCACAACAGTGATGATCCCCGAACTTGCTTATCTCTTTCAAACAATCATCCATCTGCTGTCTGAACCAACTTTATACTTCATGGGATTGTGGGCCTCCTGTCCGAGCAGCAGTGGCCCAGTGGAATTAACAATGAGAAGGGCTGCCACTACATCATGTGACAGGCCCTTTCAAACTGAGTCCACTCAGAGCTGCCATTTAACCTAACAGCAGATCTTCAGAATGTGGGAGATTAGACTGGACTCCAATGAGAAAACCTGACTGAATGCCAACAGAGTGAAGAAAAGCCATAGAACAGCCTGGCCGCTGAACCTCAAAACCAGAACTGTTAGATGGTGGTGTCATCGCTACGCCATTAGCTCAGTCATCCGTCTGCTTTCTGAACCTGTCTAGTCTACCATGATCTCACCAGAAACCGTGGCCTGTCTTGGTGACACCCAACATGGAGCAGGGACCAGCACTGGACAGGACATCAAAATCACATTTTATTTGTCACATACTGTACACTTACACAAAGTACCGTATGGATTTTTTTTATACTTTATTTGTTGTCTTTTTACATGGCCTTTGGCGATCAGAGCACAGGGTGGACCATTGTACAGCACACCTGCAGCAATTTTCAGGTTAAGGGCCCAGCAGAGTAGGATCCCCTTTGGCAGTAACGGGATTTGAACCGCCAACCTTCCAGAAACCAGCACAGACCCTTAGCCTGAAAGCCACAAGTCTGCCATGAAATGCTTAGTTGCTAAACTCTAAGACTGAGAATATAAAAAGATAATCTAATATACAGTATAAAGCAGAGTCGATGTATGCATGTGTGTGCGTGTGTGTGTGTATGTGTGTGTGTATGCATGTGTGCATGTGTGTGTGTGTATGTGTGTGTGCGTGTGTGCGTGTGTGTATGCATGTGTGTGTGTGTGTGTGTGTGTGTGTGTATGTATATGCCATACAAATCTGCACCGGGCATCCAATCGCACCAAACTGGGGATGGGGCTCCTTTGTGACCAGGAGGAGGTCATCGGGTATGTTTGGTTGGGAAAAATGTTCGTGGTGAAGCACAGGGCACCTCTTCACCGACACAACGTTCGGCACACACATTGCAACAGCGTTCACAGCAGTGCCATCTAGCGGCACGTTTGGTCCCTGTACGTCGCTTTACCCATGTTTCTTCAAATTGCCAAGAGATGGCGCAAGTGTCGAAGTATGAGAAAGCCGACTGCTTTGATTGGGTGAAGGGGAACTGCTGTATGGATGTAAAACGTCAACGACCCAGTGCGCGTGATCAGCTGACACACCCGCATTTCTGCGGGTCACACTCCCACACACACTGATAGTGCTGTATTTCATTCGTCAACCTCCGTTATATCGCACCACACTTGAACAGACATTCACCTTAAAAAGGCAGCATCCTAACCCCACCATTTTCCCCAAACGCAGCACCGGTTGTATGTCACTTGTCTCTGTAGTTACCATCACCATCCTCCGTTAGATGGCATAACGGTTCAACACAGACACTCCTTACAAACAGAGCACCCCTCCCCACCATTTTCCCCAGTACAGTTTCAGTGCTACTCTTTCTCACTGGCTTTCCATATTTGTAGTGCTAATTGCTCACTTTCCAACTGACAGTACGATTTCAGTGTTGCTCTTTCTGACTGACTGGTGCTATTTGTTCGCTTTCCAATGTATTGTAAATACTGTAACATAAATTCATCTCACTGTGGTGCTTATTCCATACGTAATACCATGTAACACATTATAATTGTCCTGCTTTCCGCTGATATACCCATGTCACCGAAAAAAAGACATAGAATTTGAAGGTCCACTTCAGATGCCACAACAAAGTCTATTTCAAGGGTGTCTAAAACGCCACAGCACACAGAATCCAAAGTGGAGGAACTTACAATAAAATGTCAACCAGAAAAATGTTTGTTCTGTTTCTATGTTCTGTTTCTTTCATTTCGGAAATTCACCGGTTATAGATTCCTGGACAACGCCGGGTACTCCTGCTAGTAAACAATAATACATCAATAAAACTCATAATTGACATAAAAATGTGTAATAAATAAATAAACAAATATTTGATAATAAACAATAGGGCGTCCTGTAGCACAAGGCACTGTCCTTGGTTTAGGATGTGGATGGTCTTTGGACTGAAGCTCCTTCACAGTTCCTCTGACCTGGTCTTCAGATAGATAGATAGATAGATAAATAGATAGATAGATAGATAGATAGATTGAAAGGCACTATATGATAGATAATGTGACTTCTAGGGGATGCCACTAAGCTTAAAACCCCAAACACAATTACCACACACAGTCCTAGGTTCAAATACAGTGATTTTTATTTAATAACCAATTGTACCTTTTACAGGCTTCTTCCAACAGTTGTCTCAAAATAACCCAGCACGGCAATTTTTTCATACATCTCCTATTCCTTCCATCCTTCTACACTCCACCGAGGTGAGTGTTGCTCATCTCCACTCTCATTTAACTTCTGTACTTCTGGTACTCAATATGTGGCCACCAGGAAGCATTTACAGCTTCAGTTCACATTCTGCCCATATTAGGCAGACACGCACTGTCCTTTCCTTCCAATCTCCAAAGCCCAACCAGTGTGTCCTTTCGTGGCTGAGAAATATTGCAGCACTGTCCTTTATCATGGCCTCCTGGCCAAGGGAGGGAGCAAGGTCCATTCTGGCTGGACACCGGCCCTCACAATAGATAGATAGATAGATAGATAGGAAAGGCATTATCCATTTCCTTTCACGTATCTATCTATCTATCTATCTATCTATCTATCTATCTATCTATCTATCTATCTATCTATCTATCTATCTATCTATCTATCTATCTATCACAAAGCAGCACAGAAATGCTAATTAGAAAATGCTTTCTTCTGTAAAGTCAAGTAGTATGACCTGACAGGCACATAATGTGACTCTTCAGTTGGCTGGTGTTGTGAAGGTGTTTAGAGAGAATTAGTAATCGTTCTTTTTTTTTTATTTGTGTAATTTTTCTAATGTTACTCAAAATAATCTTTAATTTTTGTGGTATCATTATCAATCCATTTTGTGTTTATTTTTTTAGCTGCTGTTGCCACTCTGTTGCACTCTTTTCAGTCAGGCTTCAGAACAAATCACAGTACAGAAACTGCACTCGTTAAAGTAGTAAATGACTTGCGGGTAAATGCAGACAGAGGCCATTTATCTGTTCTCATCCTCTTAGATCTGAGTGCTGCATTTGACACCATTGATCATAATATTCTTAGAAATCGCCTTAGTCAATGGGTGGGCCTCTCTGGCAGTGTCTTAAATTGGTTTGAATCCTACCTGGCAGGGAGAAAATTCTTTGTGAGTTGTGGTAATCAAATCTCAAAGACACATGATATCCGATATGGTGTTCCACAAGGCTCTATCCTGGGTCCGCTGCTCTTCTCAATCTATATGCTTCCGTTAGGTCAGATTATCTCAGGTTACAATGTGAGCTACCACAGCTATGCTGATGACACACAGCTGTACTTATCTATAGCACCTGATGACTCCGACTCTTTCGATACACTAACACAATGTCTTACTGGTATTTCTGAATGGATGAATAGTAATTTTCTCAAACTAAATAAAGAGAAAACTGAAATTTTGGTAATTGGCAATAATGGATTCAGCGAGGTTATCAGAAATAAACTTAATGCACTAGGATTAGTAGTTAAGACGGAAGTAAAAAATTTAGGGGTAACCGTTGACTGTAATCTGAATTTTAAATCGCATATTCATCAGACCACTAGGACAGCATTTTTTCATTTAAGAAACATAGCTAAAGTTAGACCTCTTGTATCATTGAAAGATGTGGAGAAATTAATTCACGCTTTTGTTTTCAGTAGACTAGATTACTGTAACGTACTCCTCTCAGGACTACCCAAAAAAGACATAAATCATTTGCAACGAGTGCAGAATGCAGCTGCTAGAATCCTAACTGGGAAAAGAAAATCCGAACACATTTCTCCAGTTTTGATGTCACTACACTGGTTGCCTGTGTCATTCAGGATTGACTTTAAAATACTGCTTATGGTTTATAAAGCCTTAAATAATCTCGCTCCATCTTATATATCGGAATGCCTGACACGTTATATTCCAAATCGTAACCTTAGATCTTCAAATGAGTGTCTCCTTACAATTCCAAAAGCAAAACGTAAAAGAAGTGGTGAGGCGGCCTTCTGCTGCTATGCACCTAAAATCTGGAATAGCCTGCCGATAGGAATTCGCCAGGCTGATACAGTAGAGCACTTTAAAACACTGCTGAAAACACATTACTTTAACATGGCCTTTTTATAACTTCACTTTAACATAATCCTGATACTCTGTATGTTCAATTCTTCATAATAACTATTCATGGTGGCTCTAAAATCCGTACTGACCCCTACTCTCTCTTCTGTTTCTTTTTCCGGTTTCTTTGTGGTGGCGGCCTGTGCCACCACCACCTACTCAAAGCATCATGATGCACCAACATTGATGGACTGATAGCCAGAAGTCTACGTGACCATCATCATCAGGTCCTTCCATGAAAATATGATGATTTATGTTAGGTAGAATGCCCAGAGGGGACTGGGCGGTCTCTTGGTCTGGAACCCCTACAGATTTTTTTTTCTCCAGCTTTTGGAGTTTTTTTTGTTTTTCCTGTCCACCCTGGCCATCGGACCTTACTCTTATTCTATGTTAATTAATGTTGACTTATGTTTATCTTTTATTGTGTCTTCTATTACTCTATTCATTTTGTAAAGCACTTTGAGCTACATTTTTTTTTGTATGAATATGTGCTATATAAATAAATGTTGATTGATTGATTGATTGATTGTGCCTTTGTTTTCATGCCCACTGCTGTGTTGTTTATGTCAGCAGCCTCAGGTGTTATTGACTTTGCTGCACATGAATTTGTGATATAGATATTTAATTTATATTATATTTTATATCTAAGCTCTGGACGTCAGCTCTAAAAACCAAAGAGTTCCTAGGAATTAGTTATGGAAAGGAGTTCAGACAGGCCTGGGTTACAGGCTTTGTGTATCGTAACTCTGACTTTCGCAAGTCGATTTGGGTTCCATTTCAAACTAAGTGGCATTGTTTAGTGCTGTTATAAAGTGTGTATGTAAAGCAGCCTGAACTGTATTCTATTATCACTGTTATGTTTTAATAAAGCTCACTATTGTAAAAATATTTAATAAATAAAAAGGTGCTAAATGACTCTTTGATGACGTATCTAAAGATGTTCAGATCAGTTCCCTAAGACCCCAGATACAGCTGAATGAGATGCCATGTGTACTTTGACTAACTTGCTTAATTCTGCAGTTTATTTGTAAAGCACTTTGAGCTACATTTTTTTGTATGAATATGTGCTATATAAATAAATGTTGATTGATTGATTGATTCACTGTTAAGTTTGCATCTACACCAGGAATCAAAAGCTTTAGTAAAATACGAGATTAAGTTTTCATTTCCACAAGCAGACATCCTCTGAACAAAGTAAGCAGAGCGACACGTAGAGTCATTAGTGTCGATCTCAAGGGGCTTTTTCGAATGATTATGTTGCCTTCTTCCAGGCACACTGCTACTTACGGTGCCGATGTCTGACAGCGGTTAGCAGAATAGCTTGGCTGAATCCTGCCTGCCGAGAGTTTGCATATTCTGTCCATGTCCATGCAGGTACGGCTATCTGAAAGCTTTAAAACTGGCACTGCATGAGTGTGTGCAGGTGTGTGTGTGTGTGTGTGTGTGTTGAATGGTCTTTGATGTAGCACCACATTGCCGTGAGGTGCTCCTTGTCTTGCATCTGGTGCTGGCAGGACAGGCTGCAAGCCACATGAACCTGAATTTTGTTAATTTGGAAAAGTTAACAATGTGAAGCGTTGAGCTCAGAGAGCTCGGTTCACATTGCCAGCAGCAGGTTAGACTAATTCCTGGTGGGTGTGAGCGTCTTCCAGTCCTCTTCATAGTTTTTATGGATGGTGGAGGGGGTCCATTTCAGTGACCTCAGGATCATATCTCTGGTTTTTTCAGGTGAGGTGGTCCTGTTGGCTTCACTGGGCCGTGCCCTCAGGTGCACAACGGAGTGGTTTGCAGCCGAGTGTGAAGTGGTCTGGATGAGGTTCAGCATCTCTAAATCTGAGGTCATGGGTTCTAAGCCAGAAAAGGGTGAGAGTGACCTCTCCAGGTTGGGGATGAGGTGCTGCCTCAAGCAGAGGAGTTTAAGTATCTTGGAGTCTTCATGAGTGAAGAAGGAAGGGTGGGAGAGATCAATAGGTGGATCGGTGAAGAGTCAGCACTTATGCAGACGTTGTGCAAGTCAGTAGTGGTGAAGAGAGAGCTGCGCCAAAATGAAACGTAATAATCTGTGTTCCTACCTTCATGAATGACCACAAGCTTTGGGTAGACTAAAAGAATTAGATCACTGATACAAAAGGCAGAACTGAACGACCTTCACAGGGTGTCCGTGCTCAGTCTTAGAGACAGAGTGAGGGGCATAGACATTCAGAAGGACATGAAAGTGGCGCTGCACTGGAGCCAGCTGAGGAGGCTCAGATGCCCCCATATAGAGGTCTTCCAGGTATGTCTAGTCAGGAGGAGACCCAGGACACTTTGAAGAGATTACACCTCCTAGCTGGCCTGAATAGGCTTTGATATCCCCTCGGAAGAGTTGAAGGAGGTAGTGAGGAAGAGGGATGTTTGCGACCTGGACCAGATAAGGGGCAGAAAATGGATGGTTCGATTTGTTATAAACTGTAATAATGGCACCAATCTGTCTTACAGACCCCAGCATGTACACACTGGCAGCAATGATCCCCCTAGTGCAGGCACCTCACAGGTTATTGTGCTGAACCCCCCTTCTATGATCGTGTGACTAGACACAGCTCCAGTTCCATCATTAAGTGACACTGCCACCATTTTCCTGATTGCCAAAAATTGATGTGGCAGCTTACAACAGAGTTGTCTTTCAAAACCAAGGATCTGGTCACAGACTGGAGGAAGTGGGAGAATTTGAAACTGTGCAGCAGAGGGGTAAATTGAGGGAAAAAGAGTCCTTGTCCCGACTGTATATATTATTATTAATAATTATAATAATGATAATACAATACATTTTATTTATACAGTGGAACCTTGGTTCACGAACGTGTCGGAACACATACAAATCAGTTTACGACCAAAAAGTTTGCCAAACTTTTGCCTCTGCTTACGACCACACACTTGGTATACGAACAAGCCAGTTTCCCTTTCGGTTTGTGCGCGCCACGATTTACACACCTGTTCAGTCTGTCCCTGTGCAGCCAGTGACCAGAGAGCTAGCGACACACACGCACAAGAGAGACACACACACACAGACGCACGAGAGACACACACACACAGGGGCACGCGGAAGAGACACACACACACAGGCGCACAAGAGAGACACACACACACAGGCGCACGAGAGAGACACACACACACAGGGGCACGCGGAAGAGACACACACACACACACACACACAGACACGAGCCAGAGAGACAGAGACACACGTGAGCGAGAGAGACGGCTGGACGCATAAGGCTTGTTTTTAAAGAGACAGTTGCAGTGTTACTTTTCTCTGTTCAAGGTTTTCTCAGTGTTATTCAATGTTTTTACAGTTAGTTTACTATTACGCTGTGCATTCTGTGGTGTAATTAACTATATTTGTGCTTAAAAATCTTCAATGAAATTATATTTACATACAGTTTGTATGGTCTGGAACGGATTAATTGTATTAACATACAATCCTATGGGGGAAATTACTTCGGTTCACAACCAAATCGGTTTACAACCAAAGTTTTGGAACGAATTATGGTCGTGAACCAAGGTTCCACTGTACAAGGTGCCTTTCTAAGCACTCAAGGACACCGAACAAACAATAAATTTAAAAAAACATAATAAACAAAACTTAAAACATCAGAAAATACACAAATTATAAAAAATGAAAACCAAACAAAGCCACTGAAATCAGAGAAAAGGCCATTTTAAACAGATGGGTTTTAAGTTTACATTTGAAAGTTGAAAATGATTTGATATTTCTAAGCTCAGTTGGTAGTGAGTTCCAGAATGGCTGAATTCTCAGCACCCCATGGTGGTTAGACGGGTGAGAGGGACGGTCAGGTGGATGGAGGAAGAGGAGCTAAGGTTACGGGAGGGAATGGTAACATGAAGAAGGTCAGACAGATATGGAGGGGCGAGGTTATGAATGGCCTTAAATGTTAACAGCAGAATTTTAAAATCAATTCAAAACTTAATTGGGAGCCAATGAAGCAGCTGCAAGACCGGAGTAATATGATGAATAGATGAGGTTCGAGTAATGATGCGGGCAGCAGAATTCTGGACTAGCTGAAACTTATGGAGAGATTTATTAGAGAGACCAAAGAGGAGCGAATTGCAATAGTCCACACGAGAAGTAACAAGACTGTGAACAAGAAGGGCACTGGTATGGGGAGTGAGGGAGGGGTGGATGCGATTAATATTACGTAGGTGGAAGTAAGCAGACCGGGTGATGTTATTAATGTGACATTGGAAAGATAGAGTACTGTCAAGGATGACACCCAGACTCCTGACCTGAGGTGAAGGGGAAACAAAGGAATTATCAATAGCAAGGGAAAGATTATCGGCTTTGGATAATGATGACCTTGTACTAATGAGGAGAACCTCAGTTTTGTCACTGTTTAATTTAAGAAAATTTGAAGAAAACCAGGATTTAAGTTTAGCAATGCAGTCAATAAGCGAAGGTGGTGGAAAAGAAGCGGTGGGTTTACTAGCAAGGGTGTCATCAGCATAAGAGTGGAAATTAATGTTATACTTATAAAAGATATTACTGAGGGGAAGAAGGTAAATAATGTAAAGGAGGGGTCCCAGGACAGAGCCCTGGGGCAAACCTGAAGTAACAGCGGTGGGTTGGGATGTGAAAGTTTTAAGCTGAATAAAGTGAGTGCGGCCTGAGAGGTAGGATCTGAACCAATCTAGCAGAGTGTGGGTAATGCCAATCGAAGATATTCTATTATGTAGAGTGGTATGACAAATAGTATCAAAGGCCGCACTCAGATCAAGAAGGATGAGAATAGTGATTAAAGCAGAATCAGCTGCCATAAGAATATTATAGAGAATATGCACAAATTATTAAGCAAAAGAAAGTGAGTGTCATAAAAATACACCACCACAGTCTATGTAGCAGCACATAGACGGCTCTCGACTTATCTTTATGACCAGTTTGATGCATGCAAGCCATAAATTTCACGTCCTAATTCAGTACTTTCTACTGCCTCCTAAAGACAGTGTGGTGAGGTAAACATCATCACAGCTCTTCTTAACAGTAACTAAAGCATATCCCCTGAAACACTTTCTAATATTTCATTAAACAAAGACATACAAACTATTTATCCACTGTCTAACTAACCGTACTAACCCCTACTTTCTCTGCTGTTTTTTTCCGGTTTTCTGTTTTGCCGATCTGCGCCACCACCACCTGATCAAAGCACCGTGATGTCCCTACATTGATGGTTTGAAGGCCAGCGGCCCACATGACCGTCATCATCAAGTTCTTCCACGTGAAGCCTGAAAGCCATGAAGACTGATTGAGGTCATTGATGTTAGGGAGAATGCCCAGTGGGGGCTGGGTGGTCTCGTGGCCTTGGAACCCCTGCAGATTTTTTTTTTTTTTTCCTTCAGTCATAGAGTTTTTTTTCTATCCTCCCTGGCCATCTCACCTTAAGTTTATTCTTTGTTAATTAGTATTGCCAAATGTTATTTTTATATTTTGTATTTTTTCTCTTTCTTTATCCTCTAAAGCACTTTGAGCTACATCATTTGTATGTAAACATGCTATAGAAATAAATGTTGTTGTTGTAACTCTTGTGTATCTGAGGATCACCCTCCAGACTAATCTAAAACAAGTAATATCACTCCGGACCAACAGGGGGCAAATGCACACTAAACCTCCTCCTCTTCTCCTTTACCCTCCCAATGAGGGCAACTGGCTCGGCCCCTTCCAGTTTTCCACAGTAATCAACTGTGACAAAACACGTTGTTATGTTATAGTTCGACTCTCTTTAAAGTTAGCTTTGTTGATTTGACTGAGATTTCTTGCGTGTGTGTGAGTAGTAAAGCGCAAACAACAACCCCTCAAATGGCATTGACATCTGACGTTTTGAGTGTCATATCGCTGAGTCCGACTCTGAGTTGTCGATGTCTTGCTGATCGTGGTGCTGAACATGTCCATGTAGCTAACGCGCCTAGGCCAACATTCACCTGCAGGGCCGGATTAAAACGAAATTGGGCCTGATGCTGCAGCACAAAAAAGGCCTATTTTTTCTCGGCATTGGTGCATGTGCATTCGACCCTCACCGTACATGCGCACTAAGACTGACCAAGGAGCCTTAACTGCTTGCGACTCAACCAGCCAGCCTTTATTGAACATGAATAATAATAACGACGTAGTATCGTAACAACTCGAGATCAACATCAAACTATGTAACATCAACATTCAATACCAATTGTCTGAAAAGTGCACTTAATGCAGAAAACCTAACAATGAAATACACCAAATTTCACAATTCTCTTACGAAACAGAGTAAGAAAAAAATAATTTGCAGAGACATTGGGTCAAAGTGACTCAGTTCAGGCTCTTGAGGGTAAAAATTAGTCCATGATTTAAATTTCATAACAGACCAGAATCCTGTCGAGGATTTAAAAAGTTCTAAACATCCATGCCAGGCCCGCGGGCTGGCTTTTAGTTTTACCTTTACAGATAACCATTTAAATAGCCATCGATTTTTACCGTACAACTAACTTTCAAAGCAAAAAATTTACTACGTGGCACTTACCGAATAATAATAAAGTGTCAAGAATCCCCAAGATATTGCAAAAAACGCAGCAAAATTACTAAGTAAACTGTTTAACATAAAATTGATAGCATTAACTTGAAATCTTCGGTTAACAATAAACACTATGACGTTATAGCTACGTCGCAGCGCAAAGAACAATAGTAACTGTATAATAAGTAATGCTGTGTCTAGGCGTGTGAAAATCGGACTCCAAATTTCATTCTAAGAATTATTTTGACTTAATAAAGCAAAGGAAAACTGTTCAGCTTCCGGAAAATTCTCATCTGTTTTCATCTGGGCCTACTGTATTTCAGGAATGGGCCTAATGCTGCAGCATCAATAGCACCCACTTTAATCCGGCCCTGTTCACCTGGGAGAACCGCCTCTTACGATGACAAGTCAGATTGTGTCCCACTGCGACCACTACTGCTGTGCCAAGGCAGCCGACCCATCACGTATCCCTGCTGGTCACTGAGCTGAGTTGCCAGAGTCGCCAAACGGGCGCCGACCCCAGCCACGACATGCAGCAAAAGACGTTTTATATTGATTTCTGAGTGCAACTATTGCTTTGTGTGCTTTTCAGAAAACTGGAAAAAATATTTCAGCCCACAAAGAGTTAAAGTCCCCTGTTGGTAGAGCAAGGTAGCCAGTTCTAACTTGACTGAGCCAAAGGGCAGCCATCCAAAAAACTTGACGAACCATTGCCAGATGAGACAGGTTTACTTGTTGTATTGATCATTAGTTACAGAGGCGCGCATTAGCGGCTTTTTTTTTGCTTCATGTATTGGGCTGTCAGGGACAACCGGATCAGCGCCCCAACACTTCCTGTGGGAACCTGCACTGCCTTTTTTCAACCACACAGCTTATTTGCTAAAGATAAAGATCACTCATTTTTACACTCCGCTACAGTTTTTACACTGAGATTACGGTGCGTGGAACATTTTGTCTTCACTGCTTTTCTGTCTGTGGTTTCTCATCTGGGAATTAACTCCAGATGAATAGAGGTGGCAGGAGATGTCCTCAATAAGGTCTGTGCATGATGTAGTCTTGGGTGAAACTGAGCTATATGAGCAAGGGGGGTATCTTAGTAGCTGAGGTCTCATTTGCCTGTTGGGCCCGCTATGGCTGGCAATGCTCAAGTCTGGTAAGCAAAAGTACAAACGAGCAGGTTGAATACTTGGCAACTTAGAATGAGTCATTGGGTATTTCAAACTGCATGACAGGTGGGCACAGGAGCGCCACACATGCCTCCTTCTCATTAACATTACTTAAATGAAGTCTGAAAATGAAAATCACTGGGAAAGTCATGTGATTTGACAGGGCCTGTAAATGAATACCCCAACTGCCCAGTGGGCACACTATGGATGACGTTCCTGTCAAAGCACAATACATTACCACAGTGTGGCATATACAATCTCAAATAGCAGGGAATTTAATGTTTAGGATCGGTGTGAGAAGAAAAGCATTTTTTACACAATATTACGCTCCATTTAAAATAAGAAATTGATAACATTGTGCTGCGGATCAAATTCAATTAAAACGGACTCCATTTTAAAGAAGTCCTCATCTTAGTGGATACTGTATATTCAGGACCCTGCCAATTTCTTATTGGTAAAAAAAAAATAAAAACACCTCATTACAGTGAAGCCCGTTTTTCCTGCACAATTCATTGTAATAAAATTTTCCATGAAAAAGCAACAAAACACGTGCATTTCTTCTGACCTTGACCCGACAATCACGATTCTGGATCTCCGCTGAGCAGTCAATTGTTTTGCCCGCTCATGTCACTAAGTCTACTTGACATTCATCACACTCTTACAACAGAGCGGAGCTTGAGAAGGATACTGCAGTCGAACAGATATTGTGGGCGGGTCTAATGGAGGGGTAACTGTCAATCATATTCAACTTCAGCTCTACTTGTGAGCTGTAGAGGTCCGTAGATAGACTCACTCAGTGAATTGAGTGCGATCATCGCAACACTGATTGGGGATGGTCATTCGGGATCGGCCACGATCAACCTGCAATGCTGCCACAGTGAATCAAGCGTGGGCTTCAGTCCACAGTCTGGGAAATGCAACATTAGGTGACATAGGCTGCCATGTGTGATGCCATTTGTGAAAATTGAAGGGTGCATCCTTTGCGCACCAAGGGGCACCATATCTGTATCTCAATCGACAGTCACTCTGGAAAGTCCATGTCATGATCATTGGGGGGAGCACTTTTTTTTGTAACTCTGTATGCCCCAGACACCAAGGGGATCCCCGACCTGACTCACTTAACTCCCAGCCCAGAAGTCTAATAATATTGACTGCTGTGCACTATGGACAATGAGGGGAGGAAACCCTAGTGCACTTTCGACAGCTGCAATTTACTTTACAGAAAAAGCTGAAACTTCTCAATGGCAAAAAGAAAAATGGCTATTGACATCAAGTTTCGCATTCCATAGTCAACTCTGTTAACTGTATGTGCTGAAAGGTCAAACTCCATTACAATGATTTTTTTGGGTCCTGAGCACTTTACTCTAATGGAATCTGAACCTTGTGAACCACCAGGGGGTGCACCCAACACCCAAACATCTGACACCACAGACACAGACACAAGTGGCTTAAAATAAAAGGCTTTTATTCAGTGGGAAACGTTTTCCACTTATTCCTACTAGCACCAAGTACAGTACAGCCCAAGAATGCAGCACTGCTTCTCTCTTTCTCTCTTTTCCTTCCTTCTTTCCTTGACTCCTCCACTGACAAACTTTTTTAAGCCACACCTGGGAGCATTCCAGGGTTTATTTTATAAATACAGTATACCAGTATTGCTTTTTAACATTTATTGTAAAATTATGTATTGCAAATACTACAATAATCACAAAAATGTATTTTCATCATATGTTGTAGTAATAGGAAACCCACATCAAGCCTCCTTTGTTTTTTAATGTGAGCAGGTGGTAGCTTTGATCATATGATGCCAGAACAGCATCTGTTACCAAACTAGCAGCACACATCACGGGACAGCTTTCTCAAAATCCCATCTAAGGCCTACCTGACCTCCCACTGCTCCCTGAGGTGGATTTCTTTGAGAAACCTTCAAAGTTTGAGAAATGTTAACAGCTAACAACAGTCTACATAGTGAGTGACTAAATACGTTTAGCCAAAACGTTGTTTGGAGGCTCACTTGAGCACATAAATGCATAGCTTTACTAGCTTAGCCTGGCGTAGCTAAAGTTAAGATTATAAAATGGGATTTTCTATTGGTCAATATAACCAAAGCAATTGCTCAGCCTTACCTATGAAATGTAATCCCTCGGGATCTGGTTTGGAGCGTACAGCGGTTTGCACAATCCCAAGCAGCACATGCGTGAGGCATCTTTATCCATTACTTCACTCCACAGCAGTGCCACTCGCAATATGGCAGCGACACTGACATACGATGCTGCTGGTCATGCGGTGTCACAGATTACCTGACAATTTTACTTTTGAAATCTCACTACAGTCACATGAAATGAGTGATTGTGAACCGCGTAAGGATGTGTTCGGAAACATCACAAATTAGTGCTGTGTTCATTTTAGCGCTAATTATGTTTTATTTTAAAGCATGCAAAACGAGTCCAAATCAACGCCCGGGTTGCTCAAGTAATATTTGGACTTCTTTTATTCTTTGTATTTATTATTGTTTCACTCAAAGTATTTCTATTTCCATGTGACGCCAAGGCCCCCCAAAAATGCTGGGACCCTTTGATATTATACCCTACATACTTGGTAGTTGTGCGACCTGCGGGCTGCCAAGTAGTGGTTCAGGGGAGATAGCGTCCTTCAAAAGCCATCTCCCTCAGTTCTTCCTTAAAGGAGGCATCCTGGCCCGGTAAAAATGCCAGCAGTCCCTCACAACCTGCATATCTTTCAGATTATCATTACTGGGGGGCCATTTCCCACTTTAGATGCTGATGGCATATGGTCAAATGTCCAGACAGGACAGGCAGCGTTTTCCTTAAGTGGTCCAGAAAACAGACCATTCAGCCCAGTAAGCTCATGCACAACATTCACCCACATCACGGGTGTTAAACTCCAGTCCTGGAGGGCTGCAGGTTTTCATTCTAACCATCTTCTTAATTAGTGATCAATTTTTGCTGCTAATTAACTTCTTTTTCTTTATCCATCCATCCATCCATCCATCTTCTTCCGCTTATCCGAGGTCGGGTCGCGGGGGTAGCAGCTTAAGCAGAGAACCCCAGACTTCCCTCTCCCCGGCCACTTCTTCCAGCTCTTCCGGGAGAATCCCAAGGCGTTCCCAGGCCAGTCGGGAGACATAGTCCCTTCAGCGTGTCCTGGGTCTTCCCCGGAGCCTCCTCCCGGTTGGACGTGCGTGGAACACTTCACCAGGGAGGTGTCCAGGAGGCATCCTGATCAGATGCCCGAGCCACCTCTCGATGCGGAGGAGCAGCGGCTCTACTCAGAGCCCCTCCAGGATGACTGAGCTCCTCACCCTATCTTCAAGGGAAAGCCCAGACACGAGAACGCGATCTCGTTCTTTCAGTCACTACCCATGGCTCATGACCATAGGTGAGGGTAGGAACGTAGATCGACTGGTAAATTGAGAGCTTTGCCTTACAGCTCAGCTCTTTTTTTCACCACGACAGACCGATGCAGAGCCCGCATCACTGTAGATGCCGCACCAATCCGCCTGTCGATCTCATGCTCCATTCTTCCCTCACTCGTGAACAAGACCCCGAGATACTTGAACTCCTCCACTTGGGGCAGGATCTCGCCCCCAACCCTGAGAGGACACTCCACCCTTTTCCGGCTGAGGACCATGGTCTCGGATTTGGAGGTGCTGATTCTCATCCCAGCCGCTTTACACTCAGCTGCAAACCGCTCCAGAGAGAGCTGAAGATCACGACCTGATGAAGCAAACAGGACAACATCATCTGCAAAAAGCAGTGACCCAATCCTGAGTCCACCAAACCGGACCCCTTCAACACCCTGGCTGTGCCTAGAAATTCTGTCCATAAAAGTTATGAACAGAATCGGTGACAAAGGGCAGCCCTGGCGGAGTCCAACTCTCACTGGAAACGGGCTCGACTTACTGCCGGCAATGCAATTTCTTTAGTTTTATTTAACTTGACTCTGGCCCCTTAGTTGTATCTTTTTCCTTAATTAGCAGCCAAACAATAATGAGATACAAAATAATCCACCACATGACCAGCTAACCACAATATCTGAAAATAAAGAAAGGTGAAGGTCTCAGTCAGGTTGATCTCTCAGATGACCAAAAAAGTTTAATGGTGTTCTTAGAAAAAACAGAAAATCAGCAGTTTTGGAAATGTCTGCTGTGGCAAAATGAGAGCAGCAACAGGCTACGGAATTAAATAAAGGGCTTAATTAACAGCAAGAATCGGCTCCTCATTAAGAAACTGGTTTGGAGTGAAACTGGTTGCAGTTTGAAATCCCAGTGTAGCTGGTCATCTCTCGGCTCGTTTCACATCTCATTTCTGTTTGGCTGCAGTTTAACGAAGAAAAGAATAAATTCAGAGGACTGATTCCTAAAAACAAGGATATTAAAATGAAGGAAAAAGAAGTTCATTAGCAGTGAAAACTGATTAGGAAAAGAGTTAGAATGAAAACCTGCAGCTACCGCGGCACTCCAGGCTTGGAGTTTGACACCCCTGACCTAGATTGTCCAAAATAACATCAAGATGAGATTTAAAGACCCCTAAAGTCCTGCTCTCCGCCACACTTTACATGTTTGGGGTTCGCCCTTCACAAGTTTCCAGTCGTGTTCCTGTATTCTTGTTGCAGAATTCATTTTAAAGTAACTGTTGGGATCTACTGCATTAATTCCTTTCATAATTTTAAACTCTTCAGTCACATTCCCTTTTTAATCTCAGTTAGCTCTAAATCATTCGACACACTCGAGGCTTGTGGAGATCAGAGCCCATGCTTGGCAGCATCAGGCAGAAGGTAGGATCAGTTTATCACAGTGCGTCGTCTACCTATTATCAATCTTGATAATCCCAGGAGTAAAGTAAAGTGACAAAGGCTGCCCCGGGAGTGTCGGACACAAGGCAGGGATTGGATTAGGTGGGATTGAATCACTGAACACAACACAAGCACCATGGCAATGAAATGCAGTTTTTTGTGTCACCAGAAGTGCAAACAGAAGTTCATTACAAGTTATCAGATAAATATAAATATAAACTAGGGGGCTTTGCCCCTTGCTCGCTTCACTTGCCCATCCCCTTCTATCCCCCCCATGGGGCACGCTACACGCCAGCCACTTCGCGTCTCTGCCCTCACGTTGTGAAGGGGTGGGCTGAACGCACACTAAGGAGATGCGGATGGATCAGCTGCTGGCTTTCTGCTGCTGCGGCGGTGGAGCTGCGTGTTCTGCTTGTCGCGCTGCATGTCAATTATTTAAAAGCCTGTACAGTAGCTGTCCTTTTGTCTCACTGCCTTGTCTCACAGGACGTTAAAGTGTCTTCTTCCAAGCCTTCCAAGAGTTTTTTTATAATAGAGAGAGAGAAAGGTTAGGGGCACACGCTGATTCAGTGCATTGCCGCACCCACCACATGACAAACCAACTTAGGATACAGATTAGGACCCAAGTGCAGCCATGCAACGTGTGACACCTCAGCACCACACTAGTTCAGATGGAGTAGAACAGTGTGAGGTTTTTTTATGGTGGCTGGAGTGCCAATCCTGCCACCAACCCTCAGGTTTTTCCGTGCAGGTTGGAGGGCCTACATACAGAGATATAAATATAAATATAGGTAGCATTGAGGGATTTGTACAGACAGGACTAAGTCAATAGTGTATACAGAATGATCAGTGGTAGTTAAACTATGAATATTCTCATCAATGGGGGCACCACAAAGCCCCAAATCCCAGACACAAATACACTGACAAGTCCCTGGTTCAAAATAAAGGTTTTTATTTTAAGCCCATCTGCTTCAAGGTTTGATGTGTTGTGTGTTCAGAGATGCTCTTCTGCATACTTAGATGGTAATGAGTTATTATTTGAGTTTCTTTTGCCTTTCTATCAGTCTGGCCATTCTCCTCTGGCCTCTGGCATCAACAAGGAATTTTCGCCCAGAGAACTGCCTCTCACTGGATATTTTCCCTTTATCAGACCATTCTCTGTGAACCCTAGAGATGGATGTGTGTGAAAATCCCAGTAGATCAGCAATTTCTGAAATACTAGGACCAGCCCGTCTGCCAACAACTATGCCACATTCAAAGTCACTTAAATTACCTTTCTTCCCTATTCAGATGCTCGGTTTGAACTTCAGCAGGTCGTCTTGACAAGGTCTATGTGCCTAAATGATTGAGTTGCTGCCGTGTGATTGGCTGATTAGATATTTGTGTTAACAAGCAGCTGAACAGGTGTACCTAATAAAGTGGCCGGAGAGTGTAGTTCATAACACGGAAAAGCATAACTCTGACCACTACTACTACCACAGAGCTAGAAGTGTTTTACCAATGTGAAGTTCTCCAAGCTTCGACACCAAGCGGGCTCAGTGGGCAGCTGATCGCTGAGGGGCCGCTGCTTAAAACGCCAACCCGCAAAGCTGTAACAGCACCTTGCACTTGCTGGAAACAGCTGACCTGGACAGCTTTCAAGGCTCACATAAATAACTTCAGAAAGACCAATTAAGCTTAACAGCTCTAATACAGAGCACCTGTGAGTCTGCTTAGCGTTTGCACGAGATCAGAACCATAAATCATTTTAATTGAAAAAAATGGCCAATAATGGCTTTCAGCCGCTCTCTGGGTTTCACAAGTGAATTGATTGGGGCATTAATACTGTGAGTCTACATTCGCTTGTCGTTAAAAGGGAGACCCGGGAAAAGACCTGGGGATGCAGTGGCCTGGAGATCAAATTTGTGATGGAGGGGAATGGAAACGGGAAGGAGAAAGGGGGCACTGGAAAGCATTCGGCTCTCATTTTCATCCAAGGCTTCCCGGCGATTCATCTCAGAGATAAAAATGACGGAGCCTTCGTCTCAATTAATCACAGTTTGGCTTGTCGTGATCACCGGCCAGCTGCTCTCCTGATAAATGCATCGCTCCACGTGGGAACGCAGTCTATAAATCTTGAGTGAGCCGCCGTCACGTCCTATTCAGAGTTTCGATGACACCCCCTGCTGCCACCGCCACCACAACCGGCCCCTCCTCTCAGAGAGTAACACTTAGCCTTCTTCATTTTTAAAGTAAATAATTGGGCCTAAAGGAGTCTGTTTGGGAAAAACGGGCAACCGAGGTTTCTGTTGAGGGAATAAATATGAGGGCCTGAGGTGTGCAGACGTGAAGCTCTACGCTTGCCTCCAGGACATAAATGAAAGCTTTAAACATGAGAGCATTAGAACAGTTATGATGAGAACATGCCATTCAGCCTATCAAGCTCATTCATCCAATTAATAATAAATAAGAATAAGAATTCTTTACATGTATACAGCGCTTTTCTCTATACTCAGAGCGCTCTCCATACTGGGAAGACACGGGACGCAAACTAAGGATCTGCTTACTGCGAGGTTGCAGTGCTACCAATTCACCTATAGATTGTCCAAAATGACTTTAAGTCCACAGGTGAGGGTCTCTAAAGTCCACTCCCCACCACGCTATTTGGTCATTTATTCTATGTGACTCTCTAGCTCTTTGCATGGAAAAAAACTTTCCAAACAGTTTGTGATTTCCTGCCCAGGGGGAAATGTGGCCTTCACCAAAGGTCTTTAGATAAATAAGTGCATCCATATGAAGATAGATAAATAAATAAATATGCACACACACATTAGTCTAAATACACACTGGAATGACTATAAAGCAAGAAAAGTGAAAAAGAAAGAAAAGTTCTGACTTGGCAGTCCCAGCCCCTGTGAGGCATTAGGTGGACATCTTTCTTTATATAAAATCCAATGTCTGTCTCTCTGTAGGTCTGTCCTCTTTTCACAAGAGAACTACTTAACAAATTTAGTGCAGGTTTTTTTCTATAATTTGCTTGAACACTCCGGCTGATTTTGTGATTTCTCTCATCGCACTAAGTATCATAGTTCACTTGTGGCACCGATTTATTCGCCAAGAATCTGAGAGAGATGCAGTGGGCCATGGTAGAGAGGCAGGACCTCAGGAGTGGGGAGTCGGACTACCTTTGTGTTTTGGAGTGTGTAATAAGTGTATATATTTAATATATCACTGCGCTCTGTACAAGTATTTTATAAGTCTGCTTTTCTTTGTACTCACATGTACTGCTAATACAAAGCCAGATTTAGCACAGGAGCTCATCATTTAGAACTGCTAGGCAAGAAATAGAAGACAAGACAGGAAAAACTACGAAATGGGCATTGTATACTATTTTTTTGTGTTAAAGTCAGCAAGAAACTGTATGCTCTTTGCCTTGTTTGGAATGGTATGATTCACCAAAGTGGGGGCCTGCACGTGAAGAAAGACTATAAAGCCTTGGAACATTGCCCGGCACACCTTTGAAGCTGACAGACGAATGGGAGATAACATCATCTGATCCTGAAAATCCTTCCAGCAAAGCGATGAAAATGGCTGGCTCTACACATCGGGCCCCCACTACCAAACTGGGTTCTTGCCATAGCTTCCTTCGTCTGTTATGCCGCATAAGCAGTCATTAAAGAAAGCTAAGTTATTTCTCCTATGTGATTTCTTACTCCCATATCACTAAGGGAGGGGTATCGCCTTTTTATATTATATCTATATAGATTTGGGTTATGTAACACGCTGCAATTACAAAATAAAACTTATTCTAACAAGGTGCCTAGCGCCCCCTGCTGGATACAGAGTGTACTTTGCCTCCACTTAGCTAGTGATATCTTTTTGTTTATTGATTTTTAAAGTGTGTCCTGTTTCACTACTACATGGGCAGAGCCAGCTAGTGTTGGTATAAAGGAGCCCCTGTAGCATTTTTTGGTTCACTTGTAATGAATGATTCATTGGCTGAAAGTCCTCAGTGTTGATGTTTCACAGAGAGGATGTGCGGCATTGTTCATAATGGTACTCAGTTTTGTCCTCATTCTCTCATCTTCTTCTAGTTCTGGGGGTCCAGAGTGTGTCCCATATAACTGAGTCTGCTGTTTTAATCAGCTTGTTGATTCGGTGGGCCTCTCTTAAAGTGATGTTACCAGCCCAGCACACCACAGCATAGATATTCACACTGGCTATCACAGACTTATAGAAGATGTTAAGGACGTCTCTTCCAACATTAAAGGAACGCAGTCTCCTAAGGAAGGAGAGTCTGCTCTGTTTTTTCTTCCATATTTCCTCTTTGTTCCATAACCTTTGCAACCTGTCATTATTGTAGGAGTAGACAACCTCTACATCTACTCTCTGAATTGTGACCAGACATGGAGGCTCTATGGTGTGGTGAAAGTCAATCGCCAGCTCTTTGGTTTTGCTGATGTTAATTTGCAGACAATTCTCTTTGCACCAAGAAACACACTTCTCTGCCTGACTCCTCTCCTCTGCCTCATCCTCCTTATCAACACATCCCATAAGTGCAGAATCATCTGAGAATTTCTGCAAGTGGCAGGACCTGCTGTTATACTAATAGTCTGAGGTGCACAGAGTGAAGAGAAATAAAAGCAGGCCTGTTCGTTGTGGTGCTCTAGTGTTGCTCACATCTGTATCAGAGACACAGTCCGAGAGTCTCACAAACAGTGGTCTGCCTTTTTTACTTTTGTAATCAATGTTTTATTGACGTCAAACAAATAGTAACAAAAAAGGAGAAGACATTTTCATATTCAAATTTTGAAAAAAAAAAAACACCCCACCCAGGAGCTATTAAGGAAAGTAGATACTAATTTAGGACTGATGGTACACTCGGTCACTGACATGGCCCAGAGGCCCAAAACAGAAGTCTGCCTGACAAATGGTCCATTATCCAGGACACCATAGGCTCACCCACCTGCATCTCTCTAAGTTTACCCATTAACAGGGATGGCTGGATGGTATTGAAGGCGCTGGATAAATCAAACAACATAATCCTCACAGTGGTACCTGCTTTGTCCAGGTGAGAATAAGCCTTGTGGCGCAGACAGATAATTGCATCCTCCACTCCAATCTTTGTCCGATAGGCAAACTGCAATATGTCCAGGTGGTCTACCGCAAGAGGACTCATATAGTCCAGGACCAGCTTCTCACAGGTCTTCATGATGTGAGATGTAAGACCACTGGCCTGTAGTTCTTAAGTGAAAAGGCACCTGCCGTCTTTGGAACAGGAACAATACAAGATGTTTTCCACAGCAGCACAGGCACTTTTAGAAGCCTTGGGGACAAACTGACAGGTGACAGAGGACACCAGAGTCTTTAAGAACATGAGGACTGACTCCACCTGGCTCAGCAGTAGGTGGAGGAGCAGAGCTGAGCTTCAAGCTGTTACAGGAGAGAGAATGTTGGCTTTAAGCTGAGCGACAGAGGGAGGCAGAGTTCTCAACCACAGGTATAATCTTATTCCACATTTTTTGCTAGATATGAAAATATGAAGAGCCATCATAGGAATGGATGCTGAACATTTGTATGTTTTATTACTCAACGAGTAGCCCTTTTTCCCAAGACATTAGCAAATGAAGTTGTATTAATTCGGTATTTTGATTTATTTTTCGTAACATTCTTTGACTTGTGTGTGGAATGTCTACTTAGTGAACACGCCTAAGCTTTGACTATCTGGGAATTAGGATATTATGTTAATTCATGATATTACATGAATGTGTGTGTGTGTGAGACAAAGATAAATGATGAAACTGTCACCCAAGTTTTAAAATTGTTGAGGTGTTGGTTCTGATTTTGGCTTATAGGTGTATTCATTAATGATGCTGGTTATTGTAATGCTTTTTCATGCTGTTTTCTTCCTCTGTTCCAATCAAGTCACCTTAAAGGTTGTCACACACATGTGCATGGGAGGCAGCTAAAGGGCTCAAAGGAAGGAAATTCCATGGCAGACCAGAGGGTGGTGGAGTGCTCTTTCCTCTGCAGACCAGTTGCGGGAAATTCCACCTGACCACAATGACATCACTTCTGGTCCTGGGTTCCAATAATGTCACTTCCAGTCCAGGCCTGATGATGTCACTTCCTCTGCCTTTCCATAAAACCGCCATCTTACATCTTTAAAATCGGTTCTGCTCTGGACTCAGACATTTACTATTGTGCAACCCACTTTCAAATTTGCAGCCGGGTTTCAAATATATGGGAGGCTGCCCCAAATCCATTTCTGGCTCTTGTCTTTTCATTTGACAAGCTGTACACAACAGTGTCCAATTAAAATCCATGCACGGTGTAGATAACTGTGCCCACTAATAAACTGGCATTATAAAAGAGTCAGATTCAGTTTGTTGCCAGGAGCTACCTAGTTAGGCTTTAGTTCTCCTTATTGCTATAGTGATCTGACCGTGGTGGTGTCACGAGTTAGGTGTGGGGGGTACAGACATCATTGGGTGACACCATCAGAAGGGTTGATACCAAAATGATGGTCTACAATGCTTGTGCAGTCAGCCCCCCTCCTGCCCGCCCAATTCCCAGGTAATGCAATGGTCTCATGCTTGTGTGCCATTAACACTATGCTGCATTAAACAGCCAGGTGTCCACGCACTGTAATGTTTTAAGCTGTGTTTCTTTAACTTAACCCAATCTCGCCCTTCTTCATGTCTTCAAGACCCACTCCTACCATCAGTATGGGAATATCTCTCTTGGAGATTCACAGACTATCCATAGAAAGTGGGTGGGGGGGGAGCCTACGGAGTAAGAGAATCAACACTGATCATTCAAGCGATGGGGGATTGAGGAAGATCGTTAGGGCAATGTCAATTTCTTAATCAACCTGCGGCAACACACCACATTCACATTAAATACAACAGAGGCTTGCGACCCACCAGTGGCAAGCAACAACCCAAAATAGTTTAAGAAGGCCTGGTTTAAAGTATGTTGGGGCGCTCTATTCTTCAATACAATACAATACAATACAATACAATGCAATACAATACAATACAATAGCCAAGGTCTGGCTTACTTCTCTGAACTCATCATGACTTACAAACCAGAGTGCACATTAAGGTCTCAAGATGCCAGTCTGCTTATGATTCCAAGGATTAATAAAATAAAAGCGGGAGGTCGAGCTTTTAGTTACAGGGCCCCTAAACTGTGGAATGGTCTGCCTGCTACTATAAGAGATGCCCCTTCGGTCTCAGCTTTTAAATCCCGGCTGAAGACTCACTACTTCAGTTTAGCACACCCTGACTAGAGCTGCTGATTAACTGTACAGACTGCATCTCTGTTGTTAGTCATTAGCACTAAAACATAAGTAACATGATAGTTATTATTAGATACTATCCCTCACCTATTCTGTTTGTCTTCTCGGTACTCAAATGTGGCACTTGGTGCCACGGCCCAGCTGATAAGTTGTTTTGCCTGCCTAAGGTAAAGTCATCCCTAAGGTAAAGTTATCCCTGATGGAGGATCGCAGGAATCATGGGAAAGAGGGGTCCTTTCATTGGATTAGTGCTATTTCAGCTGTGGAATGGCCAATAGGGGGAGGCAGCTTGATGAATGAGGTCTCCAGGACTCTAAACAAATCCAAATCATATTATGTGATATCTTCTACTGTTAAATTCTACTCCCTACTTCTAAAATTTTTTTTTTTTATACTGTATTGAGGATTCTTTCTGTTCTGTGCATTGTATTGTATTGACCCCCTTCTTTTTGACACCCACTGCATGCCCAACCTACCTGGAAAGGGGTCTCTCTTTGAACTGCCTTTCCCAAGGTTACTTCCATTTTTTCCCTACAAGGGTTTGTTTGGGAGTTTTTCCTTGTCTTCTTAGAGAGTCAAGGCTGGGGGGGCTGTCAAGAGGAAGGGCCTGTTAAAGCCCATTGTGGCACTTCTTGTGTGATTTTGGGCTATACAAATAACAAATTGTATTGTATTGTATTGTATCAAGTCACCCCGGCACCTGTGGGGGTCTTAATCCAGCTTTGCTTGCCATACTATGTGACACAAGGTCTACTGATGCTACACCTCAACTGGGTCGATGGCATTTTTATTATTATTGTTATAATGAACCAGAAGCAGTGTTGGGGTGCAGTGGGTAGCAGTAGTGCCTCCAGGTTTCAGCCTCCTCAGTCGGATTCCCATCCTTGGATGTTGTCCTTATGGAGTTTTCTCTTTCTCTTTATGGGAACTCCAGTTTATTTTCCTTATTTCCAACAATGTGCTGCTATCTTAACTGGTAAATCCACATTGGCCCTATGTGACTGTGGGTGGACTGGTGCCTTGTGCTACTAAGGAAAGCTCCAGTACTCTATGGGTCCAAATTGATGTTGTTGGATCTGTGAATCCTATGTTACTCTTATTATCGTGAATTAGTGCTTACAGCCTGTCCACTAAGAAGAATGCCACATAAAAATAAAATGAAGAATTGATTTGAATTTTTGGGAGTTACAACAGGATTTGTTTAGTTGACAATAAATCTGAAAAGCCCCAGTGGCAGGAGCCATGGCGCCAAGTCTCATTTGCTTGCTATAATCACATCAGGTCGCCCTCAATCCATTTTTCTTAAGGTTTGCAAATGTACGGTAGCATCTCTTGACCTAGCAGGAGGGGTCTTATTAAAAAGTCGAACAAGTTTCCCCTCAGGGCTCCTGAGAAGGCACAGTGAGTAATTAAAGGGAAATTAAAGCTGTCCTTCCTCGACTTTATTTAAAGTGCAGTGAATTAATTGTTGCTCTCAATCAATGATGGTATCACGCACATTAGATAGGAGCCCGTCGCTGAGCAGTGATGAATGGGACAACCTTCTGGAAGGCACGGTCACCATTTTGATTCTCTTCTTAAAGAGGTGACCTTTTCAAACAGCAGGCATTTTTTTCTTCCCTGCATCCCAATTCCCAGGCTCTTAAGGAGGAAGCGAGAGATTTCTGTCATGGCCTCAACTGCAGGACCATCTTTCTCTCCTTCTCATTTCAAAACTTCTTACCATTGGAAGGAATGGGTGGGCCACATTCTGAGATCTTAATAACAGAAGGCCGAAGACCTTCAGAGTCGGGAAAAGATGTTTGCCCCTTCCCTATTAGCCTCTGTTTTTGCATATTTTACACAATAAATAGCCTCAGAACCCAAAAGAAAGTTATCCAACACCCCTGTCAACCATGAGAAAAAGCCATTGCCTCCTGCAGTTCCATATCTCATTGCTGCACCTTTACCAGCAAACACTTCCATCAGTTTCACATCAGCCTTTCATGTTGCTGTGGAGGATTTTTAGCCCACTCTTCTTTGCAGAATTTCTTTAATTCAGACCCATTGGTAGGTTTGAGATCATGAACTGCTCACTTCTGGTCAAGCCATAATATCTCTTCCGGGTTCAGGTCAGGACTTTGCACACAGCAAAACCTCAATTTTGATTCTTCTCCTAAAAGATTTAATTTTGTATTTTTGGTCATCAATCAATTGGGTTTTCGCTTCAGGTTATGGGCAGGTGACTGGAGGGTCTTCTTAAGAATATTCTGGTAAAGTGCACAATTCATGGCTCCTTTCAAAATGTCAAGTCTTCAGTGTCCTTCCATGTCCACCCCTGCATCATTACACTCGCTCCCCTAATTTTATTGGAGGTCTGATGTTCTTACAATTGAATGCCAGTGGCACCTGTGTCACCCAAAGAGTTCAGCTTTTGACTTCTCTCTCCCTAAAACATCATTCCAAAATGCTTAAGGACCATCCAGGTGTTTCTTTGCAAATGTCAGATGTCATTCTTGGGTTGCTCTCCCCAAATCCCATTTTTACTTTGTCTCTTCATCATGGAGTCATGAGCACTGATCTTAGCTGAGGACAGAGAGGCTTGCAATTCTTTGAATGTTCTTCTGTGATTTTTTTTGGAGGATTTGCTCCTATACATTTAGGGTGATTTTGACAGACTGGCCTTACCTGAGAAGATCCCCAGCTGTGCCAAATGTTCCCCAGTTAAAGTAAAAGGGCTCTCCCAGAGCCTTAGAAATGACTTTATAACTTGTCATTGTTAAGTCTCAACAAATTTTTGTAATGTCTCCTGCAAATTTACTTTGATTGAGGGGGGATGCTTTTCAGGAAACCTTGCAGTGGCTCCTTTGCTCTCAGGGTAAGGTCACTATGTGGAGATGTTCAGGTGCGGCTTCGTTCACTCCACTCAGTCAGATTGTCAATGAACTTGGATCATCTGTTTGAGAAAGTAACTAAGGGGGCAATTACATTTTCACACAGGCAACACAAATGTTGGGTAACTTTATTATTTAAATATATTAAGCATGAAATAGTATTTTATAAAAATTAATTAATTAGTAATTCATATTAATATACTAATTTAGAAATGGTGTGTCCCATGTGTGCGCTTGGGGAACAGCTTTAAGGGCTCAAGTGTTTGTAATTCTCCATGGAGACATGAGGTGGCGCTGTTGAATAACAATCTCTCTTCTTCTCCCTCTGCATAAAGGAAGACTGTCACCATCCCACCCATGATATTACTTCTGGGGTCTGACCACCTGGAACCACCTCTTCCTACCAGAATTCCTTATAGACAGAAGAACCACCATTTTAGCCAGTCTGCCTGATTACAAAGTCGGATCAACTCATTTTTGTGTTTACCGCACGCTTTATTTTCATACCTCCAGCTGTTTAATAATATGGGGTTAGCCATGAGGTGCCACAGAACCCATTACTTCTATTGTCTTTTACTTATAAAGCTTTAAAGTGGTGAAAGTTATCAAGCTGTACAAGTTTTCTAAAAATATGAAGCTATTCTGTAATGTTCTAGATAGAGTTCCTTCCCTGGCTTATGTTTATGGTCCTTTTCTTATTATAACTCTTTTTGCTATTGTTATATTACTTATTAGATATGTTTAATGTATTATTGTTGTTGATGTGTTTTAGCATATTTATGTACTGTCTTTTTAAATGTCATTATGTTCCTGTTATATTTCAGCCAGGATTCCTCCAAGCTGAGTTGAAATTCTTGTTTTGCTCATTTTTGATTATTTTATTTATATTAACTCTACTTTTCTCAATTATTCGCATTATTCTTTGTTTTTGCTTTTATCTCTAAGCCTTTGTTAAGCTTTTTATTTGTGTTTTGTGGGTGGTCCTATCAAGAGGTGGGTCCACCTGCCCATCACTGCCAGGGACTGTCCTCTGCCCTATAAAGCTGGAGGATTTCCCATAATTCCTGGCGGTTCATCTGAATGTGCTACGGAGTCAGTGGATGTCTATGTGTTCATTGTTTGTGTTTATTGGGATTCCTGAATTTTGGACCTCCTACTCTTTTTTTTTACCTCGCCGTTGGATTACTATATTGGGACTTTGTTACAGGCAACTCCTTGTGCCTTGGGTGCTCTGCAGAGATTTTTTTTATTTTTATAAAGATCCTGTGTTTGTCCTTATATCAAGCCAGGGTCTGATGGTACATCCCCCTCTAGTGAGTACTATTAGAATTGTTAAGAGACTTATATGCTTTGTATCATAACAGTTGTCTGTGTTTTGGAGATGGAACTCCAAGAGGTGGGACCACAGTGTCTATCACTGCTAGGGACCCCATCACCCCATAAAAGAAGTCTGGGCAGTGAGCCTCGTTTGGTTCATTAACAAGTGTAGTTTGAAATTGCTTTATTCTTTGATATGCTGGTTTTGTGATTTTTACTTTGTCACTGGGTATTACTTTTGGTTTGTGGGTTAGGATTTGTTAAGTAAGGATTGTCTTTTAAGCAACTCCCATTTTTTTGTTGCTCTGTTAATCATCTGTGGTATTTTTACTTTCTCATATACGAAGCATAGGAAAAGTATTGTAATCATCCAAAAGTTTGATGTTGAGATTTTGATGAATCTCAATGTTTTAGACCTCCTTGACTTTCTCGTATACGAAATATAGGGAAAGTATGGGAATCCTCCAAAAATTCCATTTTGAGATTTTGATGAATTGCAACGTTTTAGACCTCCCTGAGTCAAAAAATACCATTTTTGGAATTATGTCTGTCTGTGTGCCTGTGTGTATGTGTGTGTGTGTTTGTAAACACGATAACTTGAGTACGCTTTCACTTAGGTCAACCAAATTTTGCATACAAGTATTATGGACAAAGCGTAGATTTCTATCAACTTTTGGGCTATTTCTGCTAACCGGAAGTGGTACTTTACCTTTTATTCATGCAGCATCATATACGAAGCATAGGAAAAGTATTGTAATCATCCAAAAGTTTGATGTTGAGATTTTGATGAATCTCAATGTTTTAGACCTCCTTGACTTTCTCGTATACGAAATATAGGGAAAGTATGGGAATCCTCCAAAAATTCCATTTTGAGATTTTGATGAATTGCAACGTTTTAGACCTCCCTGAGTCAAAAAATACCATTTTTGGAATTATGTCTGTCTGTGTGCCTGTGTGTATGTGTGTGTGTGTTTGTAAACACGATAACTTGAGTACGCTTTCACTTAGGTCAACCAAATTTTGCATACAAGTATTATGGACAAAGCGTAGATTTCTATCAACTTTTGGGCTATTTCTGCTAACCGGAAGTGGTACTTTACCTTTTATTCATGCAGCATCAGAGTCCGATTTATTCAACTTTACTTTTATAATAATTGTTCAATATATTATTCCTTTTACTTTGTATTTGATTTGTTGTTGATGGTTCTTTAATGTACATAATATAAAAATATAATCATTGTCTTGCGGTTTACTCCTCAAATATCCATCTCCATATCTGAGCATACGAGAAAGTCTAAGGGAGACCACTCCCGATTTCTCTCATTTCTTTTGCCTTTTGTTAAATAAAACCTTCTTTTATAAAGAATCTTGCCTTCGTATTCTCTTATAGCCGGAGTTTTCTTGCAGTTTGGTAAGACATATTTTGATTTCTTGATATATTTTGGGACATTTCCAAATTATTTAGCAAGTTCTCTTTGGGACACTGTAGGCCAGGGGGGTCAAACTCAAGGCCCACGTGCCTGATCCTGCCCTTGGACCCTTTTAATACGGTCCACATCATCCATATATTTTGAATATATAATATATATAATATAATACATGTTATATACACCCCTGGATAACTGGTTGACTCTCTTAAAAAACTAACTTCAATTTTTGTTTTATATATTTATCATATTAATGCATAATTTAGCCAAATTACATTTACACCAGACATTAAAATACATTTCCAGTGTCCAGTCACGTTTATTTGCGTAGCACAACTCATCACGGCTACTAGACTAGAGAAATAGAAACAGCTAATGACCCAACAGAAAAAATGTGAAAATAAGCTGATAAGCCACACTGCCATAAAGAACATTCGTGTTTTAGCAGGATGACAAAGATGGATTGATTGAGAGAGAGAGCGATCGAGAGATTGGAAGCTACCACTCTGCTCACGTTCTAAAGCTACACTTGGGCGTCAGGGCTGGTCATTCTTCTGTGGTACTGACAAGTTTGTACCGTCTGATTATGAAAAGAAATTTAAGGATTACAGACTCGACACATCCTAGTTTTGCTAATGTATGTTAAATTCACGATACTAAAGTTATTATTTACTGTGAGAATTGTGCTTAGTGCCAGTATCTGGAGAGTTGCCGGTCCGAATCCTATTACTGCCAGAAGGAATTCTACTCCATTGGGCCTTTGAGTAAGGAACTTAACCTGGAATTGCTCCAGGGCTCCTGCTCAGTAGCTGACCCTGTGCTCTGACCCCAAGGGGTATGTGATAACTGCATTCCGTTGTATCTGTACAATAACAATATCATTGAATCATCATAGAAACTCAGGAATAAAAATGTTTTTGTCCTGCCAGAGCTGTTTGCTCTGCTGTGCACTCTTGTTCACAAAAAATGTTCTTAACTTATTTAATAACTAGATGTTTCCTGAGGCTCCGCCCACATAGTAGTGAAACAGGACTAACTTTAGAAATCATAAAAAAAATGTAATTCTGGGCAAGCGGAAGGTAAAGACGCTCCAGTGTCAAACATTGGCACTGTATCTGTTTGTGTTCAGCTCTGTAGAGAGAGTGTCCCTCCACATGGGGAGAAAAGCAGATGGCCGTGATATCTCTGGCAATCAGCGGCTACCCTCTTAAACAGACATAGGCCTGATCTCAGTCCCAAAAACGTCAAGCGTTACTCCTTAACAATCTCTAGATGATAATGTCTGCTGAACAAACAGGTATCGCTAGCTATGCGGAGGCTGGGTTCGCTCCAACACGTGGCGAGAGGTAGACCGACTCAAACAGAGGCTGGCATGTGAATGAGGAAGGCCCCGCCCGGCTCACCACTCCTGAGGTCTCACCTCCCCTTCCCCTCGGCCCTCAGCATCTCTCTTGAATTAATGCTAATAAATCGATGCTGCCAGCAAATTATGATACTTTGTGCAATGAGAGAAACTGCAAAATCAGCCAGAATGTTCAAGCAAATTATAGAGAAAAATCCGATCTAAATCCGTTAAGTAGTTCTCTTGTGAAAAGCAGACAGACAGACAGACAGACAGAGAGACAGACAGACATTGGATTTTATATACAGTATATAGAGATACGCTAATAAAGCATATGCATAGAGCTGGCCCTCATTGGGTATATACATTGTTATTTTTGGCCCTCTGTAAAATTGAGTTGGACACCTCTGCTGTAGGCCAAAGCCTCCCTGTTTCCTAGGGTAAGGCTCCCCTGGGGTCAAACCTGTTTTTGGACAGACCAGTTAAGATTCTACATTCATATTTAATCAAGCATCTCAGAGTAGGAAAATGGCTTTAAATTGACGAAAATACCATCCTACTTTTAGGCATTTGGTCAATTTTCCTAGTTTAGGAAGCTTCTCGTAACTTCACCAGGATTTGGGAGAACTTCTGATTGTTCATAACTTGCTCAGAGCTGCCAAAATATGACATTCAAGCAGAACTTGGCAACCGCATTTTAGGAAAAGCTTCATGCTTTGGAAATGCAGGAAAACAATGAACTTGTAAAAAGGGATAGGGGATGGGATAATATTCCTAACAAATCTTGTACATCATGTAATCACTCCATCGGTGCAGAGAATGAGTCCACCGCTGGAGCTTTACAAACAAGACACAGAGAGTGACTCTTTACCAGTCTAACACACACGTAGACAGTAGGACTCTAAGGACCTTGAAAACTCAAATTAAAGCTTTTTTAGAAGAATTAAATGCATTGGGCTGATGTAGAGCTGTCTATGGCTCTTTAAAAGGTAATCCAATTTAGTTTAGTCGAGTTTGACTGGGTTGTATGGAATGTTACTTGTCTTTAATTAATTCAATAAAATGTTAAAAAAGTAAAAATTAAAAGGTCTTCCATCTGTCTTCATACCCATTTAATCCAATTCAGGGTTGCAAGGACAACAGCTTATCCTGGCAGCTTTAGGTACATTGAGAGGATTCCAGCCATAGATGAGTTGCCACACACTGGACCAATTCAGAACTATCAGTCAGTTTAACTAGTATAAATTTGATATGTGGAACTTCACAAACACATCCAAAGACATGCCATCTGCTATAACAACCCATGTTGATCTCTCCGTGTCACTTAATCTTCTTCTTTTGGCTGCTCCCGTTAGGAGTCACCATTGCAGATCATCTTCTTCCATATCTTCCTGTCCTCTGCATCTTGCTCTTTCACACCCATCACCTGCATGTCTTCTCTCACCACATCCATAAACCTTCGCTTAGGCCTTCCTCTTTTCCTCTTCCCTGACAGCTCCATCATTAGCATCCTTCTCCCAATATACCCAACATCTCTTCTCTGTACATGTCCAAACTAATGCAATCTCACCTCTCTGACTATGTCTCCCAACTGTCGAACTTGTGCTGACCATCTAATGTCCTCATTTCTAATCCTGTCCATCCTCGTCACACCCAATGCAAATCTTAGCATCTTTAACTCTGCCACCTCCAGCTCTGTCTCCTGCTTTCTGGTCAGTGCCACCGTCTCCAGCCCATATAACATAGCTGGTCTCACTACTGTCCTGTGGACCTTCCCTTTCACTCTTGCTGATACCCATCCATCACAAATCACTCCAGGCTGTCTTCTCCATCCTGTCTGAACTCTCTTTTTCACATCTCTTCCACAATAACCCGTTACACTGTATTCTCCATGTCACTGAATAAGGTTAACTGTTCATCTTCAAACCTGCTTAGCCTGATTCAGAGCCATAGATATGATAGCCAGTGTTGATGGCACTAGGCACAAGACAGGAATTAAGATCTGATGGGGCACAAATCCATCACAGGGCATGTTCATTCAGCCCAGCCTGATATGGAGTTGCATGTCTTTATTATGTGGGATTATTATTATTTACTTATATGGCTGACTTCTTGACCCAAGGCCACTTACAGCATTTGAGTTGCATTTCTTTAGGTTTTCCCCAGCTGGAGCTCATGGTCACACAGTACCAGTAGCAGGATTGGAACCAACAACTTCAGGGTTTGAAGTCCAAAGCCTTAAGCCCTACGCCACACTGCCTGCATATGAGAATGATCTGAATGTGTCTACTATGGGAGCTTCACAAAAAGACTCATTGGCCATCTGCCATAGTAACAAATACAGGGCCATCCTTGGCACTTACAAATATCATCCATATATTGGTTATGGTGGCTGTGCTCTATCCAGACTGCATCAGGAGTAAGGCGTGAACCCCTCTTGATTTGTACCAGTCCATCCATGTACGCACTCACAAACAATACAATGCAATACAATTTATTTTTGTATAGCCGAAAATCACACAAGAAGTGCTACAATGGGCTTTAACAGACCTATAAATACCTAGGAGTGCAGCTGGATGATAAATTGGACTAGACTGCCAATACTGATACTCTGTGCAAGAGAGGACAGAGCCGACCATACCTTCTTAGAAGGCTGGTGTCCTTCAACATCTGCAATAAGATGCTTCAGATGTTCTATCAGACGGTTGTGGCGAGCGCCCTCTTCTACGTGGTGGTGTGCTGGGGAGGCAGCATAAAGAAGAGGGACGCCTCATGCCTGGACAAACTTGTAAGGAAGGCAGGCTCTATTGTAGGCATGGAGCTGGACAGTTTGACATCCATGGCAGAGCGACGGGCACTGAGCAGGCTCCTGTCAATCATGGAGAATCCACTGCAGCCACTGAACAGGATCATCTCCAGACAGAGGAGCAGCTTCAGTGACAGACTGCTGTCACCGTCCTGCTCTACTGACAGACTGAGGAGATCGTTCCTCCTCCACACTATGTGACTCTTCAATTCCACACTTTGGGGCGGTAAACGTTAACATTATACAAAGTTATTGTATGTTTTACCTGCATTGTTATCACTCTTTAATTTAATATTGTTTTTTATCAGTATGCTGCTGCTGGAGTATCTGAATTTCCTTTTGGGATTAATAAAGTATCTATCTATCTATCTATCTATCTATCTATCTATCTATCTATCTATCTATCTATCTATCTATCTATCTATCTATCTAACAGACCCTGCTTCTTGACAGCCCCCCAGCCTTGACTCTCTAAGAAGACAAGGAAAAACTCCCACAAACATTCAGAGCAGACCGATTCATGTAACTGAACCTGCATCTCGTCACTGGGGGGCTCACACTCAGTAACAGAGGTAATGTGCACCCAATTTAAAAATTTCACCCAGAACATTATCATATTGGGATTTGAACCCAGACGACTAGAACTATTGAAGGAAGAAAGGCTAAGCACTAAACGACCACATGGACACAAAAGTTCATTTCAATTAAAAATAAAGAAAGAAATGAAGGCAACATCTGGAGTAGATTTCCAAACCAGCTGTCACAAATAATTTAGTGTAGCTGCAAATTAAATGCTCTGGATGAAATGCCTATCAATGCCTAACTAAGCTTGAAATAACTAGATAAATGTGACATGTTAAGAAACCGAGGCATGTTCTGCTTAGTGTTTAAAGGGGAAGTAAAAAAATGAAAAAAAAATACTAGTTTGGAGAACTGCTTACACATCTAATGCACCCTGGCAAATTGTAACATGGAGGACTTCCACACTGCATAGCACCACATAGCATGAAAGGTAAGATTATCAAGGTTAACGTATTAACACGCTGAGGTGAACTGAAGACTCTGAAGACTCTGAATCAGGCCAATGCGTGACGACCTGTCCCACCGTGAACTGGGTGTCATCAGGATAGGCACCAGCCTGAATGGGATAAGTAGGCTGAAGCATGAGCTGCTGTAACAAATGTAATACTTTAAACATTTCTCCCACAGCTTCTGTTTCCACCACAACTTGAAGTTCTGGGTGGGTGGCCAATACAGCATATAACCTGGACACCGGGGTAACATTAGTGTTCAATGTATGGCAAACTGGGGCTTCATAAACTGGGGGTTGCTGGTAGCTGACAATGAACTGCTGGGTGGTTCGCATCTGGTTTGTGAAGGGGGGTCGTAGTGGGTCACTGCAGGTTGATTAAGCCAGCGATTCCAAAACCCAGTCCTGGGGGGGCCCACAATGGCTGCAGGTTTTTGTTCCATCCAGCTTCTGTTTTCAATTGGACTCCTCGGCTTATTAAGTGAACTGTTATTTCCCAGAGTCTGTGTTTTGGGAACAATATAGAAAAAAGAAAACTAAACTAAGTTTGGTTAAAAATTATATATATATTAAAATGTACTAAGCAGTTATATGGGAATAATGTATTTTTTTCTTTTTAACGCTATTCTCATCTTCATTTTCATGCTACTTTTCTTGGTGTTCTAATTAGTCAATTATTCCTTTATTTTCTAATTAGTGGGCCTAACGTGAAAGTAGTCGTAGCCTTTCATGATTCAGTGTTTGTTGTTTGCCTGGCTGTCTGCTCTGCTCGTTTTAAATTGTCATTATTAAGATACAATGAAGGAGGAAAACTGCACAGAGAAAGGGTAAAATATAATGAAAGCAACTAAAGAGAGGTAAGCATTTAAATGTAGAGCAAAAATAGAAGTATTTCGAAATGTCTTATAAATGTAAAAATCACGCTGCTGTGCTTTCTTAATGTAAAATAAGAAGAGAAAAAAAATAGCAGCTAATTAATTGAGGTCAGAGTTAAAAGTTGTCACTGATTATGAATCTGGTTGATTCAAAAACCTGTGGGCCCCCAGGATCGACTTTGAGAACCCTTGGCTTAGTACATTTTAATATTTTTTTTTAACAAACTTAGTTTTCGCATTTCTATATTGTTCCCAAAACAGAATCTGGGCAATAACAGTTCACTTCATTAGCACAGGAGTCCAATTAAAAACCAAAGCTGTTTGGAACAAAAACCTGCAGCCACAGAGGGTCCCCAGGGCCAAGTTTGAGGATGCCAGGATTAAGCAATTGGCATTGCTCTGATAATCTTCCTAGATCCCCTGACCCCCAGCCTGAAAATCAGGGACAATTTTCCAAGGGGGCTGCCTACCAAATCCCCTTAGGTCAGTAGCGATTTTCAAAGATAATAGGAAGAGTGAGATTAGGTCACGACAAATAAAGATTAAGAAACCTTGTGGTAGACAATTTCAGAAAGGTGTACCACAGTGCCACCTACTCATCTTTCTGGATGTAAATATATACATTTTGCATTATACTATAATAATAGTATATATATATAATAGTATATATATATATATATATATATATATATATATATATATATAGTGTAACAAAGGTGCTAGATAGGCACCTGACCTGACACAGATGGACACGGAGGCACGTATAAAAATAAAGAAACTTTTATTTTTCTTCACCCGTGGGCGCACGTCTTCCCCGTGACCCACAGGCAATACACAGTCCCAAATACCACACACTGAACCACAACACACTCTTCTTCCTCTACCACCACTCCTCCTAAAGCTTCGCCTCCTTCCTCCCAACTCTGGCTCCTTGAGTGGTGGTGGCTGGCCCTTTTTTATAACCCACCCGGAAGTGTTCCAGGTGCTTGACCACCTGGTCCTAATTGCACCTTCGGGTGGGGCTGAAGATTCGTCCAGCCAGGCTGCTGAGTCCATGCAGATCCCCCTAGCGGCCATCCGAGCCCCCAACCAGGCTGTGGAGGACTCCATCTCCCATGGAGTCCTGCGGGTGGTTGGAGAATCACCGTCAGTCATGGAGGCTGCCACCAAGCGTCCCGGAGGAGGTACTGGACTGCCCATGGTGGCTACCCCGGAACATAAGCAGCAGGGGCGTCCCTGCCAGGCATGGGACCCAGTTGTCCTTCACAATGGTTATAGAAAAGAATCACCCCCTTTGAAATATTTCCTTTTTTTTTGCTTTATAGCCTTAAATGAAAACACACAAACCAATATTTCTTCCAGCTTTACTTACTCAATGCAATCTCTAACATCCAAGTGAAAGATATCACAGCTACAGTTCAGAAGAATTCAAAAAAATAAAAAACAAGAAATACTGAGATTAATAAAGGATCAACCACCCCCTCCTAAACTCAATCAGGTGTAAGTGCCCACCATTTCCATTGCAGACCCTGATTACTGGCTTCCTTCCACCTGTGATCAATTGTAATCCGCGTGATAAGTGAAGCTGTTCCTGGAGCATTCATTCCCTTACTTGGTATTGCAACTGACAGCAAACAACTGACTGTGGGTGGCAAGCCACGTTCAAAAGATCTCAGGGATAGAGTTGTGGACAGACATAAGGCAGGAGATGGATGCAAAAAAATCTCAAAGGCTTTATCGATCCCAAGGAGCACAGTAAAGTCCATAACAAAGAACTGGCAAGTGTTTGGTACTACTTGGACCCTCCCTCAATCCGGCCATCCCTCCAAACTGGATGGAAGAGCAAGGAGGAAACTGGTAAGTAAGGCTACCAAGAGGCCAATGACCACTTAAAAGGAGTTACGGAATTTTATGGTCATTGTGTGCATGTGACAACAATTTCACAAGCGCTCCACAATTGTGGGTTGTTCGGGAGGGTCGCAAGGAAAAAGCCACTTCTCAAGAAAGGCCACATTAAGGCTCGTTTGAGCTTTGTCAGAATGCACCTTGAAGATTCTGATACCAAATGGAAAAAGGTCTTATGGTCAGATGAGACCAAAATCAAACTATTTGACCTCAACACCAAACTGCACACCTGGAGGAAATCCAGAGCAGCTCACCATCCACAACACACCATACCTACAGTAGAGCATGGAGGTGGCAGCATCCTGTTGTGGGGGTGTTTCTCTGCCGCAGGGCCTGGGGCTCTTGTTAGGGTAGAACGAAAAATGAATGGGGCAAAGTACTCTCAAATACTGGAAAATCTGCTACCCTCTGCCAGAAAGTTGAAGATGGTCAGAATGTTCACCTTTCAACACAACAACAACCCAAAGAACACAACAATATTGACCACACAGTGGCTGAAGGAGAAAAAAGTGAATGTCCTTGTGTGGCCCAGTCAGAGTCCAGACCTGAATCCCATTGAAAATCTGTGGAAAGATTTGAAGATAGCAGTCCATCGACGCTCACCATCCAATATGACCGAACTTGAACAGTTCTGTAATGAAGAGTGTGGGGAAAATATTGAGTGGGCTCAATTTAGATGTGCAAAGCTGATAGAGACGTATCTCAACAGACTCAAGGCAGTCATTAAAGCAAAAGATGCTTCAACAAAATGACATTGGGGAGGTGGGGGGATCCTTTATTAATCTCAGTACGTCTTGTTTTTGATTTTTAATACTATTTCTGAACTGTAGCTGTGATATCTTTCTCTCAGATGTTGTAGGCTGCATTGAATAAGTAAAGCTGGCAAGAAATATTTTTTATTTGTGTTTTCATTTAAGGCTGTAAAGAAGAAAAAGTGGAAATATTTTGAATGGATGATTCTGTTCTAAACTCACTGTGTGTATATATATGTATATATGCCTGGAAGGACCGGGGGGTAGCATATACATCCCCCGGGCCATGAGGAGACAACCACCCTGGATGTTGAGGGGACCATGGGAAAGGAGCAAGGAGGCTCAAGCCCACTGGGGCCCGTGGCCAATGCCAGGAGGGGCCCCAAGCATCATGGAGCCCAGGAAACATTCACTTCACTTCCGCCACACCTGGAAAGATGGAGGAAGATCCTTCCAGGGATGCCCGGAGTGCTTCTGGGTGCAAGGGTAGCACTTGCGCCACATCAGGAAGTGCTGCCAGAAGAGTGTCATCAGGCACCTGGAGCACATCCGGGTGGGAATAAAAGGGACCACCTCCCTACAATCCGGGAGTCGGGAGTGGGAGCAGGACGAAGTTCCCATGAAGAGAGGAAAGGCGGCCCACGGACAGGGAGAGAAAGGCCCGTGTTAGGAGTGATTGGTGCTGGGAGCACTGTATGCTGTGTGGGACTGTGTTTCAGCAATAAAGGTGTGTTTTTTTATAAAGAAACGGTGTCTGTCTGGTGGTGTTCGGACCAGGATCTCAAAATATCTCATATATATATATATAAACTGCTCAAAAAAATTAAAGGAACACTTTGAAAACACATCAGATTTCAATGGGAAAAAGAAATCCTCCTGGATATCTATACTGATATAGACCGGGTAATGTGTTAGGAACGAAAGGATGCCACATCGTTTGATGGAAATGAAAATGATCAACCTACAGAGCCCTGAATTCAAAGACGCCCAAAAAATTAGAGTGAAAAAATGATGTGGCAGGCTAGTCCATTTTGCCAAAATTTAATTGCAGCAACTCCAAATTGTACGCAGCACTTTGTATGGCCCCTGTGTTCTTGTATACATGCCTGACAACATTGGTGCATGCTTCTAATGAGATGACAGATGGTGTTGTGGGGGATCTCCTCCCAGATCTGGACCAGGGCATCACTGAGCTCCTGGACAGTCTGAGGTGCAACCTGGTGGCATTGGATGGACCAAAACATAATGTCCCAGAGGTGTTCTATTGGATTTAGGTCAGGAAAGTGTGGTGGCCAGTCAATGGTATCAATTCCTTCATCCTCCAGGAACTGCCTGCATACTCTCACCACATGAGGCCAGGAATTGTCGTGCACCAGGAGCCACTGTACCAGCATAGGGTCTGACAATGGGTCCAAGGATTTCATCCTGATACCTAATGGCAGCCAAGGTGCCTTTTTCAAGCCTGTAGCGGTGTGTGTGACCCTCCATGGATATGCCTCCCAAGACAATCATTAACCCACCACCAAAGTGCTCATGCTGAATGATGTTACAGGCAGCATAATGTTCTCCATGGCTTCTCCAGACCCTTTCACTTCTGTCACGTGCTCAGGGTGAACCTGCTCTCATCTGTAAAAAGCACAGGGCACCAGTGGTGCATCTGCCAATTCTGGTATTCTATGGCGAATGCCAATCGAGCTGCATGCTGCTGGGCAGTGAGCTCAGGGCCCATTAGAGGACATGGGGCCCTTGGGTCACCCTCATGAAGTCTTTCTGGTTGTTTGGTCAGAGACATTCACACCAGTGGCCTGCTGGAGGTCATTTTGTAGGGCTCTGGCAGTGCTCATCCTGTTCCTCCTTGCCCAAAGGAGCAGATACTGGTCCTGCTGATGGGTTATGGACCTTCTATGGCCCTCTCCAGCTCTCCAAGAGTAACTGCTTGTCTCCTAGAATCTCCTCCATGCCCTTGAGACTGTGCAGGGAGACACAGCAAACCTTCTGGCAATGACACGTATTGATGTGCCATCCTGGAGAAGTTGGACTACCTGTGCAACCTCTGTAGGGTCCAGGTATCGCCTCATGCTACCAGTAGTGACACTGACTGTAGCCAAATGCAAAACTAGTGAAGAAACAGTCAGAAAAGATGAGGAGGGAAAAATGTCAGTGGCTTCCACCTGTTAAACCATTCCTGTTTTGGGGGTCATCTCATTGTTGCCCCTCTAATGCATCTGTTGTTAATTTCATTAACACCACAGCAGCTGAAACTGATTAACAACCCCCTCTGCTACTTAACTGACCAGATTAATATCCCATAAGTTTCATTGACTTTATGCTATACTCTAATTAAAAACTGTTCCTTTAATTCTTTTGAGCAGTATATATAGTACATATCATTCCCTAGTGCAGGGTTCTTCGATCCTGGAGGCCTGCAGTGGCTGCAGGTTTTCATTCTAACCCTTTTCTTAATTATTGACCTGTTTCTGCTGCTTATAACTTCTTTTGAAGTTGATTTTTATACCTTCTCTTTGAACAGGCAGCCTCCAAATATGGGTACAACTGGTTTGATGACAAACATGATTAGGGAATAACACACAGTTACTGCAGAGGTTGCTTCCTTGGGAAACCATGAAATAGCTGTCGACCCTGACGCCCCTAGCCATAAATTTTCAGTTCCCCTATTCTCTGTTTTTGAGATCACTTTGAGTTGCATTAATGGTTCTCTGCAGACAGGTATGGCCTGCTTTTTGAGTTTGGGGCCAGGCTGCCTGGGCTTAAGGCCAATCCAGTAGACCCAGATGTGATGTTACACCAAGTCTGGCTTTTTGTGAGAATCTTTGGAGGTCTGATCCCCATTTTTGTGTTTAAAAATTAAAAGGTTTCATAATACAGTACCTGTTGTAGGCCTGACAACTTTAACCCTGCTTTACCCCTCAATTAAAGCCCCCCAACCTGAGCCTCTGAGACCTCTAAAGAGTCTAGACTAAATTAATATTGAATATGTGTTTAGTCACACAGCAAAAAACAAATGAAGATTATATGAATGTATAAATAAAATACAATAAACTAGCATCTATCCTATGTAATATACAGCACAGTTAAAGTATAAGTAATAAAACAATGCTGCAATCTCTTCCGTCGTCTCAGAGGAGTCATATTCTACAATTCCCCTGTCTCTTCTGAATAAAACTGTTAATCTTCTTTTATCTGGTTTTAACAACATTTTGTCTTAAAAGGGTTTTCTGCTTTTGGTTTATAAAGCCTTAAATAATCTCACCCCATCTTATATATCGGAATGTCTGACACCTTATATTCCTAATCGTAACCTCAGATCCTGAAATGAGTGTCTCCTTAGAATTCCAAGAACAAAGCTTAAAAGAAGTGGTGAGGCGGCCTTCTGCTGTTATGCACCTAAAATCTGGAATAGCCTGCCAATAGGAATTCGCCAGGCTGATACAGTAGAGCACTTTAAAACACTGCTGAAAACACATTACTTTAACATGGCCTTTTTATAACTTCAATTTAACTTAATTTAACTTAATCCTGATACTCTGTATGTTCAATTCTTCAATTCATCATAATAACTATTCATGGTGGCTCTAAAATCGGTACTGACCCCTACTCTCTCTTCTGTTTCTTTTTCCGGTTTCTTTGTGGTGGTGGCCTGCGCCACCTCCACCTACTCAAAGCTTCATGATGCTCCAACAATGATGGATGGATTAAAAGGCAGAAGTCTACGTGACCATCATCATCATCAAGCCCTTCCGTGAGAACCCTAAATCCAAAGAGGACTGTTTCATTTATGTTAGGTAGAATGCCCAGAGGGGACTGGGCGGTCTCATGGTCTGGAATCCCTACAGATTTTATTTTTTTCTCCAGCCTATTGAACCTTACTCTTATTCTATGTTAATTAATGTTGACTTATTTTGTTTCTTATTGTGTCTTTTATTTTTTTATTCTTTATTATGTAAAGCACTTTGAGCTACTGTTTGTATGAAAATGTGCTATATAAATAAATGTTGTTGTTGTTTTGTGCCAAGTGGTGTTTCCTGAATGCGTTTTCATATAATAAATGAAGAACCCTGCTGCACGACTGTCTGTCTGGCCAAATGAAACAACTCGCCAACCCCGTGGACTAATTCTGATAAAATGAGCCACACTGATTCATCAAGGAAATCTCTTGAGAAAGTTCAGTTTTCATTGACATATCTCAAAAGAGATTGCAGCGTACAAAGTTTGGAAATTTCCTTTGAAAAGCATCGGCATATCTTACTTAAAAGCCCGGGGGAGGCGCACGCTCAAGCCGCTCATGTAGACACCAAAAATAACGTCACCTATCTGGAAATAAATGGAAAAGGGAAAGGAATTATAAATATAGACTCAACTAATAGTGCTTACATTACAGTATAAACTACCCACAACTGCCTTGTCTGCATGTTATTGTTGTAAAATGTGGTCGTTATCAACCTGCAACTAAAAAGCGTTTGAACTAAATGATCTCACATGAAGCGTGCAATGGCACTAAGTGACAAAAACACAGAGTGCAGTTAAACAGGGACCTGCAGTTTATATACGTGCAGACGATCAGGGGTCACATTTATAACACAGAAAGAGACTCGAAATGTGCGTACACAACTTTACACACAAACGTTGGGGTTTCTAAAGGTAAAACTTCAGGGTAGATGTGCATACAGAGCTGCCCCTTCCTATACGCAGGTCACGTGAGTCGTCCTTCTGGAAGTTTCTCTTATCTCCACATAGGCTCTCTTTAGCTTAGCCAGAGTCACCAATGCTAATAATGTGAATAGCTACGGATGAAGCTAGACAGAACTGCAGAGTTCTTCTAATTGATGTTTACTCAAAGTGATAGCTGTATCCTTTTTGAAAAATTATTTTGAAATTGTCGCCTTCAGGCCCCCGGCTGGCTGTCCTCTTTCTCCACTCTTCAGCGGTCTTTCATTTGTACCCTCGTGATGGTGACTGTATGCTGCAGGTATTCGTGGAGAGCTCTTTGCTGTTCACTCAAGTCTGCTTTTAGAATCAAAGGCACAATGAACGTAGGCAGCGGGCGAAGAGGGCAACAAGCAGTGTTTCCATTTCTAAAGAACAAATCAGAAATTCTTCATATTTGACATCTGCGTCCCCCAGAAGGCTGGCATCATGGCAAGTTATCCCTTGCCTTTTTTCTCAATTGGGATGACATAAATGTGTTATTTATGTAGGAGGCACCATTAGGTATGTTATACATACTGTAGGAGGAGAACGGGCAACCCACTTGGCACAGAGGATGTTTCATTACCTGGACAGGAGGCCAGTGCGATGACCCAAGTGAATTAGCCAATGGGAAGAGGAAATAAATTTGTAACCTGGACAGACTGGTTTAATGGAGGGACTGATAACAGCAGAGGATCAGGAGTTGTTTCATCAGCCATTGGTGGTAGTGGTCCTCATGTGGTAACCCAGTCTGGACACCCACAGGAGTGCTTGAAACTTTGAGTCCTGTCGAGGCCCCAGGGGACCAATAGAGGGCAAATTTTGGGATAGGCCCCAGCATAGCACCAGGTCCAGCCTAAAAGGTAGCCGATTGCCTTACATCAGTGGGTCAGAATCGGGAGGCAGCAGACAACACTCAGCAGAAGACGTAAGGAGGAAGAATTATTGTGTATTTTGTGATTGTTTATAATTATGCAAAATAACTGGAGTGAAGATTATGAATCGGTGCTTTTGTGAAATAGATATCCTTTATTTTATTCTAAAACGTGTTGGAGGTTACTGTGTCTCCAGTTTGGGGCTCACTGGTGCCCCCTTGTGGTCACAATACCCAGTTTCACACCCAAGCACACATACAATGCATTCAACAACAACAACAACAACAACATTTATTTATATAGCACATTTTCATACAAACAGTAGCTCAAAGTGCTTTACATATTAAAGAATAGAAAAATGAAAGACACAATTATAAAACAAAATAAATCAACATTAACATCGAATAAGAGTAAGGTTCAATGGCCAGGGGGGACAGAAAAAAAAAAAAAACTCCAGACGGCTGGAGAAAAAATAAAATCTGTAGGGATTCCAGACCATGAGACCGCCCAGTCCCCTCTGGGCATTCTACCTAACATAAATGAAACAGTCCTCTTTGGATTTAGGGTTCTCACGGAAGGGCTTGATGATGATGGTCACGTAGACTTCTTCCTTTTAATCCATCCATCATTGTTGGAGCATCATGAAGCTTTGAGTAGGTGGAGGTGGCGCAGGCCACCACCACAAAGAAACCGGAAAAAGAAACAGAAAAGAGAGTAGGGGTCAGTACCGATTTTAGAGCCACCATGAATAGTTATTTTGAGGAGATTGAACATACAGAGTATCAGGATTAAGTTAAATTAAGATTAAAATGAAGTTATAAAAAGGCCATGTTAAAGTAATGTGTTTTCAGCAGTGTTTTAAACTGCTCTACTGTATCAGCCTGGTGAATTCCTATTGGCAGGCTATTCCAGATTTTAGGTGCATAACAGCAGAAGGCCTACCGCCTCACCACTTCTTTTAAGTTTTGTTCTTGGAATTCTAAGGAGACACTCATTTGAGGACCTGAGGTTACGATTTGGAATATAAGGTGTCAGGCATTCCGATATATAAGATGGGGCGAGATTATTTAAGGCTTTATAAACCATAAGCAGAATTTTAAAGTCAATTCTGAATGACACAGGTAACCAGTGTAGTGACGCTAAGATTGGTGTGATGTGTTCTGATTTTCTTTTCCTAGTTAATTCAGAAAGTATTCAGGCCCTTTCATTTTCTGCACAATTTATTGTGTTGTAGATTAAATTTGAAATTAATTTTTGCTTATGAATCTACACTCGATTATCGATAATGACAAAGTGAAAATATGTTTTCAGAAATTGTTTACAAGTGTCACACACAGGCGCATGGGAGGCAGCTAAAGGGCCTGAATGAGAGTAATTCTATGCCAGACCAGGGGGTTCCAGAATGCACTAACTCTTTCTCTCACTTCTCTGAAGACCGGTTATGGGAAATTCTGACTGGCCACGATGACGTCATTTCTGGTTCCGGTCTTAATGACGCCACTTTCCAGTTCCGCCCCCATCGATGATATCACTTCCTCCGCTCTCCCTTAAAGCCACCATCTTTGTGCCAGCAAATCAGTTTTGGACTAGAACCTGTACACATCAGTTATCTCCATTTTGCAGCCAGGAACAATACAAAGGTGGCTGCCCCAAACCTTCTTGTGGCTCCTTTTTGTTTGCCCTTGATACAAGTTTTTTAAAAAATCAAAACTGAAATCTCTCTTTTGTTAATCCAGATGTTTGATTTTTGCCAGTGGTCCTAGCCCCCTAATGCCACCCCCAGAAGGTTAAAAAAAATGACCAATTTCAAACATAAGCATGTGGGGTATCATTTTAGACTTTCAAGGTTAGTGATTATGAATATAATCTTATTTTTGATTTTGACCGTTCACTAGTGACGTGGCCCTCTATGCACACTTATCAGAGGGAATATGTAGACTTTAAAAATTTACATTGGAGCACATATTTTAATGTTTCAAATATTTCAAACAACTATTCTTCCTTATTTTGTTCATCCACATGAAGTACAGTCATATGAAAAAGTTTGGGAACCCCTCTCAGCTTGCATAATAATTTACTCTCTTCTTCTTCTTCTTTCAGCTGCTCCCATTAGGGTTGCCACAGCAGATCATCCAAAATTGTTGTTCGCATATTCATTTGGCAAAATTTTACATAATCCTCCCCATTTATCCGGGTTGGGACCGGCACTAAGAAAGTTGAGTTCCTGCATAATAATTTACTCTACTTTCAGTGAAATACTGACAGTGCACAAATGTGCGTCCCCTTGTAATTGTGCTGACTTGAATGCCTGTAACTGCTCAATCCTGATTAATTGCAACACCAAATTGGTTGGATTAGCTCATTAAGAGTTGAACTTCATAGACAGGCGTATCTAATCATAAGAAAACATATTTAAGTTGGTCAATTTCAAGTTGTGCTTCCCTTTGACACTCCTCTGAAGAGTGACAGCATGGGATCCTCAAAGCAACTCTCAAAAGATCTGAAAACAAAGATTATTCAGTCTCATGGTTTAGGGGAAGGCTACAAAAAGTTATCTCAGAGGTTTAACCTGTCAGTTTCAACTGTAAGAAATGTAATCAGGAAATGGAAGGCCACAGGCACAGTTGCTGTTAAACCCAGCAGGTCTGGCAGGCCAAGACAAATACAGGAGCGGCATATGTGCAGGATTGTGAGAATGGTTACAGACAACCCACAGATCACCTCCAAAGACCTGCAAGAACATCTCGCTGCAGATGATGTATCTGTACATCGTTCTCCAATTCAGCACAATTTGCACAAACAACATCTGTATGGCAGGGTGATAAGAAAGAAGCCCTTTCTGCACTCGCGCCACAAACAGAGTCGCTTGTTGTATGCAAATGCTCATTGAGACAGGCTAGATTCATTTAGGAACAAAGTGCTTTGGACTGATGAGACAAAAATGGAGTTATTTGGTCATAACAAAAAACACTTTGCATGGCAGAAGAAGAACACCGCATTCCAAGAAAAACACCTGCTACCCAGTGTCAAATTTGGTGGAGGTCCCATCATGCTGTGGGGCTGTATGGCTAGTCCAGGGACTGGGGCCCTTGTTAAAGTCGAGGGTCGGATGAATTAAACCCAATATCAACAAATTCTTCAGGATAATGTTCAAGCATCAGTCACAAAGTTGAAGTTACGTAGGTGTTGGATATTTCAACAAGACAATGACCCAAAACACAGTTCGAAATCTAAAAAGGCATTCATGCAGAGAGAGAAGTACAATGTTCACGAATGGCCATCACAGTCCCCTGACTTGAAAATCTATGGGATGATTTGATGCAGGGGCGGCACGGTGGCACAGTGGTAGCGCTGCTGCCTCGCAGTTAGGAGACCCGGGTTCGCTTCCCGGGTCCTCCCTGCATGGAGTTTGCATGTTCTCCCTGTGTCTGCGTGGGTTTCCTCCCACAATCCAAAGACATGCAGGTTAGGTGGATTGGTGATTCTAAATTGGCCCTAGTGTGTGCTTGGTGTGTGGGTGTGTTTGTGTGTGTCCTGCGGTGGGTTGGCACCCTGCCCAGGATTGGTTCCTGCCTTGTGCCCTGTGTTGGCTGGGATTGGCTCCAGCAGACCCCCGTGACCCTATTCGGATTCAGTGGGTTAGACAATGGATGGATGGATGGATTTGATGCAGGCTGTCCATCACCCATCAAATTTAACTGAACTGGGGAGATTTTGTATGGAAGAATGGTCAGAAATACCTCCATCCCGAATCCAGACACTCATCAAAGGTTATAGGAGGCGTCTAGAGGCTGTTATATTTGCAAAAGGAGGCTCAACTAAGTATTGATGCAATATCTCTGTTGGGGTGTCCAGATTTATGCACCTGTCTAATTTTGTTATGATGCATATTACAAATTTTCTATTAATCCAATAAACTTAATGTCACTGCTGAAATACTACTGTTTCCATAAGAGTTTTTCATATGACTGTAAATCATTACATTTCTCATGAACTCTCAAAATTAGGGTGACTTTGGGTGGAGTTGGGTGGTGGTTCATGGAGTAGGAGACTGGAATCAGAATCACGCCCTAGTCAAGTTGAATGTGGGCCTTCTTGATGTCACACAGGCTCCTCTGAAGGTGAGGGGGTCTCATTAAGTAAGGAGCTGAATTGGGAGTCACAGCTAAACTGTGATTATCACCCAGACATTCTGAAGTATGAAAAAGTGGGCCGGATAGGAGGCTGTGATCATGTCACCTGCCTTGTTTCCTTGCTGTATGACCCCGATAAACCATTTGTGTGGTGGCAGCATACTGAAGTGGTGAGTGCGTACTAGTGCAGCCGAAATTAACGATGCAGTATTCGTTGCAATAGTGAAAGCATAGGAAAGGTTAATTGGCACCACGATCGGCTAACTTAACATGTGTGACTATTTCTTGTGGGGTCATTTAAAAGGCTGTGTGTATGAGAACTGGAAATGAACTGAAGTTGAACAATCCCATGACGTTGCAAAGAGTGTACATGAACTGCCGAAACGGGTATAGAGATGTATTGATGCACAAGGAGATCACTTTCAGCATCTTCTGTAAATGTGAGTACCAGATTCGATAATTTTTCTCTTCACCACGTAATGCAGTCGTCTCGGTGGAGGCAGGCCGCTTTTTCGTGGATCACCCTGTACAAGAAAGAGGTGGCCCTGGGACGAACGAGGTGGCACTGGGAGCCACAAGGATTAATTTGGTAAACTGCAGATTGACCCTCTAGTTCTCCTGCAGCCATCCATCTCAGGATAACAAAGGTGAAACTGAGGGTCGGCAGTACAGAAATACCTGACCCTTTCTGGTGCCAGGCTGGCTCAACTGAAGGTCAACAACAAGAACATTCAGGGTGACGACAGGAGTCACTGATTAAACTGCAACTGAACCCTCCTGGTGTCATCGGGTCCTGTATGAAGCTCAATGTAATGAAGGTGGACACTCAGATTCAGTGTTTCAGAGGGGGTCAGATCATTCTGGTATCCCATTGCCAGTCCTGAAGCTGGAGAGTGAGTGATAATATAAGGTGTGTGATGGGTGGTTGGCAGCTCAACCTGGCCGGGACGCCCAAACAGTGGAAGGATGGGGGAAGGTAGCTACTTTGGGACATTGCCTCCTCCTGGACGCTAGATGCTGATTTCCCTGTAGCATAGCAGTGCCTCGATTTTCGCAGGTCACTCTGGGATCTGGAGTTTGGCTTTACAGCCCTGCTGGGTCCCGTGGGTGACGCCAGGAGACACTGCAGGAGGACCTTGGGACTTTTATTTTCTACATAGCCTGGAAGTGCTTCTGTGATTCTGTTCACGTGACCTTCGAGCACTTCTGGGCTTTGTAGAAAATAAGAGTCCCAAGGTCCTCCTGCAGCATCTCCTGCTGGTACCCACAGTACCCAGCAGGGCTTTGAAGCCAAACTCCTTATCTCAGGGTGCCCTGTGGGAATCTGGGGCACCACTATGCTACAGGGAGCTCACCATCTACTGTGCTGGGGGAGACAGTGTCCAAAGTAGCTGCCTTCCCCCATCCTTCCACTCATTGGGCGTCCCGGGCGTCCATCACAGGTGACAGTAGGAGTTATGGATTAAGCTGGAACTGGAGTTCTTCTTATCATTCTGGCACCCATGAAGCTAAGTATAAGGAAGGTTGCACTGATGGTAAGAGGTTCAAGTTGGACTGAACCATCCTAAAGTCCCACTGCGTGCTCTGAACCTAAAGAATGAGAGAGAAGTCAGGGTGACACTAAGGGTCACCGGCATAGCTGGAGTTGAACTGAATTTAATGAAGGTGGCACTGCAGTTAACCGGCCAAGATGGACCCGAGCCTCACAGGTCACCTCTGTTTGTCAACCTCATAACAATTACAGCTTATCTTAAAATAAACCTTCACTGCGCATTGTCTCATGGGTGCCAAGCATGTCCTTAGTTGTGCAGTACTGCACCAATTGCACTCACGGGGTCTTCTGATTGCCCTCTTACTGCCTCGCTCACAGCTCTCTGCCCACTGAGAATTTGATTAAGCAGCCCCAGTTGTGCCACTCTTTACGGCAAATTATCCCGCTCAGAATTCTTAAACCATGTCGTAATCCAATTTGAAATGTAAATGTCTTGTAATTTTAAGGTAATTAGTGCAATTTGCTGTGTCCTTGTTGCTTTCTTTTCAAAGTGCCTGCGTAAATAGCAATGCAGCTCCATTGAGGTCTCGCAAGTAAAGCCTCTTAGTCGTCGCTTTCTGCTGCACTAATGAAGCACCGGGATTTTACAGCGTTAGCGATATAAAGGTCCAGTGATCCTGAACATTTCATATGACTGAACAAAATCAACTCTGCCATATTTCTTTCTTCCATGATGTTAATTATTTTAGACTCAGATCTTCCTGCACCATTTGGCAAAAGGGCCTGTAAGCTTTCGCCAATGAGTTTGATGGGTCGCAATGATGGCAGCTTCATCCTGTTTGATATCACTTGCCAGGTCTTAAATGGCCATCCTTGCCTCCTCTTTCTCAGTCTCAGGTTTCTTTGGTCAGGTAATCTGAGCCTGTGGCCTGTGACTGGATCATCCAACTCAGTTGTAGCCCTTCATTGTTGTTCAATGCGTTTGCGGTACCAAAATAAAAACCTCACAAAAGGCAGCGAGCAGGACCAGGAGCAAAAAATAAAGAGAGCAGCACTCACCGTCATTACCTGAATAAACGAATGATCAGTGGAGCCGTTTGTGGAGCCCACCTCAGCTGCCACACAGTTCTTTGGCCTGTAAGGGGCTTGCATGGTTTCCTTGGGTCTCCTTGGCTTTTACTTGAAGATGTGCTTATAAATTGGCCTTTCGTGATTTAGATTTGATTGTGTTCTTTAATGGACTGACATCCCAGCAGACTGTGGCGTAGCTCGAGTTTGTGCCACTCGGGGCGGGCGGTGCTTCAATTTGCTGCCCTCCAACATATCTGAATATGTTAACCTATTTAAATAGAAAATGAAAATGACGTATAGAGAAAAATTAAGATACATTTTCCACAGATGTATTCATGTATAGAGAAACAGCAATAATCTCTCACATATAATTATTTATGAGCATCAACTAGACAAAAATATAGTATAGACGCACTGATTAGCCATGTTCTGATTATTATTTAATATAATTACGCTGTGAAAACCAGAACCAATGTAGTGTGCAAGTGATAGGTGGGGATGTTTTCTGTGCAGAGCAAGAACACATTCGGATTGATAACAAAATGAAATTATAAATTGTAAATTAGTTGTTTATCTTCCCAGAAATTATTATCAGTGTAACGTTTATGCTTATTTTTGTTATTGCCTCATAAATTTCAACTGCTGTGTCTGATGCCGTCACAGAAGGACAGTCTGAAAATTTTTTTTGAAGCATTTGTGGAAAAACTTTAGAACTTTACTATTTTCATTCATGAGTGATAGTTTTCCAAACCCTGCTGCTTACACACGAATTGTACTGAGCCTGTTGGCCAATAATGCCGCCACCAAAAATGTGCCAGTCGGGGCGGACCGCTAGCTATGCCACTGCCAGCAGAGGGCCTTGGCCTACACCACACTGCCACTTTGGCATAGTGGTTAAAGCTTTGGACTTCAGACACTGTGGGATCAAATCCTGCTACTGACACTGAGTGACTCTGAGCAAGTCACATGACCTGCCTGTGCATCAATTGCCTCATAAAAGTCATAAGTTGCCAAACAGATAAATGTTTCTCATTGGTCCACCCAGTTTTTGCTTTTCGCCCTCCCCCATCATAACTTATCATCCGTGAGAGAGGAGCGAAAGCTTTATGTAGCACAAGTCCAGCATTAAAACAAATGTTCATGGCCTTAGAGTCATAAAAATAACATTACAAGCAGGTAACTAAATACAATAGGACTCGTCAAGGCTCATATGAATACAAATGAACTTCATAATGTGCATTACAACCCTACAAACCTCAAAAAAACAAATGAAAAGATAAACAGAAAAAACAATCTATAAACAAACAGTGCGACAGCAACCTAGAGCAAGTCAATCTAACAATACAACATTGTGAAAAGAGTAAAGAAACAATGTGACAAGCTCCACTGTATCATAAAAAAATGAGCATTTGAATGTGTGCATCATTTATGAAATGACCCACTTAATTTTTCTAAATATACGAGTATTACAATTCTTTTTAACATTTATTGTAAAATTATATATTGCAAATACTATTATTAATCGGCACAAAAAATATTTTCATCACATGTTGAAGTAATAGGAAACCCACAGTACCAGTAAACATACATTACGGGAATCAGTTGTCAAATGTTATTGTAAACTTGAAAATGAAGTGACACCGATTAAAAATACTTCAGTATTATAATATGTAGCACTGACAACGATGTAACTTTAGAAAGAAGCATCGTTATAATTATGTACTTTGTATACGATACAAAAAAAACAAATGATCCATAAGGAACTGTACTGCATACTAAAAGTGCATTTCACTGTAGAAAAAATAACTATAACAAGTAATTTTAACATATATTCCTCTTTCAGGATATTAATATTGTTTTCTTAACATTTAGCTGCTTAACTCTTCTTGAATCTATTGAAAAGGGCCAAGCTTAAGAGTCTAGTCTGGGACATACAGTAGTAGATCGTAGCTAACTCTTAATACGTTTCACCCTACTGCAACAGTCACTGGAATAGTTAACAACAAAACACATACAGTACAGACATCTTGCAGACTAACTGCAATCATCCATCCATCCATCCATCCTGTTCCGCTTATCCGAGATCAGGTCGCACAGGCAGCAGCTTGAGCAGAGAGGCCCAGACTTCCCTCTCCCCGGCCATATTCTCTAGCCCTTCCGGGGGAATCCTGAGGTGTTCCCAGGCCAGCCGAGAGACATATTCCCTCTAGCATGTCTTCCCCGGGGCCTCCTCCTGGTTAGACGTGCCCAGAACACCTCACCAGGGAGGCGTCCAGGAGGCATTTAGATCAGATGCCCGAGCCACCTCATCTGACTCCTCTCGATGCGGAGGAGCAGCGGCTCTATTCTGAGCCCCTTCCAGATGTCTGAGCTTCTCACCCTATCGTTAAGGGAAAGCCCAGACACCCTGCAGAAGAAACTCATTTCAGCTGCTTGTATCCGCGATCTCGTTCTTTCGGTCACTACCCATAGCTCATGACCATAGGTGAGGGTAGGAACATAGATCAACTGGTAAAATGACAGCTTTGCCTTACGGCTCAGGTCCTTTTTCACCACAACAGACCGATGCAGAGCCCGCATCACTGTGGATGCCGCACCAATCCGCCTGTCGATCTCACGCTCCATTCTTCCCTCACTCGTGAACAAGACCCCGAGATACTTGAACTCCTCCACTTGGGGCAGGATCTCGTTCCCAACCCTGAGAGAGCACTCCACCCTTTTCCAGCTGAGGACCATGGTCTCGGATTTGGAGATGCTGATTCCCCATCCCAGCCGCTTCACATTCAGCTGCGAACCGATCCAGAGAGAGCTGAAGATCACGGCCTGATCTAACTGCAATCATATTATTTTTTTATTGTGATGAAGTCTGTTAATTCATAAATAGGTGCAATTTCTTCCGATGGAAATGATGCCCTGAACTGCATCATCTGCTGCGTGAAAGTTGTAGCACACACCAACCCGACTGTGTAATTCAGAGACGTGCGGCCAGGGGAGAGTCATCATGAAAAGTAAAAACAACTAATAATGATAACATACAATAAATGTGTTAATTAGTATGTGCTATACATTTGTTTTCTGTATAATTACAATAATTTTGTTCATTTTTATAGTCAAAATCACTGAATTGGTGCAATTCCTGTTCAAATGCAGGGGACAAGCGAAGTGGTAGTGATGAGCCTCGCCTCACCTCGTGCTGCGATCTCCATCACACCCGGGGTTGATGCATGTAATTGGCGCGTGTCTGTTGCTGTCTTTCTCTATGTCACCAATATAATGTTTGCAGACACATTTATTATACAATCTGACTTTCTACAGTCTGGCTAATATCTTTAATGAATGTATGTGACATATTTAGTCTTGCTGATCGGACATAAAATCGCAGTGAAAAGGCACAATGTGAGGCAGACAGTACCGTGCCACACTGAAGGGAGTAGATGTGAGCCCAATAGGTGCTCGTTGCTGCTGTTCTTCTACACAGAGACGCCAATAAGTTAATTATATCAGAAAGTCAGGTGCACTGCAACGGTCCATTTATTTATTTGTTCTGACTGACTGGCACAATTGAAGATGATATATCTAAACTTAAAAATTTCTCTACATGAGACTTTCTGTGAAAACACAAAGTAATAAATAACAGAAGACCAACATCGGAGCTAAAAGGTTTGCTTCTCACTAAGGGACAAAAGACAACTCACTCTTTCAAACGGAGTGGTGCATCCGAAAAGATTGGCTGTGTGGCTGACCTATACAAGAAACCATCTTTACTGCTTTTGGTGCCTTTTGTTCTCAGTTTGTAACAAGGTTTGGACTAACACGCAATACTGTGACATGAAAAATTTACCAAGAAACCTGCGGTCAGTGAATAAGCTGGGGTTCATATATTTGTAAATCTCCCTCTGAAGAAGTCAGTGCCTCACCAGCCATGAACCTCATCAGACGTCACTGTTAAGGCATGGATTTTTCAATTTTACTGCAAACACCTGTGCGTGGCACGGTGGTGCAGTGGTAGCACTGCTGCCTCGCAGTAAGGAGACCTGGGTTTGCATGTTCACCCTTCTGGGTGCTCCGGATTCCTCCCACAGTCCACAGACATGCAGGTTAGATGCACTGGTGATCCTAAATTGTCCCTAGTGTGTGCTTGTCCGGGATTTGTTCCTGCTCCAGAAGACCCCCGTGCCCTCCTCACATACCTCCCTTGAGACAGCTTTTCGGTCAGTTTATACATGTGGGTGAATTAAAGAGACACTCACCTTATTCACAAACCACCTTTACTATTTATTATCCATCCATCCATATTTATTAATCCTACATTTAGATTCGTCAAAAATTTCGATCTCCAGTTTTTCACGGAGATCTAAATATTTTAGGGTCCCCCTGATACCGCAAACATCGGCATCTCGATAATGTGTGTGTGTGTGTTTATGTGTCAGTTTCTTGAAGACAGTCTTGAGCTAAACCGGCTGGACGGAAAAATACCAAACTCGAAACTTACGCCCTGCCCGGGGTTTGTTTCCTGCCTTGTGCCCTGTGTTGGCTGGGATTGGCTCCATCAGACCCCCATGACCCTGTAGTTAGGATATAGCGGGTTGGATAATGGATGGATGGATGAAACTTATGCCTGTTACGAGATGCCGATGTGCTGATCAGTTTTTGAGCCAAATCGTGCAAGAGAAATACCGTAATTCTGACATTAATTATAAATTCTTCTCGTCAGTTGCTATCGTAATAATCTATTTTATGATCAGAAAGATCAGTATCAGTGTGCAAATAATTACTGAAATGTCATAGAATAGTTTGGGTAATTTGGTTCCTAAGGTGCAAATCCTACTGACGCTCACATCCAAATTTTTTTAGCTTAGCTTCCCTCTAATGACAATTAGCCTATGCTGCAAATGTGTATTTTATTACACATCTCCCCTGATTAAAATGTCAGTTGGTTATAAATGTACAAAGCAATTTGCCAGTGTTAACTTTATTACTTAACTCAAAAAAAATGTTTAAAGAGCGCATATCTGGATCGTGATTATACAACGTACGTTTGCTTAACAAGGTTTAGAATATAAGGTTGGCTTACAGTGTTGCCAATTGAAGGCACTCTATAGTTGTGACCCTAACAGGAGCCCGTCTAGACAGACAACACTTTTAGGTTTTATTGGCCAAAGGACACAAACAGAAGTGCAGGACATGCTGAGTAACGAGTCTGACGTCACTACTGGAAATATTGGTGATGTCCCAGTGGCGAGTACTTACCCCTCCGCTAGCTGTGTTCAATGAAGCCGGGGTGGGTAACATCGCTTATTGGGGCACAGTGCCTGCAGGTTTTCATTCCAACTGCTTATTTAGAAACCAATCCTTGCCAATCGCATACCTTATTTCATTTTAAGGCTTGTAATTCTGCAATGTGAGGTTTTTAAATCATAGATTTTTTCCTTTCCTAGAATATCATCTAAGTGATTTTAAGCCTAAAAGAGATCATTTTCAGTCTGTCACATTTTTCTCTTAAGTGTTTTATTAAACCAAATAGTGCAAAGTGAATTCACAAGAGGTGTGAATAGAAACAACTGAGATGGAGAACTGCTGGCTGCTTTGTCATTTACACCTTATTGCTAATAAGGAGCCATGCAGCTGTTTAAGACTGAAATAATCAATTAAGGGTGGGCACCTTAATGTCACTTGAGCAATCAGTGCTTCATCAGCCATAACTGACCTCTCATTAAGAAACAGGGTTGGAACAAAAACCTGCAGCCACAGCAACCCACTAGGACTGACATTACCAACCCCTGACTTAAGTGATGGGTCTGCTGCCACTTCTGTGCTGGAAAATCTACAACCACCCGGCTAACAAATGCCAAAGTGTCATCAAGGTCACGAATCTGTCTGACATTCACGAGCCAGCAACTCAATCGGTACTAAAGTTTTCAAATTCTGTTGGAAGGGGTGGCACAGTGGTACTCCAGCTGCCTCCCAGTAAGGAGGTCAGGGTTCAGGTCCTCCCTGTGTGGAATTTGCATGTTCTCTCCGTGTCTGTGTAGGTTTCCTCCCTCAGTCCAAACACATGCAAGTTAGTTGGATTGGCGATGCTAAATTGGCCCAGGTGTGTGTGTTTGATCACCCTGTGATGGACTGGCACCCTTCCAGGGTTTGTTCCTACCTTCAGGACTAAGAAGGTCAGAAAATGTCTGACTGACTTCCGTCAGAGCCGGTAAGGCACACATGGCAGGAATATGGGATTTTGACATTTTTGTACTCATCTAATTGAGGGCAGAGTCACTCATGTATTGAGAGAGCGGAAATGCACACAAATCAGACATGAATACGCAAATTACAAAAAAAGGGCAAAACAGTAATCCATAGGTGTGTGTTATTTATTGCTGTTGGTCAAAATAATACTCACTGTGTTTGTGCCTTGCGAAGGGCTGGTATGTCATAGGCAGTTGAGTTACCTTCAACATTCGTAAGTGGATTTAAAATCGTGCTGGCAAAACTCATTAAGATGAGATGTAACAATTAAATAAAAATGATGGTATGGCTGAACTTCTAAATAAAATAAAAACACATATTTCACAATAATAAAAATACAGTAACCTTAGGCCCACTCGTGAGAAATTTAGGCCCACTCTTTTATGAAATCCCACCACTGCTACTGCACTCAGCTACTAAAGAATCAAGAGACAGTAGATGGATGGATCCATGTGAACTGTACTGTCCTGCTCAACCTCTGTTCTACTTTCCCAGTGTGTGTGTAGTGCCAAATGACTTGGACATTAAACCACATGGCTGCTCACTTTGTGACCCCGCTGGCCTGCATGTGCACTGACTGTAAGGAGCAGATGTCCATCTTAACAGCATTATGGTCCTCCAGGCAAAGTAGTGCACTGGAACCCCTGCTCTGATAGCAAAACAGAAACACACATGGGCATCAGAAACATTGTGGGCCCCAGTGCTCATTTTGCCCATACATCAACACCGTCCTGTGTTCCCCGAATCAGCTGTTAATCGCTACATGCTTCTTAATACAATACAATACAATTCAATTTACTTTTGTATAGCCCAAAATCACACAAGGAGTGCCGCAATGAGCTTTAACAGGATGTGCTTCTTGACAGCCCCCAGCCTTGTCTCTCTAAGATGACAAGGAACAACTCACAAAAAAAAACCCTTGTAGGGAAAAAAAAATGGAAGAACCCTCGGGAAAAGCAGTTCAAAAAGAGACCCCTCTCCAGGTAAGTTGGGCGTGCAGTGGGTGTCAAAACAGGCTTTCTCTTACGCCGACAGGAGCACTCAGGCAGTGATCACCACACAGGATACGTTATATTTTTTGTGCCAGTTAGGAATGCTTATCTGCTCAGAGACACTGGATAATTATGGGCACATGGCTAACTTCTGCAACCAGGCACTCTCTTTAGTGACCTCCTGAGTTTCACAAGAGTGATACGTATTGCATAATAGGTCTCCATGCTGACCCCTATCACACCCACCACTGCCCTTAAATTAAATAATTAAACCTCTTGAACTCTTCCTGCAATTCAGAAGCATAGCATGCCTTCCTGATAGTGGGCCAATACACAAACATCAGCTAGATAGATAGATAGATAGATAGATAGATAGATAGATAGATAGATAGATAGATAGATAGATAGATAGATAGATAGATAGATAGATAGATAGATAGATAGATAGATAGATAGATAGATAGGAAAGGCACTATATACAGTCACAGTGAAGCATTATGTAGGCACATTACTGTTGGCATTGAGGACCTCCACAGCATTTTTTGACACAGTTCTGCTGCCATTTATTTCTACCATAATATTTTTCAGCTCATCTCCTGTCTCGCACTTCACGTAACTTACTGCATACATATCCTATACAGATATACATACATACTGTGACAGATAGGGGGCACTGTCGTCCCCTTGAACCCACAGATAAGAAGGCAGACACCAGATAAAAGTCCAATTATTATTTATTTTATAATAATAACGTGCACCAAGCACCCTCCACTCCACAATACACATAAATATACAATACACAATAACCAATAATCAATCCTCCTACTCCCAGACGCGTTGCCACCCTTCCTCCCTACTCAGCTCGCCCGTCTGGGATCTCACACAGTTTCTTATAGTCCTTGACTTGGAAGTGCTTCTGAACCCTCAGTCCATGTGACTTCCTAGCACTTCCGGGTCAGATCCAAACTCTTCTTTTTCATCCCAGAAGTACAGTACATCATTTCCTCTGTCGCTGTGACTAAGACGTACTTCTGGGTTATAGGTAAAATAGAAGTCTCTGGGCCTCCCTGCAGTGTCCCCTGGCAGCAGTGATGTTATCCAGCAGGGCTGTATAGGAAATGTCCAATGTCCATGATGCCTTACTGGAATTCGGGGCATCTCCATGTCGCAGGGAGGGCTCCCTCTGGCGGCCTGGAGGTATTGGCCGGGATGAATAGCCGACCATAGTCCACAATAAATACAAGTCCCATAAAGCTTTCTTTTCACAAATTTTCTCAAAGATTTTTCTTAGGTCAAGCCAGGCATTTTTTAAGAAGCCCTCAGTATCGTGGCCATCACTGATTAGTAAACAACTGATAACTACATTTTGACGCCACATAATCCAGTTCAGATCACGCAGCGGTGTAATTGTTGTTATCCGGTATCATAACAGCACACACCTTCCCACTATGCACGGGGGGATTCCAAAAGGCTTCTTCAGAAGAAAGACTCCCAGATCATCCCTTTTAAGTGGCCTGTCTTATCAAGGTATGCACAAATCTGTCCCTTCCACCATGCTTCTGTTAAATACTTCTTCGCTTTTGCCTTTCAGGTGCTTATAGTGATTTTGCGCAAAAATAGCCTGGCTGCTTGGAGTCATTTATTTCATTTGAAAGCCACGCTGAAAGTCGAAATATTATTAGCAGCTAATCTTTCCGAGTGAGTAATTGCGGAACGAGGGACTCATTCGTTTCTATTTACCGCTGGGACCACAAACACCTGAGTACATTAGAAGAACTCCTAAAGGAGAACGCTTTTCTGCAGTCTTCCATTAATCCAAGCCTAATGCACATCCATCCATTACTCCCTGTTGCAACGAAACTCGATGTCATTGCGTTGCCCTCGCCGTGTCCTGGCTCAGTGTGCATGATCTCTGCTTTAATGGAGGGAGAGAGAAAAGTGTGCTGAGGAACGGGTCCGAATACTTTATGGCACTGAAACTGTATCAATATTAGGGATAATTAGGAGGAGTGCTAGTTTAAATTAATTTACTTAACAGTTTTAAAATTGCATTAGCATTAGCATTCCTTCATGGTCCAAATACTTTACTGGGTTTAAATTTTAATAGTGTTAGGAGTTGTTTCTTGTTATAATATTATGTACATGTTCAACAAAATAAATTACAAAAGAGAAAGGGAAAGACACTATATGGTAGATAGATAGATAGATAGATAGATAGATAGATAGATAGATAGATAGATAGATAGGGGGCACTATCTCTTCCTTGAACCCTCAGACAATACGTCAGACACCAGGTAAAAGTCCAAATATTGACTTTATTAATACACAACAGTGCACAAAGCACCCCCCTCTCCACAATACTCATTAAATACACACAAAAATCAATACAATAATCAATCCTTCACTCTCCCAGATGCATTGCCACCCTTCCACCCAGCTCAGCTCAACATCCGGGGATTTCCCACAGTCCTTTATAGTCCTCAACCCATAAGTGTTTTGCCCTCTCTGTCCACGTGACTAGGAACACTTCCGGGTCAGATAAAATCCTTTTTCTTCACCCCGGAAGTATGTCACTTCTGTTGTCGCTTTGCCTATGATGCACTTCCGGGTTATAGGGCACATGTGACTCTCTGGACCTCCCTGCAGTGTCTTCTGTTGGCCCCTGGGGTGTCCAGCAGAGTTGTAGGGGATAACTCCATAGTCCATGATTCCCTGCTGGCATCCAGGGCACCTCCATGCGGCAGGGAGAGCTCCATCTGGTGGCCTAGGGGTATTGGCCGGGATGACAAGCCGGCCATAGACCATAATAGATAGATAGATAGGAAAGGCACTATATACACAAATAGAAAATTTGTGATTTGGCAGTCCCAGTCACAGTGAGGCATTATGCAGGCACATTACTGTTGGCATTGAGGACCCCCACAGCATTTTTTGACACAGTTCTGCTGCAATTTATTTCTACCATAATATTTTTCATCTCATCTCCTGTCCTGCATTTCATGTAACTTACTGCATACATATCCCATACAGATTATCTATCTATCTATCTATCTATCTATCTATCTATCTATCGATCTATCTATCTATCTATCTATCTATCTATCGATCTATCTATCTATCTATCTATCTATCTATCTATCTATCTATCTATCTATCCATCTATCTATCATGTAGTGCCTTTCAACTAATCCTCGTAGACACTGTCCTGGTTTTGCCAATAGGAATGCATGTCACAGCGTTGGCTACACAAAGTGCCTCATTCCATTAGACATTCACTATAAATATTAGAGCTTTAGAACAATCTAGACAAGAACAGGCCATTCAACCCAACAAAGCTCTCCAGTCCTATCCACTGAATTCTTCCAAAATAACATCAAGTAAGGCTTTGAAAGTCCTTAAAGTCCTGCTGTCTACCACACTACTGGGTCACTTATTTCAAGTGTCTCTCATTCTCTGTGTAAAGAAAATCTTCCTAATGTTTGTGTGAAATTTACCCTTAACAAGTTACCTACTGTGTCCCTGTGTTCTCGATGAACTCATTTTGAAATCACAGTCTTGATCCACTGGACTAATTTTCTTTATAATTTCATAATTCTCTTCTTGATCTTTGTTTGCTTAAACTGAAAAGGCTCAGCTCTTTCAATCATCCCCTGCAGTCCTGATGTAGTTGTAGTTCCTCTTCTCTGGACTTTCTCAAGTGCTGCTGTGTCTGTTCATACTCCCCGGTGCACACATACGTGCCAACATGCATGGCTTTCTAAACTACTCCGCATGGCAGATCCTCTTCAATGTGCCAGCACACCTTTGACTCTCCCTTCTCCATGACGGTCTCATTATGGTACTGTTTTACCAAGAGCCTCTAGGTGCTCCTTGCCCAAAGCGCATCCTCATGCCACTATAGAAGTACTTTCACTGGCGTGGGACTCACTGCACCATCCCCATTTCTACCAGGATGTGCACCATTAACTATCTACTAAGGGTTTCCCCAGGCTATTGGTAGTTAAATACAGTAAATTATATTGCAGACTGTTATCTCTTTATAATGTGGTCTGTCACAAGGGTGTGGACCCTGCCCTTAGTTCTGGAGGACTGCAGCAGGTTCTGTTCTTTGATTTTCATTGGCACCCTGTATGACGCAGTAGGAGAGCAGGGGGGCAGTGATGGCTTTAGAACTCGGGTTCTCCATCTGTTCAATGCTGTTAGGTGGGGCTTTGCTGGTAGAGTTGGTGCAGCACTCCCCCTGCCTCATGGATTTGTGGTGCAGTTGCTTTGGAGGAGATGGATTCAGAATTCCAGGTCTGTGTGGAGTCTGCATGTTCTCACTGTGTTTATGTGGGTATTCTGAATTTTATTTTTTTTAACATGCATCCCAAAGATTAACTGGCAAAGTGTAAATGTGCCCAGTATGAGGGGCGCTGGGTGTGTTGGCATCCCACCCATCTATGAGGTCCTGTATTGTGCCTCACATAGTCAGGATAGGCCATGATTCTCTGCAGCCATATAATGGGATTAATTAACTTTAAAAATGGATGGATAGCTTTGCAAAAGTGGATAGATACATGGAGAGATAGGAGGGTATTGAAGAGCTTGTTTCGAACAAGACAATTTATAACTCTTCAGTACGGAGAGAGTAAAAGGGCTTCTTGTCTGTGAAGCGCCTTTGTAATTAGATTTGAAGCTGGCAACACATAAATCAGTGAGATGCCAGGCGCAAAGTGACACTGTTTTCTTTCCATTGTTCTGTTTTATGGGAGGCTGGCTGGGTGCGATGGGCGAGAGTTACCTCCCTGCTAGATGGGGGACCTGCATGACCTTGGCTCTTCCATTGCACTGGGAGACATCAAGCACCTGCATCTCTGCTGACGCAGCGTAATTAGCCTAATTGCTCTTGATTAGGATCATCAATTAATCATTAAACAAGCGGGCGATTGCACAGGCACCGAGCTTAATGTTTCACCTCGCCATTATCTACCTGGCAATGTGAGTTTCCAAGAGCAACACTCCTCCTAGCAGTCTGCAGAAGATTCTCACCATCTGTTCCCTGAGTTTCATTTCTCAAGGTAGCAGAATCCTTTTAGGGGGTCCTGGTGACAACTTTCTGAGTGACCGTAAGCACCACCTAAGAAGGAAGGTGACTGTCAGTCTTTATTACATACTTTATCTTTTCACAGATACCACAGTTCTTAGGTATTGAACTTTAACAGGTGGTGCTTGCAGGTGACATATTAAAAGTGCACCCAATTCCTTGAATTGACAAGCAGCCCTGATGGGGCCTAAAACCCAACATTGTGTAGCTCAATGAACCATCTTCTGCTCGCCGCTACTATACAGCCATAAAGGCAGAATGGAACAGTACAGCAACACCGGGCGCGTGGGTGGAGGGGTGTCATGCACTGATAGGACCCACCAAACGATGAATCACATGGATTCGGACCCGAGTGCAGTGGGTGACACCTCAGCACCACACTGGAACTTCATGAGGTTTTCTACGGTGGCTGGAGTGCCAATCCTGCCACCGAGTTTTCCCTGCAAGTTGGATGCAGTTAACGTCATGCCGTACTTGGAAGCAACAAAACAACTAAAGAATGTGAACTGTTCATAAAAATTGTATGCTGTTCCTTCAGATATGGGTGGAATGGTGGCACAGCAGTTAGCACTCTAGCTTACTGGGGTTACATCCAGTCCTTGTGTCTACAGACAAAGGGAGATTATAACGCTTTGGGGCACTACAAGGACTAACCCTGTATATTCAAAATAAAACACATGGTATAGCACGCTGGAAAAGAAAAGAAACGCCACGGCGACATGAGCCTCCAAACAGACTGATTAGGATGATGTTGTTTGTTGCAGTTTCCCATGACTCTTTGTGTAAAGAAGGCCTTCCTGGCTTCAGTCCTGAATGCACTTCCCCTTCATTTCCACTGATGTCCTCAACAACGATAAGTTGAAAGAATTAGGTTGACTCTACTTTATCAACGCCTTTTGAAGAGCTGGATTAGGTGTCCATGGAGTGGTCTCTGCTCAAGACTTCACAAGTTGAATTCTCCAAGTCTGTCACAGTAGGACATGTCCTCAAGTTCTGGAATGCTCTTGGTTGGTACTGCCAAGTCTTTCTTGTCGTGTGGTCACCAAGGTATCCCATCCAGGACTCATTATAAAACAACTACCCAATGCTGTCAAAGTTGAAATAAAGTACAGGAGTGGCCACTAAATAAATTCTCTGGATTAACCCGGTTTTGCATGTAAGTTGGAGTTTGCTCTGCAAATGTCTGTTAATGGAAAAATTGCTTCTTCCCAGGCAGTCAGACCCCAAACTCCAGTGGCAGTTGTGGCCGACAGCCTTTGACACTGGGACCTGGGGAGCAGCCCATGGGATGCACACTACGTCCCCCGGAATGCATGGTGGCAGCCCTCCTGGGTTACATCGGGGCTCACACCTGTTGGCCTCCGTGTCCACCACCCAGAGGAGCTGCACGGCTTAACGAGCCTCTATGGGAATGAAGCCACACCCGGAAGTGCAGCCTAATTAGGCCAATTACCACCTGGAGCACTTCTGGGAGGGCTACAAAAAGAGCCTGCAGACGCTACTCAGGGTGCCCGAGTCGGGAGGAGGACGAGGACAAGGACGAGGACAAAGCAGCCTGGGAGGAGAAGGAGGAGTGAAAGAAGAAGAAGAAGAAGAAGAAAAAGAAGAGTGTGCTTTTGGGTGTTTTTCGTTTAGTGTGGTTTTGAGACTGTGTAGGGCCTGTGAGACACAACAACAACAACATTTATTTCTATAGCACATTTTCATACAAATAATGTAGCTCAAAATGCTTTACATGATGAAGAAAAGAGACAAAAAGACAAAGTAAGAATTAAAATAAGACAACATTAACTAACATAGAATAAGAGTAAGGTCAGATGGCCAGGGAGGACAGAAAAAACAAAAAAAACTCCAGATGGCTGGAGAGAAAAAAATAAAATCTGCAGGGGTTCAGAGGCCACAAGACCACCCAGCCCCCTCTGGGCATTCTACCTAACATAAATGAAAACGGTCCTCTTTGTATTTAGGGTTCTCATGGAAGGACTTGATGATGATGGTCATGTAGACTTCTGGCTTTTAATCCATCAATGTAAGGACATCATGGTGCTTTGATTAGGTGGTGGAGGCGCAGGTCACCACCACAGAAAACCAGGAAAAGAAACAGAAGAGAGAGTAGGGGTTAGTAAGGATTTTAGGGCCACCATGAATAGTTATGATAATTAATTGAATACACAGAGCATCAGGATTAAACTAAAATGAAGTTATGAGAAGGCCATGTTGAAGTAATGTGTTTTCAGCAGTGTTTTAAGGTGCTCCACTGTATTTGCCTGGCAAATTTCTATTGTCAGGCTATTCCAGATTTTAGGTGCATAACAGCAGAAGGTCGCCTCACCACTTCTTTTAAGTTTAGCTCTTGGAATTCTAAGCAGACACTCATTTGAAGATCTAAGATTACAATTTGGAATATAAGGAGTCAGAAATTCCAATATATAAGATGGGGCGAGATTATTTAAGGCTTTGTAAACCATAAGCAGTATTTTAAAGTCAATTCTGAATGACACAGGTAACCAGTGTAGTGACATCAAAACTGGAGAAATGTGCTCAGATTTTCTTTTCCTAGTTTCCACGGGGAAGTCATGCCCCATGACTGAAGAAAAATAAATCTTTTTATTTATGCCTGTGCCTCCGTTGTCAGTCTGTGTCGGGTCGACGCCTATATAGTGCCCTTTGCCACACAGGCTTCAACCCACACAGGCCCAAGCAGGGAAATTACCAATTCAGTTCAAACTATGCTTGAAATGTTTAAAAAGAAACATTAAGACAAAAGGAATAGTTCAGCCCTCTAGCTGGAGAGACGGTGCCAAGGAAGAATCTGCTGGAAGTGGTGCTGGAAGAAGATCTGGGAGCACCTGGAGCACTTCTGGCTGTCCTATAAAAGGGGCTGCCTCACTCCATTTGAGGGGCCTGAGTCGGGAGGAGGTGGAATGCAGAGAACGGAGAGAAGGAAAGAAAGGACTGTATGTGCTTATTGGTGCTTTGGACTGTGTTGCTGTAGGGAGTGAGAGAAAAGCGCTCCCACCTTTGAATAAAACATGTGTTGTGTGGCAAATTTGTGTCTTTGCCTGTTTGTGTCGCGAATGGTGGCTGGTATGTCCCCGTGGTGGTCCACACCTGGTATAATGGACTATGTAAGTGGCATCAAGCATATGCACCACAGGGTCACCATCCTGCTTCTTCCCAGTTGTGTAATACCACCGTGGGCTGAGTGGGGGCACTGCTGCTAACTGTGTTGTCTTCCTTTGCCTCCACAGTGTCGAGAAACCGCCCAGTGAGGACAATTGACTCCGCCCCTTCTGGTCCCAGGACAGTAAAAGCCCGGCCACCTAGAAGGGGACATCACTCAGTGACTAGAGAGCAGAAGAGATCTTTCAAACACCTCTTATGAAGAAGCCTTGATATGCAGCTATGTGTTAGAAAGCTACATGGTGACATTGCCTTCCGTATTTTGCATTATTAATCGCTGTTTCATTTGCCAATTATTAGGAAACAGTGAAAGCCAGGGTGGTGCCCCAACATTTATCGACCCATCATTAACTCAGATGGCCTCAGATGTTTCGTTAAAGCAGATATTTGCCCTCCCTAATGTTTGTCACAAAGTCCCATTTTTCCTTTCATTTCCCCCTCCGCACCACAGTTTAAAATTACAAATCAAACAATGCAGACATTGTGATTAAAGTGCACATAGCAGACATTCATTTAAGGGGGATTTGATTACATTCTGGAGGGCTCTGTATATCTCAGTATGGACTTCAAGTAGATTTCTCATACTAAATAAAAGCAGGTCCCCGACAACAATGTCACATTCTCTGCTATAGACGACAAGGGAATCTAATTTTGAAACGAAGAACTCAGATACTTCATAGATGTGCATAATTCACATTTTAATAGCACTGCTGGCTTGAACAAATAAGTAACATAAATACACAACATCAACAACCATTTTAATAGCTCTGATTTAATTCTTGTGCACTTGGCTGACATGTATGACAAATTGCTTTACTGAATCATTTAAATTATTTAATGCACACCATACAGTATATCTCCACGCTTGTTGAAGACAGCAGTCACTGACAGATTAATATTGTCTTCCTTTTGAAGGACAAAGGCAGCCTGGTCCCTTGGAGTTTGGCTTAATGGCTCTCACTAAGTGCCAATGACATCGCCAGCATGTCACCGGATGACCCTGAGAAAGAAAATGAGAAACACCCAACTACAGCCTCAGCTCAGTTAGGAGAGGCGCAGTTACCACGAATAATCACCTTTTATTTTATCGTTATTTTTATGTTTGGTGTAGCTGCTGTGACTGAGAGAGCACAACAGCAAAACATTTGATATAAGAGTGCGATCGAAAAGTATTGAATCTCCTTTACTTTCTGCACACTTTATTGTGTTTTAGACTTAATTTTGGTGTCTGACCACCAATCTGCACCCGATAACCCTGTGATGGGAAGCCCCAAAGCCCAACATGAACACACACACAGAGTCCCGGGTTCAAATAAATGATGATGGTTTATTTTACTACAATACCTTGACAAAGTAATCCAAGCACAAGTTATCTCTCTCTTCTAATCAACTCTCCTCTGACCCCTGCACTGCCCCCCACCAGTCGAGTGTTGCCCGCGTTCCTCTCACCTTTGACTCACCTGGCTAAGGGAGTGTGGTCCGGTGCCAGGGCTGCTGCCCCTTGGAAGCTCTTCAGGGTCATATGAAAGTCCAATATAGCAGGGAACGGCACTCATGAACCCCAGCAGGTCTGTGCTGCTGGACTACATCACCCAGCATTCCCTGCTGCATCTCAAATGAGCGCCGATATGGAGGGCTGCTGCATCTAGTGCCCTGGCAGAATAAATATCCATCAGAATCCATCCTTCCCTGTCCTCTTTAATCCCAAACAGGGAAGGTATTAAGCACATGTCTGGTCGGGACGCCTGTCCATTCGTTTGGGACTTCCCAACCATCTCCTCTGACTGGGATTGTCCTTCCATCCATCCTTTAGGCACAGCCTTGTCCGGGCACTATATTCGTTAATCTCTTTGCTGGGGTGCCTTTCTGTTCACCCTGGGGCCTCCCGTCCAGGTAAGGGATCTTCCTGACTTCCTGCTGAGATGCCAGTCCATCCCATGTGCCACCTACACCCATAATGACAAAGTGAAAATATGTTTTCAGAAAGGTTTGCAGATTTACTTAAAAATTGAAAACCGACATTCAGAGCCTTTTCTGTGAGACTTCAGATTGTGGTCAGGTGTGCCTTGCTTGCTTTAACTCTTGTCACACATGTGGGCATGGGAGGCAGTTAAAGGGCCTGAATGAGTGTAATTCCACACCAAACCAGGGGGTGGCAGAGTGTACTGACCCCTTCTCTCTTTCCACTGCAGAGTGATTATGGGAAATTCCGCCTGGCTCTGTTGACGTCACATCTACTTCCATCCCTGATGTTACTTCCATTTCCATCCCTGATGACGTCACTTCCAGTTCCGTTCCTAATGAGGTCATTTCCTATCCGCTCCTTTAAAACCGCCATCTTTGCCTCATCAAGACAGTTCTGTTCTGGACTCAAATATTTTGCAGCCAGGAAACAATATACGGGTGGCTGTCCCAACTCGTTGTGTGGCTCGCTTGTCTCTTCTTTGACACTCTTCTTGAGATGTTTGTAGAACGCGATTAGACTCCACCTGTGGCAAATCGTCATTTAGAAAGACACACACCTGTACCTGTGTATAGAAGGTCCTATAATCCACACTCCATGATTAGGAGAAAAACCACACAGGAACTCCAAGGAACTCCCTGTAGACCTCCATGATCAAACTGTGGTGAGGCATTGATCAGGCCAAGGGTGCAAAGCCAATTGTAAAGCTTTGAGTGCTCAAACGACCACAGTGGCCTCAATATTTGTGACATGGAAGATGTTTAGAAACTGAGTAACTAGGAAAGAAGAACTTTGGTCTGAGAGGTGATAAAGAAGGCTATGGTCGCACTAAAAATCACATACTTGCCCAAAAATGATACAGGAAAAATGACACTGGAAGCAGGGGACAGCATCAAGAGTAACAGATTAGAGACAAACGTTAAAAGCCCAATGGTGTTCTCCATAGAGATTTTAGAATGATATAGTTTTTTCATCAACTAGGAGTTCCAAAATACATAAAACCTAATAGTTCCAAAAGAATTTCCAGTAATGTCCACTACAGAAGAAAAACACCATCAAAAATCCCTGGCTGGTGTCACGTGTGCACATCTGAGGATCACCAGGTATTTTTTCAGGTATGTAATACCACCCTGGGCCAAGAGGGGGCGCTGCCGCTAATAGTCTTGTCACTTTCTACCCTCCCCAGTAAGGACAACTGACCCCGCCCCTTCCTGTCCTGGAGCTTCAAAGGGATGACTGCCCAGAAGGAGGCCAGATTGATCACAGAGACGACCTGACGAGAGGAGCTCCATGTCAGAAGACCCATCGGCAGAGCCAAAACATTTAGATGCCACTTGGCTATGTGGCACTTAGTTTTGTTGTCTTATTGAGTGTTGCTTTGTTTGGATCTCATTAGTAAGGGTCTGCTGGTGTTGGCACCCCAAAATATTCCAGTTTCGTTGACCCTAGGAAAGGCCTAGAAAGATATTTATAAAATAGAAGATTTATGCTTAAAAAAATGCTCAGAACAAAACAGCCAAGTTCCAAGGAGCACAAAGGGCATACCAAGGCAGTCCTTAAAGCAAATAAAGTCCCAATACACAATCCAGTGGCGAAGTTAAAAAAAAACACAGCAAAGGTCGAACATTTGGAAAAATCACAAAAAGGCACAGCAAAAAAAACAGATAACTCACCCACTCTGGAGCTCATTCATGGGGAACTGATAGGTGCTATGTGAGACCCTCTGAATGTGTAGAGCGGAGGGCAGTGACTGGCAGTGATTGGCAGCTGGCCCCGCATCTTTGGGGGACCTACCCGCGAAACACATGGAGCATAACATAAGGCAGCTGATAATAAACAAAAGAAACATTTATATAAATAAATGATTAAAATATTAGCAAAAGGACATAAATTAAGGATTTGAACTCCGGCCAGGGGAGGAACTCTTGTTGAAATTTAATACGTTTACAGGTATCGGATGAATGAAAAACATAATGATGACTGGTGTTGGAGGTTGAAAAATAGACAATAATCCTAAATTGCTTTTTAAAAAGTAGCCCTAAAAACACAACTCATGAAAGCCCATTTTTTCCAGCGGACGCCAATCAAAAATAAAGACACACCTGTAAAGGAGCTTCAGAAATGACAGACTGATTTTATAATGAGACCAGCGGATCTGATGTTCATAATATGATTCCAGACGTGGCCGATTCCTGTCATGTCACCACCATCAAGCACATTTAATAATAATAATCAATAACAATTTATGTATTTATAAAACACTTTAAAAACAGCATCAAGGCTGACCAAAATACTGTACAATAAAAACCCAACACATCAGACACACAATAACCAAGAGGTTAAAGAAACAGAAACACATAAACACCTAAGAGCTGAAGAGATTCATAAGAAAAAGTACACAGACAGTCAACATATCATACTGGGTTAAAGGCCAGATAGTAAAAGTGTGTTTTAAAATAAGATTTAAAGACCGCAAGTGAAGGAGCCTGCCTAACGTACAACGGCAAATCATTCCAGAGTTTTGGAGCTGCAACTGAAAAAGCCTGATCACCTTGGAGTTGGCATCGTGTCGTCGGAACACCTAAAAGCATCATTTAGAGCAGTGTCTCCCAAACTCGGTCCTGGGGGTCCCCTGTGGCTGATTCCTAATCAGTGACAACAACTGATAGCACTGATCTCATTTAATTAGCTGGCATTATTTATCTTTTATTCTACATTCAGAAAAGCAAAGCAGCATGATTTTTACATTTACAAGAAACTTTGGACTTTGGAAATATTTCTGTTTTTGCTATGGATTTTAATGCTTAACTCTCTTTTTATTATATTTCGCCCTTTCTCTGTGCGCCCTTTGCTGCCTTCATTGAATCTTAATAATGACAATTAAAAACAAGCAGAGCAGAAACCCAAGCAAACAACACTCAATCGAGAAAGGCTGCAACCACTTTAGCGTCAGCCCCACAAAGTAGTAAATAACAAATTGATTAAACAATTAGAACACCTAGAAAAGTAGAATGACAAGATGAAAATACTGTTAAAAAGAAAAAAATGCTTATAACTGTTTAGTACATTTTAATACTTTTTTTTTAACCAAACTTAGTTTTCTAATTTGTATTTTGTTCCCAAAACAGGGAAATCTGGGAAACAACAGTTCACTTAATTAGCCCAGGAGTCTAATTAAAAACAGAGGCTGGTTAGAACAAAAACCTGCAGCCACAGGAGTCACACTGATGTAGAGCAATGGAAGACTGAAAGTCTCTCAAAACAATGGGAAAAGGATCTCTCACTCAAAATCTCAGAAAAGGAGTGGAAGGTAACAATGCACAGAATTCACTCGAGCGCCATATGTGCAAAGCATACAATTATTCAACTTAAAATGATATAATCGATCACATCTGTCTCACTTAAAATTGTCCAAAATGTTTCCAGGACAGGATCCAACCTGCGAACGTTGCAATCGAGCTCCAGCCTCACTGGGCCACATGTTTTGGGCCTGCGCCAAATTAACATCATTCTGGACCAAAATCTTTAAATGCCTTTCAGAAAGCCTTGGGGTCACAATCCCTCCTAATCCACTAACTGCTGTGTCTGGTGGGCTCAGAGAGGGTCTTAAAGTGGAGAAGGACAAACAAACTGTGATCGCCTTTACTACACTACTGGCACGCAGACTTATCTTGCTCAACTGGAAGAATCCTAACTCTCCTCTTAAGTTAGTGGGTAACTGATGTTATATATGATTTGAAATTGGAAAAAATCACATTCTCACTCAGAGGATCTGTACAGAACTTTTTGAAAACCTGGCAGGATCTGATCATTAGAAAATGCATTTAGATAGATAGATAGATAGATAGATAGATAGATAGATAGATAGATAGATAGATAGATAGATAGATAGATAGATAGATAGATAGATAGATAGATAGATAGATAGATAGATGACAGTGTGAAATGCACTATATAATAGATAGATAGATAGATAGATAGATAGATAGATAGATAGATAGATAGATAGATAGATACTTTATTAATCCCAAGGGGAAATTCACATAATCCAGCAGCAGTATACTGATACAAAGAAACAATATTAAATTAAATAGTAATAAAAATGAAAAAAAAATTAAAATAAAATTAATGTTAGCATTTACTCCCCCGGGTGGAATTGAAGAGTCGCATAGTGTGGGGGAGGAACGATCTCCTCAGTCTGTCAGTGGAACAGGACGGTGACAAAAGTCTGTCACTGAAGCTGCTCCTCTGCCCGGAGATGATCCTGTTCAGTGGATGCAGTGGATTCTTCATGATTGACAGGAGTTTGTTTAATGCCCGTCGCTCTGCCACAGATGTTAAACTGTCCAACTTTAATCCTACAATGGAGCCTGCCTTCTTAACAAGTTTGTCCAGGCGTGAGGCGTCATTCATCTTTATGCTGCCACCCCAGCACACCACTGCGTAGAAGAGGGCACATTTAAATTGAGGAAGCGGATTCTCTCCTCTCTTTCTTTTATTCTATTTATTTTTATTCATTTATTTACTTACATATTTTTACAATTACTTAAGTTTTACTCTGCTGGCCTAGCTCTCTTTCTCATGGGTGGATGTCGATTTGTTTCAGACCCAGTTTTGTTAAACTTGACTTGCTTGTATGGAATGTCATTTGATTTTAATAAAATTAATAAAATGTTAAAAAAAAGAAAGTCTCTCAAAATAAAAAAATCAAAAGTCCAAAAAAATTGCAAAAATAAATTCAAACAGCTGATCCACTTGCCAGTTAGCTGAACATTTTCAGATATACTTCACCAAGAAAACATTAGTGCACAGACTGTGAAGAAAAGAAAATGAAGTCCAGAGGGACTGAACAGGTTTAAGCAACACAAGGTAGCAGCACAGATTGTGATGAAGTCCAAGAAAACAGAAGGAAGCGCACAGTAACCAGAGTCTGGGAAAATAAAAAAACGAACCAGATGTGGCGTAGCAGAGGGTGATGATGAACAGGAGGACTTCCTGCATTAGTAAAACAAAAATGTACTCTTTGGGTTCATGGCCTAAACTTCTCCATATGAATTAGAAATCGGCAAATTATATTTGTCAGCAACGACGCTCCACACTTCTAGAATGTAGATAACGGCTCATAACATCCTTCGCAGCCATGAAGAGCTCTTGAGTGAACGGGAGAGCATCTTGTGTCTAATTGCTTCTTTCTGTCAGATGAGCCTATGACACCAATGCCCTACGTCTTTCAAGGTGTTGACATGGCAACATTTCCTTTAAAAGGATGTCTAAAGGTAACGAGTGGGTACTGAGCCTTCATTAGGAAGGTCAATGAGACCTAGCAAATGTGAAAAGGAGCTCGAACCACAAGGGCTGCTGGTACATTCAGTTGTGATATCCCGTGTAGTCGGAAAACGGCCTCGGCCTCCACTCTGATACTCCATGAGCCGAACAGGATCAGTGAAGAGAAGAGACACAGACAAAAACTGAAGGGTGAAAGGGCAGGTTTAAGTACAAGAGTGATGGAAAACAAAACCACAGCAGTGCCAGGCAGGCTTTGTTTCACAGTCCTTCAGCTCTGACACTTCTTCAAAAAATAAATTGTAAAAAAGGACAAAAGAAAAATGGTGTATTTACTACAAAACAGTACACTCCTACAAAAACTACACACACACAAGAATGAAGGTAGTCTTCTTTGTTATCTCGGGCTGTGACCGCTGCTCAGGGGGACACGGCAGCCCTTCAGAAACCCCGTCTTAAACAGTTTTTCAGTAGGAAATAAGAACATAATTGGTACAATTCTTAACATAGTTGATTTCTCTTTATTCGTGAACATAATTTTTATCTTCATTCCAGCATGTCCGTCAAACACGGTGCCAATGGAAAATGTTCACCCCAGGGAAATTTATACATTTTATTATTACACAGCATTGAATCACAGTGGGTGTAATTTGGCTTTTTTGACACACTGATCAACAGAAAAAAGACTCTTCAATGTCAAATGAAAATTACGTCACCATTGTTCCACCCACTATTGACATGACTTCCAGCCAGCTCTGATGACATCATTTCCACTGCCCAGAATTCCACTTCCTGCCTCTTGAGTTCCTGTTCCGGTTGTCCTGACTCCACCTCTTCCTCCTACCCACCATATTTATTGAGCAATCTAAATCTGTTAGTCAGTTCAGTTGTGAACTCTGATCCAGTAAAGACGTGTTTCTTTTCTTTTTCTGATTTTTCTGTATTCAGGTGGCCATCCCCAAACCTTTTTCTGTCTGCTGCCTGATTTTTTATCACACCATATTCTTCAGTGAATGGAAATTCCTACGACATATTATCATGGTGGATGCAGAAGATGTCCCTGTCAGAGTACGGCAGAGGTGCGTGATTGAGTTTTGAGTTAATCTTGGGAAGAGCGGTAATGAAACAACAACTGAAAAAAACAACTATGTGGAAAAAAGTTCTCCTAAGATGTGTGGTAGTAATGGCCGTCACCCCCTCTATTAAATATTAGCGTTTTAACTAACAAAACGTTTTTTATCAACGACCTTATTAGTGATAAAAAAATAGATTTTATTGCCCTAAGTGAAACGTGGCTTAGCTCAGATGCGCGCGCTGTTTTAATCGAATCTGCCTCCGATTACAGTTTTACTCGTGCAGACCGCCAGGGAAAAGGGGGCGGATTGGCTAACATTTACTGGAGCCGATTCAAATGTAAAGATGTCAGTTTTGGTAAGTTCAAGTCCTTTGAGTATCTCGCCGTTGTTGTTCATGGAGATTCTCAAGTTCTAGTATTATCGGTGTATAGACCCCCTAAATATAACGCGTCTTTTTTTGAGGAATTCTCTGACTTAATGTCAATTTTAATTACTAACTATGACACACTCCTAATAGTTGGCGACTTTAATTTTCATATAGATAATCAGTGTGATCTAAAAGTAAAAGAATTTATGAACCTCCTGGATTCTTTTGATTTGAGACAACTCATAAATCAGCCTACACATAAAGCAGGTCATACGTTAGACTTAGTGATTACTAAAGGACTGAAAGTTGATATAAAACAGATCATTGATATTGGTCTATCAGACCATTTTCTTCTACTTTTTAATATAGAAATAATGATAAAAACACTCATGAGAAGCATATTGTTAAAAACGCTTCTTTGACTCGCAGCAGCTTTAAAACTTACAAACATTTAAGCAATCAGTCCGTTTATAGTGCCAGCTATAATAGCGAGGACAATGTAAATAGTAAGGTGGAAAGATTTAATACTAAAGTGAGAGCTGCTGTTGACATAGTTGCACCTGAAAAGACAGTGAAAAAATCTTCTAGCATTGTATACCATGGAAGCCCCAAAGAGTGTCTGATTTAAAGAGAACATGCCGTAGAGCTGAGCGTCAATGGAGGAAGACTAAACTTACTATCCACCATGAAATATTAAAAGTCAAAATAACAGAATACAATAACACTGTCCGTCTTGAGAGACGCTGCTATTTCTCAAGATTATAAATAACAATGCTAGTAATCCCAGAGTCTTATTTTCTACAATTGATCGCCTACTAAACCCAGGTAACTCAGAGGAATGCCTCCTAAGTGCTTCCAGTGAAACCTGTGAGGCTATGCTGTATTTTCAATCAAAAATTAATGATATTAGAAATAACATAGTATATCTCCCCAACACTAAGGATCCTCCTAAACCCCAGCATCCTGTTATAAACAAATTAAACTCTTTCACTAGGATAGATTTACCTGATTTACAAAAATAATATCTCAATTAAAACCCTCCACCTGCGTCCTTGACCCGATACCAACAAGGTTTTTCAAAGAAGTATCAGGCGTGCTAATTGATAATGTTCTGACATAGTAAATTCGTCATTAGATACTGGGGTCTTCCCAGACTGTCTTAAGACTGCTGTAGTTAAACCCCTACTTAAGAAACATAATCTTGACCCTCGCTCTTGAAAATTTTAGACCCATCTCTAACCTGCCTTTCTTAAGTAAAGTTCTAGAGAAGGCAGTCATTATGCAGTTAAATGACCACCTAAATAAACATGCTATTCTTGATAAATTTCAGTCGGGTTTTAGAACAAATCACAGCACAGAAACTGCACTCGTTAAAGTAGTAAATGATTTGCGAGAGAAATGCAGACAGAGGCCATTTATCTGTTCTCATCCTCTTAGATCTGAGTGCTGCATTTGACACCATTGATCACAACATTCTTAGAAATCGCCTTAGTCAATGGGTGGGCCTCTCTGGCAGTGTCTTAAATTGGTTTGAATCCTACCTGACAGGGAGAAAATTTTTGTTAGTTGTGGGAATTACAACTCAAGACACATGATATCCAATATGGTGTTCCACAAGGCTCTATCCTGGGTCCGCTGTTTTCTCAATCTACATGCTTCCGTTAGGTCAGATTATCTCAGTTTACAACATGAGTTACCACAGCTATGCTGATGACTTATCAATAGCACCTGATGACCCTGATTCTCTTGATTCACCAACACAATGTCTGATTTGTATCTCAGAATGGATGAATAGTAATTTTCTCAAGTTAAATAAAGAAAACTGAAATTTAGTGATCAGCAATAATGGATACAATGAGGCTATTAGAAATAAACTGGATACATTAGGATTAAAAGTCAAGACGGAGGTAAAAAGCTTAGGGGTGATTGTTGACTGTAATCTGAATTTTAAATCACATATTAATCAGATCATTAGGACAGCATTTTTCACTTAAGAAACATAAGTAAAGTTAGACCTCTTATATCACTGAAAGATGCTGAGAAATTAGTTCACGTTTGTTTTCAGTCGACTAGATTACTGTAATGCACTCCTCTCAGGACTACCCAAGAAAGACATAAATCGTTTGCAAATAGTGCAGAATGCAGCTGCTGGAATCCTAACTAGGAAAAGAAAATCGAACACATTTCTCCAGTTTTGATGTCACTACACTGGTTACCTGTGTCATTCAGAATTGACTTTAAAATTCTGCTTATGGTTTATAAAGCCTTAAATAATCTCGCTCAGTCTTATATATCGGAATGTCTGTCACCTTATATTCCAAATCGTAACCTCAGATCCTCAAATGAGTGTCTCCTTAGAATTCCAAGAACAAAACTTAAAAGAAGTGGTGAGACGGCCTTCTGCTGCTATGCACCTAAAATCTGGAATAGCCTGCCAATAGGAATTTGCCAGGCTGATACAGCAGAGCACTTTAAAACACTGCTGAAAACACATTACTTTAACATGGCCTTTTATAACTTCATTTAACTTAATCCTGATACTCTGTATGTTCAATTCATCATAATAACTATTCATGGTGGCTCTAAAATCTGTACTGACCCCAACTCTCTCTTCTGTTTCTTTTTCCGGTGGCCTGCGCCACCTCCACCTACTCAAAGCTTCATGATGCTCCAACAATGATGGATGGATCAAAAGCCAGAAGTCTACGTGACCATCATCATCAAGCCCTTCCGTGAGAACCCTAAATCCAAAGAGGACTGTTTCATTTATGTTAGGTAGAATGCCCAGAGGGACTGGGCGGTCTCATGGTCTGGAATCCCTACAGATTTTATTTTTTCTCCAGCCGTCTGGAGTTTTTTGTTTTTCTGTCCCCTGGCCATTGACCTTACTCTTATTCTATGTTAATAATGTTGATTTATTTTTTTTTTTATGTGTCTTTTATTTTTCTATTCTTCATTATGTAAAGCACTTTGAGCTACTTTTTGTATGAAAATGTGCTATATAAATAAATGTCGTTGTTGTTGGGTGACCGAAACCCTCTAGGAGAAAACAGGCAAATCATATAATAGATGACACACAGGTTGGTCTTCAAACAGTCCGTCTTACTGGCCTTCTGCAGAGCCATGACAGTGGAGCTCAGTAAATGGAGATCCCTCTTAAAGTCCTGGGCGACTTCTGTCACCAATCTCTGGAAAAGCAACTTGCCGATAAGCAGTTCAGGAGATTTCTGGCTGCGATGAATCTCTCTCAGAGCCACCATGCCAGGAGTGTAATATTGAGGCTTCTTCACTCCACTGGCAGCAGGGGCATTCTTGAGAGCTCGTTTAGTGGCAAGGTGTTTTCAGGGAGTTTTGTCATCATTAGCTTCGTTCTTGCCATTATATCTACTCAACAAGAAACCACACACTGTATAGAACAGCGGTTCTTAAACTGTGGGGCACTGAAGCTGTACAAGGGGGGTGTTGAATAAATGAACAAGACATCAAAATTAATTTTTTACATTTTTATTTCAAATTAAAATTTGCAAGCTTACTGTATAATCACAACGAATGGATTATAACTAAAATTAAAATAAAACATTTCTAAGGCATAGATCTAATGATTAACTGCATATATATAGTCACGCATTTTCAATCCAGAAAGTTCAAGACGTATCGGTATCTGTCGCAAACATTCGGGTAACAGTAGATCAGGTGATAATCTTGGTAGCGACTGCTCCACATTGGCAGCGTAGCCAATATTGCCAAATTGAGTTAAATAATTTACTGCATATTGGGTTATTTTCATGATACAACTAACAGTGATATAATATTTGTCTGACAAAAATACATTCGTCTCGCACAGATTGACCTCATCGGTGTCCTTGTTTGCGAGATTTTTAAAAATTAAAACATATTTAATTGTTTCTCTACATAAAATATAATTAAATAAGAATAAATAATTTATTCTTTGTTTTTGGGATGAGAATTACTACCAAAAATCACACAGGGCATTTTAACAGTTATTAAAGCACTTAAAAAAAAAAATTGCAAATATTACATCGAAGTTAGCCAAACACATGCAAATCTTATGGAAGTAAAAATGATAGGATACCGCGACACCGCACGAGTATCATACCTTTGTTAGTTCACATCTATATTATATTATGCAGGGGTAGAAAAGGGGGGTGCGAAATACAAAAGTTTGAGAACCACTGGTATAGAACTAAACAAACGAACAATAATAAGATACAAAAATGAGTTAGCACATGACCAACAACCTGCCTCCATCATGCAATATCTGAAAATAGAGAAAGGTGAAGGGCCCAGTCAGCAGCATAGCCTGGAATAGATTTTAGGGTGGGCCAGTGTAAAAATGGGTGTTCTAGTTTTTAGTCGAATATAAAATACATCTATTCATACTGTGGTACATTCACATAACTGAATTATTAGGACCATGAAAAAGATGAGCAAAAATTATCAAGGAAATCAAATCACGCCAGACACAGACATTGGGCCTTTAGTTTCGGTCGATGATTTCATCATGATATAGATTTTCAGCAAGGTCGTGTTCAAATGATAAGACAGTCAAGCCGTTGAGACAAACTGATGACACTGATGATCTCAAACATGTTGTGATCTGATTTACGGAATAAAAAAACACTCTCAACACTGCAGGCTGTACTGGAAGTGTGGCCATTACTCATGACAAAGCATTAACATTAAGAAAAATGTCCAGAGGGCAGTTGTCAAGCAAGTTTTGCTATCTTGTTTCTACTTTCTGTTAATTTGTTGGGAAAACAATGGCAGGCAGAGTGGCCCAGTGGTTAAGGCTTTGGCTTTCAAACCCCGTGGGTTCAATTCCCGCTACTAACATTGTGTGACCATCAGCAAGTCACTTGAACTGCCTGTCCCCCAGTTGGAAAACCCAAAGTAATGAAACCAATTGCATCATAAATGTTGTAAATCACCTTGGATAAAGGTGTCAGCGAAACTAATAAATGGCAAACACTGGATATTTATTCCGTATAACTAAACAAGGCTTTTTGAAAAACCTTGATATTTCCATTTGTTTGATCATGTCAGGAATAATCCCCCAAAATAAGAAACTCTTGGAGTTCATCGAAAATACTCAGTTAAGCAACTTAAGGTTCTGTTACCTATCTAATGACGACTTCTAATACTGCTACCAATATTAGTCAAGTCGAGTTGGGAAGCATGTACCAGTACAGTGTGTTACAGTACAACGAAACAACTCGGGATCCCTGTTTGCAACGCTCCAGGCAGACACGCAGTCCAGTCTCACCATCCGGAAATGACCCTCTACTGTTAGGTCCATAAATATTTGGACAGAGACAACTTTTTTCTAATTTTGGTTCTGTACATTATCACAATGAATTTTAAATGAAACAACTCAGATGCAGTTGAAGTGCAGATGTTCAGCTTTAATTCAGTGGGGTGGACAAAATGATTGCATAAAAATGTGAGGGAACTAAAGTATTTTTTTTTAACACAATCCTTTCATTTCAGGGGCTCACAAGTAATTGGACAATTGACTCAAAGGCTATTTCATGGGCAGGTGTGGGTAAGTCCGTCATTATGTCCTTATCAATTAAGCAGATAAAAGACCTGAAGTTGATTTGAGGTATGGTGCTTGCATGTGGAAGATTTTGCTGTGAACAGACAACATGCGGTCAAAGGAGCTCTCCATGCAGGTGAAAGAAGCCATCCTTAAGCTGCGAAAACAGAAAAAACCCATCCGAGAAATTTCTACAATATTACGAGTGGCAAAATCTACAGTTTGGTACATCGTGAGAAAGGAAGCAAGCACTGGTGAACTCAGCAACGCAAAAAGACCTGGATGTCCACGGAAGACAACAGTGGTGGATGATCGCAGAATCATTTCCATGGTGAAGAGAAACCCCTTCACAACAGCCAACCAAGTGACCAACACTCTCCAGGGGGTCGGCGTATCGATATCCAAGTCTACCATAAAGAGAAGACAGCATGAAAGTAAATACAGAGGGTGCACTGCAAGGTGCAAGCCACTCATAAGCCTCAAGAATAGAAAGGCTCGATTGGACTTTGCTAAAGAACATCTAAAAAGCCAGCACAGTTCTGGAAAAACATTCTTTGGACAGATGAAACCAAGATCAACCTCTACCAGAATGATGGCAAGAAAAGAGTATGGAGAAGACGTGGAACAGCTCATTATCAAAGCATACCACATCATCTGTAAAACATGGTGGAGGCAGTGTGATGGCTTGGGCGTGCATGGCTGCCAGTGGCACTGGGACACTAGTGTTTATTGATGATGTGACACTGGACAGAAGCAGCCGAATGAATTCTGAGGTGTTCAAATCCAGCTAAATGCAGTCAAATTGATTGGGCGGCGTTTCATGGTACAGAAGGACAAAGCAACCCAGGAATTTATTAAAGCAAAGAAGTGGAAAATTCTTGAATGGCCAAGTCAGTCACCTGATCTTAACCCAACTGAGCGTGCGTTTCACTTGTTGAAGACTAAACTTCGGACAGAAAGGCCCACAAACAAACAGCAACTGAAAGCCGCTGCAGTAAAGACCTGGCAGAGCATTAAAAAGGAGGAAACCCAGCATCTGGTGATGTCCATGAGTTCAGGACTTCAGGCTGTCATTGCCAGCAAAGGGTTTTCAACCAAGTATTAGAAATGAACATTTTATTTCCAGTTATTTAATTTGTCCAATTACTTTTCAGCCCCTGAAATGAAGGGATTGTGTTAAAAAAAAATGCTTTAGTTGCCTCACATTTTTATGCAATCTTTTTGTTCAACCCACTGAATTAAAGCTGAAAGTCTGCACTTCAACTGCATCTGAGTTGTTTCATTTAAAATTCATTGTGGTAATGTACAGAATCAAAATTAGAAAAAAGTTGTCTCTGTCCAAATATTTATGGACCTAACTGTATCTGCCAGAACCAGGTGTTACGTGGGTGACCCCTTGGCCTGATCACCCTCAGGAAAACGTGCCACATGGCCGTAGTGCCGTAACTGACGCTCCCTCACAATGCAGGTAATGTGCCTCATTCGGGACTCCATGAGCAACTGGTCATTTGACACCAACGGTACCCAAGGATTTTCCGGAGAGAAACAGTACCAAAGGTGTCCAGTCTTCGTCTCAGGTCACTGGATAGTGTCCATGTCTCGTAACTGTATAGCAAGATACTGTAGGAAGGACCAGGACTCTAAAGACTTGGACCTTCGTCCTTTTGCATAGATATCAGGAGCGCCACACACCCCTTTCCAGTGACCTTATGACCCCCCATGCTCTCCCAATCCGTCTACTGATTTCATAGGAAGAGTCACCAGAGACATGAATGTCACTGTCACGGTAAGCAAATCTCTTGATGAGGTCGACATTCTCTCTGCAGTCAGACACACTGCTGATGTCTGTGCCCAGGAGGTCATTAAAGGCCTGGATCTAATAATAATAATACATTTTATTTATGTAGCACCTTCCCATGCTCAAGGTGCCAATCAGTGTATGCATACACCGTAACACTGCCCCATTTATTTATTTATTGAGAATTCAGCTAACCAATGTGATTTGACATGCCACTTTTAAAATGAAGGAAAGATAAAATAACAAATACCCAATCAATTTCGAAATTTAACAGAAAATGTCCAACAAAATGAACTGATTGGCTGGACCTTTGGCCAATTGCACTTCCCTAGAGCACTAGTACAAGTAATGTTGATCTGCTCACGTCCACAAAACATTGTGATGGTGTTCTTAGAAAAACGGCTTTGGAAATGTCTGCTGTGAGCAGCAACAACAACAAGCCATGGGATGAAATAACAGGTTTAATTAACAACAAGAATTGGCTTCTCGTGAGTAAACTTGGTTGGAGCTGAAATTGGTTAGAGACTGAGGCCACGACTTAGCTGCTCAACTATTGGCTCACTTCACATTTCATTTCTGTTTGGGTGCCATTTAATGAAAAAAGATGCAAATTCAGAGGACTGAGTCTTAAAAAAAAACAAAAAACAAGTCAATTAAAATGAAGCGGAAAAAAGTTAATTAGCAGCAGAACTTGGCCACTGATGAAGAAAAGGGCAGGAAGGAAAACCAGCAGCCACATAAGTCCTCCAGAATCGGTATTTGACAGCCATGGTCTAAAGCTTATTTCAGGGCTGCAGGAGCATTGGGGCCCATTATGTTTCTGATGTCAATATATTTTTCTGTTTGCCATCAAAACAGGGGTCTGTGGTATAGTGCGTCCACGACTCAGAAAAACTGGCTATTTTAATAATGAATTAATGAACGAGCGGCCTGCCAAAGACGTCCCGTCTTTAGGTTGTGCGAGACGGTCAGCCATCCGTGTGTTGCCTTGCCCACACATGTCGGTAGTCTGATTTCCTTATTATTAGCTCGGGATGGCAATCAAGCGATCGCACCTGCAACATAAGAAGAAAAGAAAAAGAGTAAAGAAAAGAACAGAAGTAAAAAGTGGGCAGAAGAAACAGGCAGGAGACAGAAAGAGGAAACAAGCTGGTGAACAGAGTGGAAGCAGGTGGATGGAAGTAGAGCCCCAAGGAGGAGCGAGTGGCCATCTCTCAAGAGGGGGCGTTGGGTCACTCCTGTTGAGTGTCTCTGGGAGCAGGAGCAACCATTATGCTCAGGAGGTGCTCTCACCGGGATGAGCCTTTGAGACGGCAGTGGTGGGAGTACAGAGCGCCCGCACCGGGTAGAGCCTATATTGCCAGTGGTTTGGACAGAGCAGGGCTTCGGTGGATGCCCGCAGATGCCATGGGATTGGTGGCGGGGACACGGGCTGGACGACGTCCTTCTGGGCTGTGAGGAATGAATAGGATAATCCGGAGAAAGTTTCAAAGGAAGGCACCAGGGCTTATGGATTTTTAATGAGTTTCCTGCACTGCATTGTTTTAACCTCATTTTTAACTGATTTTTTTCTATTGATTTTAACCCTTTTTTTATGGATTATTTATTTGTTGAACTTTTTGAACACTGCACTTTGGGATTTTTTTCATAATAAAAGAACTTGCACTTTACACCATCCCCTTGCTTGGTGTGTTTTTGTCCTCCTCTGCCACGCTCATCTTGGTTACAGTATTGATGGTGTCTGATTCAAGAGGCTCCCAAAAGCGAAGAGGGAGCAAGTAGCCGACCCGCACCATCACAGGGCCCCAGAGCTCTACTCTGCCCGGGGCCCTACGATGCTGTTAAGTCAGCCCTGTAAGAGATTCATGATGCTGACCCAAAGTCTGAGGCTGCAGGCCAGGGGCCGCATTCCCAAAAGGCAGCAGTTTAATTTAAGGTACATTTCTACGTGATCATCTTCTGACACTCTTTAAGGGAGAAGTGTGGCAAAGCTGCACCATTAGAAAAATGATGGCTTATTTGAGACAGTTAAAAGTCATTGTCCAAGATGCTTGATGCTAGATGCTAGACTCCAACTTTCCGACGACTCTACCCTGGATAAGCAGGTTAAGGAAATAGATGGGTGAACATTAGCAATACCTGGTGGCACTCATAAAAATGTATCTAAATAAAAGGATGCTACGCACACACATTTAGGAGACGTTGTGTTTTAGTGACATCGCTCACACCTGAGGCTGCATCTGCAGGTTTGGTTTGTCTCTTTAGTTGTGAGACAGCATCTCAGACCCCAGTGCCATTTCCCCACCCCATGCATAAACAGCATCAAGAAAACAGCAGAAGACAAACCGTGAGTCTCCCCTCGGACACACAAGGCCATCTCCAACATGGATCGAGAGTGAAGAAAAACGACTTTTCTTTCTGCTGCTACACAGCAAAGCCCACTTCTCCCCCTCCTCTGAACATTCATTTGGCTCGCACTGACTGAGAAAAGCAGGTCTCTGGCGCAGACACATCATTTAAATTCCACCCGGGACGAAAGCAGCTTGTTCTTACTGTCAGGCTGACGTATTTAAATTTCTCTCCAGTCTGAAGGCTGACAGGATAAGTGCACACTGCTACTGTCACATTTAGACTCCCTCGGATGGAAAGCAAGGTGAACATATTTGCATGTTCTCAAGTGGAAAATCAGCATTAGTTCCTTTAATCGTTCACCTTCTGTTTGGAATCGTTTCATGGAAGGACAGTTCCCTTCTTAGCATCCTGCTGCGTTGAGAGCACAACCATCATATAGTAAAGGAATATTATGGGGAATGGCAGCCAGAAGGATTAACGCCTTCAAAGTCTGACTTTTTCAGCTTGCTTCTGGCACAGAGGTGACTTGCCAAGTCTCCATTAATATCATCAATGTGGTGTCACACATGCATGACGAAGGGTCGTCTTCCGGGTTTATCGGAGACAAAGAGAAACCACCCTTGGCGAGAGGGGGCACAGTCACTAACATTGTTGCCTCCTTTGTCACCCACAGCAGCAGGGAGACGCCCAATGAGGGCAACTGACTCCGCCCCTAATGGCTGGAGGATCATAAAAGAGAAGATGCCCCAGCGAATAGCATCTGATATTTGAACCGAACTGCAAGAAGCTTGGAGCTCCTGAAGTCAACCTTCTTCATTAAAGAAGCCAAGATGATTCCTTTTTATTGTTTTTACATTATCTGTATACGCCATTATTTTGTCTTGGTAGAGTAATATATTACTCTACTTTCTCCTTTTGTATTATTAATATTGTAACAAAGGTACTATATAAGCGCCTGACCCGACACAGAAAGACACGGAGGCACTTATAACAACACAAAGACTTTATTTTTCTTCACCCGTGGGCGCACGTCTTCCCCGTGACCCACAGGCAATACACAGTCCCAAAGCACAAACACTGTACCATAACACACTCTTCTTCCTCTACCACCACTCCTCCACAAGCGTAGTCCTCCTCCTCCCGACTCTGGCTCCTTGAGTGGTGGTGGCTGGCCCTTTTTACAACCCACCCGGAAGTGTTCCAGGTGCTTGACCACCTGGTCCTAATTGCACCTCCGTGTGGGGCTGAAGATTCGTCCAGCCAGGCCGCTGAGTCCATGCAGCTCCCCCTAGTGGCCATCCTAGCTCCCAACCAGGCTGTGGAGGACTCCATCTCCCATGTTGCCCTGCGGGTGGTTGGGGAATCACCGTCAGCCATGGAGGCTGCCACCAAGCGTCCCGGGGGAGGTACTGGACTGCCCATGGTGGCTCCCCTGGAACATAAGCAGCAGGGGCGTCCCTGCCGGGCATGGGACCCGGCTGTCCTTCACAATATGTAATATTTGTCAGAATGCCTCAGATCTCCCAGAATTACCACTGTTTATAAGGTATTGTACTCTATAACTTCTCTACACCTTCCCTTCTACATTTATAACCTCAGTCAATTAGGTGTAGTAAAAGACAAGCAGGAGTTAAGTTACGCATAAAATAATGTATTATTGATAATATTCATACATAATAACAATATGCAAAGTGCATTTGAATATTGGCAATCATACAACCTGATAAATGTTGATGTGTAGTTTCAGGTGGCACACAGACTTGTTAGTTACTTACAATGTCTCTAGTTAAGGCCTCATTTTATGGCTTTCTTCAGAACAGGCCGCATGCCTGTTTCAATATGACTGCCGAGCTGTGCTCTTCATTGTGTTGTCTTTTTCAGTTTATGGTGTGTGATGATCTTTCATCAGTTTGGTAAGAGAGAGAGAGAGAAAGAGATTGAGGTAAAGCAAGCAAATTTATAGATTTTCTGTCAAACCCCTACAGCCAATAGGGTGTCATGGTATTTAAAGGCTTTTGATACAAGCCAGTTCCAACAAGCCATACTTCAGACCAATGGGGGAACAGAAAACCGTCATACCTGTCCTCCAGACCATGTGTTAAGGTAAAGCTTGGCAGTTAGGCAGCCTGACTTTCCTGTGGGGGTTGACTGAGAGACTTCAGCAGAGAAAATTTAGCCAAACTTGTTTGAGGCAGTTCCCCAAACCCTGTCATAAAATCACAAAGAGATTCAGACCTAACCATTGCTGTTATTATCAATAATGTAACACTAATATTACATTGCTTTGTCTATGTTACAAATTAAGACATACAAAATATTTATCAACTTGTGCGCAAAATTTCAGATCACAACAGCCATGGAGTGCTCTTTTTGTTTGAAATTATTTATGTTTGGATTAAAACAGATGGCACCCCAACCCTTCTTCAAAGTCTTTAGAATCCTGCAATCTTGCATCTCCAGACTCGTTGATCTGAGTGGAGTTTGCATGTTATTTCCATTTCTGCAGTACAGGGGCTTTCCTCCTGATCCTCCATTTCCAAAACCCCCAAAAAGCCCAAACATCCCCCACCCCTCCTAGTCCACACATCAATTTTAGGCTAATTGGCCTCGTGAAAGTGAGTGAGGAGGAAGGCGTTGATGTTGGATTTAGTTGTTTGTCTTTATTGTCACACCATCCATATACTAGTAAACAGTAGATTCAGTGAGTATTCACATTCTGCACACTTTATTGCATTGTAGATTTCATTTTAAAAGGATAAATTTGACATTATTGACCTCGAGTCTCTACTCAATAACCCATAATGACAAAGTGAATAGATGTTTTCATAAAGATTTACACATATAGTCAAAAATCAAAAACTGAAATTTGCAATTTGTCATGTTTTACAAGTGAGTTTGACTCTGCTGTGAGAACTTGATAACTTTTATTTAACAAAAACAGGATCTTACAGCAAAACTATTTCCTCAGCGACCCTGCTCCCCCACTCTACTGGTTCCCCCAGCATTCCTCCTCCCACATCTTACGTTACGCTCTAACGCTTAACCGTATTATACACAAATTATCCCTCACATTTCACTACTCATTCTACCATTCACAGTTCTGCACACTTCAGATTTTAGACAGTCATCTGAAAGGTGCCTATTAGCTGGATCAGAGGAAGAATATTGGCTCAACAGCTTCATGAGCTTCACAGAATAGAAACAATAGAAGAGGTCAGTGCTGCCCTTTGGTACAGAAAGCATACTATGGACCAACGTGTGGCATGGTGACAAACCATTAACCTCTTTGCTGATAACACAGAGAATCTCTTGGCCTTGCAATTCTTTGTAAATGTGGTTAACCCCAAATGCCTCTGGGGCTTTAGCTGTTATAATCCAATGTACACCATAAAGCCCAAATAAGTATTGTGCTGCCATCTAGTGGATAAAGATAACATTGTGCTGCAAAAAAATCAAGAATGTTTCTGTTTAAAGGCAATCTAAGGTAAATTATCATTATTTATGAGTGGGATGGAGTCCTGAGGCAGGCAGTAGCATGTTAACTAGAAGCTGTAAAGCAAGTTTTAGAACAATCTGATGTGTATTGGTCATCAGACAATGAACAAAGTGTGTTGGGCTTGGTAAATTCACTTACCTGAAAGTTTATTGTGGTGCAGGTAGGTGTGTGGTAACAAAAGGCAAAATAATTTTGATGAAGTAGAAAGACAAGAAAGACGTAAACACCCCTCCAGCAGTGCTGTTCACTATACAGCAACTGTCATTCATGTTTGATGATCACTAAGCCATCGATTGTGCAGATCAGGTACTGACATTCTAATCTCTGATGTGTAAGTAACAAAAAACATATTATAAGAAACGTGTGTAAAGAAACACACTTCTACTGTCCTAGCTATGACGTCAGACTGTGCATTGGTGACTGGGTCAAAACATGTCACATGAAGGATGCAGAGAAAATCTGCAATGGTACAGTGTGGAATGTAATGTGATACATGTAATAGCATTTTTTGTTGTTGTTGAAAAAAATTAAATGATTTTGACTCATTTTTCTGTGGTTAAACATAACGCTAAGAAGACTACAGGATATCTAGTGCATTTTTGTTAGGATTGGACATCAGAAATGCTGAACTTGACACGTTCATGAAGGTTGGTGGCCTTGAATTAGAATATCATTCTGTACGTACTCCTGATGAGAATCAGAATTCTGACCAAATGTTAAAGGATTAGCTTAAACTCTTCAAAAGGACTGAGACCAAAGATATAGCAGAAGAAGAAGAAGAAGAAGTCATTGCATTTATATAGCGCTTTCTCAAGACATTCAAAGTGATTTTACATTAATAGGAAGGTGGGCCACTCACCAGTGTTTAGCATTCACCTGAATGATGTGATGGGAGCCATTCTTGTGCTGGTATGCTCACCATACATTAGCTATCCTGGTGGTGGAGAGTTGAGAGAGACAGCTAATAAAGAACAGGGAATAATTAGGCGGCCAGAATTACTAAGCCGTGGTGGACAGTTTTGCCAGAACACCCTACAATTTACAAAATATGCCCCAGGATCTTTTCTGACCAAAGATCTGGACCTCAGTTTTATGTATCATCCAAAGGATGACACCATTTCTATAGCACAGTGTCCCTATCACTGCACTAGGGCATTGGGAGTCACATTCAGCCCACAGGGTAAGCGCCCCCTGCTGGCCTCACCGACACCTCTTCAGGCAGCATCCCAAGTTTTTCCCATTCAATTACTGGCCAGGCCAGAACATGCTTAGCTTCAGGTGTATTACTTGTTGTAAAGTGTTTGTAGGTCAGTAGCCATGAAGCAGTGGGCCACTTTTAATCCGATGATGATGAGAGACTAATTGCTAACGGATGGGTTTGGAGCCTTCAATAGGACTGGGTGTTATGATGAGCAGTGCATGAAATGTCAAAATGGTGTGAAGCCTCTACAAGATCCATAAAACAAGTCAGAGCACTCCCTAGCCACATATGGCCTCACGCAAGTCAGCCTGACCCAAAACTCCACCGGTAGGCTTCAACCTACAAAGGCCTAAAAAGGAGATCTCCTTTCCAAAGTTCAAAATGTATCCTAAGATATTCCAAAACATACAAAAAAATCACACAAATGCTTCACAAGAGAGAGGAACCATGAAAACTCCTGGCTTAAGAGACAAGTCCAATCCAAAATCTTTACAAATAATGACTTGAATTAAAATAAAATAACTAAAAACTAAAAAAACAATATAAAGACATAAAATGTAGGTGTTATGTAAGGTTCTGTGTACATTTGTGTATTTTGTTCTATTGTCATTTTTGATGCATGATTTTTAATGTATGGTCTGTTATTTTCAACTGTGCATTGTCCCTTTAACTGTGACTCCAATCCTTGTATCTTGTGGGCGGAGCCCTAGGAGCTTGACATCACTCCTTCTGAGCCGTCCCTCTGGCTATTTAAGGCAAGAGTTGAGTGAGCTCAGCAGCAGGTGAACATTCAGTTTGTGAAGAAGGAGTTGGTAAGTATTGCTATTTGCTTTGGATTTTCAGGTTTTATTGATTTATTTTGCTTCTGTAGCTTTGTTTTCTCTTCTGGAATGTAGATTTGGACTTCTTGTTTGCTTTGAAATGTCTCTTAAGCAATTCCTTTTTACCTGTTTGAGAATGTTGCTTGCATTTTTCTCTATTTTGTATTAATAAATCCTATGTTAATAAAGATTCTTCTGTTGCCCTTTTTGTACCCACGATTCACAGCCATCTTTTTATAGCTTTTGTTATAATTTGGGATATTTTTTATATTTTGAACCATTAAGACAGGTTTTCTGACTTTGGGCCTAGCCAGGTGGAAGCCCACTGGTAGATTTTTGGGGCAATGAGATCTGGGATGACTCTCTTCTAGGCTGGTTAGTGAAGATTCTGGTCTGCTTTCAAGTTATTTTTGGAGGCCTCAATGCCTTTTCACCACTTCACAACAAGAGAAGCCAGGGGTTCTTGAAGGAGAAGATTGACTTGTAATTCTTATAATAATATAAGACAAAATGCTAAAGGGTGGACTTACCTCCTTCAAGAGGAGTGAGACCATAGCATATAAAACTCAGTAGCTATGAAATAGAGAGCTGTCTTGTAATCTTGATGATAAAGAGAAGCACGGAATTAAAGGATTGGCTCAAAATCTTCAATAGGACTGAAACCAAAAAAAGACAATAAATGATGAGGTTAGGAGCTTCATAAGGGTTGGTGGCCATGAGGCAGAAGATCATAAAGGTTAAATGTGAAAAGATGGTCCCTGGGTGTTCAGTAGGATTAGAGATTGGAAATTACATGCATGGTGCGCTCATAGGGGTCAGCAGCCACACACACTACACAATCATATCATAATGTATAAAATAATTAGAGAGACAATATTAAAGGATTGACACAAATTCTTCTATTGGCCTGGGATCACAATTAATGAGCTCCGAGTCTTTCTGGGTTTGTGGGCTTTGAGGCAGAATAGAACTCATAATCCTGATAATAATTACAGGCATGTGATGTTAAAGAAAGAGCTTTGGGTCATCGAAAACATTAGAGAGCTTCAGGTATTCCTAAGGGTTAGTGGCCATGAAGTATATGATTGTCTGGTAATCCTGATGATAATGAGACAAACCAGCAGACTTTATTTTATTTATCACCTTTCTGAAGTGGACACCATTCCACAGCATGTTGCAATACATCTGTTTATATCAATTTTTACAACAGAGGTACAGGATTGTTAAATAAGTTGTTGAGGTGCACGCCATCAGTTCAAGGTAAAGGTTGAACCAACAGCCTTATGGTTTGGTGTCCAGTTGCTTCACCACTATCAATCAATCAATCAACATTTATTTATATAGCACATATTCATACAAAACAATGTAGCTCAAAGTGCTTTACAAAATGAATAGAAAAATAGAAGACACAATAAAAAATAAACATAAGTCAACATTAATTAACATAGAATAAGTAAGGTCCGATGGCCAGGGTGGACAGAAAAAACAAAAAAAACTCCAAAGGCTGGAGAAAAAAAATAAAATCTGTAGGGATTCCAGACCACGAGACCGCCCAGTCCCGTCTGGGCAATCTACCTAACATAAGTCAAACAGTCCTCTTTGTATTTAGGGTTTTCATGGAAGGACCTGATGATGATGGTCACGTAGACTTCTGGCAAAGAAACCGGAAAAAGAAACAGAAGAGAGAGTTGGGGTCAGTACGGATTTTAGAGCCACTATGAATAGTTATTGTGAAGAATTGAACATACAGAGTATCAGGATTAAGTCAAAGTGAAGTTAGGAGAAGGCCATGTTAAAGTAATGTGTTTTCAGCAGTGTTTTAAAGTGCTCCACTGTATCAGCCTGGCGAATTCCTATTGGGAGGCAATTCCAGTTTTTAGGTGAATAACAGCAGAAGGCCGCCTCACCACTTCTTTTAAGTTTAGCTTTTGGAATTACAAGGAGACATTCATTTGAAGATCTAAGGTTATGATTTGGAATATAACGTGTCAGGCATTTCGATATATAAGATGGAGCGAGATTATTTAAGGCTTTATAAACCATAAGCAGTATTTTAAAGTCAATCCTGAATGACACAGGTAACCAGTGTAGTGACATTAAAACTGGAGAAATGTGTTCAGATTTTCTTTTCCTAGTTAGGATTCTAGCAGCTGCATTCTGCACTCGTTGCAAGTGATTTATGTCTTTTTTGGGTAGTCCTGAGAGGAGTGAGTTACAGTAATCTAGTCGACTGAAAACAAAAGCGTGAATTAATTTCTCAGCATCTTTCAGTGATATAAGAGGTCTAACTTTTGCTATGTTTCTTAAGTGAAAAAATGCTGTCCTAGTGGTCTGATGAATATGCAATTTAAAATTCAGATTACAGTCAACGGTTACCCCTAACTTTTTTACTTCCGTCTTAACTGTTAATCCTAGTGCATCAAGTTTATTTCTGATAACCTCATTGAATCCATTATTGCCAATTACTAAGATTTCAGTTTTCTCTTTATTTAGTTTGAGAAAATTACTATTCATCCATTCTGAGATACAAGTAAGACATTGTGTTAGTGTATCGAAAGAGTCAGAGTCATCAGGTGCTATTGATAAGTACAGCTGTGTGTCATCAGCATAGCTGTGGTAGCTCACGTTGTAAGCTGAGATAATCTGACCTAACGGAAGCATGTAGATTGAGAAAAGCAGCGGACCCAGGATAGAGCCTTGTGGAACACCATATTGGATATCAGGTGTATTTGAAGTATAATTATCACAACTAACAAAGAATTTTCTACCTGCCAGGTAGGATTCAAACCAATTTAAGACACTGCCAGAGAGGCCCAACAATTGACTAAGGATCAGGAGTCCATTAGGCTCAGAGGCCATTAAGCTGACGGTCATTTCATAATATGGTATTCTCAAACATTCTTAATGCAATTCAGGGTCATAGGGGCCAGAACCAATAGCAAAAGTACTGGGCACAAAGAATCTTGCTATGGGGTGCCACTCATCTATATACAGCCATGTCTGGACTTTCCAGCTAACCCAACACAAAGATGTTTGTGAAGCTGGAGGAAAAAAGAAGTTCCTGGGAAGAAAAACGCATACAGATATGAGGAGAACATGCAGACTGTACATAGGTAGGGACAAGTCACAGGGTTCAAGCATTTGTGAAATCGTGCTGCACCAAAATAATATCAAAATCCTGATAATGCCCAGAGACAAAATGCTAAAGAGATGAGCTCTTCATCTACAACTGCACTGAGAGTGCATAAGCTGGAAAAATACTGTGACACTGTGACGGACGGCCAGAGACCTTACTTGGCCAGAACTCCCAGAGTATGGAAGGACCGGGGGGGAGAGTTTTTTCAGGACAGTTTCTCCCCCAGGTCGACAGAAGACTGCCAGGGGATGCATGGACTTTTACAGGGTCCTATTTGACAGCGCTGCCGGAAGACTCTTGTTGGGCACCTGGTGTCCTTCTGGGTGCCATATAAAGGGAGCCAGTCACCACCACTCAATGGCCAGAGTCGGGAGGAAGAGGACAATGCGTGAGGAGGAGCAGAGGTGGGCGGTCGGACAGGCAGCAGAGAAGGGACTGGATTGTGTTGTGTGCTAGTGATTTGTGTACTGCAAATAAACCTGTCTCCTGCCTGTCTGTGTCAGGATTGGCTTCACAACACTTAAACACTCAATGTATTAAAAAAGCACTTTTTCTTTTAATACTGGTAGAGTTGTACATTCAAGCAACATGATCACTGCAAAATAGCAATATTCAACTTCAGCTCTCTTCTTTAGTCCCGATATCTGGATTCATACACCAAGCAGCATCGGTGAGTGGTGGTAGGCAAACTCCAACCCCCCCTTTGAACTTTAATAACACACTCCCATTATCATAAGCTATAACCCAACACATTAAACACAAGAACTGTTTTAAAATACAACATAAATTAAGTCATAATTAACTGTTTAATTTTAGCTTCAGGGCGACTCGGTGGCACAGTGGTAGCGCTGCTGCCTCACAGTTAGGAGACCTGGGTTCGCGTCCCTGGTCCTCCCTGCATGGAGTTTGCATGTTCTTCCCGTGTCTGCGTGGGTTTCCTCCCACAGTCCAAAGACATGCAGGTCAGGTGCATTGGTGAACCTAAATTGTCCCGTGTGTGTGTGTCCTGTGGTGGGCTGGCGCCCTGCCCAGGGTTTGTTTCATGCCTTGTGCTCTGTGTTGCCTGGGATTTGCTCCAGCAGACCCTCGTGACCCTGTAGTTAGGATATAATGGATGGATGGATTTTAGCTGCAGTGCCACAGAGCCTCCTGGGAGGTCAGTGCCATTTGTCGTTACAATACATTTCCGCTTTAAATGATGTGTTAGATTGTGATCTCTCACTCTCTGTATATGTTTTATCCGATATATAATTTTTCACTTTACAACATTGAATACCGGTGGATTTAATTTGCCATTTTTGACACTTAATGTCAAAGTGGAAACAGATCTTTGCATAGTGGTCTAAATGAATTACAAATATAAAACACAAAAGAATTGATCACCTAAGTATTTAAACAGTGAAAGTTGAAAAAGGAAGACTACAAGGTTGAGTTCAGGGAGGAGGTAAGACGGGCACTGGGTGGCAGTGAAGAGTTATCAGACAGTTGGGAAATTACAGCGGAAGTAGTAAGGGTGACAGCAAGAATGGTGCTTGGCGTGACATCTGGACAGAGGAAGGAGGAAAAGGAATCCTGGAAGCGGAATAGGGAACTACAGGAGAGTATACAGAGGAAGAGGATGGCAAAGAAGAAGTGGGATAGTTAGAGAGATGCAGAAAGAGAGATGCAGAAAGTAGCCAAGAGTACAAGGAGAGAGGGAGTAAGGTAATGAAGGAGGTGGCATGTGAGAGGTTGGACACTAAGGAGGGTGAAAGGACCAATTGGTTAGACAGAGGGACTGAGCTGAGAAAGATGTGCAGCAGGTTAGGGTGATAAAGGATAAAGATGGAAACGTACTCACAAGCGAGGAAGGTGTGTTGAGCAGATAGAAAGAGTACTTTGAGAGGTTGATGAATGAAGAGAACGAGAGAGAGAAGAGTTTGGATGATGTGGAACGGATTAGCAAGGAAGAAGTAAGGACAGCTTTGAAGAAGATGAAAAATGGAAAGGCTGTTGGTCCAGATGACATACCTGAGGAAGAATGGAGGTGTTTAGGAGAGATGGCAGTGGAGTTTTTAACCAGATTGTTTAATGGAATCTTGGAAAGTGAGAGGATGATGATGAGGAGTGGAGAAGAAGTGTACTGATACTGATTTTTAAGAATAAGGGGGGTGTGCAGAGCTGTAGTAAATACAGGGGGATAAAATTGATGAGCCACAGCATGAAGTTATGGGAAAGAGTAGTGGAAGCTCGGTTAAGAAGGGAGGTGATGATTAGTGAGCAGCAGTATGGAAAGAGGACAAAAGATCCAATGTTTGCTCTGAGGGTGTTGGTGGAGAAGCATAGAAAAGGCCAGAAGGAGTTGGATTGCGTCTTTGTGGACCTGAAGAAAGCATATGAGAGAGTGCCTAGACAGGAGCTGTGCTACTGTATGAGGAAGTTGGGAGTGGCAGAGAAGTACGTAAGAGTTGTACAGGATATGTATGAGGGAAGTGTGACAGTGGTGAGGTCTGCGGTAGGAGTGGGAGGTGGGATTACATCATGTATCGGCTTTGAGTCCTTTCTTATTTGCAATGGTGATGGACAGGTTGACAGACGAGATTAGACAGGAGTCCCCGTGGTCTATGATGTTTGCTGATGACATTGTGATCTCTAGCGATAGTAGGGAGCAGGTTGAGGAGATCCTGGAGAGGTGGAGATATGCTTTAGAGAGGAGAGGAATGAAGGTCAGTAGGAACAAGACAGAATACACGTGTGTGAATGAGAGGGAGGTCAGTGGAATGGTGAGGATGAGGGAGTAGAGTTGGCGAAGGTGAACAAGTTTAAATACTTGGGATCAACAGTACAGAGAAACGGGGATTGTGAAAGAGAAGTGATAAAGAGAGTGCACGCAGGGTGGAGTGGGTGGAGAAGAGTGTCAGGAGTGATTTGTGACAGACGGATATCAGAAAGAGTGAAAGGAAAGGTCTACAGGATGCTAGTGAGACCAGATTTATATCAGTTCATGGCACTGACCAGTAAGCAGGAGACAGAGCTGGAGGTGGCAGAGTTAAAGATGTTACAATTTGCATTGGGTGTGATGAGGATGGACAGGATTAGAAATGAGGACATTAGAGGGTCAGCTCAGGTTGGACGGTTGGGAGACAAAGTCAGAGAGGTGAGATTGCGTTGGTTTGGACATGTGCAGAGGAGAGATGCTGGGTATATTGGGAGAAGGATGTTAAAGATAGAGCTGCCAGGCAAGAGGAAAAGAGGAAGGCCTAAGAGAAGGTTTATGGATGTGGTGAGAGAGGACATGCAGGTGATGGGGGTAACAGAACAAGATGACGAGGACAGGAAGATATGGAAGAAGATGATCCGTTGTGGCAACCCTTAATGGGAGCAGCCGAAAGAAGAGGAATTTTCTACTGTGAAGAGACTTTCTACTACAGGTTTGACAGTAAGAAACAAAATCGGGCAAAAGAAAGACATATGGACCGATGAATCAAAATTTCAATTCTTCGGTTCATCATGCAGTGTGTTTGTATGCCATCAAGTTGGTCAAAGGATGGTTCCTCAGTGTGTGACACCAACTGTCAAACATGGCAGAGGACATGTGATGGTCTGGGATTCTTTTGCTGGTGTCAGTGTTGGCAGAGAGTGACTGGCATTCTGAATCAAAAGGGTTACTACAGTTTGCTATTATATCAGCAAAAGATGACTACTCTGATGAATCAAAAATGTGGACAAAATTTTGTACATTAAATGATTCCTTGACTTATTTTTTATTTGCCATTTTTTGTTCTATTCCTTGATTACATAAAATATTAAGATTTTCAGCTGCATGCATTTCCATAAAAACTGAAAAATAATATAATATAATAGTGTTCTTGTGTATATATGTAAATATAGTATGTATAGTAAAGTACTATCCTGTATATATAAACAGAATGTACATATATTAAATATTAGTGTATGTATGCACATATGTAATTGTGGGTGTGTGCATGTTTTTCGGTGTGCTGTGTACATGTTGGCATGTGTGAGTTTGTGAATGCGTGTGTTCATGAGTGTGTGTGCCTGCGTATAAATAAGCGGGTGCACATGTGCAGTTGGGGTGTGTGTGTGTGTGTGTGTGTGTGCGCGCGCTTGACTGCAGTCTGCTTGGCATGCTGTCACAAACCTCCCTGACAGCACAAGTTGCCTTTCACGGGACAGGAGACATAATTCCAGCCTGCTGAGTTCATACTTCTCAGGCTCAGACAGACATTTATTTTACATGATGATATTTCATCATAAAAAAAAAATTCTTTGTACCTCACGCAGGGAGAATGAAGCAGTACAATGTAAGAGATTACGCAGTGATTTATACTCAGGCAAGTGGCAACTGACAGCCCCGGACAGGCAGAAATGTACAAATCAATGTTTTCACTGGTGATGTGCATCACTATGGCAGATGGATATACAGCAGCATCACGGTGACCTGCAGCATTCGTGAGAGGAGGAGTGGCATGTGGCAGAAAGGTGATCTGAGTGACATGGCTGCCTCTCTAGAACACAGGTCACCTTAAGAACCATATCCTGTCTGTCAGTTGACATTTCACACTGTTACCCAGTCAGTCAGTCAGTCATTGTCCAACCCGCTATATCCTAACACAGGGTCACGGGGGTCTGCTGGAGCCAATCCCAGCCAACACAGGGCACAAGGCAGGAACAAAACCTGGGCAATGCGCCAGCCTACTGCAGGACACACACCCAGGCACCAAGCACACACACATTAGGGACAATTTAGGATCGCCAATGCACCTTACCTGAATGTCTTTGTACTGTGGGAGGAAACCAGAGTACCTGGAGGAAACTCATGCAGACATGGGGAGAAAATGCAAACTCCACGCAGGGAGGACTCGGGAAGAGAACCCGGGTCTCCTAACTGTGAGGCAGCAGTGATACTACTGCGTCACAGTTAGGGGACCCGGATTTGCTTCCCAGGTCCTCCCTGCGTGGAGTTTGCATTTTCTCCTCGTGTCTGTGTGGGTTTCATCCGGGTGCTCCGGTTTCCTTCCAAAGACATGCAGGTTAGGTACATTGGCGATCCTAAATTGTGCTTGGTGTGTGGGTGTGTGTGTGCATGCCCTGCAGCGGGCTGGCACCCTGCCTGGAGTTTGTTTCCTGCCTTGCGCCCAGTGTTGGCTGGGATTGGCTCCAGCAGACCCCCATGATCCTGTAGTTAGGATATAGCGGTTTGGATAATGGATGGATAGTATCTTTATCTGTGGACAATCTAACTGAGCGACCTTAGATAAAATTCAGCGCAAGGAGCGAGAAGCTTAGTAACTAAAGCAATGAGAGTAAACACAGGAAGCATTTGTCTACCAATCTAAAGTCACAAGGGGGAGACATACCCACAAATAACTTCAAAAAAGTTACATACTGTATCTGGGTGCAAGAATGACAGGTCTTCCAAACACCAAAAATAAAGCCTGGGATGTCATACCTTTTCTTGTCCATGGACAAACAGAAAGTAAAGAAAAAGAAATAACATTCTTTGGCGTGCATCCAATATGTGTGACATAACAAACAAGGATTCAAAAAGTAAGAGCTCTGTCCAGCAATTGCTGATATTAGTAAATGGCACTTTCTTCTGGGACACTTGAGACATTATAGTGATAGGACCAGAAGTGGCGAAGTTAATCTCCATCTCCGGACAGCTTCTGGGGAAACAAGGAGAAGACAGGGTTAGCGGCCGCACCCTCTCTCGTCTTGGCAGCTCACTACATACCTACATATCATTACATACTTGTTATATCTGGACCATCTTTATCTTTATCACTCCTGTAAGCACACACTGAACATGCAATTTCAGAAAAACACCAATACACTCAAGTTCAGACACAGACATCAGCAACATCTTCTACCAACACACACACACGCACACACAGACACAAATACACACTCTCAGTAGGCAGTGATGGGGACATCAGTCCATCAAGAACTTACTGGGGTAGCTATCAGCCAAATCTGCACTGCGGCAGGATGCCCTGCAAGAAAGTGGGACGGTGAAATATCTGAGCAAACATAAGCTGTAAGTGACCCTTTTCCTAAAGATGATGAGGACTAAGCAGAAATTGACCACCCAACTCTTGCTGAGAAGCACATGCCAGTTGAGAGAAGATGCTCTCCAGTGCCACGGCAGCCTCTCAGCAGTGACAGGTCAGCAGTCAACACGTTCTCTTGGCCCAGTCACTGCTCTGTCAATCCAGGCCGCTGGATACAAAAAAAATGGGCCTCAAGCACCAAGGGGGCTTAGGAAATATAGCATAACAGGTGGAAGAATAGTGGGAAGTGAGTGATGAAACCCGTGGGCCCAAATACAAACTCGCCCTCCTTGGATTGCATTCTAAGAGGTGCCCGAGCCAGACGGCAGTGTGATTCAAAGGGGCTTTCAGAATCACATGCAGTGACACGACACGAAACAGCAGCCTGGCACAAAAGGTTAGGAGCACTCAGCTCTGACGTGACATTTAAATAGTGGTTCTCACCGCTGACACCTTGTCCGGCAAGCAGGCACCAGACTGATGGACACACTGTCAGTCTCTGATCCTGTCATTTTTTATTCTATTAATTTTTGGTATAATGAATTAACTCTTTCCACTTCGGCCATAGTCTTTAAAGCCCAGAAACTGAACATTCTACATAGCTGAAGGGTCTTCTGCAATATCAACCCTGTCTTCTTTCTATCCATTTCTTATACAACACCTTTGATCTGTCAATCTGTCATATAGTCCCTTTAATATCTGCCAGTCTGGCAAGCTAATTATCTCTTATACAGAGCCCTTCATTTATCTATCTGTTTCTTATAGTGGCCTTAAAGTATTCAGACCCCATCATTTGTGTCACATTTTGTTAGTCTTATCCTAGTATCCTTTAAATTACTGTTTCTCCCTCTCAGTACCCCAGAAGTGAAAAAAAAGGAATTTAGACATTTTTAGAAATATTTCAATATCTATCTATCTGTCTATCATATAGTGCCTTATCTATCTATCTATCTATCTATCTATCTATCTATCTATCTATCTATCTATCTATTATATAGTGCCTTTCATATCTATCTATCTATCTATCTATCTATCTATCTATCTATCTATCATATAGAGGCCTTTAATATCTATCTATCTATCTATCTATTATATAGTGCCTTTCGTATCTATCTATCTATCTATCTATCTATCTATCTATCTATCTATCTATCTATCTATCTATTATATAGTGCCTTTCGTATCTATCTATCTATCTATCTATCTATCTATCTATCTATCTATCTATCTATCTATCTATTATATAGTGCCTTTTGTATCTATCTATCTATCTATCTATTATATAGTGCCTTTCGTATCTATCTATCTATCTATCTATTATATAGTGCCTTATCTATCTATCTATCTATCTATCTATCTATCTATCTATCTATCTATCTATCTATCTATCAGTGCTTTTCCTTTACCTATTATATAGTCTATATAAGGCCTTTCATATCTCTCTATCTGTCCATCTCTTTAATGTGCAAGATGCTCAATTGCAAACTTTGTCTCTAGGAAAAAAAAATGCTTTCTTATCAACTTTTCTTAGGTCAAGCTAAGACACCCATTTAAAAAAGTAGGAAAAATATGAATAAAATGGACTAACTACAGGCACTTTATTAATGTTTAAGGTGTTCATTCTTAGTAGATTGAAGGAAGAGTTTGCATATTTTAAAAGTACTAATCAAAAGGACATATTTAAAGAACCTTAGGGTATAAATGATGTTTTATGTTTGACACTAAATTAATGTCTAGTGGTAAAATATGACTGGAAAAGCCAAAAAAGTAAATGTTTAATTTATGTTATACCCCAGTGTATGTTAATATGATTGTAATTGCAATATAATCTATCTATCCACCATTTCTTAACTTTGTGAGTCCGAGCCAATGCTAGCTGCATCATTTTATTGCAGAGAACGCTTCAACACACACCAGGGAAATTTGCAGATGTAATTCAAGCCAACAACATGTGTTCAGGGTATTGCAGAATCAGCAACTAACAACCACAGGGTGACTCCTTACATCCCACCACTGACACCACTGTAACACCTTCATAATTCAATGTCAAGATGGTCCCAGGCAGATGTCGCTTTCATCTCTGAAGCAGCATCAGCCAGAAGCTCAGGTGTGGGTCTGCAGCACCGCTTACAGCTCCTACGTCATGTCACACCAATGCATGCGTCTGACAAGACATCCACCTTGGGACACAACTGGCCATAACATCTTAAATCAGCCATCTGCAACTACAGTGTTACTGGATCTAGCTCCGGCACTTTTAATTGCATGGATTTCACATCCATAGGCCCTTCAAGATTAGCAACGGTTTTCATTCTCATGTGCAACTGGTTTTAAGTATGAATCTGTTTTTAAAGTGATAGACAGGCCTTCTCAAATGACACTCAAGTAGCTGCAAGACACATCCCTAAACATGCAGGCTGTAAAGAGTTAAAATGCCTTTCTTTCTTTCTTTCTTTCTTTCTTTCTTTCTCCCTGTCTCTCCCCTGAAAGCTGATTGCTTTCTTTTCCTTCTGTCTTCTCATTCTTCTCAAACTGAAGGACTGCCAAGCAAGCAGGTGAACAGCGTATTACATGAAGTCCCAGCTTTCCCTTCCTGCAGACAACTGCCGCAGCATTCTGTGAGTGAGACGATGGCACAGGTAGGCACAGCACACGGTCCTCTGAAAAGAAAAAAGAAAAAAACGATAAAAAAGAGTCGCCTTTGTAATTTGTATTCTGCAGAGATGCTGAGCAGATGGCACAAAGGCTTTAGAGGAAACCTGGCAGCCGGGCAGCCAAGACATCCAACTCCTTTGAGATGAGGAGCAAAGAGAACCTGTGAGGTGAGCCAGACAAAGGGAAGGAAGCAGCAGCCATGAAACAAACTCTGTATTTATATAGCGCCTTTCTCATAGTACCTGCTCTGACAGCAAAAAAAAATGAGAATATAAATTATTTTGAAAATAATAGAATTGCAAAGTCCCTAAAAACCTGGGAGTAGAGACACAGCTGTCCAGTAACAGGAATGAAGACCAGCAGAAGAGAAATCGGAGGCCCAAACGCAGAGCACTTTTGACAAAAATTAATAAATCTGACAAACACTTCAGTAAATTCTGAATTCTATTGAACAATAAATAGGGAATAAGAAGTGTTCAGAATGATAGAAACAGAACAGAGACACAATAAAATCTTCCATTAGAACTCTACATTACATTTACATTTATTTGCTTGGCAGACGCTTTTCTCCAAAGTGATTTAAAAAAGAGATAAACTCAATCAAGTAACAAATACTAATACATTCATAAGCTATTTGTTTGTCTGGTTCCCAATCACGTCAATCACGTGATTTTTGCATGTGTTTCCTTTGGTCCAGTGCAAAATTTAGATTATATTAGATTATATGGTATATTGAGGAAATAAGTTACAATAGAAAGGAGGCACCCAAAAACCAGTGCTGAGACAGGGACTACAAATCCCATCAGGCAGCAGGAGTTGTGCTGGGGCTGATAAGAACCTAAGAACAAAAGAAATTTGACAAACGGGTGTTCTTTAGCTAATAGCTACGCTGTCTCAGCATCTCATCCAGACTGGTCAAGGTTTCTGCTTTGACTCCATTTTGTTCCAGATTCCCACCACTCTTTGTGTAAAGAAGTCCTTCCTGGCTTCAGTCCTACATGTTCTTCCCATTATTTTCCACTGGTGCCCTTTAGTATCTGATTCAGCATTTGTCTGGATCTACTTTATCAATATCTTTGGGAATTTTAAATACCTGGATGGGGTCCTCATGCAGTCTCTTCTGACTCTTTAATTCTCTGAGTCTGTCACAGTAGGACATGTCCTTGTCCTGGGATGCACCTGCTTGCTCCCCTCTTCACGACTTCAAATGCTGCTATGTCTTTCTTGCCTCATGGTGACCAGAGCTGCCCACAACGCTCCAGATAAGGTCTCACCAGTGCATAATGTAGTCTGAGCATGACGTCCCTCAATTTATTGTCAGGTTTTAACAATATAGCCTCACATTTCATTTGCCTTTCTGATAGCTTCTGCATATTGCTTAGTGAAAATGCTGTATCAACATAACCCCAAATTCATAGAACTCCCCTTAGACCTCTGAGATGAAATTGTAGTGAGGCTTAGAGCACTGCAAGGGAATCAAGCCATTTGTATGGCTTTGCCTGTTCTCAAGAACATGGTGACCTCAATAAATGTGAAATGGAAGAAGTTTGGAACCAGCAGGACTTCTCACAGTTTTTGGCTGTCTGGCCAAACTGAGTAACCGGCAAGAAGGAAGGTGACCAAGAGCACAATGGTGACTCTAACAGAGATTCAGAAGTCCCCTGCTGAGAGGAAAGAATCTATCAGAAGGACCTTGATGTGAGTCATAGATCATGGTCACTCTAACAGAGCTTCAGAAGTCCTCTGCTGAGATGGAAGAGTCTATCAAACCCTGGGCAGGGTGTCAACCCACTACAGGACACGCACAAACCAGGGACAATTAAGGATTAACATGGCAAACCTACCCATTTAAAATGAAATCTACAACACAATAAAGCATGCAGGAAGTTAAGAGCTTTGAATATTTTCTAAACTCACTGCACATGAATTTATTAAACGAAAATCCATTGCATTGTTTACACATGGCACATTATGCCTGATTTCTTAGATGTTGTTCGGTGTGTGCTGCCATTTTTTCGACTTTCTCATTCTCTTTGTAAGTGCAGTAGCTGTGCAGACAGCCTTCACTTGTATATTCTAAATATTTGATGTCCTCGTGTCTCCTTGCTCTGCTTGAGGTGTGTGTACACTTTGTTTAAGCCCTGGCCTTCCTATTAATTGATTGTTAAGTGTTTTCCTTAAAGTCTCCCATACTTATTTCTTCTCCTGCATGTTTGTTTTTTTCTTGTATTAAATGTAATTGCATTAGTTTATAAGACTTGCATGAAATTTAAATGTTGTATGCATAGCACCGGTTGAGTGCCAACACCACTGAAATGATGTTTGTTGGGTAAATGATCAGTAAATATAAGCAGGTAGTTTTCTTTATTAAATATTTCAAGCAGGCGTATGCAGTTAAGATTCAGTCGGTGTCTGTGAGGATGAAGTAGCAGCAACAAGGGCGGCCCTCCTGACCTGACCACAACTTAATATGTAAAGTTCAATGTGGAGCCAGTGGGCATGAAACAGAAACCCACCACATTCTAACTCACTCATACCAGAACAACCAGGCCTAGATCTATCTTCTATCTTCTATCTTCTATCTTCTCTGAGAAGGCAAACATCATGTTTTCTTACATAACCTTGAACCATGATCCATTTGGATTCGCTGTTAGACTAATCCTTTTTGCCTCATTTTTGCCATTTTACTGTTTTTTGTTCAATTTCAATAGATGTATTCCTGTTGTCATTTTGGTTACAAGCCAAAGTTTTTACAGTTTCTCTCCCTTTTTCTGAACTTTAGGACTTTACTGCATTTCTGAACTTTTAACACATTGATTGCTGCACCATTAATTTCTAGGATGATGCAGTAAAGGTCTGTGTATTGTAGATACCACATGGGCTGGACAGGCATCCCGGCCAGAAGAAGGGATGCTTCCTTTCCTGGACGGGAGGCTCCTAACAAGCAGACAGGCATCCCAGCTAGAGAAGAGAAGGAGATCAGACCTGGAAGGAAAGACCAGAAGGGATGGACAGACAGCCCACTGAAAAGGAAAGATGTCACTGGGGGTGTTTTATTCCCCCAGCACGCTAGATGGCAGCAGCCCTGGATATCAGTGCCAAGTAGGAAGCCAGCAGGGCACACAGGGAGATGCAGTCTGGCAGTGCAGCCCTGCTGGGGTCACTGGGTGCTGCAACTGGGCGCTGCAGGGAATACAAGCTCCATGTTATAATGGACCTTCATATGCTTCTATCGGGCTGTGGCCCTGGCACCAGAAGTACTCCTGGATCCTTAATAAAAGGGATCGCACTCCAGTGGCCAGGCGAATCTGAGCTGGGGGGACGTAAGCAACACTCGACAGGAGGAGGGCAGTGCGGTGGTGGTGAGAAGTGTTGTGAGGAGAGAGAAAACAGAGAATCCTGTGCTCGTGTTAACTTTGTGTTACATTTCGTTAATTTTATTGAGGAGTTTGTGTAATAAACGCACGGGTGAAGAAAAATAAAATCTGTGTGCATTTTATACGTGCCTCTGTGTCCTTCTGTGTCGGGTCAGGCGCCTATATAGCGCCTTTTTTACAATGTATAATTATAGCAGAGCAGACGGAGGGACGGAGCAAACCACCCCCTGTCAAGTCGCTTTGTGGAATGGTTTTTATCTTCCCAGCTTCCACTATTTATAGCGTGATCAATTTGTTGTGCAGATGCTTGGAGGCGGGCGAGGTGGATGATCAGTGCCCTCCTACTGGGGCCCCACCCACCACTCCGTCACCTCGATTCTGCCTGTCGTTGTCACTGTTTCTTCTTTGCTCGTGCGTAACCATATTGATAATTCCGCCACCAGAGAAAATTTGTACTTCTGAAATATATGGACCTGTAAGTTGTAGGTTATTTGGTTAAAAAAAAACACCCGGCGGGGCCCCCTTGGCAGTGGGGGCCCTAGGCGGTCGTTTAGTTTGCCTATGCCTAAGAACGGTCCTGGCAGTCGATTACACACACGTCAAGGTATAGATCATATTTTTTGGATCGGATTTCTTCAATTACAACAAAATATTCTGAGCCTTTATCGAGTGAATCTCCCTGCACAATATATTTTGTCTTGGGTTAAAAACTATCTCAAATAGTTCCATTTTAAAATTAAATACGTACTTCATATCAGGGCATATAACATTGCATTGACGTGTTTTCAATGGTGTTTCCTGTGAGAATTTATATGCAGTAAATTCATCCATCCATCCATTATCCAACCTGCTATATCCTAACTACAGGGTCACGGGGGTCTGCTGGAGCCAATCCCAGCCAACACAGGGCACAAGGCAGGGCGCCAGCCCACCGCAGGCAGTAAATTCATTAAACCTTAATAACATTTAAGAATACATCCAGAGTGATTTTTTTTTTCATTAGCATAATAGTCTCTCAAGTCAAATATTTTAGCTTATTTTCAATAACAAAACAATTTTTCCTTCAAATAACTTGAAATATTTCAGTGCAGGCGTAGATTGTGCTAGTTAGCTAAGAAGCCCGGCTGCGTGATTTACTTGTACAGATGACAAGTCCTTTCTTTATAACACACGGGAGCTCCGTTTGTTTGTAATAGAGCATTCATTAAGCAAGTAAATTAGTAATTCATAAATTGGTTTGGTTGTTGTACCTCACAACCCTGGGGGTAGAAATAACCAGGAAGATGGCATATTTTGGCACTGAAGGGAACAATAGAGTGAAAAGAATAAACTATGAGACAGACTTTTTATTCAGCGACCCAACACTGCCTATAATTACAAATCAGAGCTCATCATTTCGGAAAAAATACGTTAATGCGGTAAAGAAATGTCTGAAGTTGCATCCCACTACTGAGTTGCATGATTCTCTTGCTGATGTTGCACTGGAAGATCTCCACTTTGGTGACAGAATTCATCTCTCAAGCAGGAGGACTTCAAATGGCAGTTCAATTAGAGTCCGATCAAGGCTTTGACTTGCCTGTTTCAGAACCCTCCATTTATTTCTTTTTTGGATTTACTGGTATGTCATTGTCATGTTACAAGGTCCACTTTTGGTTGAGCCTCTCACAAAATCCTCAAGCACATCACATTATAATGAATGATGGTGAACTGCTCAGGCCCTGATGCAGCAAAGTAGCCCCAGACCATCAAATTTCCACCACCTTGTTTTGCAGTTGCTATCAGGTCCTTCTGGTCAAATGCTGTTTCTTGTTTTCATCAAACGTGTCTTCTGGTACTGTGGTCCAATACCTTTGTCTTTGCCTGGTCTGTTCCAAGCCCATTGTTCTACAAGTCCTGGTCTTTGCTTAGGTATTCAAGTGCAAACTTTAGCCTTGCCCTGATGTTCTTTCTGGACAGCAAAACTTTCCTCCTGGCACACGTCTCATGTACGGCTATTTAAGCAAGGCTATTCCTAATGGAAGACTTGTGAACTTTGACATCAGCAGTAGACAGATCTACTAGCAGGTCCCTGGGGTTCCACATCTTGCGTTCTATTATCAGACTGGGTCACCTGGCTGTCCTGGCCAAGTTGGGCAGTTGTTTGAAATCTTCCCCACTTGTGCAGTGAAATGGTTTAAAGATCTTTTGAAATCTTCTCTCAGACTGCTAGGCATCTAGAATCTTCTTTCTGAAGGCATCGGAGATCTCATTTTGATTTTGACATGGTTTATAAAACACATTCCAACAACAAAAAAAATGTCTGAGGTTTAAATAAGTCAGGGTCAGATAAAATATTCTCTAAAGATGTTCCAATCATTCAAACCTGATCTGGTCCAACTGATTCTAATTTGAGATATCTGAGGTAGATGTTTGATGGGATTCAAATCAGGGCTCTTAGAAGACCACTTCAGAAGAATCCAGTGTTAGGTTCATAGCCATTCTAATGCTCTTTCTGCTGTGTGTGTTTGGCTCCTTATCCTGTTGTAGCATTCATAACCTGTGACAGAGACAGAGCTTCCTGACGCTGGGCAGAACATTTCACTCCAGAATGTCTTCATAGTCTTGAGATTTCATTGTTCCCTGCACAGACTCGAGGCACCCCATGCCAGACACAGACAAGCAGCCCCCAAACATAACCGAGTCTCCTCCATGTTTCACAGTAGGTCTGGTGTTCTCTTCTTTGAAAGCTTCATTTTGCCATCTGTGGACATTACGCTGATGTGACTTTGGTTTTCGCAAAGTTTGCTGCTTCAGTGTTTTTAGATCTTTTTGCCAGATGTTTCTATGGTATACTGAAGTAGAATTACAAGCAGTTCATAAGTTTCAAAGGCTTTTATTGACAATTACATTAAATTTATGTGCAGAGTCAATATTTGTAGTGCTGGTCCTTCTTTCTTTTTCCAGACCTCTGCAATTCGCCCTGCCAAGCTGTTAGTCAACTTCAGGGCCAAATCCTGTCTGATGGCAGCCCATTCTTGTAAACTCAGAATTGGTGGGTTTTTGTTTGTCCACCCGCCTCTTGAGGATTTACCACAAGATCTCAATGGGGGGGTTTCTGGCCATGGACCCAGCACTTGGATGTTTTTATCCCCAAGCCATTTAGTTCTCACTTTTGCCTTATGGCTCGGTGCCCCATCATGCTGGATTGTTCATTGTTGGTCACCAAACTGTTCTTGGATGGTTGGGAGAAGTTGCTCTCGAAAGGATGTGTTAGTCTCATTCTTTATTCATGGCTGTGTTCTTAGGCAAAACTGTGAGTAAGACCTGCACTGCCTTGGCTAAGAAGTGTGGAAAAATAATAAACAGTTTGATCAATCTGGTGTACGTGACAAAAGCCATGCAGACCCTGTCTTGTCCATAGTGCACATGACAAGTGCAACTTCTTGTTTCTCCTAACGAACAAAAAACCACAAGTGACCAACTGATGAACTTAAAGGATGTTGTAAATGCTGATCCAAGCAAAATGTTGTAAGATGTAATGGTTTGAAATTCTTGTGCAACTAAAGTCATAAGACAAAGGCCCTATAAAAAATTTGGGACACCGACCCCTCGAGGCAGACGAAGAGCAGGTGTCCTAGGACTGTGCTTCTCTGTCATTTTACCTTTGCCTGGTATGTATTAATAAAAGATTTTTTACTAACTTTAATTATATCTCTCTGTCTTCAGTCACAAGAAACGACACTATAGAAATAGTGTCAACAGAAGCAACCCCACACATGAATGATCTCAGGATGCTTTACTGTTGGCATGACACAGGACTGATGATAGTGTTGCTCACCTTTTTCTTCTCCTGATGCCCAAAACAATCAGTAAGGGGATTCATCAGAGAAGATGACTTGACCCCAGCAGTCCTCAGCAGTCCAATCCCTGTACCTTTTCCAGAATATCAGTCTGTCCCTGAGGTTTTTCTTGGCTTCTTTGCTGCCCTTCTTGACACCCACCAGGCCATCTTCCAAAAAGCTTCGCCTCACTCACTGTGCGTGCAGATGGACTCCCACCTGCCTGCTGCCATTTCTGAGCAAGCTCTACACTGGAGGTGCCCCGCAATCCCAAACCATAAATAAAGAATGAGACCAAAACATCCTCGGAGAGCAAGTCCTCCCAAACATCCAAGAACAGTTTGGTGACTGACAATGAACAATCCAGCCTGATGGAGCACCAGGCCGTAAGGCAAAAGTGAGAACTAAGTGGCTCAAGGAACAAAACATCAAAATTTGGGGTCCATGGCCAGGAAGCTCGACATTAAGAATATGTGGTCAATCCTGAAGAGGTGGATGGACAAAAAAAACCCCACCAATTCTGACAAACTCCAAGCATTGATTATGCAAGAATGGGCTGCCATCAGTCAGGATTGGGCCCAGAAGTTGATTGACAGCCTGCCAGGGTGAATTGCAAGAAGGACCAACTCTGCAAATTGGCATAAAATGAATGTAATAGAAGCCTGTGAAACTTATGAAACGCCTGTAATTCTACTTTAGTATACCATAGAAACATCTGACAAAAAGCTCTAAAAACACTGAAGCAGCAAACTTTGTGAAAACCAATACTTGTGTCATTCTCCAAACTTTTGGCCACGACTGTATATACTGCATATAACTGTTGCTTGGTTGCGTACTTTTCCATTAGTTTTCGATTTGTCAAAGTGTGAAGACTTCCCGAGCCCGTACTCAGTGAAGAGTGCTATGTAAGAATAAATCGAGCTGAGCAGATAAAAAGCCTGGCCTTTCTGACAGTCGCAGAATGAGAAGTGTGGAGGAAGTCAAAGAAGGCAATTGAGGTGAGGCAGAGCAGGGACAGTTAAGTGGGCAGAAATTCTTATCCATCACTAGGGAGGAGAAGAAGAGGGAGAAGTGAAAGCAGATAAGACAGGCCTGTTTTCCTGAAGACAGTTAAAATATTCTGTCCGTGATCCTCCCTTCACAGACCTCATACAAGCGGTAAAATCAGGTTTGGCTCTTCCCGTCGGCCTCAGTGTGGACATTCTCTTATCACTCGGCTCATCATCAGGGGAGCGTAGGATTTTAAACAGCCCAATAAATGACTAATCAAATGCAGTTCAGACCCTTCACCTTTCAATCAAGCTAGGGTGAACCATGCAGAGAACCGCCAATCAGAAAGCACATCATGGGAGAAAGTTGGGCACAGGATGGTGAAGACTGTGAAAAACTGCTTGATCGATCACTTCTACGTTGAGGACAGTAGGATAAGTTCAGGCAACAAGGCAGTGAGACAGACACTTTTGTGTTTTTCCTCCTGGCTTACATTCATTTTCTGCTTATCTTCTGTTTTTGTTCCTTTTGAAGTTTTATTTTTCTTGATTTTGTGTTTTTTCTGTTAATTTTGTTTATTATGTGCTGTCTCTTTAGGGTGATGTCCATCCTTGTTGTTTGTCGGTGGAGCCACAGGAGGCAGGGCCACCCTGCCATTATTGCTTCTGCGTCTTCCTTCTGGCTTTAAATGCTATTTGGCCATAACTTAACATAATCTTTGAGCTATTTCGAAACATTAGCATCTTTGTACTTATGTCATGATAACATATCTATTGATTGTCTATTTCTAACACTATTTTTCGAAAGATGTTGCCTCCAAAATTTAAAGAAATTTCTATGGTTATCCACTAGATGGCAGCACTTTAGCAGGCAATTGATACGCAGCAGTAAATCTCGCCAGCAAGCTGCCTGCGTCTGTAGTGACTGGATACTGAGATACGACTTCTCTCGTATGTTGAGAGGCTCAGTGACATGCGAATTAACCTGTACCTTGCATTCAGAGTTTGATAGTGTCAAAGGCAGCTGCCTTTTCATAGGCTTTTGTAGGCTCAAGCCTGCAGGTGGCCATCGGGATCCTGGCTGCTTTGAAGTGGGCCATAGGGGCTTCTGAATTAAGGTTCTGTTTTTGTTCAGTTTTTGATTCCTAATAAATGTGAAAACCTTTCTGAACACAGGCTTCCACTTTGTCATTATAGACTACTGAGTGCAGACTGATCTGCAAAAAATGGGAAATTTTATGCATATCAAATTCAATGTACAACACAATGAGCTGTGAAGAAAGTGAGACGGCCTGAATACTTTCTGAGTCCACTGTACATGCATTGTACAGTTTTCCTGCTAATGATGAAGACTCCCAAATCCCAACAAAATTACGTTACGTGTGCCCCCTTCGGTGGTTAAGCCACTGTGTTTGTGCCCAGATTGCTTTACTGTATGCTGTAGCTTTTTTTTTTTTTACCATCCACATGTTTGCCCCCCTTTAATGGCCCTACAGTGTCCCTCCAGCTTTGTTGTCTCTTTAAAGGATTCAGGTGTCAGCCACATCTGGGCCATCTTTAATTTAAATGGGGCACAAGGGGCTCGCTGGTGTCATCTTCTGCTGCTGCTCTCTGCTGTGTCTCCTGGCAGTCACCTAGGACCCTTCACCAACTCAGTGCCCTTGGATTACATGTTTACAATAGAAAGGGTCATGGGTCATAAGTGTGAGTACGTCTCTCAAATTGCACTCCCGCTGCCACATGCCCATTCTTCCCCTGGAGACTCTTCGTCAGCCAAACAAACCTGCTCCATTACGTTAAAATCAAACCAGACCCTCCAGTCATCATCTTGACGCTGCAGCAATAGGCAATGCGAGTTGATGAAAGGTGGCCATAATCTCTTTTGGCATTTGGAACTTTTGCTTTCAGATCTGAACCTAAACAAAAGATACTGAAATGCTAATTCGAATGAAAAGATTTTATTTTCTTTAAATTGCAGGAAATGTTATTGAAGCATTTCTGAGACATGAAGCAAGCTGGCCTCATCCATACATTTTGTGCACATACAGTTCATCTTTTAGTGTGACAATGACCCAAAGACAACACTGAAGGGGCTGCAGGACAAGCCCCCGAGTGTCTTTGAGTGGTCCAGCCAAAGCTCAGACTTCAACCCCAAAGAACCTCTGTGGAGAGACCTGAAGATGGCAGAGTTCGAGAAGATCTGCCTGGACGAATGGGATAAACTGCCCGAGTCTAGGTGTGCAAAGCTTATAAAGACGTACCCAAGAAGACTCAAAGCTGGAACAGCTGCCCAACAGGTTTCTACAAACTACTGAATGAAGGGTCTGAATACTTCTATGAATTAGAGATTCAAGTTTTCTAAATTTTAATAATTTTGCAAACCTTTCTGAAATCTTGTTTTCACTTTGTCATTATAGATCACTGACATTATGGGATTGATGGGGAAAACTGGCAAGTCTCTGATTGTCAAATGGATCAGCAAAAGCTCCATAAAACATCTTAGGAGAGACCTGAAGATGGCACCTTACAGACACTTCCAATCCCATCTAACAAAGCTGGAGAGGATCTGCCTGGAGGAATGGGATAAACTGCCCAAATCCAGGTGTGAAAAGCTTGTAAAGACGTACCCAAGAAGACTCAAAGCTGGAATGGCTGCCCAACAGGTTTCTACAAACTACTGAATGAAGGGTCTGAATACTTCTATGAATCAGAGATTCCATTTTTCTGAATTTTAATAATTTTGCAAACCTTTCTGAAAACGTGTTTTTACTTTGGCATTATAGATTATCAAAGGAACAGACAAGAATCAGAAAAAAGGTTTGGGGCAGCCTCCCGTATACTTGAAACCCGTCTGCAAAATAGTAACTTGCTTGCACAATTGCATACAGATTCGATTCCAGAACAGAACTGATCTAGAGGAGGTAAAGACGGCATATTAATGGAAAGGTAGAGGAAGTAATGTCATTCGGATTGGGGAACAGAAGTGACATCATCGAGGTCAGGTGGAATTTTCCGTCACTGGTCTGCAGAGGAATGAGAGAAAGGGTTAATGAACTCTGCCACCCCCTGGTCTGGTGTGGAATTACCCCTCATTTGAGCCCTTTAGCTGCCTCCCATGTGCACGTGTGTGACAAGATCAATGACATTATGGGATTGATGGGCAAAACTGGCAGGTCTCTGATTGTCCTTGAGTGGATCAACCAAAGCTCCATAGAACATCTGTGGAGAGACCTGAAGATGGTGGTTTGCAGGCATAAGGGGACAAACTGCCCAAATCGAGGTGTGCAACGCTTGTGGAGACTTACTCTGGAAGACTTGAAGCTGGAATTTCTGTCAAAGTGGCTTCTACAAAGTGCTAAATTAAGGGCCTGAATAATCATATAAATGAGAGATTTCAGTTTATGATTTTCAATAAATTTGAAAACCTTTCCGAGAACATGTCTTCACTTCGTCATTATGGGTTTCTGACTGTAGATTGTTGGGTAAAAATGGTACATGCATCTATTTAAAATTAAATCTACAACACAATAAATAGTGCAGAATCTGAATACTTTCTGAGCCTAGTGTATTTCAAATCCCCTCGCAGATCTGACCGTTAATATCAGAGTGGGTACTCTTACCTGTCTGCTGGGTACCTAAGCGCATATCTGGAAATGTATTACACTGCGGAGCGCACTCTGGGGGAAGCAGTGGCATGGAAACACAGACCCTCGTCAAGACCGTCCTGACTGGAGTTGTTGCTGAGGCAGGTGACTTGAGCATTGAACGTGCTTCATGTCGTCATTTCAACCTTCTCAAAATCCTTGTTACTCTCCTTTCACTGGGATGCGGGGTTTGTAGATCCCAGGATGCACTTTACCTGAATGGCAGACTGACATGAGCCAGTTATTTACCGTGGATGGCTGGTGAGTAGTTTCTAATTAATCAGTCGGCCCTGTCATCGTGTCTAAATAATATTGTTTTGAGCGGCACTCGAGCGGAGAAAAACCTGCAAGGCTGCAGAGCACCCGGCTGGGCACGTCCGTCTAGAGAGCAAATGGAAATCCTAATTTATTATTTGTGCTGTCCATCACTGCTCAGGATTCCCGAATGTCCGTCATTGAGGGCCCTGCAGCACGCTGCAAATTTTGTCTAAAATTCCTAGCTGGGATTTAACTGATAAATAAATGTGCCTGTACCAAAAATGCTTAAAAAATAAACTGAACAAATAGCTTTCTGTTTCCTTTCATTCGTTTATTAATTAATTCATTTCCTGACCCTAAAAATTACAATGCAGGGGCTACACTGATGGCCAAAACATGTCAAGCCAGCATCAAGTTGAAGAAAGGAATCTATTGATTTATTATTTAATAGGCATTGGGGAGAAAATGTTTGTGTGACACTCTGTCCTCTTTGATTTTTTTTGTTTGTTTCTGGAAAAGTATGCTACTTTATTTCTGTGTTAAGAATATATATAAGAAGAGCTGCGTGTAGTCTTCAGGACAAAAAACAACCTGAAGACGTCCGAGCAGTTTTACTCTATTCGTGAACTTGGAGAGGCATCAGCTAACTCTTAAGAATTACCCAGGGCAGAGGACATGGACCCACCTGTGCTTGCTGCCCCACTGGCAGGCACTGGCGATGCCATATCTTAGCCGTATCGGTGCCATAGGAGTCCTATTAATCTTTGTCTCGAGAAAAAAACTCCAGATCGACAATGTCTTTAGCGAAAACATCAAGTCTTGCCCTCCGTTTGCTAAGCAGATTCACTTTCACGTTGTTGAGCCGCAGCGCTTGCTTCATTTTGCCGTTGTGTCTGTATATCTGTGTCATTAACACGACGTTGGTGTTGCGCGGCGGCGTTTGATGCACACGCGTCTCTCATAGTGAGGTGCAGGCAAGCCATGAAAAAAAATGTAAAACAGTGCACGCATGCGCCATCTAGTGGCTGTGGCTGAGCGTGAGCGGAGCAGACTGCTCCATACACACACACACACACACAGGCACACACAAACGCACGCACGGGTCATTTGTTCATACTGTATATGTCTAATTATTAAGCTGGAATATTTTTGTGCTATATATATTGTAAATAGTTTTTCCTAGTAAAATGTGAATAATGTAAATAGTGCATTAAAAACAGCCCGGGGATGCTATATGGGGCACTGGGGAGAAACCATGTGATGCCCTGTTCTCCTTTTTTTTGTTTCTGGAAAGGAAAAGAAAATACACCTCTGTTTTGCCTCACCGTGCCTTAGTTCACAACATAAAGTGGGACAGATTCCAGTCGGTTACACCACCAGCACCGGTATCTCTGCAGGACCTCTCCTCCTGGCATTGCCTGTCTCTATGTCTGTCTCTCATGACTGCTGACTGTCTGTGGAACTTAACCCTGCCATAGTGTTGCCCTTTCCCTCGACAACCTCTTGCCATCTGGGCATCCGCTCCATCTATAAATGTACAGGTACACTCACTTGCCGCTTTATTAGGTAAACACTTCTAGTACCAACAGGTTGTGCCCCCCTTTGCCTTCAGAACTGCTGTAATTCTTCATGGCATTGATTCAACAAGGTGCTGGAAACACTCCTCAAGTGCTTTTGGTCCATACTGACATGATAGCATCACGTAGTTGCTGCAGATTTGTCGGAAATCCATGATGTGAATCTTCCATACCAATCCATCAGAAAGGTGCCCTGCTTACCTCGGTGGTAACAAGAGGTTATTTGAGTTACTGTTGCCTTTCTATCAGCTCGTCCCAGTCTGGCCATTCTCCTCTGACCTCTGGAATCAACAAAGCATTTTCACCCAGAAAGAAAATCCCAGTAGATTAGCAGTTTCTGAAATACTCAGAGCAGCTTGTCTGGCACCAACAACCATGGCACGTTCAATGTCACTGAAGTCACCTTTAATCCCTATTCTGATGCTCAATTTGAAGTTCAGCAGGTCATCCTGACAATGTCTATGTACGTAAATGCATTGAGTTGCTGCCATGTGATTGGCTGATTAGATATTTGTGTAAACAAGCGGTTGAACAGGTGTACCTAATAAACTAGCCACTGAGGATATATATATATATATATATATATATATATATATATATATATATATATATATATATATATATATATAGTAACAAAAGGTGCTATACCAGCGACTGACCCGACACAGACAGACACGGGAGGCACATTTATAATACAAATGATTTATTTTTCTTCACCTGTGGGCAACGCCTTCCCCATTCCCACAGGCACAACACAATCCCAATAAGCACCAAACACAATCATCACAATACTTTTTCTTCTTTTCTCCTCCATTCCTCTCCAGCAAGCTTTGTCTCCCTCCTCCTGACTCTGGCTTCTGGAGTGGTGGTTGCTGGCTCCTTTTATAGCCCACCCGGAATTGCTCCAGGTGTTTTCTGACCCATTTCTGGATGCACTTCCGAGTGTGGCACCCACATGGGCTAAGAAACCACTGTGGTGCTCCCTGGTGGTGGCCACAGACCCCAACAGGCTTGAGTTCCAAAATTCCATGCCTGTGGCCCAGATGCAACCCAGGGGGGCTGCCATCTAGCGCTCCGGAGAAGGTACTGTCCTGACCAGATTTGCTCCCCAGGTCCATAGAATGAAGAGGAGTCTCGGCCATACATGAACCCTGGCCATCTGTGGCAATATTTATATATATATATATATATATATATATATATATATATATATATATATATATATATATAGATATATATATATATATAACATAGTTTACTGTCAAATAATGCAAAGAGTACACAACACGTGTTTCATCTTTATTTGGGCTTATCAGGCAAACACACTCTTCTGCAGCCCTCGCAGGAATCGACCCTCGGACGTCAGCGGCAAAGCCTCTTTACATTGCGCCATGGCATGTCGTTCGTTTATTTGACAGCCTAGTAAACTATGTGGTATTCTATGATCTGCTTCTCGCAACTGAGACGGCCCGTGGCGGATGTTTGCCGACTTGTAGACCAACCACATACGTTACCTGGTAGGTAACCACCCATACAATCAGATCGGGATTCAGACTACGAATGCTATGAATATATATATATATACATATAATACATATATACTGTATATATATATATATAAAATGTATCGATATATATGTATGTGTGTGTGTGTGTATAGTATGTGTTCTGCAATGACAACCTTGTTTTCTGTGTTTTCCTCAACATTGTTGGAGTAGACTCTGGTCCTCATAACCCTGAACTGCAATGCACTGATGCAGAAAATCATTTATTATGTGCGTGAATATAAAAGTAAATCTACTGTATGCATGTAATAATGTCAGGCAGAAATTACCAGAAAATCTAAGCCAATGCCCACCTCAGATGCCAAAAATTATTAATATCCTGGCACTGGTTATCATTAACTTTACAAAATAAATAAATACATTCACACATTCATTCCTTTATCAGAACTCCACCGTTTCTGCTACATATCTATGTCCATCTCTCCATCCACTTTGCTAAACCTACTGCATTGTGTGTCAATTGCGCTCAGTTTTGCAGCGGTTGCCGCGTGGGAGTCACCGACGTGCTGTGATGGCACACTTAATGGCAGTACAGATTGCCTGGCCTTTTACTTGCAGCTTAGCGCTGTTTACTCATCAGCCTCCAGACTGCACAGCCCCCTGCATAATTCAGTCACTCCCCTTCCATCATTAGGTCTATCTTCCCTCGTATATTATTAATTCTGAAACAATTATGAAGCACTCTTGCATGTCAAGGGCAGCCGGGGGTGTTGGTAGATGAGGAGATGCTAAAGCGTGCTGAGGTGCTGCTCGCCCAATCTGAAAAGTCAGCATGGCGTGTCAGATAAATTAAAGTAAATGCTAAAGCAAAAAAGATGGCACATGAGGTATCCTGTTGGACTGTGTTGGACTGCATCACTGCAAAACCCATTTCCTTCACCCCTATGTACAAGCTGACAGACCCTAGAAGCACCATGAGGGGGCATTGGCATAGTCGGCAGGTTTTCCATTTCCATGTGGCTGAACATTACACTTTGGCAACAGGACTGAGGACAGAAGTCTTCAGACCCCTTCACTTTCTGCGCACTTCATTGTGTTGTGAATTTCATTTTAAATGTATGCATTTGTTTTAGGTTTTTTTTTTTTTTTTTGCCCATAATGACAAAGTGAAAGCATGTGTTTGGAAAGGTTTACAAATATAATAAAAATCAAAGACTGAAATCTTTCATTTCTGTAAGTATTTAGACCCTTAATTCAGCACTTTGTTGAATTCCAGTAGCATCAAGTGCAAGGCCAGCATGAGAGGGGAGACTCACTCAAGCTGGCCCATCTTTAAAGCCTCTGTTTGCGCTATTGGAGTTAACCTGCCAGAACAAGAGGAGGACATGCAAAGCTGAAGTTGATAGGGGGGATTACTATAGACACTCCATGGACATTGCAGCATGGAAGGTTCAGGAAGGTTTTATTTAATGTCAGTGGAAAGTGTTTTGCAGTATAGTTAGTTATTCAATTGGCCAACATATCTATCAATCAGTCAATAGCTCACACTTGGGAAATTAAATAAATTATCTAAGGTTCAAATGCTCCATGAGTCTCAATATACAATGTGCATTATAGATAATTTCTGAAGTACGCTTAGGAAATAAAAATTTAAGCTTTTATAGATTAGAGCAAATCCATAGCTAAGTATTTTATAATTCATTAATTCAGCTACAGTTGCAATTCTTCTATCTCTCTAAATATAAAATGCTAAGGTCTGTCTGTCTTTCATGTGATTATTTGCAAATTGCTGGGGCTCGAACCTTGGTCTTGGTCTTAATCGAAAGCTTATGACCTGACACGTTGTGGAAATTCTAAAAACGTAGGTAGCTGCAAACCTGATGACCATGATGTGTGGCCATGTGTTTACAGCCAAGTGAAACCAAATGATAACAGAAGATAAAAGAATAGCAGAGACATCTGCTGAGCATCAAACACATTGTAGATTGCAATCAAGTAATGAAAACTGAGAAACAAGTTGCTAAAGCACTTGGACAAGCAAGAAGTAATCCTAAACTAAACCTGATATGTTCTGGAAATGAAATGAAAAAAAAATCAGGTTGCAGCAACCTGCTGTATTGGTGGCCAGATAAGTTTATTGTAAGAAAACAGCTACCATCTATAGATAACCCCCCAGAACACATTACGTACATATTCAAAATTAATAATCAGATTTTAAGTAATGTGTTTATTGATCATCAAACATCAGGTTTTATTAAATGTCAATAAATGACAGTAAAGTGATCTGGGGTCATGCAAAGTGATCATAAAGCCAAGTCAACGACCACCATAATGGCAGAAAGAAACAGAAGAACAGCAACATCTGCTCAGTACAAATCACATTTCGGAAGGCAATTAAGTGACAAAAAATGAGAAAGAATGAGAAAAAAAGACTCATTTTTTCACTTAAGAAATATAGCAAAAGTTAGACCTCTTATAACATTGCAAGTTGCTGAGAAATTAGTTCACGTTTTTGTTTTCAGTCAGCTAGATTACTGTAAAGCACTCCTCTCAGGACCACCTAAAAAAGACAACGAGTGCAGAATGGAATGCAGCTGCCAGAATTTTAACTAAGAAAAGAAAATCCGAGCACATCACACCAGTTCTGATGTCACTACACTGGTTACCTGTGCCGTTTAGAATTGACTTTAAAGTACTGCTAATGCTTTATAAAGCCTTCAATCATCTGCTTCATCCTATAATTCAGAATGTCTCTCACCTTACACTCCAAATCACAACCTTAGATCTTCAAATGAATGTCTGCTTAGAATTCCAAGAGCTAAACTTAAAAGAAGTGGTGAGGCGGCCTTCTGCTGTTATGCACCTCAAATCTGGAATAGCTAACTGATAAGCTAATACAGTGGATCACTTTAAAACACTACTAAAAATGCATTACATTAACATGGATTTCTCATAGCTTCATTTTAGTTTAATGCTCTGTATGCTCTGTATATTCAATTAATTATCAATATCATTCATGGTGGCTCCGAAATCCATACTAACCCCTACTTTCTCTGCTGTTCTTCTTTCCGGTTTTCTGTGGTGCCAATCTGCGCCAACATCACCTGATCAAAGGACCGTGCTGTCCCTTCATTGATAGATTAAAGGCCAGAGATCCACATGACCGTCATCATCAAGTTGTTCCTCGTGAAGCCTGTAAACCATGAGGACTGATTGATGTCATTTATGTTAAGTAGAATGCCTAGAGGGGGCTGAGTGTTCTCGTGGCCTCTGAACCCCTGCAGATTTTACTCTTTTTTTCACCAGTTGTCTGGAGTTTTTTTTTTTTTGTTTGTTTTTTCTGTCCTCCCTGGCCATCAGACCTTACTTTTTATTCTATGTTAATTAGTGTTCCCTAATTTTATTTTCTTATTTATTGTGTCTTTTTTCTTTCTTCTTCATGTAAAGTACTTTGAGCTACATCAATTGTATGAAAATGTGCTATAGAAATCGTGAGATATGGCCAGCCATTCATACCCCCAGGCCTCCAGATGGAGCCCTCCTTGCAGCACAGAGGTGCCCCGAATGCCAGCAGGGAGTCATGGACAGTGGAGTTATAATGCACAGCCCTGCTGGATACCATGGGGGCCGCCAGGAGTCGCTGCAGGGAGGCCCAGGGATTTATATTTTCCGTATAGCCGTATATGAAGAAAAAGAGATGTTTTATCTGACCCGAAAGTGCTGGATAATCACATGGACTGAGGGCTCAGAAGCACTTCCGGGTCGAGGACTATAAAGGACTGTGGGAGATCCCAGACGGATAAGCTGAGTTGGGAGGCAGGGTGGCTAAGCGTCTGGGAGTGGAGGATTGTGATTTGATTATAGAGAATTGTATTGTTTATTGAGTATTGTGGAGTGGAGGGTGCTTTGTGTACATTATTATTGTAATAAATAATTATTGGACTTTTTATCTGGTGTCTGACGTGATGTCTGAGGGTTCAAGGGAGCAAGAGCGGTCCCAATCCGTCACAAAATACATATTGTTGTTGAATCTGAAGCACATTGGCCAGTAAAAAGCAATTCTGAATATACAGCAATTGAGCAGCAAGCACATGTGACGAGTCTTAGCCATGCAAAACAAAGTCCAGGATAGAGAATACAAGAATGCCCTTGAGACAGAAATGCATAGCAATAATCAAGATGATCGTCAAATAGTCAGCCATATGAAAGTGCCTCCTTACTGTATATTGATGTTTCTTTTCAGACCACTACTTCAAACAAAAGAGAGATTTGCACTGGGTGTGACGAGGATGGACAGGATTAGAAATGAGGACATTAGAGGGTCAGCTCTAATTGGACAGTTGGGAGACAAAATCAGAGAAGCGAAATTGCATTGGTTTGGACATTTGCAGAGGAGAGATGCTGGGTATATTGGGAAAAAGATGCCACGGATAGAGCTGCCAGGGAGGAGGAAAAGAGGAAGGCCTAAGAGAAGGTTTATGGATGTGGTGAGAGAGGACATGCAGGTGATGGGTGTGACAGAGCAAGATGCAGGAAGAAATAAGAAAAGATGATCCTAACGGGAGCAGCCAAAAGAAGAAGAAAAAGTTTCTACTGTGAAGAGACTTTGTGCTGCAGGATTGACAAGGCAAATGGAAGATGACGAGAACAGGAAGATATGGAACAAGATGATCTGCTGTGGCAACCCCTAACAGGAGCAGCTGAAAGAAAAAAAAGAAGTAGCATATTCAGTAAATTGTATAAAAATGATTTTGCCTTCCACAGACTCCAGTTATTCTAAAACAGGAAAGCTTGGTCCAGTGTGTACTTCCTCACATATCTACTGGCCCACATGATTAGGGAGAAAATTATTGTTAACAGATGAAAATAAACCAGGGTTCAAGCACTATACCACTGTATCCTGTTCTGCAGAAGTGTGTTCTGAAAGCACTTATTTGGTGCCCCTAAGTGGTCGCCTGCAGCACTTCATAACAGAGGTGTAAGAGCAAAGCAGAGAGCTACAGGGTCCATACAGATTTTCACAAGATAACAAAGCAGCCTCCCTAATAATAATATATAAAAAAAAACTCAGCTCATTATTATCTAGGAAAATGTCCCAGTGGCTGTCACGGCTGGGGAGGCGGGGTCAAGGCTTGAAACCAAGGCAACAGCAGGCAATTGCAGCCAATGGTGGCTCCAGCCTTCAAATTGCACCCAGGCCTTCAATGGAAGAGCTGAGAGAATGAGAGGAGTGCCAATTAAGAGGAAAAGGAAATGCAGTGGTGGGGCTCTGCCAGAGAGAAGTAACGGCCGGGCATGGTGACAAGCGAGTGGCACAAAGCACAAAAGCAAACAGATTGTATAAACCGCTTCAGCCTGCCCGCTCAGGCAGCTAATGAACTACAAAGTGTTAATCTTCCCTGACGTGCGTCCTCCTCCCTTTCTAGCCAGACGTACTGCTCTAATGATGGCCGATGTGATCAGCACAACAAAACAAGCAGCTAGGAGTCGACTCCAAAACAGTGGATTTTTATGGCAACCACTGGTCCTCCTGCAATTACATCTTTTGGCTGAATGTCTAACTAGCAATTATTACAAGTATCGTCAGAGTGCGTGAAGTGTAATTACCCGGTACAGACCTTTTGGAATTGCAGTGTCATTAATTTCCTTGCTTGCGAAGTAAATGCCTCGTCGGCTTCTCACATACCGCATCTCAGGATCAGCCTTGCAGGGAAAAAGATCAAAATTAATGGAGTCTGAACTGAGGCTAGGCTACCTAAAGCTGTGTGGTGAGGAGATTCACAAAAGCAGTAATGGGTAATACAATATGGCGCTTGAGTGGCGAGGCAGCCCCATGCCTGATTCAAACATATTTAGCCAACAGTGTACAATGCCAATAAAATCATGGCCGGTCTGCTATGTTCTTGTCACTCTTTAATGCCCCTTTATGTTTGTGCGGACCCAGTAGTTGCCACTTTAGCAGGCATCATTGACTCACAGTGTGACCCGCTTATCTTGCCTATCCACCAACTGCAGCATCAATACAAAGTCTTCACCCCCTTGGAAGTTTTCACACTTTATTGTTAAACAACATTGAATCACATTGGATTTAAGTTTGTCTTTTAATGCTGATATACAGAAAGGACCCTTTAGTCTGCGGTGGGCTGGCACCCTGCCTGGGGTTTGTTTCCTGCCTTGCGCCCTGTGTTGGCTGGGATTGGCTCCAGCAGACCCCTGTGACCCTGTAGTTAGGATACAGCAGGTTGGATAATGGATGGATGGATGGATAAATGTAAAGAATTATTATTATTATTATCATTATCCTGGCATCTACACACAAAAACATACAAACGTCTAGTGAGGTGAACACTTTCCCTTTCACTTCACCTTCTAATATAATTTGATTTCAAGGTAAGGTAGTTATTTCAGATGAAGAAGACAGAAGTTTCAAAGTAAAGTATTTAGCTGGGAGATCATCAAGAAAAAGCTCGGGCCACTGCTGGGAGAGGAGATGGTGAGGCCAGCAGGGGGTGCCCACCCTGTGATCTGAATGTGACTCCCAATGCCCCAGTGTGGTGACGGGGGACATTGTGCTGTAAACTTCGGGTTGTGACGTAAGCCTGAGGTCCTGACACTCTGTGGTCATGAAAGACCCCCTGGGGCATCCTACATCAAGACAAGGGTGTATCCCGATTTCTGAGCTAAATTGCCCACCACGGCCTGGTCATTCTGGCCTCCCCTAATCATCCCCTGTCTCTCACTCCTTCACCTCCCAACGGATATAGCGGGATGGATAATGGATGGATGGATGGATGGACTCTTTAGTGTCAAAGTGAAAACAGATCTCTGCAAAGTGGTCTAAATTAATTACAAATATAAAACACAAAATCATTGATCATGTAAGTATTCACCCCCTACAAGTCAGTAATTAGTAAAGGGAGATTCACTCATAAGAGGCCCCGAATATTGTATAATAACTCTCGCTAGGACGAAGAGATCTGAATGTGCTCCTCAGTATAAAGAGCTTCGAACAAGCTAGGATGCTCCTGCACCGGAGTGATGAGGTAGCCGTCACGACTTTTAGCCTCCATTTGCAACTTCTGGGTGCATACCGCCCCCGTACCCCTTCACTCAGTCACTCGACTTTTCATCAGGATGGTGGTGTACAGTATTGAGCAGCACGTCTTCATGGTGTGAACCTATTGGGTCACCAATTCGTTTAAGCGATGTCAGAATCAACTGGATGATCGTAAGTTACTTCCTGCAAGATAGAGCAACGTGTCAGACATCGGTAAGGAGCGCACCAGAAATTAAGTCCTTATTTGGCAACAGGGTCATTTTAAAGGGGCTTTGGCCACCACGGTCACCAGATCTGACACCACCAGACTTCTTCCTTTGCACTATGCTCAAAGGAAACATCAATCAGAACAAGCCTCGCACTGTGGAAGATTTGAAGGAAATCATCCAACGTGAAATTGCTGCTGTTCCTCCCCCCGAGACGCTTGCCGATATGTTCAAGAACATGGAACGTAGTGTTAAAATGTGTCTAGCAGAAAACGGAAACCACTTCCAGCATCACATGTAATGCAATCGATTACACATACGTCAAGGTATCGAGCATATTTTTTTTTGGCTCAGATTGCTTCATCCTAACGGGAGTTACATCAGAATATTTGGATACTTTCTTGTCTCTGTTCCTTGACTATTGTATTGTATACTGACTCGTCACAAGTTGTCCCTTTAAACAGAGGGGCATTTAGATGACAATCAATTGAAACCCCAGGCAGGTGGTGTCCATTGACCAAATTCTGTGACTTCAAACACCAGTTGGCTGGACCACTGATGATTTAAGGGGGGTCATTTTAAAAGGAGTGCAATCTGCTGTTTTGTGTTTTGTAATTCTAATTTATTTAGACGACTTTGTAGAGACTTTATAGTAGTAGACCAATTTCAAAATGTATTTTTCATTCAGCAGGCCTAAACATTAGTGTAACTGAATCAGAATGCATCTTGGGTTTTATTTTTGACAGTACGCTGTCACACACGTGTAGTTGAGAGTCAGTGAAAGGGCTTAACTGAGCAAAGAGGTTGGCAAAGCGCACTAATGCCTGTTCATCTTCATCTGCAGATGCTCAGAAAAGAAGACTTCCTGACACCTCACTTCCGGTTCCTTCCACCATCACCCTCATTCCTGGTTCCTCCCAAAAATCCTCCCATTAACTTCTCTGCCTGACGTCCTTTCTGCCCCCCTCAGTTCCATCTCTTCCTTATCTGAGCCCTAATATAAACGCCCTGCTGCTAGTTACAGTACCAGCAGCCCAATGCTGGAACCAGTCTCGAGGGACTACTCTTTCCTACATTGCAATTCGGCAACTTGTTTTCTTTTTTGCTTTGTGTTGACAGTACTTTAGACCATTTTTGGTGGTTGTGCCTCTTCATTTACAAAACATACTACAACACATATTTTATACTGGCATTTTTCTAGTCAACGTATAGGAACATTAAGACCTCTTTTTAAGAATTGAGGTGGCAGAGTTAAAGATGTTAAGATTTGCATTGGCTGTGACAAGTGTGGATTCTAGGGGTCACTGTTGCCCTTTAAACCTAACAAATAGACACGCAAGACGTTAGGTAAAAGCATCAAGAAATATTTTAATTGACTTACTTCCTTCTTACAGTGTCCTCCAAGCACCACAGCAACTATAAACAGGAAAATAAAGCACAAATCATAATAACCACAAATCTTTTCTCCTCTTCCACACCTGCCAGTAAGTGTTGTCCACCTCCTCCCAACTCAGGCTCCCTGCTGGGTTCTCAGCAGTCCTTTTTATATTACCCAACCTGAAAGTGCTTATGCCCTTCCATCCATGTGACCTGCCAGCATTTCCGGGTTAGACGGAGAAGTTTTTAAATCAGCCCGGAAGTACTTCGGGGCATCTGTCCTCGTAAGCTATTAGTACTTCTGGGCTCGATGAGAACCTTGTCTCCCAGTGTTCTACAGCATCAACAGGTGGCACCCACGGTATCCAGCAGGGCTGTGATGCCAAACTCCATATCCCATGGTGCCCTGTAGGAATTTAGGGCACCGCTATACTGTAGGGCAGCAGCCATCTAGAGTCTTGGGGGATGCAATGTCCTAAAATAGCTGCCTTCCTCCCTCCTTCCAGTCTCTGGGCGTCCCGGCCAGGTTGAGCTGCAGGCCGTCTTTCACATGAGGATAGACAGGATTAGAAATGAGGACATTAGAGGGTCAGCTCAGGTTGGATGGTTGGGAGACAAAGCCAGAGAGGCGAGATTGCATTGGTTTGGACATGTGCAGAGGAGAGATACTGGGTATATTGGGAGAAGGATGTTAAGGATAGAACTGCCAGGGACGAGGAAAAGGGGAAGGCCTAAAAGAAAGTTTATGGATGCGGTGAGAGAGGACATGCAGGTGATGGGTGTGAAAGAGCAAGATGGCGAGGACAGGAAGATATGGTAGAAGATGATCCGCTGTGGCGACCCCTAACAGGAGCAGCTGAAAGAAGAATAAGAAGAACTAGAAATAAACACTATGACCACATACAGTAGTGCTCCTGTCATTAAGTCTTTGCACTAACTGCCCGTGAAGTTTAGCACTAATTTTAAAATCCTTCTTCTTACACATAAATCTTAAAAATCGCCTGTGCCCTATTGACTTGTGTAAATGTATTTTATCAATATATACAGACCAGAGAGTCCATTAGCTGGTAGCCTTCTAAGCGCTCCAAGGACCATGGAAGGTCAGGCTTTTCCTACAGGGCTGCGACGTTGTGAAGTGATCCGCCGGCTTCTATAAGAGATGCTCCACTTATACTAAATCCAGATTGCAGCCTCGCTAATTTAGTGGAGCACACCCTGATTAGAGCTGCTGATTAGCTCTTCATATCACAATTCTGTTTGATAAGCATTTGCATAAAAATACAAGCTTGACAATCATTATCTTTTCAATATCCTGCTGTGGTACCACTGCCTTATTGCCAAGCTACAGTACAACTCAACTCCATGAAAGGTAAATTCAGAAACAAACATATTAAAATTTTTCTTTTTGCATTGTCCAGCAGGTACGTAAAAGAAGCAAAAAGTTGGGGTAGAACGGAACATGCAAGTAAAAACATAAATCAGTGATTAGTAAATGATGGTAGATCATCTTTGACCTGATAATAATATAACAGACCATCATTTGATGTTACAATTATTTAATTTTATGTTTTTTTTCCCAAGAATATAATCACTTATTTTGATTTTGATAATTGCAATATACTCCAAAAATTGCTTGTTGCTCCAGCCGTCCAGGCTCACCTAAGGTATGCGGTTCTATCCCAGGACGAGAGCGGAGGCTATTGTTGACAATCATCACCCTTTTCCCTCATAGCTTCGAGAAACAAAACCAAAGAAGCCAATCTGATATAAAAAGTAGACATTTCCGGAAGGTGGTGTCTCATTTGGAGCAGACAACGCTAGATGGCAAGTCTTCAAGAAAGCCACCAGAGCAGTTTAGAAGGCATCAAGACAACAAATGTCACACCATTGAGTGCCTGTTTTTGTTTTTGATTTACTTTTTTTTTTCCAATTAAACAGTGTTTGCCCAGATGGCACCCCAGCTATTTCTGGATTCATCACTCACCCTGCTACAATAGTAAACAATTTACCACTTTGTTAGTAATGTTGCCCATTCCTTCTCACAACACTTAATAAGCATTTAGGTGCTGAGGACTCCCACATGTTGAGTGTTTCAGGTGTACATTTTTCCTGTTCTCCTTGCAAACCAGTCTTAAAGTGCCAAACAATATGGGGTCATCATTGGCGCATTTCAAAATGTGCCACACTTTCTCACTTGGGGAACACCTCAGGACTGCAGGTGGGTCAGTCGAGCGCCCGCACCCCCTTCCTATGTGCTTTGTAATGCACACACAATGTGGTTTTGTATTGTCCAGCTGAAATATACATGGAAATCCATGGAAGAAACGTCCTGAAGGAATCACATGTTATGCTCACTTGCCCGGGACTTTGACACAACGCCACATCATCACAGATGCTGTCTATTGGACTTGTAGGTAGTAAAGGTCTGGACGGCCCTTTTCTTCTTTGGTCCAGCATTTCTGAAATACTGATTTTTCCCAGAACAAGACACTGTGTGATGGTCCATCCCAGATGCCTCCAAGCCCAGAGAAGTTGATGATGCTTCTGGGCACTGTTATCATAAGGCTTCGTTTTAGTACAGTACAGTTCTTAATTGCATTCGTGGATGTGACTGTGTATCGTGTTACTTGATAAAGGTTTTCCTGTGTCCTCCTGAGCCCTTGTGGTTGTGGTGTTCCTGCTGTGTGCAGTAGGCATGGAGGAGAGGAGGAGAAGAGTGGAGAGGATCGTTGAGTTGGAGTTGGAGTTGAGCATTAAAGAGGATTGTGATAAAGAAGACTACATGCTGTTTGTACTGTCTGAATACACAACATATTGGCGAAGAGGATGTCTTTACTATCCCTGCAGCAGCCGGCACCTTTCCTTCAACACCCGGGTGAGCCCACAGTTACTTTCACTGCTTGGTTACGCATTTTTGAGAATTACACGCTTGCCGCTAATCAGGTCGAAAACGTGCTTTGCTTATTCATTGTCTCGGAGTAGAAGGACAACGTATTTTTTACACATTACCAGCCGAAGACGATACATACAACACTGCGGTAACGGTTCTAAAAAAGTTTTTTGTGCCGAAAGTCAATGTTGTCGCTGAACGTTACAAGTTCAGCCAGCGCAGCCAAAGGGCTGGCGAGTCGATCGAGTAATATGTTGCAGCTTTACGAGAACTGGTGGCTACTTGTGGGTTTGGAGAACGGACTGATGAAATGATACGGGATCAGGTTGTGGAAAAGACAAGTCGGATTTAACTTTGTTGGAAGCAATTACAATTGCAAGTCTGATTGAATACGCCATGGCTGTGGCCAAAACACTTAGCCAAGGGCTGCTGCTAGTGTGCACGCCGTTCTTACAATGCAAAAATCGGACAAAACGCCTCTGCACAAAAGCAGTACAGTAAGACGTAGAGCGCTGGCACAATTAACCAGACAGTTAACTGATATACAGAAAAAGACGTGTTTTAGGTGTGAATCATGCGGGGTGTCCTGCTAAAGATGCAGAGTGCCATAAATGTAAAAAGCATGGTCATTTTGCGAAAGTTTGCCGCAGTGCAAGATATACAGATGTTCATGAAGTAACTACTCCTGAAGTTACGGTGTGGCATGTAGAAAACAATAATATTAATACCTCGGACAAGATCCTGTGCACTGTCTCTGTCACTACTGTATCAAATAAGCGGTTTATGCTACTTATTTCACAAAGGAATCACTTACAGCTCCTAAACTGCGACTGGTTAGTTACCTAAAAGAACAAATTCCTGTTCTGGGATGCCTGCCAGTGACGGTAACATACCAGTCCAACAGTGTGGACGTGGAATTTTATATAGTACAGGAAGGAACATCTTCCTGTACATATTGCACATGAGAGTCATCAAGGTATCGTCAGAACCAAAAGATCGTGAGATCTGTTTTGGTGGCCTGGAATGGATGCCCTGGTGGAAGCGGCAATTCATTCACGTGTGACATGTCAACTCCATGACAAAACAGCAATTGTACACACTCGTCCACTTCAGCCAGTACCTTTTCCTAACTTTACATGGGAGAAACTTTCAATAAATATTGTTGGGCCATTTGCAGATGCAACTCTCCATGCAACAACCAAGATGTCTTCTTCAGAGCTACTTCATGGTAGACACAGATGCATACAAAATTATATATTGCAGTGTTGAAAGAAAATATAAAGCCGGAGACACAGAAGAAACTTATTATGGATTCAGTACAACAAAAACAGAACAAAGTAAAATTTACACAGAACTAAAGCGAGGGGCCAGGGAAGTTGATTTTCAGCATGGATCATTTGTGCGTGTAAAAAAACATGGAATACAAAAGAAAGGAAGATCTAAGTTTACTAAACCACTTCAACTATTAAGAAAGAAAGGACAGTATACCTATGAGTTGTTGGATGGAGATATATGGAATATGATTCATCTTGCTCCTGTTCGTTCTGACCCTGGAGAGGAAAATTATGAAAGACATCTATCTGTTTCTGTTATGCCACACAGACTTATCCAATCTGAACCTGTTAGACGGAGTGAAAGAGTTAGAAAACCACCTGTATGGACAAATGATTACCAGATGTAAATGACAATAATAGTTGGTTTCAGAGGAATGCAGAATGTATTTTCATATGTTTTCTCAATGTAAAAATCCTGTGTGCTGATTGGGATAATTCAGTTCAAGTTCTGTTAGTTTACAAAATGTAATTTGGTACAAGCTTTACTTACTAAAGGGGGAATATGTGGTGATCCTGCTGTGTGCAGTAGAGGGCAGTCGGCATGGAGGAGAAGGGTGGAGAGGATCATTGAGTTGGAGTTGGAGTTGAGCATTAAAGAGAACTGTGGTAAAGAAGACTACGTGCTGTTTGTACTGCCTGAATACACAACAGTGGTTATATCACTTATTGCTGAACGTCGCTTCTTGACTCAGTGAGGGATTGGAAGTTGCGCCCTTGCCCGTTCTCCAGATTTGTTTGGCTCTCTTAATTATATTATGCACTTCTGAAATATCCAAATCCTTTCTGACATGTCTTTGAGAAAAAATAAATAAATAAGACATTTGCAATCAGTCAGGCTGTGTAATGTGCTTCACTGCATGGTAGGATTTCATGATGAGCTGTTTTACCTGCATTGTTATCACTCTTTAATTTAATACTGTTTTTTATCAGTATGCTGCTGCTGAGTTTGTGAATTTCCCCTTGGGATTACTAAAGTATCTATCTATCTATCTATCTATCTATCTATCTATCTATCTATCTATCTATCTATCTATCTATCTATCTATCTATCTATCTATCTATCTATCTATCATGTCTTTTATATCTATCTATCTATTTATCTGTCTATCTATCTATCTTATAGGGCCTTTCCTATCTATCTATCTATCTATCTATCTAGTGTCATGCTGGAGAAAAGGCTTGTTTAGAATCAGGTGGCAGGATCCTCGACTTCTCTCACTCTTCCTCCTCGTACCATTCACAACACATTTTTTCTTTTCATAAATTCAGGAAAGAATAAATTTGAAATCTAAATGATGTGAACTCAATGAGAGCTCACTAGGAACTGAAGGCTAAGGACTTTTGCTGGGCCGCTTGTATGTTGTAGATTTAATCTGAAATGGAAACATTTTGCCATGTTTACCTATTAATCTACCCTCAGTAACCCATAATGAAGTTAAAGTATGTTTGCAGAACGATTTGCAAATTTATTGAACATCAAAAAATGAAATTCATTGTCGTATTCAGAGCAAAAGCCTCTTTGGCAGCAATTCCAGATTTGTGTCTCTATAAGCTTTGCACACCTGGATTTGGGCCGTTTATTTCATGTTGTTTTCCTGGCAGATCCTCTCAAGCTCCATTTGATTAGATAGGAAGTGTGTGTAGACCACCATCTTCAGGTCTCTCCACAGATGTTCTGTGGAGTTTAAGTCTGAAACCCTGGACTGGTGGTCTCCATTGAACTACTTCAGTGATTTCTAAGCGAATTGACTGCACCAGTGATGATCAAACTGTGTCATATTAAAGGGAGTGAATACTTGGGCCATTAGTCATTTTGGGGTTTATGTTTGCAGTTAATTTAGAGTACTTGGCAGAGATTTGTTTTCACTTTGTCATTAAAGATTCATGTCACATAAGCCAAATGAACCCCAGAAGTATTCAATGTTGTAGAACAATAAAATGTGAGGACCTCCAAGGGGGTGCAGACTTCTAATAGGCCCTGCAGATGTGTTGTGGAAGTCAAACAAAAGCAGAGTTGATTTTCTGTTACTTGTGTTTTATTTACACTTTACAAGAAAGTTTAATGAACCAACTTTAGCCTTTCAGGAGTTTATCACGTCATGTAATTAGTTGGTGAATTTGAAAGGCATAGCTGTAAACATAATGGCAGAATTACAGGGGAAACAAGAAAGGCAAAATAAATTAAAACCTCCACAAGAGCAGTTTGGTGCCTGCAACTATGAGAACAGCCCCCCTAAAAAATGACTTTAGTCTCAAAATTGCAAAATATCAACACCGCCTGAAGTGAAGAAAAAGTCAAAAATGAGAGGAAACAAATTTCAGAAAGCAACGACTAAATAGCCATTGGCACGTATTTGGAGAGTGCGAGGGACCTTTGATGATCCCATTTAGAGCTCGCCTTTGATTAGTATGGATGGGAGCCTTTTGGACAGTTGTGAAGCCCTATCAATTAAAAGAGGTTGACGTGATAGGAGGGTCTCAAGTGTCAACTCATCTCTTTATTCCCCTTTTTCTTTGGAAGCCTTGCTCAGAGAATGTACCGCAAATTGAGATATCACGGGGGTCTGCTGGAGCCAATCCCAGCCAACACAGGGCACAAGGCAGGAAATAAACCCCAGGCAGGGCGCCAGCCCACCGCAGAAATTGAGATATTGGAGTGTCAAATAAAAAGCCAACTGATTGAAATGCAGTGACTTTAAATCTTTAAAACATCCTAAAAAAACAACTTTAGCGGCTGCTCATTAAGAAAATCCTGAAAAGTGGAAGCCGCTTTTCGTTACGGTGTTATCCCACATAATATGTGCCCAAGGAGCAGGAGATTCATCTTAGGTAGGAAGAGCAGCGCGTTCTGTAAGTCATTCTGACACAAGCAATGAAGATCACTGCAGTTACTCAAATAGCAATGTTAATAAATATAAAGAAATATACAGTGCCCTGCAAATGTATTCATCCCCCCTCGGTGTTCGTCCTGTTTTGTTACATTACAGTCTGGAATTAAAATGGATTTTCATTTGGATTTCATGCAATGGACTTAACACAATAGTCCAAATTGTTGAATTGCATTGAAAATAAAATACTTTGTATAAACATTGTAATGGGTGGCAGGCAAGGGCTGGCATCCCTGCCAGCATGGACTCCCCTCTCTTACCTGGCTGGAAGGCTCAGGTGGCAAACGGGCAGAGAGAGAGAGTGGCAGGTGGAGAGCAGAAGATGCCAGGACAGAAGTGGGTATGCTGGCGTTCCCGGCAGGAATGGACTGAAGAACAATACCCGGCTGGGAGGCCAGTGTGACGGAAGGACAGGGAGAGAAAACCTGTCAGGTCTGTGCTAGATGGCAGCATCCCTACATACATGGACACCTAAAGGGCATGCTGGGACCTGTAGTCCTGTGGGGCAGAATTGTTGGGCTTTGTGGGGGCCTGTAGAGGGATCATCTCTACTTTGTGGGGCTTCCGGTAGGCCATGCGCTAGCACTAGAAGTACTTCAGGGTCTAAAATAAAAGGAGCCGCTCGACTTCATCCAGGTAAGTTGGCTTGGGGTGTGGATGATGGGCAAAGCTTACCTGGGAGGTGTAGAGAAAAACAAGAAAAGAATTGTATTGTATTATTGTGCTTTTGTTGAAGCCTTTTTGAGGTATTTTGTATTATAAATACAGTGGTGTGAAAAACTATTTGCCCCCTTCCTGATTTCTTATTCTTTTGCATGTTTGTCACACAAAATGTTTCTGATCATCAAACACATTTAACCATTAGTCAAATATAACACAAGTAAACACAAAATGCAGTTTTTAAATGATGGTTTTTATTATTTAGGGAGAAAAAAAATCCAAACCTACATGGCCCTATGTGAAAAAGTAATTGCCCCCTGAACCTAATAACTGGTTGGGCCACCCTTAGCAGCAATAACTGCAATCAAGCGTTTGCGATAACTTGCAATGAGTCTTTTACAGCGCTCTGGAGGAATTTTGGCCCACTCATCTTTGCAGAATTGTTGTAATTCAGCTTTATTTGAGGGTTTTCTAGCATGAACCGCCTTTTTAAGGTCATGCCATAGCATCTCAATTGGATTCAGGTCAGGACTTTGACTAGGCCACTCCAAAGTCTTCATTTTGTTGTTCTTCAGCCATTCAGAGGTGGATTTGCTGGTGTGTTTTGGGTCATTGTCCTGTTGCAGCACCCAAGATCGCTTCAGCTTGAGTTGACAAACAGATGGCGGACATTCTCCTTCAGGATTTTTTGGTAGACAGTAGAATTCATGGTTCCATCTATCACAGCAAGCCTTCCAGGTCCTGAAGCAGCAGAACAACCCCAGACCATCACACTACCACCACCATATTTTACTGTTGGTATGATGTTCTTTTTCTGAAATGCTGTGTTCCTTTTACGCCAGATGTAACGGGACATTTGCCTTCCAAAAAGTTCAACTTTTGTCTCATCAGTCCACAAGGTATTTTCCCAAAAGTCTTGGCAATCATTGAGATGTTTCTTAGCAAAATTGAGACGAGCCCTAATGTTTTTTGCTTAACAGTGGTTTGCGTCTTGGAAATCTGCTATGCAGGCCGTTTTTACCCAGTCTCTTTCTTATGGTGGAGTCGTGAACACTGACCTTAATTGAGGCAAGTGAGGCCTGCAGTTCTTTATTCGTTGTCCTGGGGTCTTTTGTGACCTCTCGGATGAGTCGTCTCTGTGCTCTTGGGGTAATTTTGGTCGGCCGGCCACTCCTGGGAAGGTTCACCACTGTTTCATGTTTTTGCCATTTGTGGATAATGGCTCTCACTGTGGTTCGCTGGAGTCCCAAAGCTTTAGAAATGGCTTTATAACCTTTACCAGACTGATAGATCTCAATTACTTCTGTTCTCATTTGTTCCTGAATTTCTTTGGATCTTGGCATGATGTCTAGCTTTTGAGGTGCTTTTGGTCTACTTCTCTGTGTCAGGCAGCTCCTATTTAAGTGATTTCTTGATTGAAACAGGTGTGGCAGTAATCAGGCCTGGGGGTGGCTACGGAAATTGAACTCAGGTGTGATACACCACATTTAGGTTATTTTTTAACAAGGGGGCAATTACTTTTTCACACAAGGTCATGTAGGTTTGGATTTTTTTTTCTCCCTAAATAATAAAAACCATCATTTAAAAACTGCATGTTGTGTTTACTTGTGTTTATATTTGACTAATGGTTAAATGTGTTTGATGATCAGAAACATTTTGTGTGACAAACATGCAAAAGAATAAGAAATCAGGAAGGGGGCAAATAGTTTTTCACACCACTGTATGTGTGTTTGCACCCTAGACTTGTGTCTGTGCAGTTGAGTTTGGGTGCTGCAATGCCTGGACACAATATAAAAAATCTAAATAAAAAAAACTAGCCAACTACACCGCATAATCAGGCCGCTTTTTAAATGATTTTTAAGCACAGAGGAAAAAATAAACATCTGAAAAATCCGTAATTTAATAAACCACCAAGAAAAGTAACATTGCAACAATGCACGCTATGAACCAATATACAATTGTCCGTGACTGAAAACCGGAGGAGCGCCGTCGCGCTTTCTCCTTCCAAAGCGGGGACGGGTTGAACGGGCGCCGTTCAGTACGCACTGCCCACTTATGTGCCCGCCCCAACTCCCTACCTGAGTCGCTGCCTGTGTACAGTCCACACGCACCTGTGAGTCACGTTGACTGTTAATTTTCCAAACACCGCCTCAGTCGGTTTCCACGTTGATTTTTCATTGTTCTTTGCTGTTCCGGCTGCTTTTTTTTATACAGGTATGTAATCCACCAAGTCACCCGACCATGGGGGGCTTTAAAAAGGGCAGGGACGTAATCAGTGCGAGCGTATGACCCGCACGTACTGGGAATTTGTCGTTCGTGGAGAACAATTGGAAGCCACGGTCTCCATCACGAATGGGGTTCAACGGCTTACGCACGGCTTACCCACGCCGGGTAGACACACGTTGATCCATTCAGTGTAGCGCGCGTGCAGTACCGGACATACAAGTGCATCACAGACCTGTTAATGCTCAATCTCACGTAGCTGAAAGCCACTTGTCCCTCTAAGAATTTGGACGCCGACCGCTGTTGGGTCGTGTAACTATTTAGCAGGCGGGAGTCTCGTTCGTTTTCGGAAATAACCAGCCAAATCGCTCCATTAACTACGAACTGCCATGCACCACCACCCACAGAATCGAGAAAGAGCTATCAATCTGTCAATCCTGTCCGTGTCCGGGCCGGGTGAGGTTTCCTGTGTTGAGTCAAATGAAGTGAAAGGCTCCACACCTGGTGGTGCCCTTCCATCAATTCCTTTAAGTTTCAGCTTTGTAACCATACTCCCCCCTGAACCCAAAGACTTTGGTTACCCGGTTGGCTGCCCTGTTGCAGGGCCTGCATTGGTGAAGCAGGTGAGACGGTAATGAAACAGAGGCACAGGGCTTATTGGTTTTTAAAGACTGCTTCCTTCATTGGGTTTTAACCAATGCACGGAACGAACCAACACACAATCGTCCGTGTGGCGCGGAGGGTGGAACGGGAGGAGAGGAGAAGGACATCCACTCTGCTGCCTCCGTCATGCTAGTCTGCTGATTTCTCGTTCAGTATGCACTGCCTGCTCATGTGCCCACCTTCAACTTGTCACTCGAGTCGTTGTCGTCTTTGTACAGTCCTGGGGCCTCATGTATAACGGCGTGCGTAGAACTCGCACTATAACATGGCGTAAGCACAAAAGCCGAAATGTGTTTACGCACAGAAAAATCCAGATGCAGGAATCTGTGCGTACTCAACTTTCACGCTTCTTCCGCTACATAAATCCCGATCAACGCGGAAAACTAACGCCGCACGCGCATTATGTAACGCCCCAAATCCTCCCAGAATTACGCCTATTTGAATATGCAAATCAATATAAATCGCCCTTAAGCGCAGCCTTCTGTGAAAAGACAATGGGAAAAGCACGGGGAAAATATAAGAATTTCAGCGAATACCAAGTGGAGGCAAAGGAAAAACATACAATTTGTTCAAATAAGCCGTGGCATAATCAACAAAAGGAAGTTGATCAAGTGACATAGCGTGTTGGAGAAACTTGAAAGCTCACATTCACAAATCGCACAGTGCCGGAAATAAAAAAGAAGTCACGTATCAAAGTCGCCGTGAAAAGCCGAGTTGTAGCCCAGTGTCTGAGTGTCATATGAAAGCTTATTAGGGTACAGAGAAAAAAAGGCACACGGTGGGGAAAAAGCACGAAATGTCAACTTCATTCTCGACATTTCCACTTTAATCACGTAGTTTATTGTGTCATTAAAGTAGAACATCATAAACTTCATCTTAATATCGTTTAATTAACCAGTTTCTCAAATCACATCATAATTAAAGTAGCACGTTAAATGCTTTGTTTTGTATTTGATCTTCTATGTGCCTATGTGTGTGAATCACTACTTGCTTCTTAAACCGGCTCTCTTCCTCCAACTGGACACAGAGTCCATTACATTCGTGATATTACAGCTCTCTGAATAACTAAAATACTGAGATGTATACATGATATCATTTTCATGATGATAGGAGTTAAAGCACGTTATTAAACGTGTTTCACTTCGATGAAATAATTTATTGCAGCAGTACTCAGGGGCGGCTCTAGGCTTGTGGTGGCACTGGGCAGAGGAAGAATCGGTGGCTCCTTCGACAGCCCGTCAGTAAGGTAGCTTATGCACGGTGGATGGCCACGTCCGTTGCAGACACTGCATAGCCGCCTCGTGCTCATGACACAAGCATTTAACTTTTGCCGAAATTTGTCGCTGTGTTTTTAGCTGTGTTGTTATTTTCTGTTTCTGTTTTATATTCAGTATATATTGGCGAAGCCGTCACTGCGGTCCTTGCTTTTCTTTCCCCAAGTAACCGATCGCCACACAATCAGCTCTCTAATAGAAGTTAAGCCATCTGTAAGCTTAGCGCCGATTCTTCAAAACGTTTAAAGAACATTGAAATATCTTCGTAGTACATGTTTAATTATTCTATCCTTAACGACACTCCCAGTGAAGAATATAGATTATTTAAATGAAGTTAAAGTTTTATCTGTATAATTTAATAAACATATTTTGCTGAATTTCACCTTATAAATGATATCGTTTCTGTTTCTGAACCGCGAGGTCCGTACAGGAAAGGCTTTAAAACATTTTGCAGTGGCTGAGACAGCGTGTCCTTAATGCCGTATACCGATAATTCTCTTTCCGATCAGCTGCTGCTGTGATTCTCACTCAGATACAGTGATATAAATACTCCGAGTCGTGCAGTGAGAGTAATATGGAAAAAGATGATCCGCTGTGGCAACTCCTAACGGGAGGAGCTGAAAGAAGAAGAAGAAGAAGTGAGAGTAACAACGCTAAAGCAGTTATGGTATTTGGAATACTATGGCTGTTCCCTCTACCATTATATTGTTACAAGTTAATTACAATCAGATGCGTTACACTAATAAACAATATGCGGTTAGTTTCGGTGTATTTATAAAGCCGCATCAGGAAAATAAGGTGTAACCACACAGGAACAGTAGCACTGCTTTGACACTGTGTGCCACCACTCTGCAAAACCGAGCGGAGAACTTGCGTCCGACAAGGTATGAGGTACTGTGGAAAAGTGTGTGGATTTACGCCAAGTGTAGGTTTTATACATCGCGATTTGAACGTGGAAAAGTTCTTACGCAACGTTTCTGTGCGTGCGCACCGTTTATACATGAGGCCCCAGATGCACCTGTGACTCACGTAGACTTTTCATTGCTCTGTGCGGTTTTGGCTGCCTTTCTATATATAATCCACCAAGACACCTGAACACAGTGGTTAGGGGTGTGTACAAAGTGCAGGAGCATCTAAGAAGACGCATGTTTGTCGCAGATGTGAATTGCTGTTTGTAGCATGTAAAACAGTTTGCTATGGTGCACGCGGTCGTGCATCGTAACCGAAAACTCAGTTTTTACAGACTGCTCACTTCATTGTGTTTTAACCTCACTTGTAAAGGAACGTTTTAAGGATCCCATGTGATACCCCTCGCAAACAGTTTTACACGCCGCATATGGCGATTCATCTCCACGAGAAACACGCCTCTATGAACAGTCAACGTGGGTAGGAGCTGCATGTGACCTCTACGACAGACGAATATAAATGACGCCGGTTATGCTGTGTCGTCGCGTCCGAGTTGGTGGGCGTGGCTCTGTGAGTTGTCGTCGTATCCAATGGTCTTGGAGTTGGTGGGCATTGTTCCTTCCTGCGTGCGCCATAGGTGTCTCACTTGTTGGCGGCTTAGTGAATCCACGCCCCTTCCGGCGTGCTTTCCATGGTCGTCTTGCCTTAGTGAATTATATATATAGATGAGTAAAACACTGAAATGTTGCAAGTGCGTATGTGTTCACCCTGTGTGCTATTAAGGTCTGGTTCCACCATTTCACTCCAGAAGTCACATCATTAGTTGATGGGCGTCCACCTGTGTGTAATCAAAGGGTCACATGACCTGTCACATGATGTCTGACCCGCTATGAAAGGCCCCTGACTTGGAAAACACCACAAGGCAAACAACGTGAAGACCAAGGAGCACTGCAGACAGGTTAGAGACACAAGCTGAGGAAAAGTGGAGACCAGGATGAGTTAAAAAGAAAAAGTATCTCAGACTTTAAATATCCCACAGAGCACCGTGAAGAAATCCATTATAACAAAATGGAAAGACTATGGCACCACGATAAACCTGACAAGAAAAGAAACTCACAGACCAGGCGAGGAGGGCATTAACCAGAGATGTAACAAAGATACAAATACAATAACACTTGAAGGAGCTGGAAAGATCCAAGAGGAGGTGGCAGTGTCTGGCCATAGGACCACTTTAAGTTGTACACTTCATGTATGGTGGGCTTTATGGAAGAGTGACCAGAAAAAAAGCCACTGCTTAAAGAAAAAAATAAGAAAACGTGAATAAGAAAATGACAGACTCCTCAGATACATGGAAGAAGGTTCCCAGGTCAGCTGAAATGAAAACTGAACTTTTTGGTCATCATGGGAAACACAAACCTGACACTTCCCAAAACTTCCAGCACATCATCCTCACAGTCAAACATGGCGGTGGCAGCATCAAGAAAACTGGTCAGGATGGAAGGAAAGATGGATAGCACTAAATACAAGGGCAGCTCTTGAGGAAAACCTGCTTCAGTCTGCCAGAGATTTGAGACAGAGATGAAAGCTCACCTTCCAGCAGGACAGTGAGTGACCCTAAATATCCCACTAAAGCTACACTGGAGGGGTTTAACAATGAAATGTCAAAGCCCTCACCTCAATCCAACGGAGAATCAATGGCAGGACTTGAAGATGGCCAAACAATTAAAATGAATGCAAAAGAAGTTCATTAGCAGCAAAAATAGTGCACCAATTAAGAAAAGGGTTACAACGAAAACCTGCAGCCACTGCTGCCCTCTAGGACCGGAGTTGGGGACCCCTGCTTTATAAGTTCATTTGTGGCTGCAAGGTGGAGAGGATCATTTAGAGAAATATAAGAAGAAGGGTGAAGGTGCATGAGGTATGCCAGGCTAAGAGGTGCCTGATGGCTGAGCTGTTGGTTGATGTTAAAGAGACGCTTGAGGCTCCTGAGAACCAAAAACAGCGCCTGAGACCTTTTTATGAGGAGTTGAATTTATGACGGGCTCAACCAGAGTCCAGTATCGTTTTATTTTAAGGCTGCTGATACCCTTTACATGAATTAAAAGTGACTGCGTACATATATCAGGGTAAGAGCCTCTGTGTTTTACATACTGTATTCAGTTTTTCTTCTTTGCATTTTCATAATTAGATTTTTTTTTTCTTTGTCTCTTTGTTTTGAACATCTGCCTCTCTTGTGCCTCTCTTATTACCCCCTCAGTCCTCGTTGGTCCCAAACTACTAGCAGGCCTGTGACGCTCCACCCTGTATTAATGAAGAGGACCCATCAGGGAGCCAGAAGCCGACCAAATGCAGCTCCCCATCTTGCTGTCATCACCCGCCAATGGAGACTGAATGACGCCTGTACGTTTCATTGCCTTCTTTCCGGCCTGGATATGTAGTATGTATAAATGAATTATATGTTGTATTTGTTGGGGCAAAAATTACATTCTAAAGCATATTAAACACATATATATATATCTCTTTTTGTAGCACATTGCTCTCATCTGATTATTTCTGTCATGGTTACCAAAGGGATGGGTATGGCTCTAGTCCAGCATTTCTTAACCTTTAAGTATTTGCGACCTGAGTTTTCATAACAGTTTTAATCGCGCCCCCCCCCCATAGCGTTTTTTTGAAACCCTAATAAAATGTATTCCTATATTTTTTGCTGCCGATACACCGCTACAAGTTTTATTATACCTACTTAACTTTAATCAACATTTATCTAACTCTGTATTTATTTTTCTAGTATCAGAATGTAGTTTAAGTTAATTTGTTTTGGTTTCAATAGATGTATTTTTCATATTTTCGATTCTTGTTTTCTTTTTTCACATCTTCGCGCCCCTTTTTTTGTTACTTAGGGGGCACACCCCACAGGTTGAGAACCACCGCTCTACAGTAGTCTGTTCTGCATCAAGAAATGACACAATCCCCGGATATGAGCGCCCCCTGCTGGATACAAGGACCGATGCTCCATCGGTCCAGATCTGCCACTCTGCGGACACAATGTCTGCATCAGTGATAGGATATCAGATTATGAGCAGCCAGGTCTACCTGGCATTTTTTGAATGACCTTCCGGGATATTAATTTTACCTTTATTCTTTATTTTATCAGTTACCTGCACAATGTATTATGTCTGGAGCATACATATAAGGAAAGCGGAAGACGCGCAGGGAGAGTGCCAGCTGTGTCGGGGGGACCCCTGCCTCTCGCTCTTTTGCTGCTGTATTCATCTCTAAATGGCCTTTACTAGATCGGCTCCCACTGTTTCCTTTCAGCGTGTGTCTTAAAAAGGCATCGGCTATATCCATTCTGAAGAGTAAGAGAGTGCACAGCCATAAAGGCGGGCACAGCGCCAGCGCCTGTGCTTGGCAACAAAAACAAAAATGCTGTTTCTGGGTAAAATCCTGTCCCTGACCTGCTGCTGTCAGAACACATTTATCATTTGATGTCATCTTAAGCTTCCCAGTTAGTCCAAATGGCCGGTCTCTGATGTGGTTGGGTTCCTACTGAATGTTGTTATTGGAGCTACACTGAGTTGCCAGTTTATTTAGTACACCGCCCACCTTGGCACAAATTCTACATCTCCAGCATGCGATAGCAGTGTTTTACTTTATACTTTCTCGATGAACACAAATAACGAATTCTCTCACTCGTAAATGCCAAGTGGAGAGCCCATCCTTGGGCCAGTCCTGTAGTTAACCTCAGAAGTTAAGATAGCAATCTGTAAGTGAAATAACGGGAAGGCTACTGGGACAGGTAATGCACCCTCAGAGACTTGAAGAGACATTGAGACGTGGCGGTGCTGAACTCCTTTTCAACTGGATTTGATACGATGGCGAGGTATGCCAAGCCTGGACAGCCAGTGTCACAGTAGCAATTTGGAAGGGCAAGTGAGACATCAGCAAATGCATCAACTATCAACCTCTCCATCTCCATCAATGGCCACCTTCATGATATCGTTAGCACCTCCATGCCGGTTTGTCAAGGAATGTGGAACAACAGCCACCCGGCTGCTTATGGAAAGGCAGTGTAAGAAGAATAAACAGATCCACATGTCCTTCCCATTCGATCAGGTCCCACACAACGTTATTCGGTGGGCCCTTGTGACAGTGTGGGTCCTGCTCCATCTTCTCTCTTCATGTTTTGTGAGCCTCTTTAACCCAACACCATCGATACTCATGACCGGGAGGAGCTGGACAAATGAGGACACCACATGAAGCAAAGGGGAAGGTGCAAAGTGCAAAAGTGCTTTGTCACACAGGTGCGAATGGGAGGCAGCTAATGGGCCTGAATAGCGATAATGCCACGTCAGACCAGGGGGTGGCAAGGTGCACTGACTTTCTCTCTCAATCCTCTGCAGGCCGTTCATAGGAAATCTTACTGGGTTCCAACGCCCATGATGACGTCACTTCCATTTTTTTTCTGCGCTTCCGTGGTGACATCACTTCCGTTTTTTTTTGTGGGTGGCTCTGATGACATCACTTCAGGTTTTGACCTTTAAACCCGCCATCTTTACTCATTTGAATCACTTCTGTTTCGGATTTGAACCTGAACACAACTCCTCAAAACACAGCCAACTGCAGCCAGGGCGTATTATACGAGTGGCTGCCCCAAACCTTTTCCTATATCTCTTGTCAATTCTTATCACAGCTTTTATTAAAAATAAATCAAAAACAGTGTTCAAAATAAATAGTGCAGTGCCCAAAGTGCCATAAATAAATCATGCATAAAATCATGGAGGTTAAAATCCCAACGCAAATCCTTTCAAACCAAGGCAGGAAGTTGTCCTTTTAAAAAAAAAACCCGGTGCCTTCTCCCTTGTAACTGGCGGCTCCCCTGCTTATCCCATATGGGCCTTAGAGCAGAGGAGTCGCCCTATCAGCAGGTGCAGCTGACCTTCAACTGGTCCGGTTGCCTTCTGTCCCCTGGCTATGTACAGCTCCCTCACCGGACCGAGACTCGGGTCCCCAGCGACCAAGACCCTCACACTGGGGCTCTCCCTCCCAAGTCTACTCGACTCCCGCTGCCTTCCACAGCCTTACGTGGCAAGCCAGTCAACCTCCTGGTCTCTCCTGCTCTTTGAAACTACTCAACATGAGCAACCGCTTACAACTGCCCCCGAGCTAAGGGCTAAGCTGGTGCCAAGGGTACGTGTGGCATGTGAATCCCCAGGCATCACACAGGTGATTAATACTGCAACAGGACAGCAGCCTGCACCATTACTTGCTGGAGGGTACCTGGCGGCACACAGGTGAAGGCTGTTCTAGGGAGGGGGAGGGAACAAAGGACAGGTGCCAGCTGCCATATCGCCAGAGAGTTACTGTCCACACTCGAGGAGCCTGCAGTAAAATATTTATTGTCGCCCCTTGGAGAAGTCAGCACCTGAGCTTATTCTTATTTTTCTGACATTTTATTGCATATTTCATTAGCCTCCTCCAAGGAGCGAGACCAACAGGCATACAATACCCCCAGTTGAGTACTTGAAGGGGGCAGCGAGCTAACATCAGCACTGGACTGACCTCACTTATAGATCCCGTGTCCCTGCAGTTCAGAGAAGGCCCTTCATGCCAACAGCTGCCATTTGACAGTCACTCGGTCGTGCCACATTAATGAAGTGCATTTCAAGAGGCTCTCACCACGATAAGGAATGTCAGTCTTTTCATGCATGTCATCCTGGAACAATTGCTATTACAAAGTCAAACACAAATGAAGCACACGGCCAATCAGACGAAGATGTCACATGACGAAGCCCATCCTTTCATCCATTCTCTGCCACTTATTCAGATCGGGGTTGCGGTGGCAGCAGGCGAAACAAAGACTCCCAGATGGCCCTTTTCTCTGCAGTCTCCTCCACTGACTCTGAGGGGATACCGAGGTGTTACCAGGCCAGCTGAGAGATACGATATCATCTTTCCAGCATGTTCTTGGTCTGCCCCAAGGGTCCTCCTGGCTGGACATCCCCAAAATCCTTTCAAAGGGAGGCATCTTAATGAAATGCCCAAATTGCCTCTACTGGCTCCTTTCGATGTGGAGAATCACTGCTTCTACTTTGAGCTCATCCTAAATGTCTGTGCTTCTTGTCTTATCTCTAAGGCTGAGACCAGACACCCTGTGAAGGAAGCTCATTTCTGACACTGGTATTCACAGTCTTGTTCTTTCGGGTCACTACCTACAGCTTGTGACATTGGTGACTGTAGGAACATAGATAGAGTGGTAAATCGAGGACTTTGCCCTTCAGTTCAGCTCTTGTTTAATCACAACTGTCCAGTACAAGACTGTGGACACGGCTCTGATCCGACTGTCAATCCCCCACTTCCTTCTGTCCTCACTCGTGAACAAGACCCTAGAGACAGCACCTCATCCCAAACCTGGAGAAAAAACTCTACTCTAAAAAACAAAACCTGGAATGAAAGTCTTGGACACTGAGGTTAAGGTTAGGGTGGGTGATAGGGGGTATTTGTGGCAGTCCTGCCCACCTTAAACAACACAAAACCTTTATTAGCACGGAATAACAACAGGTAGATAGATAGATACTTTATTAATCCCAAGGGGAAATTCACAAATAGACGTAGATGTCTATCGGTAGACGGGAACATGGCAACAACACAAAGTACAAATAACTGAAAAACAACAACTGGCGGCCATTCTAGGCCTGCCTGAAGACCTTACTCATTATTTATTTGGTGGAGCGGCCAGTCCACTTGCCCACCACTCAATTGCAAAAAAAAAAAACACTTCCCATTTCTATAGCAAGCCGAATTAACATTTAGAGATATCTCAAAATGAATTTTAAGATATCTGGAAATGCATTTTAGATATCTCAAACTGAATTATAGATATCTAAAAAAAAATGCATCTATTTTAAGATATCTAAAAAGCATTTTATAATATCTCAAATAGATTTCAAGATTTCTTGAAATGATATGCTGTACATTTTGAGATATCTGAAATGCATTTAAAGATATCTTAAATGCAATTTGAGATATCTCGAAATAACTTCCTGTAAAATTTGCTGTTCTTTGAATTTGAGATATCTTAAAATGAGTGGGAAGTTAACTTAGGATATACCGAAATATAATTAAGATATCTCAAAACGCATTTAAGATAACTTAAAATTCACTGTTGTTTGAGATATCTAAAATTAATTTCATGATATCTTAAAATGGGTCTCTGCTCCATTTCAGATATCTCACCATGTATTTCAAGATATTTCAAATTGTATTTAAAGATATCTAAAATGCATGTTAAGATATCTTTAAAAGGACACTCAATTATTTCAAGATATCTCAATAGCATTTTCAGATATCTACAATAAAATTTAAGATATCTGAAATACATTTCCAGATATCTCAAAACAGCTTCCTGTCCATTTTCAGATATCTCAAAATCACTTCCTGTTCATTTCCAGTCCCATTGAATTAAGTTTTACAGGAAATGATTTTGAGATAGGGCGGCACGGTGGCGCAGTGGTAGCGCTGCTGCCTCGCAGTTAGGAGACCCAGGTTCGCTTCCCGGGTCCTCCCTGCGTGGAGTTTGCATGTTCTCCCCGTGTCTGCGTGGGTTTCCTCCGGGCGCTCCGGTTTCCTCCCGCAATCCAAAGACATGCAGGTTAGGTGGATTGGCGATTCTAAATTGGCCCTAGTGTGTGCTTGGTGTTTGTGTGTGTCCTGTGGTGGGTTGGCACCGTGCCCAGGATTGGTTCCTGCCTTGTGCCCTGTGTTGGCTGGGATTGGCTCCAGCAGACCCCCGTGACCCTGTATTCGGATTCAGCGGGTTAGAAAATGGATGGATGGATGGATTTTGAGATATCTTGAAATGCATGAAAGGTCAATTTAAGATATCTGAAAAGTCACTTGAGATATCTTGAAATGTATTGCAGATATCTTAAAATGTGAAGAAAAGAAATCTCATCTGAATAGAAACACATGGAAACCAACTTGGAGTTTGCATAAAGTCACCTAAGGGATTTTCTGACTGTGAGAAACAAGATTCTCTATTGTGATGAAACCAAGATTAGCGTCATGTCTGGAGGAAACCAGGCACCTCTCATCATCACCTGTGCAATACCACTCCAACAAATTTTTTGCAGCTCTCAAATGAAGTTTCTGATGGCTGTAGCCATGTTGTTTATGACAATAATGCCTGTTGACTGTGATGGTGGTATCACACATTTTGTGACATAGGCGTGATCTGTGACGCCATGGTGTCATTCTGTATCAAAGCTACATAGGCTGAAAGAAAACTTCTGGTTGTCCTTGTTTCTGGTCATCGCCTCAACATTGCATAGAAATTTAGAGTGCTTGCAGAAGCTATGCAGGCACTACGGGTGACAGGCCAAGCTTGAAGGACCCCACTTGGTAGGACTTTCCTGCTAGCAAGCGTTAATGTTATGTCATCGTGACATGAGAGGTAGTGATGCTGTATTTTAGCTGGAAATTATTTGCTTTTAAATGACTGCTGCAAACTGAGGAGAAAGAGAATCGAGTCAGGCATAGTTGTCAGAACTTATGGAAGATGCCAAGGCGAGCCAACCCAGAAGACAGCTAAATGGAAAAACACCTATAGAGGAAAGGCTTTTGTTCAAGGCTCAGCTGTTTTCAGGTTGATCCCGTTGGGTGAGCTGAACTGGTTTTCTTTATATTGGGACAGCACTGAGATAAATCTATGCATTTTCTGTCCATTCTCTGAGCTCAAGACCACCTAAGACAATAGAACTATACATTCAACCCTTATATCATCAAACTGCAATTAGTCGTTTTTTTCATTCTCCCTCTTGTTTCTCTGCGTATGCATGCTCCATATAGTGGAAATTTCAATATCTTGTTTGGGAGGGCAGATGTCCATTGAGAAAGGGGGTTACTTATAGCGTACACAGATATACACATATGTGGTTGTGTCTTTATCATGCATGTTAAACATATTCCACTTTTCTCCTAATTAACTGCTCTGTCTGCCGGTGTTGTGCGATTAGTGAGAACAAGGAAAGGGTTCAAGGACTGCTATAGTTTGATACTGGTGACTCCAGTCCCTGGATCATAAAAGCACAGCTATCCAGAAGGAGATGTCACATTCATTGACTGATACAACAAAGACGGAGCTTCTCCGTGCCTTGACCCTACGTGTTATAAAGAAAAACTATTGAAGCAAATGTGGATGACCGGGTTGGCACTGCAAGATTTATCTCATGTCATGAGTTGTCATTCCTTCAGATGACCACAAGTGGCGTAGTCAGCAGGATCTATGAACAGGTGAGTATAGTGGAACAGGTGAGTATAGTGGAACTGGTTCATCAACTTGCTAATCAGGGCAAAACAGCAAACAGAGTTGCTTGACGCAGAGATACGCCAGGAGGCAGCAGAGGTCCAACAGCTCAGTATCGGCCAGGGGCCTGTGCAACTACTTATATTGACGTGCCTGCAGACCGACACAGAGACTTATTTACTCACATTTGAGTGTACGGCCATGCACCAATGATGGCTACAATGCAAATGGGCCCACCTGCTGGCACCCTTCTGAACATCACCCATACCCCTAATGGGCAATGAAGTAAACCTGTCGCTCCTTTTACAGACCGATTGTTACAACAATTTTTAAGATGGCAGCACACCGCATTGCTTTATCTCTACAGTAGACTGAAAACATAACACATGAAGAATTTTATCGTTAGTAACAGGAAAGTGTGGTGAAGCAAGTACAGTGGTGTAGCTTGAGATTGTGCCGCTTGGGGCAGAGTGGTGCTTCCATTTGCCCCCCTCCAACATATCTGAATATGTTAACCTATTTAAAAAGACAATTAAAATGACGTATTGAGAAAAATTAAGATACATTTTGCATAGATTTATTCATATATAGAGAAACAGCAATCATTTTTCTCATATAATTATTTACAAGCATTAACCAGACAAGAATATAGAATAGACACACTGATAAGCCATGTTCTAATTATTAGTTTAATATAATTACACTGAGAAAACCAGAACCAGTGTAGTGTACAAGTGATAAGTGAGGATGTTTTCTGAGTAAGAATGCATTTGGCTTAAAAATGAAACGAAATTATAAATTGTACATTATTTGTTTATCTTCCTAGAAATTATTATCAGTGTAATGTTTATGTTGATTTTTTTTATTGCCTCGTAAATTTCAACTACTGTGTCTAATTCTGTCACAGAAGGACAATCTGAAAATAATTTTGAAACATTTGTGGAAAAACTTTAGAACTTTACTTTTTTCATTGATGAGTGATAGTTTTCCGAACCCTGCTGCTTACACACAAATTGAACTGAGCCTTTTGGCCAATAATCCTACCCCTAAAAAATGTGCCACCCACTTCACCCGCCCCTAGCTACACCACAGAGCGAGTATGGGGCCTGTGGTGGTGCGGGTTTTGAGAATGAAAATCAGTACATCTCAGTGGGTGAGCGCTGCAGTGAAGCTGTGCAGCCACTGGGTGTTCAATGGAAAGGTGGGTTGATTGCTTGTTAACATGCAAGGAGGGATCAGCTCATACATTCCCCACTAACACTCTGTGAGTCATTAAATAAAGCATCTGCACCACAAAGTACGGGACGAGAGAACTGAAAATGAATGGAAAATGAAGAAAGAACTTGAGGAAGATAAAGAGAAAGCACAGAATTATCTGGGATCTAGTGTTGTGAGAAGATGGTGAAGTGGTCAGGAGAAACACCACAGAGGAATGTGGGGAGAGGCCCTCCAGAGATGGACCAGATAACTTCTACTTCAGGAGCAGTCGGAGCTAAAAGGGATCTTGTGGACACCATTTGAGGCAGGAGAGCGATGAAGTCAGGCTCAGCACATCCCAGTGGACACTGAGGGAAGATGACCAGGACGGGAGTCAGAAGTGGACCACCATGCTACGGTCTCAGCCCTACTTAGCATACCTCGAAAATGGGTGAGCAGGGTGAGACGCGAGTGAGAGAGTGAGAGGGGGAGCACTGGGAAGGAGATCAAGGTGATTCTGACTTTGGTTTTAATGCAGTGGTTCTCAACCTGTGGGGCAGGCCCCTCTAGGGGGGCGTGAAGTAACAAAAAGGGGGGCGTGAAGATGTGAAAAAAGAAAACAAGAATCAAAAATATGAAAAAAAATCTGTTGAAACCAAAACAAATTAACTTAAACTACATTCTGATACTAGAACAATAAATATAGAGCTGGATTAATGTTGATAAAAGTTAATTAGGTATAATAAAATATGCATCTACATTTTAAAAAAATGTTAGGGGGGGCGCGATTAAAACTGTTATGAAAACTCGGGTCGCAAATACTTAAAGGTTGAGAAACGCTGGTTTAATGGATTAATTAGTAGTATTAGGGTGATGTACCGTGTTAGCCTCTTATGTTTCAACCAGCAGTTCTCCCCTGGCTGAGGTTCAAAGTGGTTTTTCTTGTTTGTTTTGTGTTATTTTATGCCATTTGTTTGTATTAATGTTTATTTTGCTTATTATGTACATTTTTCTTTGTGTTCCTTTGTAAATGAATGTGACTTTGCTTATGTCCTTTGTGTTTTGTGAGTGGCTCCAATCACCGGCAGGAACGGCCCTCCACCCTATTTAAGGGAGACCCTCCCATAGCTCCTGGCGGTACATTGCGAATGCGCCAGTGATTGGAGAATTACTTGTGTTACTACTATTGCTATTGCCTTGTGTTTTCTGAATTTTTTGACTTCCATTTTGTATTTTTCTGACTCTAATTATTGATATTTTTAAACCTCTGCTGTGTTTCATGATGGCAACTTTTGACTACTGTATTGGGACTTCATTCACTTTGGATTGCCTTGCCTTTTCAGACAATTCCTGGTGCTCTGTGGAGCTTTGTTCATTGCAGAGCCCTTTGAAAAGAAGCTTTTTATTTTATAAAGGTTTGTCTCAGCCCTTTGGGGTTCTATTTGGGGTTTTTGTTGGTGTCTTCCCCTACTAGTGGGCAACTTTAGAATGTGCTTTCGGAACTCCCTCAGATTACCACACAGCCATTATGGATGTAGTGAGAAGTTAAGCAAAATGAAAACTTTTATTGGCTAGTTGAACAAATTACAATATGCAAGATTTCAAGGCAAAGCAGGCCCCTTCGTCTGGCAGGTTGTAGTACAGAAACTGGAGTTCCCTGTGTTTATATGGACAATACACTAGGAAAGAAACAACATCTGAAACCCTTTAAGTGGCTCATCTTCAATGGCAAAAATGAACAGACCTTTCCAGCCTAAGATTCGTTTAGCAGGAGAAGAGAACAATGTCTAGTCAAGACCTTTTGATGAGATAACTGTCCAGCAGAGTCTTTTGAAGTTTTTGATGAGTTTTCCTTACATTGCGGATCTGCAGTCAAATGCACTTTCTCAGTCAGCGAGATGTAAATAGTCCTCATATCTGGCCATAAAACTCTCATCTCTCTATTGAGACCATGTTGTAACGTCTTACATGTTAGCATCAGTTTAACTTCCCATTCATTTCTCTCCTGCTGTGTCTTGAAGTTGCCCATAAGCCCTGTGGCTTTAAACTTTCACACACGTGCGCATGGGAGGCAGCTGAAGGGCTTGAGTAAAGGAAATTCCAAATCATACCGGGATGTGGCAGAGTGCATTGACTCTTTTTCTCCCTTTCCTGCAGACCATTCACGGGAGATTCCACCTGGCCCACTTGACATCACTTCTGGGACGGAAGAAGACCTTGCCGGCTCCGGCCCCTGTGTTGTCACGTCGAGCCTATGGCTGAAGACCCTCATGAGCCTGACCCCTTTGATCTCACTTCTTGTCTTCCCCTTTAAAAGCCTTCACCTTTTCCTTATTCCCTCAGTTCTGTTTTGGACTGTTTTGTGCCCAGCAGTGATATCATTTAAACGATTATTTGCAGCAAGGAAACTAATTATATGGGTGGCTGCCCCAAACCTTGCTATGGCTCTTTGTGGCTTTTGTGACAACTCCTTCTCACAGAACTCCTACAGGAACAGCCCTATTGCAATGCTTAATGTAGAACCCGTGTAAATTCATTCTTTGGCCGAGTGTTTGTCCAGTTTCTCCCTCACAGAGTGCAGTGTTTGGGACATTTCATGTGCAAAATTAGGTAGGAAATCATCCCTTTATGTGATGTTGTTGTTGGCAGTGTGGTATAACTACATGATCTGTTTTATAAATGTGAGCACAGGGTAACACATCTGTTTTGTCTCCCTTAGAGTTCTTTAATACTCGACTTTCCCCTTTTGTGTTCTTTATTGTGTATCCTTTGTTAGAAGGCCTCAAATCCCATAGATTTACCACTGTTTATAAGGTATTGTACTTTATAACGTCTCCCCACTTTCCCTTCTACATCTATAACTTCAGGCAGTTACATAGAGTAAAAGACAGGTAGGAGTTAAGTTACGACTTTAAATAATACTAGCCAACCCGCAGCGTACCATACGCCGCATAATCAGGTCGGTTTTTTAATGATTTTTAAGCACAGGGAGAAAATTAACATTTGAAAAATCGGTAATGTAATAAATCAGCAAGAAAAGCAACATTGTAACAATGCACGGAATGAACCAAAACACACAATTGTCTGTGACTGAAAACTGACGGACCGCCTTCACGCCTTCTCCTCCCAGACGGAGGGATGGGGGTGGATGGCGTTCAGGCACGGAGGATGGAACGGGAGGAGAGGGGAAGGACATCCACTCCGCTCCCTCCGTCATGCTAGTCTGCTGATTTCTCGTTCAGTATGCACTGCCTGCTCATGTGCCCACCTCCAACTGGTCACTTGAGTCGTTGTCGTCTGTGCACAGTCCAGATGCACCTGTGACTCACGTAGACGTTTCATTGCTCTGGGCGGTTTTGACTGCTTTTCTATATATAATCTACCAAGACACCCAACCACGGTAGTAGCGAGGTGGGAGGGGGGTGTGAACAAAGGGTAAGGACGTAATCAGTGGGAGCGTACGAGTCGCACTTAGTGGGAATTCCACGGTTTGCAGCCTGAATGGGGTTCAACGGCTTACCCACGCCTCTCTGCGCCGGGTAGACACACGCTCAATCCCATGCATAATTATTTATCGAATGCTAAACACTTCTGGAAAGACACGGATGTCTAAAACGGGTTGGTGTGAGAATACAACAGTAAGTGAATGAAAAGATGGAACTCCGGAGAGAGCAAAATACAACACAATAGTGAACCCGCGGCATAACAAACGCCACATAATTATTTATTGATGGTTGAACACTTCTGGAAAGAGACAGTTGTCTAAAACGAGAGGGTTTGAGGATACAACAGAAAATGAATGAAAAGATGGAACTCTGGAGAGAGCAACATATAATTGTCCGTAAGTGAAGACTGTTTTTGGCAGATACAGGCATATCTTTTTGAAAGTTTGTCTTTGTGCCTTATTAATTGTCATCCCAAATGCCAATCGAGCAGGAAATTGTCTTCGGGTAAAAGTAAAAGGCAAATTTGAATCTGACCGGGTCAGGCATATCCAGGGAATAAGGACAGTTTGTGAGGTTGCAGATGTGATAGTTTTACACTCAAGTACATTACGGTGAATGGTGCTAACAGACAGTCTAGTGCCATTACAAAGACCTTTTGCAGCAGGAGGTTTCTGAGAAGCATGATGACGGATCCATTTTTAATTTTGAGTTTATGTGGAGGCATGCCAGTAGGAGTAAGGCTGTTAAGAAATTCCTCAGGGTATAATGAACACGGTCAGGTGTCGAAACCGAAAAGAATAATGAAAAGTCAACATGGCTTAGACGTGCATGTGGACTCCTAGCACAGACGAAAGGGACTAACTGGGTGGTCGGTGAGTTTTTGCGTCCGGGCACATGGGCAGGCAGTGTGAATGCCTAGAGAGCGAGAGTAGACACGGGCCGGTGAAAAAGGAGTGTTGGTGGGCAGGGGAACGTCTTCCTTGTTCCTGCAGGAGCATCTAAGAGGACGCATGTTTGTCGCGGATGTGAATTGCTGTATGTAGCGTGTAAAACAGTTTGCTATGGTGTACGCGGTCGTGGGTCGTAACTGAAAACTCGGTTTTTGAAGACTGCTCAATTCATTGTGTTTTAGCCTCAGTTGTAAAGGAATGTTTTAAGGATCCCATGGGATACCCCTCGCAAACCATTTTACATGCTGCATATGGCGATTCACCTCTGCGAGAATCATGCCTCTATGAACAGTCAACGTGGCTCGGAGGTGCATGTGGCCTCTACGGCAGACTAATATAAATGACACCGTTTTTTCTGTGTCGTCGCGTCCGAGTTGGTAGGCGTGGCTCTGCGAGTTGTCATTGTATCCAATGGTCTTGGAGTTGGTGGGCGTGGCTCCTTCCTGCGTGCGCCATAGGTGTCTTACTTGTCGGCGGCTTAGTGAATCCACACCCCTTCTGGCGTGCTTTCCATGGGTGTCTTGCCTTAGTGAATTATATATATAGACTAGCAGAATACCTGCGCTTCGTAGTGTGTTAAAGAAGTTATGAAAAAGAAAAGGAAAAATGTTAAAAATAACATGATTGTTAATGTAATTGTTTTGTTGTTTTGTCATTGATATGAGTGTTGTTCTCATATCTATATATATATATATATATATATATATATATATATATATATATACTGTATATATATATATATATATATCTATTGTAAAAGAGCGAGAAGAAGACAACAAAAAGGTTTGGGGTTTTCCGGCCCCGTATATTGTCTACAATCCACAATATAAGGTCAAAAATATAAACAAAACTGTTCATATGCGTGATGCTGTATCATGGCATCGGCGGCCATTTTATTAGGGAGGAGCCGGAAGTGGAAGGATGCTGAGAAGGACCGTGAGGGAGGATGGGATTGATGACGTCAGGACAAGATGGTGGAGGAAGGGCGGAAGTACCGTACTGCGGTCAAATCCCGGCTTATGGTGGCGGAGGGTCCTTTTTCCTATGAGGAAGCAGAGGGAGAAAGTTAGTACCCCACCATTCCCTGCCGGCGAATGTGTTCCCAGGTGCGTTCAAATCCGTCCGCGGTCTCCTACTCGTGCATGCGTGACACTATATATCTATATCTATATATATATATATATATATATATATATATATATATATATATATATATATATATATATATATATATATATATATATATATATATATATATAGGAAAATACCAGCTTGCAGCGGAGAAGTAAAACAAAAGGAAACATTTTAATAATAACGTAACATGATTGACAATGTAATTGTTTTGTCATTGTCATGAGTGTTGCTGGCATACATATATATATACTGTATATACATACATGTGTATATACACACACACACATATACTATGGGGTGCCTAACAGGCAAATACATTGATTTTGTGAATATATAAAGTCGGTGTCAGAATATATAAAGTCAAAACTTGAATATATAAAGTCAAAGCTTGAATATACATTATAAAGTCAGCGTCAGAATATATAAAGCGCTGACTTTATATATTCCGATGCTGACTTTATATATTTAAGTTTTGACTTTATATATTCAACTCTTACTTTATATATTCCGAAATATTCCAACGCCGTCTTTATATACTCAGGTTTTGACTTTATATATTTGGAAATGACTTTATATATTCAAGTTTTGACTTTATATATTCCAACGCTGACTTTATATAATCAAGGTTTGACTTTATATATTCGGAATGACTTTATATATACAAGTTTTGACTTTATATAGTTAAATTTAGTCATCATTGAATAACTTTTTCTTTGCCATAGAAATTTAAAGACTAAATTCAACTTCCATTCCTAACAAAGATATTTCTGGCGACTAAATAGAAGCTACTTATATCCAAATTAGAGCTATTGAGCTGTCGCCTGCCTGCCTGAATAAGTCACCCTCGCTTCGCACTTACTTTTTTACCGTTCATTTAATCATGGCTAGTGGCGGAAAAATTATAAAATGGAAGGAGGATTACACTGAGTATGGCTTTACCAAAACAATTATTGATGGCGCATCGATTATTCATAAAGCTTGAATTGGTGATCTGTTTTTCGGTGTTAACCTCATATTTTTTCATACTTCTTCTCAAACCAAGGGGGTGCGAGGGTAAAATGAATCGGGAAGCGCTGATCAATGTAATCGGTGTAAAAGGGAATCATGCATTGACAGAAGTTCCCCTTTGCTTGTAATGCAAACTGTGATTAAAAGCATTATTTTTTAACGCATTATGGAGCATATGCATCAAAGCTTCTCAGCTGTGCTTGTGCTAAAAAAAGGAAACATTTTAAAAATAACGTAACACGATTGTCAATGTAACCTTTTGTAAGTAGTGCCAGGAGGATTCAGTGTGGAGAAACTCTAGAGACAGCGTGTGTATTAATTTGTGGATTTTTCTCTGAGTATTTGGTGGCAGCGTCACAAAGTCGCTTCCGTAACACTGTGTTATAGTGATGGGTTGTTCTTGAACGATTCGTTCATTTTGAACGAATCTTTAATGTGACTCGCAAAGAAGGAGTCATCTCGTGGGAGTGATTCGTTCAGTCGCGCATGCGCATTTGCACAACTTCCTATAGTTTCTGTATTGGAATCGATTCACTTGTTTCGAGTCTTGGTTTTTCGAGTCGTTCGTTCATCACGTGACAGCCCCATAAGCTTAAAAAACTCAGTCTGAGCCGGAAACAGAATTGATTAGTTCATCGCTCGAGTCTTTGGGTTTGAGTCGTTCGATCATTACGTGACAGCCCCATAAGCTTAACCTATGCAGTCTGAGCTGGAAAGAGAATTGAACGAATTGACTCGAAAAAAGATTTGTTCATTTTGCTGAACGAGACTCAAAGGTCCGAGTCGGTAAAATGATCCGAACTTCCCATCACTACTGCATTAGCTGCGGAGCTCAGCTCAGAGCGAAATGAGATGAATGGGAGGGGAGATGATGACGTCATAACTGTCAATCTCCCACAAACACAGTCTCTCGGAATTTGCATAAGCACAGCCCTTCACGTGCAATTTTAACTTAGTTACAAAGTGATCAAAACTCGTTTATATCCTCGTCCTCTCATTAAACTTGTATCCCGCATTACCCGTGGGCATGACAAACGCCAGCGGCAGCCTGTCTATGAACTTAATTTAAACTTTAGGTTTACACCTTGATTTGTTTCTGAAGTAGCAGCACTCATGAATATGGTAGTATATGTCTCTCTCTCGCTTTTTATTGTTTCGCTGCCTTCTGAATTATATAATGCATGTTTTCTTCAGTGCTTTTTGGAGCTCTTCCTGGTTTTCTACGCACTGCGTTGACAGTCAGTTCACCTGATTACGTGTGAGGCGTGATGATGTCACACGAAACTCCGCCCCCCACGACCATCGAGCTCAACTCCTTTACAGTAAATGGAGAAAAATAGCTTCCAATTATGACCATTACACGTAGAATTTCGAAATGAAACCTGCCCAACTTTTGTAAGTAAGCTGTAAGGAATGAGCCTGCTAAATTTCAGCCTTCTACCCACATGGGAAGTTGGAGAATTAGTGATGAGTCAGTGAGTCAGTCAGTGAGTCAGTCAGTGAGGGCTTTGCCTTTTATTAGTATAGATATTATTGATAATATTCAAAACTAATAACAATAAGCAAAGTACAAGTGAATACTCGCAACCATACAACCTGATAAATGCCAGTATGTAGTTTCAGGCGGCACACACACTTGTAGTTACTTTAAACGTCTCTGGCAATGTCATCATTTCTAGTCAGCTTTCTTCATGCCTATCTCAATATGGCTGCCCAGCTCTGTGTCTCAATCTGGTCTTCTTTTCAGTCCATGGTGTGTGAGAGAGAGAAGGAGGAGTAAAGCAAATGACTTTAAACATTCTATGTTCAGATCCTACAGCCAATAGGGCATCGTGGTACACAACAACTTCTGATTCAAAACCAAGCAGCCAACTTTAGACCAATAGAATTCCTGTGTGACACAATGGGTTTCACACCTGACCCCAATGCCATTTGTTAAGGTGAACGCTTGCCATCGTGGTAGTTTGGCCTCCATTGGTGGAGAGAGTCCTACAGAGAATCACTTGCCAGACTGGTTTTAGGCACATCCCCCAATTCTGCCATAACATTTCTTAGTCAGTTTTTTTATTTTGGGGGTCTTTAAACATAAACACTGTAAAAAATGTCAGTAAATTTAAAGGTAAAAATATTGTAAATGGCGAAAGTAAAACACATTTTCTGAAAAAAAGGAAAGTTACCTTATGTTCTACTGAAAATGACCTGTATACCTTAAATCAGGGGTGCCCAATGCGTCGATCGCGATTGACCAGTAGATTGGAAAAGAAGTGCAGGTAGATTGCGTTGCATTAAAAAAAAAATGTTTTTAAACGTTAGTCTATCATATATCCTCCCTATGGCATTTGCTACTTGATTGACATACAGGGTAGCCAGTCTGAGATCTCTTCTCTTCTAACACACTGGTCATCCTGCACGCACAATCAAACGCGCAAGCTACTGCAAAACTCCAGCTGTGATCTAGTTAGCCTTCCAATTTATATCGACTTAAGAAGGGATTTAAAAAAATGTGTTGTTTATGGGCTGGATGTGGAATTGGAAGAGGACTTTTTTCTCTCACAATGTCATAATCGAAGTGCGTTTGTCTGATCTGTCAATCTATCATTGCTCTTCCAAAGAAGGAAAATATGGAAAGACACTTTCGAACTGTTCATAAAAACTACGAAACTGACTTCCTTCCGAAAAGCGATCTGAGAAAGAGAAAGGAGTGGGAAGTTAATCGGACAGCCGTCATTTTTCACTCGGCTGAATTCAAAAGCAAAGGCAGACACACCGAAGCATTGTTCTGGGCGAGTCATTTGATCATTAAGCATATAGTCCTTCCAAGATGGAGAGATGATAAAAAGAGGCCTTTGTTGAGGCAGATGGCTAGGGAGAAATTCCTGCTGAGATATCAAGACTCCTGGCCAGAGAAAAAGGAGTTTCTCCTTGTCATTAAACATGCAGAATACAAACAACTTAATAACGATCAATGGCACTCTAGACTTGGTATCTTTTTTCCGATCTGACCAACATTTTGATTGAGCTTAATTTACAGCTGCAAGGAAAAGAGAAAACATGGTCAATATGATTAGCTCAGTTAATGCTTTCAAATGAAAAATGCAACATCTGTCCTCAAAGCTGCAGCGCCTTGATTTGGGGAACATCCAAAACCTCGCATCAGAGCTGGAGACGCAATGGAAGGCGTGTGCACAACTTGACAACCTACGCTACATAGAGCAGATTGAAAATTGTCTGTCAGATTTTATCTAATGGTTGCTCAATGTAGCGGAGTAAGAGTAGCGTTTCTTCTTCACAAATGTACTCAAGTAAAAGTAAAAAGTATGGTGCAGTAAAACTACTTTTAGAAGTACAATTTTTTTAAAATGTTACTCAAGTAAATGTAACTCGTTACTACCCACCTCTGGTACTCAGTATATATATATACCCATCCATCCATTTTCTAACCCGCTGAATCCTAACCACAGGGTCACGGGGGTCTGCTGGAGCCAATCCCAGCCAACACAGGGCACAAGGCAGGAACCAATCCCAGGCAGGGCGCCAACCCACTGCAGGACACACACAAACACACCCACACACCAAGCACACACTAGGGCCAATTTAGAATCGCCAATCCACCTAACCGGCATGTCTTTGGACTGTGGGAGGAAACCGGAGCGCCCGGAGGAAACCCACGCAGACACGGGGAGAACATGCAAACTCCACGCAGGGAGGACCCGGGAAGCAAACCTGGGTCTCCTAACTGTGAGGCAGCAGCGCTACCACTATATATATATGGTATATATAGTGACAGTAGGGGCACTGGTGCTCCCTTGAACCCTCAGGCACAACTCCAGACACTGGATAAAAGTCCAAGACTTCTTTATTATCGTTATCCCAGTGCACTAAGCACCTTCCACTCTTCTCATAAATCATCAAACACACACAATAATCTCTCCTCCTCGCCCAGACACTTCGCCCTCCTACCTCCCAGCTCAGCTCCCTGTCTGGACTGGCCCATAGTCCTTTTATAGCCCCTGACCCGGAGGTGTTCCTGCCCGATTAAGTCCACAGTTCTTTATTACTTCCAGGTCAGATTAAACAGTCCTTTTCTTCAACCCGGGAGCACGTCGTACCTTCCTGTCACGTGACCGTGACGTACTCCCAGGTTATAGGGCACAGATGAGCCCACGAGCCCCCCTACAGCAACTCCCAGCCGCCCCCAAGGTACTTTTAAAATAACCAGGACAAAATGATCTACCTACATTAAAATATGCTTACCTACATTACCTACATTAAAAAATGCTGTCCGGGGTTTGTTTCCTGCCTTGCGCCCTGTGTTGGCTGGGATTGGCTCCAGCAGACCCCCGTGACCCTGTGGTTAGGATGTAGCAGGTTGGATAATGGGTGGATGGATATATATATATATATATATATATATATATATATTTTGGAGGACTGCGGCTCCGTACTCTGGTCCTCCCCAGGCTGCCAGGAGGAGCTCTCCCGACAGCAGGATCGTGCCCGACTTCCAGCAGGGCATCATGGCTCCCTGCTGGAAGTCGGGCATGATCCTGCTGTCGGGAGAGCTCTCCTGGCGGCCTGTGGGGAGGACCAGAGTACGGGCAGTCCTCCACAATATATCAATATATATATATATATATATATATATATATATATATATATATATATATATATATATATATATATCCATCCACCCATTATCCAACCTGCTACATCCTAACCACAGGGTCACGGGGGTCTGCTGGAGCCAATCCCAGCCAACACAGGGCGCAAGGCAGGAAACAAACCCCGGACAGCGTTTTTTAATGTAGGTAAGCATATTTTAATGTAGGTAGATCATTTTGACCTGGTCATTTTAAAAGTAGCTTGCAAGCCAAAAAAGTGTAGGCACCCCTGTCTTAAACAATACATTTCATTATTTTTTACAGCCAAGCTCTGTAAAATCAATCTTTTTCTGCATTCAAAGTATGCTACATACCGTTTACTGATACATTACAGTTACACTGAAAGAATGGCTGTTAATTTTACAGTGTAACAAGATAAACAACTGCAAAATGTAAAACGGTTTACAGTTCTTATATTTGCATACGGACACGCCCCTTTTACCGTATTGTTCCTGGTGAAGCGCATACCTTTGAACAGTGGGGTGAAAAAACTTCAACAAAGTTAGCAGACTTATTTTTGCCTGAGTGCTGAAGGTTTTTTGAAGTTATGGAAGCTGATTTATGGTGAGTTGTATTCGATAAGCTGGCACACAAGTAGGACACCATAAACCACAAAAGCAAACTTTACTTCTCCACCAGACAATGTGTCATAACTTCCTTAAACATTGAACTCTTTTCAGCGTATTAAATTAAATGATACATGTTTACTACTGATTGTTGTTACTTTACCGATGCAAACTGTGCACTGGTGTTTAATCCTGACAGTATTTATTGATTGGCATATTTATTACAGTGCATGGATATCAGGTTATGGTGAAACGTTCACTTCTATTGGAATGTGCTGCAAAGAATAAACAGTTATTTACTATAAAGTTATACCGCAGACCTAAAAATATCGTCACCTTCTTTTTTCAGTAAAATTCTAGCAACCACAGCTGTCAGCACTTTACCATAAATGTAACATTATTTTTTATTACAGTGTGAAAGCTTCTCACTAATGAAACACTAATATTACTTTGCTTTGTCTAAGTTACAAATAAAGACATATGAAGTATTTATTAACTTATATACATAATGTCACACCGAAGCAGGCAGGGAGATGTGCCATTACCTTTTGGTTCACTCAGGGAGCTGCAGGTTTGGTGGTTGTCTGCATGCCAGGAGGGGAGGTTCTGGGAATCCATCTCTCATTATTTAATATCGGCCGAAGTTCTTTTATAATTTTGCAGAATACTTCAAGATGTGGGTTATAAGTGACCACAAGGGGGTACGGTTCTTGTTATCTCTGTTTTTAAATTTGACAGAAGGTTGTCTCTGGGTATGGCAGTAGCTCCTCTTATCTGAGTGTCTGAGGATAATTCAGTAAATTTTGACTTCCTCACTGAGCACTGCATTTTATGGATTATTCATTTATTTAAAGAAGACAACTTCACTGCACTTTATTTTTTTGTTGGAAGCTCAATTCTTGAATCAAAAGCACAACAATAATAGTAATAATAAAAAATAATAATACATTTTATTTATATAGCACCTTTCCCATGCACCTGGTGCAATTGATGCAACAGCCTTGCTGGTTTTATGCATTCCTCATTGCCCCAGCCATCCCAGTCATTACTATCAATGTCCACGTTCAAGGAAAGTATGCCACCTGCGGGCAACCCGGGTATTAATGAAATAGAAACCGGACACTTTTTGGTTCTTTCTTTAAAATTATTTTGATTCCAGCCCTGGTGTGGTCCTGCCACTCAAACTAAATAGTGAAGGCATCAAGAATCATCTGTAAAGACTAGTGGGCTTGGCCCCCTGCTTGCTTCGCTCGCCAACCCCCCTGGCCCCCTGCTGCTCGTGTATGTGGATTTCACTTTCACCAAACAACAAATCTTTTAATTTTCGCAGATACGCCTTTTCATTGAGAAGAATCACTACGTTACCCTGATGGCAACATGAATTAGACGATCTAAAAGTCTCCGACTTAAAGTTTAAATCCAAACAATATATTTGATCTCTTTTCACTGTTCCGTTATTTCACCGAGTAATAATTTCCATTTATTTGCACTAATGCGATCTTTACTATCATTTTTTTGGAGACTTTCGAATTTTAGTAGTTCCGTTATCTCTAACCTGTTCTGCATGTGTCTCGTGCCAGCGTTTTTGAATTCTTTACAACGTTCTACTTTGTCATCTACTCTTTGTCTTTTATTTCTGGCCCCAGGTGTGGTTAAATCTCTTGGCACAAAGTCTCATCTCGCGGGACGTGAAAGTTTCTCTCTGAAAAAGTCACGTCTCATCCCAGGATTTTTTTATTATAATAGAGAGAAATGCACTGGAGTCACTATTTGCTATTTGTTTTTATCTTTATTGCTGTTGTGTAATTCTTTGTAAGGTGACCTTGAGTGCTAAGAAAGGCTCCTATTAAATAAAATGTATTATTATTATTGCTGTGGTTTTTCACTATTGAAAGGCACTATAAAAAATAAAGCTTGTTTGTGAGATGAGACTAACACTCATCCAGACAGTATCTGTCTTGACCTCTGCATGTAATGTGATAATTATAACGTCATTTGTTTAAGGCATCAGTCATATTGTATAAATATTGTATTACACCATAAATCCTTTCCATTTTGTTGCTAATTACCATTTGCTTGCCTTCTCTGGCTGAGAGCTTAGCAGAGCATCGCTGCATAAGGCCAGGATGAGCTGTCCCCACTAATCAGATCAGCTTAAACCTGAGGCACAGGCCAATTTACATAGTCATCAATTCAGATGCCCCATGCCCGCATGCCCCCTCTGGCCATCTAGCTCACGATGCAGGGCTTGTCACGGAAGGCTGTTGCTTCACTGAGGATTTTTTTCTTTTTTTTCTGTGAGCGTGCTGTGCCAATAACTTAGAAACGTCTTCTGCAGCTGGCACGTCGACAGGTCTAACAAGGCCAGAGCAGCCTGGCATCACGGAAGCCATGAAAATACCACTGCTCAGCGGGCAGCGCAATTAAACCACGAAGATCAAGCGTGAGACAGGTGGCATCGATCCCATACATAGGCCAAGAGGCTTAAAACACGCAAGACAAATTAGCTGGTGATGACATTTAATTTGCAGGCTATGAAGATGTATCCTGCACTTTCCAGACGAGAGAAAAAAAAGAAAGCATGAAGTCACATAATGCATCACTGGCTAAATGTCCTCCAAAGTAGCACCAGAGCGTGGAAATGATGCCAACCTGGGAATTGGTGGGAAGTGACCAGACTGCTAAAAGGACCAAACATTAATCTGCAGTGGGATCGGTCATATGAGTAAAGGAGGGTAAGAATAAAGTGGCACCTTCCTTGGCAAATAAGTAGATGTCAACTAGTAAACACAGCCGGGGAGCAGTGAAGTCCCAGACTCCTGCCTTCCCACAAAAAAGTGAGGCACCCCGGCACTTGAGACGTGTTTGGCCTTCCTCTTCTCTGAGCTGCTCCAAATTCTTGCTGTAGAGTTGTGTGGCATGTATTAGAGTGGCATTCACTGTGAAAGGAACTATATAGGGAAAAGGCTGGTCACTTAAGTGTATTTTGATATAGTCATATACAGTATATGTTATCTATCTACATTTCAAACCCACTTATCCTGAGCTGGGCCGGATGCCAGCCTATCACAGTCTGTATGTAAATATACTAGCCGTCCCACACATCTCTGCATTAGCATGACTATATCACTCCTGCAAGTGAACTATGAATCCTAGCACGATGAGAGAAGTCGCAAAAACTGATTTGGAATGCTCAAGCAAATTAAAGAATAAAACCTGATCTAAATCCGCTAAGTAGTTCTCTCGTTCGCTAGCCCTGAGGCTGACGTGTAAGTGAGGAGGGCCCTGCTCCCCTCCACTCGGCCCGCTGTGTGTCTCTCAGATTCACGCAAATAAATCTCTACCGCAAACAAACTATGATACATAGCATGATGAGAGAAGTCACAAAATCAACCAGAATGTTCAGGCAAATTATAGAAAAAAGTCCAATCTAAATCTGTTAAGCAGCTCTCTCATTCGCTAGCTAAGTGGATGCAAGGCACTCCCGAGGCTGGTGCGTGAATGAGGAGGGCCCCGCCCCCTTCCCCTCTGCCTGGTGTGTGTCTCATGGGTTCGCGCAAATATTTCGCTACCGCAACCAAACTATGATACACAGTGCAGTGAGAGAAGTCGCAAAATCAACCGGAATGTTCAAGCAAATTCTAGAAAAAATCCCAATTTGAATCCGTTAAGTAGTTCTCTCATGAAAAGCAGACAGACAGACAGACATTGGGTTTTATATATACTGTATAGAGATATTAAGCATTGGGTGGGATATCTTTCTACCACCTATATTTATGTGTGCAAGTATCATCTACAGTATTTAAAATGAATTTGCAGTATCTACGACGTCACTTGCATCGCACTGATATTGCTCACTTCCCATTTCTAGATTTACAAGAAAATAGGCTTAAATGCAAATTCAGAAGAAGGTCACTGTTCAGTTTTTTTATTTGACTATTTTACCCTGGCCCTGGTGACATTTCATTTAGCCTCACGCCATTCTGAAATGAACAAAATAAGACAGTTCTCTGCGTGTAATTTCTGGATTTACTTTAAAAATAGCAAAAAGAAAAATGACAGAGGAAATTTAAACCAAAAGCTATGCCTAGTGAGTCGGCTGCCCTTTGTTTTCCAATACGAGTCACGAAAGCTGATCGTTCTTCATGATGCCAGTCAGAAGTACAAGGTGGCATGGCTTTAATTTACATATTGTATATCCATAATGATGGGATTTGTCTATTTCACGTACTCTTATTCTAAGTGATAGCATTCTACATTGCTATGATAACTTTATCTTTTAAAATTTCGTCCACGCTTTACAACTTTTTTTTAATGTCTGTTTATGTTTTTTTATGTTTTATTAATGACTAGCCGTCAGCCCTCATAGTAGTGAAACACGACAGTAAGGAGGGCTCTGCCCGGCTCCCCACTCCTGACATCAGACTTCCCCCTCAGTAGTATAGGAGCGTCACTATTATACATCATCAGATTTTGACAGGTGTATGTCCCGCCCCCCTGGCATTTCCGGTACCCACCTGCTGCCACCTGTTTAATGGGGCATTTCCCCGCGGTCTGATCTCTGCCTGTTGTTGGGTGCGCTGTTTGACCGCATCGGACCTTTTGTCAGTCGTGCGCAAGGAAAATGGTCGGCCGATCTTAGCCTTGATGCTAAAACTGGGGCTGATCATCTTTGTGATCCGAGACGGACCTTTGGGAGCCTGTAAGGTGTCATAAAAGGTAAGTCATCAATGGGGCGGAGCAGACATCCTGCTCCTATCTGCTTGCAGCGCTCGGGGGTGTGTACAGAGAGTACAGAGAGCGTGATTGACAGACCCCGGCGAGAGGATGTACAAGAAAACTTTAGAGAGAATCTATGACACACCCAAGGAACCTGGCAGTACAGCCCAAAACACCCCTTGAGCATCCCGTTACCTCGCCCACCTTGTAAAACCATGCCCTTTATAAAGCAAGGCATATTTCAGATACCAAAAGTGTTTAAAACAATAACTTTCAGAGTGGATGTACAAGGAAAGGTTTAAGAGAGAATCTAGGACACATCCAGGGAAAAAAAACCTGGCAGTGCGTCCCAAACACACCCATGGGTATAGCGTTACTTTGCCCACCATGTAAAAAACCATGCCCTTTATAAAGCAAGGCATATGGTAGATGCCCAAGTGTTTAAAACAATAACTTTCAGAGTGGATGTACAAGGAAAAAGGTTTTAGAGAGAGTCTATGACACACCCAAGGAACCTGGCAGTACAGCCCAAAACACCTCTTGAGCATCCGTTACCTTGCCCACCTTGTAAAACCATGCCCTTTATAAAGCAAGGCATATTTCAGATACCAAAAGTGATTTAAAACAACAAGTTTTAAAAAAAAAAAAAAAAAAAAAAAAAAAAAAAAAAAAAAAAAAAAAAAAAAAAAAAAAAAAAAAAAAAAAAAAAAAAAAAAAAAAAAAAAAAAAAAAAAAAAAAAAAAAAAAAAAAAAAAAAAAAAAAAAAAAAAAAAAAAAAAAAAAAAAAAAAAAAAAAAAAAAAAAAAAAAAAAAAAAAAAAACAGTTAAAAAACCTTTTGGCCGGATTGACTTTTTAACCCCAAAAAGGCCAAATCACTCTTTCAGTTTTTGAGTAAATGCTATTCTAATGCAAGGGTTATACCCAAAATTGTCCTCTGGATGCTTTTTCCGCTTTACATTTTTCCAAAAATGTTCCGAGAAAAACCATAACCCCAAAGCTGGGGCACCATTGGTATAATGAATTTTTTTTTAAATAATAAAAGGAAAACCTTCTATGGTTGCTTCGGTGTAATGGGCCTTTTTTGCCCAGCGGGGATTTCGGCCCTTTGAAAAGCAAAACCAAAAAAGGGCCGCAGAAAAAAAACCCCCGACTTGTTTAGCAGGAAAATAATTTTTTTGGGGTTTTGTAAAAATTTGGTTTTAAAAAATAACTAAGGGAAAAAATTTTTGGGGGAATTTTGGACTTTTCGGGAAAAACCTAAAGTTTTTCCCAAACAAAACCCAGTTTATATGTTTTCCCTTTGCACAATTTCCCCCCTTTAAAAAAAAACCCTGGTATTAATTTTAAAACATCTTCGCGTGCGGAAAAGGGGTTATCCCAGGACCCAGTAAAAAAAGGGGCCCTCCAGTTTCGAACCCAAAGGCATTAAACAAGACCCCGTTAAACACTTACAAGGTCAAAAAAGAAGCTCAACAATTTTAAAGTTCAAAAAAAACGGCTCTTGACTGCATCTGAAAAGTTTAAAAATACAAGGCGGAGACCCCCCAAGGAAAATCCACACTGTGTTAAAGATCCCTTCCTGAAAATGCCCCGAGTGTTTGGAAAACAATCTATGGTAGGGCCGGGCAAAGAAAATCTACTCCGTGCACTTTGAAAATAGGTGATCATGTCCGAGTTTCAAAATTAAAAAGTGTATTCAAAAGGCTATGAGCAGTGGTTTATAGATGAGATATTTATTATCGTTGACTCTTTTAAAATGAATCAAACCTGTCTATAAACTAAGGTTACCCAGGTGATGAAATTAAAGAGAGATTTTATGCAGAAGAGTTACAAAAATAAAGCCCGATGCTAACCAGGTGTATACCGCATCCAGAAAATTCTAACCACTCACGGGCAGGCGTGGTAGAAACAAGCATGTGTTGGCAAAATGGCTTGGTTGGGACAAGAAATTTAACAGTTGGGTCAAGACTTCAGAAGTGAAAGACAAGGAGTTGAGAAACCAAGAAAAAATGTCTAAAGTCAGAAGTGCATTTTATATAACACTGCTGAGTAATTCATCGGCCAGAACTTTTCCCAACACAACAGCATCATTAACCATTCAGGTAGCCAAGACAATAAAACAGCCCAGAGACTGGAAAGTGGCACTGGTGGAACTGACTTACCCACAAATGTTCAATTCCATCACCCAGGAAGCACCATTTACACTAATGAATGAGGAAACAAGAGAGTATGAAGTGACAGACCCAGAGACAGGATGTACCAGAAGGTTTCAGAGAGAGAATCTATTACACACCCAAGGAAACTGGCAGTGCAGCCCAAACACACCATGGGCATCCCATTACCTCAGCCACCTTCCAAACCATACCCTTTATAAAGCAAATCATAAAGTAAACACCAAGGTGTCTTAAAAACAATAACTTTATTGTATATTTCAAGGACACACACAGTTTGCATCCTTTACCTCATGATCTAACCCAACCCATCTGTTATAACAGGATACATAAAGGGAGAGAAAAAAGGATATCAAAGTATCTTAAAACAACAAGTTTATTGAAGCAAAATTCCAAACATAGCAATTAACACGTAGTCTTTGCTTTCAGAGTTACACACTGTGTGCTATACATTATATATATATTTTTTACATGTATGAATAAAGCAGGAGAAACAGCAGGAAAATATTCACTGATACATACAGTATATGATGTGGGCATCATAAATGTTTATGTTGGTGTAATGCACTCCTAGACAATAATGTTTTGTACTGTATGTTGCAAACTTCATTGAAAAGATTCCTTGAGCATTCTGTTCATAAATTTGTCAAAAGAGACTTTGGGTAAATTACAGTATGAAACTGCTTAGGAAAATTATACAAACAAGCTTGTGTGAATGAGATCAGTAACCCATTTGAAAAGAAACAAAAACACAATTGTATACAAGTATGAGAACACAATCTAATTGCAAACCAGGTCCAAACCTATCAGTGAACCAATAATACCCCTAAATAAAAGTGTTTAATTCAGCACATGTTTAATATATTTGTATTTCACCAAATTATGCAAGCCTATTTTCTCTGTTTGGAACAGAGCCGACCACTAAAAGATGGTCCTCACAGGCTGAATCAGTTGTGCATAAGCATCAACGGGTATCTCTCCCTGCTCAAACACCGACAGAACATCATCCTGCACCTTTCTCTTGACAGATTTAAGAAAACAGGGAGATTACACATTTTTAGCATAGCACAGACACAGGACACAAGTCTAGCCTTTCTACCCCTTTGGAGCATAAATAAGCTAGGTCTATAAGCCCAAGAACGTTTTTAGACAGGCATAGATCCAAATTACCTGTTTAGATTTCTCTGGTTCATGTTCTACCGACTGGTTATCTTCTATAATGATGACACCGGTCTCTGCTTTAGCGGTATGTTTTGTTGTTGCAGAATCCATGTTTTGCTTCTTTCTAGTAAAAGAAAACAGATAATGGTGTGTCTCGGGATGGACCAGCAAGCTCCAATGCCACGAGGGACCAGCGAGAACGCTCGACTGGCCAAGCGACACAGGGACACGGGTAAGCTGGGATCGGCAAGATCCGATGCCGCGACGGACCAGCGAGGGCACTCGCCTGTCCAAGCGACACAGGGACTATGGTTAGCGTAGCCAGTTAAAACCTTGCAAAAGTGGTGGACTCAGCCAACCAACTTAAGCTCGGTCAAAGGAATTGTTAGCTGTAAAACAAGCGTTGGTGTCTCCTTTCTGACTTGGACAGCGGTGGACTCAGCCGACCTGCTAGGTCTCTGTCATAAGGAGATGGCTACCAGTGCTTGGTTTTAATCAAAGGAGAGACAGAAAATAAAAGGAGAGGAAAAAGAAAGAAAGAAAGAAAGAAAGAAAGAAAGAAAACACAGCACAACTTACCCAATTCTTATTACTGAGGAGCCCGGGCCTTTGGGTCCAAATATCTGTACTTAAATATGCTTTTGGGCGAGGCTTTTACAACGCTGGGGCCAATCAAAACGTTTTAAGAAAAGATTTTTTAAGATAACCCGCCAACATATTTTTAACCAATCAACAAACACATGCCGCATGTTAAGCTAGCCAATGGAATTACACCATGCTGGTTCGGGCGTGTGCTGAGTGCATCCAGCCCCAAATTCAGAACCGACAATCAGGATACACACCAGGCAGCTGTGATGTGAATGGTCTCATATGGCTAAAAGGCAATATGGCGCGACTGAATAAATGTGTGAACTGGTCTGTCAATGAAAACGGTGTTAGCATATGAATTTAACAGTAACAGACAAAATCTTTGTAATACTGCACATGCAATGGTGGCGCACTCTAACCCAGGAGATCTGGTTTTGCGATTGGGGACGAGAGCAAAAATAAGACGGATCTATCTATCTATCTATCTATCTATATTATCATGATTAAAATATGAATGTGTGTTATTCTAACATAGCCCCATAAACAATTAGTAAAAAAAAATGGAATGCTTTTCTTGTCATTCTTAATAAACACAATTTAATTTATAATACGCCTAGAAGTTGGTAAGACACGCTAGGGCTAATGGTTTTGTAAATAAATAAAAATCCGGTAACGCTTTAATATTTATATATAAGTCATGAATGTGTGTACACGTTTAATTAGTCTTTTCATTCCTGGCATGATTAACTTGTACCTTTAAAAGAAGAAAATGCATTATTTTGGTGCATAGCACCCATTTATTAAGTAACTAGGATATGTTAAGGAAAAAGAAGCAGCGTTGCTACTCTCTGTATTGGCCCGTGGCGCATGTATAGAGCTGTCGCTTTCTAAATCAGCACATCGGGGTTCGCACCTGGACAGTACAATATGACATTGACTCTTAAAATGTGTATGTTATTATGACCTTACATTAGGCCTACGGTGTGTCATTCTTTTATAGACACATAAATGAAAAGGTAAAATGGAATTCTTTTGTCGTTATTCTTAATACGCGCAATTTAATTTATGATAGGCCTAGAAGTTGGTAAGTCACGCTGGGGCAGACGGTCTTGTAAATAAATAAATAAATAAAACCCGGTAACGCGTTAATATTTATGTATATATAGGTCATGATGGTGTGCACGTGTAATTTGACTTTTTATCCCTGGCATGATTAACTTGTGCCTTAAAATAAGAATAAGAAGAAAAAATGAACCAGAGCAGCGCATGCGTGTGTTGTCCGGTGGCGCACCCGTAGAGCTGTCACTTTCTTAAGATAGGGGATCTGGGTTCGAGTCCGGGCAGACAACAAAAGTAAAACATTGACTTTTCAAATGTGTATATGATTATGCATTACTGTATGTTATTCTATTATAGCCAAGTAAACTAAGTGGTCAAATGGAATTCTAGCAGGAGTTTGAAATGAGTAATAGATTTTACTCGGAAGGCAGATAGGAAGAGCATGCCAAATTTTAGGGGCCATCACACTGAAAGTTCTGCCACCCATAGTTACAAACCTGTATTTAGCTACGGTGAGTAAATTAGCGTCACGATGATCTTAAATCCTCACCCAGGGTAATCCGAAACACGTTTCTAACGGTTCAAAATCCTTATAAATAATTTTTCTTTACAAAAAGTAACACTCGTCAGGGGGACACTGGAATCTGTTGCTGCTCTTTAAGATGAGGCGAGTGTAGAGGGCCTTGTTGGAACATTCTAGATGTACTCTATTACATAAAATGAAATGATAAAATTCATTGGAATATACGTTTCATCGTCTGTCTATAAGTGATAACGGTGGAACATTCCAGAGGTATTACATATAATAAATGATGCAATTTAATTGTAGCACCTGTTTTACAGTTATGTTTCACCATGTGTCCATAAACGATAACAGCTGATTACGTCGTTTGGTGGTTATTGGTCTATTATATATAACATGGACGGAATTACACATTAAATATTTTATGCATTTTGCATTATGGAGCATTATGGCTCGCTTCTTAGATTCGGATGAAACTGATGATCACCTTTCCGATTGCCACAGAATTAAGATTTGTATATTATATATTCATGCATAATTAGTGAAAAAAAAAAACTTACTTTGTCCCGGTCTGGAGATTGCTCCCGAAGGGGATATAATGCTATTTGTATGTACAAAAAGTGGATATCTTTTGGTTTTCTTCACTTAAGGATATAAACTCGTGAAATCGTAGTAATATATTTTTTCTCCAGCGCACACCTTGCAATATAAAAGTGTTGCAAACACAATCTTATTCGCTGTTATACAATACTAACACGTACATCCGTTCACTCAGCTCGCCGATGGGCCCCAATAATCACACACGCCCATCCTCTTTTTCTACCGTGTGCCCATTTGTGAGGCCCTTGGCCAGCAAGGGTCTTATCGCTGCGGTCCATTGAGCTCCAAGCAATGAACAGTGGCCCTGGACTGAACACAGGCCCCACTGCTTGTTGGTTGAACAAATACTTACAGCATCCAGATCGGTTTTAATAATGAAAGGATTCGTTAAACAACCAATGTTTATTTATTTATTTATTTATTTATTTATTTATTTATTTTGTTTTTTGTTTTCGTACCTGGGATCTGTCATACTAATAATGTCGTTAAGACGTGTAAGGGTTCCTTTATGGTGCTCTTTTTCGGCGAGACAGTCATCAATAGAGATTCAAGCAATTTCTCACGTGCTGAAAATCCTGGTAAGAAATATTGTGGCGGTATTTTAAAATTGACTTTGTACATACAAATAGCATTATATCCCTTCGGGAGCAATCTCCAGACCGGGACAAAGTAAGTTTTTTTCACTAATTATGCATGAATATATAATATACAAATCTTAATTCTGTGGCAATCGGAAAGGTGATCATCAGTTTCATCCGAATCTAAGAAGCGAGCCATAATGCTCCATAATGCAAAATGCATAAAATATTTAATGTGTAATTCCGTCCATGTTATATATAATAGACCAATAACCACCAAACATGACGTAATCAGCTGTTATCGTTTATGGACACATGGTGAAACATAACTGTAAAACAGGTGCTACAATTAAATTGCATCATTTATTATATGTAATACCTCTGGAATGTTCCACCGTTATCACTTATAGACAGACGATGAAACGTATATTCCAATGAATTTTATCATTTCATTTTATGTAATAGAGTACATCTAGAATGTTCCAACAAGGCCCTCTACACTCGCCTCATCTTAAAGAGCAGCAACAGATTCCAGTGTCCCCCTGACGAGTGTTACTTTTTGTAAAGAAAAATTATTTATAAGGATTTTGAACCGTTAGAAACGTGTTTCGGATTACCCTGGGTGAGGATTTAAGATCATCGTGACGCTAATTTACTCACCGTAGCTAAATACAGGTTTGTAACTATGGGTGGCAGAACTTTCAGTGTGATGGCCCCTAAAATTTGGCATGCTCTTCCTATCTGCCTTCCCGAGTAAAAATCTATTACTCATTTCAAACTCCTGCTAGAATTCCATTTGACCACTTAGTTTACTTGGCTATAATAGAATAACATACAGAATGCATAATCATATACACATTTGAAAAGTCAATGTTTTACTTTTGTTGTCTGCCCGGACTCGAACCCAGATCCCCTATCTTAAGAAAGTGACAGCTCTACGGGTGCGCCACCGGACAACACACGCATGCGCTGCTCTGGTTCATTTTTTCTTCTTATTCTTATTTTAAGGCACAAGTTAATCATGCCAGGGATAAAAAGTCAAATTACACGTGCACACCATCATGACCTATATATACATAAATATTAACGCGTTACCGGGTTTTTATTTATTTATTTATTTACAAGACCGTCTGCCCCAGCGTGACTTACCAACTTCTAGGCCTATCATAAATTAAATTGCGCGTATTAAGAATAACGACAAAAGAATTCCATTTTACCTTTTCATTTATGTGTCTATAAAAGAATGACACACCGTAGGCCTAATGTAAGGTCATAATAACATACACATTTTAAGAGTCAATGTCATATTGTACTGTCCAGGTGCGAACCCCGATGTGCTGATTTAGAAAGCGACAGCTCTATACATGCGCCACGGGCCAATACAGAGAGTAGCAACGCTGCTTCTTTTCCTTAACATATCCTAGTTACTTAATAAATGGGTGCTATGCACCAAAATAATGCATTTTCTTCTTTTAAAGGTACAAGTTAATCATGCCAGGAATGAAAAGACTAATTAAACGTGTACACACATTCATGACTTATATATAAATATTAAAGCGTTACGGATTTTTATTTATTTACAAAACCATTAGCCCTAGCGTGTCTTACCAACTTCTAGGCGTATTATAAATTAAATTGTGTTTATTAAGAATGACAAGAAAAGCATTCCATTTTTTTTTACTAATTGTTTATGGGGCTATGTTAGAATAACACACATTCATATTTTAATCATGATAATATAGATAGATAGATAGATAGATAGATAGATCCGTCTTATTTTTGCTCTCGTCCCCAATCGCAAAACCAGATCTCCTGGGTTAGAGTGCGCCACCATTGCATGTGCAGTATTACAAAGATTTTGTCTGTTACTGTTAAATTCATATGCTAACACCGTTTTCATTGACAGACCAGTTCACACATTTATTCAGTCGCGCCATATTGCCTTTTAGCCATATGAGACCATTCACATCACAGCTGCCTGGTGTGTATCCTGATTGTCGGTTCTGAATTTGGGAAGCGCTGGATGCACTCAGCACACGCCCGAACCAGCATGGTGTAATTCCATTGGCTAGCTTAACATGCGGCATGTGTTTGTTGATTGGTTAAAAATATGTTGGCGGGTTATCTTAAAAAATCTTTTCTTAAAACGTTTTGATTGGCCCCAGCGTTGTAAAAGCCTCGCCCAAAAGCATATTTAAGTACAGATATTTGGACCCAAAGGCCCGGGCTCCTCAGTAATAAGAATTGGGTAAGTTGTGCTGTGTTTTCTTTCTTTCTTTCTTTCTTTCTTTCTTTCTTTCTTTTTCCTCTCCTTTTATTTTCTGTCTCTCCTTTGATTAAAACCAAGCACTGGTAGCCATCTCCTTATGACAGAGACCTAGCAGGTCGGCTGAGTCCACCGCTGTCCAAGTCAGAAAGGAGACACCAACGCTTGTTTTACAGCTAACAATTCCTTTGACCGAGCTTAAGTTGGTTGGCTGAGTCCACCACTTTTGCAAGGTTTTAACTGGCTACGCTAGCCATAGTCCCTGTGTCGCTTGGACAGGCGAGTGCCCTCGCTGGTCCGTCGCGGCATCGGATCTTGCCGATCCCAGCTTACCCGTGTCCCTGTGTCGCTTGGCCAGTCGAGCGTTCTCGCTGGTCCCTCGTGGCATTGGAGCTTGCTGGTCCATCCCGAGACACACCATTATCTGTTTTCTTTTACTAGAAAGAAGCAAAACATGGATTCTGCAACAACAAAACATACCGCTAAAGCAGAGACCGGTGTCATCATTATAGAAGATAACCAGTCGGTAGAACATGAACCAGAGAAATCTAAACAGGTAATTTGGATCTATGCCTGTCTAAAAACGTTCTTGGGCTTATAGACCTAGCTTATTTATGCTCCAAAGGGGTAGAAAGGCTAGACTTGTGTCCTGTGTCTGTGCTATGCTAAAATGTGTAATCTCCCCTGTTTTCTTAAATCTGTCAAGAGAAAGGTGCAGGATGATGTTCTGTCGGTGTTTGAGCAGGGAGAGATACCCGTTGATGCTTATGCACAACTGATTCAGCCTGTGAGGACCATCTTTTAGTGGTCGGCTCTGTTCCAAACAGAGAAAATAGGCTTGCATAATTTGGTGAAATACAAATATATTAAACATGTGCTGAATTAAACACTTTTATTTAGGGGTATTATTGGTTCACTGATAGGTTTGGACCTGGTTTGCAATTAGATTGTGTTCTCATACTTGTATACAATTGTGTTTTTGTTTCTTTTCAAATGGGTTACTGATCTCATTCACACAAGCTTGTTTGTATAATTTTCCTAAGCAGTTTCATACTGTAATTTACCCAAAGTCTCTTTTGACAAATTTATGAACAGAATGCTCAAGGAATCTTTTCAATGAAGTTTGCAACATACAGTACAAAACATTATTGTCTAGGAGTGCATTACACCAACATAAACATTTATACACAGTGTGTAACTCTGAAAGCAAAGACTACGTGTTAATTGCTATGTTTGGAATTTTGCTTCAATAAACTTGTTGTTTTAAGATACTTTGATATCCTTTTTTTTCTCTCCCTTTATGTATCCTGTTATAACAGATGGGTTGGGTTAGATCATGAGGTAAAGGATGCAAACTGTGTGTGTCCTTGAAATATACAATAAAGTTATTGTTTTTAAGACACCTTGGTGTTTACTTTATGATTTGCTTTATAAAGGGTATGGTTTGGAAGGTGGCTGAGGTAATGGGATGCCCATGGTGTGTTTGGGCTGCACTGCCAGTTTCCTTGGGTGTGTAATAGATTCTCTCTGAAACCTTCTGGTACATCCTGTCTCTGGGTCTGTCACTTCATACTCTCTTGTTTCCTCATTCATTAGTGTAAATGGTGCTTCCTGGGTGATGGAATTGAACATTTGTGGGTAAGTCAGTTCCACCAGTGCCACTTTCCAGTCTCTGGGCTGTTTTATTGTCTTGGCTACCTGAATGGTTAATGATGCTGTTGTGTTTGGGAAAGGTTCTGGCGATGAATTACTCAGCAGTGTTATATAAAATGCACTTCTGACTTTAGACATTTTTCTTGGTTTCTCAACTCCTTGTCTTTCACTTCTGAAGTCTTGACCCAACTGTTAAATTTCTTGTCCCAACCAAGCCATTTTGCCAACACATGCTTGTTTCTACCACGCCTGCCCGTGAGTGGTTAGAATTTTCTGGATGCGGTATACACCTGGTTAGCATCGGGCTTTATTTTTGTAACTCTTCTGCATAAAATCTCTTTAATTTCATCACCTGGGTAACCTTAGTTTATAGACAGGTTTGATTCATTTTAAAAGAGTCAACGATAATAAATATCTCATCTATAAACCACTGCTCATAGCCTTTTCGAATACACTTTTAATTTTGAAACTCGGACATGATCACCTATTTTCAAAGTGCACGGAGTAGATTTTCTTTGCCCGCCCTACCATAGATTGTTTTCCAAACACTCGGGGCATTTTCAGGAGTCACATCTACAGGTCTTGTTTTAATCGTGGTGTGTAAACTGTGGTTATAACTCTGCAGAACGTCTGACGGGACATCTATATACCGAAAAGTATTGGCATATGTAAAATATTTCCACATTTTGGATTTTAAGGTGCTTTTGAACCGTTTTACTATGCTGGCCTTTACATCGCTGTTCGTGACAAATGTACAAATGTACAATATTGTTCTGTCTTAGAAGTTTTTGTACCAATGTGTTATAAATTTTTTTGCCTTGGCCTGTATGTAGCTTTTTAGGAACTCGACTCTGTCTAAAGATCAAACTAAAACCCAGAGAAACTGTCTTGGCCTTTTATTTACACAGCCCAAGCATATTTTGAGAGCACATTGATACAAGTGAGGATAAATTTTATATCCATCATTGAATTTTGAGTAATAAGACATCTCTGCTAAATCTACTTGCTACTGGTAATTGATCATTGAAACAATTGCTCTGTTTCTCTTGAACCTCAGCTGTGCTTGTTTGTGCATACTGTAAGTGTATTGTTCACTCATCCATTCCAACACGTTTTTTTGCTTGACATTTCTTTTCTTTTTTTCCCCCATAGAGTGACGATGGCCAGTGACGTATTTAAGCACAGTGTGAAAGATTGTTCAACTTCAAGGCGGAAGTCTCAAGACCTGTGTATTTTCTCAAACACTTGTCAGCCATCGCAGTCACAGAGCCGGATTGATTTTAATGAAGCATTATGTAAAGTCTGTTGTAGCTACGTGTTCTGCACCTGTGTAAGATGTATTAACTGGGTCTTGTTTAGCATGCCGTTTGGGTTCCGATCTCAGGATGGGCACACTTGTCTTTACTAGAATGTGATCCTGAGGAAATACACCCTTGTGTTTCCAGCATCTGTCGACAGATCAGTATTTAAAGATTAATACACACGGTGTTTTATTTGGTTAAAGCCTTGTGTGGCTTAAGAATTGTGAAACCGAGTAAAATTCATACTAAACTGTCTGAAGCAGTTTGTTGCTGAAGTAAACACTTTCGGCTTATACAAAAGACCATGCAACAAAGTCCAAGATTCGACAGCAGCTTTTGAACTTGTCTCTAATCACCATTACTGTTATTTTTTAAAACCAACATTAATTTACAGAAACCTAAGCAAATTGCATTATCCATGCTAAACAAGATCTGTTTGAGTTATATTTTCTGTCGGCTAACTGTTTGTGTTTTGTTTCTGTTGTCAGAGGAACCAAGACTCGGCAGCTAGAACAAGGAAAACCAGGTCCCTGCCCAGCGTGACACGTAATGCAACCTATAGAAGGTTTTCTCCTTTTATTATATCTAATAAAGATTCATTATGACCATATTGGTCGCTCAGTCATTTGGGCTTATGTGTTTAGCTCTGTTGAACATTTAGTGGAAAAATGTATGGAATGTCAAGAGAAAAAATGCATACCAGATGGACACATTTTGTAATATAACCAATTATTGCATATAGACATAGCTTATTTATGCTCAAAAGGGCTAGAAGAGATAGATTTGTGTCCTGTGTGCGTGCTTTGTTAAAAATGTACAATCTCCCTTGTTTTCGTAAAGCTATCAAGATTGATGTGGATGATGTTATAGCTGAATTTGAGCAGGGAGAGAGACCCATTGATGGATATGCAAAACTGATTCAGCCTGTGAAGACCAGCTTTATGTGGTCGGCTCTGTTCCAAACAGAAAATAGGTTTGCATAATTTAGTGAAATATAAATATATAAAGTATATTTGCTGGCTTAAACATTTTTATTTTAGGTGTATTACCGACTCACTGTTGGACCAGGTTTTGAATTTTCATTTGCGTACCCCTATATGTATACATTTTCTTGTGTTTTTTTTTCTTTTCAAGTGAATTGCAAATCTTTATACAATTAAGCTTGTGTGATTATTTTACGGCTGTTTCTCCTGCTTTTAGTCATAGTTTAAACAATTTTAATGTATAGCAAACAATTTGTAACTCAAAGTGAAGACCAGATCTTATTTTGCTATGTTTGGAATTTTGCTTCAATAAAATTTGTTGTTTTTAAGACACTTTGGCATCTTTTTTTGAATCATTGAATAAAACTTGTTGTTTTAAATCACTTTTGGTATCTGAAATATGCCTTGCTTTATAAAGGGCATGGTTTTACAAGGTGGGCAAGGTAACGGATGCTCAAGAGGTGTTTTGGGCTGTACTGCCAGGTTCCTTGGGTGTGTCATAGACTCTCTCTAAAACCTTTTTCCTTGTACATCGACTCTGAAAGTTATTGTTTTAAACACTTGGGCATCTACCATATGCCTTGCTTTATAAAGGGCATGGTTTTTTACATGGTGGGCAAAGTAACGCTATACCCATGGGTGTGTTTGGGACGCACTGCCAGGTTTTTTTTCCCTGGATGTGTCCTAGATTCTCTCTTAAACCTTTCCTTGTACATCCACTCTGAAAGTTATTGTTTTAAACACTTTTGGTATCTGAAATATGCCTTGCTTTATAAAGGGCATGGTTTTACAAGGTGGGCGAGGTAACGGGATGCTCAAGGGGTGTTTTGGGCTGTACTGCCAGGTTCCTTGGGTGTGTCATAGATTCTCTCTAAAGTTTTCTTGTACATCCTCTCGCCGGGTCTGTCAATCACGCTCTCTGTACTCTCTGTACACACCCCGAGCGCTGCAAGCAGATAGGAGCAGGATGTCTGCTCCGCCCCATTGATGACTTACCTTTTATGACACCTTACAGGCTCCCAAAGGCCCCGTCTCGGCTCACAAAGATGATCAGCCCCCAGTTTTAGCATCAAGGCTAAGATCGGCCGACCATTTTTCCTTGCGCACGACTGACAAAAGGTCCGATGCCGGTTAAACAGCGCACCCGACAACAGGCAGAGATCAGACCGCGGGGGGAAATGCCCCATTAAACAGGTGGCAGCAGGTGGGTACCGGAAATGCCAGGGGGGCGGGACATACACCTGTCAAAATCTGATGATGTATAATAGTGACGCTCCTATACTACTCCCCTCGCCTCGGCCCATAGCCTCAAATTAGTGCCAATATATCACTCCTGCAAGCGAAGTTGCAAAATCAACCAGAATGTTCAAGCAAATTCTTGAAAAAACCTGATCTAAATCCGTGAAGTAGTTCTCTCATTCGCTAGCTAAGCGGAGGTAAGGAACACCCTGAGGATGGTGTGTGAGTGAGGAGGGCCCTGCCCCCTCAGCTCAGTCCGTTGCGTCTCTCTCAGATTCGCTCAAATAAATCAGTACCGCAAGCAAGCTATGATACTTAGCACGATGAGAGAAGTCACAAAATCATAGAATTTTCTAGCAAATTCTAGAAAAAACCTGATCTAAATCCGTGAAGTAGTTCTGTCATTCGCTAGCTAAGCGGAGGTAAGGAATGCCCTGAGGATGGTGTGTGAGTGAGGAGGGCCCCGCCCCCTCGGCTCAGTCCGTTGCATCTCTCTCAGATTCGCTCAAATAAATCAGTACCGCAAGCAAGCTATGATACTTAGCGCGATGAGAGAAGTCACGAAATCATGGAATTTTCAAGCAAATTATAGAAATAAACCTGATCTAAATCCGTGAAGTAGTTCTGTCATTCGCTAGCTAAGCGGAGGTAAGGAACACCCTGAGGATGGTATTTGAGTGAGGAGGGCCCCGCCCCCTCGGCTCAGTCCGTTGTGTCTCTCTCAGATTCGCTCAAATAAATCAGTACCGCAAGCAAGCTATGATACTTAGCACGATGAGAGAAGTCACAAAATCATAGAATTTTCTAGCAAATTCTAGAAAATACCTGATTTAAATCCGTGAAGTAATTCTGTCATTCGCTAGCTAAGCGGAGGTAAGGAATGCCCTGAGGATGGTGTGTGAGTGATGAGGGCCCCGCCCCCTCGGCTCAGTCCGTTGCGTCTCTCTCAGATTCGCTCAAATAAATCAGTACCGCAAGCAAGCTATGATAAGAAGATGAAAGAAGTCGCGAAATCATGGAATTTTCAAGCAAATTATAGAAATAAACCTGATCTAAATCCGTGAAGTAGTTCTCTTGTGAAAAGCAGACAGACAGACAGACATTGGATTTTATATATGCAGAGATAAAACTTGGTTTTCACGTTGTTGATACCGTAGTTTTTACCAATTTTTTTTGGATTTGTTTTGAATAACCATTGCTAATACACAACCTCAGGTTACAATGGGAGGATGCTGGAAGTCGCACCAAGTGACGTTGTTAGTGCTCGGTTATTTAAACTTGTGTCACGCATTACTTGGTAGTTACGCCTCAAAAGAGTGAGTGCAATCTGTGGTTATGGAGCTTCTCTAAATATTCTCTTGTCAGGCTTTGAGTTTGAAATCTTGTTTTGAATCTAAAGATCAATTTGATTTCCTGGGTTTGACCATCGCTTTGTATTTTTGGATGTTGTTTCATTTCCTGGCAACTTCTGCTCTTTCTTTCTACTGTGGTGGCAGAACACACAAACTCTCTTCAGGATAATGTAATACAGTGGTGCGCAAAAGTATTCAATTCCCTTAAAAGTCATCATAATTTTATACATGACAGAACACTTATTTATCCTTTCAGTATTTTTAATGTGAACTCTTATGTTGTAAATACATTTCTAAAGTCAAAATAAAACATTCATCAGTAGATATTTAACTGTAGAAAGTAAAACTCCAAAGTTAGCGTTTGCATAAGTATTTAAAACCTCTGTGCTTTGGAAGCTCCAGGTTTACACAAATGACGCAAAGGTGACAGTCATTTGACCATAATTAAATATAATTAGGTACTATTTATGAGTCCTTGATATATCTCTGGATATAAAATGCACTCTTTGTAAGGGCTATAGTCTTGGGTGGACAACCGCTGCAAAAATGAAGACAAAGGAGCATTCTGCTGATGTGAGAAACAAAGTCATTGAAATGTGCATGGCAGAATATGGCTACAAAAAAATATTGAAAAGTATGAATGTCCCGTTTAGTACTGTTGGATCCATCATCAGAAAGTGGAAGGTTCATCACAGCACCCAGACTCTTCCTAGAACAGGCTGTCCCTCAAAACTAAACATCAGAGCAAAACATCAATTGGTGAGAGAGACAACTAAAAATCTAACCATCACTCTCAGGAGTCTGCAGTGCTCTTTGGCTGAAACTGGAGTGAAAGTGCAGGGGTCCACAATTTCAAGAGCTCTGCATAAAACAATCCTCTATGGGAGGGTAACAAGAAAGAAGCTGTTCCTTAAGAAGGTCCACATAAAAGCATATAGGGCTTTTACTACAAAGCATGAGAAAGACCCAGTTAAGATGTGGGAGAAAGTTTTATGGTCAGATGAGACTAAAATAAAGCTTTCTGGCCACACTTCAAAAAGGTATGTGTGGTGTATAACTAACACTACCTAAGCCACACAAAACACCATACCTACTGTGAAATATGGTGGGGGTAGCATCATGCTACTGGCATGCTTTTCATGTGCTAGGACTGGGAATCTTGTCAGAGTTGAAGGGACAATGGATAGACACAAATACTGCACAGTATTGCAGGAGAACTTGTTCCAGTCTGCTATAAACCTACGGCTCAGGAGAAGATTCATCTTTCAACATGACAATGACGTTAAGCATAACTTATTCAAGAGGTGTGCCAAGGAGCCACAGGATATCTATAAATTAAGGCTGATACAGTGGCTAAGTCTCTCTCTTCGGCTGCCATATTCTGACAGGCCAAGCTGTATATTTAGGCGACTCCATCCAAGAGCCATGCCGGAACGCATTGAACCGGAGGTTGTGGACGAAATCTCAGACCCAACAGCAGGTGCGGTTATAAAGCAGCTTTATTTTCAGAGTCACGGTGAGAAGAGTTTCAGAAAAGCAGACAATCAAATATACATGACAGCGTCAGGGCTCTTCTGAACCCCGTCTGTTGGGTGGGGTCCAGTTTTATACCCCTAGAATGCGTAATTTAATATCATTATAAAATGTAACAGTCAACACATTTATTATACACAAACCTTTAGCCCCTTCAACGCCCCTTGTGCAACTTGATTTCTTGGCTCCTTTTGTTATGGCGTTCAGATGTAAGCTAAGGGAAAACGTGATAAGGCAGACTCATGTGTGGAATGCTCAGACCTTGAGTCCTTTGCACAAACATTTTTCTGTTTGCTAAAACAAAGCATGCTATTACATGGTTTTGTAAAGCTTACTTCTCAGACATGAATTAGTACAAGGGAACGAAGAGAACATTCGTCTTCCACATTCCCCCCTTTTTTAGCAAACAAAAATATTTGATCAGGGAGAGTTGAGTAGGAAAGGGTAGGAGAGGAGGATGGAGTGGAGTGGGCGGAGGAGTGTGGGGTGGCTGTGCTGATCTGAAGCATTTTTCTTTGTGTAAAAAGTAAGCCTTTGCCATTGAGGCAGTAAAATACTTGGATACAATGTATCTTATCAAGGGAACAATACAGCAAGCTACAAGCAGGAGAACAATTAAAGCAACCGTAAGAGAGATGAAAACTGATTTAAGCCATTGGCCCCAGGACCCAAAAGTGGACATAAACCATTTGTCCCAAGGATTAGAAATGTCAGAATTAGTAGCTAGTTCATGTCAAATCAGCTAAAGCACGGGTGATTGATCCATCAGGAGCTGTATTATTAGGGATATAGGTACAGCATGCATCACCAAACATAGCACAAACGCCTCCTTTCTCAGCCAAGAGCATATCTAAAGCCAATCGATTTTGCCAGGTCATGAGGGATGTTTTATCAAGTTGCTCATGGATACCTTCAACAGCTTCTTTAGTAAAATTTAAGAATCTTTGTTGATTATAATAGAGGTAATTAATCCAATCTACATTTTTGTTTATAGTAACCTGAGGAAAAATAGACTCAAATTCGGCAACAACTTGGTCCCTTGCCTTGAACTTATCAGGGACTCCACGAGGGACTCGAATGGAATCAAAATACACCCCAGGGCCATGTAGGGAAAACTGGGAAGGGTCCACAGAATGGGGTTGATGATGTCGGCCAAACATGGTCGACACATGGAAGGCAGTTAAAGGGAAAAGTCGGAAAGGCATAACAAATTGTATTAAAGCAGAAGTGCCAGTCCAGTCAGGTGGAAGGATGTCAAGCAATTTAGACCTATGGCACATCCACCAAATATCAGTATTCTGAGTAATCAGAAAATTGATAATTTGGAAGCTAAAGAGGAAGAATTAATCGGAAAAGTTTGGAAACAAAAAGAGGATGGGATATTACCAACATTTGTGCCACGAGAGGAAGTAAGGTTTCTAAAAAAACAGGTATAAATACCTTCATCAGGCTGGAATATCGGGGAGTCATGGGAAGAGTAGGGGGAAAAAGAAGGGAAAGTGTAATGTAATTAGAGTCGATTGGAATAGAGGAAGAGATAAAAAGGGCAAGTAGGCAAGGAAGGCCAGTAGGATCAGATATGTTAGAAAGAGGAAAAGGGACAGTGGCCAAATGTGGCCTAGCTATAGCACATGCATAGCAATCAGATTGATTCACTTGTCTAGCCAATATAATACCCATTGCAGCCAACGGTTCTGATCCCCATACCCAATTTCAATAGAAAAAGTGGAAGAAGAGGTGGAGATATTCATGACCTTGACAGGGGGCGGGTTTGGACCAGGGTAGGAGAGAGAGGTGTGTGTGTGGGGAAATGGGAGGTGTTAGTAACAGGGTTCTCAACCTTAATTTGAAATCTCCCTAGAGGATCTATTCCAGATACATATGCCCCTAAAATACAGGTTCCTGAATCATGTAAAGAAGGGTTCTTCAGAGTAATGATCAAAGGGTTACAATGGTATTCGCACATTCATGAGGGGCATGTCCTTTTATAATAGAAAACGATATTTCAGACCATACTTCTGGGCCTTATAGGGTTAATAAACCCCAGTCATCAGTTCCAGTATTAGCCAAAACCCAGTCCCACTTGTCACAGTTACTTCCGAATCCAGAGTTTGTAACAGTTACACACACATATTTGTCAGACCAGTTCCACTGGATTTGTCGATCAGTCCCACAGTCAATAATAGAACAGAAATCCACCTGAACTGATGTGGTGATTCCAAAGGAAAAGTCAAGGTGACCAGAGCAGTCGACAAGGGGATGGAAAGACATAGTAGGACCACAATCAAGGGTGCCATCTTTTGCAATGTGAGATGTGAATCCAAGCAGGCAGTCCCTCAACTTTAACAGCATGTGGTGTCTACAGCAGAACTTGAACGGTCCTCTCCACCGAGGGTGATGCCAATGTTTCCTTCGAGTATCTCTAGCCAGAATCCAGGTTCCTAATGGAATCGGGAGTCCTTTGATGGAGGACTAGTTCTCCAGGCCTGATTCACCTGCTCGTGGACTTCCTTCAGAGAAGCTCGGAGACCTGTAAGACTGGAAAGAAGATCATTGTCCACAGTATGCAGTGTAACATTACCTATGACCATGCCGACTGGCATGGTCCATCCGGTCAGAATTTCGAATGGCGACAGCCCTAACTGCCAATGTGTTCTTCCCCTTAATCCCATCAAGGCCAGAGGCAGAGCATCAGGCCAAGTTAAATTTGTTTGCTCACAGATTTTAGCCAATTTAGATTGCAAGGTACCATTGCATCGTTCCACAATACCTCCACTCTGGGGGTGGTATTTGCAATAATGATGCACATTTATCTGGAGCCAGGTGGTTAATTCATTTATAATGGAATTTAGTGGGTGCCATTATCAGTTTGTAATTTCTGTGGTATTCCCCATCAGGAATGATTTCCTTTATCAAAGCTTTTGCCACAGGTTTGGCATCTGCATGTTTGGAAGGGAAAGCTTCCACCCATCGGGAGAACACATCAACAATTACTTAACAGTATCGGTACCCCTTTGATGGTGTTAATTCAATGAAGTCCATTTGAAGGTGTTCGAATGGACCCATTAGGTTAGGTGTAATGGCGGACTTACCTGGGTGCCCTTTCCTACATTAAACTTTTGACATAATGCACAGCACCTGCAGAACTGCTCTGCATATGTAGAGAAACCTACAGCTTCCCAATATTTTTCAACATCTTGAACCATGGCGTCTTTTCCAGCATGGTCTAGGCCATGGGCGATTTTTTCCATACCTGGGAAAGAAGCTTTTGGGAGGAAAGGTTTGTTAGTTTGCTTATGGGTCCAGACTCCATCAGAGAGGGACCCTTCTTTGGACCATTTTCTCTTCTCTGTGTCCGTGGCTGCATTCTGTAAAGAAATAATTTGATTATCAGTGTCCTGGTCATTTCTCTGTTGGAATAAAAAGATTGGTGTGTTATTATACGCAGCCCGTTTAGCAAAATGATCAGCTAATTTGTTTCCTTTGCTGACAGGATCCTGTTTTCCTATGTGAGCTTGACATTTAACGATCGCTAGCTTTGATGGTTTCGTTATGGCCTCTAAGAGGGATTCTTTTAGTTTTTTATGTTGAATGGGCTTGCCAGTACTGGTCTTGAATCCCCTGAGTTTCCATAATGCCCCATGATCATGGCAGACTCCAAAAGCATATCTAGAATCAGTATAGATAGTTACAATTTTTCCCTCTGACAACTGACAAGCTCGGGTGAGAGCTATCAACTCAGCTGCCTGCGCTTAAACTTGAAGAAATTCGGTTTGCTTCCAGCAGGTGGTCACCTTTGACCACTGCATAGCTGGTTGAAGGTGTTCCATTTTCCAATCATAAAGAACACCCATCCACAAAAATTATCTCTCCTGTTCCTAAGGGTGTTTCCTGTAGGTCTGGTCTAGGTTTTATAACCTTAGTTATTTTATCATGACAGTTGTTGTCCCCTTGATTTTCAGTTGGAAGCAATGTAGCTGGATTTAAGGTGGAGCACCTTTCTATGGTAACGTTTGACAATGTACAGAGTATATTTTGGTAGTGTATTTCCCTAGCAGTAGTGAGATGTGAGGTTTTAGCCTGTACTAAAATGGAGTGTACGGCGTGAGGCACTTTTACCACTAGGGGGCTCATGAGCACTATATCTGTACTGGCTAGCACGGCCTCTGTTGTGGCTGCTACAGCTCTGAGACAGGTTGGATGTCCCACAGCCACTGGATCCAATTTTTTCAAAAAATAGGCTAAGCCTTTGTTTTTTCTCCATGGAGTTGTGTAAAAAACTGCATTCATATATCCCCCCTTTTCGTCCACAAACAGAGTGAATGGACGAGATAGTCAACAGTCCCAACGCATGCAAACAGTAGGGCATTTTTTTTTAAGTTACATAGAGCCTTCCCAGCTTGATCATTCCATGCCACCTGACCAGAAAGGGGGAGATCAGGGGTGACCGCTAAAGTTTGCAAAAGCTGTGCTCTTTCATTGAAGTTTAAAATCCATTGCCGGCAGTATCCTATAATGCCTAATACAGACACAACCTGTTGCTTTGTAACATGTCTTGGTCTAGGAAGATTTTGAATGGTGTTTATACGGTCGCTAGAGAGAGAGAGAGAGCTCTCGTTTCACAAGAAATGTCATGACCTGAATATTTCACAGTTGTTTGAATTAACTGCAGTTTTGTTTTAGAAACTTTGTGGCCATTTTCTGCTAAATAATAACAATTGCTGAGTATCCCGTGCACAATCTGCTTCCGTAGTACTACACAACATTCCACATACTGTATCAATACACTGTCTTTTTCCGGCCAAAAGCCTTTTAAATTTTGAGCAAGAGCTTATCCAATACACAAGGGCTACAATAATCCCTGAGGCATAACGGTCCATGTCCAACGGCGGGTTTTGGAAAGTAAAGGCAAACCAGAATTGAGAGTCGGGGTGCAAAGGAATACAAAAATAAGCATTAGCAAAGTCAATAACAGAGAAATAACAGGTGGACGAGGGTATTGTAGAAAGAATAGTGGAAGGATTAGTAACAATAGGTGCCCTAGGAAAACTGCAGAATTTACGTGTCGAAGATCTTAAACAAAAACGCCATGAACCGTCAGCCTTTTAAACAGGTAAAACGGGGGAGTTGACTGGAGAGTGTTTAATTTGAATGATTGCTCCACGTTTCACGAGATCGGAATGTACGGCGGAGATGCCAGCCTCTGCTGCTGGAGACAGAGGATACTGGGAGCAATGCGGGCAGAAGGAGGATTTTTGGGTAAATCACCAGTGGCTCACAGTGTGCTATCCTTCCATAATCATTTTTCCCCTGGGACCAAAGTGCATCGGGAAGTGAGGAAAGCCAAGAGGGAGAGGCGGTTTGCAATGAAAAAGCACAATGCACGATGTACTAAAAAATCATTTTGAAGCACAAACTTTAGTTATCAAATGATCTGAGGTATCAAAGATACCCGAAGCAACATGTAGCCAGTCCGTCCTATTGAAACATTGTTCCACCCAATCCCCAATTTCAACTCAGTGAACGGTGCTATAATTGGCTAAAGAAAAACATGGGGAACCAAACCTCCGAAAAACGCTTTGGGAATATGTGAAGTGCACTGACAGCAGCAGCTGTGTTTGCATGAGAAAAAAATGCAAGGGATATGAAGGGTCTCTGGGCTCATACCTGAAAAGAGAAAAGATTCTAACCAAGGTGTGTCCACTTCAGAAGGGAAGTACTGGGCAGTGCAGTGGAGGGTGTTGGGGACTTGCAAGTGGGGAAAAGAATATAAGAGTGTAGGGCTTTAGAAGAATGGTGTGTGAGGAGATGTTCAGGGTCCAGGCTGCAAAAGAGGGCTTAGTGTGGGGGGAGGTTTGGCACAGGAATTTAGGAATAGAACAGTGAAACCCTCATTTGGTTAGAGAAATAGAGAGGGAGAGTTTAGTCATCAGATCCCTTCCTAACAGATTAACAGGGCAGAGCTGATTTAACAAAGAACGGTGCATCAAAGTGGAACCACTGGAATGAAGCTGAACTCGAAGAGGTTTAGACACCAGTAAAAATGTGGTTGTCCAGAAGCACTAAGAACAGTCAGTGTATCGTTCGAGGCAGATTAGAAAAGCAGTTTCAGTGCCATTCAGCAAAGTCAATAAAGGATCTGTGTCCCATGGCAAGTGAGCAAAGGCAACTGAAAAGAGTGGCTGGGGTCCCTGTGAAAGGAATATCCTCAGGTTCAGGTAAGGAAGGTGGGGGAGGAAGCTGATGTGGGCAATTGCTGCAGAAGTGTCCCATCGTAACAGGCAAGATGTGTAGGTGCTTGATCTGAGGGGAGAGGCGGCTGAGCAGACGAAGAATTCGGATTAGGGAGTAAAAATCCACGACCTCTCCCCCGGCTTCGCCCCTGTTCTCGGAAAATCCACGTCTTTCACGTCCTCTCCCCCTGCCTGAGCTCCACCTGCATAATAATTCATTTGTGCCGCGATTAACTTGGTCTGAGTGTCTGACTCTTTTTGTTTAGTCTGTCGTTCAGCATGCTCCGTATGTCTTTTAACTTCATCAAAAGTGGCACTTTCCCATCCAAATACAGGACGTGCGTACTTTATTTTGAATATCACTTCTGAGTCCTGACAAAAAGGAGGAACTGCTGCCTTGACACGGTCATCTGGGCTTCTAAGCCAGAATGGTTTGTCATCAAGTCCTGAATGCGGTGTGCCCATTCATCTACTGTCTCATCTTTCTTTTGTTTGGCAGCTGAAAAGGTATCAGTCGGTGCCCTTTTATATTTTGCAGCTATTGCAGTTTTCACGGATTCCCATTTGGCAAGGAAAGGACCCTCATTATTTTGTCCACGAGGCAATGCCTCATTCCAATGCCACTGTACTCCATTATGCTGCCCATAATTGACAGTAGCCCAAGTGGTGCCCATCTTTCTGCGTAGCACTTGGGTCCACTCGGCTGCACCGGGTTATATATGTTGTCTAGTTGCTGCACCTGTTCCACAAACTTCAACCCACCGATTACCTTACGATCAGGCAATTTGGACACTACGTCTTTCAGCTCTTGAATATCTCAGTTACGGTGTATCATTACAGTAGTGGGGTTATCGTTTCCTGGGGCAGTGTGGGATCGTGTCGGGGTTAGGAACCTCAATTAAAGGGCATGAAAATGTGGGTGCTAAAGGTTTGGGGACTTAAAGGGGTAAGGTTTTCAGGGTCTTATCTCTGAGGGGTTTTGTTTTAGTACGTTGTGAAATGGAGGGCTTTTGTGTAAGTTAGAAAAGCCTCCCATAGCCCCTAACAAGTGGCCGTCAGTCTCATCATCAGGATGTGTAAGTGAGGAGGGGTCACATTGATATTGTTCATCAAAGAAATCATCAGTAACTGGGGCATCGGTAACCACAGGAGCCGTTGGGGCAATGATTGAATGTGGCAGTGGAAGGGGTTGTGGGTAAAGTGTTGGGAAGAAGCACTGGATATAAAAGTTTTTTTTTTTATCACTCCTTCTCCTCCTTCCTTCAGACTGGGGTCCCGTATCAGCCTACACTTTCTGTAAAGCTATAAGCAGCTGTTCTTTTTCCTTTCTATTCTTAAGTTCAGCAACTAAAAGCTCATTCCGTTTTTGTGCCGCTTCCAACGTACGGTCTTTAATAACCAATTCCCATCTGTCATAAATATCCATCCGATAAGGACCTCCATTACAACAACCCTGTGTATTTCTGCACAGTATTTTTCTAATTCATATCTCCAGTTCCTTCCACTGGCCATCCACCTCCACTGTCCTTATTCCACCTCCTACATTTTTTTTAATCCTGTCTTCTTTTCAATGAGCTTTCTAGGGAACCCGCCTTTCGATCCCGACAGCGCACTAGGAGCCTGGCGATCCCCCGAAAATAATCCTTCTAACGTTAGGTTTTTAGGACTCTTGGGGGACTGTTTGACTGGCTACTGATTGTTTTTCCCATAGTGAGTGGCAGGATCTCAGCAGAAAGTGACTCAGCCCTCGATAAACCCCGTTCCACCCGCCGTCCGCTCCTATTCCCGGATTACAGCTTCAGGTGACTTCGTGTCCGTTATTTGCATCAGCAGAATCCTACATCAATACGCCCCGTGGAGTCCAGGATATGGAGGTTTTTACCCGATCCCTTCATCAGACGGTTTGTATGCGTCAATCTGCCAGGGTATTGTCTCCGTCACCTTAGCAACCCGTTGAAACAAGAGTATGACCAGACAGCAGATGAAAAACTCGACCTCCCGTTTATTTAGACACACATTCTCTAAATACGCCCTTTCACCCCCGTTCCTCAAATTATTATAGGAGCGTGCCACTCGCCCCTTTTCTAATCCTTTCCACAGGGGTGACTAGCTAACATTCACACTGTGCCTTTTCCGTAGGGTCCCAAGTCACTTTCCGTGAGCCCTTAGAACACTCCTATGTATTTTCCATACAGTATGCTTTCTTATTCTTTATTTTGCATATGCTTTTTATTCCTTTTCCTTCTATATTCATATTACTTCCAGCACACCAGTCAAACTAACAGGAATCCCCCGATCTACTCACCGTGACTCCATCCACCTGCATGGAAATGCCCGTCAAGTCGTGCCTCGTATCGGCTAGGAGGAGGTCAGGGACTCCCCACGCAGGAAACGCCCAAGGCAGGCCAATCCTACATTTACGAAGCTGGACCCGATCCGGCCGGAATCGGCTCCACCACGGTCATCTGGACGATCCTGCACGAGGAGCCGTCTGCCGTCTCCTGCCCCACGTTTGGGCGCCAAAACTGTGGACTAAATCTCAGACCCGACAGCAGGTGCGGTTATAAAGCAGCTTTATTTTCAGAGTCACGGTGAGAAGAGTTTCAGAAAAGCAGACAATCAAATATACATGACAGCGTCAGGGCTCTTCTGAACCCCGTCTGTTGGGTGGGGTCCAGTTTTATACCCCTAGAATGCGTAATTTAATATCATTATAAAATGTAACAGTCAACACATTTATTATACACAAACCTTTAGCCCCTTCAACGCCCCTTGTGCAACTTGATTTCTTGGCTCCTTTTGTTATGGCGTTCAGATGTAAGCTAAGGGAAAACGTGATAAGGCAGACTCATGTGTGGAATGCTCAGACCTTGAGTCCTTTGCACAAACATTTTTCTGTTTGCTAAAACAAAGCATGCTATTACATGGTTTTGTAAAGCTTACTTCTCAGACATGAATTAGTACAAGGGAACGAAGAGAACATTCGTCTTCCACAAGGTCAAGCAACATACAGGACAGAAAGCCACTTGGGTAGCTTAAGCAAGATGAGCTGCTTATTACATAAGTTGAAGTATCATTACTTTCCCAACACTCACATTCGTTTTCTGCATTCTAATATTTTGGACATATTATCCATAATACATGAATAAACATGTAACTTCTTCTCCTGCCTGTTTTGCTATACTGTTTAGTTAGGAGTTACAGATGTAAAAGGAAAGAGGAATGTATTTAACTACAGACATCAAGCTAGGTAAGAATACACATACAGTACAAAGGCTATGGATAGGATTTGAGTCCACAACAACACATATACAGTTGACACAGCACCAGAGTAAGATGGGACCCCTGATTTCTGCAGGGTATTTCACAAACCTCCTGCAATACATTAAAGTGAGGACTATTGTGAACTGAACCCAGGGTCCTAAAGAAGGAGCAATAAAAACAGAAACAGACAGGATGATATCTGAGGTCCTCAGAGATCAATGGAATTATAAAGTGGAAAGAGATCTTATCAGATATGAGATTGTTATGATTCATGCAATTGTACTCTAGTACAGCTGATAGATAGATAGATAGATAGATAGATAGATAGATAGATAGATATGAAAGGCACTATATAATATATAGATAGACAGATAGATGTGAAAGGCGCTATATAATAGATAGATAGATAGACAGATAGATATGAAGAGCACTATATGATAGATAGATAGATAGATAGATAGATAGATAGATAGATAGATAGATAGATAGATAGATAGATAGATAGACAGATAGATATGAAGAGCGCTATATAATAGATAGATAGACAGATAGATGTGAAAGGCACTATATAATAGATAGATAGATAGTGTGAAAGGCACTATATAATAGATAGATAGATAGATAGATCCCCCAGGGGGAACTAGGCATCTTGTAATTCATAGCTTACCGGACCATTTGGAAGAGAGAGAGACCCAGACTCAAGTTATGATTGTCTTTTCTCTTCCTTCTGCAGTAGTGAGAAGAGCTCTGCAGAATATAATCAGGGTTGAATAAAAGAGGACGTGCCCTGAGTGTCACATCTCATTCTGATCATTGTCTTGGATGAGAATGGGGTTCACAAGCTGCCTGACACAAAATTTGTCCAAAGCTGCACTTTAGTCTACTCAATTTAGAGGCGGATTGGGCCAAATGTTCTTACTTTTGCCTCAAATAACACTTTTGTTTTGTTAATATTAAACAGGGTTGCCCAGTTGGCACCCCAACGTTTATTATGGGTTCCACGACACTTGCTGGCCATGACACTGTTTATTCCAGTGAGTTCCAATAACAGCAGTCTAGAATCATGCAATTTGCAAAGCACAGTTCAAAAACAATGGCACAAAACCAAAGAAGGCAAAGGGATATACTATAGTACAATATTTTAAGTGGTCCAAAAATCTGTGCAGTGAAGAAGAAAAAAAAATGAATGGTCTTCTTCCTCAATAAAAGAGCAAAATTAAGGAAAACAAAGTCACACAATGAATGAAAAGAGAAAAAAGCAAATAATTTTGTGAAAGTACAGTGGAACCTCGGTTCACAAACGTCTCGGAACACATACAAATCGGTTTACAACCAAAAAGTTTGCCAAACTTTTGCATCTGTCCATGACCACACACTCGGTATACGAACAAGCCAGTTTCCCTTTCGGTTTGTGCACGCCGATGATGTCCACACATGTGTTCAGTCTCTCCCTGTGCAGCGAGCGAGAGAGAAAGAGGGCTGGCCGCATAAGGCCGAGAAGGCAGTTAAAGAATGCACCGGGCTTGTTTTTAAAGAGACAGATTCGAGCATTGTTTTAACCTCGTTGTATTTAATGAAGCCTTTTTTCTATTGGATTTTAACCTTCACTTCACTTCTGTTTACAGCGATCGGTTTGCAGCGTGCATTGTTGCAATGTTACTTTTATTGGTGGTTTATTAAATTACGGATTTTTCAAAAGTGTTTTTAGCGAGCGGTTCCTAGCACTATAGCGTGAGCTATTGCAGTGTTAGTTTTCTCTGTTGTTCAAGGTTTTCTCAGTGTTATTCAATGTTTTTACATTTAGTTTACTATTACGCTGTGCATTCTATGGTTTAATTAACTATATTTGTGCTTAAAAATCTTAAAAATATATATATTTACATACAGTTCATACTGTCTGAAACGGATTAATTGTATTTACATACAATCCTATGGGGGGAAATTACTTTGGGTTATGACCAATTCTGGTTGTGACCAGCGTTTTGGAACGAATTATGGTCGTGAACCGAGGTTCCACTGTAAATACAAAACCAGGCACACCACCAAATCCCAGACACCTAACAGAGCTCCAATAATATGCTGGTGTATATTTATACAGCGTCACTGCTTACAAAACGCACAGCAGATCCAACACCAAACTGCGCTCAGTCACTCCACTTGTGGCTGCTCTCTCATTTTGTACATGGTCAGGTTTTAGCTGACCAATCCTAGCATGCCTGTGCTGGCAGCAGCCAATTACTGCTGACGGAGAGATAAGATCCAAACAGATGAGTGCTTGTATCCAGCAGGGGGTGATAGCTGCCTTGTTGGAACGAGTTCTTTTTTAATTGCGGCGTGTTACATAACCAGAATCTACTGTATATTGATATAATATAAAAAGGCAATACCCCTCCCTTGGTTATACAGCGGTAAGAAATCACATAGGAGAAATAACTTAGCTTTGTTTAATGACAGCTTACGCTGCATACTGTAGATGTATAGAGTCTGCCATTTTCGTCACTGCGTTGGAAGGATTTTCAGGACCGGATGATGTCATGCTGATTTTGAGACACAAAAAAAAATATACAATGCCCATTTTGCAGTTGTCCCTGTCTTGTCTTCTAATGCTTGCCTAGCAGTTCTAAATGATGAGCCCCTGTGCTAAATCTGGCATCGTGTTAGCTGTGCATGTGAGTAAAAAGAAAAGTAGATTTATAAAATTATATTTGTACAGAGCATGGTGACATATTAAACATATACACTTATTGCAGTGCTTCCAATAACTTTACTTCTATAGAGTTTGAGTGAGCTCTCCCTCCATCTATATAAGTGTCTTTACGACTCATTAAACTCTTATGTGGGATCCTTTTCCTAATGCATGGGTGAGTGTGCCGGCAACTAACCTCTGCTCCCCAAAGCTATAGATGACTGCCAAGACATTGGTCCTTTGATCCCAGAGGTACGTGACAATGATAAAGAACGAGCCTTCAAAGGAGTGCTTCTCCACACTTCCTTGCTTAACTCCAGGTAAGTACAAAAATAACTATTTACAGTTGGGAATAAGTATTTATAATTCCAAATGTAACTGATTCATGATGTGGCCCATCACAGAAGATCCTCCAGGACAAGTATGAAAAAAACTGGTGTCATGCAGCCTGATGAATGAGCAAGGATGGGGAGATAATGTAACTGTTGATATCTGAGTTCATCATGGACCTCTGAAGTCAAAAGTTCAAGCAAGTCAGTCAGAAACGGAAGTAAAGACATTTCATCGTAAAGAAGATCTTCAAGGTGATGGTCAGACAGAACCTAGGCAATCTTTTGAGGAAAAGAAATATCAGGATATTGTGAAGAAAACACAGAGACACAGATTAAGGGTTGGGGATCAGTCCCTGTATACTGTGTGGTCCGAAAGAAATCTTTCTTGAGCAAGTACAACAGTCAGGTTTTGTGAAAAACGGTTGACAATCAATGGCGTGCAAAAGGTGCAATTTATGGGATCTGATGAGGAAGTAAACTGCGGGAAGGGTGACGTGAATAGTCTTCAATGGAGGTGAAGTCATCAGGGCAAGATGAGAGTAATGTGGAAGTTCTTCAGAAGTCGGGATGTTGATTTTTGTGACAAATTCAAGGTGGCTCATTCTTTTGTTCTGTGGTTTTTCTGGTGAAATAAAGAAAAAGCATTAATACTCTGCCTTTGTTCCCCATCCTGCGGCTTTCCATACTTCATCTGGTTCTTTAGCAGCCCCCTAATCGCTCATGTGTGACAATGTGGAAGAAGGCAAACTTGAAATTTAAAATAATAGCATTGTGTGAAACCAATAAAGCAACTTAACCAGCAAACAAAACCAAAATAATTTAGAAATAAGTGTAATCTGTAAATCCGTCAAGAAATAGACACCCAAAAAATCCAATAGAAAAAATAAACACAACAGCACACAGGATGGGTGTTTCTTTTTATCCAAAGTAAGAATACTCAGCATACTGTGCTGCCATCAAAAAGAGCCAACACGCAAAAACATTACAAATCACGTCGACATGGGTCATTTGGAAGCAGCCGGCAAGCAAAATGGCCATAGCTGAGAAGTCTCATGTGAAGTGATGATTGCAGTTGAAAACTATGATGCAAACATGTTCATTGTCATAAAGAAAGGAATAAATAAATAAAATTCCAAACAAAATAAACAAAACAATAATAAAACAAATAAAGTTTCATAGAAAGTGTGAAGAGAGGCCAAGGATTCAGTTGCCGAAGGAGCAATCAAATCAGATTTCGTTCAGGGTGTTCGCTGTTGTTATGAGCTGGCTGGCTCCAAAAACTCAAGAACACAGGCTTTGCCTACAGTAGTCGACCTCTGCTACTTTATTACTCAGTTATCTCAGGTACTTCGTCTTGTTATGGTGTATAAAATCTACAAATTATTTTCTATATTTTTATTATATTTTGCTCAATTCCAACAAAATTAATTCAGATGCAGTACACTTGCATAGGCATTATAATATAAAAGGCATATCCTCTTCCATTATACTTCACTTTATAACAGTTGTTTACAACATAGTGCTAAATTGGTTTAACAGCCTGGGAAAGGAAGACTTGCCGATACCTCAGGCTTTTGATTACTTTATGGATGGACATCTGAGACAGCAATTTGGTTTACAGCCTGGGAAAGGAAGACATGCCGATACCTAAAGTGTAAGTGAGGTGACTGGCACCATGTGAGACCTTCAAAGATGTACTTTGATGTTAAGTTCCAGGCTGGCCTTCTTCATTATGACTCCAGATGTGGTGTCTATTCCTGCCTGCCAAGCCAAAGGACAATTAATCCTACAAGTGTTTCCCCTGGCTAGAAATGACAAAGGCCTGGTCTAGTGATGAACTCAAAAGCAACATCAAAAAACTTTTATTATTTGGGGAGCAAAATTCACCCATTATATTAATAGCCAGCCAATCAGGTGCATGCAACAATCATGTGTTGTGAAACCACGGCATGAAATTTTATAATAAATATGCGTCGTCTGAAAGCAACATCAGAAGAGAAACAACGATGACAGAAGAGTGACGTCAGAAGAGAAAACAAAGACCAGTTTTCATCCAATAATCAGTTAACAGCATGTTAATGAACATTGATTGTTAAATTAAATGCCGCACTGAGACATTAATCCTTGACATCACTGATTCCTTTCAGTAAGCTTTTTTTAAGACTATATATCCAGACTTTACAATCGATCTTATTTTCTATTACTTATTATTGTTCTTTAATAAATATTAATTTGTTTTCATCCTTCTATTTGTCTTAATGTCTAGAGTGATTGAAGTAATAAGGTAGATTTCTTTGAGCACCTGGTGCAGCTGGAGATTTGCCATTACCTCTATGCTGCAAGGTTTATTAAGGCTGAGGGTGAGAGCTCCATTTAAAAGTAGGGAACAGTACGTAAAGTAAGGCATTCTTGGCTGAAAAATGGCCTATAGTCAAGGATTCTATTTGTATGTTTGAATATTTTCTTGGAGATCAAAAGTAATATTTAGGTCTGAGATATCTTTAAAACATCCTATGTTGTTCATGCTGATAATAAGTAAGTATCATGAAGTGCTAGGGCAGTGACAAGTTATGTTATTCATAAGGCACTTGTGTGGTGTAAAGTGCTAGAGATTAACCAGCGGTGTGTTTGTCATTCATAGGGCACTATTGTGGTTATGTTGTTGTTATGTGTATATCTATGAATGTGTGTGTTATTATTTAGGGAGCAGGAGTAGACCAATCCAATAAAGTTAAAGTTAACTTAAAGTTAAAGTGAACTTTATTGTCATCTCAACCATATACAAGTATACAGATAGACGAAATGCAAAGCTCAGAGTCCACAGTGTAACAACATGACTTGCAAATAATAAATTAAAAATAGAATTAAAATTTAAGTTTAAAATTAAAACACAAACAAGACATTGTGCAATGACAAGACAAAGAAGTAGCAGCAATATTGACATGTAGTTAGTAATATGAAAATTGATATAGTATTTGCAATCTAGATACGTAAATATAGTCAATAGATATGTAATATAATAAATAAATAATAATAATAATAAATTTGCTTCCCGGGTCCTCCCTGCGTGGAGTTTGTATGTTCTCCCTGTGTCTGCGTGGGTTTCCTCCAGGGGCTCCGGTTTCCTCCCACACTCCAAAGAAATGCAGGTTAGGTGCATTGGGTGTGTGTGTGTGTGTGTGTGCCCTGCGGTGGGCTGGCACCCTGCCCGGGGTTTGTTTCCTGCCTTGTGCCCTGTGTTGGCTGGGATTGGCTCCAACAGACCCCCATGACCCTGTAGTTAGGATATAGCGGGTTAGAAAATGGATGGATGGATAATGGATGGATGGATAAACAATAGATATAAATAATACAAAAATTATCAGTGTATGATAATAGTTGTTTAAGACATGTGTAAATAACAACAGGTCAAAATGTTTCACAGCAGAAGGATGTCAAGAGTGTTAAAATACTTAAAGGTCAGTATGAGATTTTCAGTCCTTTTTCTACATGCACACTCGTCTTTGCAAGAAAGTGGCTTGCATGTATAAAAGTTCTGTTTTTAGAGGTGGTGGTTAAAGCAGTGTGGAAGATTCCAGGTGGCAGCATGGTGTTAAGGAGTCTGACAGCTTGGGGGTAAAAACTCTCCTGCCACCAGGCAGATCTGGCTCTGATGCTGCAGTATATTCTCTTGGATGGCAGAAGTGTGAAAAGTCCATGTGAGGGGAGTAAGGGGTCCTGCACAATGCTGCAGGCCTTGCTGACACTGCATTTGTAAAATACAGTATGTCCAGAAGTGAAGGGAGAGGCACCCCAATTATGTTCTCTGCTGTCTTCAATATGCTTTGCAGGCGCTTGCGGTCAGATATGTTGCAGTTGTCATACCAGAAAGTGATGCAGCTGGTCAGAACACTCTCAATGGTGCCTTTGTAGAACATGGTGAGGATGGAAAGGGGAAGACTTGCTCGCTTCAGCCGCCTCAGGAAGTGCAGTCTCTGCTGGGTTTTCTTGATTAATGGTGAGGTGTTATATGTCCACGTAAGTTCCTTAGTTATGTGCACACCGAGGAACTTGATACTCCTAAGAGTCTTCACATCTAAACCGTTGATGCTGAGTGGAATGTGTGCAGGATGTGATTTTTTGAAGTCCACGATTATCTCTTTTGTCTTGTCAACATGGAGAGATAGATTGTTGTCTATGCTATGCTGTGTCCATGCAGACAGCCATTCCACCTCATCTCTGTATGCTGTTTCATCATCACTGCTTATCAGTCCCAGCACCGTCGTATCATCCGCAAACTTGATGATGTGGTTGGTGTTGTGCATGGCTGTGCAGTTGTGAGTCAGCAGGGTGAACAGCAGTGGACTAAGCATGCAGACCTGCGGCACTCCAGTGCTCAGTGAGATGTTGCTGGAAGTGTTGCAGCCCATCAACCAGCTTTTGAGGGATGATTGTGTCAAAGGCAGAGCTAAAGTCTATGAATAGCATCCTGACATATGTGTCTTTTTTATCCAGATGTGTCAGGGAGAGGTGAAGGGCAGAGCATATGACATCATCAGTTAACCTGTTTGAGTGATATGCAAATTGAAGAGGGTCAAGGGAGGCAGAGAGATTAGTCTTTATGTGTGACATGACTAACCTTTCGAAGCACTTCATTATGATTGGCGTGAGTGCAACTGGTCAGTAGTCATTCAAGCATGTCACTGATGACTTTATCGGCACTGGTATAATGGTATTCGACTTGAAGCATGCTGGGACTAACGACTGGCTCAGAGATTTGTTGAAGACGTCAGTGATTTGGTGAAGACACCAGCCAGTTAACTGGCACATTCTTTGAGCACACAACCCGGTATGTTGTCAGGTCCTGCAGCCTGGCAAGGTCACCAAACTGGCTGGTGTCCCCGCAAACATCCTTAATAGAAGACCCTGTGGCAGACCCAGGAAATGCTGGAGGGACTACACCCCTTGGCAGGCTTGAGAACACCTCAGAATATTCCAAGAAGACCAGGAATCTGTAGCTAATGACCGTGAATTCTGGGCTGACCTGCTTGAGCTGCTGTCATCGTTACCCTCACCAGGAAAACCGGTTAAGAAAATGAGATTAGATGAAATAAAAAGACCATTAGAAATGAAATGCAAAGATCATTGGATTTGAAGTACACTGTTTGTGGCGTGGCAGTGACCACAAGTGAGCAGGGCCAACTTACCAGCATCATAGGCCACTGGGGCAAAGTAATGTGCTGAGCCCCTGTTTTGATAGCAAAACAGAAACATTGTGGGCCCCTATGCTCCTGGGGCATCTGTTCAGTGCCCACTGTGCCCACATGTTAAGATGGCCCTGTAAGTGAGGTGACTGGCACCATGTGAGACCTTCAAAGATGTACTTTGATGTTACGTTCCAGGCTGGCCTTCTTCATTATGACTCCAGATGTGGTGTCTATTCCTGCCTGCCAAGCCAAAGGACAATTAATCCTACAAGAGTTTCCCCTGGCTGGAAATGACAAAGGCCTGGTCTAGTGATGAACTCAAAAGACAAGGTGGTCAGCTTACAGCATCAGCCCAATGGCAGCCAGCAGCAGGGCTTACACGTCCTGATTATTTCATTTGAGCTGTTTTCCTCTCCATATAAAAGAGGACAGGGACACGCTGTATCGGTAAATTGACTTTAAAATGACATTAATCTTTGACAGAGCAGCTGGTTCTCTTTAATTTTGAATCCAAGTGCAATTAAGTGTCTTCAGATGCGGGGAAGATTAATGTTTGAAGCTAGACGCAGCAGGCAAGATGTTGGATATTAAGAGGGCCAGAGAAGTGAAAAACGACTCCACAGGCTGCCCTTCCCGGCAACCTCAAGGAAAGCAAAGAGGGGCTGTAGGAGAAAAGCGAAGGAGCAGATAGCATGAGCCTGAGGAGACCTTTGAGTCATCTTCATCCCTAATGTGGGGCACAGGGCAACCAGAGTCATCGGCCTACAGGTAAGTCGCCATCACTGTAAAGTGTCAGAGAAGAACGGGCCAGCTGTCCTCCTATGTCCTCCGTGAAGCAGCACGCCAGTTGAAGCTCTTTGCTCTTTGTTAGGCGGATTCTTAAAAAGCAGCTCACTGTATCTGCTCAGCGTTTATTATAAGAATAACAAATCGGAGCAGATGAAACAGCAATGCCCTGGAACCCACCTCTCAAATCTATTAAGGAGATGTGGTAGAATTTAGAGCTGTTTGACCCGAGCACCACACAAGGGCTCAGTGATGCCTCCAATGCACTATTCATATCGTGATGTATTTTTTATGAGGCAATGAAACCACCGGAGAGACGGAACAAGAAGATCAATTATTCAACAGCTTGAAGATAGCGTATTGGGTTAACTTATTCCAACTGCTCTGCTGCGGAACAGCAGCTCAACGCGTACACTGAGAAGAGAAACACGGGATAGACAACCATGGAGAGTCACTCCACAGCAAGGCCTGGCAGGAATGGCCAATGGGGCACTTGGGCTATTAGAGAGTGGCCACCCTGTCTCTCGGCTCATTCATGTTAAAGCAATGACTGGGTATCCCCTTGGTGAGAAGGGAGCCATCTCCATTCCTATGCAGTGGAAGACATTTGTACCAACTTCTAAATCTTTAAAATGGCATTCCCTATACAAAGGTGTTATATAGTATAAACCTTTGCTTGTTTCATGTTAGGGCTGTTGAAAGTTATAGAAAGAGATGTCAACCTTCATATCATTAGAAGGGGCTAATAAGGTGATATTGCCATTCGGGTCCTTGGCAGGTGGTCAGGCTCAATGGCTAAGGTACCCTAGATATGAAAAGAGGTGTTAACCTTCATATTAATGTAGAAGAAGCTTGTAATGTGAAATTGTTCTTTAGACCCTTAGCAAGACTTCAAGAACAATGGTTAAGGTACCCCAGTTTGGTACCCCAATTATAGAAAGACATGTTAACCTTCATATTAGAGTAGAAGGTGCTGGTGAAGTGATATTGTACTTCAGACCATTGTCAGACAGTCCAGCCCAATGGCTAAGGTGCCCCAGTTACTGAACGAGATGTTAACCATCATATTTGGGTAGAAGGGGCTTGTGAGGGGAAATTGTCCTACAGATCCTTAACAGACAGTCACACCCAATGGCTGTTACCCCAGCTAGGCACCTCCAGGTATAGAAAAAGAAGCTCAAAAGGTGATATTGTCCTTCAGAGCCTTGGCAGATAGTCAGGCCCAAAGGCTAAGGCACCCCAGTTAGGTACCCCAGTTATTGAAAAAAATGTTAACTTTCATATTAGAGTAGAAGGGGCTTGTGATGTGAAATTGTTCTTCAGATTCTTGGCAAGGCTTATAAAAGGAGAAGTTCATCTTCATATTAGAGGAGAAGGGGCTAGTAAGATTATATTACCATTCAGGCCCTTGGCAGGTGATGGACCTCTATAGCTAAGGTACCCCAGGTAGGTACCCCAGTTACAGAAAGAGATGTTAACTTTTATATTAAGGTAGAGGAAGCTTGTGAGGATATTTTGTCCTTCAGACCCTTGGTAGACAGTCATGTCCAAAGGCTAAGGTACCCCAGTTAGGTACCCCAGTTATAGAAAGAGATGTCCACCTTCATATTAGAGTAGAAGGGGCTTGTAAGATTATATTATCATTCAGGCCCTTGGCAGGAGATGGAGCTCTATAGCTAAGGTACCCCAGGTAGGTACCCCAGTTACAAAAAGAGATGTTAACTTTTATATTAAGGCAGAGAAAGCTTGTGAGGATATTTTGTCCTTCAGACCCTTGGTAGACAGTCAGGTCCAAAGGCTAAGGTACCCCAATTAGGAGCCCCAGTTATAGAAAGAGATGTTAACCTTCAGTGGCAGGTGGCACCATTCAGATTCAGTAGTCCTAAGTCCATAACCACCTGATAGGGGCAAGGAAGAGAATAAGACCCTCATGAAGGTGAAGCCACTCAGGTGCAACAGACCTAGGACAACAACCACACAATGTTAGCCTGAATGAGTAGAAAACCTGCCTGCAGGTGGCGCCATTCAGATTTAGAAATTCTATGTCTACAACTACCTGATGGGAACAAAGATGAGCAGAAAACCTGCCTGCAGGTGGCGCCATTCAATCTATGCTGACCTGGGTCTGTAACCACATACTGGAGGGGTAATGGATGAGAAGAGAACCAGCTTTGTCATGGAGCCACTAAGCTTCACTTACTGGACAGTCTCTTTTCACATTTTGGTTATATAGATTATCGGAGGACTTACCTGAAGATGGCGTCACTCAGATTCAGTAGGCTTATAACCCCCCAGAAATGGGTAAAGATGAGCAGAAGAACTTCTTGTAGGTGGCACCACTCAGACTCAGCAGACCCAAGTCTACATACACAATGGTAATATGAATGAGCACTGGGTTTGCCCTGCCAGTCAGACTTGGCACACCTGAACCTAACAACCACCCAATGGCCGCCTGGTTAAGCAAAGATCAGCCTGTAGGTTGTGCCAGTCAGTCGAAGAAGACCCAGGTGTACAGCCACATGTTGGATAAACATGGATTAGGGGAAGACCTGCTGCCAGGTGGAGCCACTCAGCTTCACTACACCAGAGTCTATTTTAACACAATGGGAATATGGAGGAACAGAGGAGCAGCCTGTAGGTGGCATCACTCAGTCTATGCAGACCCAGATCTAGAACCACATTCGTTGGAGGAGAACAGATGGGTAGGTGTCAGCATTTAGGCTCACAAAGCCAAGTTCATTTTCATTTGTTGATGATATGGATTAGCAGATGGTGGCACCATTTAGTTTATGCAGATTCAGGTCTACAACCACACATGGGGGGATATGGAGGAGGAGAGGACTGTCAGGCAGAAAATGATAACACTTGTGGATGATGCCTGCAGATGGTGCCACTCAGTTCTAAGTCTATATCTGCCTGATGTGGACACGGATGTATAGAAGACTTTCCTGCAGGTGAAGAATGAGAGGCCTACATGGCATTGGCACCTGTCTTGTCATTCCTTGCAGCTTTCAGGACTCAGAGGTGTTCATTTTCCCTCACCATGCGTGTTCCAGGGTTGCAGGTCCAACTAGGCCGTATCTCAATGTCCTCATAACGAGAAGAGACAGATGCTCCTTGTATGCTACGGGATTTGGGGCAGGTGGTTGATTCTCATTCAACCTGAAATAATACAAGCAAGCAAACTGTATAAAGTGTTTTTTAATAGTGAGCACCATCTCAGGATTTATTGCAGTGCAAGGTAATACTTTTATTTTAATTGTCTGCATTTATGTTATGCTTGTTGCAGTAATGACAGCACTCACCATCTGAGAGATTTGTTGAAAGTTACACAGTGAAATAGCACTTGTGGGTTAACCAAAAACCTTGCGGTGTCCTTTATCATCCATCGGCCAGTAGGCCCACCCTGCACACCTTCTCTGCCTTCTCACACAATTAATGGAGTGTTGGCTTAGATTTCCTCTGTCCTAATACAGATCATCATCATCATCATCATCATTTAGCGTTGTCTTCCACATGATGGTTGGCTGTCAGCTTCTCCGTCAGTGAAGCTGATCAATTTGACCTTTCCTCCCAAGTTCTTCATATTTATTAATGCCACACCATTCCATGATGTTCACCAGCCATTCTTCTATTAGTCTTCCTGTAATTCAATTGCCCATCCTTACAAGATGAACAAAATATGCTACTTTCTTCTTGACCACAGTTACAGAGAGAGCAAACTTAGTTTTTATATAGTGTTTGATAAGCTGGGGTGCATTCCAAGTCTGTATTTTTATTATGTCATTTGTTTTAAAAAGGTGAGCTCAAGACATTCGAGTCTTTGTGAAATCTGCCATAATAGGCTGAGGCAAAGATGGAGCTCAGCCATCCCTCATTCTCTCTGCTAACTTTACACAACATGTTAGTGGCTGAAAAAGTAGGGACGAATTACTATCCAGCCTCCCTCTCAGTGGACACAAATTAAGTGACCAGTTCAGGATCACACAGTCTGACATTGGTAAGGGTCGAACGAGAAGCCTTGTGGTGTCTCACCTTCCAGCATGTTAGCTGCCTGGTCTCACCCTGGACAGACCCTGGGGGGAGCTTAGCCAATAGGCTTGATGGGTTACCTGGCAATCCCATTCTAATCTAATATAAGGTTAACATCTCCTTCTGTAACTGGGGTACCCTAATCATTGGGCTTGAAGCCATGCCAAGGATCTGAAGAACAATTTCACCTCACAAGCCCCTTCTGATTCCTGGTGGCACCACCTGTTGGTCATGTCATCCACACCCCTCCTCTACACCCCCCCACTGCCTTCTCCGATGTGTGGTCTGTTTAGACAGAGTGACCCCACCAGCAGGCAGGTCCTCTACTCACACATGTCCTCAGCCTGTGGCTGTAGTGCCAGCTCTCCACTCCTATTCTTCTCAAAATTCATTCCCCTCAGTCTCTCCAGGCCGTCTCTGGAGTATCCGATCAAGTAGGTGGCTTTGTTTTTAATATTATTTAGATTTTATTATTATGTTTTTGAAAGGGCCCGTAATGAGTCCATCAAGGACAAGTAATTCCATTCTCAAAGGTCAATTTGTCTGCTTTTCAGCTTTCCATTTCAATTTGAAATCCCGGATTATGAGGAATGCAACCTTTACTGGAATCACAGACTGAAAAATGAGAGACAAATTAGATTTCCCTTAAATGTCAGATTTCAATGAATTGAGTTTATTCAGATTTTGTATGTGTGGGTCGGGCATGTGTTCTCGATGCATGGTTCTTCATGGTGAGGTGGGCCTCCATTTTCTTGTGGCACCTCCAACGTGCCATCCTTACCCACTTCACTGGCGGTTGCCAAACGTTTGCAAGTGTAAATAGTTAAGAGGTTTCTGCTGCATCAGAGGTGCCACATGCCATCTTGCTGATCAGTCAGTTCTGAACTTGCATTGCAGCTGCTCAGGACTGGCACTTGTACCCACTGCCTTCCAACACCTGCGAGTGTGCAAAAAGCAAGGCTAGGCATTCCTCTGTGTGGTCAGTAAGAGTTAAAGTGATGTGACCAGTCTGTCTGGCTGGACAAGGCTCATCTGTCTTTATGCCCACTGGTGTGGTGTGGTGTGGTCTGGTCAGCTTAGACTCCTCTGTGTGTTGTCAGTGTTCTTCTTAGCAGCTGACTAGAACATATTCATCATGCAGGCAGACTGGGGGATCTTGATAGTCAACACTCCATGGTGTGGTCAGTTGTCTTCATAAAAGTCTGTCCAGTTCAGACTCCACGTACATCTACTATTTATTATAATGACTGACAACAGTCTCTGTAGAAAAGAAGATTCTCAAAGATGATGATTTGCATATATTCAAAGAGAATCATAACCATATAGGAAAATAAGTACTACTAGGGGGCTTTGCTCCCTATTCGCTTCACTTGCCAAACCCTGGGCCTGTGATACGCACTAGCCTCTTTACGGTTCTGCCGCACGCGTATTGGGATGCAGATGTACAATTTAAACAGATTGTTATTTTTATTGTTCTATATGCATAAGAGACCTAACTATTTTACATTACAGCAAGTAATTAACCATAGTAAAAAATAAATAGTAAAATGTCATAGTTTGAAAGTAAATTATGTTTCATGTTGGATTAGAGTTTTAGGCATTTCAAGATCTCCTTTGTTGTCTGATATCCCCTGAAGATGTACTACATTACTGTTCTTGGGTGTATCCTTCTTTCTACAGCAGCGCTTCCCAATTCATTTTACCCTCACACCCCCTGTGACGGACGGGGCCGGTTTCGCACCCCCTTAGAGGTTAGCGCAGAAACACAGATCACCAATTGAAGCTTTATGAATAATGGATACTTTATTCTCCATCAATAATTGTTTTGGTAAAGCCATACTCAGTGTAATCCTCCTTCCGTTTTCTAATTTTTTCGCGACTAGCCATGATTAAATAAACGGTAAAAAAGTAAGAGCGAAGCGAGGGTGACTTATTGAGGCAGGCAGGCGACAGCTCAATAGCACACGGGCTCAATGTGGTGCACGTCAAGTCGATCTAAAATGCATGGTCAGATTCAAAAAAAATATATCTTTTTAAGTTCTATTTGGATATAAGTAGGTTCTATTTAGTTGACAGAAATATCTTTGGTAGGAATGTAAGTTGAATTTAGTCTTTAAATTTCTATGGTGAAGAAAAATGTATGCAATGATGACTAAATTTAACTATATAAAGTCAACACTTAATTATATAAAGTCACTGTAGGAATAAATAAAGTCAGAACTTGAATATATAAAGTCAGCGCTGGAATATCCATCCATTTCCCAACCCGTTGAATCCGACCACAGGGTCACGGGGGTCTACTGGAGCCAATCCCAGCCAATACTGGGCGCAAGGCAGGAACCAATCCTGGGCAGGGCACATGCATCATTTTCAAAACATTAACCGAACAGTGTTTTTTTAATTTATTTTTCTGAATACTTAGTTCAGTTCAGAGTCGTTTCAATCAATAGACTTTGACTTTCACTTTATTTATTCAGGAGTGAGTTTATATACTCCGATGTTGACTTTATATAATCAGGAATGACTTTATAAATTCCGACGCTGACTTTATATATTCAAGTTTTGACTTTATATATTCTGACGCCGACTTTATATATTCACAAAATCAATTTATTTGCCTGTTTGGCACCCCATAGTATATGTGTATATATATATACTGTATATATATGCCAGCAACACTCATGACAATGACAAAACAATTACATTGTCAATCATGTTACGTTATTATTAAAATGTTTCCTTTTCTTTTTACTTCTCCGCTTCCAAGCGCGGGTATTTTGATATATATATATATATATATATATATATATATATATATATATATATATAGATAGATATATATATAGATATAGATAGATATATATATATAGATATATATATAGATATATAGATATGACAACAACACTCATATCAAAGACAAAACAATTACATTAACAATCATGTTACATTATTTTTAAAATGTTTCCTTTTCTTTTTCATAACTTCTTTAACACACTACTTCTCCACTGCGAAGCGCGGGTATTCTGCTAGTATATATATATATATACATACACTCTTTGGGGTGCGAGCAACTGTTGCTGGGGGTGCCAGAATCCATCAAAGAAGAAAAATGAAAAACATTATTTGTACAAAATCTTAATTTATTTATCCATTCCTAAATAATTAAACGGATGACTCCCACTCTTACGTGCAAGTCTGTGTGGATATTATGAACTATCGTATCTGTTCAAGTTCTATTTAAATTTTAAATAGAAGGAATTTTTATTTAGTCGACAGAAATATCTTTGGTAGGAATGTAAGTTAAATGTAGGCATCATTGCATACATTTTTTTTTCACCATACAAATGTAAAGAGTAAATTCGCCTTACATTCCAACCAAAGATATTTGTGTCGACTAAATAAAACTTGAAAAGAAATATTTTTTCAAATGTGATCGCGCAATTCAGATCGAGTTGACGCACACTACAGTACATCGACCCCGCGTGCTTTGTGGTTTCGCCTGCGTGCCTCAATAAGTCACCCTCCCCTCGCTCTTACTTTTTTACCTTTCATCTAATGAATACACTGAGTATGGTTTTACCAAAACAATCATTGATCGCGAATAAAGTATCCATTATTCATAAAGCTTCAATTGGTGATCTGTCTTTCTGCATTAACCGCATATTTTTTCATACGCCTCAAACCAAGGGGATGCGAGGCTAAAATGAATCGGGAAGCGCTGATATATATTTATGTGTGTGTATATATATATTGAAATAGTTTTATGTGAAATAATGCAAAGAGTACGCGACACGTGTTTCGCCCTAATTTTGGGGTCATCAGGCGTACATACTCAGTGCACCCCCTTTCGGGAATTGAACCTCGGACATCGGCGCTAGAGGCGAAGCCTCTTCCATTGCGCCACAGCATGTGGTTTGTCTATTTGAGAGTATGTAGATCGGGGTATATATATACATATATATATATACCCGCGCTTCGCAGTGGAGAAGTAGTGTGTTAAAGAAGTTATGAAAAAGAAAAGGGAACATTTTAAAAATAACGTAACATGATTGTCTATATACAGTAATTGTTTTGTGAGTGTTATGAGTGTTGCGGTCATCAAGGATTTGATTATCATTATTTCTTTCAGTCAGGTTCGTATTTGGAGGACGTGTTGTGTTCAAGTTACATTCCGTGTTTGTCAATCGTTGTAAAGATAACAGGTTCCATTCATCGATTCGTTTCTTACTACATCAATAAACAGCTCGTCTTTCTCTTTATCAGACGTGACACACTGCATGCACGGGTTTTTTTTTTACACTGTCTTCCTTTAGCGGGACATTGATTTTTTCCACCGTGCGCTTTGTTTCCGCAGTAGCTGCACTTATGAATATGTTTGTATGTGTCACACGCTTCATGTTTTTTTGCTGCCTTTTCAATTGTGTAATTTGGTTTTTGTTCAGCACTCTTTGGAACTGTTGCTTTTTGTCTGTGCACTGCGTCGGTTCACGTGAGCCGCTCGGTGTACACGCATCGAAGCTTCCCAGCTGTACTGGTGCCATCTCGTGCGATGTCCACGGCTGTATTTAATGTTAGCTAAGACCCGGCACTTTTCTCTCGCAGTTTCGCTGAGTTTCTGCCAAACACCACCCTGACCATCTCATCTTCGTCTGCATAAGCACAGTCCTTCACCCGTGAATATTTAGCGGCAGTGTTTCTATTGGATTGCCGCTGACGGACGGCCTTATATGGGCAGGCACTAAATTACGTGGGAGGCGTAACTCCACCTCCCACAGCCATCGAGCAGAAGTCTATTATAGTATATGGACGAAAAAATAGGTTCCAGTTATGACCATTACACGTAGAATTTCAAAATGAAACCTGCACAACTTTTGTAAGTAAGCTGTAAGGAATGAACCTGCCAAATTTCAGCCTTCTACCTACACGGGAAGTTGGAGAATTAGTGATGAGTCAGTGAGTCAGTCAGTCAGTGACGGCTTTGCCTTTTATTAGTATAGATTTAAATAGAACTTGAACAGATATGATAGTTCATAATATCCACGCAGACTTGCACTTAAGAGCAGGAGTCATCCATTTTAACAAACAGCGTATTGCACTGATACGAAATAGCCTGCCCATTTAATTATTTAGGAATGGATAGATAAATTAAGATTTTGTACAAATAATGTTTTTCATTTTTCTTCCTCAATGGATTCTGGCACCCCCAGCAACCCCAATCGGGAAGTACTGTTCTACAGTCATTCATGTGGTGGAAGACCGGCCGGTGTTAACGGTTGTAGATATTCTTCATGATACTGTAAGTTGATATTTTCAACTTCCGCATCATCACCACCAACTGTTTCAACATAGTCTATTGATACGTATGTATCCAATTTGCCGTCTAAACCGATCAACATTTTTTGCGCTAATGCGTTTGACTTCATCGTTTCTTGGTGCTCGGATTGCCTGTGTACTAATTTCTTCTGTTGATAACCCTTCGGGATGAAATTCTTCAATAAGATTTGGACATAATAAGTCTTCTTTAATTGGGAACTTAAAGTGAGGAAAACATCAAAATTTATAAGAGCTGAGAGTGCAAGAACTGCGTCTGTCAAAGGCATTCACACGAATGAGAGGTGAGAGGACCGTGTGTGTGGTTAAAAATGGCTTAGAGGAGGGTGTGACTTGAAAACATCTCATGGCCAAAGTCTTGTCTCACGGGACTTGTCCCGTCTTAGGATTTTGTTTATATAATAGAGAGATATCCTAATGCACGCTAGTAAAGTAAAGGACATCTTATGGGACAAGACCCCCTAGTTTGATCACAGTGTCCTGCTGAGTGCCTGGCCAGACGTCTGTAAAAAGTTTGTTCTGTGAGGTCAGTAAATCCAATTCTGGGTTTGGCTAAGGATTCAAAATGAGCAGATGAACCTGACAAGATGTACAGATGTGCTAAAATCGCCAGATTAAATTTTCTTCAAAATGATAATCTAGTCACCTTATCTTCGAGAATATCCTAGCAGGGCATCTTCACAAGCATTTCTGTGTGATCAGCAACCACTGCAGCTTTTTGAAGAAACCAAACATAGTCCGAATGTCTTGACCACAACGTGTGAGTGGACGACACTTGTACCTGCCAGTCTTATAACAACAGCCATAGTGTCCTTCTGGTCAAGATCTAATGCTTTAGCTGGTCATTACATCCTTTGTAGAGACTCTCAGTGACATCAGGGTGATCCTGTAGAGCCTGACGTGGGTGTCATATAGGGGGGCATCAGTGATGACTGGAGCGATTCTTCACTAAGATAAAGTGTGAGATAAATGGTGCTTTGCAGCCATCGACGTTTGTGATCTTACCACAAATACTGCATTTTAATGCCATCTGTGCCTCTTTTCCTCTCCATAAAACAAATACCAATACCACACATACTTCATCCACCTGAAGTTAAGCAAGCCCGGCCAGCACTTGGATGGGAGACCAACCAGGAAAAGCTTGGACTGCTGCTGGAGGGGATGTTGGCGAGGCCAGCAGGGGGCACTTACCCTGTGGTCTGTGTATAGGTGCCAATGCTCCAGTGCAGTGATGGGGTCACAGTGCTGTAAATATGGTCCTGTCCTTCTGACATGTAAAAGTGAGGTCCTGACTCTCTGTGGTCATCAAAGAGCCTTGGGCATCCTTCATGATGGGTAGAGGGTATTCTGATGGCCTGGCTTTATTGCCCACCATAGCCTATAGTCATTCTGGCCTCCTAATTACCCCCCATCTCTATCTTTCACCCCTTCACCACCTAACTGCACAAAATCATCCAAGTGGATGCTGCACATTAGTGGTGGTTGAAGTGGATCCCCAGTCAGTGAAGTGCTTTGAGTAGTGAGAAAGGCACTATATGAATGTAAAGAATTATTATTATTATTATTATTATTATTATTATTATTATTATTGTTGTTATTATTATTATTAAAAAACAAAAATGCATAAATTCTGCACCAGGTCTGTTTGACCCCACAGCTAATCCTGCCCATTCCTCCACACGGCCAGCCAAACTTAAAGGCGCCTGCCCTCGCCTCAGTATACATGCACACAGTACCATAGTAGGCATTGAAAAGATGTTGTACATGTGATTGACGCCTTCATAACATTCTAGAAATTAACAAAAGTTTATAAAATGGCTTAATCAATATTCAGGATATGCTGCATACAATATGATATCACAGACTTTATGAAATTGAACAGCAATATCACACGTGGTGTCATTAAATTCTAGTACTTTCAACAAGCTTTTCTGACAAAATGGTAGCATAAGTTATTACTTCAATTTGGAGTCATTACAAAATTGCACACTTTGATTTAAAGTGGTTTTTTTTTTCTGTTTTTATTTATTTTCACATTCTCCCACAATGCCAGTTTGTTTCCAGTACGAAGATGTTGTTCGCAGTATAGTTGTGTTTGCCTTCGCTAACAGCTGCGTCACAGGTCATCACTGGAGTGACGTTTAGGATCAGGTGGTTTAGTGCCGTGTTCACGTGATGTCCGACAGGCGGTAAATCTCAGTTTCCAAATTCCGAGTAGGAAGATCCGCATCAATGGTCTACGAACACGGAGCTATCGTTTAGTCCGTCGGACAATTCGGAGACAACAAATGCTGCATTCGTCACGGAGAGCAACTAGGAAATCGGAAGTCGCTGTTGTGTCATTTGGGACTTCGGCACGTCCGTGCTGCCCAAGTGGGAAAGTTAAAAACAGATGCCACCGTGAAAGCTGGTGCTCTAGGAACAGGCACTAACTAAATAGTTCTGTAGTGCGGATCAGAGAAGAAAACGATGAACAAGAAAGGTTCAAAAGGCATGTTGTCATGTCTGGAAAAGATGTCTATGCACATGGCAACAATAAACAGTATCGTTTGTGCTTAGATTGTGCAATTAAAAAACTGCACACAGCAACCATTGAGCGTAATGTGCGAACAGCACAAGCTAACATCGATTAGTCCATCACTGTTTGTGCTGTCAACATTTGCCTTGTCAGCATTCATGGTTAAGACGATTCGTTTAAAGCAAATGCTTTTAATAAACAAGTTCAACCTATAAAGTGCAACTCTACATAATGTTCATTGTACACTGACATTTTGGATTGACGTCATAATATGAAAGAGGGCAAACTCGACCTTGAGAAACCTGGAGTTTGCAAAAAGACATTCCGAGTTTGGGGAGTGTTTCCTTTTTGCATTTTCCAAGTCCGAGGTCAGAAAATGTGAGTTCCGAGTTTTGCTTGAATGCAACAAAAGATACCAAACTTCTCTGAGACGTGACGTAACACTCGTCTTTAAACCTTAGTCAATGTGATAAAATAAAACATGTAATCTGACCAGACAGAAATGCCATTTTTGGTGGAAATAGACAGATAGATGTGAAAGGCACTATATAATAAATAAATAGATAGATAGATAGATAAATAGATGTGAAAGGCACTATATAATAGATAGATAAATAGATGTGAACGGCACTATAATAAATAGATAGATAGATAGATAGATAGATAGATAGATAGATAGATAGATAGATAGATAGATATGAAAGGAACTATATAATAGATAGATAGAAAGATGTGAAAGGCACTATATAATAGATAGATAGATAGATAGATAGATAGATAGATAGATAGATAGATAGATATGAAAGGCACTATATAATAGATAGATAGATAGATGTGAAAGGCACTATATAATAGATAGATAGATAGATGTGAAAGGCAGAGCAGAAGGTTTGCTTTGATGACATTTTTGAGGGGTTGACCTTCATCTGCCGAGTATCTATTTGGCTCAACTCCGAGTTCTCTGTGGTGACGTAGGTGAGGCAAAGTGCGCCTAATTTACCGGTTTACATTTTTTTTCCTTCCCATCACGTGGTGTCGAAGCAAAGTAAACTTGGAACAGCGCGAATTTGACGCTTCATTCAGTTATCGATCTGCTGCGGCAGGAGGGACTATATACACTGACATCCTGTTGATACAATAGACCGGTTTTGGAGATTTATTCAAACATTTATTGATCTAATCTACTAATCACACACTGCCATGCCTCGCTGCTCCTAACCTTTATCTAAATGGATGGAATATTATTAAAGACATCAGCATGCGGATAGTGGCGCCCGCGGGGGGCGGCGGGCTTCGCGGCAGACCTGTTTACTAAAGAAAGCGCCGGTGATTCACCGCCGAGCGGCCCGCTAATACACGCCGCTCTTAATCGACTTGCCGGCAGCAGCTGCCACGTGAACCCAGGTCCCTGTGCCTGTCACCGGCTGACCCTGACTTGAGTGTTCATGGCGCGCTGTATGCAAAAACGATCCGGCAGCTCACCCCAGACTTGCGTGTCTCTCTGACAAGATCACTGGCAGCTGAAGAAGCACGAGAGCTCAATCAGCGACCTTGATTTAGAGCCTAACAGCGTAATCACTTAGCCACATTCACCATAACGTTGTTTGGAGTTTACGTTTCTTCAAGGATTCAGTGACTGGGGCACTGACGGTTTTGTTCGTTCAGCCTGCACCACCTGGTCGTAGTCTCTGAACCTGACAGCAGCGTTCAGATTTCCATACATTCTCAAATTCGGTCAGTTCGGTTAAGAGTGTCGGGGGTGCAGGTGAAGTGGGTTCTTAATCAGTTTCGAGTCACTTAGAATTGTGGTGCCCAAAGTGTGGTCAATGGATCACTGGTGGTCTTTGAGCATGTGGTGCTTGGGCTGATCTTCCTTGGAACTTTCTTACTCGTAAGGCTACAGAAACGGCACTAAGACACCAACCGTTGAGCGACCTAAAGCCCGTAACATGTTTTACATCTGCGCGGCTTCTTCATACAGCATGGAGTAGCACTACTAGATTTAGTTTGTAACACAAACAGAGGCTTAGGAGAAGTACAAGTCTTGACAGACTTGTGGATGATTACAATGTGGAATTTATAGTAATGAGGGGCTGATGGCCAAAAGCGGACTTGTATACAGTATCTTTGACTTTGACAAAATGGTCTTTGGTCCAACACACGCGACCAAAGCCGTACAGTTTCGAAAATTTCTCCATTCCGACCTGAGCCTTGCCTACGTGTTGCGTGTGTAGAATGGACTGCCGCCGTGTCCACGCCAAGCTCCTGTCTTACACCCGGTGCAGCCAGAATAGGCCCCGGCTTCAAAAGCAACCATGAATTGCATTAAGGGGTTTAAGAATATTATGCTTTTAATTTACATTTCAAATAATCAACTCTAAGAACCGTCTTAGTGTGTACTGCAGCTGTGGAGTAAGCGGATTAAAACAATGGATGGGTGAGTAATGCAATATGATGACATCTTCACAAAAACTAATTTTCTAAATCTGGTACTCTAATTACTAAAAGATTCTCAATGATTGCCATCTAAAATTCTTAATAAATAATTTAATGAGGCTTTTGAAATTATTCCCGGTTTATGCGAGATTCTGCACCTGCTATTTGTTTAAAATTATAACTGAAGGAGCGCGCTTTAGAGCCGAATGTCGACGCGCTGCAGACAACAGCACCACCTAGTGGCCATTTCTAAGACCTTCGACATTGTGAAACTTTTTCGGAAAAGCCTTACGAATAAATACTAAGAGGCTGGCCGGTTTAGGAGTTTTAAAAAAGTGTACCTAATTGTTAATCGTTGCAAAAAATGCATGCAGTGATGAAGGAGAACAGAAACCATTTAACACTTTTACGTATAATAACAGAGCAACACGATGTTTTTTCAGTTTCCGAGAATTGAATTTAATTCCTAGATTTTTATTGTTCTTGTGTTCTTATTGTTATTACCTGTATTGGACTGTAAGACTTCAATAGTTACTTAATGTTATTTGTAAAGTGTGTACTTGGATGTACTTTAACCCTTGGCTACTGGTACTTCAATTTTCATCAGGATCAATAAAGTATCTATCTATTATATAGTGCATTTCACATTATCTATCTGTCTATCTATGTTGTGTGTAAAGGATTTCTCCAGCTACCAAGAGCGCGGGAAGTTTTTGCAGCATCTTTGCGCGTTAACTTTGAAAAATAAATGGCAAAAGAGAGACTTAAATTTCATTTCATAATTTTAATTTTAAATTCATTTTTTTGCAGTAAACCCCTCCCACAGCTGAGTATGTGCTGACCAGCATTCTCCACGAGCTAACCTGGGCTGCAGCCGCGGGCTACGGAGGACCCGACATTTATTAACTTGTATAAAAAAAAAATCGTTCATTTTTTTCCCAAAAAATATTCCTTCCTCAACACTGGCGGATCGCCTCCTATTGGCGGCCGGCAGATCGTCTTCCCGAGAGCGGAGGACACAGCATTTGAGGCCGCAGGACAGGCTGAATAAGGACATACAGAAGAGAACGACTTGTCGTGCTAGTGACAGTTCTTCAGAAATGGCCACTAACACCTCTAGTGATAGTGAAGCACAAGAAGATGATGGCTTTGCTCAAACGGTGGCTGCTCTTCAGGTGACACTGATGTCGCTTCGGAATGTGCGCGGAGGTGTCACATATGCACTGCGCTTTACGTGTGGACGCTGGTGTAGACAGAATTAAGTCTGTTCCAGGTCTTCACACGCTTTTTCTTTTATTTCTTTACTTTTCGTTTCATTTTTTGGATGTACTCGGGTCCACGCATGGGTTACGCCCGCAGTGCTCAGGCTGTTCGTGGGCTCTGCTTGTCATGGCGAGCTATTGGCTTTCTTTGCGCCGCTCTCTGTATACAGTTTAAAAGGCGGAGGTGGAGATGTTCCGGTCAGCAACACCATCCTTTGAAATGTCCTGGGGACAGAAGACCACGACTGAAAAACGCGTCAGCTTCCCTGCATGGGAGGAGTTTGCATTATGTCACCTGTTACTTCACCCAGTATAAATCCCTTTAGAAATTTAAACCGTTATTTGGCGCAGTAATTAAAAGATTCAGTAAAGGTCACACATCTGAGAATGTTATCGACAAGTCATTTATGTTTTATGAAGATCATTAGGATCTGAAGTTATCAAAAAAAAAAAATACTGAACTGAAAAACATGTAAAGTTTACTGGAGGTTTGATAGGAGAGATGACAAGAACTCCCTTCACTCATGCATGCACAACTCCAGCACAATCACTCATTCACATGGGGGTCCCGAGCCACCATCTCGCCTCTGACAAATCCTGCTTCTTTACTGGCACTTCATGGTTCTTTACTGGGTAGGGTTGCCAGATTAGAAAATTAGAAATACGGGACACTCTTAAAATCCATCCATTATCCAACCCGCTATATCCTAACTACAGGGCCATGGGGGTCTGCGGGAGCCAATCCCAGCCAACAGAGGGCGCAAGGCAGGAAGCAAACCCTGGGCAGGGCGCCAACCCACCGCAGGGTGCACACGTACACACCAAGCACACACTAGGGACAATTTAGGATCGCCAATGCACCAAACCTGCATGTCTTTGGACTGTGGGAGGAAACCCACGCAGACACGGGGAGAACATGCAACCTCCATGCAGGGAGAACCCAGGAAGCAAACCCGGGTCTCCTAACAGCAGTGCTACCCACTGTGCCACCATGCCTCCCACTCTTAAAATCTCTCTCTATATTACTATATATATATATATATATATATTTATATATGCCCCCTACAAACCCAGACCAATATATTATATAAAAGTAGAGACATAATGTGTTGCTTGATATCAGACTTCCCGCCATGTTAAATACTGAGAGTGCAATTACATACACCACAGTTTGCTTCAAAACAGCTTCTGCCTTGTTTGATAAATGTCCATTCGCTGGAATATTCATCACAAAATTTACACTTACGTTTTTTTCCATGTTGGGATGGATGGATGGATTCGTTTTTAAATTAGAAAAAAGTGTGCCATGTCAAGTAGTAACAACACACTTTGTTGACAGTCACTGTATCTCGCAATGCTGATCCAGAACTGCACAGCAGCGCGGCTGGAGAGTAAAACGGTAAGAGTGTCGCTGTCCTCAGCCAACCACAGCAACTGAACAAGATGCAAAAAGGCAGCAAACACTCGCTTCCTCGTGACATTTGGGTTATTTCCATCAAGAGAATCGAAGAAAAGAAAGTAGAATTACTTATAAAGTTACGTCCTGCATATTGTATGAATGTAGCAAGGGTCATGTCAAAATCCTGAGCCACTGGTATTTCACAAATCTGGTACCATCTGTTCATTGGTATTTACTGTATGGAGCCGGTTATAGATAGATAGATAGATAGATAGATACTTTATTAATCCCAAGGGGAAATTCACATAATTCAGCAGCAGTATACTGATACAAAAAACAATATTAAATTAAAGAGTGATAACAATGCAGGTATAACAGACAGACAATAACTTTGAATAATATTAACGTTTACCTCACCGGGTGGAATTGAAGAGTCACATAGTGTGGGGTCTCCTCAGTCTGTCAGTGGAGCAGGATGGTGACCGCAGTCTGTCGCTGAAGCTGCTCCTCTGTCTGGAGATGACACTGTTAAGTGGATGCAATGGATTCTTCATGATTGACAGGAGTCTGCTCAGTGCCCGTTGCTCTGCCACGGATGTCAAACTGTCCAGCTCCATGCCTACAATAGAGCCTGCCTTCCTCACCAGTTTGTCCAGGCATGAGGCGTCCCTCTTCTTTATGCTGCCTCCCCAGCACACCACCACGTAGAATAGGGCTGATCTGATAGAACATCTGCAGCATCTTATTGCAGATGTTGAAGGACGCCAGCCTTCTAAAGAAGTATAGTCGGCTCTGTCCTTTCTTGCACAGAGCATCAGTATTGGCAGTCCAGTCCAATTTGTCATCCAGCTGCACTCCCAGGTATTTATAGGTCTGTACCCGGTGCACATTCTGAAGAGTGTATTGGTGTGGACCAGGTACAGTATGTACCCTCTCTCTATAGCCTAAGCAGTCCACAGCACCCCTTACCACAAACTGTTCCTGCAGCCGTGCCAGCTTCTCTACGGTTTTCCTACACTCATAAAACTAAAAGGTGCCACAGTGGGTTCTTCAGAGCAGTGCCATAGGGGAACCAAAGTGTTGTTCCTAAAAGTCCAAAAAGAACCATTTATTTAAAAATAACAAAAAGGTTGTAACAGATTTGTGAAATCTCACTGGGGTCCTGATTTTAACAGGACTCGTTTGCTGCCTGCAGTAACACAGGCCACGTTCAGGTGTCCTGCTAGGTGGCCTCCCACACTTTGAAGGTTTGGGGTTTTTATTTTCTAATATGGGGCGGCACGGTGGTGCAGTGGGTAGCGCTGCTGCCTCGCAGTAAGGATACCCACGTTCACTTCCTGGGTCCTCCCTGCATGGAGTTTGCGTGTTCTCCCCATGTCTGTGTTGGTTTCCTCTCACAGTCCAAAGACATGCAGGTTAGGTGCATTGGCGATCCTAAATTGTCCCTAGTGTGTGCTTGGTGTGTAGGTGCCCTGCGGTGGGCTGGCGCCCTGCCTGGAGATTTTTTCCTGCCTTGTGCCCTGTGTTGGCTGGAATTGGCTCCAGCAGACCCCCATAACCCTGTAGTTAGGATATAGCGGGTCGAACAATGACTGACTGACTGACTCTCTCATATGCAAAGTACAGAGACAGTATTGTAATCACCAAAAATTCAATGTTGAGATTTTGATGAATCTCAATGTTTTAGACCTCCCTGAGTCCAAAAATACTATTTTTGGAATTATGTCTGTGTGTCTGTCTGTCTGTGTGTCTGTCTGTCTTTGTGTCTGTCTGTCTGTGTGTCTGTCTGTCTTTGTGCGTGTGTGTAAACACGATAACTTAAGTATGCTTTCACTTAGGTCAACCAAATTTTGTATACAAGTATTAGGTACAAGACATAGATTTCTATCAACTTTTGAGCTATTTCGGCTAACCAGAAGTGCTACTTTTATATTTATGCGGCTTCAGATTCCAATTTATTCAAGTTTACTTTTATAATAATTCTTCAATATATTATTAATTTGATTAATTTGTTGTTGATGGTTCTTTAATGTACATAATATAAAAATATAAATCATTGTCTTGTGGTTTAGTCCTCAAAGATCCATCCCCATATCTGAGTATACGAGAAAGTCATCTATATATATAATTCACTAAGGTAAGACAAGCATGAAAAGCACGCCGGAAGGGGTGTGGATTCACTAAGCCGCCAACAAGTGAGACACCTATGGCGCACGCAGGAAGGAGCCACGCCCACCAACTCCAAGACCATTGGATACGACGACAACTCGCAGAGTCACGCCCACCAACTCGGACGCGACGACACAGAAAAAATGGCGTCATTTATGTTCGTCTGTCATAGAGGCCACATGCAGTGCAGGTCGGGTTAATGTCATGTACCTCCGAGCTACGTTGACTGTTCATAGAGGCATGTTTCTCACGGAGGTAAATCGCCATATGCAGCATGTGAAACGGTTTGCGAGGGTATCCCATGGGATCCTTAAAACAATCCTTTACAACTGAGGTTGAAGCACAATGAAGGAATCAGTCTTTAAAAACCAATAAGCCCTGTGCCTCTGTTTCATTAGCATCTCACCTGCTTCACTAATGCAGGCCCTGCAACAGTCGAGACGCTCTGTCAGCAGCTGACCTTCTCTGTGCCTGACCGGTTCACACAGAGGCAGCGCAAGAGAAAGCCACGCCAGAGACAGACAGAGGCACACACACAGGCAGCTGGTGAGCGGCTCTCCGTGAGTTTCTCTTGCGAGCGGACACATGACCAGGCGGTGTGTATGCTTCGAGAACGAGGGTAGACGCGACAGGACCATCTAGGAAAAATCATGTCGCGGATGTGATTCGCTGTATGCGGCGTGTAGAACAGTTTGCGAGGGGTGTCCCTTTGTCTTTCCAGAAGTGTTCAACCATCAATAAATAATTATGCCGCGGGTTCACTATTGTGTTGTATTTTGCTCTCTCCAGAGTTCCATCTTTTCATTCACTTACTGTTGTATTCTCACACCAACCTGTTTTAGACAACCGTGTCTTTCCAGAACTGTTTACCATTCAATAAATAATTATGCATGAGATTGATCGTGTATCTAGGCGTGGGTAAGCCGTTGAACCCCATTCGGGCTGCAAACCGTGGAATTGCCACTAAGTGCGACTCGTACGCTCCCTCTGTTTTCGTCCCTACCCTTTGTACACACCCCCCTCCCACACGTTGACTGTTCATAGAGGCGTGTTTCTCGCGGAGGTGAATCGCCATATGCAGCGTGTAAAACTGTTTGCGAGGGGTATGCAATGGGATCATTAAAACATTCCTTTACAACTGAGGTTAAAACACAATGAAGTGAGCAGTCTTTAAAAACCGAGTTTTAAGTTACGACCCACGACCGCGTGCACCATAGCAAAGTGTTGTACACGCTACATACAGCAATTCGCATCCGCGACAAACATGCGTCTTCTTAGATGCTCCTGCACTTTGTACACACCTCGCTACGCCGCACGGACTATTGTGTGTTGGTTTGTTCCGTGCATTGTTACAATGTTGCTTTTCTTGCTGATTTATTACATTACCGATTTTGCAAATGTTACATTTTCTCCCTGTGCTTAAAAATTATTAAAAAACCGGCCTGATTATGCGGCGTATGGTACGCCGCGGGTTGGCTAGTATTATTATATTATATTAGAAAGTTTTTCAAAGCTGAAAGAACCAACTTGAAATTCAAAGAATGAAATGTCTCTACGAGGGACCACACACCCCAGTAGTGCCATTAAAGCACCAGTATCTCTAAGAGCGCACACACCAAAGATGAGGGGGCTTGGCTGGGGACTCCACACCAGGGCCCATGTAAATGAGATGATTGTGTTGGCCTGGCGTCCTTTCCACAGTCGGTGCCAGTCTAGTCTGCCCACATGCGTGAGGAGAGCATGCCAAGCTCATGCAGACTGTGGTGCTGTGAGACAGCAATGGCATCCTCTGTCTCTGTGAGTTAAAACATCAGTCCTGAACTTACTGAACTTCAAGTTGATTAAAGCTAAATGTACGCCTGTGCCATCTGTTTGGTTCTTGTGTACGGAGTACCAGGGCCATCTGAACAGCATCGCAGGCCCCCAGGCAAAGCAGTGTTCTGGGACCCCTATTTTGATAGCACAACAAAAACCTACATAGACATCAGAAACATCGTGGACCCCCAGCTAGTGCCCATTGTGCCCATACATTAAGACTTGTGTGCAGACTTGTCCTGTACATCCATTGGTGACAAGAGGACGCACGTCCATGATGTTACCAGCAGCAGGCAGCGTCTTTGTGAAATAACTCAACACATTTCATTTTTATTTTTTTTTGAGTGGCAGAAATCAGCTCTTGTATGGCTGCACTGGGGGTCCGAACATACAGCATCCACTTGTAAACCGAACCTGTTTGTTCCAGGGTTGAAGTGGGGTGGGCATAGTTTCGGACACAAGGCAGGAACCAAATCTGCTTGGGGACACCAAGCGGGCGTCAAGTTGGTTAAATGAGCCCCCAGAGCCTTGACTGTCTGACGTGGTCACTTTCTACGCCACATTCGGGGTTCTCTTGTATGAATGACCAACAAACTTGGATAATTTATAGTACACTCTTTAAAAATAATAGCTCTGTAATGGCGCTTCATTGAGTTGTATGGTTCTTTGTAGCTCATTCTGTGAAGGGCTCTTTGCAGATGAAGTTTGTTCTTTGGGCTTTGAAAAGATTTCTGATATGCAGAGAACACAGAAATTTCTCATGTATGTTAGGCTACCTAGTGAGATACGGGCAGGTCCAGAAAGGAGGAACTTTAGCTGGAGTTACTGTATGCAGTGAGACCTTTGAAAATCAGGAGCCCGCTGGGGTTTCATTAATTTGTTATCAGCTATTCCTAACTATTTAGAAAGCCTGCTATGCCCCTAAATCCATAAATAGTTCTTTCTTGAACCTTCATGTGGATGAGTCTTCTGACAAGGATAAATGGAACCCCTATGGCATCACCCTGAAGCCCTGCTTTGACACCACTGTGTGATATGTAAGAAAGCAAGAGTGAACCCCACAAGGCCTCGGGAAGAACAAGCCAGCGCCACACAGGATATGACCTCAGGATCAGCTCCCACCTTACTGTTTAAATGACAGTAAGAGCTCCTTTTATTTATATAGCGCCTTTCCCCCTCTTAAAGCACTTTACAGATATTCAGAAGGCTACAAAATTTATAAAAGCTGAAGAAAAACATCAAATAGATAACATGGGTGGCACTACTGGATGGCAATCATGGATAATAAATAGACAGCAAACCAATATCAAAAATGAAACATCAAAAATAGGTTTATTCATGAAACACAACATTCTGAGCAAGAATAAAATCTACCAAAATACAAATTTCTGTAAGAAAGCCAGGAACAAATGCCATTGTGTGTGTGTGTGTAAGCTAATACTGTGGATTCAGCAACTCTAAAGGCCCCTTCACTTCTTTCACATATTTTGTTCTGTGGCAGCCTTCCTAAAATCGTTGAAATTCATTGTTTTATTCTCATCAAGCAACACTTAGTGCCCCAGAATGACAAATCAAAAAATCGGATTTTGGAAATGTTTGTATATTTGTTAACAATAAAAGGCTGACGTACCCCTTTGCAGAAGCATTCAGACCCTTCGCTTTGACGCGGGCGCATGCCACTGTATTGACCATCACGAGAAGTGTGCAGGCTACCTGTAGTCAATTCAGTTGATTATTAGGAAACAATACGAATAATAACTCTTTACATTTATACAGTAAAACCTTGGATTGCGAGTGACTTAGTACGCGAGTGTTTTGCAAGACGATCTAAAATTTTGAATACATTTTAACTTGATAAACGAGCGAGGTCTTGCAATATGAGTACGGTACTACGTACTGTATACGCTTTGTCGGCCAAGCGTCACTGTATACGCTTTGTCGGCCGAGCGTCACATGATCACAGCTGAGCCGATGTCTTTCTCTCTCTCTCTCTCTCTCTCTCTCTCACTCACTCACTGCAGGATTGTGGGTAATCGTCTCCCACGCGCAGTCTCATTTCGGCGTGCCTCACTCGTATAGTCAACAACCGTACGAGGGTACTGTATACTGTTTATAATAGCATTGTGACCACTTGTGTGTGCGTGTTGTAACGTGTGAGTCCCTGTCTTGCACCCCAAAACACGAAGCCGATTCCCAATACTTCAGCTTTTATTCAGCTTGAAACAGGAACAGCGCGGTTATTTATTGTAGCGGGATCTGCCACTCTCCTATACAGAGACACATCGGGCAGGGTCGGGGCCAGGTTAGTGGCCAAGTAACGGTGTGCCCTTGCATGTATAATGTTCATTGATCACCCATCCATTGCAGGGCGCCTGTCCTCGATCTTTTCGGATTCGCTTTGGCGGCGGACTGCTACAGCGCTGGGAGGCTCCGTTTGCAACGGGATGCTCTTCTGCGTGTCGTCCCGTTGGATGGGAATCACAAACGAGTTTAGAAACATTACAGGGCGTAAAGCATTTTTTTTATTTTGTGTCCAAGTGTAGTGACTCTTGTTAAAGTCCATCCATCCATCCATTGTCTAACCCGCTGAATCCGAATACAGGGTCACGGGGGTCTGCTGGAGCCAATCCCAGCCAACACAGGGCACAAGGCAGGAACCAATCCTGGGCAGGGTGCCAACCCACCGCAGGACACACACAAACACACCCACACACCAAGCACACACTAGGGCCAATTTAGAATTGCCAATCCACCTAACCTGCATGTCTTTGGATTGTGGGAGGAAACCGGAGCGCCCGGAGGAAACCCACGCAGACACGGGGAGAACATGCAAACTCCACGCAGGGAGGACCCGGGAAGCGAACCGGTCTCCTAACTGCGAGGCAGCAGCGCTACCACTGCGCCACCGTGCCGCCCTCTTGTTAAAGTCGCAAAAAAAAGTCCAGAGAGCCAACAGATAGCTGGGATTCCATTAGTTAGAGTGAAAGTCGTCCTGCACAATAACCCTCCTCCTCCTCCTCCTCCTCCTCCTCCTCCTCTCGTCTTTCTCACACCAGCCACGATTCATTTCAAAGGTAAAGTGCCGGTTAGTTTGTTTGTTTTATGTATTTTTACTTTATATTTTGTATTAATCATTTTTATATGAATATTTTTGGGTTGTAGAATGAATCAAATGAGTTCCCGTTATTTCTTATGGCGAAATTCACTTTGACTGCTTTGGATTACAAGCTCGTTTCCGTAATGAATTAAGCCCACAAACCAAGGCACCACTTGTATTGCGCCTTTCTTACTAATCAAAGCACTTTTCATGGTGAGTGGGGAGCCACTTCAGCCACCGCTAATGTGCAGCAAACCCCTGGATGATCTGACAGCAGCCATTTTTGTGCCACTACACTCACCACACATGAGCTGTTAGGTGAGAGACAGTTAGCCAGTTTGAGACAAGGGATGATTAGGGGACTCGAATGACCAGGCCATGGTGGTCAATTTAGCCAGGACATCAGGAAACCCCCTACACTTTATGAAGGATCTCCAGGGATCTTTTATGACCCCAGAGAGTCAGGACCTCACTTATACATCTCAGTTGAAGAATGGCATCATGTTTAGAGCACAGTGTGCCCATCGCTGCACTGTGGCATTGGGATCCACACTCAGACCACTGGGTAAACACCCCTGCATCACGCCTATCTACTGAGGGTTCTACAGTGGAGAAAGCGGATCAGAACAAACCTCAAGCCATGACATCAAAGGAAGTGCCATGGGAGCTCATAGGGACAGGACTGAAGCAGAGAGCGCCACACGGTGAGGTGTCTGAACGCTTTGTGAGTCCACTGCATGGAGGAATATCAGTGAAGACATTAAACCACCGTAACAATGACAGTCCGTGAAAGAGGACTCGGGTAGTCATTGAGTCAGGTCAGTTTGCAAAGACCCCTTGTACTTTGGAGAGCTCTGAGCTGTGAAGGACCTGATTTACTAGAATGAAACTCTCAAAGGACGAGGGCCGCTTCTGAATGAACACACAGCACTCTTAAAATAAAGGTGCCAGTGTGGCTCTTCAGACATTAGAACACTCTGGACGAGAACAGGCAATTGAACCCAACAAAGCTTGCCAGTCCTATCCACTTATTTCTTTAAATAAAAACATCAAGTCGAGTTTTGAAAATCCCTAAAGTCTTACTGTCTACCACACTACTTGGTCACTTATTCCAAGTGTCTTATTATTCTTTGGGTAAAGAAAAACTTCCTAATGTTTTTGTGAAATTTACCCTCAACAAGTTAACAACTGTGTCCACATGTTCTTGATGAAGTCATTTTAAGATACAAGTCTCGATCCACTGTACTAATTCCCTTCATGATTTTAAACACTTCAATCAGGTCTCCTCTTAATCTTCTTTTGCTTAAACTGTAACGGCTCAGCTCTTTTAATCTTCCTTCATTAATTCATCCCCTGTAGCCCTGGAATCAGCCTGGTCGCTCTTCTCTGGACCTTTTCTAGTGCTGTTATGTCCTTTTTGTAGCCTGGAGACCAAAACTGCACCCAGTACTCCAGATGAGGCCTCACCAGTGTGTTATAAAGCTTGAGGTGAACCTCCTGTGACTTGTAAAAAAAGACCCATTAGCATGAAGGTCCCAGAAAGACCCATTTATGTATTTAGGGCTCCATACAGTGAAGAATTACGAATAGATGGGAACAGATTTGTGAAATACCAATGGGTCGTGATTTCAGAAGGACTCTTGCTGCACATGTGCAATAACAGATTAAGTTCAGGTTTTTCTAATCTGATAGCGTCCTCCTAGGTAGCCTACCATACATTCAAAATTCATCTGTTTTTACTTTCACTTTGTTCATGATCTGCATTTGAACATTTAAACGTTTCTACTGCTGCTGTCCTTTTGTCTCACTGCATATCTATCTATCTATCTATCTATCTATTTATTATAGTGCCTTTCACATATCTATCTATCTATCTATCTATCTATTTATTATAGTGCCTTTCACGTATCTATCTATCTATCTATCTATCTATCTATCTTGTCTCATGTGACGTGAAAGTGTCTCCCTGAAAAAGTCTCGTCTCGTCCCAAGATTTTTTTATATGATAGAGAGACGTATTAGGAAGCACAAAGAATCAACTTCATATGCAAAGAAGCCATCCCAGAATGAAATGGTGCTTGGTCAAGCAATGGACGTGCGAGGAATCACACAACCCTGTGAAGAACCAAACAGTGCTGTTAAAGAACCAACATCTTTAAGAGTGTCACAGTCTCCGGCTCTCGTTCTGCCGCCTTGTCTCACTCCACACAGGCAGATGTAACTTCATTATTAACTTTGAAGCAGACCTGTGTGCCTACTGTAGTTTCCAGTAACCTGAACAGGACCAGTCCACCTGCTTCTGTGTACTTTTGTGTTAAATGTGCACACGCAGGTCAGACCTTCCAGCAGTTTGGTCACGTCCTGCTTGTTTTATGTCTCATTACTGTCCGGCTGCTAATTAAGGAAAAACAACTAAGGGGCCCGAGTCAGGCTAATTAAAGCTAAGACTAAAGAAATTAATTAGCATCAAAAACTGGTCACTAATTAAGAAGATGGTTAGAATGAAAACCTGCAGCCACTGCGCCCCTCCAGGACTGGAGTTTGAGATTGTGGACCCCTCGCCACCACCACCACTTAACTGGAACGAGACGAACCAAACCAGCAATGATGACATTAGAAAACGAGAATTATGGAAATCGTTCTAGGAGTCGCTTGAATTTGGGAGACCACCCTGCTGAAGTGAGAGGAGCCAAATAAGTGGTAGGAGTAGTGGGGTGACACAGGAAGAGTGAGACGGAGTGGCATAGCCGGACAGCAGAGGGCATAACTAAGTGGCAATGAGGCAGAAGAAGAGAAGGGGGGCATACAGAGCAGGAGTGGGACGGGGGGCCGAGTACTGCGGGTGACACTGCCGGAGTGAGACAGAAGAAAACCTAACAACGGTGCACAACTACAGCGAGAGCTTTCACTCTCTGCACACTTTATTGGGTTGTAGGATTTCTTTTCAATTCTAGTAATAATAATTTATTTAGCGCTTTTCTCATTCTGTATTCAGTAACCCATTGTGACAAAGTGACTGTTTGTTTTACTCCAGAACTCCAACTTGTGCGCAGGCGAGTCCCGTTTGATTTAACTCTCCTGGAGACGTTTCTAAAACTTGACCGGAGTCCACCGTTGGCAAACTGAACTGATGGGACATCGTGCAGAAAGACACATGTGCACCTGCAGATATAGAAGGTCCCACGATTCACACTGCACAAGCCATGAAGTCCAAGGAGCTCTCTGTAGACCACCGTGATCAAATTGTAATGGGGCAAAGATCAGGGCAAGGGGGGTGGGGGGGGGTAAAATCATTTTAAAGCTTTGAGTGTTCCCAGAAGCCCAGTGGTCTCAATAATTGTGAAATCGAACGAGTTTGGAACCACCAGGACCTCTCATAGACTTGGTCAAAGTAAGTAACCAGCCAAGACAGGGCCATCTTAACAGCATTATAGCCCCCAGGGGCAAAGCAATGCACAGATTAGCATGGACCCCCTATGCTCGTGGGGCCCCCCAGGGAACTGCCCAGCATGATGGCCATAGTCAGAGAGGTGACCAAGAACCCAGTGGTGTCTCTAACAGGGCTAACCGAGAAGGGATGTTGTACGTGACATTAAGGGGACCTTCAGTAATTATGGCTGTGCTGTCACAACAGATTTTTGAACCGAAAACTTCGTTCATGTCGGTTACCATCCGTAATATTAATCAGAACTACACTCTTGTGTAAAGGGCGCTTTCTCCACTCCCGTACGAATAAGGAAGCACAATTAAAATACGTGAAAACATTCGCGCTTGGCCTTGTTCACACGGGCGTTAAAATCAAGCGGTTTTTTTGCGTTCGTAGCGTCCGGTGGGCGCGGATCAAGCGCCGAGTGTTTTCTACACGTAGGAGTCAATGAGAGTGTTCACACGGGCTTTGGTGACGTGCGTTTGTCCGGCAGCGCGTTTATACGGCATCAAAAAAACGTTGCATGCAGCTTTTTCTTGGCGTTTAAAACCCAATGAACGCAAGGAAACCGCTTCTAGTTCGTTTTCTGCGCGTTTATTTTATGCTTTGGAGGACCGGATATTTTTATGTTTTCATATACAACATATATATTTTCATATTGCTTATTTTATTTTATTTTATTGTCTCATGTAATTTGTAAACCATGAACCTATTAATTTATGTTCTAATATAATATTTGATAACGATTATGTAGGGGGCATTTCAGTGCATAACACCGGTGTAAGCGCACACTCGACTACTGTTTCCTTACCTCAAAGTGACAAGTAGTCTCTCTTCGGGGCTAACACCAAGTCGCATATTGGTTGATCGGCGTGCAATGTGGCATTGCACCAGCTGCAGCAGACAATCAAAAGTGGAAACCGACATCCGACGGTAATTAAAAAACTTGCGCGGAAATTTTCGCATTTCTTCATAAAGCACAAAAACTTCCTTTAACCCGACGTTGTGCAGTCAGAGGATGAACCCAGTAGCGGCTGCGATTTTTCTCTCCCTACGTCGCCGTATTACGAGTATTTTTAAAACAAGAAGATTAATATCTAACATAGCAAAATGGTCCATATTGAAAGGAGGCACCTCAAATAAAACGACAAGGGCTTTCATATCCAGTTCCCGACACTGCCTCCACAGGTTAACACACAAACTACAATTTGGGCTGCAGGCTGGCGTTAGACAGAGACAAACGAACGCCGGTGTAGAAGTCAATCGATCGCCACCACAAAATGCAACATAAACGTCTAGGACGTTCAGACCAAGTTCGTTTATCCAAAAACTTAACGCCCGTGTGAACAAGGCCTTACTGTGTGAAGAGTTCTCGGCATTGACTGCAAACACCTTGCGCGGCTGCTCCGGATTAAACTGCAGCGCCCACGTCCTTAACACGACTCTCTCAAGGGCCTTTCTTTACACCTGCCCCGATGGAGAAAGCACTCGAAGGTGTAAAACGGGTTAGTTCAGGTGTGTTGGACCTGCTGGGCAACACGGCGAGCTTACGAGGTCACTCAGACAGGCCTGTGGACACAAGATGGAGCTCAGATTTCCATATTCAGGATTCAGTGCTGCAGCAATTTGACGATCGGCCGCATCAACAAAACGATACACACAAGTGTGGTCTCCTTTCTGGAAACCATTCAATGATCGGACGATTGATTTAGAATCAGATATTACGACTTCATGAATGAACTTGTCAACTAACTGTTCAGCGCCAACTCTTACCCACGTGCTCTACAAAGCAGCACCATTCCTCAGCCCAAAGCTTCTGTTTCTATATACCTTTTATTTAAGAGGATCGCAAAGGCGCAGGAACAAGAAGAGATGTGTAATAATTTGCAATCATCGCAATTTAGTGTATTTGCATTAAATCAAAGCGTGCAGTGAAGTTCACTGGACAGCAGTTACTAATGCCCTCTGCCAGAGCCGGACTGACGTTAACAATCAGCGGGAGCTTTCGGACAAACCAGTGAAATAAACTAATGGTGAGATTATATAATGTTGTTATACTGGAAAAGGAGCAGGCGTTATTGCTCAGTAGTGGGCACAAATCCTTTCGGTGTAACGGTGGAGGGGTTCTTTTGTGGTCTCTGCTTGGATGGTTTATCGTTTTTGTTCAACTCAAGTTTTGACTTCGCGCGCGTCTGGCGATCTGACAGTTAAACAGGAGCGCAAAGATGAGAGGTGCGCACGTCTGGGGCTTTCGTGATTAAACTTTTATATGAAGATTGTTTAAAAGCGTATAATATACTTTGAATTATATTTGGATGTTGTATGAGTTTTGGTATTTGTTACAGTGTATTTATTTTGTTTTATTTGTTTTTTCCATATTTTAATGAAGTGTAGCGTATGGTCACATCTTTAACGTTTTTTTCTTCCTTTTCCCCTCAGGGTGACTGAACAGGCGACACGAAATGTTTACATTTTTTATTAATGAAACGCGTATGTGAGGGGAATGATTTGTGTTTTTAAACGTACCTGTCGTTCTTTAGCTCATGATAAGTCTGTTAATGAACGTGTTTTGTTTTTACGTTATTTTCATACAGAGGCGTAGCGGACGGGGACAACTGAAGATTTCGCGAGCCCTCCTGTTTGCCAAAATGCAATGGGGAAGGGAAAGAACATTTAAAAAAATATATTTAAAATAATAGTAGTTTAAGAAAAAAAATCATATTTTTTATTTGAAATAGCTTTAAATTTTTAAATATTTTAATTTTTTAAAGCACTTTTATGCGTATATTTTCAAGGTTTCATTAAATTTATAAATATAGAACGAAGTAAATTAATTAAGGCAACAATGGTAGTTCTAAAATATAATTATTCTAAAATATTATTGAAATATAAACTACAACGTGGTATACAAAGAGATCCTTAACAGATAGTTATTGGTATATTTTCCCTCAGTTTAAAAAGGTTTTCTTTTCTTCTTAATAAAAATTTAAAAGCAGTTCTTCGTCGCTGCGAAGCGCGGGGATTTTGCTATATACAGTATATATATATGTAGATATATATGTATGTATGTATGTGTGTATGTATGTATGTATGTGTATATACTGTATATATATATATACTCAGCAAAAAAGAAACGTCCTCTGACTTTCAACTGTTTTTACTTTCAGTAAACTTAATGTGTAAATATTTGTATGAACACTAAAAGAGTCGACACCATAAGACATAAACTAAAAATGTTTCACAATGTGTCCCTGAATGAAGGGAGGCTCAAAATCAAAAGTACCAGTCCGTATCTGGTGTGGCCACCAGCTTCTTGAAGTACTGCAGTGCATCTCCTCCTCATGGACTGGACCAGATTTGTCAGTTCTTGCTGTGAGATGTTACCCCACTCTTCCACCAAGGCACCTGCAAGTTCCTGGACATTTCCTAGCCCTCACCCTGCGATCCAACAGGTCCCAGACGTGCTCAATTCCTTCGACGATAAACACGAATCCGTCCATCACCCCTGGTGAGACAAAACCGTGACTCATCAGTGAAGAGCACTTTTTGCCACTCCTGTCTGGTCCAGCGAAGGTGGGTTTGTGCCCATAGGCGGCGTTGTTGCTGGTGATGTCTGGTAAGGACCTGCCTTACAACAGGCCTACAAGCCCTCAGTCCAGCCTCTCTCAGCCTATTGCGGACAGTCTGAGCACTGATGGAGGGATTGTGTGTTCCTGGTGTGACTCGAGCAGTTGTTGTGGCCATCCTGTTCCTGTCACGCAGGTGTGATATTCGATGTACCGATCCTGTGCAGGTGTTGTTACACGTGGTCTTCCACTGCGAGGATGATCAGCTGTCCTTCCTGTCTCCCTGTAGCGCTGTCTTAGGCGTCTCACAGTGCGGACATGGCAATTTATTGCCCTAGCCACATCAGCGGTCCTCATGCCTCCCTGCAGCATGCCTAATGCACGTTCACGCAGATGAGCAGGGACCCTGGGCATCTTTCTTTGGGTGTTTTTCACAGTCGGTAGACAAGTCTCTTTAGTGTCCTGCGTTTTAGAACTGTGACCTTAAATGCCTACTTTCTGTAAGCTGTTAAGGTCTTAACGACCATTCCACAGGTGCATGTTAATTAATTGATTCTGGTTAATTGAACATGCATGGAAAACATTGTTTAAACCCTTTACAATGAAGATCTGTAAAGTTATTTGGATTTTTAAAACATTATTGTTGAAATACACAGTCCTGAAAAGGGACGTTTCTTTTTGCTGAATATATATATATATATATATATATATATATATATATACATCCATTTTCTAACCCGCTGAATCCGAATACAGGGTCACGGGGTCTGCTGGAGCCAATCCCAGCCAACACAGGGCACAAGGCAGGAACCAATCCTGGGCAGGGTGCCAACCCACAGTATATATATATATATATATATATATATATATATATATATATATATATATATATATATATATATATATATATATATATAACTGTCAAACTTAAACATTACATTGGATATAATAATATAATAACCTGAAAATGAAGTTAGTATAAATTAAAAAAAATATATATTTTGATGTATAATGTTTTAAATGTAATTATTAACTTCAAAGAGACATTTTCCTAGCCTTTGCTGCTGCACATTTATCGATTAGTTTATCAAACTGTATGCTGTCGGTAACCACCTGCTCCACACTGGCTGACAATCTTTCCTGTGCCATGGATGATCTCAGGGAGGACAAGATAAGTTTTAATTTACTGAAAGATCTTTCACAACTGGCGATGGAGGTTCCAACAGTCAGTGAAATCTGAAGACCAGCTCTCAGATTTGGACATACATCTTCCCCATACTGTACAATAAAGCGAAATCAGAAAGAGACAAAAACAGGAAAAAGATATACTGATGGAGCGATGGACCGAAGTTAAATCATTTCATTGTAAAATTTCGCAACATCAGTTTGGCGCCCACTAGATGCTGCGCCCCCTTGCCCCCCTTAAGCTACGTCACTGTTTTCATATTTTTAAAGTGCGCTCTGACAGTTAAACCTTATAGCGCTATGACGAGCGAGTGACTGAGTAGGCGACACGAAATGTTTCATAGTTTTTTGTTTACTAAGTGCGTTCTTTAAAAACTGCTTGCCAGAATTCTGCCTGTTTTTGAGTCTTTTGTCTATTGAAGAAATACAAAGTGGTCTTTTTTGACCAGCACTTCAAACTTTGTGGACGAGTATTCAGTTTTACCGTCCAGACACGGACGGCTCTGGAGATTCAGGACTCATAATCTCTGCTCTGGGGATTCCACTGACAACTGCGTTTTGTGCTTCAGTGCTTTTTGCACATCTGTTTTGATATAAATATTATAGAACTACATGGTTTATTTATTTATGAAGTGTTTACATTTATGAAGAGTTGTTCCACACTTTATCAGATGTTGTCTTGAGACTAATATTTAAGAGTGAAATGTATGTGTAAACTGTGGTGGGTTGGCACCCTGCCCGGGATTGGTTCCTGCCTTGTGCCCTGTGTTGGCTGGGATTGGCTCCAGCAGACCCCCGTGACCCTGTATTCGGATTCAGCGGGTTAGACAATGGATGGATGGATGTGTAAAAGCTGAATCTACTGTCAGAAAAATCCAAGACAAAACGGTGTTTGTTGGTGTACAAAAAAACGGATGTCGATTGTGTGGCCGGAGCTCGACTTGGGATTCCCGGCCTGAATGAACTTCTCGGCACGGCCCAGTCCGGCCTTCTGTCATGTCAGAGCTGAGTGCCCTCTCCGTTTATCCGGGCCTGGCATCGGCACCAAGTTTGGGCGGGTTTGCACCCCCTGGTGGCGACAATCCTGATGTCTCTCGTGAATCTGCAAAATGACTGACTGCCAGTGTAATTGATCAGCGGATGTGACCCCATAAACATGGAGAGCAGCTTCAGGACGCCAGCAAACAGTAACGTCAGTTCAACGCTGTAATCAAAGTTTAGATTACACAGAAAGTGCAATCAACCAAAATCGAACTTTTCATTTTATGTGGTAAATAAGTGAAGCAGTATTACACTTAATAAATGGACCGGCATTGATAAAGTTTGACTATTAATTCCACCGGACATATGTGACCTTAATGAACGATCTTCGTGTGGTTTACTTCATTTCATTCCGTTCAAATAAAGTACATTTACTGAGTGAACACAGTATTAAAGATAGAAAAACATGACATTTGAAAAAGAATTAAATATAAACATTTACTTGTATGTGTGGGTCATATTTTAAAAATGTATAAACTGAAAATTTTGTTTGAAAATAACAGCGCTAATCCATTTGAACTGTTTATGTATTACATTTGCGCAAACTCGGGCATCTCAGTTTGGGACAAAGCCGTATTTTTCTTTGATTTCGCCCCCTGCTCCACAATTTAAAATTACAAATCAAACAATTCCGACATCGTGACTGAAGTGCACATTGCAGACTGTCATTTAAGAGGATTTGCATACATTTTGGTCACACAACACTTTCTCTACACGGCCCCCCATTTCAGTGTTTCAGACGATTGGTGTCACAGGTGTTTGTGATTCCTCAGGTGGGTTTCATGGCTTCATAAGATACCTCGGCCTGCTTCCACCCTTTGGAGTCTGTAGCTGCCAGTGTTCAACATGATGACCAGAGCCGTGTCAATGAAAGTCAAAGAGGCCATTATGATGCTGAAAAACAAGAATTAGAGACATCAGTGAAACCTTAGGATGACCAAAATCAACTGTCAGGAGTATTATCAAGAAGAAAGAACACACCAGTGAGCTCAGTAATCACAAAGGGACTGGTGGGCCAAGGAGGACCTCCACTGCAGATGAGAGAAGAATCCTCACTATGATGAAGGTAAGGTAAAGTCCCAAAGGCCTGTCTGACAGATCAGAGACAGACTTCAGGGGGCTGATGTGTGTGTGTCAGAGATGAGTATCAGCAGAAGACTTCATGAACAGAAATTCAGAGGCCATATTGCAAGATGCAGACCACTAGCTAGTCACAAAAACAGGATGGCCAGATTACAGGGAAAAGGGACTTGAAAGAGCCTGCAGAATTCTGGGTTAAGGTCTTGTGAACAGAAAGGACAAAGATGAACCACAGAATGATGGCAAGAGCAAAGTGTGGAGATATAAAGGAACTGCCCAAAATCCAAAGTGGACCACCTCACCTGTTAAACATGTTGCTGGGGGGTGTTATGGCTTGGGCGTATATGGCTGCCACAGGTCCTGACACACTTCTCTCCATTGATGATGGATCTGCTGACAGCAGTGGCACAATGGATTCTGGGGAGAAAAGAAACATCTGATCTGCTCAAATTCCAGTAAATGCCTCCAAACGCAATGGACGGCGTTTATCATACAACTAGATAACAACCTCAAACATACTGCTATGACAACACAGGAGTTTTCCAAAGTTATTATCCCTCTGGGATTAATACAGTGTAACAAATACCAAATTAATAATGAAAAATTATTGAATGGTCAAGGCAATCACCCGATTCAAATTCAACTGAGCAGGCCTTCCATATGCTGAAGAGAAAACTTAAGAGGACAAGCCCCCCAAAACACTCAGGAGATAAAGATGGCGGCGTTCAAGGCTTAGCAGAGCATCACCAGAGATGATACTGAGCACCTGATGATGCCATTTTAAGATGTTAAAGTCTCTAAAATTGTTTGCATCTCCAACATGATGAGACACCTATTGGCTCATATTGGCAGCTATTTAGTACCTCCAATATACTGGATGGAGCGTTTAAGTAATTTGTAATGTGATTGATAGAGTGAATTGTGTAAAGTAATCCACTATTCCTAGTTCTTACTGTTATCTGTAATCTTAAATTGAACAAAAACGATTTCACTTGCACGTTCCCACTTTGACCACCAGATGTCCTCGTTCAGTTCATTTTTCAACCTGCGCTGCCGCCGCTTTTCCAAGTGCGCCTGCGCGGCAGTTTCAACTCGCGTGTCGCAATGGAAATCACCGCGTGTTCGGAAGGAGTCGAGTAGCAGCGACCTCGCTTGGGCAACTCTAGGATTGCAGGTAAAGGGCTCAGTACACCCACTATTTTTTATTTAGATTCTCCATTTTACCCGTTCTATTTGTTTTTCTGTATTTTGAAATATTATTTTTGATAATGAAGTGTAAAATCAAATGAAACTGTAAATATTTAGAATTAAAACAACATCAGAATATTGTGTAAATATTTGTAACATTAAATGTTCATACAGACTAAAGGGAAGTAGAATGGCAGGTTATTCTCCTTTGTCTAATTTGATTGAGCCTCCTCGTTGATGTTGCCTTAGGAGTAATGGAGGCTGCCCATTTGTCTTCATTTGCATTCTGTGAGTTGTTTCTCTTCTTCTGTGCCACACTTTAAAACATGAAGTTTTAAGCTGAGCGTGACTGGATAAATAAATAAAAAAAAAATAGATGTTACACATGGCACAAATACCAATATGGAGGGGCAAGACTGCTGAGAAAACCAAATGGCAATGGGTAATGAGCACCTAAGACGGAGACCTGGAAATGTAGGGGGCATCAGAACAAGAGCAAAAGTGTGGCACTAGAGGACTAGCGACCCTCCAGACACAGAGGGCATCTGACCTCCTCCTAGTGACAGAGGCCAATGATGATTAGTTTGGAAAATGCTCTGCACAGACCCTGTCAAAAAAGATAAAGACCAGGCCAGGGAGGATGGGAGCGCAACGACCCACAGCCAGCAAGATGTCAAGTAAAAGGACAAGAGAAGATGGTGACGAGAAACGGGGAACTGAAAACAAAGGTAAAAACTCACATCAGAAATGAAATGCCTTTAGACAAAATTACGCATAAAGGGTTTCGGTCCTGTGGCATTCTCCTAGATTATACAATTAGACAAGCTTAGAACTCTTTATATGCAACAATGAGGGCATTTTAATATTATTATTATTTTTATTTAACAGATGCCTTTATCCAAGGTGACTTACAAAGTAAGTTATAACACATTGTCACATGTGTGCTTTGGGGGTCTCTGGTGGAGGTAATTCCTCATCAGTCCACAGGGCGGCGCTGTATTCTAACACCTCTTCTCTGTCTCTCTCTACAGACCAGACAATTGACAGCCTCAGCACCCCTGACATCACTTCCTGTGTTCCACAACCACAGACCCGCCTCTTCCTGCCTGGCTGGCATTTAACTGGAAGTGTCGCCAGCTTGCACAGTTTGATCTAAGACTGAGATCCTTAGTGATGTTTTTTTTTTTGCCGAAAAGCTCCATTCATTTATGCCTTTATAATATATGGGGTCGCAGTGTCGCCCCAACATACAAGAATGAAGGTAAAAGCATTGAAGCAACATAGAATAAGATAAAAAAAATAAGCAGGAGGGAGTAGAAGTTCTACGCAATCACACCTACAACTAGACTAAGGCTCAAACGTCAGCATCCTAACCTTTTTGTCATTTCAGCAGCAGCTACCTTGTAGAAGAGACAACAAGCAGATCCAAAATATTTAGGAAAAAGATCCCTCATACAGCCCAGACTAGCTGAGCCAGACATATAAAGTTCACTGATCACCCACAACATGAAAACCACTGAGAGGTGAAGTGAAGAATGTGGATTGTCTTGTTACAATGGCAACTGTCCAGGTCTGGGATATATTAGGCTGCAAGTGAACAGGCAGTCCCTGAAGGTTGTGGTAAAAGGAGCAAGCATAAGGATCTGAGTGACTTTGACCAGGGCTAGACACCTGGGTCAGAACATCTCCAAAATGTCAGATCTTCTGGGGTGCTCACAGTATGCAGTAGTTAATACCTACTGTAATAATAAGTGGTCCAAGGAAGAACAACCGGAGAAATGGCGACAGGGTCAAGGGCCCATGGATGAACGTGGGGAGTGAAGGCTGACGTATCTGGTTCTATACCCACACAAGAGCTACTGTAGCATAAAATGTTAAAAAACAATATAATGCTGGCTATTACTCTGTTAAAATTTAGTCTCATATGTTTAAATTTATATATATGGAAGATCAACCTGCACTGTTATGAAGGGCCATTGAGTCAGTGCACAAATCCTCCAACTCCAAGTCCTCAATTTCTGAAACCACCAACTCTGACATTTCTGGTACCACTGAATCAGACACCTTCATTTTTGGTAGCACCAACTCCTCATCCTCAATTTTTGGTACCACCAATTCTAACTCAACTTATACCACCAACTGTGACATTTCTGGTACCACCAACTCCAACACCTCAATTTCTTGTACCACCATCTCAAACTCCCCAATTTTTGGTTCCACCAACTCCAACACCTCAATTTCTGGTACCACCATCTCCAACACCTCAATTTCTGGTACCACTGACTCCGTCGCCTCAATTTCTGGTACCACCGATGCCATCCATCCATTATCCAACCCACTACATCCTAACTACAGGGTCATGGGGGTCTGCTGGAGCCAATCCCAGCCAACAAAGGACACAAGGCAGGAAACAAACCCTGGGCAGGGCACCAGCCCACCACAGACCACCGATTCTGACTCCTCAATTTCTGGTAACATCAGCTCTGACATTTCTGCTACCACCAACTCTGACACCTTACTTTCTGGTACCACCAACTCTAATATTTCCGATACCACTGATTTCAACACCTTAATTTCTGTTACCACCAACTCAGATACTTCAATTTCTGTTACCACTGACTCTGAGACCTCAATTCCTGGTGCCACCGACTCCAGCTACTCAATTTCTGGTACCACAGACTCCAACTCCTTAATTTCTGTTACCCTTGACTCAGACTCCTTCATTTCTGGTACTACAGACTCAGACACCTCAATTTCTGGTTCCACTGACTCTAACACCGCAACTTCTCATGCCATCAACTCTGATATTTCTAGTACCACCAACTCACACGCCCTAATTTCTCGTACCACTGAATCCAACACCTAAATTTTTGGTACCACTGACTCCGTCTCCTCGATTTCTGGTAGTACCAACTCCTCGATTTCTGGTACCACCAATTCCGACTCCTCAACTTGTCATACCACCAACTCTGACGCCTCAATTTCTGGTACCACCAACTCCTCAATTTCTGGTACCACTGACTCAGATTCCTTAATTTCTGGTACCACCAACTCCATCTCCTCGATTTCAGTGCAGTTTTGTAAACGTCTGAAATTCAGAGATGATACTAAAATTGGAGGAATGGCAGACAACCGAGGAGGCAGTTAAAACAATTCAGAAAGACCTGGAAAAGCTTCAGAAGTGGGTGATGAACAGAACAAATTAATGGAAAATTCCATTTACAGTGAAATTTAGTGCTTCACTACAAAAAAAATAAAATTGAGAAACAAATTATATTTCCCTTTCAGGTAAATTTGATACAACAAGAAAGGCTGGAAGTGATTATGTGCTTTAATTCCATACGCGTCTGCCTGTCATTTCATATTTAAATTTAAAAAAAAACAAAGATCAGCAGACTCATTTCCTGCCAGATGTAGACGTTCTCGAGGTATGATGCCCATTTTGCCAATTATAAGAACAATCTTTAAGTTGCACCAGGGACAGAAAAGAAACTTGAAGCTCCTCCACAGTGTATGGAGAGTGTGTGATGTTTAAAACTAGCATAAGCACTTAAGGGTTCTGAATCTTAACCTGTAAAGTCAACTAAAGTGCATTGTCTTATCAGTAAATACGCAAGCTCGAATTAAGAAAATGGTTGACATGAAAACCTGCAGCCACTGTGGCTGGCTATCCTGGGGCCTCATTTATAAAGTATGAAGAGTGGTTTGAAATGTGCATATGCAACTTCCCACACCAATATTGGGATTCATAAAAGAATACTTGACAAGGGAACAGGCGTACGTACATTTATGGCAACTCTGGCTCATGCCGTCCACATGCAACACTTCAGAGAAACTGGGAAACGACGACACCCGTCACCATGCAGGGAAATGAAGCCAAACCAGCTAAATGACGAGTTGCACCCATAATAATTCACATTACCAAGCCGGTGTTAACAAAGAGTGTTGACGTGACAAACATACTGTATTACACCTCAAAAGTATAATGAATATGATGCACTGACTATATTTTAGTTCTCTTTTAAGAGAGCCTGTGCTGAGCGTCTGCAGTGTAAAACTTTTTGGCTTTTCATCACTTTGTCGGTTGCCTCATGTCACTTCTCAGTGAATTGTTCGACAGGCCAGCAATATCTCAGCCGAGCTTCAGATCCGTCGTACCCGCTGTGTTGAAAGCCATTATCTGACCAACAGGGCGCCACATCCAGTTTTCGTATGGTGGGAGTGCACATAACATATTTTTGCCAACATTTAAAAGGTCATTAGCGGTATTAGTGTCCAGTTCTCCAAACGTAATCAAAGCACTTCACTGCACTGCACTCGTATTGCAGGAAGGCCACCTAACGAGAAGGAAGCTGCTTTTCTCCACTGTGAGCAGTGGCATTCCATTAACGAACAAGTCATCTGTGATGCCAAGAAGAGACTGCATATCGTCAGGACTGCTCTGGCATTTAAAACCATCTCCGATGAGAGACGGCATTCGCAGGTTGAAATCAGTGAGCGTAGACGGGTTTTGGTCCTCCTCCCGTTACACCCACATTCTGCCAGTGACTAGCAATCCGCTTCACCGCCTTTTATTTCAGGCATGGTGCGACTGGATCTCATGACATTTACAGCAGTAGTAATGTGTTACATTCAACATATTTGTGCTTGTTGTTGACTCCCGCGCTTAGGCCACCAAATAAAGGTCCTCTAATTTAGCGACGAGACCTTTGGTATCTACTTCTGCACTACCAGCCAAAGACGTTCAGCAGCAGCAGCCGCATCGTGACTGTCAATGTATAAGGCTGATTAGCATGGCTTAACTACGCCCATTTCAGGGTGGAGCCAGGCGGGGTTTGAGGCGCATTCACAAACGCACATTTACAAGAAGTTCTGTATTGTTACATCATGCCATCACTTCAAAGTTCTGCAGAAAAAATGGTGGCCACTGGAAGGTAACAACCCACTAAATTTCCTAATTTGAAAAATCATAAACCCTACAAAGTCTTATTTACTCCACATTTATGTACCACTGTTAAAACCACAGATTCTGAGCCTATCAGCATTAGTACTAAAATGGCAGCCTTATGGCTTCGTTTAGTGCTGCTACAGAGCATATCACTTTCTTTGAATATTCCTCCTAAGTCCCAAATAAGTCAATCTCAGTGAGTCCCAGACAGTACCGTCCATGTGTTTTGGGGGTGATTCCCCAAGAAGTGGGGCTTCCTGCCAATCATCACCAGGAAATGTCCTCCGTTCTATAAATCTGCTGCTGACCCTTCTTCATGCATGCGCTCTGCTCTTGGTTTTTGCTGTTTTTTGACTTCACCTCTAAACATCTGAATTGAGTATTTTTTTTTTCTTTGGATTGCTTTTGTATTACAGGCAACTCCATTTGGGCTTTTGTACTTCAATGAGCTTTCTTTTGTATCTCTGGGGAGTTTATGGAAATAACTCTTTACATTTTTATAAAGATTCTATGAGGCCTTTTTTGTGTCTAGTCTGGCTTTTTGATGGGATTTCCCACACTACCGGGCATTTTGGAAGCACTTTTGGTGCTTATGGGGGCTCTCTGGTGCTCTGAAGTCCGAGTTAATGACAGTATGGTAGCAGCACTACTTAAATGGCCTACAAAATCCCAGCAGCCCAAGTAGTATTAGATAGATAGATGAAGAAAGGCACCATATAATAGATAGACAGAAAAAAAAGCACTATATAATAGATAAGTAGATATGAAAGGCACTATACACTGTGTGCACAATTATTAGGCAAGTGAGTATTTTGACCATATCATCATTTTTAATGCGTATATTCCAACTCCAAGCTGTATTAACTTGAATGCTTATTGGATTTAAGCACGTCAGGTGATGTGTATTTGTGTAATGAGGGAGGGTGTGGCCTAAGGAGATCAACACCCTATATCAAGGTGTGCAGAATTATTAGGCAGCTAGTTTTCCTCGGGCAAAACGGGCCAAAAAGAGATTTAACTGACTCTGAAAAGTCAAAAATTGTAAAAAGTCTTTCAGAGGGATGCAGCACTTTTGGAATTGCTAAGATATTGGTGTGTGATCACAGAACCATCAAACATTTTGTTGCAAATAGTCAACAGGGTCGCAAGAAACGTGTTGAGAACAAAAGACGCAAATTAGCTGCCAAAGATTTGAGAGGAATCAAACGTGAAGCTACCAGGAACCCATTATCCTCCAGTACTTTCATATTCCAGAGCTGCAACCTACCTGGAGTGCCCAGAAGTACAAGGTGTTCAGTGCTCAAAGACATGGCCAAGGTAAGGAGGGCTGAAACCCAACCACCACTGAACAAGAAACATAAGTTGAAACGTCAAAACTGGGCCAAGAAATATCTGAAGACAGATTTTTTTCAAAGGTTTTATGGACCGATGAGATGAGAGTGACTCTTGATGGACCAGATGGATGGACCTGTGGATCAGTAATGGGCACAGAGCTCCACTCCAACGTGGAGGTGGGGTACTGGTATGAGCTGGTATTTTTAAAGATGAGCTAGTTGGACCTTTTGCATTGAAGATGAACTCAAAATCAACTCCCAAACCTACTGCCAGTTTTTCGAAGACACTTTCTTCAAACAGTGATACAGGAAAAAGACCATGATTTTTATGCAGGCCAATGCTCCATCACTTGCATCGAAGTTCTCCACTGTGTGGCCAGCCAGTAAAGGCCTTAAAGATGAAGGAATAATGACATGGCCCCCCTTCCTCATCTGACCTAAACCCTATCGAGAACTTGTGGGCACTTAAACGCTAGATTTACGGGGGAGAAAAACAATACACCTCTCTGAAGAGTGTCTGGGAGGCTGTAGTCACTGCTCCACAAAAAGCTGATCGTCAACAGATCAAGAAACTGACAGACTCCATGAATGGAAAGGCTTATGACTGTTATTGGAAAGAAGGGTGGCTATATTGGTCATTGATTGATTGATTGATTTTTTGAAATGTCAGAGATGTTTATTTGTAAATTTTGAGGTGTTTGTTTATTATTCTCACTATAACAGATGAAAATAAACAAGTGAGATGGGAAAATTTTCATTTTTCCTTTAGTTGCATAATAAATCTTCATACTAATAGTTGCCTAATAATTGTGCGCACATATGTATTCCCCTGATGATGTTCACACTCACATTTCCATTGTGAAACATTCAGTTTTCAGGTTTATTAACATTTTGGATTGACTGATAGCACTGTGTTTGTTCCATATTAAAATTAATCCTCAAAAATACAACTTGCCTAATAATTCTGCACTCCCTGTATAAGAGAGATATGAAAGGCACTATATAATAAATAGGTGGATATGAAAATCACTATATAAGATACTGTAGATAGATATGAAAGTCACTATATGATCGAGAGATATGAAAGGCACTATACAATAGATGGACACAAAAGGCATTAAAATAAATAGGTAGATATAAAAATCATTATATAATAGACAGATATGAAAAGCACTATATGATAGATAGATAGATAAAACTTTATTTGTCGCTAAGGGGAAATAGGCTTTTTACAGAAGCTCTTTAAATAAACACACACACACTGGGATTAAAAAGAAAGAATAGTTCTGACTTGACTGTGATAGTCACAGTGATGCCTTATGCAGGAGTATTGCTCTTGGTGTAAAGGAGCCCCCTTAAATTTTTGCTGATTAATTCATTGGGCAGCTTCAGAGTGGTGCAGGGGATGCTGGCAACAAGAATGATTAGGCACCATCTTTAAAAAAAGAAGCCAAAGGGTGATGGCAATCATTGGTGTCTATTTGCTTCTACTCTTCACGCTCTATTGAACTACAAATACAACCTACAGTGCGTCCGGAAAGTATTCACAGCGCATCACTTTTTCCACATTTTGTTATGTTACAGCCTTATTCCAAAATGGATTAAATTCATTTTTTTCCTCAAAGTTCACCCCATAATGACAACGTGAAAAAAGTTACTTGAAGTTTTTGCAAATTTATTAAAAATAAAAAAAAAAACTGAGAAATCCCATGTACATAAGTATTCACAGCCTTTGCTCAATACTTTGTCGATGCACCTTTGGCAGCAATTACAGCCTCAAGTCTTTTTGAATATGATGCCACAAGCTTGGCACACCTATCCTTGGCCAGTTTAAGCCCATTCCTCTTTGCAGCACCTCTCGAGCTCCATCAGGTTGGATGGGAAGCGTCGGTGCTCAGCCATTTTAAGATCTCTCCAGAGATGTTCAATCAGATTCAAGTTTGGGCTCTGGCTGGGCCACTCAAGGACATTCACAGACTTGTCCTGAAGCCACTCCTTTGATATCTTGGCTGTGTGCTTAGGGTCGTTGTTCTGCTGAAAGATGAACCATCGCCCCAGTCTGAGGTCAAGAGCGCAATGGAGCAGGTTTTCATCCAGGATGTCTCTGTACATTGCTGCAGTCATTTTTCCCTTTATCCTGACTATTCTCCCAGTTCCTGCAGCTGAAAAACATCCCCACAGCATGATGCTGCCACCACCATGCTTCACTGTAGGGATGGTATTGGCCTGGTGATGAGCGGTGCCTGGTTTCCTCCAAATGTGACGCCTGGCATTCACACCAAACAGTTCAATCTTTGTCTCATCAGACCAGAGAATTTTATTTCTCGTGGTCTGAGAGTCCTTCAGGTGCCTTTTGGCAAACTCCAGGAGGGCTGCCATGTGCCTTTTACTAAGGAGTGGCTTCTGTCTGGCCACTCTACCATACAGGCCTGATTGGTGGATTGCTGCAGAGATGGTTGTCCTTCTGGAAGGTTCTCCTCTCTCCACAGAGGACCTCTGGAGCTCTGACAGAGTGACCATCGGGTTCTTGGTCACCTCCCTGACTAAGGTCCTTCTCCCCCGATCGCTCAGTTTAGATGGCCGGCCAGCTCTAGGAAGAGTCCTGGTGGTTTCGAACTTCTTCCACTTACGGATGATGGAGGCCACTGTGCTCATTGGGACCTTCAAAGCAGTTTACATTTTTCTGTAACCTTCCCTAGATTTGTGCCTCGAGACAATCCTGTCTTGGACGTCTATGGACAATTCCTTTGACTTCATGCTTGGTTTGTGCTCTGACATGAACTGTCAACTGTGGGACCTTCTATAGACAGGTGTGTGCCTTTCCAAATCAGGTCCAATCAACTGGATTTACCACAGGTGGACTCTAATTAAGCTGCAGAAACATCTCAAGGATGATCAGGGGAAACAGGATGCACCTGAGCTCAATTTGGAGCTTCATGGCAAAGGCGGTGAATACTTATGTACATGTGCTTTCTCAGTTTTTTTATTTTTTAATAAATTTGCAAAAATCTCAAGTAAACTTTTTTCACGTTGTCATTATGAGGTGTTGTGTGTAGAATTCTGAGGGAAAAAATGAATTTAATTCGTTTTGGAATAAGGCTGTAACTTAACAAAATGTGGAAAAAGTGATGCGCTGTGAATACTTTCCAGATGAACTGTACATGATTTTCAGTTCTTTCTTGGTTTATGTGCTTGTCCAGCACCTGCCTTTTCATGTGACTCTGTCATGGGTGGACGCATCTTCATCTGGGGAGCGCTCCAATCACATCAAATCTTCACATAACAACTGGAACCTGGTAGGACAAAACTTAATTTCTACTCTTCATCGATATCTGCACCTGCTGTAGTGGACTGTGTCGTGTTAATTGTTTATCATGTAATGACTAGTATTTTGTTTGATTTCATCTGTTCAGTGTTTGTTAAATAGTTATCACTGCCAAGGGAATTTGGGTGGGATTAAGAGCATGTTATTTATTGATTGGTTTTTTTGCTTTCTTCATTTAGTTAATATACACTTTACCCATTCATTTTTGACTGCTTTATTTTGTGTCTCTGAGTTTTCTAGCCAGGTCAAGGCAGGGTGCATTCCTCAGGTCTCCAAAATAAAAAAAAGAAATCACCATTTTAAAAAAAGTGAGAATCTGAACAGCTCATCCCAACTGCTACAGTATAGTAGTATGACGTGATAGTCGATTCGCAAACAATTTATTTTTTTTGAATGACTCTTTTCAGCGAATCATAAGCTGATTCGTGAGCACAAATGATTTAATTCAGTGGAGCTGAATGGAAATGCCAAAGAGCATGCGTGTCCTGCATAATCTTCTCAGCCTTTTTTATTTCACTGGTCGATGTTTAAATCACCTGAATCGGGAGTGTGGACTCATTTGATTTACAAAAGTATCACCACACGAGAATCAGCATAACAAAACCCTGCCGTCACTGAGGCTTTGTGATACCAGAGTTTGACACCACTGGTCAATTCTCTGGCCCTTGGTCTGACCTCTGACTCTGTTACCTGGCAACACTAAACATGCAGCAGTCATATGATGGAAGAAATCTGGCAAGTACAAATGAACCCGAGAGCCATCAGGCTGCAGGAGGGGCCTGACAGCAAGACACATGTGCCATGAGCCCCCTCCTGAGCCAGGAACTCGGGATGAAGCCCAGGCACAAAGCTGTCCACACTATTCTGTTTTCATTTAAAGATAGCATTTTTAAAATTGAAATCTCACATTTTGAAATAATTTATAAAAGTTAAACAATCTAAAACACCCAACACGTAGCCATTTGCCTTGGCAAAAAAAAAAAAAAAAAAAAAAGATTAATGTTTGCAGTTTGTTTTTTTTTAAACAAAAAATCAGTGTGGAAATAAGTCTAAATCAGGTTTCTAGGATTATAAAAAAGTAGTTCTGAGTATATACAGTGATCCCTCACTATATCGCGCTTTAACTTTCATGACTTCTCTCCATTGCGGATTTTAAATGTAAGCATATCTAAATATATATCACAGATTTTTTGCTGGTTCGCGGATTTCTGCGGACAATGGGTCTTTTAATTTATGGTACATGCTTCCTCAGTGTGTTTGCCCAGTTGATTTCATACAAGGGACGCTATTGGCGGATGGCTTAGAAGCTACCCAATCAGAGCATGTATTACGTATTAACTAAAACTCCTCAATGGTATACAATATGCTTCCCCCGTGGTGCTTGATTGTTTGCTTTTCTCTGTCTCTCTCACTCTCTCTGCCTGTCGGAGGGGGTGTGAGCACAGGGGCTGTTTGCCTAAAGGATACGGATGCTCCTGTAAAAAATGCTGAAAGACTACCTTCACGTTTCTCCCTTCTTTGCGGCCGCTTTATCACGGTGTGCATACTTAAAAGCCCAACAGCATGTATTGATTTTTTTATTGTTTGCTTTTCTCTCTCTCGTTCTCTCTGACATTCTCTGCTCCTGATGCGCATTCCTTTGAAGAGGAAGATATGTTTGCATTCTTTTAATTGTGAGAAAGAACTGTTATCTCTGTCTTGTCATGGACCACAGTTTAAACTTTTGACTAAAGGGTGTTATTTCATATCTAGAGGGCTCTAATAATGTTAAATGTTAACAGTGTAGGAGAGTTTATAAGGGCTTAAAATATATAAAAATAACCATACAAATATATGGTTTCTACTTCTACTACGCAACCCCCGCGATCAAGGAGGGATTACTGTACATTTTTATTGTTTACCTGTCTTTACACCCTTGATTTTATTATTTTGCACTTTGCTTTAACAGCACTATTAAAGTATGTTATTCACAATCACAAACAGGAAACTAAAGACTCAATCAAGTCTGAACTGAAGACAGGACCCTTGACCAACAATGAGGGTGAGAGGTGGGTCTTCAATTCAAAAAGTCAGTCCCATGAGGCTTTAGCTTCATGTTTACGATGTGCAAGTTATTATTTCAGAAGTACACATTTAACAGTATTTTAGAGAGAGACTGTGTGTTTGCATGTTTTGGGCATACCATTGAATAACTGACATGTCGATTATGCAACACAAGTATCTCCAGGGATGTTTTCCCCACATTGTTTGTTGTTGCACAGCGTTAGTCATTATTTGCTTCTATTAAATCCAACTTTTTTCTGTCCATGGTGCACAAAAACATGATACCGATTTTTTTTCTCAGCCATCACTACAAACTACATGGGGTAAGTAGCATGTAAAAAAAATCATCTTTAGGTGGAGTAGTCCTTTAACATTTTACATTAAATGTATAAATTCAGGTTAGCACTCTGTATCTGTCTTTTGAGAACAACTTGGTAATGTAGGAGGAGGACGTTCTTTGAGTAGGGGAAAAAAGCACAATTTAAATGAATGTAAGTATTATTATCCCGACCGGTTAAGGAGGATGGTTTATTACCTGGACAGGAGGAACAGAATGAAATGACAGATGAACTGGCCGGTGGAACTAAAACATAACTTTATGCCCTCTTGGTGTAATATAGTGGATGGACCAACGAAAGCATACAGTTCCATCTCCTATACAACAAGTGGCAGGGGTCCTTGTGTGGCAACCCAATTGGGAAATCCGCAGGGGTGGTTGGGAGATAGGGCTGCACTTCAAGATTCTGTCAGGGGCCAATAGAGGGTGCTGCTGGGCTAGGACATTCTACTTTCTTTATGGCCCAGAAATACTTCCTGGGAGACACGGGATAGCATCGGAAGCATTTCTGGATCCAGCTTAAAAGGGAGCCTATTGTCGTACATCAAGGAGTCTGAGTCGGAAGACAGCGGGCAACATTGAACAGGAGGACGAGAGGAGGAAGAATTTGTTTACTTATCATGTACAGTAATCCCTCGCTATATCGCACTTCGACTTTCGCGGCTTCACTCTATCGCAGATTTTATATGTAAGCATATCTAAATATATAACGCAGATTTTACGCTGCTTCGCAGGTTCTGCGGACAATGGGTCTTTTTACTTCCTGTACATGCTTCCTCAGTTGGTTTTCCCACTTGATTTCAAACAAGTGACACTATTGGCGGATGGCTGAGAAGCTAACCAATCAGAGTACGCATTTAAGTTCCTGTGTGCTGAATGGCTCAGCGATGGAGCGCCGAATTTGATTCCGCGGCGTTAACCAGGAAGTCTTGTCTCGTTCATTCAGCATCAACATGTTTCGCTGTGTAAAGAATTAACTTGTGTTTATCTTTGTGCACAGTCAAGCCCTTCATTATGGCTCCAAAATGATCTGCTCTTGCTTCAGAGGCCGTGCCCAAGCGCCAACGGAAGATGTTAACGATTGCCGAAAAGGTAAAAGTTTTGGATATGTTGAAGGAACGCAAAAGCTACACAGCTGTAGGACGCCATTACGGCATCAATGAGGCTACGATTCTTTTTATTTAAAAAGTAGGAAAGAAATATAAGATCTACGGCCGCAGTGTCCTTTTAACCAGGGTACAAAACGAGTTGTAAGTGGATGTAATAAGGCAGAAGTCTGGATGGAATCTGCTTTAGGGATTTGGATTGAAGACTGCCAGAAGAAGAAGAACGGCAGTGCTTCACAATCGCCTGAAGAGGCTCCTTTAGAAGAGCTGTAACGCTCTCCTTTGTTGCGCAGTAAAACTAAACTCCTTGCTATCGGACAAGTCATCGTGTCATTGTTGGTGAGTAACCATAATTAATTTTCTACTTGCAGTACTTAGTACATTTACATACATTTAGTGTCACTGTACACACATTTACTGCATACAATTTTTCTTACATTGTACATATTTATTGCTGGTGGCCTGTCTATCGTAATGGCTGTAACATATGTGATATCGGAGACACTCGATATCTTTAATATTTAGGTTTTGCTGTATATAAACAGTGTGTTTACATACATAATTTCAATTAATCTTACCTAATCTCTAAGAGAATACAAAGGGTTTATGCTGTATAACTGTGCAGGGAATATTTATAAACAGTGTGGGAGATTTTATAAGGGCTTAAAATATATAAAAATAACCATACAAACATATGGTTTCTACTTCACGGATTTTCACCTATTGTGGGGGGTTCTTTAACGCAACTCCCGCGATCGAGGAGGGATTACTGTACTTTGGCTAATCTTTGGAAGAGTGATTATTGGAGATGCACCGTGTTTAAATAAATTATTTATTTGAACCCAAAAGTGTACTGGGCATTGCTGTGTCTGAGGTTTGGAGCTTAGTGGCATCAGCTGGTGGTTACAGTAAAAATTAACTGAAGTGAATTTTACCCAACCAAACTTCAACAAAAGCAGAACAATTACATTAGAACATTTATTTCTCAAGAGAGAAAATATAATTTCAGACAGTAAGGTTATAGTAGGTAAAATCTGCACTTTGTACAAGCGTATAGTCTCTCATAGCCATCTTATAAACAGATCTAGAAAGCAAATTAACACTTTCTACAATAAATACAACATTCTGTGCTTTACAGTGGACTAACAGCAACATTTAGGTCCCATAGCAATAATAGCTCAATAACATTAAAAATGAAATAAAATGTAATAAAGTGTATTTTAAAACCTTAATATTACAACATTATACACAAGTCACAAAGCCCACTGCTTGATTTCTTACTCTTTTCTTTTAAATAGCTCATCTAATTCTTACAATTGTCAAACCGCAGGGTTTCTTCCATACATTTCTCTTAAATAAATTACTATGAGTATTTAATTAAAAAATTAAAAAACATTTACCACCACAGAGAGATTTAAATGAGTGCTGCAGCCAGCAATAATTTATCGTGGTATTTTACACCTATGTACAGGTCTTTTTCCCCACAGTGATGTATTCCCTTATCCCTCCCATCCCGGCCCCATTTACAAACACAGGAGTCATGATGTATATGCTTCATGTACAAGTGGTTTGTCAATTTGTAAAAGTAAAAAGCTATTATTACAAATGGCAGTGAGGTTTCTTTCCTTTAGAAATATATGAAAAAAAGTATTTAAAAATGAATTTGGAACACAAAAAAAGCATTTAAAAAATTAAATTCGTGACATCTTGCTGATTTTTTTTTCTTTTTGTCCATTAAGAAAAAAAAAAAGCCAACAGCACCCTCCTTTTGCCAAAGTCTACAGGTAGTTTGAGGTGACAAATGCATGGTCCCCTCGCACACGGCTCAGGTGCATCATGGCCCGGTCATACGCAACTTGAACAGATTTACGTATGCTGGTCTTGCGGCCCTCCATCATTCGCAGTTTGTCCACTGTGTCATCAACACCCAGTGGTAGGACCTTGTCACGAGGAAGCCACTGCCTGGAGAGGAATGCAAAGCAAAACCCACAATTAAAAAGAACCAAAGAGAAACTAGTTCTAGAAAGCTACATGATCGAATTAGCAGTAAAGCCTCTATGAATGCAGTATGCTGTAATTTGTAACTACACATGCTGCAAGGGGAACCAGCACACTTAAAAACAATACAGATACAGAGATTTCCTCCACACTCCATTTTATTTATTTTTTTTTTACATGCAGTTAATTGCCATGCACTCACCATGTCCGTTTATTATCAAAAAAGAGCACGAGGTAGAGCTTTTCTCCAGCTTCAACCTGCATCTGATCACCCAGTTTCAATACATCCAGTGGTGGAACAGGAATGGGAACCCCATTGTGAAGCAGTCCCTCCCTTGGCATCTCTGGATCAATGATCTGATACAAGGGCAATTTAGAAATGATCAGTTAAACATCTCTTTTAGACATTAATAACACACAACAGAACTTATACACAATAACATTTCACAAAAGTACACTGTCTATACAAGAAAAATGTCTGAATCCAGCTCACCAGTGCAGGGTAGGATGGGTAACCACGGCACTTTGCCCAAACCAAGTCTAAAGGCTCCAGTTCTGCACTGTTCTCAAAAGGCATCAGAATATTTCTGCCTGTCCAAATGAGAAGATATTTACCACAATTATCACAATACCTTTTACATATGATGGTTTACTAAATCAAATGTTCATGTAAACTTCAACTCACACATTCTTACCCCAAAATATGTTCATGACCAACCACAGCTATTACCATCCATGGGGAAGGTTACTCTAAATCTCCAGTCAAATTGCCCTGCTACTTTATACATCCAAGTTGTGATGTATAAATACATGAATCACAGTTTCAATGAAACAGATACCCATCTATCCATCCATTATCCAACCCGCTATATCCTAACTACAGGGTCACGGGGGTCTACTGGAGTCAATCCCAGCCAACACAGAGCGCAAGGCAGGAAACAAACCCCAGGGCAGGGTGCCAGCCCACCACAGGATACCCAGCTACTATTCACTCTCACTTTAGATAGACAGAGTTTTTATTAAATTGTACTTCATGGTAAAAAAAAAAAAAAAAGAAAAAAAATTAGATATATTATACATATACACACACACACACACACACACACACACACATATCGGTAATACACTGTTCTTCCTAGAAAGTATTGAAATTAAAAGATCCTTTGTCCTCCATACATGCATTTCTCCATTTGCAGTGGAAAAAAACCCAACATGTCAGGAAAAGAACTAAATTCTTGCTTATTCTATGAAGACATTCCAAAATGGTTGAGACAAAATTGTTAGAACCCTTTTATAAGTTATAACAATTGCCCCATAGTGATCCTTCAGGCAGACTCCTGTGTTTTAATGATTATCACAAATGTCTTCCATCTTGTAATCACTCATTCGGCCAGTTTATGTAGAGAAAATAACTAACTCAATTGTTTTGTGTCGCATTAAACATGGGAAAGAGAAGAAAAAACAGAGAGCTGTTTGAAGAGTCAAAGCAGACATTGTCAGTTCTCTGTGCTGCATTCAGGAAAACACTACTGCTACCTGAAGATCAACTCAGAGAGTCTGAGGGGAGCTTATGTCCACGGTCTAAACTTCAAAATACAATACAATACAAGTTTAAGGAGCAGCAGTTTCAAGCCGCAACATCTGTGTCTGTCTAAATGAAAATAGGCTTCATGGTAAATGACCCAGAAAGAACGCACTTTTATGGGAGAAACATGAGAAGAGCTCTGGTGCTTCCAACATTGCATACTATCAAGAAACAGTCCTTATGAGAGAATAATGAAACAAAATGAGATCTTTCCGGTACATCAAACCAACTCTGCATTCACAGTAAAAAAACTAAATTATAAAATAAAAAAAGAATAAAAAAATTAAGCTTGTAAAGAAAAGAACACCATCCCTAAGGTCAAACAAGGAGGCGGCTCAGAGATGTTTTGAGGTTGATTTACAGCCTCTTTGAATTTGTACAGGGCACTATAAAAATCAGGGTGGCACGGTGGCGCAGTAGAAGCGCTGCTGCCTCACAGTAAGGAGACCTGACTTCGCTTCCCGGGTCTTCCCTGTGTCAAGTTTGCATGTTCTCCCTGTGTCTGCATGGGTTTCCTCCAGGTGCTCCCATTTCCTCTCACAATCCAAAGACATGTAGGTTAGGTGCATAGGCGATCCACAATCGTCCCTAGTGTGTGCTTGGTGTGTTTGCTCTATGGTGGGCTGGCGCCCTGCCTGGGATTTGTTCCTGCCTTGCGGTCTGTGCTGGCTGGGATAGGCTCCAACAGAAACCTGTGTTAGGATATAGCGGATTGGAAGATGACTGACTGAAAATAAAATCAGATGATCATCAGGGTATTTTGGAGCAAAACATATAGCCTAATATTGGAAAGCTTTCCCTTAGGCACAGGTCATGGCTTCACCAGCTGGATAATGACCTTAAATCTACATCTAAAAGCACCCAAAAATGTAGGAGAAGAAAACACTGGATCATTCTGAAAAAGCCTGATCTGAATGATCACCAAACAGTGGAAAGTGCTGTAAGTGCACCTGAACTGATAAAAAGTGGGCCAAACGACCAGTCAGGAAATGTAGAAATCTTACTTAGAGCTACAGAAAACACTTGATAAAAGTTATTGTCTCCAAACAATGTGTGCTATGAAACAGTATGTTAAAAGGACCAATACTTAAAATCAATGCCATTTACATTTGTTTAGTTTTTAAAATATTTGGTTTAATGAAATACAAAAGTTTCTGTTCTATTAAATGTGACAAAGAATTATGGAAACTGAAAACTTTTGTCAGTTTTAGCTTAAAAAAAACTTTTTTTTTTTTTTGAAGGGTACCAATATTTTCATCTGTATGTTCACCATTTTATATATACTATCCTGCCATCATATCTGTCAAAAGTGACCTTCATACTAATCTTGCAAAGCATAGGGAGTGTTTCAGTGCAACACTGTGCACTCACGCATGCATATTCCAAAAAGGACACTGTGTACATGGTAAACATGTTCTGCAATTGAAACATTTACAAGGGCAAACTTGGGATTCCTGGCAGAACTACTACTGTGTCCAACAGACAGGAAAAAACACATTTACAATTTAAAAACTTCAAAATCGTCTACCTAATTTCATAGTTTTATTAATCAATTTTCCATTAATAGCACATTCACCCCAAGTTCCTCCCACATCCTGAAGATACAGTATGTATGCTAGGTTGACTGGCAAATATAATTTTGTTTGGAATGAGTGCATGAGGATGTTTTAAAATGCATGTCCTGTGATGCAACAGAACCTGGCCAGAGGTAGTTTCTGCCATACCTGGCCCTGCAGCAAAAGACACTGGATGTCTGCAATCCTAAGCAATTGTGTTAAACAGACTATTTATTATGGTCAATTAACTATTAACACATAACTATACAGTGATATTGTTGTAATTAAATTATAGTATTGGATTCCATAGCTGAAACATGGTTCCCTATACTTCCTATTTTTGTATGGTATAAAAAGCAGTTTTGTGTTGGTGCCATGATTACCCAATACCCACTAAACTTAAATATAGTTAAAAATACAGTTGACCAAAGAATGAATGTTAAAATAGAAGGCCTGTGCTAAAATTTTTTTTATAAGAAATGGATGCAAAAGGGCTGAAAAAAATAAAGGACAGGTAAAGTATTAAACACAACCAAACTATTATATGAATGTTAAACAGAGTGCCTTTGAGTTGAGAGTGAGAAACTTGTGCTTCTTGATTTTGCATGAAGGGAGGATACCTGAAGATTGGAAAGAAGTATTCTTATTAGAGTATACAAAGGAATGGGTAATCCATTGTAGTGTCAATCATAATGCACAACTAAGCTTTGCAGAGTGCAATCAAGGTAGTTAAAAGGGTACTTAAGAAAAGAAAAAGGTTAGGTGAAACGAAATGTAGTTTGGTTTCATGCCTGGGAAGGTAAAAGCTACAATGTTTTCTGTCTAACAAATTCAGGAAAAACATCAACCAGAGAGAAAGAAGCCGAATTATGCATTTGTACATCTGGAAAAGTAGTTTGACAGGAAAGTGAGAGATGAGGAGGTGGGCATTAAGCAAATTAGTGGTGGAGTAATACATGGCATCTGTAATATCAGTGTATGAGGATGCAAAAATGGTGCTAAGAACAACAGATGGGTATAGTGGATGTTTAAGTATTGTTTTCTGGCTTTCATACAGGTTTTCAGAAAGTAATCCTAACAACATTCCTGATATTTGATAAGTGACCTTAAATACAAGTAGTAAGTTATTTGAAATAACAAAGAAAGAAGTTTCAAGCTAGTAGTTACACTCACCACTAATGGTGCCAGAGTTTTGATGTGTTGGAGAACATACAGTTAGGAAATTCACTATACTCTGCATTTGACATTCAATAATGACCTGATAAAATCCAGGAATTATACTCTATAAATATGAAAAAAATGATCTAAAATAAAAGCACAGCTACCAAGCTATATGTTATACTCCTGTAAAATGCAAACACTGTAAGATTTTATTCTAATAAATCTGTTTCAAAACACATACTGAAATGATTTTGTTTATCAAAATTTAAGAGTGCAATATTTTGGCTCATCTACTTTTGACTGAAATCTGTAATAAAATTCTTATTTAAGAAAGCTTTAGACTTGTTTAACCAGAATATAAAAAACAAGGTCAAACATGAGAAAAAATTTTACCAGCCACAATAATTAAAATATTGTTAACATATTCCCTTCCGTTATACTTCTTTGAATTAATTTGTATTTTTCAGAGTGAATTTGGTCAGGCATTTTCCTGAGTTGTATGATGCAAGGGATCTGACAGAAAAGAGAAAACCAAAGTTGGTACTTCTTTTTTATATTTGTTGTGCAAGGTAAACAAAACATGCCAACTGCCACAATGTGGACCCACAAATGAACTGGACCAAGAAAAAAGAGATAATTAGAATCAGCTGTTTGATTATCCACTAGTAAGACAGGTTTTCCTTACTTGTGAATACACCTGTAGGGCCCCAAAAAGCACAAAACAATGCTTTATGGGCAAATGAGCTGAAAATGGCAGCTTCTGGATAATGTGTTATGTCAGAAAGAGATCCACATTACCATTATAGTGGTATTATCATTATTTTGGGAGGTTTTGTTGAGTGAGGGCTATTACTGAAGCAAGTATTGTGTGTGATTTCTATTAAGAGCGTCCTTCCAAAAAAAAAGTCAACTCCTGAAGCTCAAGGGTTATGTTTTGACTCTGGAAACAGTCTCAAATTTAAGCAAGTCTAGATCTGACTTTACCTGCTGGGGTAAATTCCGAGTCTCCATTGACACCCTCCAAGAAAGGTACCCGTGAAAGTGCTGGTTTACCACGACTGCGCTTGGGCACTGAGGCATCACTGTTGAAGACATAAATAAAATTTTTATCAGGTGTTATAATGAGGTAATGGAAAAGTTTTCTTTTTAAAATGTCTCAATTGTCACTGATAATTTTCAGAAATAATATTTTTGGCTTTCTCGCTATCAAGGTTAACATCTTTGTAGCATTATCAGCATAGGAGACATTGGTACTGATCTACAGCTAGTTAAAGCAAAGGAATAATGTCAGATTAGCATTATATTATAGAATTCATATGTTTTGCCAACAAGTTTTTTTTTTTTTTTGGAAATAATCGACACGCACAAGCTCCCTTGAACTCCAAAATAAGCTAGCAAGAAAGAACAATGCATTTGTTGCTATTTAGAATTACAGGTGATTCTGATAAATATAATCATACGTTGCATAGTATACAAGGTTCTACTCCAGCTCATCATTTTGTTTTACTATTTCTTTTAATGGTAATTAGCTTAAATGAGTGTCCATTCATCATCCTCGCCTAGAAGAACCTAGTGGTGAGGGAGTGGTTTATTTGCAAGCAAAGTAATGATGAGTTACATGTTACCAGTAGCAACCCAAACAGACTAAGACAACTGATTAAGGCTTTTGTTTTATTTCATAGAAGGCATGTTCTAACTGCATAGTACAGTAACTCAAAGTTAGAATAATATATATTTTCTTGCTAATTATGACTTAAAGTTTTGATTTTAATTATTAAATAAATATTTCAGCATTTAATAAAGTATTAAAACATAAAAAATGAAATATGTTACAAAGGTGGAATGATGGATTGGACTTATTCCAACCTAAAAGAGGTCTCATTAACACACAAGTTAAACAAGTTGGTACAAACAGACTTTTTACCTTTCTTTCTCAAACAAAGTATGGCAAGCTGCTGAAGAACTGCATTCAGAGTCTGAACCACTCTCTGTGTGCTTCCCATAGCCATTAGTCATTCCTACATGGAGGAAAAAAAAAAAAAAAACTAAGAAGAGGGAATGAAAAAGATAGAAATAGTTGAACAGATATGTGAACAATGCATTTCAGCCTTGATTTCAGTAGGTCTACAAAGGCAGCAGGTTTTTGATAATGCATATTTTTCTTTTAGAAGCCATTTAACGCAATATACAATTTAGTTTTATGCCTCAAACTATAATTCTGACAAATTTCCTACTTGTTTAAATTTTTACTCTGTTGAAAAAGATAAAATGTTTTATAGATTATGAATTCTCAATCCTATGTATCCATTAATTTTCTAAATCTAATTATACATTAAAGGATTATGAGGACCTGAAGCCTAGCCCAGAATCATCAGGTGCAATGTAAGAAACAGCCCTAGGTGTGAAATTAGGCCACTACAGGGCCTTCACTTAAAGATATGCATTTATGCCATATGAATTTAAACTTGTGAAGCAGCAGAACACCCAACCAAGAATACACAGAAAAAAATCTTTATAAACTCCACACTGATAGCAACTGGGTTAAGATTCGATCCCAGTCATCTGAAGCAGCATCATAAACCACTCCAACAATGTCAAACATCTGCCTTATAATGAGGTTTATAGGATTTAAAATATGGTCACCAAGAGTAATGGAGCAGAACATTAGAACCTCACTTTTAAATACTAACAGACAATTTGGACCAGTTTAGCTCTCACAAACTCAAGACTGAAATAAACATCATTTTAAGGTCAAAGAAGATAACACCAGGGAATACTGGCAAAACTCAGACAGAAAGTAGAAAACACAAGTAAGCGTCTAATAATGTAAAACATTTTTTAACTGTAAAAATGGCAAAAGCTGGCTAATTTAAATAAAAAATAAAATGAAAGCATACCATAATTGCAGCTAAAGTCCTAATAATTCTGTCCTAAATATGCATCATTACATGTCAAAATGAGAGTTAAAAGCAACAGAAAAATAAAATTCTTGAACCAACTTAATCTATTACAAGCTGCTGAGGGCTTTGGGGGCCACAGACTATACTGGAGGTGCTGGGTGAAAGACCAAACTAATCCTGGTTTGGGTACAAGTCAATTGTTGGGCCCAGTGACACACACCTTAACACTCATAAAGGAGCCAATGTAAAACCACAAGACAACCCATCATGGAAATCTTTGGATGTGAGAAAAGAACCTGGAGAAATACACAAGGACAAAATCCAAACAACATCCAGGAGTTGTTCAGCCACGATGCCAACATATACCAATAAGCCACAACATTATAATTATCTGCCAAATATTCTGCATGTCCTGCTTGCTAAAACAGCTCTGACCCATTGAGGCATGAACTCCACAAGACCTCTGACAGTAATCCTGTGGTATCTGACATTGCGACATTACCAGCAGACCCTTGAAGTCCTGTAAGTTGCAAGGTACAGCCTCCATGGGATCAGACTTGTTTTTTCAGAACATCCTACAGATTGGATTAGATTGAGATCGGGGGGAATTTAGAGGCCAAATCAACACCTTAAAGTCTTTGTCATGTTCCTCAAACCATTCCTGAACAATTTTTGCAGTGCAGCAGAAAGAGGCTCCTGCCATCTGGGAAAATTGTTGCCATGAAGCAGTGCATTTGATGTGAAACAATCTTTAGGTAGGTGGTATGTATCCAAGGATCATTTGCATGAAACACAGAACCTAATGTTTCCTAGCAGAACATTGCCCAGAGCACCACACTGCCTAGACCGGCTTTTCCCTTGGTGCATCCTGTTGCCATATCTTCCCCAGGTAAATGACATACACGCAACAAGCTATCCATATGATCTAAATTATAACCCCATATATGAGACCAGGCCACCTTATTCCACTGCTCCATGGTCCCATTCTAATGCTCATGTGCCAACTGGTGCCACTTTCGACAGAGGACAGGGGTCAGTATGGACACTCTGACCGGTCTGTGGCCATGCAGCCCCATATGCAGCTAGCTTAATTGCACTGTGTGCTCCAATACCTTTCTATGATGGCCATTGTTAAATTTTTGTTCTACCAATTCATGCTACAGTAACTATTCTGTGGGATTGGACCAGTCAGGTTTCACTCCCCACATGCATCAATGAACCCTTTTGCCGGTTCACTGGTTGACAATCCTTGGACCACCTTTGTTTGGGTGCTATACACTGCATACCACAAACACCACACAAGACCTACCATCTTGTAGAAGGTCCGACACAGTCATCTAGCCATCAAAATATGACCCACGTCAAAGTCGCTGAGATTCTTAGGCTCCCCTGTTTTTCCTGCTTTCAATACATCACCTTCAAGAACCAACTGTTCACTTGCTGCCTAATATATCCCATCCTTTTTGACAGGTGCCACTATAACAAGATAATCAATGTTATTTACTTCACCTGTCAGTGGTTTTAATGTTGCGGCTGATTGGTGTAGAAGACTCTTTTGAAACCAATAATGTGACCAGAATTGAACAGGAAACGTATATGTGCGATTCACATGAGTACATGAGGGAAGAAAACAATATAATATGTAACTTGAGATTTCATAACATTGACTTGACTTGTGAGGGGGTATTTAAATATCTGTTTTCAAAAGGATTTCAGTGTCTTTGTAATTTCTGGCCCACTCCGTACATTAACATGTAAATGCTTATGCTTTCATTCAACACATCTAGCCAGCCTTTGACATTAGTTCAAACAAAAGAGAAATGTGGTAATGTTGCGTTTTTTTTTTTGTGCCTAAAATTATCTTTGCAATATGAACACATATACAATGAGGGAATATCACAATAATAGCATTTTTGTATTTGATACGAATATCAGTGAAATGTTGCAATATTAAGTACCTATTTAATACCACAGCAAAAACAGAAATCCCATTCAACAGCTTTTATTAAAAGTGCCTCCATTATTCAAGTGAACAGTTTTGTACCTTTTTCTGTAATATGGAATATATAAATGCTAACAGTAGAGGTATATCCATCAAGCAGTTACTCAACTCTCATTTAAACAAACTAAAATTTAAGCCCAGCATTTGTATTTTGATATTTATGAATACTAATAGTAATGTGTAATACACCTATAATCTTGGGGGCGTTTCAGTAGAGGGCTTATAAAGAATGGTATTGTCACAAACAACATACTGTATTTTAGAATGTGCACATTCCAGATTTATTATTTTCTCTCCAGTACTGAAAAATATTGCTTTAAATCAAAATAAAAATTCATACATTATTATTTCAGTACTGTTCAATTAATGAATTCCAAGATAATACCGAATATTTTAATTTAAACTCTTTAAAGCTGCTTATGCAACAACATGCTTTTACAATCTGGGTGTTACAAAAATCTGTCAAATTTGCTATGGTAAAATTTATAACGTTTATATTTGCTGCAATAGCTGGTAAAAAAAAATAATCCTCTTTAAGTTAGTTTAACAAATGAATGAAATTTCTTCACTTTTCAAATGTCACAAAATCCTCTAATTTTCTCATTCTGTCCTAATTTTTTTTTCCACATTTGTCCAAACTTTAAATTTCTTCCATGAAATCATATTGGTTTCACATGAATCCACGGTTTCAAATCTCCTGTGAAACACCCTTTGCTGTGCTAGTTTCAGAGTATCTTATATGACTGATAAGACTGTTATTCCATTAGCCCGTGGACTAATACAGAAGTAGAATATTAACTAGACCTGCAGTGTAACTGGCACACTATATTACATTCACCAACATACCTTTCAAATACATTACATATGTGCTTTCACTATGTTCATCACATTTTAGGGGTTAAACTAATGAACATTACTTTGACACTGATTTAGCTTTTCCATATTTGTATTTAGCAATGAAGTGTGCCATTTTACCTAACTGCTAACTGGCACAAATCGGAGGGCTTTGAAGCAGTAAATAATTTTATTTTGGTATTAACAAATGGAGCAGCTTATTTAATCATGAGTGCAGACAAGCCAAACAGCCGCTTTGTCTGAAACTTCCCTAGATTTTCACTTGCTACAACTGGTGTTAGTACCGTCATTGTTCACAATCCTATATGCACAACAGTCTATGCATGCAAGGTCAGCTCCATACCCTGAATTATAAAAGCCTGTTAGAAAATGGACGAATGGATGCAAGTCAGTAGACGTACTCAATACATGGTATTAAAAAGCGATTCATTTTTCCATTATTTTGTCTCCTCTTACAACTTTGTGACAGTACAAGTTGAATGATTAAAACTTGCATCTGATTGTTCACTTCATAGCATTCTCAAAGCATGCACAACCGTATTTTCTGAACTACTTTCATAATGGGGTAAAAGTATTGGTAATGAGAGTCAGTGTTTTTTTTTTATAATAAAAAGATGATTCCTGCAATCATTGGATAAAATTGTCCTGGCTCAAACACAGAGCTTTTCCCACAGATGACTTTTGCATTTTCTCCTCTTGACATGTGTTGATGCAGTATATCAACACAATGAAAAGTATCAATGAGTATTGATACTATAGAATATCTGGTGCTATTACGTTTTCAGAACTTCAGTGTCGAGTATCTATGTACCAGTTCATAGGACATCCCTAATGCAATCACAATTACAAAGTGTGTGAATTTGACTTTATTTTTGCTTGAGACATAACAAGTCTATTTATAATCAACTGTGGTGGAGACTATGGTATGCAATGCAATCACAGAGCAGTCACAAACATGTAAATGTGACTGCACAGTTTTAAAAGAAAACCACATCATATAAGATACTTTTTAAAGTTAAGAAAAAAGTTTCAAGGAAAGGTAGTTTTCACTCTCTGGTGCCATGAGTGGTAAGTATGCATAAGGATTAGCACATGAAAGCGAAGAATTCCACTGCACTCTGTACAGGTGACAATAATTCTCCTTGCCAAAAGCACAAATTTCTGTGTACCTGTGTGGCCATCCAGTTGCTTTGTCTGTTATATGCCATTTGATATGGGATTCGTAAAAAGCAGTACTAAGTACTAAGTAGGCCTACAGGGAGGAGGTCAGACTCCTGTCAGAATGGTGTCAGGACAACCACCTCACCCTCAACGTTAGCAAAACTAAGGTGATGTTTGTGGATTTCCACAAACAGGCAAAAGAACACAACCCATCTACATCGAGGTGAGGCTGTGGAGCAGGTCAGCAGCTTTAGGTTCCTCGGAGTCACCCTCACTGATGACCTTAAACGGTCAAGTCACACTGCGGCAGTAGTCAAGAAAGCCCAACAACGCCTCTACTTCCTCAGGAGACAGAGTAAAGCCCGAATGTCCCCCACAACCCTGTGCAGATTCTACAGGTGTACTGTGGAATCCAACCCGACAGAACGCATCCCATTCTGGTACAGCAACTGCTCAGTTTAGGACTGCAGAGCTCTGCAGCGTGTGGCGAGTACAGCACAGCAGATCATGGGCACACAGCTCCCTGCGATCCATGACATCCACACTACACGCTGTCTTAGGAAAGTGAACCGTATCAGGCGGTACCCCAGCCACCCTGCATTGTCACTTTTCACCCTCCTCCCATCTGGGAAGCTACTATAAGTCCATTCAGACGTGCACCTCCAGGTTCAGGAACAGTTTCTACTCAACTGCAATCAGACTCATGAACAATCAGTAACCTTGTGTCACCTCCACTGCGACCTGCACATATACTTCTGCCACTGCCTCTATTTATCCCTAGGATTCTGGTTTTATTTATTTAATGCATTTATTGTGTGTGTTTTTTTGTTGTTGTTGTCTATGTTCACTGTCTGCAGGGGCACATGCAAGCAAGCATTTCATTGTACATGGTACTTGTACACATGACAATAAAGTATTGAAACTGAAATTGAAATGTTTGTGATGCACAATCTATTGAAATGAAAAAGGCAATGCCATTTATTACTACATGCATTACAAAATACATTCCAAAAGATGGTGCACTGAAAACATTAGTATTGAATACGTCCAACACAGACCAGCTGCCGGACAGACGAAAATCAGCTTATACACCTTAGTAAAAGGATATGTGTCTGTGTATCTGTTTGTCTATCCAGTTGCGAGGGTTAGACAGAAAAAATTTAAAACAGGCAAAAAATGTATCCAAAAAAAAAAAGATAAATATATCAGTTAAGCGTCTGAAAATAAGAAAATTGTCTTTCAAGAATATTCTGTTGTCCAACATTATACACTAGCAACAGCAGCATGATAGTGACTTTCTTGCACCCACCTGGGCCACATGAATGAGGTTTACAGCTATAATGCCAATGACTCGTAACTTTGCATGGTGTGCAATGGATGAATGAAATGAATGATAAATCACATCAAGAAACCAATGGTCCGACACAGCTAGGCTGGAGTCGCAAACCCAGCCAATTCACTGCCACAATTTCCCAACAAAATACTTCCACTATAAAAATGGTTAGTTTGACGAGTGAGGCTGAAAAGAAGCAACGAAAATGGGTAGTTCTATCCTTGGAGAGAAAGGCTGTCACAAGGGAAAGGGATTAGGTGCAAATTACTATATTGGACCAAACAGACAAACCATGCATCAAATCAAAGAATATGAGGTCTATGTTATTTAGATTACAACCTTGAGGAAAATGACTGGGAAAACTATATATAAGCTTTGAAAAAAGAAAATTATATCACCCACAAAAAATTACATTCAACATAGGCATCAGTAAAACAGCAGTATTTTGGCTTTAGAACAGGAGATACTGAATAAACACGACAAATACAGGCACTCTCAGAGCTTGCGGCTCCTAAGACAGCACACTTTTTTTCTTTTCCTTTTCTTTTTTTAAATTTGAAAAAGCACCACAGACCATCATATAATGATTGCTCGTCAAAGAGGTTATATGAAAAAACAGATTCCAGTCACCATCCCATCTTAAGCAGGTGTCAATCCTAGATATGTTCATTATGCTTGAAATAAGCATTATGAGAAAAGACTCCTTAGATACAAAAAACGACATTATTAATATCACTACCATTCACATTTTTGTTATAACTGACTGTAAACTTCTGGGGTGTCTTCACTCTTTGTTTTCCCTTCCTCTGTTGTCAATTGGCACAGTTAAAAAAATGTTAAATTATTAAATGGATAGATATGACTAGTTTCCATTTATGTTAATTACAGTCAAACTGCTCTGTTTTCCTGTCTGTTTCAACAAATCTGTGTCTTTAGGTGTACTCATTATGTAACATATACAGTAAAACCTTGATTATCCATCAGGGATTGGGACAGAGGCCATGACAGATAAGAGAAAAGATGGATAACAGAAAAAATATATACTGTAGATTAGCAAATAGTCATTATTTACAAAACAAAATATAATACAGTGCTAACAGAATTATTTCATATAATATTGTAATGAACAGTGTGATAAGAAAACACAACTCAGAGGTACTGGAGTTTTACTTAGAGCCTTCATTCCGTAACAAACGGTGCCCTGTCTTATACTCCACTATCTGAGTTACAAAACACACCTCCAAAACAATAAAAGAAATCTTTCCCTACCAATCAGTTTAACTGCCACTCACGGTTCCTTTTTTCTCTATACTGCAAACACTCCTGCTTATTGTCTCCTAACTCTCTACTCAAAACTTTCCTCCACAGCTTCCTTTGTCTCATAACTTCTCCTGTCACTCCTCTCCTAACAGACATCTCTGCCCCTTAAAGAACAGAAGCCCTTCACCCATTCCCATTGCAGGCTGCCTGCCCATCACAATATATTAACAAAACATAACAGACTTTAAAAAGAAATTTACAATATAGGAGAAGATTAACTTTACCGTCAGTGGTTTCCACTTTTAACACATTTTTCAATTTTGTCAACATCACGCTTTATATCGTTCACCGCTGTTCTTTCTACTCCGTAAACTAAAACAATACTTGAAGCTCTTTAGCCATTTTGTAAACTAATAATTTCAGTTTTCTGTGAAATTTTCAATACCACATGATTAGGTTTATATGCCATAACAATGTATAGCAGATTAATTATAAAAAGACAAAACCTACAAAATGCTATTAAAACTGAAGGTACATACTGTAACTGACACTGCAATTTCAAAATGCGGCCTGACACATAGCACTGGGGAAGAACACTATGCCCTAGCAGATGGGAGAGTTTGCTTGCAGCATACTGTATGGCAGTAGTAGTACAATAATAGGTAGGCATTGGCATGCGCTTTTTTTTTTTTTGGCCCTGACGGTTAATTGAGTCACAGATAATCAAGCTTTTATTGTAACTTGGAAGGTTTGCATTTTACCCGAGAACTTGTCAGTGCGCTTTGCCCCTGCACTCAGCAGTCACTATATAAAAATAAACTTAACCGAATTAAATAAAATATTAGAAAGCACAATGTGTCAATATCAGTGGTGGCAAGAAAAAATTGACATCTGGAGAACAAGTACTTTGTTTTGCAATGTATACTATTTAGATTACGGAATCTCTGCAGCAGGACTAAGGTTTGCAATGTGCATTTTGGACTGACTTCTGAAAGACCCAATTCAGAGCCTAATTTAGGTCAAGTACAAATACAGGTATCATCCCAGATGTAACAGTTCAAGCTACGTTTTCAAGTTTACCAGGACTTTAATACCTTTATTAAGTTATAAGAAATGTTCTTCGTAGTTAAAAGAATCAATGTGGCATTTTAATGTCAGGTTATGTTTTTGGTGCGGCTTTTGCACAAGTATGTATAGTGCAGTATACTATAATCATTTGGGTACAGATAGAGCACAGCATTTTATTAATTTGGGCAACACAGACAAAGAAGCAGAAGATGTGAATGATCCAGAAATGAAGTTAGAAGATCTTTTCCACTTCATCTGTTTCTTTTCCATCATCCTCTCATTCAACAGGTGCAATCATAAGCCATGGTGCCACCACCACCCCAATGCCCTCTCTTTGTTTTCAGTTTGATTGGCGAGTGTGATATTGATGCTTTGATAACTACTCTGTTATCTAATGAAGTAACAGTGCTAATTTTAATCGATTTTAGTGTATTAAGAACTCAAAAGTAAAATAAAGAGAGAATATAACACTGGACAACAAAGATTTTGCTTCCTGAACACTCTGTGTATATCTTATGAAATTTGGTCTACTGATAAAAAAAACAAAAAAAAAAAAAAACTTTATATCTTCCTATCACATTTTTTTTTTTTTTGCAATTGGCTATTTTTGTGATTTGCAGCCATTAGGGTGCATGCATATACAATGCAATATCTGTGGTGGTATAAAAGCAACTCATATATACAAAGTGCTGTTGTTTCATTTGTGAATGAGACAACTATGCTAAAGGGCATGTGGTTCTGGAATAGAAAACATGACATATAAACCACTTTTCAATCCCAACAAAGATATATTTTTGCCTCTTCTTCATATAAAAATGAACTGATGAAAGATTTGTGAAAGAAATGAACAAAGATGGTGAAAGATTTTAATATCTAAGACAGAGGTTTTCCATGATTAACTGATGCCAAGATAAAGGAAGGAATTTTGGTCCACAAATCAAACACGTCACCAATGACGAGTGGTTTGAAGATCTGCTAGTGGGGCTGGAGGTAAGCAGCATGGAAGGCAGAAGGTTGACAAAATGCTTCACAAATATATCACCATGAAGTGCAACATGTTGTTAAAGATTCATTTTCTGCATTCACACTGCTATTTTGGTTGCAGTCAGTGATGAACATGGTAAATATTTTCACAAGACACTGCAATAATAGGAAATTGGCATACAGGCAAGTGGATCAGTGCTCCCTGACTACTGTTGGATACTAAAACGAGTAGCATCAGACACTGAAAACAAATGAAACTCAGCAGAAAAACAAACATTTTTAACTAACTGAAATAATGCAATGAGTCATCCTTAAGTGATTTAACATGATAAATTCAATAAAAGTTTATCTCATGTTTCTCCAAAATTGTGTGATACAGACAATCTGAAATTATATTTGTATCCAGGTTAAAGCTGTCGATCATAATCACCAAAATTTTGAAGGAAGCAAAACACGTTTGAAAAACATTTGTTGTTCGGTGTAATCTGAAATGGCTCCCAGTAATTAATATTTCAAAAATAATGAAACCATCGTATTATTTTACTGTAACCAAAGTATTAGCATATTTTATCATAGGGGCCTTGCAAGTTATAGTCAATATAGGAAACTGGTCATACGAGATTTGTTAAATTTTGGATAGGACAAAAAAAGGCGTTTAAAGAATAATGTACCAACTACTATTAAAATGTTTTATAAACTTAAATTTTTCAGTAAAAAAGCAAGCTGATTGCCAGAAGATCTGTAAGCAATTCAATACAGAAAACATACCACCATAAGCTTAAATACCACCCTTGACAGTTGCCATGTAATAACCCTATGATGAACACAAAGGAAATAGTCACACAGAGCTCTGATCACATCCATTACTACACAATCACTGTAGGCTATTACAAAGAAAAAGAGGGGTTCTTTCAAGAAAAATGTATTACTATTCAATTTCAGTAAGTGAAAATAAAATTTTATTACATTTTATTTATAGTTCCTACTACAACAGTCTAGAGAACTGGTTTTACAAGTTACAATAATTCAGTAGTATGAAAAAATAGTATTGTAAACTACTTGTATCAAAATTGGTTTTTGGACTTAAAATAACATGCATTTAACCTTTTGATTCCCTTATAAAAAGCAGTCTAACCCTTTCTCCAGTAATGTTTTGAACCATTTCACACAGACTTAAAAGAATATATACTTCACTTTCTACTGCGATATCAATCTGAAATTGAATTCTATATTATAATGTCCTACTATCCAGGTATCTTAATTTCAAGATCACATTCTTAGAAGTACTGACAAAAGTTAACCCTTTGAACATGAAAAAGAGGGGACATGCATCAATACTAAAATGACCTGTGAACGTATGCAGTAGATCATGCAACCTTGCTATGGAAGCCAGAACAGCATTCATATAAAAAGGATGTCTTTCCAAAATAACTGTCCCTTTTCTTTTTAAAGATTACTTAGAAAAGAAGTAAACCTGGATAGATAAATGGTCTCCAAACAATCAGCACCAAAAATGTTTTAAGAAGAACATGATAAATTCTGTTACCCACAAGGGAACAGACTAAAAATCTGTTCTTGGAAAATGTTTTGAGCATGGGAAAGGTGCTCTATAAATAATATGTAAAAATAACAATAATAAAAATAAAATTGAATGAATAAACTGGACAGAGCAGGGTCTGACATGAGGCAAATGTCCAGTATCCTTGTTACAGACAATGCCATTCTCACCTGGCTCGGTATTCCGTCCTGGAGATTTTTCACCTTCACTCTCTGAACTGCAGCTTAGGCTCTGTGGCCTTTTCCGGGACTGCCTTTCACAACAGTCCTTTGCTGGGGACAACTGTGTTGGAGACAGTGGGCTCTGTGCATCCCCATTCTGGAGGGGACTCTCTGAACCCTTTGGCATCTTTGCTCCATTTTTAGCTTTCTTGAACAAAACAGAAGTACGCCTGCCCACACCTGAGATGGGAGAGATGGAGGGATCTGGTGTACCCAAGATCAAACCATTAAGGCCATTATCACTTAAAAGCCTCTGAATGATTGCTCCGCCACGTCCCTGGCCATCCCCCTGAAGCCGCCTGCTGGAAATAACTTCACTGTCAGACTTGAGCCGTTTGTGCAAACGACTCTGGACTTTGATTTCCCCTCCACCACCCATCGGTTTGAGGGTGGGTGGTTCCTCATTTGCATCACAGTCCGTTAATGAGGGAGGAGGTCCGGTAGGTTCTAGGGTTGGTGGTGGAGTGGACTTGACGTCTTCAGCTTTATATTATTAAAAAAAAAAAAAAAAAAGTTCAAGATTAACCAAAAAAAGCAATAAGAAGAAAGCACAGAGAGATGACACTGTCTGCTTTTGTCTTTACCTGGTCGGTCAGGGCTATCAGAAGACTCCTCCACTGGACTTTTCTCACCGTCAGCTTCTTCTCCATACACAACCTTAGAATGGCCTCCATTGAACAGAGCCTTCTGCTGATGCTGCCCCAGTTTATATCGAATGCTGTTGATCTCCCTGCGAAGCAGTCGTACACGACGTGTGCGAGCACCACTTGACCTCATAGCGCTCACCATGTCCAGTTTGTCCAGCAACTCCTTCAGCTGGGCCTCTAGCGAAAGGTGAACACGATTCTCTGGGATAAGGATGTTGTCCACTATATTTAAAGGGTAAGGATACCATAAGTGACTTAGTGACCATCGCATTAAAAAAAGAAGAAACTATTTCAAACATCTGAATAGAAGCAGCATGCACTGCAAACTTTTGGGAAGTTTAATTAATTTTTTTTTTTTTATTTGGCTAGTGGAAAAAATATTGTAAAATGTTTGCTAACAAGGCCTAGTAACTTGGGAGGAAGGGGTACTAGAGGCCTAACATTTGTGCATATAGGTATATAAACTTATTACACCTGGGTAGGGCCACAAGGTACTCCAAAAGAATCAGGAATTACTCAAGACCACACACATTTCTTCAGTTTAAAGAAGAACACTTGTAAGAGCTCTAGATGAGCCCTTTGCACATCTACCAGGAAGAGTTCACAAGCCAGCAGCCTCATTTAATAACAATCCAACATTTTCTACCTTACAATAAAAACTTCTACATGTAAAAACTCTTTGTTAACGCAACATGGCAAAGGGTAACCTGTATTAATTTGCAAGTTTAATTGTAAGCCTTTAAATTTGCTTGAGAGCAATGGAGAGATATACGCATAGGCCGAAGGGGGGAGAAAAGCCAATGTCATTCTGCTCCCCATTAAAGCTAAAAATACAATTAAAGAAAATACAGATAGAAAACATAACATATTTTATGGACTGACACAATGTCTATAGGTGAGGGGGAGAGAGAGAGAGAGAGAGAGAGAGAAAGAGGGAGGGAAAGAGAGAGGGAGAGAGAGGAAGGGAGTTTGGGAGCATGCATGGTACAGTGCGTTGCCATACCCACCATACAACGAACAACCCAGATCAGGATTCGAGTGCAGCATGCAACGACACGAGAGGTCTTTTTTATTTTTAATGGTGGCTGGAGTGTTATTCCTGTCACAGAGTCCCCAAGTTTTACCTGCAAGTTTAGATAAATTATAAAGAATAAAATACTGACCATCTTCCCAGGAGAAACGGTAAAAGTCCACTGTTTTAGGGGATTCTGGAAGGTGTGTGCCAGTCTCCAGATCAAAACCAATGCTGTCCATCTGACGTTGAGTTTGCCGTAGAATAGCCCCGCCCAGGTCTCGTAACCGGACTGCAGCCCGATGGAACACAGTGTCTTTGGAATTGTACTTCATGCAGTTGTTAACAATGAGGTTAAAATCTGCTTCAAATTCTTCTAAGGCCTTATACCTGTGAGCCTCCAGCTTTGTTCGCATGGTTGCAAAATCCATAGGCTGGCTGATAAAATCTAGATAATCTGGGACCTATAAGATTAAAATATAGAACAGCCATTAGCTCAAAAAATAAATTATTCCTAGGTATTTACTGTTAAGACTTATTTTCAGTGTTCTGCCAATTCATTTGAATTCATCTCTCATAGTACTCTTTAGAGCTAGGGGAAGGTTTTCTAATCCATGCAAGGCTGCAGATTAATACAATTATTGTGACCTTTTATTAAATAACCCTAAATAAATTACTTTTCAAACCTTAGCTTCCTTAGGAAGGAATGGTTACATGAAAGAAAACGTACCTCCTTGAGGTCAACTGGCTTGGCAAATATCTGTGCAGGATCCTTTTCCTGCAGCTGGTCTAGAGTGTTGCGAAGGAGTACAATGAAGGGAGTAAGCTGTAACTCCATTGCTGCCTGATGGACTTTGACCTGGCAAAAAGAAACAGTGGTAAACAAAATGATCATATATTGAGCGCTGTCATATATTACCAGAACACTGTATTTCAATTGAGACAATTTTATCTGTTGGAATAACTGTTGAGTTTTTCTTATTCAGTTAAATATGTAGAGATATGGTTTATGTTGACTTTGGAAATGTACTGTTACAGCATAAGAATTCACATTAAAAATACTGAATGGATAAATATGTGTACAAATCTTTTGTTATGTAGAAAACCATGATGACTTTCAAGGGGATTGAATACTTTTGAATGTCACTATACGTGAACTGAATAATAAGAAAATCTACCCCTTTAATGATATTATCCAGAGTGAAGTGTGGTTCAACCTGGTTGCTGAGTCAATGCAAAAAAGGAAGAAGCTCCATTCTGTACTTGTGTTTGTACTGGAGGGAACCAAACTTGCTTGAGAGAGGTGGATACCTGATGCAAGGTATGTCACAAGAACTAGTTCTGAAAATGTGAAAATACTCTTTTTTATTATTATTTTTTAACTTTTTAAACATTTTATTTTATTTATTAAAATCAAATAACATTCCATAAAAGCAAGTCACATTTTACAAAACTAGGTTTGAATCAAATCAACCCTCACCCATGAGAAAGAGAGTTAGGCCAACAGAGTAAAACTTTAACAGTAGGAAAAATAAATAAATAAATAAAAAAGGGAAGAGAATCTGTTTCCTCAATAAATGTTATTGATTAGACGCTGCCAGGTTTTGCACAGATCCTCTAAGTGAGAATTTGATTTTTTTCTATTTCAAATAATATATAATATCAACTACCCACATATAGTTAATATATAATGTAAGTGAAATTCAGTGCCGCTCTTATGACTGCAAGTTGATGAATTACTAGGAATACCCAAAGATACAATTTAAAAAAGGGTGGGGGCAGGGGCTTGAGGGCATATGACAATGGCTCACAGTGGTGATGCTAAAAAGCATGGCATTAACACATCAAAAGCAAAAACACCAGAAGTCAATTCTGTAAATGCTTTGTTTTTGAAGCAGGAGAATTTCGGTAAACAATTGTGAGATCACTTTTATTCTCATAAACATTTTAAAAAGCAAAAACACATACATATATTCTTTTAATCCTGGTATAGAGTTAGAATCCCATTATCGTATTAGTTCAGGAATAAACTTGTGCATAGTTTGAGAGCAAAATAATGTCACCAATCAGTAGGGAATTGGGTATTGACACTATCAGACCTTAGTTACAAATGTTCTGCTACATATTAAGACTGTTTACAAAAAAATTAATTAATCATGTGCAATTTCATTACTTCTTTTTTCAAAAGAAAATCAAAATTCAACTTGGTATCAAGTCAAGTCAAGTTGGGAAGCATGCACTGGTATAGTACGTTGCCGCACCCACTACACAACGAAACAACTAGGGATCCCAGTTTGCAACCCCCCAGGCAGATGCACGGCCCAGTCCCACCCTCCGGAAATGACCCTCTATCTGCCGCAGCCAGGTGTTATGTGGGCAACTCCTTGGCGTGGTCCAGCCACTCTGGTACCCAACAATAAGGATCTTATGAGCCAGATCACCCTCTGGGAAACGCGCCACATGGCCGTAGTGCCATAAATGATGCTCCTTCACAATGCAGGTAATGTGCCTCATTCGGGACTCCATGAGCAACCGCTCATTCAACACAAAGTCAAACCAATGGTACCCAAGGATTTTCTGGAGACACACACAAAGAAGTCCAGTCTTCGTCTTAGGTCACAGGATAGCATCCATGTCTCGCAACCATATAGCAAGACAGGAAGCACCAGGGGCCTCATGCATAACACAGTGCGTAGAATTCGCACTATAACATGACGTAAGCACAAAAAAAAAAAATCCAGATGCATAAATCTGTGTGAATGCCAGCTTCCACGTTCTTCTGCTACATAAATCCCGGTCAAAGTGAAAATTAACACTCGTGCCTACTGCCCCACCCCAACTCCTCCCAGAATTACTCCTTTTTACTTTGAATATGCAAATCAATATAAATAGCCCTTAACCTCAGCGTTCTGTGAAAAGGCAATGGCAAAAGCATGAGAGAAAATAGTATGTTTTTTCCTTGCCTCCACTTGGTATTCGCTGAAATTCTATTTGTTGGTTTAAACAGTGGTATGAACAACAAAAGAAAGTTGATCCAGTGACATAGGGTGTCGGAGAAACTCGAAAACTCAAGTTCACAAAGTCGTACGGTGTCAGATATCAAAGTCACCGTGAAAAGGTGAGTCGTAGCCCACTGTCCGAGTGTCATATGAAAGCTTATTAGGGTACAGAGGGAAAAAAAAAAAAAAAGCACAAAGTGGGGTAAAAAAGCATGAAATGTCAACTTTAATCTCGAAATTTCCTCTTTAATCACAGTTTATTTTTTCATTAAAGTAGATCATCATAAACTTCATCTTAAAATCGTTTAATTTACTAGTTTTTCAAATCCTATCGTAACTAAAGTAGCACATTAAATGCTTTGCTTTGTATTTGATCTTCTATGTGCTCTGTGTGTGTGAATGACTACGTACTTCCGGGCTTTCTCTTCCTCTGACAGGACACAGAATCCATTACATTCGTGATATTACAGGTCTCTGAATAATTAAAATACTGAGATGTACTGTATATGTGATATCATTTTCATGATGATAGGAGTTAAAGCATGTTATTAAACATGGGAACACGGCGGCGCAGTGATTGTTCATGTCTCATGCAAGATGCTTGCTGCACCGTGCGCGAGCTTCGATGAAATACTTTATTGTAGCAGTACTGTCTTTCAAACGTACTAACCTCCAATTCCTGTCCTTACTTTTCCCATGAGACAAAATAGACTGGCCACAGAGCGTCTCGCAGGGACCATAAACATGAGACTTGGTGCCAAGAGATTGTCACAGGGCCGCCTCGCAGGGACGTGAAACATGAGATTCTAATAAGACACACCCTACTTACAAAAGATATCATATGATGATCCGATGTGGCAACTTTCATGCTTAATGGAAGCAGCTGAAAGAAGAAGCAGGTGCAGTGACAGTAACAATGCTAAAGCAGTTATGGTATTTGGAATAGTTTGACCATTCTATGGACCATTATATTGCTACAGGTTAATTACAATCAGATGCATTAAACTAATTAACAATATGCAATTAATTTTAGTGTATTTTTAAAGCCACATCAGGGATGTGGATCTAAAAAAAAGAAAGGGTAACTACATAGGAACAGTAGCACTGCTTTGACGCTGGGTGCCGCCAGTCTGCAAAACCAAGCGCAGAACTTGCATATGACAGGGTATGAGCTACTGTGGAAATGTGCGTGGATTTATGCCAAGTTTAGGTTTTATACATCGCCATTTGAACGTGGAAACGTTCTTGCGCGACATTTTTTTGCGTACGCAGTTTATTCATGAGGCCCCAGGACTCTAAAGTCCTTTTGCATAGATATCGGGAGCTCCACACACCCCTTTCCAGTGACCTCATGAACCACCCCCAATACTCTCCAAATCTGTCTACTGACTTCGTAGGAAGAGTTGCCAGAGACATGAATGTCACTGCCAAAGCAAGTAAACTCTCAACAAGGTCAACACTCTCTCTGCAAACAGACACACCGCTAGAAGGCTGTGCCCAAGAGGTCATTAAAGGCCTGGATCTTGGTTTTTATCCAGGACATTCGCAAGCCCAGACACTCAGACTCCTCACTCAGTCTCTCGAGCGCCACGATCAGAGCCTCCATTGACTCCACGAAGATCACGGCATTGTCAGCAAAGTCAAGATCTGTGAATCTTTCTTCACCAACAGATGTCAAACAGCTGCTGCACCCCACGACCTTGCCCAACACCCAGTCCATACAAGCACTGAACAGAGTAGGAGCAAGACATCACCCCTGATGAACCCAAGAATCAACTGGGAAAAACGCAGAGGTCCTGTCACCACACGGCACAGCACTCGTGGTACCAGTGTACAGGCCGGCCATGACATCCAGCAACCTCAAGGGGATCCCGCGGACCCTCAGGATGTCCCACAGGGCAGCTCGATCAACTGAGTCGAACACTTTGCGAAAATCGACAAAGGTAGGTGTAGAATTCTGAGGAAAAGAATGAATTTAATCCATTTTGGAATAAGGCTGTAACATAAAATGTGGAAAAAGTGATGCGCTGTGAATACTTTCCAGATGCACTGTAAATACGCAACTGGTTACGAAGACATTAACAGTAACCTACAATAAATGCTGGGGCTGCTGGTCCTGTCAAAGTGTTCCCACAGACTAATCTTTCACTCCACTAATGATGCAGTGATAAAATTATAAACCAATACAATACACCCATGCAATTTTTAAACTTACCAATTGTGTGCATAACCAAGAAATAACACTCCATGTGGGGGTAGAAAAACATTTCACTCATGAGTACACACAAACGTTTTCACTGGAACTACTAAAGCTTTAATTTACCATAATTGTATGGGAGCACACCATAAATGACAGCATTACTACTGAAATTATCAAGGTCAAAAGGAGAGGAAAGGAAAACACACACATCTAATGACTCAGGATGCAAGAGACATTATCCATGATTTGGAAAGACTATTTCTTTTTCTATGTCTCTTGAGTGCACTGATAATTATTTCTGAGAGCCAACATCCAAGTGTTACCTGCTCTCTCTTTAGCTTCTCTCTCTTTCGGATGAGTTCAATAAGAAGTCGAGCCCTCTCCAAGTCATGCCGGAGCTTCTGCCAGTACTTCAGCTCCTCCTTGACTGCACTGGTCTTCTCATCAGGCTCAGCCTGTAAAGAGAAAGGTCAAAAGAATAAAGGTCAGGATGCTACAACTAACATCCTTCTATATAAAAGCGGTTGGGATTGTCCTTCCGTCCCGTGAGTGCTACGCAGGCGCAGAGTTTCACACAAGCCCCGTCCATTTTGCAATGCACGATGCGATTTGTAGTTTTGTTTTTCCAGGTAAAAGATGATTTTCTACTCCACACTGTGCGTTATCTTCTTCTTCTTTCTTACTATATAAAAGCAGTCAGGATTGTCCTTCCATTACATGAGTGGAAAGCGTAGCGGTATTCCGCTTATCACAGACTTACTACTTGCAGCTTGCGGTACGAAGCGACATGATGTGAGCAGAGTTCTGGTGCTTCGATCATTTCCTTGCTTTTGTGCGCGATGCGCTGGAAAAATAGACAAAATTGTGTCTCTGGAAAGAATTAATGTTGATGGAGTACAAAAGCTTCACCGCATAGTAAATATCAGGGGGGTTCAAAAGGGCGACCTCAATATAGAAAAAAAAAGTCTAAATTTCATCACAAAAATAACAGAAACTACGAGTATTAAAGTAATACCACTCAAATGCAATATAACCAAATCAATGAGTTTGTATAAAATATCAAATTGATCTACATATTGAATTGCTTTAAGAAGTGGTCAACTTAAAAGTCGGTCGCCTTAAAAGGCGGGTCAGCCTATTTATATCTAAATCGTAGGATCTGCACTGGCAATCGGAAGGTTGCCGGTTCGAATCCCATAAATGCCAAAAGGGACTCTTCTCTGTTGGGCTCTTAAGCAATGCCCTTAACCTGCAATTGCGGAGCGCTTTGAGTAGTGAGAAAAGTGCTATATAAATGCAAAGAATTATTTTATTATTATTAATTATTAAAAAGCTGCAATCCTTAAGTTTTTTATCACCTAGATATCAAATTCTCAACAACAAGCTACATTTCCTCCCCGTGCTTAAGTTTAATACTAGAATTACCAGAGCCAACGAAAAAACTCGTAGATCCATCCCACCTTAAATTGCTTTGCACCTCTCCATTAGCATCTTTTGTCCTGTAAATGTGTTGATAAGCAGCGAGCAGAGTGCTATCACATCCCCCACCGGTGCACATTTTTTAGACTAGTATTTAGACTTCAGGCTTCACACATTATACACTTCATGTCTACATTTTGTCAATTATTACTAAAACTTGAAAAACATTTCTGTTTTAACAATGTGTTTACTATACATAGATTGCTGTAAACACGGAACACAAATGAAATGCATGTGTTCCAAATAACGATATAGTATTTATAAAAGGTGTGATTTTGTTTGACATCTCACTCTATACAACTCCAAGCAACTGACACGCAGGGAAACAGACTTGAGCTGAGAAAACTGTGCGGCGGTGGGGGATGCGATGGCAGGCTACTTGCTGCCTTTTTCGACACATTTACAGGACAAAAGACGCTGATGGAGGGGTGCGAAGCAATTTAAGGTGGGACAGATCTACGAGTATTTTCGTAGGCTCTGATAATTCTAGTGTTAAGTACTTGTATTTTACTGGAAAAGGAAGAACAGAGCAGAGTTAAGAGAAAAAACTGATAATGAGCTGATACACTATTATGTGATGAAAAGTAAAGTGATATGTTTTTTGTCATAGTGACTTTGTGATAGCATGTACTGTAATTTAGAGAAGATTGTCTAGTAAATGAGGTCAAGAGAAAAAAAGAAAACAAATAAACATTTGCAGATGTCATAATAGGTAATAAGAACAGAATGGAATGTCATAGTCGTCAATGCCCAAAAGCAGAAAGTAAAAAATGGAAATTTCAAATAGGTATTAGGTTGGAAATATCCAATTAATACACATATCATGGATATCACCTAGACTATCAATAATCTGACAGTAATCCGGGATTACAGTATCTGAAAACAGGGATGCACTGATCCAATAGCAGGCATCAATATCATATTGATTTCTGCACTGCTGATAACTACTGGTACATTCTGTTTAGATTGATAAGGCTGAAATCAAATTCTTGGGACCAGATGACATTTATTCTAGAGTTCTTAAGAAGGTTAGAGAGTACAGTATATACAGATGCATGTCAATAAATTAGAATATCATCAAAAAGTTCATTTATTTCAGTAATTCAATTCAAAAAGTGAAACTCATATTATATAGATTCATTACACACAGAGTGATATTTCTCAAGCGTTTATTTCTTTTCATTTTGCTGATCATGGCCTACAGGTAATTAAAACTCAAAATTCAGTATCTCAGAAAATTAGAATATTACATATAACTAACAAAAAAAAAAACAAAAAAAAAAATTTCAATAAAGAAATGTTGGCCTACTGAAAAGTATGTCCATATACACACTCAATACTTGGATGGGGCTCAATTTGCATGAATTATTGCATCAATACGGCATGGCATAGAGGCGATCAGCCTGTGGCACTGCTGGGGTGTTATGGAAGCCCAGGATGCTTCGATAGCGGCCTTCAGCTCGTCTGCATTGTTGGGTCTGGTGTCTCTCATCTTCCTCTTGACAATACCTCAAAGAGTCTCTAAGGGGTTTAAATCAGGTGAGTTTACTGGCCAATGAGGCACACTGATACCATAGTCATTAAACCAGGTATTGGTACTTTGTGGCAGTGTGAGCAGGTTATAAGTCCTGCTGGAAAATAAAATCAGCATCTCCATAAAGCTTGTCAGCAGAGGGAAGCATGAAGTGCTCTAAAATTTCCTGGTAGACAGCTGAGCTGGCCTTGGACTTGATAAGACACAGTGGATCAACACCAGCAGATGACATGGCTCTCCAAATCTCCACTGTCTATTGAAACTTCACGCTGAAACTGAAGCAACTTGAATTCTGCGACTCTCCACTCTTCCTCCAGACTCTGGGACATTGATTTCCACATGAAATGCACAATACACACAATATTTAATCTGAAAAGAGGACTTTGGACCACTGAGCAACAGTCCAATCTGTTTTCTCTTTAGCCCAGGTTAGACACTTCTGACGTTGTCTCTGGTTCAGGAGCCACTTGACACAAAGAATGTGGCAGTTGTACCCCATATCCTGGATACGTTTCAGTGTGGTGACTCTAGAAGCACTAACTCCAATTGCAGTCTGTGGTAATCCCTGTTGCTTGTGCACCTTTTTCTGCCACATTTTTTCCTTCCACACAACTTTCCATTAATATGCTTGGATACAGCACTCTGTGAACAACCAACTTCTTTACCAATGACCTTTTGTGGCTTCCCATCCTTGTGGAGGGTGTCAATGACTGTTTTCTGGACAACTGTCAAGTCGGCAGTCTTCTCCATGATTGTGTGGCCTACTGAACCAGACAGAGAGACCTTTGCAGGTGTTTTGGGTTAATTAGCCGAGTGGAGCGGGACATCATGAGTCTACAATATTGAACTTTTTCACAATATTCTAATTTTCTGAGATACTGAATTTTGGGTTTTCATTAGCTATAAGCCATAATCAGCAAAATGAAAAGAAATAAATGCTTGAAATATCACTGTGTGCGTTGAATCTATATACGAATTTCACCTTTTGAACTGAATTACTGAAATAAACTTTTCGATGATATTCTAATTTATTAAGATGCTCCTGTATATAAACAAACATCTGCCAAAAAAAAATTAGTGCATAAGGGGAAATTTCGTACAACTGGAAGCTTGAAAATGTTATTCCAATATATAAAATACATTATTAAGCAAATTCTAGTTACATACTACGAAGCTTAAAATGAATCATAGATAAAGCAATGGAAGCAATAATTAAAAAACGATTGAGCAACACATGTCAAGTTCAAGTAAATTAGGGGACAATCAAGACTGTATGGGTCGAGGTTAACCTCCATTGGGTTGTGAGTTACTATCATACTTAAAGGTAATAGGTCACAAAAAGTTTGTAAATTGGGTCCATGGGTAGATTAAGCAATCAAAATTTCTGACAATCGTCCTCTATTACCATTCACCCCTAACAATCATTCTTGATTCATAAAGGAGGAAAAGCTAAGATGATTGGCCATAATTCTCCAAAGGGGAAAATACCTTCCCCCATCTCACTGACATTTCTTTAAGGAATTTAACAAGGAAAGGGTCTCTAGAGACATTAAAACAGCAAGATTGGATTGCAAAAAAAAAAAGAAGTTTAAGAAACTCTGGTTTACACTAAAATGCTGGAATTTTATTATAAAACAGCAAATGATCAGAGACATTCACAACATATAATTAATCTTGATTTTTGAGGCAACTTTTAACAACATCCCACAAGAGGGGGTCCAAGACAGTGTGCAAGTGTGTGATATTTGACTTAAACACAGCAAGCAAAGGATTATGGTGCAAGATACTTTATTTTAAATGTTAAAAAGTATCCCTCAGGGATCAGTGTGGACATCACTGTCCTTCTGAATATACATAGATATGAAACTATGTGGAATGACAGATAATCTGCAATCAGCTAAGAGAGACCCAAGACGAATTCAGACTTGGAAACATTTGTGTGACAAAGTAAATTAGATATATACTAAATATGACACATTAAGAAGTAAAACTGTTAAGATATGAATGCTACAGTAATAGTTTTGAAACTTGAAAGTAGTATACTGTACTCTTCACATTCTACATACAGAAATTATACAATAGCAATTAGAAATGCTATTGAATATGGTAGAGTATATAGCCTAAAGTATGTAGTACAATTCATAGAGTAGTTTTTCTTCTATGTTTAGGCTACTTAATGTACTAATGAGGCCTCATTGAGATGTCTTCAGAAAGTCAACTTAAGTACAACTAGGCAGATTCCAAGACGGCGACATATAAGCTCCAATAAGAGATATCAGCAGAAAGGCAATACTAAAGGAGATGAATCTTTTCAGTTTAAACAAAATATTAAGAGGAGCCATAAGTGATGTGTTCAAAATCATAAATTAGAACAGTAAATCCAAGTTATCTAACATGAAAACAGAAAGATAGAGAGAAACTTCTTAAGGGTAAATTTCACACATTTCAAAGTTCTAAAAAACATACAGTTAAGTATAGACACGTGAAATAAGCTCACAAGTATTGTGCTAGATGGGGGCTTTTAAGGACCTTTAAAACTCAACTAAATGTTATTTTTAATAAGATGAGTAAGACTGACAAGCTTTATTGGACTGAATAGCCTGTTCCCATAAAAAATATTCTACGGTCAAATAATAAAAAAAAAAAAGTCTTGCCTGAATTACCCTAATGTCCAATTAATTAAATATGTACTTTTGAAACAGCATGACAATGCAATGAATTCCTACCAACACCACCCCATTTACTGGAATATCATGATTCAAATTATGTGGTTAGGGACTGGCAAGACAACTCAAGAGCAATGCCTTCCAGTCATGCCAATGTAGTAAAAAACACTTATTGCCCAGTGTGTTATTAATGTGCGTTAGAAAACCGTGCATTAAATCAGCTGGCTCCTTCAGCTGAATGAGACTCTATCCCTCATTTACTTACGGCATAAGGCTAGACTGTCAACCACCAACAATACAATTTCATGTTCTAATGACCAATAATGATTAACCGAGGAGGAGTTTAAGGTCTTCAAAATTAGTGAATACTTGAGGTTAAAGTCATGACTCAAAAATAACAAACGACAAAGATAACTTATTTTCACAATCTACCAGCTGCTTTTGTGTATCACAAGAAAATCCAATCATCACGGCACTGCCAGATCTAAACAGCAGCGTGTCGAATTACTCGCATACTGAAGTGACTTTAGCTGCAGGTGGAAGTCCCATTTTACTATATGGTGCCAAGCAGAGTGCAGCAGTCTATTAGCCAGCAGAAGAGCTGTGAAGAAGCTGTCTGTTATAGTCCTGCCTTTGTCCAGTCTGATAGCAGTCACGAGACATTGTATCTTTGATTGCAGGTACAACAAATAGTTCTGAGCAGGCATCTGCCACAGCGTTGCTCTTGTGAAAACAATGGAGATAAATGCCATCAACTGAGAGAAGGAGAGGCAAGTTTGTTGTACCACGTGAATGTCACAGAATACACAGAATAAAACTGCTCAAACTTTTACAAGTAACCAAAATTTACATGGGGTGCTACAGACTCAAATGAAATGTAAGTTTTTATTATATTATAGTAATAATAATTTCTATGGTTATATTCTTGAAGCACACATGTTTATTTGATATTTGGACTAAAGTCTTCACACATTATACACTTCATGTCTTTATTAGTATAACATGGAAAAAGTTTCTGCTTTATGTACGTATTCAGCATTGCTTGCCTCACATTTCCTTTCATCCTACACTTACCCAGATCTTTCTTGACACAGAACACACATGAAATGCATGTATTCCAAATAATGATATACTGTATTATTAACCTTATACAACTCCAGGAACCTCACATGCAGATAAGGAGCCTTGGCTTGAGCTGGAAGAACATTTTGCCGAGCTGAGCTCCGTCAAGGCAGGTAATGGGACAGTAGGCTGCTTGTGCTGATCGATGCATTTACAACACAAAAGATGCTGATGAAGAGGTGTGAAGGGATTTAAGTTGGGCCAGAATTATGAGTTTTTTCATAGGCCTCAGGGATTTAGTGTTAAGACCTTCTGAACTGACACAATATTTCTTGCCATATCATTGACATTTGGTCATATATAGTTATTAAAAAAACACAATAAAGCAACAACAACAACTAACAAGAGACTGTAGGCTTTTTTTATATTCTAACTTAAGTTTTAGTTTAGAACTAGAAAAACTGAAAATCTGCAGTTATAGAAATACTGTATTGTTATAGAGAAGACACCGCAATGGGTCATTCTGATCCCTGATCATGTTCCACAGTTCTACAATAACGTTATAAAATAAAAGAATGTGGATAGACTTTTAGAATATTTTTTTTTTATTAGCTCTTTTTTAAAGAAAACTATAAAACCACTATTTTTAAAATGTTGCTTTACCACTGTATTACTTTAGGTGCTCCCTTGTTTACTTCAATTATTTTATTTAATGGTTATTGTCAGTAGAGAATCAGGAATGCATTTCTTTTTTGTATGCGTATTTCAAAATAAACAGACGGGCATGCTTTGTTTGGCCTCTTTCTGAAACAATTTCCTTATTTGTCCTGAAATTTTTCAATTTTTTTTCCTTTTAAATTCAAATTACTCAATGGGAAAATAATGCTGAAAACAACTACCACTGAAGTTTCTTTCATCATTCTTTGCAAGAAGCAAAGCAAGATGAACTTCTGTAATAAGTACAAAACAGTCAGATGAGATGACTTGTATGTACAGTATCAGTAAACTGGGGACATTTTCACAATGAGCTAGTTTTGTGCATGTTTGGTATTGGGAGTGTTTTTATCCCTTTTTAGATTAGCTTGCTTTCTTGATGGTAAAAAGGGAAATTCTCTCTTTGGCAATGAACTTGTTTTGACAGAACGTGTGCTCAGAAGTCAGCATTTATTATTCCTGAATAAAAGTTTAAGTTATACATGGTGGCAGAGTGAATTGGTGTCCATCTGCCAATATTTCACTAGAAACATAATGCTAGCAGCTTGGCATTAAAAAAATAAAAATAAAAAAATAAATAAAAAGCTGAACTGTGCTAAAAATAATGTAGATGACATATTTCTTGTAAATATACTATACTCAAGGTACTTTGACATTCTAAAGTAAAAAGGAGCATGACTGATACTGTTGACAGGGTCTGCCAGTTTGTGGTTTCTCCTTTTAAGACATAATCCAAACAATTTTTATATTTTGTGTCCATTAAATTAACAGCCTTCAAACCTTGGCTTCTCAGGTTGATGTACATCAGGACTTTTTTCTGCCCTCTGCCATAGCTGACATGCGACTACCTTCAGCCTTAAATACCCAAAGCAACAAGTAGTCATGCAGCTACTTAAATGTAAATTTAGCTGTCAGGTCTAGTGGTACCCAGTATTTGCTTTACAAATATGAGGACAAATTGTTCCATTGTATCATACATTTACATCAGTCAACAGTGCATACAAATGTATGGCTTTGTTAACCCATCTTTGTGAAAAAGTGAGTGTTACATGGAATATGTGAAAGACACTTTTAATGCTGCTCTCAACAAAAACATGCATATATTCTTATATGTGCCAGACTAATTTTAAAATGGACATTTAAAGAAACATGAATTGCTCAATTGCTACCACTTTTGGTTTTTTTAGAATGTTAGAAAAACAGTTGACAAGAACAGGCCATTCAGACCAACAAAGCTTGTTTATTCACTGGCACTCCAAAAGTCACTATTTTCTAAAGTTTATAAATATTCTGTGCAAATCATAGTAAAAATTACAATTCTCTAATCTTCATTAAACATTGCATTGGCTTCTTCATCGACAAGATTTCTCCTAATGCTGCACACCAGGGACATGCCCATTCTGCTTTATAGTAGCCGGTATATTGTTCTTTGATTTTGCTATCTTAACACCAATATTTCTTATTACATACTGGGAATAAAACACCTTGGATATGAAGAACTAACTAAAGAACTGACTGTTCTTTGGTTATACTGATCTCTTACATATTTAACTCATATTTAACTCATCAAAAAAATGAATTTGCTACATTAACAGTCTCATCATTATAATTTGTTTTAGGATTGCAAACATAATTAACTGGGGGAGAAAAAAAAAAAAATCTGAAAATAAAACATCAAATCGGAAAGTTGAGAATATTTCATGAACTATTTAAATTTACCAAAATAGCAAATGCCTTTTCAACTTCAAACCTAAGACAGTAATAATGTTATCTACTTAACTGTAGTAACTGCATGTTATTGGTCAATCAATAATATACTTAAAAGAAGCAGAGCTGCAAAGTCATGCCATATGGTTCCCTCACCTGATCTGCGTTCCGCTGTGACTGAAGGTGAGAATGCAACCTCCGAATTAGCGGCACCCCGTTTCTTGACTGTCTCTTCAACAGCCAATAATTATGTAGCCTCTGCATGAACTGGTTCTTTCGCTGAACATTCACACCAGTGCAGATTTTATTTAGCCTGTTTAAAAATAAATACTTTTATCAGTTTGGCTTTAAAACTTGCCATATATAACATAACTGTACATACATCAATGTTAAAAAAACCAAATAGGGAATACCACTAAAGAATATTTTACAAGCATTTTATTAAAATAATCTAGCCAATTCCATTCACTTGCTAGCTTTACAGCAAGTGTCCTCCACATGTGTCATACTTTAAGAAATAACAAAAAGCGTTCTTTCTTTTCAATAGTGCATCCCAAAAGAAACACATGGAAACATTAAAATCTGGCTAATTACTATTAGGTCGGGCTATCTCCATGGAAGCAGTGAACAAACATACATACATAAATAAATAAGAAAGGGACTACAAATTACTGATGTAGAAAAGTATGGCAGGTAATGATTAAACACTGATTAAGTAGAAGTTTAAATCAAAAACTCTTATTGATTATATGCTTAACTTAAATGTGCAGCACTTGATATAGAATTACTTTTAGAAAGCTTATTCATTTCCAATAGGCATACTAGGGCAATATTTAAACTAAACATGAGATTTCTATCAATTAACCTTCAGAGAAAACGAACCATGGTCAAAATTGCTGTTTGGGAACACCGTAAGCAAAAAAGAGTGACTTGACAAACAAAGACTTTTGGCAGCTAATCAACTGCTCTGAGCCTGGGTACCATTGTCACTGTTACTGACCACCAGGTTAACTATTTCACTGATAAGACATAATAATTAAGAATCCAGCCAACCTCGAGCAAAATGTTTGTTTTGACAACACTAATAAAGAGAATTCTATTACACTAACGCATCACCACATAGATAAAAACAAGTGTAAATCAGAGGTACTACAGACATAAAATTTTCCAGCCAGATGTACAGCTAATAGCCTTGCCACAAAACTAACTGCTTTTGAAAATACATGTGAACTTGAAGAAAAAGTGTGGTCGCTAGTTTGTACACCCCCATGGATTGGACCATCACTAACATGTTTTACTCAGAAATGACTCATTATCAATGACAGATTTAACATACAACTCAACCATGGTCAAAGACTTGGTTATCGGTCTAAAAAAATCCGTAATCATTAAAGCCCTATACAGGATTACAGTAATCCCTCCTCGATCGCGGGGGTTGCGTTCCAGAACCCCCCGCGATAAGTGAAAATCCGCGAAGTAGAAACCATATGTTTGTATGGTTATTTTTATATATTTTAAGCCCTTATAAACTCTCCCACACTGTTAACATTATTAGAGCCCTCTAGACATGAAATAACACCCTTTAGTCAAAAGTTTAAACTGTGCTCCATGACAAGACAGAGATAACAGTTCTTTCTCACAATTAAAAGAATGCAAATATATCTTCTCTTCAAAGGAGTGTCTGCATCAGGAGCAGAGAATTTCAGAGAGAGAGAGAGAGCTCGCTCGCAAAGAAAAGCAAACAATCAAAGAATCAATACGTGTGCTTTTAAGTTTGCCAAAGCACCGCAAAGAAAGCGGCATGTTTTTGAGGAGGTCAGTATCTTCTAAGCAAACAGCCCCTCTGCTCACATCTCCTCCGTCAGGCGCAGAGAACTTTTGTACTAGGAAGGAAGAAAGCAAACTCAAAGTGCACATTCCAACTGAGGATGGACAGTTATTTAAATACAGTGTAGGCAACATTAGGGGCCTCATACATAACGCAGTGCGTAGAATTCGCACTATAACATGACATAAGCACAAAAGCGGAAATGAGTTTATGCATAAAAAAATCCAGATGCATAAATCTGTGCAAACGCCAGCTTCCACGTTCTTCCGCTACATAAATCCCGGACAGCGTGAAAATTAACTCTCATGCCTACTGCCCCACCCCAACTCCTCCCAGAATTACTCCTCTTTGAATATGCAAATCAATATAAATAGCCATTAAGCTCAGTGTTCTGTGAAAAGGCAATGGCAAAAGCACGAGAGAAAATAGAATTTCAGCGAATACCAAGTGGAGGCAAGGAAAAACATACTATTTGTTGGTTTAAACAGTGGTATGAACAACAAAAGGAAGTTGATCGAGTGACATAGGGTGTCGGAGAAACTCGAAAACTCAAGTTCACAAAGTCGCACAGTGCCCGAAATAAAAAACAAGTTGTCAGATATCAAAGTCGCCGTGAAAAGGTGAGTCGTAGCCCACCGTCTAAGTGTCATATGAAAGCTTATTAGGGTACAGACAAAAAAAAAAAGGCACACAGTGGGGGGAAAAAAGCATGAGATGTCAACTTTAATCTCGAAATTTCCATTTTAATCACATGGTTTATTTGGTCATTAAAAAGTAGATCAAAGACTTCATCGTAAAATCATTTAATTTACTAGTTTCTCATATCCCATCATAACTAAAGTAGTACGTTAAATGCTTTGTTTTGTATTTTATCTTCTATGTGCTCTGTGTGTGTGTGAATCACTACGTGCCTCCGTTCTCTCTCTTTCGACAGGACACAGAATTGCATTTCATCTTAAAAATGATATCGTCATCATATGTAAATACGCGCTTTATAAAGTGGCGCAGGTTCTGCAATATTATAACTGTAGTGCAAGTTTACAGTGAGGTAATTGTTCAACTCCTTTTAGGACCTTACAGTGTTGATTTCTGTAACTCTTAAATGGGGGGGGGGGAGATGAAGCCCACACTTCTCACACCTAAACGTACCCCCTGAAAGAGTTGGGAGCTCAGTTACAGGTACTAACACAAAGGTTTGTTCCAGCATCAACGAATCTTGTACAGTGTGTTGTGCAAGGACAGAAAGTAGGAAACCTTCCTGGGCATATGGGCAGGCTTCTGAAAAAAGTCTAGGTGGATCAAGCTGTCATTGCCTACAATGGAATAAATGACACAGGTAGGTCGTTACTGCGGTGGGCTTGCGCCCTGCCTGGGGTTTGTCCCTGCCTTGAGCCCTATGTGGGCTGGGATTGGCTCCAGCAGACCCCGCGTGACCCTGTGTTAGGATATAGTGGGTTGGATAATGAATGAATGAAAGGTTGCAAGCTTTGCAAAGAAATTCTAAAGAGCTGGGTATTAAGAGGAGATGTAGTATAAAAATCGACACTTTTTGTTTCCAAGCAAATCTTATAGCAGCTGACTGTTTACTGTATTTTTTATTTGTGAAGGGTATAAAGTTATACGGTTATGGAACATTGCCACACCTTTTGGTACAGATGAACTCCAATATCAATATTAGTAAAATTACAAAAGTTAAAAACATACTTTTGCCTTAACGCTTGAAGCATTAAAAATAAAATAATTCAATTACAGATATATGTAACTGCATGTAAATATAGCAGTTACAGAAACCTTGACTACTCCTAGAGTTGGGGATGAATATAATATAAATGTATACATGCCATTTAGTAGAGAAAGTCAAAAATTAAAAAGTGGGAGGTGTAGCTGCTAATATATAATAGGATTGAAACAAGAGATGAGGCACATCTTAGCATGAAAATATGTATTGACTAGAAAGCAGCAATAACAGTCTCCCACCATTAACAGTGCATTACAGACATCCTAGCCCTAATGGAGTAAATGTGCATTTTTTTTTTATTAAAATCAAATTAGCAAGTTACTGAAGGATGTTTAACTAAGAGGGGATGGACGTATAAAAACCAAATAGTAGCTAAGAGACTGCCATAAAACAGTGAAGCATAATAATGTGAATTTTATTTTAAACACTAATGAGAGGAGAAGTCAGCTTAGATTTATTATTGTTTAATAATCATTTTTGAGGTAGACGTAAGTGAACCACTGGGATCTAGTGCTACTAATATAGCAACTTTAACAGTGTTTTCGCAGAGTGTCTATACAAAAATTAAAGCTGCTAAATCTGATTTTAGTAGAGACCATTTGGATCTAATGCAGCCAAGTCTAAAAGAGACAAACTCGTACATATAAGGAACGCTGAGGAGCAGTGTAGTGGGTTTAAGAGTAAGTACAATGTAGGACTCGTTACTACAAACAATTAGAAACCTTGAGAATTTGCAGTGGATGAATAAGAAGCTAAGAAAGTAATTGCAAAAGAAAAAGCACCTACAAGACAACTCGAGTGTTGCTGTGAGTCATATGAGGATATGATACCACCAGGTATAAAAGACAGCAGAAAAGGTATAAGGTAGTTATTGAGGAATACTGCAAATAAGCAAAAGATGACCAGATAATAATCTATGAGCATCTGTGCAGCAAAAGAAAGGTCAAGGAGGTAGATGAGATGTAACAGGAACAGTAAGGGTGAACTGAAAAAAGCAAATTTTCTTAATTCATATTTATCTGAGATTTTCCTATATGAATTAGTTTGTAATTTCCCAGAAACTACAAGAACCATTGAGGAGGTACTGAGAAATATTAAAAAGTGCCAAAAAAATTAAATAACTAACTGGAATCAGACAAGATTTGGCACTTAAGAAAGATATCATTAATGAAAACTGTAGCTATAACTACTAAAAAAAGGACTTTGTTTACCAAAATAAAAACAAAAAAAAGTGAAAAATGAAAACTAAAGCAAAATAAAAACTGCAGAATCAAACCCCTTCTTAAATAAAATGTGTAAGAACAAAAATCTGTTATATATTTTTTTTAAAATACACCAGTTGCCAATAGCCTGTGCCTCCCTTTTTTTTTTTTAGGGCTACACAGAATAAAGAGCAGGACAAGTGTCATCTACCGGAGGAAGACATGTTTTTCAACATGAACACACAACAAAGCAAATCTCGTAGACATGCAAGTACTCTCAAAATAACACGGACAGAAGAGATATCAAGTGCATATCCATGTTCGCAGTCAGTTTTGTGAAGCTGACTTAAAAAGGAAATAATTTCAAAGAATCAAAAAAAAAAAAAAAAAGAAACTTAAACTGCTTTAACAAAGAGGTCTAAAAGACACTGCAGCTAGAGAGATGCTGGGGAAAAAAAACTGCTTAAGAATTAAAAAATGGCTGGCCAATGTGGTCAAACAACTTTAACTTTCTCTCCACAGAAAGCTAATATTAGATCACTCACACAAAAAACCTAGACAGTGTTGGTATAGCTATTTATTAAATCAGGAATGTCTAGCAGGTTGTAAGAATTACCTGCCTCAATAAGGTACTGTGACATACTTGATCCTAAGTTTAAAATGCCCAGTGCTATTAAAATAAAAAGCCTGCTTCTTGAACAGATGGACACCACTACATCGTGAGTGAGACCAATTTCATAAAATGTTCAGAAGATAACCATCCACTTAGATGGCTAAAGCAAACAGCAGCCCAATTAATGTTTTATGGGCATACCAGTATGTTTCTACATTCACCTTGCCATGGAGGAACAACGTGGATTTCTTAATCCACAATGAATAACCCATGAAAACAATGAAATCACAGGTGAAAATACTAATAAAAAAAAATTGCAACACAAAACTAAAAAAGAACTTTTGTGATTAACCTGGCTTGAATTTCAGTGTGGAAATTACACCTATTTCTTTTTAAATTCCCTCCTGGTTTAGGCTCAACAAAGCAGGAAATACCTCTGCTTTTTCAAGGTAAAAAGACTTTTGTTATTGCACTTTTATCCCATTAAGAAGTTATTTCATATACATCTGTGCGTGCTTCAAGAGCGAGTTGATGTAACCATTTAATTGTAATTTGTGATCAAATTAACTTGTAGTGTCATGCATTTCAATGAGGGGATTAAAATTATGGCAAAATTAATAGCTTTTTAATGCTGAGGCACATGCATTTTAACACCATTCATTTAGTGAGCAGGTGTGTCTAATCCTGCCTTTTACATGCTATGGGACAGATGGAAAATTCAAGTTTTCACATAAAGCCTTGAGACCCGTAGGGTGAACAATTTTAAGGTTAACACCAGCAAAGGAAATGGAACTTACCCGTTCAGTTCTTTTCTGTTACCACCCAATGTGCTTCCCCTTCCTGAACTGTACTAAACATAGGCACCATTTTCACATAGGTGTATATTATATCGAATTTTTTAAAGCTGACCAACCTGAATCGGAGATATGTGTCAGTTTTGTGGAGTGTAACTTTGTTTTTGTTTTTTTTATAAATTACTGTTCTGTGTTTTTTTGAGAGATAACCTCTAGTTTTACAATACCTTGAAGGCATATTTAATCTAGAGAATTTAATTCTACTTTGAGGAAGATGGTGCAAAAATAATGTATCTGAACTTTATAATTAATCCCTACATTATTATTTTTTACTCAAACAGCACACAGTAAAGTTGATATAGAGGCAAAAAAAAAAAAACACCCATCAGTTTCCAATCAAATGAAAAAGCTCCAAGAACCATGTGTTATTACATTTTTCCACATACATGGTTCAGGTTAGATAATATCATAAAATGTGCAATGTTAAACAATCCGAGGTTTCTTTTGAAATCGCCTCCTTTGTTTATAAACACACTTTTGGCGTCAACTCACAGTGGGACAGCTTGGAAATAACTACCTTACTCAAATTATCCAAGGCGCAATGCTGACCTTACACCCAGTTCCCTTATATAAAATAACAACTAGGTTAGCCCAAAATGGCATTTTTGTAGTGACGTTATATTTGGAGAAATGTGATGCATGGTTAATATATTTATCTTTTAGATTTCTCTGGGAACAAAATATTATTTAAGTGTTTTTACATCATTCAAGCAGGAAATCAACATCAACAAACACTACCTGGAAATTCACATTTACACAATGAAGTGGCAAGGTGGTAAGTTAAGACTTCAAAAGTGGTAATTCTAAAAATTTCCATGGCACATGAATATTGCATGGGGTCATAAAGTTGCTGGGCATTGTCGGAAATAAAAATGACTGAAGGGAAAGAGAGAGCTTTATCAATTGTATGTATATACATATTAAATAACAGGTTATGTCAGCAAAGAATATCAAATCATAAACAATTACTCACTGTTCCCAAACTCACACATCCACTAAAAACCAAGTTTGGTCATTTTTCAAGTTACTTCATAATTAAAGTATATGTAAGTTTGCCATACAAATTTGCATTCTAAAGTGAGGCATTTAAAATAAAATAAAATAAATCCTAGCCTGCTTTTATATTTGGTACGTTTTAAGGCTTCCATTTTCACATTGTGACCTCGGTACCTTTCACCTCCATTATAAAAGATATCTTCTTTGAGGCAGCAAATGTTCCGATTTAAGAAGTGTTTCTTCTGCGTTTATGAAGTGTGTTAGTGACAACAAAAGTAAACTTGAAATAATAAAATTTGATGGAATATTCTTGGTACTATTTTCTTAATACAAGGAAGTTTCCTGTTCACCCCTCTGATCGCAGCAGGTATTGTGGGTTGAATTGACACCCCACTTTCATTCACCAAATTACCAAAGCTTTGTCTCTGCAGTTCTGTTTCTTCAGCAGTTATGTAGTGCCATGGCTTGTAATGCCAAGACATATGCAGTCAGATCACTCGATTATAAAAAACGGTGAATACTTTTCACTTTATCCAATATGTGTTATTTTACATAGCCTGCGGAGAGAGATTTACAAAAGAGCCAAGTCACCAATACGTCGATAATATGTTTACAAGTACAACACACACACACACACACAATTACAGTTTCCATTATGTGATGTAAGCTGATATAATTTAAAAAAAAAAAAAAAAATACTGAGAAAGTGAAAAATTCAGAGTCCAACTAAGCCAAACCATGATGAATTAGACAGAAGCTCCAAAAGCCGACTGCCAAATTTTGTAGGACATGTTGAGTCGCTCTTGCTGAGAATAGGGCAATTATTGAGGACGTTTTTGAGTTACTAAAGTCACTGACACTTACTGATACCAATCAACTCATGCAGACTCTGAGATGAAGGACTGCTCTGAGTCGCCAATGTTAAAATTACTGTACTTCTTCATCATTGACCACTTATGTGGGGTCAATGTACTTGATCAATTTTCTCCATAGAGCTTGGTCCTGTACATCCTCCCCAGTCAGATCCTTTTCCATCAGACCTTTTACATTATCCATCCACTTCTACTTTAGCATCCCTCGTTTTCTCTTCCCCTGTATTTCTACTCTCATCACTGTTATGCCCACATATCCATTGTCTCTCATTATCTCATGTCCATGCCAATTCAACCTAATTTCCTGTATTTTCTAAGATCTCTCCCATATTTGTTTTACTTCTGAATATCATTTTCTTATTCTGTCCTTTAACTTCACACATCCATCTCAACATCCTCATTTCCGCTATATCAAACTTTTTCTGTTGTGCTCCCCTCCAGTGCCCATGTCTCCTACATCACTGCTGGTCTTACCACCGTCTTAAAAAAAACTTACCTTTAACCTTAGATAATACAATATCCTCCTGATACCTTCTTCCAATTGTTCCATGCACACTGCACTCTAAGGGTTATCTCTACATCTAGTTATCCATCTTGGGCTACATAGATATCTTAAATATTTAAATGTATCTGCTCTTTTCAATAGCTTTACCTGCAGGCTAACTTGTGAAACCTAATCATAATTAAACCTCATATGTTCTGCCTTTGTCCAATTTATATTCTATCCTTTATTTTCCAAAGCTGTTCTCAATTCTTTTAACTTCCTCTTTAATGGTGCTACTCATTAAAATGTCTGTACTAAACTTCTTAAAAATCAACGTGATTAAAAGGAACGTATATCAATAACATTTGTTCAGTCCTTGTCACTTAGCTGCACATAATATGCGTGCTCAATCTTTTTCTCACTAGACCATGTGCATGATGATATCCTGCAGCAGCAAGCAATATATGAAATAAAGAAATAAATGTTCATGTACAGTAAGACTGTGAGTGATGATAAGAATAACTTTTTCAGGAATTATTGACTAGTTGTCTGCAAAACAAAGACAGCAATTTACATCTGGATGTCAAAATTGAATACTGTCTGTAACTTTGCTAGGAGATGATTTTTCAAAGTGAAAAGTATATGCTAAAGGCAAAAACAACACAGGGGCTGAAAAGCTGTCGTGATGGAACACTAACAGCTGAAAATAGCTGAACATCTAAGTAATGGTTTGCTTTTTGTTCCTTCCTAAAATGACATGGCTATTTTGCAATAAGTATCCAATCTCAAGACACGGACCAATACTTGGTAACATCTTTGGCTTAAAACACTGAGGTACTCAGTAAGTTATGTTTTTGTCTTCACACTGGGGCACTTCATAACCATTATAAAATGCAAGGCTAAGATTTTTTTTTATTACAAAAATGTTTTACTTTAGAACACAGTTTCTTGTGGCAAATTAATATATACCTTGATTGCAAAGAAAGAACTTCACCTTGAAAAATACCAACCTCTTCTTTTAAATTACACCATAAAAAGAAATAGAGAAACAACAAAATTAAATCTACCAAAATAATCACTGCTGTCACTTTACTGTTTAACAACCCGTAAGAATGATTTATTTTGACTGTGTAGATCTTAATTATTTAAATCCACCTAGTGAATGCCATTCCTCATCAATGATTTGAAATATGTCTTTTGTGAAAGAAAATCTATTCTCCAAAATTCAGTCACACACTAACTGCTAGCTCTACTCAGTAGGCACCTCAAACTCAAGTGTGAAATTCATACAATATGTTTTAAGTCCTGACTGGTTGTTACATTTCAAAATATTGAATTATTGATACATATGTTGGCAGCACGGTGGTAGTGCTGCTGCGTCACATTAAAGACACTTAGGCTTGCGTCCCAGGTCCTCCCTGCATGAGGTTTGCTTGTTTTCCCCAATGCCTACATGGGTTCCTCCCACAGTCCAAAGACTTGCAGATGTTAGGTGAATTGGTGATACTGAACTGGCTGTAGTGCGTGGTTTATGTGTGTATGTGTGTGTGTTGGCCTTGAGATGGAGTGGCTCCATTTCCAGGGTTTCTGCCTGCTTTGCACCCTATGATAGCCGGGATAGGCTTCAGCACATCCCACAACCCTGCTCTGGACGAAGCAGGTTAGAAAATGACTGACTGATATATGTGAAACACATTTTGTTATGCATTTATGAATGTAACAAGTCCTAAAACCTACCACCGAATCAACAAGTACTACAACCTTCTGCTCCATATGTTCAGTGGGATTCTGTGTGAATGCTAAAACTTTATCTTTAAGCCTACTATGATGAATATTCCAATACAACCTATTATAACCACATTCCAAAGAAATGCAGCACATTTTCTGGAAAAAACAACTACTTGGAAAGGAATCAATGCAACAAAGACAACAATGTAGAGTAAATTTAATCAATAAACAGAACAACAAAAAAGAGACAACAGAGTAAGGAATACTATAGAGGTGCTTCAACAAGGTAAAAAGGCAATTGACTATGTAATAAAAAAACTTTAAGAGGAAATATGGGAGCCGATAAGTTTGAGGGAGAAAGCAAGATGTTTTAAATAAAAATAAAAAAAAACCCACTAAGAACAAAAAATAATACTACCTTGTGTACTCTAATAAAAATGCTTGTTCAGGAAACCTAAACCGGTGACAGAAACGGTGCAGGGATGCTGTGTAATGACTTTGTCACTGTGTAAACATTAAAGCAGGCTGGAGAATATTGTGTTGTCTTAAACAATATACTAATTAAAGAAACATGAAACTGAAAACAAACCATGCTGTAAGTATTACTTTTAAGAAATGGAGCTTGGAGAAAAGATACAGACCGAGTTGGAATGAGAGAACTTTTCTCAGCAAGAGTGAGAATTCAGAAGTTAGATAAGGGACCTTTCACAGACTAATAAGTAAAAGAAATTCACTGAAGCAAAAGACAAAAAAAAAAAAACAGTGCACAGTCATTTATTTATTCCAGTAGATGTTCGTGATAATGTAAAAGAATTTTTAAATGATTTTCCCCCATTTTTGGCCTTTCTGATGAAAGCCCTGGAAGTGGCTATAGATCAACAAGAGAGAAATAATTTTCAATCAGTTCGTATCATTGCACAGTGTAAAGTATTTTGAGGACAAATGTAGTTTGCATAACAAGAGTTTGTGGTTGAAGTCTAAAACATATGTACATGCTATACTTCTCGTACTGTTATTTACTTTAGTGAGAGAGAGAGAAAAAAAATAGTAGAGGTTAATAGTCAAGGAACAAATCACACAGGCCTTCAAAAAAAAAAAAAAAAAAAAGAAAAAAAAAAAAGAAAAAGAAATTTGACTAAGGTTATCAAAGGGATTAACTCCACACTTATACATTTTCATTTGAAAACTGCATTTTAAATTAAAATAATTTGTAGTCCCACTAGTGTTTTCACATTGTTTACTAAAGTATCTCCAATCTACTATACACTATAACAACTAAAAAAGCATATGCTGAATACATTCTCCTTCAATGGGCATGCACCTTTGTGGAATTACTCATAAATATGTAGCCAGCTGCATGTTTTTGTTTTTTTTGCAGCAAACTTTCTGCAGTGTAAACAAAGATCAGCAGGTGGAGGCTTGTTTTATCATAGAGCAAGACACGATTGGAATATCATCCTTTACATTAAAGAAAGTGGTGTAATAAACTGGGAATACGGAATCGCAGAAGTTATCATGTGCAATTAGACAAATGGAAAGAAAGGCTACTTTAATGAATTCAGACCTTTTTATTTTGTCCTTTAAATTAAAATGGAACATTGTTTGAGTTTGGACCAAGTGCTTGTTTTAAGCACAGCTGCTTGAATTTTTAATTGGAAGAAAAAAAAAAAAAAAAAAAAAGTTGAAGATGAATTTGAAACCACTGTTGAGTAAACAATAGGCTTTATAAAGATTTGTACTGAGTTTATTATTTGTTGTTATGTGTCATACAGCATAGGTTTTGATAAGAAACCAGTACTACATAAATGAAATGGTAACCCATATTTATAAATACACCTCAAGAATTACGAATGTCTAGCCGATACTCTGAAAGAAAAGAAAAAAAAACCCTCCTGTATAAATATAGTAAATGTATATTGTAACAGCAAAAGGCTGTAATGCAATTAATGATTTAAAATAATTAAAACCTAAAAGTGCATGTATATTTACATTTAAGCAGCGTTTAACTCCCAATATGAACCGATTGTGTAAGAGTTTATTTATATATACACTAGCAAAATACCCATGCTTTGCAGCGGAGAAGTAGTGCGTTAAAGAAGTTATGAAAAAGAAAATGAAACATTTTAAAAATAACGTTAACATGATTGTCAATGTAATAGTTTTTTCACTGTTATGAGTGTTGCTGTCACAAAGGATTTGATTATCATTATTTCTTTCAATCAGGTTCTTATTTGGAGGACATGTTGTGTTCAAGTTACATTCTGTGTTTGTCAACCGTTGTAAAGATAACAGGTTTCATTCATTAAAGCATTCACTACCCAAATCGCTACTCTTGAATCTAAAGATTTTTAACAGGCATTTCCGGTATAAACTTGTGGAATCGCCTGCGAGTATTTAGCGACAGCATCTCTATGAAGTTGTGGATTTGCCTGCGAGAATTTAGCGGCCGCGTCTCTATTAAGTTGTGGAACTGCCTGTGAGTATTCAGTGACAGCGTGTCTATTAACTTCTGGATATTTCTGCGAGTATTTAGCAACAGAGTCTCTATGAACTTGTGGATTTGCCTGCGAGTATTTAGCAACAGCATGTCTGTTAACTTGTGGATTTTTCTGCGAGTATTTGGAGGCAGCGTCACGAAGTTGTTTCCGTCTAGCTGCATCAGAAAATGTACCACAACGTCTGACACGCCTCCTTTTTACTGTTTTCTCACAGCTTGGATTGCTGCTGTCATAATCGGTTTGAGTTTCATGGTTTGTTTCAATTACGTTAGTATCTGCAGGACTTCTGTTGAAGTGACATTCGGCATCTGTCAAGCGTTGTAAGCATACAACCGGCTTCATCGATAACTTCGCATCCAGCTTTTGCGAGTTTAAACATTCATAAACATCAAAGTGTCCATTACTGAAATTGTCACCTGTGAATCTAAGATGTTTAAGAGGCATTGGCGGTTGTCCAAAGGTGTAAAATATTTGGCCATTTCGGTACACTTGAAAGCGACAACCGAACAATTCAGCGGCAGCCATCAACTCACATTAAGAAGCATAGGTGAAGGGCTTAAGCATTTCACTCTTATAGTGCTCCTGTGTAGTATAATTATCTCATGTACCGTCATCAGTCCACACCTTGAACCTGTCCCAGTCATTCAATACATAAGACACAATGTTCCTCCGGATGTCAAGATTGAGCCTGATATGGCCATGCAATATGTAACACAGAGAATGGAAAAGGCAGGCGGCATCTCCGGGCAAGGAAACCACTCAGTAAATGACAGTTCTTTGATCGATGGTGATTACCTCAATAGACATCTCACCACCCAAATCGCTACGCGTGAATCGAAGATGTTGAACAGGCATTCCCGGTATTAACTTGTGGAATTGCCTGCAAGTATTTAGCGACAGAGTCTCTATGAACTTGTGGATTAGCCCGCGAGTATTTAGCGGCAGCGTCTCTATGAACTTGTGGATTTGCCTGCTAGTATTTAGCGACAGTGTGTCTATTAACTTGTGGATTTTTCTGAGAGTATTTGGTGGCAGCGTCACGAAGTTGTTTCCGTCTAGCTGCATCAGAAAATGTACCACAATGTCTGACATGCCTCCTTTTTACTGTTTTCTCACAGCTTGGATTACTGCAGACGGATGGCCTTATATGGGCAGGCAGCCAACTGCGTGGGAGGCGTGGTGATGAAGGGCGCAACTCCGCCTCTCACGGCGACCGAGCTGCAGGCTATGGACGTATATATGTACATAAGTAGGATTCAGTTATGACCATTACGCGTAGAATTTCGAAATTAAGCCTGCTTAACTTTTGTAAGTAACCTGTAAGGAATACGCCTGCCAAATTTCAGCCTTCTACCTACACGGGAAGTTGGAGAATTAGTGAGGAGTGAATCAGTCAGTCAGTTTTGACTATTCTGCCTTGTACCAAGCAGGCACCAGATAATTAGACAAAATAGAACTAGAAGGAACTTTGGATTTACGGACTTGATCATCTGCACATCATAACTGAAAACAATACTAAAATTGGCTACGAGAACAATCGTCAAATTATAGTTTATTATACTTTTGATTACTTATTTTTATCTACCTAAATGACGGCGATTCAACAACTGAAAATGAGAACATCCCTTTCACCACAAATGCCGTGACTGCTCTGTGACACTTCAGTTCTCTCTGCAGTCACCTTTGCCTTGTCTGCACTGGAGGTGAAGGAGAAGTGGAGGAACTACAGCTTCGTGAACGATCATCTAAAAAAAAAAAACTGTAAATTAAATGCGAGCTAATCTGCTCTCTTGCAGTTTAAAATAAGAGTTGCTTACACCGTTGCCTGTTATCTATACTAATAAAAGGCAAAGCCCTCACTGACTCACTCATTCATCACTAATTCTCCAACTTCCCGTGTAGGTGGAAGGCTGAAATTTGTCAGGCTTATTCCTTACAGCTTACTTACACAAAAGTTAAGCAGGTTTCATTTTGAAATTCTACACATAACGGTCGACAACGTCCGCCATGTTGAACTTTCTTATTTATGGCCCCATCTTCATGAAATTTGGTAGGTAGCTTCCCTGCTCTAACCAAAACCGATGTACGTACTTATTTCGGTGGTATGGCGCCACTGTCGGCCGCCATATTGAACTTTCCAACGTCACTAATTCTTCAACTTCCCGTGTAGGTAGAAAGCTGAAATTTGGCAGGCTCCTTTCTTACAGCTTACTTACAAAAGTTAAGCAGGTTTCATTTCCAAATTCTACGCGTAACGGTCATAACGGTCAACAACGTCCGCCATGTTGAACTTTCTTATTCATGACCCCATCTTCACGAAATTTGGTAGGCGACTTCCCTGTGCTAACTGAAACCAATGTACGTACTTATTTCGGTGGTATGACGCCACTCTCAGCCACCATATTGAACTTTCCAACGTCACTAATTCTCCAACTACCCGTGTAGGTAGAAGGCTGAAATTTGGTACTTATTTCTGTGGTATGATGCCACTGTCGACTGCCATATTGAACTTTTCAACGGTCTTTGTTACTTATGGGCCCATCTTAAAGAAATTTGGTACGCGGGTTCCCAACGCTAATTGAATCCTACTTACGTACATATATACGTCTATAGCTTGCAGCTCGGTCACCGTGTGAGGCGGCGTTGGGTCCCCCATCCCAACGCCTCCCACTTTGTTGGCTGCCTGCCTATATAAGGCTGTCCGTCGCTCCAGTCTCTACATTCCCTTCCTTGGTTCGCCACGGGATTCATGTCTCCCTGCTGATAACTGCAGCCTTTTTATTTAATCCACGGCTTCCCCGGTGTTTTACTGTTCATTTATTACGACTATGTCTCCCGGCTGGCCTGGGAATGCCTTGGGATTCTCCTGGAAGAGCTGGAAGAAGTGGCCGGCAAGAGGGAAGTCTGGGCTTCTCTGCTTAAGCTGCTACCCCCGCGACCCGACCTTGAATAAGCGGAAGAGGATGGATGGATAAATTATTACGATTATAGTTATTGTTTAGGTATTTTAGACTTATTTTACATTGTTCAGGTACCCATTTCCTTTATCATTCCAACCGTACCCCCATTAACATGTCTATCGAGGTGATCACCATCGATCAAAGAACTGTCACTTACCGAGTGGTTTCCATGCCCAGAGATGGCACCTGCCTTTTCCATTCTCTTTGTTACATATTGCACTGCCATATCAGGCTCACTCTTGATATCCGGAGAAATATTGTGTCTTATGTATTGAATGACTGGGACAGGTTCGAGGTGTGGACTGATAATTATATTACACAGGAGCACTATAAGAGTGAAATGCTTAAGCCCTTCACCTATGCATCTGCATGCGAGTTGATGGCTGCCGCTGAATTGTTTGGTTGTCGCTTTCAAGTGTACCGAAATGGCCAAATATTTTACACCTTTCGACAACCGCCAATGCCTCTTAAACATCTTAGATTGACAGGTGACGATTTCAGTAGTGGACACTTCGATGTTTATGAATGTTTAAACTCTCAAAAGCTGGATGTGAAGTGATCGATGAAACCGGTTGTATACTTACAACGCTTGACAGATGCCGAATGTCTCTTCAACACAAGTCCTACAAATACTGTCATAATTAAAACAAACCAAGAAACTCAAACCGATTATGACAGCAGCAATCCAAACTGTGAGATTTGAAACAAGATTACTGTTCACATGGCCAACTGTATGTTGCATACTAAAGAGTAAGCTCAGCGCACAGCTTGGTCATATTACAACCAGGGCCGAACTCACAATGTGGTATACAAAGAGATCCTTAACAAATAATTATTGGTATATTTTCCCTCAGTTTAAAAAGGTTTAATTTTCTTCTTAATAAAAATTTCAAGGCAGTACTTCGCCGCTGCGAAGCGCAGGTATTTTGCTAGTGTTATATAATGTTACCTGAATATTAGCTGAGGCACTTAGGCTGGGAGACCATAAGATGTTCTTTTAAATTAATGATGTGCTGTAGTAAATGTTTTGATAATTTCTTGTAAGGGAGGCTGTACAACAAACCAATTTTCCACAAGTGCCGGTGACGCAAGATAAGTTTCTCATGCTAAATAACAGCTGCTTCTAAGTACAGGGTTCGTGACTGATCGTCGACGGTTATCACAGAGCAAATCTTTAGCCCAAGATGTGTTGTGGTCCGAGTCCACATCATTACAGTTATACAGTATAGTTGTTAAATCTGTGTGTAGGAATCGGTAAGTGGAACCGTAATTCAAAGGGCTTTTCGATTTCCTCATTCTTGTAGACCCAACCCTAGTATGCATACATATATATTGTTTATATATTTTAAATTAAAATACAAAATTTTATATATACACACACAGAGTATATACTGTATTTTTCCCCCAGAGAAATTGTGAAAACTACTTTTATAATTAAACTTTGCTTCAGATAAGTACACTACAGAAAAATTGAAACAATATAAACTGCTTGTAATTAAGAGAAGCGTTTTATTTTCTTTTATGCCATATGCATTATGGGTAAATATTGTGTATATTTCATTAAAGTATGTATTGTAGTGCTGGGCGATATGGAAAAATCATATATCACGATATGGATTATTTTATATCACAATAACAATATATATCACGATATACCACCCACAATAAAGTACGTTTCCAGTTATTCTCTGAAAAGTTTGACAAAAATATCATTGCATACTTTTTTTTGCAACTTTATTTTGAAGTGACATTTAACTGAACTGTCACAAAACCACAAGATGGAGTTTCTTTGCGAAAAAGTTCATTTTTATTCTTGATTATCACTTATATAAAGGGTAGAGTATGCATTGCATAGCGACAAGACATTATCATTCATTTGTCATAGCCTATTTAATGCAATATTATCTTTAGTAATTGATAAAATTAGGTTAGAAACGATAGAAGAGAAATAGAACGATAGACACTTTTCTATCGTCCCCACGATATATATCGTCATATCGCCCAGCACCAATGTATTGTATTGAAATTTTATCTATTTTAGTATTTTTATGGTCCTTGAACAATAAGCCTACAGAACTGATTTTTGTTAATAAAAAAAAAGAACAGTTAATACCTATGGACTATAATTTAATTATAAAAATAGCAAACTTAATACTTCAATATAGGACATAAAACTTCTATGCATCTGGTTATGCAGGAGGTAAGTGTAAAAAGTTATTTAAAGGGACAAAGAAAAAAAAAATCTGAATCGGCCAATCAACTAACATGAAATCGGTGATTAGTATAGGCCTTAAAGAATCTGATCAGAACATCCCTAATTCTTTTGGTTGCATTTGCAGAATTCTACTTTTTGTCTGGTAAACAATGCTAACCATTGATAAAAAAATCTGATGTAAAATAGTTTGCAAAACTCTGAACTGAAACACCACATAAAGTAATAGTGCCTCTAGCAGTGTATAAAAACAAAAAAATGAACCAAGGACTATTCATAGCATAAATAAAAATATTAATTCATAAGAAACAGCTCATTGCTTGCTGTGTATAGATAATAAACTGCTGGTGGAGACTTCCAGATATTAAGTAAGCATTAGTGCAGTTTTTATATAAGACCTACCTGAAGGAAGGTATCTGCGGCACAGTCACCATGGGCACAGCTGACCTACGTGAAGCCACATCCAAAGATTTTTTGATTTTTTGCTTCAATTTTGAGGACTTTTTCTCAGGCTGTTTGCTGTTATGAAAAGTTAGTCCCTCCTCCTCCTTATTCACTGTCTGCTCCCCCTCTTCCCCCTCACTATTGGAAGGGGAACTCTGCTTCTTTACTGTCCCAGGTGGAGAGTGGACCTCACAGAAGGCAGTTTTCTTGACGGAAAAAGTAGTGCCATTAATGTTGGTCTCCCGTACAGGATCAATCTTCATAAATAGGCCTGCTCTCTGAGCACATGTTACATGGAAGGCTGTATAACAATTGGCCTTGTGACACTGGATAGATGCACCTACTCCTTTTTGCTTACAAATGTAACAAGTAAGCTTCCAACGGGCAGGTGGAATATTTTCTACCCCTTCAACTGGCTCAAGGAACACTGTGTTGGCAAAGCAAACCTCAGGGATCCAAATGGCACACACAACATGTGCCCAGCGCCCATCACTTGTTTGCTTGAAAGCCCCACCTTTATTTGGGCAGAGAACACAGTCCACGGGCCGCGCAGGAGACTGCAAGCAGCAGCGGCACAGCCATTGTCCTTCTGGGATGTAGGGAACCCCATAGCATTCTTGGTGGACGGCCAAGTTGCAAATGTCACAGAAGAGGATTACATTGCTGTTGTGGCACTCATCATCTAAGCAGACACAGCAGAATGCATCCTCATCTATGACAGACTGAGAAGGACCCTGACTTCTGATTTCAAGGAAGGACTCTTTCTCTAATCGATCCATGAGTAATTCAAATGTATCTAGAGATACAGAGTTTTGACCATCTGATATCCTCTTTTCATTTACCATATCTAGCCATGCAAAATCCTCCTCATCCATGTCATATTCAGCCTCTGCATCTAGTTCATCCACAGTTTTCTCCATGTAGCGATAATAAGCAGCAGGCATTGGAGGGGCATCAGTAGGTGTATAAGATTCAACAACTCTGAAATTGGGCTTCGGCAGCGGATGATTATGGTGTGCAACTCCTGCAGTTGTAGCGGACGAATTCTTGCCAGTCTCCTTCTTCTTGCCTTTGCTGGCCGTTGTTTTTTTACTCATCTTGCTGGGAAACAAAGGCTGCTCACTGTTCTCTTTGTTACTGTTGCACTCACTGATGTCTTGTGCCATCATCTCATCCTCAGTAATTACCTTCAGTGGGTCAAAGATGCTGATTCGGTGCAGCCGTCCATCAATATCCACCTCCACCATCTTTTGAGCCTGTGCATAAGTCAGGGTCTCACGTGTTGGAGAACACTTTAGACTGTAGGGTGATGGGGAGCGACCCTCCCCACCTTGCCTCCCCTTCTTTCGAGGCTTTCTCATTGTCTGGCTACTACCTGCCAAAAAAGGTTACAAAAAAGAGACACAGGTCATTCATTAGGTTTAGGCAGAACAGCAGCTACAGAAAGAAAACACCATATACATACAGTGCAAGTTTGACTACTGTTAAGCCACATGTTGAAAACTTTCACATTTCCTATTCAAGTTATTTACCAACAGAAATATTTAGGAACACAGGCTTAAAATAGTAAAAGGTGAAACACAGAAGTGAAAACAGACATCTTCAGGAGCAAGACAGACAAAGATGGTGCATAAAACCAATCAGCAATCCATAGATGAACTATTTTACAAGGAGGGACCCAAATATATCACTAGCTTTCATGTGCCTAAAAGTCCGGTTAAACCGTCATGCCGAGTTGAACAAGTAATATTCCTGCAATTTATTCTACAATCACATGCATGACTTTGGTCATTTTTCCTCCAAGCCACCAAGCCAGATTTTCAAGAGACAATGATCAAAAAATGGCTGACACGTTAACAGAAAAGTATTAAAAATAGTTTGTAAAAGTAGCACATGAAAAGCAGCATTTTGCACCATTCTGGCATACCTGTACACACTGTGTTATTTAGTTAAATCGTTTTCTGACCAAAAACAATGTGGGTGTTGTTGCACACCACTGGTACTTGCCAGATCTCACGCCATGCAACTTTTTCTTGATCTCAAAATCAAAATTGAGACTGAAGTAAACAAGCTGTGCTGCCACGGAAAATATCCAGCAAAAAACACAGGAGGCCCTAGATAAAACAGGAGTACAGGAAATCTTTCCAGGAATGGGTGAAGCTCTGAGAAAAAGTGTATTACATCTCAAGCAGACAATTTTGAAGGCGACTAAAGGGAAATTGCTGCAAGTTTTTCAATAAAGTTTGTTTTAAACAGTTCCAGGAATTTTGGGTACACCCCTTGTCCAGCCTACATGCAAAAAATTTTGAATTCATTTCAATTAAAATGAAGCTCTCAAGCATAATACTATGTCTATAACAATAAGGAAACGAAGGCAAAAGTCTAGCAGCTTGCCCACAGCAAGGCACACCCAAAACACAATCCAAACCCCATATTTACCTAGAGATTCTAACAGCCAGAAAGGCAGAACAATGAGCAGATTCAGGCACAACAGAATACAAAAGAGGATTAATAACAAAGAAACTAAAATGAAAGCTTTGTGTTACAGACTGTAAATTATGGTTTAAGGATATATGATGTACTGTATTATTGTTGTATCATTGTTTTCAAAATGAACTTGGAAAAAGGTGAATTACTGAATAATCGCCCGTGAAGTCTTTGACACCAAGTAGAAATTAAAGTAGTCTCAGAAAATGTACAAGTGATCTATTCTCACTGACTTTATACCCATGAACACCTCACCAATTCACCCTTTTTTTTTTTTTGTTTTAGGGAAAAAACTAACCAAGTATCTTTTGACAGATATTAGAACTACACCACGCAGCAAAACAAAAAAAAAAAAGAGAAATGCGGACAAACATGGCTTTCTCAAATAGCTTAAAAAAATATTACGACACATATTAAAAACAGTATCATTCATGACTCTGAAAGTACTGCATTTCTGAATGGTGCATGCAGTGTGGCGTAATAGTGGATTATATAAATGAGGTTGCTGGTCAACATCCACAAACACCTTACAGTGTGTGTCTTAGCAGTAAATAAACTTGGCAGTACGCACAACTGTCATTTGTGGCTTTAAGTTAAAAAACAAGAAAAAGGCAAAACTATTGTAAACAAAAGCAATTGTTTATATATAATACTTTCATACACGAAAGTAGCTCAAAGTGCTTTACTATAATAATGGCTGAACAGAACCATAAAAGAAAGTAAAAACTAAAAAACATTTATTTCGCCTACTTTGCATGGCATCTTTCATAATAAGAATTATTACTCATAATATTTAAAAAAACGTAGATGCAGAAACATTAACTGTAGGGAAACTATGTGGTTTTACACTTTGTGAAATCCGGTTATCTTTTCTTTACTACCACAGCACATTTTCTTCACATGTATAAATGGCTTCACAACTTTGCCAAAACAGCAGGAGCTTTTAAAGGCTCTGAACAACAAAGGCTAGTAACTGCCCAGCATTCATTTCTACCTCTCATTTCAAACCTTGTAAACATGCAGCAGCATCAAATGGGGCTTCACCTCATTCTAAATCCAGACTCTTCTTCAGCATTACTATTTGTAAAGTATTAATTTATCCAACATTTTCCACAAACGGAACCACAAGTAACAAATACACAGAGAAACTTTTTCCAGTTTTTTAGTTAAATCAACGGCAGGTCAGAAAACTTGTACACTGGAGGCTAAACTGGCAAAGTTGTGGTACTTTGGTCCATTGCCTTAGTCACCATGCCACACTGCCAACAAACCTTGATACACAGCAACAACAACAACATTTATTTATATAACACATTTTCATACAAACAGTAGCTCAAAGTGCTTTACATATTAAAGAACAGAAAAATGAAAGACACAATTATAAAACAAAATAAATCAACATTAACATCGAATAAGAGTAAGGTTCAATGGCCAGGGGGGAAAAGAAAAAACAAAAAAACTCCAGACGGCTGGAGAAAAAATAAAATCACAGTAATCAAGACTATTGGTGTGGAGTTTATAAAGTCACCTCAAATGGATGCACAACATTATACAGTTTTAAAATCTGGTTTGAAAACTATGACTGAACTGGCATCTGAAAAAATGGTAAGTGTGAAAAGGCGAAAACTTTCAGAAATGTCTTAATTTAGGATTTAAATGTCACTTCTATTAAATGCCACTTTTATATGTTATCATCTGTTAGGTGAAGTGACAAGACCATTAAAGATAAAATTACATTTTTTGTGTAAGCAATATCTCAAACTTGTGTTAATGCTTCTCCATTACTAACAAAAAAACATCAAATGTGCCTTTTGCTGGTCCCCTGCTGTAGTGTGAAATGGCTTAATCAAACTGTCCTTTCAAAGAACAAACGACTGGAAAACACAAGTAGTTTTAAGTGATAGACACAGTTTACACAATACAATGTGATACTTCCATTCCTTTTGAATGTAGAAGGCAGCATCAAAGAATAACTACATACAGTTGATTTAACAAGCACCGGGGGCTTATTTCAAGAGTCTAAAACAGCCCAGTGTTTTGGGATTACATTGTATTAGTATTGTCAGTTGCATGTCCAACCAACATGCAGCCACCTTGCCACTATCCAGCACCCTGATAACAAAAATATATATTAAAATACATAACTCCACTTTATTTAATACAAAACATTTATCAGCTTAAAGTCTAGTTGATGTTGTGATCAGTTTTAAGAAGCACCTACTGCTTGAGTTTTGCTTTCACCTACTCTGCTTACAATTTTTTTTATATTCTTATTATATGTAGTTATTGCATTTCTGTTTTGTAATGATGAAAGGCACTACAGAAAGAATTAATTACATTACTGAATTATTTATCATTGTTTCCGGGTTTAATATAACAAATATATCATATTTCCAGATTGGTTCTGATTCATTGTAACTCAATTTATAAAAACAACAAATATTTAAGTTTTTTTTTGTTTTCTTTGTGCTGCTGCATGGGACTCACTAAAATACTAACAGCAAGTACTGCTAAACTCCATGGGTGAGAATTTTAACACTATGTCTGAAATGGCTTGTGTAGAACAGAAATAAAAAATAACTTTTTTTGTGCTCATCTTAACTGGCACTGTCATTAAAGGCATTAGACAAATACAGTAAGTTACATGTTATGAATGTTGAAACAAATATTTATTATCAAAAGAAATGGTCAAAGCAGAAGGAATCGGATACCCAAAATTCAAATAAGAAGGAGCAGTTGTACTATTAAAGGAAACACGAGAAGATCTAACTTACTCTGTGGCTAAATAAATTTAAACCTTGTTAAAATTACTCTTTAAAATGATCCAGAACTGGTAATAAAACTATCCTTATGGGAAAATTAAGATATATGTAAGTTTTTTTTTAAATATTTACTATTATCTTTATTTGGCTGATGCCTTTGGCCAAGGCAACTTGCAACATTTAAGATACAACTGGTTACTCCAGTTGGGAATACAGACAGATGAAGCAATTTACTCATGGTCACATAGTGTTAGCTATGGTATTTGAACCCATAACCTCAGGGTCTGAAGTCCTAAGCACAAATCCTTAATCACACTTCCATTAAGTTACATTACATTTTATGTATACAGAGCTACTCAAAGTACTTTACATAGTGAGTAGGGAGCCACTTCAGCTACAATCAATGTGCATAATCCATCTGAATGATACAACAGCAGCCATTCTGCAATAATATGCTCACTACACATTAGTTATTAAGTGGTGAAGGAGTGAGAGAGAGTCTGGCAATTTGGGACAGGATGGTTACTCTTAGCTACTCTTTACAAAGTTAGCGCAGGAATCTGATGACCACAGAGAGTCAGCACCTTGCTTTTACGTTTACGGGTCATCTGAAGGACGGCCCCAGTTTTACAGCACAGGGTCCCCTTCACTGGACATACAGACCACAGGGCGAAAACCCTCAACAAGCTTAAGCAACACCTCTTTCAGTAGCAACGCAAGCTTTTTCTACCTGACTGATAGGCAAGAGTTTGTTAGTCTTGGCAACAGCAGATTCAGATCAGCGCCAGCCACACAAGGAGTTCCTCAGGGCTCTGTCCTCGGCCCTCTTCTCTTCTGTATTTATATGCTTCCCCTTGGCCTTATTATTCGTAGCTTTGGACTGGGTTATCATTTATGTTAAAAGTGGAACTTCATCAGAGCTTTCTCAGCTCACAACCAGCCTCAGTGAATTTAATACCTGGATGGAGCAGAACTCATTAAAATTAAATTGCAACAAAACTGACCTCCTGCAAATTGGGACTACAGTGCAACTTAATCAAATGAGCTCCTTCCCAGTCCATCTTGGCGGTGATCTCATCAGACCTGCCTCTATTACAAAGAATCTTAGTGTCATTTTTGATTCCTCCCTTTCTTATTCCTCCCACATAAACCACATTAAGAAACTTTCTTACTTTCACCTCCGTAATGTATCCTGTGTTTGTCGTTCCTCTCCTTTTCTAATGCTGAGAAACTTGTCCATGCTTTTATCACATTCCACATCGATTATTGTAATTTCCTACTGGCAGGTGCCACTTCTAATCTTATATCACAGCTCCAGCTTATTCAAAACTAGGCTGCAAGAGTCCTTACTCGAACCAGCAGCAGAAAACAAATAGCACCCATCCTGCTCAGTCTTCACTGGCTCCCTGTGTCTAACAGAATCGAATATAAAATCCTACTAATAACCTACAAAGCCTTAAACGACCTTTGTGCCAAACTACATCAGCGACCTTCTCCATCACTATGTGCCTGCCCGCCCACTAAGGTCCTCTGATTCTGGCAATCTTGTTGTGCTCCACACTAATCTACACTCCATGGGTGACAAGGCCTTCAGCTGTATAGCGCCCAGACTCTGGAATGACCTACTGAAATTAATCAGGTCAGCTAACTCCATGACTTCTTTTAAAAAACAACTCAAAACTCATCTGTTCAAGAAGGCTTTTAGCTCTACCTGACTTTATTACCCTTCTCTCAGTTTACCTCTCTGTCAAGATGCTCATGTAACCTGTGTGTGTGCTAGACCATGAATTATGTTGTCTGTTAGGCTTTTTCTCTAAATTTACTGTTTTAATCTTTTTTTATTTATTTATCTAGTTTGTACAATGCTATATACTGTATACCCTGCTGTTCTATCTTAAACTCTGTAAAGTGCCTTGAGCATGGGAAAGGCACTATATAAATAAAATGTATTATTATTGTTACTACATGGTCACCCATCCAAGTACTTGCCAGGCCTGGACATACTTAGCTTCAAGTGCATTACCTGAACTGAACACAGTACTCCAGGTGAGGCCTCACAGGCATGTTATATAACAAACAAGTACAATTGAGGGGAGGTTTATAACACCTTTGAGGTATACAAACGAGCATCCTATTAGCTTTCTTGATCACTTTTCCATAAAGTCCTGTGTTCAATACCCCGTGCTGACCTTTAAGTGCTCCAAGTCCAACTCTTCTTAATTCTATAAGATCACTGATCCAAACAATTCATATCATAATTGATATGAACTGATCTGGGACAAACTTCAATTATCCAAATGTCTTTAATAAGCCTTCAAACAAACCATTGAAATAAGGACTTTTCAGACAATTAGACATTTAACATAACTGCTTCTGAAAAACTTCAAAAGTGCACGGGCGATATATAAAATTGGGCTCAACTCCTGCAGACTGAAACTACGTCACTACTTAGCTCCGCCCCCACTGAAGCGCAACGATGCCAATCCTCACCTTGCATGCCCTGTTTACCTCCCCTCAACCCCTGTTGTAGTTATTTTATTTATGTCACTGTGAATAACTGATGGAATAGCGTCAATGCAGCACGAGCGGAAAGTAAGGACGAAGGAATGTGCCAGGTGCTCCAATGATGCCGAATTCCATCCTCCCCGTTAACGGATAATTTGATAGAAATGTTGAGCCAGCGTGGGGGGCGGGGTCGTTTTAGCCCATGCCCCCCAAAAATTAACAGCATACCGGCACCAAATTTAACGAAACCACAACCCCCAGTACTCAGGACTCGGACATGGGGTATGCAATTTAAACAGTTTATACACGTTGGTTTGTCTAGCACAGTATTCTAGAAAAATCCTTCAGCTTTCAAACCGGAGTTCGACCCGCCCCGTTTTTTCTTGGTGTAACAAAATAATTGACAAAGTCGCGACAAATTGGAAAAACCGGATATGAGAGTGTTTTATCGACTAGCAAATGAGAGAGCAGGAAAGCTGCAGGAGGCGGAGCTCTCGAGTCACACAAACCAAAAAAAGGCTTGGTTGGGGAAGCTTATTTCAAACAGGCAAAGAAGATGGCGGCCATCTTCTTCACGAAAGAACCATAATCAAACATCGATTTAATAACAAGAAAGAGTGGCTCGAGCTCGTCGGTGACCTCGTTACTCCGTATACACTCCCCTCTATCCCACCTGCTTTGTCGTTAACCGCTACGATTCCCCAGTATGTTAAAGTGTCCGCTTCTACTGACCGGGGGTGGGGGGAGGAGGTGCCTTGTAAATAAATAAAAAACACAGTAAAGGAAAGAACATAGGACAACCAGGTGAGCCGAGTACGTTAGACACACAGAAACGAAATACGTTGATAAATGGTTTACCTGGCTGTTGAATGGCGCGCAGCGACCCGGCTAGGGTGCCAGGCACTTCCAGCGATACGGCGACAACGTCTTCCGCAGCCGCGCGCACTACCTCCGGTATGGCCTCAAAGCGCCATGGCGCCCAGTGCAGTATCTGCGCCCCACAGAGCCGCCACTGCGCTTTCCAGATAAACTCTTCAGTATCTAACGTATCGGCTTCTTTTGAATAATCGCAGCGCTGGCTGGCACGGGAAAAGCGCCGCTTTCAATCAACAGACGCAAGACACGCCTCTCAAGGGGAGAGCGAGAGAGTGTGAGAGAAGAGAGAGAGAGCGATGACCGGGATTCCCGACTGCCTGGCAAACATGGACACCTCGATCTGCTGTCCGCCTGCGCAGCGTGCTGAGACGAGACGAAGCGAGATGGGAGGCTGCACCCACATTGCTAGCTTGTCGCGTGCGCGGCGTGCTGCGCTGCGCTGTTCCGCCGTAAGCGTGCCCGGAGCCCGGCGCTTACTCGTTGGTTCAGTACGCTTCTTGTGTCACCCTTGGCCTCCGCCCGCGCAAAGTCGAGTCCCGTCGTGGTGCGCGGAGTTGGGTCACCGGTGCTGCCTCCCAATTTTAACCCGCGCTCACCCGTTTACCAATGGATCTTGAGTGCTGTTATGAGTCTAACCCTGCGTGCTGCCCCGGGGACGATGTCTTCGTGCGAGCCGGTAGATCCATTGGTAGTCAGAACCGCATGAAAGGCGACGAATGACTGGGCAACGTGTGCGGACGCAAGGGACTGTTACCGCCTGGGTGGAAGAGATGCAAATCGTCGTCACTGAAAGAAAAGCAAGTACAGTATACAGGAACTTGGAAGTCAAAACATTGTGTCCATGGGGCGAAAAACCCACATTCACCCCGAAAGGCGTGTTTCCTTTTACAAGATTGTGGAAACCTTGACCTCAGTTATATCAGCAATGGACACTGGGCTTGAGTCTCCAGCCTACAATACAGTTTCTATAGAAAGGACTTGCAAAATAACTAATGTAAATGGATCAAGTTTGGAATGGAACATGCAATTATCTGTCTGCTCCACCAGGCTTACTCTTCCCTCGATAAAGCAGGCAGTACTGTGAGGATTATAGTTTTTGGGTTTCTCCAGTTCCAACCAACCATACCAGTTTAAGGCAAGGGAAGAGTTTGATATTTAGGCCGGCAAGGGGGTGAACCATAAAAATAATTGTAAACTATACTGCTACATATTTATATCATATTCCATGTCACATGATAAATTGTTCATAATATAATTTTACAATATTCATCAGACAGCAGTTTGTGAAGGAGGGACTGTAAGTCACAAATGGTGGTGTATAAAACGAGCACCTCCTGTACAACTTCAGTTTACCCTCTATACAACAGACTGCCAGCAAAATACCAGTGCTTACCACCTACAGAAATTTTCAATTGACTGATCCATCATAGGCTGCATTAATAATGGTGATGTATCAGAGTATAGGACGGTTGTGGAGGACTTCACCTCATGGTCCAGGAACAAAAATCTGCATGCCAGCATCACTAAGACAAAATAACTGGTGGTTGACTTCTAACATGACAAGAAGCCTCTGTGACCAGTCACCAGGAAAATGTGTGTGTGGTTCAGAGCTACAAGTAATTGAGGGTTCACATAAACAACAAACTGAATTGGTCTGACAACACAGTGGCACTGGACAAGAAGGGCCAGAGCAGACTGGATTTGCTAAGGAGTTTTGATGTGTGCAGAAAGCTGCTAGAAATGTTCTATCAGTCCATAGCTGCCAGTGTGTTTTACTACGGTGTGGTCAACCAGGGAAGTGCATTGAGCTCAAAAGAAGCACAATGCGTGAACAAACTTATCAGGAAAGTCTGCTCCATCACAGGGTGAACACACTGGAAACTGTTTTAGAAAAGAGGATGGTGGCAAAATTGGATGCCATCATGAAACATCCCCTCTATCGAGATGTATCAACCTGCAGAGCCACAGCACTATATGTCACCACAGGTGTATTGCAGCAGTTTCAGGGTGGAAGTGACTTCACCATGTCTAGACCAGCATTTTGGTAATGTTTGTATGACCCTGCAAGAGCAAGCACAAAAGACTGATCCTGTTTCGCTTTCACTGCCGGACAGGACTGAATATAAAATTCTATTACAGTAGTAGTATTTAAAATTTATAGAAAAGGCTGGACTTTGGAAGACAATTTCATGTGTCAAATGCATACATATAATTCTTGTGAAGAAATTACTTTAACTTGAAAAATACCAACTTACCATATAAGAATTAGATTGTTAAGTGGTCTGAGATGTCTAAGGGACCTGTTTGATTGTGCCTTCTTTTCTGGAATGCATCCCTGGACCTGACCAGACACCAGGGCCTCCCACCCCCTGCAGTCCAACAGAACCAATCTGCCAAGATGTTGATTACGAGTGCATTATCCATCTACATTACACAACAGTGATTTGTTCTGCGATTCTAGTAGTTTTCATGAAGAACTGGGAATTAGGGAAAAGCTCAGACATTCTTTCCATGTATATAATAAAAGGCAAGAGAAGGGTTTTTATCCAGAATAGGCACTTTCATTTTTGTAGTTGTGACCTCAGAATTTTCACTAAACAATTCTTAATATTTTCAGTCAGGTCCATAAAGGGGTCTGACACCCATCTGACTCCACACCCCACTTTTAAAGTGGCAGCCATTTGGAAAAAAATGCATTTTTTGTCCTATTTCTGTGTATAGATTAGTGTATGAAATCTTAGGGATACAGAGCCAGAAATCTGCTGAATCAATTAAGGGTAGACCCAAGTCCCTAGCCCTTATAGGACCAGAAATATGATTTTTTTTTCAGTCAGAACCATAAAGGGGTCTGACCCACCTACATTCTCAATAATTAATCTTTCTTCAACAAAAAACATTATTTTACTTCATTTTTCTGTTTTTCCACCTATATTTTACAGTATCTTTTTAATATAGAAAATAACATCGCACTTGAATGCACAAATGCTGAAATAACACATTTTTGTCCCATTTCTGAGGATTATATTAAAAAAAAAAAGTTGATAAACTACATCCATCCATCCATTTTCCAACCCGCTGAATCCGAACACAGGGTCACGGGGGTCTGCTAGAGCCAATCCCAGCCAACACAGGGCACAAGGCAGGAACCAATCACTGTCAATGGTACAAACTGCACTGCCTTCCTTCCCCACAAGTGATCAGTAAAATCCCATTTGCTAGTTTGCTCAAACTGAGGCTGTTCAAACTAAAGTCTAACGAGTAGTGCAGTGCTTCAGTTGGCAGGCATGCACAGTGTGTTTGCTGATGCTGAGGCTCACAACAGGCCGACAAGCCAAATGTGTGGCAATCAAGAAATCGGATGTAATAAGGTTAAAAGACAGCTTTCCATTCATTCATCTGGTATACAAGTTATTTTAGAAACTGTGTTTCTGTGAATAACTGAGTTATTAGAGTGCATGTAAACACGCAAACTGTTGGTATGATGGTGGCGTTATCTGCAAATGTAGTGGTAAAGGTGAAGTTATGTCATGTGTCACAGTCAGAGGTGAACAAGTACACTGTGGAGTGCCTGTGCTGGGGGGTCACCATGGAGAATGTGATCTTGCTAGAAGTAGTCCTCACATGCTGCGATCTGTTTGTTAGAAGTCTAAAATTCAACTGCAGGGAGTGGCACCAAGTCTTGAATTGAGGAATCTGATGGACAGCTTTGCTGGGACAGCAGTGTTCAATGTATTTTATAAACATGCATTTAATGAGAACAACAGTTTTCATTATCCCGAATTGGAGAAGATGCTACCAGTTTGTTCTAATACTTGCAAGACAGCAACTATCCACTACACTCCAAATATTGTACTGGTCTTAAAGTGTCAGACAAAGGCTAGAGATCAGTGTTTAATGATCCTTTTAAAGACATATCAGTTACTCAGTGTGGCATTGACAGTTCTTGCCCGACTTTCCTGCCGTTGTGTCCATTGCTTTCTGTGTGGTTGTGTGATGGCTATCACCTGCACTCTCAGTTTTTGGGAGATGGTGTGCCTGCTATTTTTCTCATGAATGTGTGAAGGCTCATGGCCACTACGACTCAAATTCTTCTAATAAGCAGTACTTTCCCACATTAATAAAATGGAAGACTTACTGAATAAATGAATCATAGATATGGCTTTCAAGTTAACAAATCTGCTACTTTTTGTGCTGGTCCCTCTTATGACTCCCCTATTCAAGATTAAACATTTGACACTCCATAAATTCTGTATGTTAACTGTAAAATACACACAAAATTCATGAACATTCACTTAACTGTTCTAAACTAATGAGAGGTTTTTGCCCTGCCATTTTGGCTCTAATATAAATTCTTGAACACCTATGAAACCTAGATTTTAAATTACACAAACAACAATGTAAATACAATATTGCGTGAAAGTAGGAATAGCAGTTTCTGACTGATGTGCAATTTGGATGTTGGTTCCTGTCACCATCACACCACTCCCAGCTCCTGTTGCTTTCAGTGAATCACTGACAGGGAGTGTACCCTTCCCTATAAGTAGGGCCAAACCTTAACAATATGCCAAATTCATTAGCATAGGCTGAACCATTTTGGTGTGATGATGAGGATGATACATTGAGGCTATGTACACTTAAAACCTCTTTTCTTTATGGAATTTTATATATATAGATTTTAAGTTATATTAACATTATTATGCTGTCAACAGTTGTTTTTTTCCCCACCCCCATTACAACCCTCCTACCCATTGAAATTTTTGAAACACTATATAATATAGTTTAAGTTGGACCATCAACAGCCAAATGCAAAATGTTATGAAAACCTGTTCAGCCATTTTTGTATTATTTTTGGCAAACAGACAAGATGCAATCTCAGGGTTGAAATGACATCCATAGTGTGCAGAACAGGTAAGTAATAGCCGACAAAGCTAAAGAATTCAAAAGTGAGAGTATTTCAGTTTTATTTATAGAGATGTCCAGTGGGCCGAGCTATAAAACCTTATTTGCATCATACAGTTTTACTCTTTGATGGACTGGTACCCCATTCAGGCAGAGCATGTATCATTGTAAGTGGAAGTGGAGTTATTTTCTTCAGACCTTGCCCGCCTCCTTTCAAAGCTGTTGTTAACAAAACAGGTTAAGGATTCTCTTTTGAACCAGCTTTTTATTTTTGTAACATGTGTAATCTGTACAGTCTGTGTGTTCTTCTTACCTAGTCCATTGAGAAAAAAAACATAAAATGAATTGCGAATGCCAGGGTCCACTCCAACTGCCAACTTGCACTAATGTTAGACAAGCTGGGCGGGAGATTGGTCAGAGAAGCATGCACAATTATAAAGTTAATCTCCTGGGCACAATATAATAAGTGTTTCTAAACCACGTGGTCATAGGTCACAATCATATGAGAAAGAAAAAAAGCCTGTTTAGCTACTGCAACGTGGTAAAACCCCAATTGTCCTCCAAAGCACTAGTTGTGTGTGATATTGCCTCAATCAAACCATGCTTGTTTTATGAAGAGGGGACCCCACGTCCCACATCATAAAGGTTGAGTAACACTGCTCTGGACCATAGAAGCAGTTTTGAGATCTCAGTCCCAACTATTTGCCTCAATCTGAATGAGCAGCACACCTGGCAAGTGCTTCTGTTGTAAAGATATCGACTGTCAGTGATCTGCAAGTTGCTGTGAATAAAAGCCTCGATTAGATAAATGAAAACATATAATCAACATTGATCCCAGCTGTTAATTCAAAACCAAGATATATAACAAGGATTCAGGTGCATAAATGAAGCTGAAAAACAGTGTAGTTATTTTAGTAACAAACATTTACTTAGATTAGTTAAAATATGTACATTTAGTGCATCAGTAACATGATTAAAATTGTGTACTGTGGCCCTGCAATCAATACATCCATTTCCCCAAACACACTTATGCTAATTGATAGTTGTTGGCACCATTAAGCATAAGGCAAAACACAATCCAGAGAACATCAGCCCATCTCAAGGCACATTAATGCACACACCCAAAATCACTCATGTGCAAAATTAAAGTTACATTCTAACTATTTTTTGTTGTTCTTGAAGTATACTCTTACTTCCTATATTTTGTTCTACTAAGCTGTTTTCTTTATAACAATTTGTTTCCTTATTAAATGAATTAAACAAAGCAAAGTACTAGTTAACCCAATGTGTATGTCTTTGGTATGTGGAAGAAAAAAAAAAAAAAAGTACTAAAAGAACACTTCCTATAGACAGCAACAAGGCCGAGATATGAACTTGTGAGTGAGCAGCGTTAGCACAGGCCTTCACCCTTCAGGTTAATTTTAATTTGGAAACAGTAAATCAGTACATTAGGCATCAGTATGGCACTAAGAAATTTTGATTGATAGAGGAAATATATTATCTGGCACATGTTAAAAAAAAGAGCAGATTTATCACTAACAAAAGTCATTTTTGTCATAGATTTCTGTGACGCCACAATATCCAGATTTAATTTCTATAATGTTCACAATTCACCATTCTGTGGTCTATTAAAAATGACAAAATCTCCACCACTGTCTTACCAAGTAGTGCATGCAGTTTTTGAAATAAACTAGAATTATGCCAAAGGGCATTAAAAGACAAGATAGAGAAGAAGCACATAAAATGCAAAAGCACTGAAAAATGGGAATGGGCATGCTGTAGCTAGGCAGTGCACCTCTGTTGAATCCCCTGCATACATACATAGAGCTCTTTCTACAGAATCTCTCAGCTGTGTAAAAAAAAAAAAAAAAAAGTTTAGGAAGTTGAATATAATTACAATAACACAACCGTGCACTGCAGTTCATAAAAATGACATCGTAAGATAGTTAAACATATAGTTTAACTACGGCACATCTTAAAAAATGGTCCTGTGTGCCCATAGCCCTTTAAATCCATCTGATTAATATGGATGTTTAACATGCTTTGTCAGGCATGCTTGCTTGATATGGAACCTTCTGAAACATACAATGCTGTGTCCCCTTGTACTGTTTGAAAAAGTTTAAAAGATTTAAAAAGGCTCATTTTTAGATCATCCACAAGAACATCCACAATAACTTTGCTGATTATACTGTCCTGAAACTGAAACTGACAAAAGTTGCTTCAAGTACAGCTATTGAGAATAAACACTAAAAATAATAATCAACTCATCTCTTTAAAATTTAAAACTGCCTCCTCATCAGTCCTGTCCTGTGTGAATAAGGATCAGAAGAAAAGGATTCACTTATTTACAATGTAAGGTGTAGCAATAATCACTGGAAAGCAAATCAACAGAGAAGACACTAACTTACACAATTTTGTTTCTTTTTAGTGTTAAGACTCTCACTGAACCTCAATTATGGACCTCTTCTGACATTATCTTAATATAAAAAGTATGACGAGAAATTTCTTATTTCACGTAAAATTCAAGAATTGCGTTTCAACACAATGAGGGATTTTAAATGAGAAAATTTTCCAAAAGTATTTTAAAAAGTGGCCAGAGAAAGCATTTAAGTAGACATTAACATCACGGCCTTCTGTCTTAGTCTATTAGACACTTAACCAGACAGCTGGAACTCCAAGTGCTAGATCAAACAAAATCCAATATTGTTGTGTAAAGCAACTCCATCAGTCCCTCCATATTTGATAACCTGTATTTCTACCGAGGTTACCAAAGTTGTCCCAAAGTCTGTAAGGAGATGGCACAAACCATATAGTGTTCTTGAACTGCAAAAAGAGCAAGTACATTGTGGCAGATGCAGGACAATTAGACAATAAAATCCAGATAGCTCAGTAGAGTGGGTATCTTCCACCAGGCTGCATCAGAGAGGAGGCAAGTTCCTCTTTCTAGAATCTCTTCGGGGGAATGGTTGGAAGCTGATCACTTCCAAATATGTGAGCTCTGTAACAAAAGAAGACAGACTATTTACATTTTCATTTGGGACGTCTCAGCACTGCATCTCCAGTTTAAGTTTAGCGTGGTCACTTGTATCCAAGGAAATTCATTTTTAAATTACTGGTATTTTGTCAAAGTTTCTAAAGGTCATGTTGACTGAGCTAAAGTATATGCTCTATTATAAAAAGAGAGTTCAATCGAGTATTTTAAATATCTCCTAATCTTGCTCTACCTGCAGGAATACTGCTAAATGCAAATCAAGATAAGTTATGCTCAAATGGTAAATTGGACTAGTAGGACCACATTTGTACTTGAGTGTGTATTCCTGTATGACAAATTACATAGAACATAGTAGCATTAATAGCTGTGCAGTGGTAAGCAAATTAAGTGTAAATCTGGAATAAAAGGTCAGATATATAGTAGCTTACAAATTAAATGGCTATAATCTTAAGATAGTGTGCCAATGCATTGACAAAACCGACCCATCCAAATTTTTCCAACCAAATAGTAAAACGCAGAACAAGTCCAGTCCACGTGTAGTCAACTGAATCTACAGTAGAATACATTCTCAAGTCCTACTGTACGTGTATATCTAAAATGAGATATTGGGATAACTAATCTATTAGGTATGTACAAAATTGGACTGAGTATTCCATTTGCTGTTAAAAATGTATTTTGTACTACCTTTCTCCAACGTGCTTTATAATACGCAAAACTGGACTAACAGTTACAAAGATTTCACTTTTTTATTGCAATTACAACTAGTGTATTCTCTGAAAAATCCAATGAATTCTGTTTAACAGCAACAAATTAATTCAGTTTCATATAAAAAATTTTAATATCTTACTTAAAATATTGCATAACATTAAATATAAAGATAAAACAATTACACGTTGCCATGTTCCAGAACATGATGCATTTCCACCCAGTACAATGTGCTATCTCAATGTGAACTGAGAAGATACCTGAACAAGATTACCGTATGTTTGTTATGCTTGTACACATAATAATATCTGCAGTCATTACAAAATCCTCAAGTTCAGTCGTTAGCCTTAATTCATCTTCATATAACAGACTGAGAAAATGATTTGGAACTTACTTCGCCATTCATTTGCAGATAAGTTTGCATTGTCACGGCTATCATCATATGGTTCAGCCTCAATTTCCTCTTCTGGGTCTCTATAGGGTTCAAAGTAGGGGTGTTCCAAAGCCTTAGAAGCAGTCAACCTCTTATCTGCATCCAAAACAAGCATCTTTTCAAGGAGGTCTACGGCTAAAAATTAAAGAAAATACACCGTTCCTTGGCATTGGATTTTTTCAAAAATATTCCATTACATGGCCTAAACAGTGTATTATATATCAAACTGATAGGAGAGAGAGAAAAAAGAAAAAACAAATAAAACACACCATTCTTATGCTCATTCATTTCCTCAAAATATATGGGGGGCCTTTCAGAAATATAAACCTGAAATACTCATTAAAATGGTTAATTACACTACAGTTAATACTAATGTGTATTTAGTATTACTCTATGAAGTCCCAGGATGGAAATCAAGATTCTGTCATTTGCACCATTGTGTCTTACTATTTTAAAAATAAAACGTTAGCTTGGCTGTATATATGCATGATTTGAAGTATGGATAAAAAAATGTCTCATTCCAGAATGTGATAATAGCATTAGTTATTTCACTTTTTGGGTTAATGTTTGTTTTTTTTTTTAACCATTCATACATTAGCATTTCATAACCTTTATATTTGATAGATTTAACTTTTTATTTTGTTCATTTATTTGCACAAAGTGACCATTTGTGACATGTTTGTGACACTAACAGAACTGCTGCTACAAATATGTCGATGAACCCATGATGCACTCTCTCTCGGTGGATAAACTCTACAAAACATTCTAGTTTAACGCTCAAGTAGGCCAAGTGATAGATGCTGTTCCAGGTATGAAACTCTTTTTGTTTGACTTCAATGCTTGGTTCACCCTCATAGTTTGTTTGTCTGACGTGTCAATCTTTCTGGTTGCAGCCTTGCACATTCCCTCACCGTGTCTCTGATCTCCAAGTTAATTTCTCTCTCATAATAATCCACGGAGACTCTGTCTTACAATACAGATGCATTTTGCTAAAAATTGAAAAAAAATCTGTATACTGACAAAACAAGTGGCCTAGAAAAGAAGTGTCAAAATAATTACAGATACAGTATCTTTTCAAATATATGTCTGAAATGGTAAAAACAAACACTTGATACAAAAATTTCAGCTTAACAGTCACTTTTCAGACAATGGAATGCTATTTACAATTTCTGCTTTATATCCTATTCAGACAGGAATGGCTCCCATCTCCCACTACTCTGCATTTCAACAACAGGTGTGGTAGTAGGGTGTTGTACCGTGTAAGCCATTATGTATGCAATGAGAAGTCAAGCAAAATGACACAAGGGGGTAGAAAGAATAACAGAATAATGACAGTTACTTGCAACATATTTCAGCTCAAAGCCCTTAGATTTCAGTTCATTATCTTTTTTCATATTTAGTTTTCACTTTTAAGTGATTTTTACAATATTTTAGCAATTGGAGTGCTGACCAGTTAAGTGACTCCTTTACAATTACACAGCAAGATATTGCCAGGATTGAACTCGAAACTTTGTAGTAGTGTCTACACCAGCAACCAACAAATCCTCCTCATAATACAGACTTATGGTCCTTATAACTATATTATAATTGAATTGCAACTATAAAACACATAATACCATCTTTGCACCTTAACACATTAGATATCATCCTGTAAACATATGAAAGCATCATGAGCCTCATTTCAGTTTATGCCAGGTTTCTAATTAACAAGCTTACTTGTTTCAATGTGGAATAGACAGGATTCAAAAAATGAAATTGATTTGATCACTAAAGATGGATAATAGCACAATTACAGCAGAAATGGCAAATAAGATGGAGTGCCACTTGCAATAAATTAATCTCAACTCTGAATATAGCGTTATTTTAGTCAGTGTAGAGGTTTCCCAAATGCTATGCCTCTTGCCAACACGTATTAATGTGGAAACAGTGGACGCATTCAGAGTACTGGAATAGTAATAGTAAGCTCTATTAGTTATATTATTACCTGGAAATAATGTCCTGGATGCGGACAAATGATAAATACATACTGTACCATTTGAAGTTATATAGTTTTTTGTACTAAATAGGTAAAGGCATGTGTTTATGTCTGGATCATTTGTGATGGAATATTATAAACTCCTTCAAAGCATTTCTGTTGTGCTCTTCAGGTTCACTGTTATTTACACAAAATCTCTACCCATAATGTCATTGTGAACACAGAAAACAAAGATATTCTTCCCTTATTAAAGGCCACACCAAAAACCTGCAACAAAATACTTTCCAATTTAACTTGGCTGGGGTAAGCATACATTTCAAATTTAAAAGATGTGTAAATTAGGAGCTTTGTATTTACTACATTTCATGGTTATTATTTCACAAGTGAACCCATGCACCCCATTAGCCCCCATTTTACAGCTACTGGCAATAAAAAGAACTATATGTAATTTTAAAAAATAAGCTCTAAACAACAAAGTTTCCGGGGAAAATTATAGTCTTTCATTACTGTGTGTTTGGGGGAAACTAACTTCAAAAAGCTAATCTGTCCTGTCATAAAACACGCACTGTATGTTATTATTAAATCTGATGCCAAATCCACATTACTAAGTTTTCACTTAAAAACTGTGTTTTTTTAACAAAAACTATCTTTTGTACTCATTCTTTGTAGTGTGGACAAAAGGCAAAAACAGAGACTAAAGTCTAAGCTTTTAAAGAAAAACCATAGTAGTGTGGATGTAGCCTTAGAAGAAGTCAAGATAACTGTGTTCAGTAAACCGCTGGTTACTGCTAGATACCTGCAATGGCCAGTAGCTATGTTAAACATCAGTTACCCATGGGTTTCTTCATTAAATTATAAATGCTGCATAAATCCAACATTGTAAAAACTGTGTACTAACAACTGTTCCAGCAAATGGTATACAGTGGTGTGAAAAACTATTTGCCCCCTTCCTGATTTCTTATTCTTTTGCATGTTTGTCACACAAAATGTTTCTGATCATCAAACACATTTAACCATTAGTCAAATATAAACACAAGTAAACACAACATGCAGTTTTTAAATGATGGTTTTTATTATTTAGGGAGAAAAAAAAATCCAAACCTACATGACCCTGTGTGAAAAAGTAATTGCCCCCTTGTTAAAAATAACCTAAATGTGGTGTATCACACCTGAGTTCAATTTCCGTAGCCACCCCCAGGCCTGATTACTGCCACACCTGTTTCAATCAAGAAATCACTTAAATAGGAGCTGCCTGACACAGAGAAGTAGACCAAAAGCACCTCAAAAGCTAGACATCATGCCAAGATCCAAAGAAATTCAGGAACAAATGAGAACAGAAGTAATTGAGATCTATCAGTCTGGTAAAGGTTATAAAGCCATTTCTAAAGCTTTGGGACTCCAGCGAACCACAGTAAGAGCCATTATCCACAAATGGCAAAAACATGGAACAGTGGTGAACCTTCCCAGGAGTGGCCGGCCGACCAAAATTACCCCAAGAGCGCAGAGACGACTCATCCGAGAGGTCACAAAAGACCCCAGGACAACGTCTAAAGAACTGCAGGCCTCACTTGCCTCAATTAAGGTCAGTGTTCACGACTCCACCATAAGAAAGACACTGGGCAAAAACGGCCTGCATGGCAGATTTCCAAGACGCAAACCACTGTTAAGCAAAAAGAACATTAGGGCTCATCTCAATTTTGCTAAGAAACATCTCAATGATTGCCAAGACTTTTGGGGAAATACCTTGTGGACTGATGAGAGAAAAGTTGAACTTTTTGGAAGGCAAATGTCCCGTTACATCTGGCGTAAAAGGAACACAGCATTTCAGAAAAAGAACATCATACCAACAGTAAAATATGGTGGTGGTAGTGTGATGGTCTGGGGTTGTTTTGCTGTTTCAGGACCTGGAAGGCTTGCTGTGATAGATGGAACCATGAATTCTACTGTCTACCAAAAAATCTTGAAGGAGAATGTCTGGCTATCTGTTCGTCAACTCAAGCTGAAGCGATCTTGGGTGCTGCAACAGGACAATGACCCAAAACACACCAGCAAATCCACCTCTGAATGGCTGAAGAAAAACAAAATGAAGACTTTGGTGTGGCCTAGTCAAAGTCCTGACCTGAATCCAATTGAGATGCTATGGCATGACCTTAAAAAGACGGTACATGCTAGAAAACCCTCAAATAAAGCTGAATTACAACAATTCTGCAAAGATGAGTGGGCCAAAATTCCTCCAGAGCGCTGTAAACGACTCATTGCAAGTTATCGCAAACGCTTGACTGCAGTTATTGCTGCTAAGGGTGGCACAACCAGTTATTAGGTTCAGGGGGCAATTACTTTTTCACACAGGGCCATGTAGGTTTGGATTTTTTTTTCTCCCTAAATAATAAAAACCATCATTTAAAAACTGCATTTTGTGTTTACAAAAGAATAAGAAATCAGGAAGGGGGCAAATAGTTTTTCACACCACTGTATCACAAGAAAAGGATTTTTTTTTTTTTTTAAATAGTAGATTTATTAACAACTCTTTAGTCTACTCCGGGCTAAGGAAATCCTTTTTCTTTCCATCCAAGAAAAAGCTAGTCAAAAGTAGGAAAGCTGAATAATTTTTCAAAATTGTCTTGTACTTACTTATTACATCCCTTCTTTCAGGTTGTGAGGTTGGTAATAAAGCTATCACCAACACGAACGGAGATAAAATCGTCGAACACAAAAATATAATGCACACTTTCAGAGACTACTATAAATCCCTATATACTACTGAGTTTAAAGAAGACAATACACAATCTAATGCATTTCTGGATACATTACAGATACCACAAATAGACACTTTTAGTGCAGAGGAACTTGATAAACCTCTGGCGTTATCAGAATTACTAGATGTTATAAAGTCACTCCAAGGTGGGAAAGCAGTAGACCCTGATAGCTACCTTGCAGAATTTTACAAGAAATTCTCCGCTCATCTAGCTCTCCTCCTATTAGCAACATTTACAAAAGCCACAGATAACCAATCTCTTCCTCTAACCTTTGCCAAGCACTAATCACCGTTTTTTCCAAAACAAAATAAGGACTTATTACAATGTGCATCATACAGACCAATTTCACTTCTGAATAACAACGTTAAAATACTCTCTAAAATCATAGCTAGAAGGATGGAGAAAGTGCTCCCCTTGGTAATATCACAAGACCAAACTGGATTTATTAGGGGCCGACACTTATCTTCAAATCTTCAACGCCTGTTTAATGTAATATACTCACCAACTAAATCAAACACCCCAGAAATAATATTATCATTGGATGCAGAAAAAGCATTCGACATGATTGAATGGAAATACCTTTTACTACATTGGATAAGTTTGGGTTTGGCCCGAACATTTGTGCATGGATTAAATTACTGTATACTAACCCAGAAGCTTCAGTTTGCATCAAAACATTTGCTCAGACTACTTTAAACTAGAACGTGGTACTAGACAAGGATGCCCCTTGTCACGCTGCTTTGCGATTGCCATTGAACCACTGGCAATACATTGTCGAAATACTGATCAGATAAAGGGGATTAGCAGAGAAGGACTGGAACAGAAAATCTCATTATATGCAGATGATATGGTACTGTATATATCGGACCCAGAAAATTCTGTGCCTGCAGTCTTAGCAGCACTCACAGAATTTCAAAAGATCTCTGGTCTCAGAATTAATCTGAATAAAAGTGTACTCTTTCCAGTGAATTCTCAAGCATATAATATTAGATTAGACACCCTACCTTTTATCATTGCAGAACAGTTTAAATACCTAGGGTAAACATCACAAGTAAACATAAAGCTCTATATCAACAAAATTTTGCCGTTTACATGGAAAAAATTAAACAAGACTTGCATAGATGGTCAACCCTTCATCTCACACTAGCTGGAAGAATTAACACTGTTAAGATGAATATTCTTCCTAAGCTCCTTTTTTATTTCAAAACATTCCAATATACATTAATAAATCATTCTTTAGGCAATTAGATTCAACAATAACCTCATTTATTTGGAATTCAAAACATCCACGCATCAAAAGAGCGACCCTACAAAGACAAAAGGCAGAAGGCGGCATGGCTCTACCTAACTTCCAGTTTTATTACTGGGCAGCAAATATACAGGTGATAAGAACCTGGACACAAATAGAAGAACATACACAGGCTTGGACCGCAATAGAAGTAAAATCCTGCAGTACTTCTTTGTATTCCTTGCTCTGTGCTCCAATAAACACACGCAATATACAAATAACCCAATTGTGCTCCACTCACTTAGAATCTGGAACCAATGTAGAAAGCATTTTAAGACGGAGAAGTTTCTATCTGTGGCACCTCTGCAAGAGAACCACCTCTTTCAACCTTCACAAACATATGCAGTTTTTAATATCTGGAAAAAATTTGGAATTAACTTGCTTAGAGATCTTTATATATACAACGTCTTAGCATCCTAAGAACAATTACATTCCAAATTTAACATTCCAGCTACACATTTCTTTCACTATCTTCAAATCAGGAACTTTGTTAAACAGAACCTTCCAGATTTTCCTCATCTTGCACCCTCATCCATGCTGGAAAAATATTGTTCAATCTCAAGGATTTAGACTCCATCTCTACGGTATATAAAATCATTTTACAATCCCTCCCTTTCAAAGATCCAAGAGGACACTGGGAAAAAGATCTCTCAATTAATATATCAGAAAAGGAGTGCAAAGCATAGAATTATACAACTTAAAATTATATATCGAGCACATCTGTCTCGACTAAAACTCTCCAAAATGTTTCCAGGGCATGATCCAACCTGCGAACGTTGCAACCAAGTCCCAGCCTCACTGGGTCACATGTTCTGGGCATGCACCAAATTAACATTATTCTGGACAACAATTTTTAATTACCTTTCAGACAGCCTTGGACTTACAATCCCTCCTAACCCATTAACAGCTGTGTTTGGGGTTCTTCCAGAGGGGCTTAAAGTGGAGAAAGACAAACAAATTGTGATTGCATTCACTATACTTTTGGCACGCAGACAAACTGGAAGACCCCAAACTCTCCTCTTTTAAGTCAGTGGGAAACCGATGTGTAATACTATTTGAAACTGGAAAAAATCAAATACTCAGTTAGAGGATCCGTACAGACTTTTTTCAAAACATGGCAGGATCTAATCAGTAATATTTTAAAATAAGCTCATAAAGCACAGAGAATTTATTAATTTAGGTATGTTTACAAGCCTTAAATTTCACGCCGTTTGGCTTGCTCTCTCTCTCTCTCAGGGGTGGGGATTGATCTGTTCTTAACTCAATTTTTCTTTTTGTAAAAACTTGATTGCTTTGTATGGATTGCAATAAAATTAATAAAAAGGAAAAAACAGAGTAGGAAAGCTGAATAATTTTTCAAATTGTCTTGTACTTACTTATTACATCCCTTTTTTCAGGTTGTGAGGTTGGTAATAAATTTATGGGGCAATCACAAGGGTCTCTGTGGTATAAATGGGAACCACATAATCCTAGATTCACAATGTTTTCTGTCCAGTTACACTTCAGTTTTTTTTATCCTCAGAAGTATATTTATTTAAAAAAAGTCATTATGCTGTTTTCCAACTGTTTAATTTATTCACCAAGAATCACAAACTGTGCAGTGATTGTTTTCTTTAAATCTGTCTATCCTCAAGCACAGACTGCCTAAGATGTATGAAAACATGTTTTACTATAGCCACGTTGATGGAAGAAGCCCAGTGCACTACCCCTAAAACAGAGAAAGTTGCTTTAATAATTGCTGTGCTGGATAACCCATCTCTGATGTCATAGATTATACTTAGTCAGCTTTGAAGATTATTGTTTCAGCCGAAATTGTAGTCTTTGTTAAACAAGAATTTTCAGTACTATATTTTGCAATTGTTTTAATAGGGCTTACCAAGAAATAAGAATAATTCTGAGAGACAGAGCTGGAAAGCAAGAGCATCACAGCTGCTATGGTGTTAAAGTTATGGAAGTTAATAAATTGATTAAGTGTCTTTTAATGAAAAAATAACCAGGTAGATGAAAAACGTGTCTATGGCCAATTAGGAAGGGGATTCTTTATGTGACAATATTATGAAAACTGTTGGCAAGAGTCAGTACTTAACACATTAGATGCTTGGTAGCAGGTAGAGAGGAAATAATGCTTTTAATGGTGAATTCATGTAGTATTTTTAAAACCTGTCTGCTGATAAACAGAAAGACAATGCCTTTATCAGAACATAGTTAGTAATAAAACAAAGATAGAAAGAGTACCTATCAAAGAACACTAAATGACTACTGGTAACTGCAAAGGCACCACATGTGGTTGATTTTTCAACTTACTATTTAGACGCCAAAAACTATCAATTTATCCAAGATTTTCAGCCATCCCAAGTTTACCAATATGTCATTGCTCTTCCAAAAACTCAAGATGGTTAGCATCTGTTTTTCTAAATAATGAATGATGTATAGAAACAAGAGGGAAACAGGAATATTTTGGAATTGGAATTTTTATATCTACATCTCTGTGTTGTCTCTGGTAATCTGTAATACAATGCTGTTCATTTACATTTCAGAACAAAGATTAAATTATTTAACAGATTTTTACCACCACCTTTGGATCACTTCAAAGTGCGACCTCACCCATTTTTAACATACTTTCCAATTTTTGTAACTCTACCATACAACTAAGGAACCACTGCTGTAAATCATTCTAGTGTGTAGTGTGGGAAAGTGTTTAAGGAATATGCTATAAATAAAATGGGATGATTTCCTTGTGGAAAACGGTTTAACAGTACCAGACTTTATGAAATACAATTATTCCTTCTGAACCATTTACAAACAGAAAAATTGCTAAAGCCTTAATAATATCTAATAGAATACAAGGATCTGAAGGATAAAAAGAAGACAGAGATGTGAAAAACCAAAACAGTGTCTCAGTTTTTGTCACACAGAGGATTGTTAACTGGAGGAACTCACTACCAAGTTATGTCATACAAACAGAAACAGCAGGCATTATTAATAGGGGTTGTAATAAGATATTTCAATGTAATGAAAAAAAAAAAAAATGTAAAAAAAGAGAATCTCTTTTTTAAGTATTAACATTATCCGGAAGGGTGGAGTTGACTTAATTTCCCCACTGGTCCATATATTATGGACCAAAACTCTCATCTCAACTACATTTCTTGTGACCAAGCGTTGCCTACATAATGTTGCCTATTCTACTATTAAAGATAAAACAAGAAGATATATTATCTAAAAACCTGAGTCAATGTTATTTATCTTATAGCAAGATACTGGATTGTGATTAGCAAGTTGCTGGTTCAGTCACCAGCAACAAGGTCAGAGATCATGAGCAAGTCAGTTAAAAAGCCAATGCTACAAAAGTAGGTACACGATAACAAATGGAAACTATCTGCAAAGTAATTTGACATAGTGTTCACTATGGTAATATGTAAAGTTACTATTGTTGATAAAGTGGCTAGGGTGCTAGCCTGTAACCGTTGAGGCTGCAGTTTTAATCTACCTCCTGACACAGCATTTGACCTTGTGAAAAGCTTCTTCACCTGTAGCACTCTCCAGTTATGTGCCATGACAATCAACTCTGTTCTCTTTTTCCGATTTGCAAGTAAAAAGTCTAAGACAACAAAATAAATGTAAGCATTAATCGTACCAATCACTTCCACGTTATTAAATCAATTACTGTGATAGTTTAGAATAGTAGTACATGTATACTCACCTGAGAGAGGGTCTGTGAGACTATTGCCTATTTATTAAATACATATGTACAACTATTTTCATGTCTGTTTAAAGTGGTTTGTCAGGTTTCATCCAGTCTATTCTTGGTTTCAAAACCAATCTCTTACACTCTGTAATCTGTACTAACTTTTATGCTCTTATTAAAATTTTGACAGGGAATACATATGGACATTTAGAATTGTATTTCCCTCTAGCCTCACCTTGAAACCAAACATGTCAGTTCTATAGGATATTGCTATAGTATGTAACAGTGATGCAAATTTTGATCATATTTCAGAATCAACCTTCTTTGATTGATTAATAACCATTAATCATTATAAAGAGACTATATGTTTAAAATTGCTCAAGCATTTCCCCAGGTCACAAACCATCTCACTGAAAAACCATTGTCCAGGATGTCTAGGAATCAGTTGCATGCAGAGCTTTTTAAATTGTCAGACTAGTAGTGGAAAACACCCACTATGATGGCACTGATCTTCCATGTATGCTTAGGTTTCCTCTTGCAGTAGAGTGTTGTACCGTGTTAGCCATAGATTGATGCAAGAGAGAGAAAGTAGGGTGAAATGACCCCTTTTATTGGCCAACTAAATAGATTACAAATGCAAGCTTTCGAGGCAGCTAAGGCCCCTTCATCAGGCAAGGTGTAACAAAGAAACTGAAAAATACTCTAGCTTATATTAGGACAGCAAAGTGATTTTTTTCTTTCATCTTAACCTTTTTGTTCAAATGTTAGCAAAATGAATATACCTGAGATGAATTAACCCTGAAAGAAGAGAACAATGAACTAATAAAATGTAGAGATAAGATAACCATCACTAGAGAAAGTCCTATAAGGTTTTTTTGAAGTGCATTGTCTGTAAGATAGGCCACTGATGTAGTCAGCTGGTCAATCAGTCACATATCTGGTCATAAAACTCTCATCTCTGTTCAGACCATTTTGTAGAGTGTTGAATTTAAGCATAAGTTTGTATTCCCATTCTCTCCGCTCCTGTTGGGTCTTGAAATTACCCATAAGCACAGTGACCCTCAGCCCCTTTATACTGTGGCCATTAATGTTAAAGTGTGCTTCCACCGAAAGACTGTTCTGATTAATATGAAATCTATGCGAGTTCATTCGCTGGCGCAGTGTCTGACCAGTTTCCCCAACATACAGTCCAGTGTTGGGGCACCTTATGCACATGATTAGGTAGACCACATTAGTAGATTTGCATGTGAATGGACCCTTTATTTTATGCTCCTGCTGGTTTCCTCTTGTCACTTTTAAAATACTCGTTAAACCGGTCACTGGTGGCAACTTGTAGTTTATGAGAAAACATATTGCCAATGCCCTATTCACAGGGTTATGATAAATTAATGGACAAACGGTTCATTAGTTACCATGAGCAAATGCAACTTGTTTGCCTGCAAGCCCTTATATCAACATCTGTTATGTCTCCTTGAAACTGCAAGTAGCACCAGATTTATCTGTCATTCTTCATCTATGTTGTGGCACATTATAATAATAAAGTCTGTTAGTGTGAGTTTACTGAATATGGCTTTAAGTTTTCAGCCTTTGTGTTCTCTTGGCAAAGTACTTTTTAACACATATAGTGACAATGCCTCTAGATGAAATGTGGTGCTCTGATTAAAGGTAAACTGTTGAAAATTCTCACCATCAAGCACTTTGTTTTATAACATGCCTCTATCATTGTAAACACCCTCTGTAATATTGGTTATTTTATATGTGGCAACACATATGTGCCGTCTTTGCACTACAGTATGGCACTGCAGTTTGTAGCAAACATATTCACCCTTTCACTCTAAACACTTCTAAATCTTAGCTACTTTTAGTGCCCCATTCATGCAGGTATCTACTTGGTTTGTGGATGCAAAATAATATAATGTGTACCTTAAATAGTGCCATCAAGTGTAACTAAGTAAAAACATGTCATAAAGCAAATCTGCAATCAGGCACTTCAAGGTAAAATTTTCAAGGTAAGTTTTCCTATTCAAATTTAATCACATATTTTAACAAATGATAATGTTGAATGTAAACATTTAAACTAACTAGAACAACAGTTAATAATTAATATCCCTAGAATGAAACAAAGATGTATAACACCATATTAAAATCCATCTCATCAAACTGTATAGCCAGGACTACTTATATTGATAAAATCATACATAAACATGTTTAAGCTGTAATCTCTATCGTAAAAGCAGAGAAGTTTAAGTCAAGACTTACCAGGAGGACTGGCCCTGGGGAAAAGTTGAGTAAAGTCCTTTCTTGGAAATGATGGCAAAGATTTGATATAGTTTTTTGCCTGTTAAGAATACCCATGCCATAGGCAAAAAAGTAAAAACAATATAAAATTATGCCAGGATCAACAGATACCAACATATACACATAATTAAAACACCAAAAACAATGCCCATCTTTGACAATATATTTACTGCTGATTGAATGAGAACGGTGCAGGTTAAAGGGATGCAAAAATAGAATAGGTTGCAGACCACCGGTATCTTCTTTTTCTGGCAATTACCATCTTTTTCAATGCATTGGGCATTAAATTGGTTTACTGGGGTGTAACTAGGAATTCATGCACCCCAAACAACAGGGCAACTTTTTCTTGTGCTGAAAGAGGTAATGTTGCCAGATTATCATTTTTCAAGCACCTTTGCTTTAGGTTGGTATAGTATAAATGCATCCATCCCAAAGGTACTTTGCAAAAATGCCCTACAACATAAAAGTACAATTAGATGATTTTTCCTGGGGCTTTCACTGCATGATATACACAACACCTGTTGTGTTCTGCAAAGTATCTTCATTGATTAAAACTTGCAAGCACATTTTTGGTAATATAGAAATGAAACCTTCAGTACAGTTCAAAGTTACCTCAGGACTCTCCAACTTCTGAATGAAATCTGTATCCGGAACCCCTGTCACTCGCATGATTTGGCTCAGCTGATCCATGTCTTGCCAAAGTAGTCAAGGATGCAAGGATACACACAATAACAGACAAGAGTTGATGCACATTATGGTGCAAGCAAACAAAAAAAGTTATTATACTGTATATATATATATATATATATATATATATATATATATATATATATATATATATATATATATATATATATATATATATATATATCACACACAAGCTTAATTCATTCTGGTATGGACCATGGCTTAGTGTAAGAAGATAATTCCCAGGATTTTTACAAATAATACCCTTTGGTGTTTTGCAATGAAACACCATGTTCACATGGGGAAAATGTGCAGACACTAAAAGGAGGGACCGCACATGAAATTCAAAGCTCAGGATGCATCCATAGGCACCAGAGGCACTACCGTGCTACCCTACATAACAGCTAAATATTCAGGTTGTTAGTAAATTGTATTTCCATTGGTAAGATCTTATTTATATTGCTGAAGAGCTTCAGAAACATTTCAATGCTATTTTGCTTCCTTATTTGCATGAAAACACTACCCATAATGGTTGCATTAAGCAAAAAGTAAACAGGAAAATATCCTTAATCCCAAGTATATTAATTTCAAGAACATGTAATAAAATGTATTACTTCCAATTTCCTTTAGCAGTCATAAACATATCTGGCACCAAGACATTAGCTGCAAATCCTTTAAGCTGTGAGGTGGGGCCCCCATGAATCAGACTTGTTTTTCTAGCACATCCCACAGATGCTCAACTGGATTAAGATCTGGGGAATTTAGAGCCCAAGTCAACACCTAGAACTCTTTATCATGTCCCTCAAACCATTCCTCAACATTTCTGCAGTATGGCAGAGCACATTACCCTTTTGAAAGAGGCCAATGCCATCAGTAAATACTGTTGTGATGAAGGAGTGCACATAGTCTGCAACAATCTTCAGGTAGGCGGTAAGAGTCAAAGAATTAGATAATGTTAAAATTGGAGTCCCTCAGGCATCACTTCTGGGGTCACCGCTCTTTTTATGTAAAAACAATCAGGATAAGAATATAAATAACAAGTTGGTTCAGTTAGAAGATCATAATAAACTAAGCAGAATGATAAATAATGCAGAATCAGCTAAATCTTTAGTATGTAGACCTGGACAACATACAGGCTAGGGCAGATATGTGGTAAATGAAATTTACTATAAGTAAATGTAAAGTATTATAAGTAGGAAGTAAAAACATTAGATCTGAAAGCACAATGCACTGAGCAGACTGAAAAGCATTCTGAACTAAATTATTAGTGAAGGAGAAGACCAGGAAATGACAAAAAAAAACATTTAAGGGAAGACAACTGTAGTACTAGGTTGTTGTATCGTGTTAGCCATTATGAATGTAGAGAAAAGCCAAGCAAAATGACACCTTTTATTGGCTAACTAAAAAGATTACAATATGCAAGCTTTCGAGGCAACTCAGGCCCCTTCTTCAGGCAAGATGTAATCCAAAATCTTTGTTAAGGGGACATGTAGAAATTCCATTAACAGGGACATAATTGCCAATGACTAAAATCAAAGACAAAAAGTAATTTGTCGACTGTTAAAGCAAGAGTAAAAACTAATATTTAGAGGGCTCTGTACAAAAAACAAACAATAGCACACACAAGGAATTGTTTTGTCATAAGCTAGGATATTAAATCAACTGTGAAACCATCTTAAAACAGACACCATGTAATGATGTCAGGCATCATTATGTCACTGATCACATGGTAGCAACTACCATAGCAACGATTTGGATGAGGATGGAGTAAGTTTAGATAATGATGAGGCCGATACAGATTTAAGTCAGGACACATTAAATATTGGATGAATTTTGAAATGGATCGGAAAGGCCAAATGAAAAGCTAGACCCACTTTTTTGATGGCATAATAGGGTCCAGTTGTACAGAGAAATTTCAACAATTGAACTTACTGTCAAATATCCCACATTGTAAGCCTCACCTTCTGCCCTAATTTATAATCAGGAAGTACTATCATTTTTTATCAAATAATTTTTTGGTAGTAGTTCTTGCCTTCAAGTTTTCCCAAGGGAATTATTTTTGTCTAAAATTTCAAGGATATTTAGTCAGACAAACAACTGATGACAGAGAATGAAGGCAAAAAAAATGCAAAGTCTATATCCATAAACAGATTCAAAAGATTAAGAAAAAAAAATTGAATATCAGCAGCATACACGCACACAAACTACAACATGGCTAAAAATGTTGTTAACCCGAAATACTGCCAATGTGTTTATCAATCCTTAAGGAATTACTGAATATTTATAATGTACCGGGGTAGTATTAAATGCCATCTTCCATTCGTCACCTTTGTGAATATTAATTAAGCTACTTCCTGAACTTTGTAAATATTGTGGATCCAGTGATTTGAATAAGGAGAGGGAGGAAAAATGTAATTTTTATTTGTAAATTTGTTCAAATCTCAATCTTCAATACAAGGTCTTAATGATCACTTTTTTTTTCTACAAAAAGTGAATCCCAACGGTACTTTCAGATTAAAACCTTTTCCATGTCTTTTTTTACATATTCCTCCATTTAGTTAGTTTCTGCTTTGAAGAGAGTACAGTTTCTCTCTTAGGAAGGTGTCTTAGGTTACAAATTACTTGCACGATCATAAGGCCAATGAAGAGGAGATTACATTTTTTTCTTTACTAAATACCTCTTTAAACTCTGAAGGAAGTACTTTTTATTTGTAACAATGTAAGGTGGGAGAAATTACAGGCTATAAATGGGAATCAATACATTTAGAACCACAAGGACTTTAATTCTTTCAATGCCCAATCCAATTTTATACAATGATCAGGGAGTCATGGGCATCCCACAACTAATTTGAAATCTGGAGAGTCAAAAATATGTGAACCTACAAATTGGTTATCTTCATTTATGATCACAATCAATCTGTAGATTCACAAAGGGGGGCGGCACGGTGGCGCAGTGGTAGCGCTGCTGCCTCGCAGTTAGGAGACCCGGGTTCGCTTCCCGGGTCCTCCCTGCGTGGAGTTTGCATGTTCTCCCCGTGTCTGCGTGGGTTTCCTCCAGGCACTCCGGTTTCCTCCCACAATCCAAAGACATGCAGGTTAGGTGGATTGGCGATTCTAAATTGGCCCTAGTGTGTGCTTGGTGTGTGGGTGTGTTTGTGTGTGTCCTGTGGTGGGTTGGCACCCTGCCCAGGATTGGTTCCTGCCTTGTGCCCTGTGTTGGCTGGGATTGGCTCCAGCAGACCCCCGTGACCCTGTATTCGGATTCAGCGGGTTAGAAAATGGATGGCTGGATTCACAAAGGAGTAGAAAATTCCACATGACCTTCCACATGCAACCTAATTAGTTGTTCCAATAATATTTGTAGTTGGACAACTGGGAGAATTGCAGGGATTCCCATCAGCCTTTTACTTTGAATAGAGGCAAGGTGGAAATCAGAAACATAATGCCTCTCAAATAAAAAAAAAATAAAAAAAATTGTGTACATGTGGTGTTTGGTTTTTTTTTTTTTAGTGTTAGAGTTAGACCAAACACCACTAATCAATTTACTGATAATTCACAATTGTGTGTAGTTTTTAATTGAATAGTTTTTGATCGGTCATTAATTGTGAAATTACATATATACTGCTTTAAAAAAAAAACATATCAACAAATTCCATAATCTCAGTGGATATGTTTGAAGTGTCTTTGCAAAGCGACTGGACTCTAATCAAATCAAAACACTTTTAGTTTTAACAAACTGCATGTGAAAAGTCCACTATATTCCATTGCACTTTATCACTAAAAAAAGTTACATATATAGATAATCAACATAAAAATATAATACAGAAAATTTTGATTCTGCAATAAAAAAAAAAAAAAAACACACACATCAAGAAATAAAAAACTCTTCACCCTCTTGTATTAAATAAACTGTATAAATTCCGTTTCAACTCGCAACTTGTTCACACCATGTATTAAAACTTGTTAATAAGTAAAAAATACAGCAAGGTGGTGTAATGCAGAATAAAGCAGGAAATAAAAGGATACAATCATTTCCTTTAAATAGAGTCCTGCCATTAATCATCTCAGCCATGATGCAGCCAACAGACCAGATGTCAACTGAAAAAGAAAAACAGTACACGAGAGTGGCAAAAAAATCTCAGGTTTGAACTAATAATGAGCACAAATTCTAAAACATTAATGATTTTCTTCAAAACAAAAACATGATTTCTAAAGATAAAATCAGGAATTTGATGACCCAGAATACAGGATGATTTATAATTCCATCACCTCTCTAAATCTACCCAATTAAAAAATTTAGTGTTCCATGAGCAAGAACTTATGGCAGCAGTGACGGGTGCAAGGGAAGGATCAAACCTGAATGGTCTGCTTGCACACTGCCAAGTATAGAGCAAATTTATTTATTCCCAACACATTTTTTCTTTTTGTCAATTAGTTCAAAATAATACAGCCAAGATTAATACCACAAGTATTCTGACTTTTCTGAATTACTGTATGTACAATCTACTTTGAAACAAATCCTAAACAACTCGTAATTTAAAATATTATAGCTGTAAATATTTAAGCAAACTAACTTTATTTTTACTAAAAAAAAGGAGTATATTATTAGTATATTATTCTATTATACAAATTCCATACGCCCGAGTCCTCAGATTTGCTAGGCATAACTGTGTGACAAATTACTGTAATACACACATTACTTTTGTGAAATATTCATAATTTAGCTCTACATTTTCTTTCTAAGTAAACCTGAAAACTTTACTGTCCCTGCATTGTAGCTATAACGTGAAGTGTCTGTTAGTGCAGATGTTGATTTTAATAATACACTAGAAAAAAGATAAACATGTGAAATCCTGAAATGACGCAGACACAGAAAAATACTGTACCTGAAACTCACAGTTTGGAACAGCATTAAAATCCTTTTACACTACAACTCACATACACAGTATGCAATTACAAACTGCATTACAGGAGAGAAGGAGAATGTCATTATCATACCATTTGATAGAAACATATGTTCATGTTCATTTTGAATGCTGTAGAGTAATCTGATTTTAAATTCACACATTCGTGTGACAGCTATCCTAATTGCCCCTTAAAACCGCAGGCTAACCATCACGGGATGACATCTTCCAAAACAATTTATGCTACGCAAGACATGTTTTTAATCTCCTGCATTTGTGTATCGTATATAAAAAGTGATACATAGGGTGATACGAGATAATCAAGGACCAACTTTACATTTGAAATGCAGCACATTAGCAGCTGAAGCAAATTAAAACTTTACAGAACCAATACTGTATTTTAAATTAATGATTTTACTGAGCTCTAGAGAAATGGCTCTTGCATGAAGGCAGTATTCATGCATACTCTGTCTGTATACGACTGTGTGTTCAATTCTGTCAAGCAATATGCAGCATTTTTATACTTTTTTGTGGCCTGAATTAGTAACATTTATAAGTTGTTAAGTTTAGTTTGCTGCTTTTCATTTTCCGCATGACAAATTTTCTAAGGTTTCCAAGCCGTTTGGACTGATTTTGCACTCATTGATCATTTGTGTTAATTTCAAAGTCAAAATCTTCCTCTCCACAACTCGATCCTGCTCTTTCCTCTCAAATTTTATACCTCAGTTATTGCAGGTCCCATTTCTTACCTCATTAATACATCTTCGAGCAGTGTTCCATCTTCTTTTAAACTGTTCCTATTACACCCTATTGTTAAGGAAACTAGTCTTGGTCTAACCTGTCTTGATTGCATCATGGTCCATCTAAGGTACTGGACGTGGTTGCCACTTCAGGCCTGTTTAGTTAAACAAGAGAATTTATGAACCGTTTGTTTTTCACATGTTAGACAGTGCTAAGACTGGTCTACTGAAAGTCCTTAATGATCTCCTTGTATCTACTGATGATGGGGAACTCCGCATTCTCCTACTCCTTGATCTTAGTGCAGCCTTTGACACTACAAATGAATCTCCCTTCCTCAAGTGGCATAGCAGGCATGGTTCTGTCTTGGTTTAAATTTTATCTAATCTTATCAGTCCCTTTCATTTTCTAATATATATGCTTCCTTTATGACAAATGGATTCTCCAACATGGCCTCAGCTTTCTTATTATGTTGATGACACTCAGATCTAATTTAATAGCAGGTCTACCACTGATATGCCATTTTATTCTTTGTAGGAATGCATTTCAGATCTAAAGACTTGGTTGAATTCTAATCTTCTTAAACTGAATGCCAATAGGAGTGGGGTGGTTTTTAGTTGGTCCCAAGTCAATTGTCTCCAAGATTTCATACTCCAATATTAACATTGATGGTGCATTGGTTTAACCTTTAAGTTATGCATAACTTAATTCATATTCACTCATCACTTATATGTGAGCCTCATAAGTTCACTTATGAAAACCATTTATTACTAATATTGCTCATCTTCACCGATTGTATTTTAGGAGAGACGAGGACACATTTCTGCATACTTGCCTTATGCCTCATCTTGACTATTCTAACTGCCGGTTTGCTGGGATTCCTGTTAAAACACTCCCTAGACTGCAATATATCCAGAACACAGCTGCTAGAGTTCTCACATACATCAAGTGCACACAACACATCAGCCTTGTTTTGTACTAACTGCACTGACTGCCTGTTACCTTATGTATCAAATAAAAACTTTAATTTCTGACAAGGTTTAACATATTCTAGCTCCATCATACTTTGTTCAACTGCTTCATCACTATAATCCTCCATATGCCCTTAGGTTCTCTGGTACTGGGCATAAATGTTCTCACAGAGTACAATTTCAACCCCCCAACCTTGCATCTGGAATTCCTCACCTTAACATTTGCATGACTTAATGTCGTTCATTCAAAATTAATCTGAAAGCCTTTATGTTTAAACAATATTTTTGTTCAGTCTTAAATTTTTAACACTTGTAAGGTTTAATTTTTTTCTCTGTTCTGTCCTGATGTCCATGACAGCCTCAGCAAGTACCCAACTGGGCCCAACCGTGGAAAGAAAACCATTACTTAGTCATTTTCATGCACATACCTCCACTAACTTACACACCAGAGAAATTCTGAGAGTCTGAAATCGCTGGATTACATGCATTTCCTTGCATGTTTCAGTAGGACTATTTATTCTTCTACTACAATTTTCCAGTTGAAGTTAAGGGTTTCATTTGTACATGATGCAATCATCCCATTCTTCTGTTAAGACCTTCTTGTAGCTAACAGAGTGTTTGGGACTGACGGACTTCAAACATTTAGTATATACAAGTGGAGACTTTATTATGGTAGGCCTATCTAATAAATAGCTTTCTCCCCATTTGCTATCAGCCTAAATTTATTAGAATGTCAACTCATAGACAAGCTGCAGCAGAAAGAGGTTTTCCCATGTTGCCCACAATTAAGCGGAATTCAGTCATTTTTGAGCAACCGTACCAGGACTTTCCAAGCCTTGGCATCGAGTACTATACTGCAGATGGGTACACTGCTTCCATAAATGGATGCACACAATGAGCATAGATTTTCAAATTATAGTGGAATTCATATGTTCAGTATGCATCAAAAATGCCGAGGGTGCCAACAAACATTACACCAGTTATTTGCAGGATGAACAAAATTTTAAAATGACTATGATAACTTAAGTGGCTATTTTTTACTTTATTTCCCAGAAGAAAACTTACTTGTTGGACCAAGTAGAACTGCTCATAATAGCAAACTAGTCCAGTAGTAGCATATATTCACATAACAGTGCTGCTCCAATGCAAAATATTTCTATCAATGCTTAATGACAGACAAAACACTGTTTCCATCTCAGCATGTCTTTTCATTACATCAACCACTCAAATCCCAATCTTATGGTGGAAAAATGGCAAAAAGTTTTGCTTGCTACTTTGAAGCCACATTTGTATAGTTGCATGCCAGTTTTTGAATGTTATTTTTAATCCTCATTTGTATAGTTTCATACCAGTTTTCTGCTCCACCATAAATATGCACCATTTGGATCAATTAAATACTTGAATAATCATTGACATACAGAAATGTGAATACTAGGTTACTTGTAATCATTAGTATGATGTGCAGATGTAATAAACAATGGAATATGGCATTTCCAAACTGAAAAAAATAACCTATTAATTTTGAGTGGAAATATGAATTTCCCCCCCTTCTGCAGATATACTCTGACACAGCTCCTCTCTTACTTCCTCAAGAAAATATAAAAAGTAAGCAACACTTACCTGTTTGAGTGTAGTGCATCCAGTTCAGAATCACTTCTGGAGCCCGATACCATCTTGTCACTACATAACCAGTCATCTGAGCATCTGCATGCCTTGCCAGGCCAAAATCAAGTATCTATGAAGGACAAATGTCAGACCTTAGTGTCATGTACTCTACCAAGTCTTCTTTTTGTTATAAAGGCCCATAATTGAATTACAGCTCTGCAGTTTCTCGATCACTTATTTGACATTTGGGCTCACACCTCAAAACATTTTATATCCATTAATGGTTTAAAAAAATACCAAGAGATTTTGGTAGTAAGCTTGAGCTACAGTGCCCATTCCCCGAAAAAAATCAACTCAACGTGAAAATCTTATAGCAATTTTTAAAACTAAGGGTTGATACATGTATGCTCCAAATTTTGTACAAGTTTCACTGTTTAAATTTTGGAATGTGTAAGTTATGAAAAAGTGCAGATGTGTTCTGTAGTCGACTAATGCCTCATCTAGAGTTTTCCCCCTACCAAATGCCCACTACTGCCAGAATTGGCACTGGCCTCTGGCAAACCTAAACAGAATTAACCCCTTTACAAAATGGATGTATGAAAGACTGGATGGAAGTAGTGATATGTGAAACTTACAATGTAGCTGTAAATAATGAAGCTGTTTAGTTCTTGTAATCTGCTTGTTTCCATGCCTGAATAACAGTAAAAATACTACTTGTAAATGTTCTAAATTCAATTTGATTCAATTCACTCTTGAAAGCAAACTTCTGCATACTGGTCCAGCAAGATAAACATGATTACAAACACATTATCATTAAAATCAATCACACTTACATGCAACAAAAACAGAAATAAATCTGCAATGTGAAACTCAACCACAGCATGCAGTAAATACATATAAATACACATGCATATATATTTTTGGAAAACTGTATATTTTTCCCCCAGTATAATTCTTATTGCATCTACATAATGAAACAGTTCAGAAAACCAAACTGAAGTTCCAGATTCTAACTATGATAGTACAGCCTTATTACAGGTACTCTGCAGTGTAATACAAACCAGGCAAATGTCCTACATAATTCAATACAGGGATGGGGTCATTTATTTTGTGCAACACATTTATACCAAGAGGGAAAGGGTTAAATGTTGGTTACACCAAGTATACCAACAGGTGTAGAAAAACTAAACGCACTAGGAAAGACATAGTAAAAAACAATCAAAAGGATTTACAATAAAATGCAGTATGAACAGCCTTAGCATTAGGTCTCATAAGGGTATGGTATGCTAAAATAACAAGCTGTTATGTATTTCACTGGGACTCTGAATTAAAGGACTAATGTAAAACTTACAAGTTTGATTTCACAGAGGAAGCTTTAATGCTGGGACAAATGAAAAAAGTAAGGACAGTATAGTATTTATATATTTTACATTCCATTACAGAAAAAGGCACAATATTGCTCACTTCAGTTATGGAGGTACATTTATAATAGGCCACTGAATGGGATTTCTGGTTTTTCCGTGGTGTCGAAAGGTATCAAGTATTATAAAATTTTCACTGGTATTGGTATCAAATAGAAAAATTCTGGCATCATGATATCTCCAATTTGTAAAACGAGAGTGTAATACAAGAGTTATCCATGACTAGAAAATTTGAATCAAGTACACAAATACATATAACTCAATAACATGTAAACAATTAAGGGTAGGGTGGTTGAATATTTCTGTATCAACATTATACCTGCATTGCTGTCAACGAGTATCAGATTAAAATGATCCATAGAAATATTCTGGCCCACTATATAAATAAAGGCTTTTATTGACAATTTAGGAAATCACCACTGCTGAAGTGTGATCATATTTTTATTATATTGTAAGGCTACTACACCCAAACAGCATGCATTACCTTAAGTTCACAGTCTTCATTAACACCAAGATTTCCTGGCTTCAGATCCTATAACAAAACAAGCTGAATGTTAAAGAGACACCTGGGGGTGAAATACACATTTCCTTAAAAGGTGTTATCTATGTAGTGTGCATACATACAAGTTCAGTCAGTAGAAGAGACTTAAGCCCACGGCCCTTATTTTAAGAAGAGCTGATCAGTGAATGAACTATAATAATAATCACCTAGGAAAGTGTCTTTAAATCTAGATTTCTAGTTTAAATTCAGAATTCAAGTGTCCGATACCAACAAAGTTTCTAATTATGCCACAATATTATGAAGGGGCTATATCTTTAAAGGATATTAACTTTAATACCTGGAAACCTCTGAAATACTTGGGTAGATTGTCAATTCTAAAGGAAACAACAGCCAAACGATATTCGCCGTTGTCAAAACTGTATCTGTTTGGAATAGGCAAGGGTAATTACTTCTGGGGGAACATTTTGTTTCTTATGCCCTCCAGCATGTTTGTTAAGCAACAATTTAATCTCTTTGCTTCTTAAAGTACATTCCTTGTCTATGACAGCATAAAAATAGAAAAGAAAGTTACCACTCCTTACCCTGTGGATAATTCCTGCCGAGTGGATGTACTGAAAAAAAGGGAAATAATTAAAATCAATAAAAAAAAACCAAAACTTTCTTTAAAAAGGAGTTTATTCTACAAAATTTTACAGTAGACAAAGGTGTCTCTCTGGCAATGGTGTACATGACTTTAGTGAATCTTTAACCAAAACTAGAGGCTTCTCCTCCTATTTTTATCCATAAACCTCTCTCTTTTAATAACCTTTAATAAAAACAGTACACTGCGTTATAATAAGTTATTCAATTTCTTCATGTGCGTTTAAGTTCATTTTAACAGTACATTGGCCCCATTCAAGCCTTCCTCCAACATATGATCCTTAAAGAAGCTTAATTTATCTTGGGTAATGTGGGCCTGGAGCCTAACACTGCAATGGACACAAGGCAGAAAATAGCCCTGGACAGAGCAGCAGTCCACTGCAGGTCCTCTTTCATTTCACAAAACTTGAAACTTCCAACTAACCCAATACACATGTATTTGCAAATGTGGGTGGGAAACCCACATAGACATAAGAAAAACCTGCAAACTCCATTTGGACAAATTTCCAGGCACATGATTCAAATACAGAACACTGGATTCATGAGGAAAAATACTAACCACTGTATCAATATATTGCCTCAAATACCCCAGCACAAAAAAGAAAAACATGAAACAATATTATCATCTGAAGTTATAAGTTAGTAAGCCATCTTAAAAGATTAGAGCTGCTGACTGTTATTAGCACTTAGCTTTAGGAGTAAATTAAGGATAATGTTAATAAAAGGCTGCCAAACACTGCAAATTCAGTGTTTTCACTGAGTGAATGATGTTTTCTATTTTTAAAATATTATAGTACATGCTGTTCTTGTTTTAAAATAGTATGTAGATAAGTATTTTCCGTTAATAACAATTAGGTAGCAAGCTAGTAGTTCAACAAAGCTTACACACTAAAAGTGCTTATATTGGTTACATGGCATTCATTGGCAGTAAATAAAACAGGTCTGTTAAAGGATGGGGAATGATAATAGACCCATATGTATTCAATAAATAAATATAATTCAGTAGGGTATAAGCTGAAAACAAAACATGTAGGCACTTAGAAGGTGTGGAATGAATGTTGATTTTAATTGCAAATTTTTTAAACCCATTAAAAGTGTATAGACCAGCCATTAACAATATGATTAATGAAATCCAGAAATTTGGTAAAATTTAAAGTGCCGGATAATCATGATTCCTAAAATGTAGTGTGAACTGACACAGTGAATATAAAATGTTCATAGCAGGTACTATGTAAAGAAACACTGATAGAATACTATGCTTTATGTTTATCTTAAACCCAAACATTTTATAGAACTCATCCACTGTAATTAAAATATGTTGAAGTGATGGATCAGAATTAATTTGTTGAACAGCATATTTTCAGCACAAAAGAAAGTAAAATGAATAACCACTTAATGTGGGCAGACAAAATACAAATTCTGTAGGCCTGTAAAGGATTTTGTACGTTAAATGGACGACAAATGTATGGACCCTTCTACACCCCCATTTCAAAACAGTTATACAATGAATGAGACGAAGCGGATGTTTTAATGAAACACAAAAACATCTGTACCAGTGGGAAGCAATTAGCTGATTGTGTCTCTCTATAATATTGGTAGAATGCCAGCGCACTACTCTCATGAAAATTAGCAAGAAATCTGAAAAATATTTAAAATGTACATACAGTATTAATAAGTCTAATAGCAATTATACATGATATACAATAGGGGCACAACATGCCTAGTAAATTGGTTTAATGCTCATATTCTTTGTCTCTCATTTCATAAAATAAAACCTCATTTTGCACATTTTGGGTTCTGGCCATTTTTTCCAGAATGCAGCGATTGGTACCTGTGCCTCTTCAGAACCACAATCATAACTTTTAATTTGCTGTAAATACAGAAAACTCAAATCAAAAACTTCTAGGATCATAAAAATCAGATTCCCAAAGATCTAGTTGGTCCATTATTCCAGCACATATCCAGAACGGCTCACCTTGAGTCCCTTCAAGATTTGGTACACCAGGTATTGAATCCGTTCTTCTGAGAGAAGTCCCATGATTTTCAACAGATCGGTATGCATGAAAGGCATAACAAGGTAACTTGCAAAGAAAAGAAATAATACAGTTCACCAAAGAAGTTGTTGCAGATACTTGCAGAAGCTGATCACATGTAAAAGTTATTAAAAAAAAAAAAAAAAACCACAATCTTACAAGTCATGAAAGTCATCTAGACGGCTGGCAGGTGTGAAGACATCTAAAAGTCCAATCACCTATGGAATGATAAAAATAATTTCTGCTTCTTAAAAGTTCAGGATCACAACACTTCAGTATATCAATACTCTGTGCTGCTTACATTAATTTGGCAAAAGTGTAATGCTTTCTTGTGAAGACGTATTAATTTCAATTCTAAGACATCTTATGGTACTGCGATGATTAATACTTTGCATGCCTAAACATTTCCTACAACTTACCTGGAATTTTTATAAAATTCAGAAAATAGTCTATAGACAAAAATATACCTGTCTCTCAAAACTCCTTACAAAGGCATTAATGTGCAAGATACTTCTTTGTATAGTGCATGTGATGTTGGGTCAAAGATAAGAAAATGTCACTTACATTTTCATGCTTCATGTGCTTTAAAAGACACAGCTCCCGGTAGGCTCTCTTGGCAAAAGTTTCTGACTGGAACGGACGATGTAGTTTCTTTATAGCCACCTTTTCATTAGTAATCGTATTAACTGCAGAGCTGGTGGTACAGAAAAAACTGATAAATGTGATTGTGGGATGAAAACAGATGTTAGGAAAACATTCAATTTCAGATCAACTAATCTGCTTCTCACACTGTCATCCATGTACTTATTTTAGAAATGTTTTCCACTATAAACTGAAACAAACCCTATCCTGGTAGCAATGGATGCAAGGCAAGTAGGATCCTAGATGTCCACCCCAAATCACTCACTCATACCTAAAATGCAGAGACACAAACAGAGAGAGAGAAATGAACCAAGATAACTGGTGGTACACCACTGTGGTGCCTTTCTATATAATTTTGTAAAACCAAATTACTCAACTTAGAAAGGACACAATGTTCTTAAAACCCTCCAAGTTCTTATGACATGACATTTGATAAAATGTGTTCATTTATATAAGAAGAAAAAAAAAAAACAAAAAGAAAATCAGCTGCACAGCTGTGCTCAACCAAATGACTTCCATGACTGAAACTGCTAATAATTCATTTTATACAGGGTTTTGCTATACTTTTCTGTAAACTAAAATAGTAAGGTTTTCAGATAGGATTGCCAGGCAAGCTAACAGAAACTAATTAGGCCCGATGTGTGTGTTTGTGTAAATGTGCCTAGCAATAGATTTTTCATCCGGTGTTGGTTCTTTCTTGGACTTCCAACGAGTGTCTGCTGTGCTGTTTGAGTTGATGTGGCAGCACATCCAGGTAATTACAGATTACAAATGCCGGATGCATGCAGCTACAACTACCACCACTTTACTCACAGATGAGCTGAATGTGTTTTTCGCCTGCGATAAGCTCTCTAACTTGGACAGGCTTGTGTGATCTCCAGCAGCGACGCAAAACTCCAGCTTGAGGATCTCCGAGAATGACGTAAGGAGGACTTTCTCCCGAGTCAGCAACTGCGAAGCATCCGGCCTAGATGGAGTTTCAGGTCACGTTTTAAAAATATGCCACATCCAGCTAACTGCTGTCTTTAGAGACATTTTTAACACATCTTTGAGAATTTCATCTGTTCCCACCTGCTTCAAGAACACAGCCATCATTCCTGTACTAAAGTGGACTGCCTTAATGATAACCACCCAGTAGCACTTACTCCTATAGCCATGAAGTGCTTTGAGAGGCTGGTGCTGGAACACATTAAGGATATCATCTCTGACAATTTGGATCCCCTCCAGGTTGCCTACCGTTGCAACAGGTCCACTGAGGATGCCATTACCATAGCACTTCACACTGCTCTATCTCACCTAGAGAACAAGAAATGGTATGGCAGGCTGCCGTTTCTGAACTGCTAATCTGCATTTAACACGGTCATCTTATCCCAGCTCACTGCTAAACTCCAGGATCCGGGGCTTAGCTCTACACTGTGTAACTGGGTCCTTGATTTCATTACTGGCAAACATCAGCATGTTTGTATTAGTGGAAAATCTTCATCCACCGTTATCATCAACAACACTGGCACCCCGCAGGGCAGCATGCGGAGTGCCCTGCTTTACTCTCTCTTTACCTGTGAGGCAAAATACAACTCTAATATTATCCTTAAGTATGCCGACAACATCAATGTGATCAGTCTGATCGGCAAGGACAATGAAATAGCTTTACAGAGAGGTTATCAGATTCCTGGCAGAATGGTGCCAGGACAATAACCTCAGCCTCAGTGTTAGGAAAACTAAGGGAACAATTGTAAATTTGGACAATGCCCTCTCACCTGCTTGCAGAAATCTACACCAGAGGGGCAGCTGTGGAGCAGGTTAGCAACTTTAGGTTCCATGGGGTGACCCTCACTGATGACCTTAAATGGTGAAGTCACACTGCAGTAGTAATTAACAAAGTCCAACAACACCTTTACATCCTCGGGAAACTGAGGATGGCCAGGATGTCACCCATAATCCTGTGCAGATTCTACAGGTATGCTGTGGAATCCATCCTTACAGGATGCATTACGTCATGGTACAGCAGTTGCTCAATTCAGGATCACAGAGCTCTGCAGCAAGTGGTGAAAAAAAGCACAGCAGATCACAGACACTAAGCACACTAAGATCCATGACATCTACACCACATGCTGTCTTAAGAAGGTAAATAGTAACAGATGGGACTAGAACCATCCTGCATTGTCACTTTTCACTCTCCTCCCATTTGGGAAGCATCTAAAGTCCATCTGAACACACACCTCCAGATTCAGGAAAAGTTTATTCCCCCCCAACTGCAATTAGACTCATGATCAATCAGTAATCTTGTCGCCTCCAATGCTACTAACTGCTGTTACCTTGTAGATGCACTTGTTGCCACTTTCTGAATTTATATTTAATTTTGTTTCTGGTGTTTATTTCCTTTCTGCTGAGGCACATGCAAGTAATCATTTCATTGTATATGGTACTGGCACTCAGGACAATAAAGAATTGAATTTAATTCTTTGTCATAACTGTTGCAAAGATAAGCTTTGACCCCATGCAATTCTTTACTGAATAAGACTGTACTAAGAAATGGAAGGATTTTGCCAGTTCTTTCTTGGGCATATCGTTCCTGCTGATAGCCAATAGAAGCAAAAAACACAACCACGAAGAGTGAAAATTACAAATACAGTATACTGTAGTATAAATATCGCAACAGGACTGGAGCACAAAATGCAAATGATTTATAAAAATATTGTTCAAATTTATTTCCCTAACCCATTTACTCTTGGCAGTATTGTATCAAATGCAGAGACCACACCTAGCTGGGATGCTAATCCTTCCTCAGTATTAGCAACTGCACTAAAATTATGAAAAATCTAAACTATCTATTGCAAGCTTAATAGGCGGGTGCACTATTGGTCAGAGTGCAGAGGACTGCACAACGTGTTTCAGAGGTATTGTAACATTAAACCTTACTGCCTGATCCAAGGATTCCTTTTTTCTATTTTTTCTTTTTTTCCAAAAAAGAGGTATTACAGTTTTTTGTTTCTTTTGGTCAGTATATTCTAAGTGGTTTTACATATAGGTTTTGTAACTGTTTATAAACATTTTCCCTTGAGGTATTTCCCAGAACTGATTTTCAATACACTATAGTTTGATCTTGAGAAGTAACCACCCTAGCTCTAGTCAAATGCAAAAGTATAACAATGCAATATTTGAACTGCTTTTTCAATCTGCTTGATTCTAGAATTTCAAACCTCAGACCAATTTAATTATTTTTATGTTGTTTAAGATTATGCTCGGTTTAATGTTTGCTAAATTTTAACTATATCAATACTGTTAAGCACTGAGGGTAATTAAATATATGAAAATTATACACTTGAGACATAGGCTGCAGTTCCCTGGTACTCCTTTGATTGGATTAAGGAGACATAATCTACTGTACATTATTCATGATGGGTATAATGGATGGGAATTTTATATTGTAAACTTTCTTTTTTATTGAAATACAAAAAAAAACACAAATCCCTTTTTTAAATATATATAGTACATTTTATGCTTAAATAGGAATAGCACAACTAAATTGTGAATTTGTCTCATTTTTAGCTTCAACAAAGACATCAAGTGTTTTAAAGTACTCAGTCTACTTTGATCTTTTACCATAAAAAAGGGTTTAAGACAGTCTCTAGTAAAAAATACATCTGAATACTTACTTGATGCTTAATAAGAATGATCAACAACTTTCAGTCTTTTAAAGAAATTGTTGAAACTTCAGACTGATTTTAAGACTTTGTCTGCAAAAAATATTTATTAATAACAAAGGATATACCTGTCAATATTACAGTCCCCATCGATATCAACCTATAAATCAAGGAACAGCACACCATTGTTACAAATTCTGTTGAGGTTGCTCATATTATTTAACAATTTCAGAATGTTTCTTAATGGAACTGTAGTAAGTCCTCCTTATTCTCCCTCTCTTCTCAGCATGATGCTTTGATACATCGAGAGGCATTGTCAGACCTTCATAATGTGGAATCATCAGTTTGCCTGTGTCATGATAAACTGCAGACTATTTAGTGGACAGTTTGAACAAGACAGAACATGGGACCAGAAATATCTACACTTTAAGAAACTACACAGCCTTTAAAAAAGTTCAGGGATACTATGTCTGTGTACATCAAGAGTTCCCAAAGTGGTCGATATCGATCCCCTGGGGTCGATTTGAACTTTCTAGTGGTCAATAGTTTCAATAAAAAAACCTGGGGGTCGACAACAGCAAAAATAGACCCCCTTACTACTGCTATTTGTTTGTTACTTCAAAATATCTAGGATTCCAATAGGTACCTAATTAAGAAGTAAAATAACTAAAAAAAAAACACTTTTTTGATAAAAACACATTACATACCAAACTTGCGAACGAAAAGGTAAAATGTGTCATTAAATGAGTCACATGTAAGAATGCATGAAAATACATGTAGCACATACAGGTCTGTGCATTGTCTTATCGAATGTATCAAAGCAAGTGCGGTCATGAAAAACATGTTGATTTTTTTCACTTCATTTTTATGTTTAATAAAGTGATTTCAATATTTGTACTTGTTTTGAATTTACATATTTCATAAATGTCAAAAATGAAAAAAAAAAACTTGTATTTTTTTGCTTTAATTTTCGTTAGTGCAGGTTTCAATATTAAATGTTGCACAAGATAATGCCGTATTCTGTAGTCCTTTTATCTTTTTCAATCATTAATTACAATGAAGTTTGATATCTAGTGAAATATTTAATATTGAGTACTGTACAAATTTATTAATTTGATTAAGTAAAGTAAATGACTAAGGGGTCGACGGTTTTAAAAGTTTTTGGTAAAGGGGTCTGCAGCCGAAAAAAGTTTGGGAACTCTTGGTGTACATACTAAAAGGTGTTTTATTTTCAGAATTGTTTTGTTTTTTTGTTAGGTTTTCTTTTTATAATTATTGTATTGTTTGTTGAGTGGAAGTTGGCAACCATAAAAGGTCTGAGAAAGGAATAACTCTTGGAAAAAAGGTTTCTATTATACTTCTAATAAAATAAATGTAAAATAAGACATATGCAAACTTTGACCTTACATACCCATCTTGAATTAAAAGTACTAAAGGATTAACTAAAAGTACTTGCTAGACATCTAGAAAATGTTCTGTCAATTCACAGGATGAGATTGGGTTATCAAAGGCATAGTTTATTCAATTTAAGCATTGTTGTATTTCATAGAGGTACAATAAGAAATTTTATAGTAATAAAGATGAAATGGACTACTTAATTGCTATACTGCATGAATTTCAGCGTTATCTTAAAAGCATACATTGGATTAAACTACTAAATTCTTGTCCTGAAAAGGAGTCCAACAAGAAAGAACAAGTATTACAAAAATAATTAAATAATAAAATTTCCCTAAGTGACTAAGGTAGAAAACACAAACTCTAAATAAAAAACTGTACAAGAGCTAGGGTTGATTGAATCAGTGTATCAAGTTCAGAGTGTTAGCTCCATGAATGGACCAGGTGTAATGTTGGCTAATGCACTGTGGAAAGGCAGTTCCGATTACAATACTGTGTCAAAGCCACTACTGTGAAATAAAAACTACAACAACAAAAATCATGGCACAAATAATAATTTTATATTTAACCTATAAAAAGAATAATTCAGTTCACTGGTAAGGGTCTGCTGGGAAAACCCCAATCTGTTTTGCAAGAATGACTCCAGCTGCAGCAGGTACGACACTTCTCTCTCTTCCCAGATACTGTAGACTGATTACCAAACTCGCTGTCCTTGGCCTTTCCTAAACCATCTGCCACGGGATTAAGGACTTTTTGACAAATCAGCCCCAGGATGTTAGTATTAGAAAGGTTTGGGCCTAATCTATCTCACTCTGCACTTGTGGCCACCAGGGCTGTGTACCAAGTCCTCTCCGTTATACTCTTTACACCCATGACTCTGTCTCAACCTAGTCTACCAAAGTCATCATCAAGTTTGAGGACAACTTGACTGTGGTTGGACTAATCTTCAGTGGAGAGGAGGCTGTCTACAGGAATGAAGTCCAGAGACTGGCAAGGCGGTGCTCGGAGAACAGTTTAGTTCTGAATTCAATAAAAACAAAAGGAACTCGTAATAAATTTCAGGAACAACAACACAGAGCCCACCTCACTATACATCAGTGGGGATTGTGTTTAAAAGGTTTTGGCTTTTAAGTTCCTGGTCATGCCTATTCTATACTATAATGTAGTACTGCACAACTGACACCAGTCCAGTAGTGAAAAAGGCACAGTAGAGACTTCATTTTCTGAGTGTACTCATTAAAAAAACAACCCACACAAGAAAATACTGGTATCCTTCTACCACTGCTCAACTGAAAATATGACGACATATGGTATTTATGTATGGTTTGCCAGTTGCACAGTAGCAGACCTGAAAGCTCTTCAATGAGTCATTAACACTGCCTAAAGGATTATAGGTTGCCCTTTGCCTTCACTGGAGGATCCATTCAGGAGCCACTGATTCAGTCGAGCAACCAATATATTAAAAGACAAATCCCACCTGGGACATCACCTATTTGACTTGCTGCCCTCAGGCAGATGCTATAAGTCTATTATAGCAAGGACAAACAGATTTAAGAACAGTTTTCATCCTGGAACTATACGTAAACTGAGCAACATAAATAGAACCAATAATAATCTATTTTGAAGCACTAGAATACTAACAGAACATTGAGCACATTTTAAATTTCATTAGTAATTTTTATTGATCTGTATAATAACCAATGCAATACCTTATTAGCCATTTTCAAATGGGTTTACATGTATGTCTGCATGTGTATATAAGCAGGTATAGATGTGTATAGCTTATAAAATAGACCAGAGTGGCAAATTAGATATTGATTGAACTTCATGTCTGCCAACACTATATATCTTCATGATCCACCAAAACAATTGGGAAACTGAAATCTTTACCAAAAAAACCTTTAATTATTTTACAAGATACAGCAGTCCTTTGCTCTTCCAGGTCACGGATTTTTATACTAAAGCGTTCCTCTTCTTCGTTTTAAATAAAATAGTATCTAATACGTCACCAAATTGATGCTCTCCAGCAATTATGCTCTAGGGAGGCACCTACAGCAACCAATTTGATGCCAATATTGAACAATGGCATCAACATCACAACAAAAAGATTGCAAAGAATGAAAAAAAAATTAAATACAAAAAAAACTGAAAAAAGAAAAAAAAACCAAATTAAAAAATATAATATAAAAACTGATACAAGTCATAACAAACATCTGCACTAGTCTTAAACAAATTGCATGTCTATACTCATAAACAAAAGGTATCCCACTGATCCCAAAACCCCATCTTATGGCAAATTCTCAACTCAAAGAACTGAATTACCATAAATTGGTAGCTGAAAATGGGCACTCATTTCTCCTCAAATGACAGCAATGGGTCTGAGGCAAATCCCAAGAAAAGTTAACAGTTACTTCCAGACTTAACTGTACCTATCAAAATACAACATATATATTGTAAGCATTTCACCTTCATGAATTCCTCAATAGTACAGCTATTTACCTTCCTCTAATTAGATTGTTTTGTAGTTGTTACAACTACACATATGCCTCCATTCACAAATACTGTATAAGCTTATGTACATTGTATTTTACCTTCAGTTTAAAAAAATAAAGAAAATGAAAGTAGAGAACAAAACAATGCTATTTATATCACACATATGTGACAGGCAATGTAGCATGGACATCACACCTTTGTTACACAGTCCTTTATACAGGAGCACTTATGTATAACCAATTTCACCAACTTTTGTTTTGTACATTATGTGCACATGAAGGCTGCTTTTCTCTCTCTCACACACATTTAAAGTATAATATACTGTATTATACACATCAGAATGCAAAGAATGTCTTTAACTTTTAATAGCAAAAACGTTTTGTAATAATTTACAAACTGGTATTTCAATACACTGAGTGCACATGTGGTGACACAAAAAAATGACACACCGTGTACAAGTTCTTAAAGGAGGACACCCTAATCACCCTAACAACCCAATGAAATGGCACTGCAGTCATTCTTAGATATTTCAAGCACCTTTTCACATCTTTCTTTTTTATTTTAATTTGGAAAGCTACAGTGCAGAAGAGATCAGAAGAAAATTACAAAAACAATTGTGAGAAAAAAAAACTTCACACAGCATGCACTGGCATGTGACATTCACGTTGTTGTGCACTAGGTGAAATCCAAATTGGTTCTTGTAAGTGTTAAAAAGATGCCTTGTAAACGGAGTATAAATATAAAAGTCCTGTTATCCCAAATGCTTTATTTTAGAGGATGACACACACTAATATATTATATATATCAAAAGAGTTCAGAAACCTCACAATATAAAGAAGAAAAGGATGATTCGGCTTCTGATTGATAACTGTGCTGCCCACATGCTTCCACATTTAGATAATGTTAACGTTGAATTCCTCCCACCCAATTGCACAGCAGTACTTCAAGCCATTGGATTTGGCCTTTATTCGCACCGTGAAAGTGTATTATCGCGAGGAAATGCTGAGAAAAATTCTCGTCAGCATAACTTGTAGGCAGGAGGAGATTAAAATTAACATGAAAGAAGCTATTGAAATGATTGCAAATGCCAGGACACAAGTTAAAGAAAGCACTGTAGTAAGAAATATAGAATCTCGTTACAACTAAAGCTTTTTTAGGCCCCTGGGAGTTCATTGTAACGGAGTTTTTACCATATGTGTATGTATTTGTGTATATTATAATATATGTATATATACACATATACACACACAAATACATACATATAAACTAGTTCTTGTCGATTGTGGTAAATTGGAAGTCTTACCTCTGTAGTATCTTCTTCTGCCCACGATTATTAATCTAGTCTCTATTTGTCTGAAAAATTGTGCAGTGCTTTTGGGGAATTCAGAAGGAAGCCTCCAAGTTAACATAAATTGGTGTTTTACTGTACATCTAGGTCACTTGTTTATCACAATTAACATATTACACATGATTTTTAGAAGAATTCTATTGTAGACCAAAGGCAAATCTGAATAAATGTTCTGTATACTGTATTGTTTCCTGTGAACACCACCATCTAAGGCTAAATCTGAACAGTTAGCTTTTTACCAAATTACATACGTTTTTATTTATAGGTGTTACGAACATACTGAACCTCAAACATTATTGCAACAAAAGTTTATTCTCATGTACTGAGCAGGACCCACAGACAAAATGAGTTAATTATTCTAAAAGATACAAAGCTGCTTTTCTTTAGGTTTCCTAAATCAGCACTTAAGAAAAATATCTTCTTTATATTAATTTACCAACTCTGTACCAAGAAAAGGTTAACATAATTTAATATTATTTAATAATAACTCCAGGATCAGAATACATAGAATGTACCTACCACACCCAATCTACAAGACACATAACTTAGTACACGCCTCTCTTGATGATGTGTTTATAGGTTTTACCAAAGCTCATACACTCAGTTTTTAAATATGCTGTCAATTGTCCTTGTAATTTAATAGATCCTCACTACTACATTGCCAGTCCTATTTAGAGCTATACTCGATAGATTTTACAATTCAGTCTTTGCATTACTCAGTTTACAGGCAAAGCAGTGGAAGTGCTACTGCCTCACAGTAAATAGATCAAGGGTTAATGTTCCAGGGTCTCCCTGTGCGGTAGCACTTTCAGGAGTGAGATAAGCGCTATATAAACTTAATGAATTTTATTATTTACTGCCTATATCATCAAATCCAGAAGAACTGTATACCACTTTTGACAATGATTTGGGTATTTTATATTAGTTTCAGACAATATAAAACAATTGATTTGGTATCAATCCACTTATTTTATAAAGTAGCTAAAAACTTTCTTGAATATTGCCCTCTACTATGCTCGCCTTTCTGTGTATCCATCCATTCATTCATTTCAAAACTCATATAGTCTGATATTCTTTTTAAATGAAGTAAATAAAGTAAAATGAAGCAGAGAATATTCAAAGAGCTAAACAATATTTGAACTAGTGTCTGTGGTGCTTCAGTTGTATCTGGAGTGTTTGTTTCAAAAATATCCCCTAGTGACTACAAAGTTTATAGAGTCAGGAGTGTCAAATGACAAGATTTTAGGCAAGTTCTTACTGACATGTACTAATCAACATACAACACGTGGAAACATACAAGGTGTCTGCAGGTACAGTGTAGGTAACAGAGATGCGCAGAATAACAAGAGATGGAAAGAACAGCAAGGTTCCTCATCCCCAAAAAGAGGCACCAGTCTTGGGGTCCATGGGGAACACTAGACTATACTTTCCTGACTAGGTCACAACATGCTTTCTCTTTGCTCTTTCAGCAGTGTCCCTGCACATTACCCTTCTGGAACACTTAGTATATGTTCAATGCTTACTGCCAATTCCTGTTCACTACGGGGGCACCTTGCTCACTCTCTTTTTCAGAACCTTGCAGGTGCTGTCTAATAGCAGCTTCTTCATGCCCACAAGTCACTCTAACACAACAGTTTAAACAAATATCTAATTTTATATTTAGCAGCTTGTTAAGCTAATCTTAAACCCAATAAATAATCGGGGTTTCATAAATTGCATACATTTTTTTTCAGCTAACAGTAGGTTCATCATTAAAATTGCTATCTTTTAATGATCTGCAAAAGCTTATTCACACTTTTGTTTCATCCTGTTTAGACTACTGGAAATCCTTCTATACTGGTATTTACCATTTATCTATGTCTTAACAACAATAAATTCAAAATGCTGCTGCCAGAGTCTTGATTAACATTAACAAAACACATCTCACTTAATCAGCGTTAGCTTCTCTTTATTGGCTCACTGTACACTTTAGATTTTATTGTTTATATTCAAAGCCCTACGTGGGTCTACTTCAGCCTATCTTGCTCATCTCCTCAGCCCCTACTCATTCACCAAGTCTCTCAGATCCTCTAATCAATTATTGCCGTTTGTTCCATGTACTCGCGAGAAGATGTTAGGTGAGCGTGCCTTCACTGTAGTGGGTCTCAGCTACGGAGCAGTCTGTCCCTCTTAATAAGATCAACTCCCACAATTGATTACTTTAAAATCACAGTTAAAAACATACTTTTAATTAGGTTTAATTCTGATTTCATTTTCTAAATACATGTATTTTTTATGGCTATTAACAGTCAGAATTGTTTTTAGCTATATTTTGCTTTCACCATTGTTTTACTTTATCCTTTAATTGTACTGTTTTTCACTCCTTTTCATTCCTTGTGTTGATTAAAAAAATAAGAATAATATATATATATATATATAGCTTTTGAATGGATGCTTAAACTATCACTGGCTAAAACTATCACTGACATCAAACACAAACATAGCTGATCACAGTCAGTTAAGTTCCTTTACTAAAATAAGCCTAACTGATCTTAATAGAATAATGACACAGTTAACATACTCCATGCGTCCTTGATCCATTCCCTACAGGCTTTTTTAAAGTAATCACTGATTTGGTGATCGTCAATATATTAGATATACTTAAACTGTTCAATTGACATTGCCATTTTATCTGACTCTCTAAAAATTGCTGTAGTTAAGCTACTACTTGAGAAAAATAATCTTAATGTTTCGGTCTTCAACAATTTTAGACCTCTCTCTAACCTGACTTTAAGTAAAATTCTAGAAAAAAAAATATTTTTGAAAAAATGACATGAATACTTGAATAAAAATTATATTCTGGATAAACATTAGTCAGGACTCAGACCAAATCATAATACAGAAACTGCACTGGTTAAAGCACAGGACTTATACCTTAATGCTGATTCAAATAATCGTATCAGTTCTTTTTTCTTTCAGACGTAAGTGCAGCATTGACATCATTGATCAAACTATGCTTTTTGATCACCTTAGACAGTGGATTGGACTTTCTGACAGTGCCCTGTGATGATTCTTACATCACAGGAAGAAATGTTTTTGTCAGCTGTAGCAATTAGACATCAGAAATCTACACTATTATGTATGGAACTACTGTTTAGGATCTGTATTCTTCTCATTCTACCAGTAAATGCTCCCATTAAGGATGATAATTTAAAAACAAAGTGAATTAACACAGCTTTACAAACAATACATAGATTTGTTGATAGCACTAGATGACAGAGGTTCTGAATCCTCCGACCAGGTGCCTTACCAGCATCACCGAAATCAATGAGTAATAATTTCCTTAAACTTAACAATGATAAATGTACATTTTACATTATTGGTAGCAAGCAGAAAAGCAAAGGCCTATACAAATAAAGCTAGAAGTAAATAATTTCTGTGTCATTTTAGATTTCAAGCTAAAACTTCATAGCAATATGCTTAATGTGCAATTTGACTATGTTATTTCAGTTAAGGAACATTACACAAGTTAGATCTTTTATATCACTACAAGATGCAGAAAAGTTAATAAATGCTTGTGTCTTTAGTCATCTAGATTATTGCAATGCACTTCTATTGAGATTACCATAAAAAAATGTGTGGACTGTAATTAGTCCAAAATGCAACAGCAAAAACATATTTTTTTTTGAGATAAAAGAAAACCAGGAAATCTGAGAATAACTCATCAGTCATGGCTTCACCGCATTGGCTGCCAGTTCCCTTCAGGTTTGAATTTAAAGTATTTTTAAGTACATAAGATTCTAAACAATCTTGCACAATGTTATATTGTGGACTGCTTGTCATATACATTCTTAATTATAAGCTTAGATCCTCTAATATTGGCTTGGTCAGTATCTATACTAATAAAAGGCAAAGCCCTCACTGACTCACTCACTGACTGACTCATCACTAATTCTCCAAGTTCCCGTGTAGGTAAAAGGCTGAAATTTGGCAGGCTCATTCCTTACAGCTTCCTTACAAAAGTTGGGCAGTTTTCATTTAGAAATTCTACGCGTAATGGTCATAACTGGAAGCGGTTTTTCTCCATATACTGTAATGGAGTTGAGCTCGAAAGATGATGGGGATTGGGGGTTTGGCGAAATTTCATGTGACATCATCACGCCTCCCACGTAATCACGTGAAGTGACTATCAACGCAGTATGTAGAAAACCATAGCTCCAAAAAGCGCTGAAGAAAACATGCATTATATAATTGAGAAGGCAGCGAAACAATAAGAACCGAGCGAGTGACATATACAACCATATTCATGAGTTCTGCTATTTCGGAAACAAAGCAAGGTGTAAACCTAAAGTTTAAATTCAGTTCATAGACAGGCTGCCGCTGGTGTTTGTCATGCCCACCGGTAATGCGGGATACAAGTTTAATGAGAGGACGCAGGATATAAACGAGAGTTTTCATCACTTTGTAACTAAGTTAAAATTGCAGGTCAAGGGCTGTGCTTATGCAAATTCCGAGAAACTGTATTTGTGGGGGATTGACAGTTAAGGCGGGTGGGGGAGTGACGTCATCATCTCCCCTCCCATTCACCTCATTTCGCGGTGAGCTGAGCTCTGCAGCTAACGCCGTCTTGAGGAACCAACTTTGTGACACTGCCACCAAATACTCACAGAAAAATCCAAAAGTTAATACACACGCTGTCTCTAGAGTTTCTCCACACTGAATCCTCCAGGCACTACTTACAAAAGGTTACATTGACAATCATGTTACGTTATTTTCAAAATGTTTCCTTTTCTTAGCACATGCACAGCTGAGACGCTTCGATGCATGTGCTCCATAATACGTTAAAAAATAATGCATTTAATCACACTTTGCATTCCAAACAAACGGGAACTTCTGTCAATGCATGATTTCCTGGTACACCGATTACATTGATCAGCGCTTCCCGATTCATTTTACCCTCGCACCTCCATTTCAATTCAGATGCCTTCAATTTCCAGTAAGGCTCTGCTGCGCGATGACAAGTAATAAGTCTCAGGGACAGACCCTACAAAACGATGCCATTGATTTCAGGCAAGATTGCTTTTCTCCTGGACAACTATACTGTACTTGCATTCTCAAAAGTGAACTCGTGCAGCTTCGTCATATTACAACCGGTGTGCAGCCAGAAACTTTTAAGTGCCGGGTCTTAGCTAACATTAAATAAAGGCGTGGACATCGCAACATCACACAAGAGAGCAGCTCACGTGAACTTACTGAACGCAGTACGAGTGATCACTTCCATGCATCAAACCCGTTCAAAAAACGCATTACACAATTGACAAGATGATGGCTTTATATGGCATTCGTTTATAAAGCAGCGGAGAGGCTGTGTGAAGGCAGCTACACAAAAAAACAGCAGAGCGCCACACTCTGAATGGATTCCTGGCATCACCGTTATACCCTCTGATCTCCCATTTCAATTGAAATGCTTCAAATTTCCAGTAAGGCTCTACTTCGCGATGACAATTAATAAGTCTCAGCGACACACCCTACAAAAGGATGCCATTGATTTGAGGCAACATTGCTTTCCTCCTGGACAAAACTATACGTTGCATTCTCAAAAGTAATATTTATATATATATATATATATATATATATATATATATATATATATATATATATATATATATATATATATATATATATATTTATATATATATATATATATATATATATATATATATATATATACACACACACACACGCCCCGATCTACATACTATCAAATAAACAAACCACACATCCGAGCACAACATGAGGCTTCACCTTTAGCACTGACGTCTGAGGTTCGATTCCCGAGAGTGGGTGCAGTGAGTGTGTACTGCCTGATGAGCACAGAATTAGGGTGAAGCACGTGCTGCGTACCGTTTGCACTATTCGATAGCAAAACTATTTCAATATATTCAATATAAATATATCAGCGCTTCCCGATTCATTTTACCCTCGCACCCCCTTGGTTTGGGAAGAAGTATGAAAAAATATGAGGTTAACACAGAAAAACAGATCACCAATTGAAGCTTTATGAATAATCGATACTTTATTCATCATCAATAATTGTTTTGGTAAAGCCATACTCAGCGTAATCCTCCTTCCATGTTATAATTTTTCCGCGACTAGCCATGAATAAATAAACGGTAAAAAAGTAAGAGCGAACCAAGGGTGACTTATTCAGGCAGGCAGGCGACAGCTCAATAGCTCAAATTTGGATATACTACAGTAGGTTCTATTTAGCTGCCAGAAATATCTTTGGTTGGAATGGAAGTTGGATTTAGTCTTTAAATTTCTATGGTGAAGAAAAATTTATGCAATGATAATTAAATTTAACTTTCATTCCTACTAAACATATTTCTGTCGACCAAATAAAAATTACTTATATTTAAAATTTAAATAGAACTTGAACAAATACGATAGTTCATAATACCCACGCAGCACTAAGTGCACGTAAGATTAGGAGTCATCCATTTTAACAAGCAGCGAATTGCACCAATACGAAATAGCCTGCTCATTTAATTATTTAGGAATGGATAGAGAAATTAAGATTTTGTACAAAAAATGTTTTTAATTTTTCTTCCTCAATGGATTCTGGCACCCCCAGCAACAGCTGCTCGCACCCCAAAGGAGATATATATATATGTGTGTGTGTGTGTCTGTGTCTATATATGACAGCAACACTCATATCAGTGACAAAACAATTACATTAACAATCATCTTACGTTATTTTTAAAATGTTTCCTTTTCTTTTTCATAACTTCTTTAACACACTACTTCTCCGCTGCGAAGCTAGTTCAGAGTTCAGAGTATAAAGCATAAAAGAACTGGTGATGCAGCTTTTTGTTTTTATGCACCAAAAACGTGGAATACTTTACCATTAGAGAAAAATCAGGCCAGAAATAAAAATATACCTCTTTAATCTGTCTTTCTCTTGATCACTTAAAATTACTAACATTACTAGGTTTCCTTCATACGGAGGATATAAGAAAATTGGTTCTTTTCATTAAATGTAATTATCTTTGCTCCTTTATAGGCTGGTCACTAATCACTACTTTTGTGTAATTTGTTTTCTTCCCAGTACTCAGTGGTGGCACTCTGCCCCCTGGCTTAGGTAAGCTGCAGCCAACCGAGATGCTGGGAAAAGGAAGAAAAAGAGCTCCACAAGAGTATTCTGTTAATGGTGACGTATTCCTGAACTATAAAATGCCAGGTGAGGGCTGGGTGGTTTTTAACATTGGAACCCCAGCAGATTTTGTTTCTTTTCCTTCCAGCTTCTTGCCCCAGAGTTTTTTTTTTATTATTATTATTTTTTTTAAATAAAATGTCCTCCCTGGCCATCTGGACTCATCTTTAGAGACTAACATATAGTTTTTTTTTTGTTTTAAGGAATACACTTCTTCTATTACATGTACATCCATGTTAGATAAATGTGTATCGATTTGTTGTTATCCAATACTTTTGAGTACCATTTATTCCTTTTTAACTGTTATCTACTTTTAATTTGTCTTTTATTATTTGGCATTTTGTAAAACAGTTTAAGCTACATCATTTGTATGAAAATGTGCTATAGAAATAAAGATTGCTGTTGTTGCAAAGCACTTTGACCAACTTTTAGTTGTTTTAAAAGTCCTATATAAATAAATTTAACTTGACATGGACATTACAGAAATATTGGTTGATTGACTGCAGAAAACTCTTCACTGTCAACATATTAAATGTTTCCATTTCATAACACCAAAAAAGTTAAAGTCTATAGTATACAAATATTTTTATAATGAATTAATCGGAGTGCTAAAGGGCTATGTATGGAAAATTATCCAAGCCAAAATTAAATGCACTACGAGCGTATGCATTGAACTGACGTTAGTACATTAGATTGCATTTCATTTTGGCACTGATTTATCATGATGCTAATTAAAAACATATCAACCCAATGACAGATTGCTTTTCACTATGGCACACAAGTTAAAATGCAATACAAAGAAAAAAGTATTTAATTTTAATTCATGTTCATTGATCAGGTGTCATAACTAAAAGCAAAGAAAATATATTGCATTTTATTTAGTGGGTTCTCCGGGTGTATCGAATTTCTAATTTTTTCACCAAATGACCGATCAGCTTCAAAATGTGGGTCAAGAAGCATCAACAGTTGGGAAAGAGGCGTTCCAACCACAAGTGTGTTTACCCCGTTAAAGCAGGGGATCTGCCGCCTCATTGACCAGGTAGAAGCTGGCGAAGCAAATGACGATTTTATGATTTTTTTAAGTGTTAACTGGTTACTGGAAAAGGTCAGTGAAACAGAAGTAGCAAAAGGAGAAGAATTTACAACTGTTACACTAACACCCTTAGCACGTATTCAAGAGCTAATGTCTAGAAGGGCTGCAGCATATGATTATGTAGATCATCTACCAGGGCATACATACACTAATATTCCCCCAAATACAGCTTGTACATACCTACAAATGGGGATAACAGTATCAGAATTTGGTAAACTTCTTGAAGTATCAATTAGGACTATCACATGATATGATATTGGGCAAGCACAGCTGATAACTTTAACAAAGCGATACAAATGTAATTTTTTTCATCAAAGCCTAATACATACAGTACTTCTCACTTTTTTGGTAAATCACATTGACAAAACGTATGCTTGCCGCCAGAACACAGAAATGTTTAGAAGTGGAACTCCTGTCACCCCAACTGTTCATTACCCTTGACCCACCTCTTAACAGAGATGGCAATTTGATTACATTCAGTTTGTGCAGGATTAATACATGGCCTTGAATCGGAATGCAATACTTTTGGAGCAGCTCTAAACGAAATGCAATATGTTATGCTTTTGAGTATCACACACAAGCTGTAGACAGGAATTAAAATGCAATACACGTTTGGACTGTATTTTAAAACTGACACAAAACTTGGGTGCCATAGTAAAAGGCAATCGATCCTTTGGTACATATGTTTTTAAGTATGTCACGATAAAACCTTGTCAACATTAAATGTACCACTTGCTTGCAAATTAACACGTTGGATTTCAATTTATTTTGTCACGAATAATCATCCAAAATCGTGACGACTCAACATTGCTACTTCCTCCAAAAAGTTACAAAAACCCCTCCTCGCTGTTCCCAGATATATTGTAAGAGGTATGTTGCAGTAAAGGATTAAATATTGCACATGAATAGCATCCTGTTTCACAAGTTTACCATCAAAGCTGAATGCATGCTTTGCCAACTGTGGTCGCTCTGGGAGTAAAAAAAAGTTCAGCCCCAGTCTTATTAAAACACACCAACTGGCAACGCCTGCCCACACGTCTGTATTAATGTATCGCCCTTCATATTTGCCTGACTCTAAGCGCTGCACTGATTGTCAATCAAACAAAACAATATTGGGATTACAGGGAATAACACAACAAAAGAAGTGCACAAATGCATTACTTAATTGCACAAGTATATTGCTTAAGGTTTTTTTTTGGCCATACGTGGGTATTTCTCCAGCAATGCGTACAGCGTATACAGACCAACACTCACCACACCGAGCCGTAAGCTCCTGATCCGATTTGCCTGAGGCACACATAATTGTCCGGAACCTCCCACACCGTCTTGTTGATCTCTTCCCTCCGAAAAGTTTTCCTTTTGCTCGAGTGCATTGTGACAGTGTAATGGAGTCGCACGGCGCTAGAAAAAAGTAAGTAAGTAAACCCAAAGGCGTGGCACACCCCCGCAGACGCGAGGAGACCAGGCCCTGTAACCGGTCTACGCTAAGAAACTGGGCCGGCCGGGACTCGCTTGACTTCTCCCGCCTACCTACCTGCCTCTTCTGCGCATGCCCGTAACGTTGTGGTTTAAGAAGTCCTAAGTAGATGGGCTTCACACGTGATTGACATTTCTTCCCTCATTTCATATTTATCCACGATCAGAGTGACCACATTTTAATTTCCAAAAAAAGAGGACGACTGGAACGTGAAAGGCTAAGCTGTGGTATGTGAATTTAATTGCCGCTCGATAAACCCCTCCAAAGTAACGAAACGTTATCACTTTTTTTGAAAGGTGTTTCTGCATTAACCGTCAGTGGAGCATAGCCCCTCCAGAGGCTGTGCAAAAACACGTGATGCGATTCCCTCCGTAATTTAACCAACCACACGGATCAACAAAGATTTTGTCACTGAATAACTTTGGGGTGTTTTAAAATCATTTTTCATACTAACTTCTGAAATGTGATCATACGTTTTCTTTTTAGGCTATATATTTAGAATATAAATTAAGGAAGTAGAGGGTGGTGGTGTTAGGAACCATACCAGAATTAAGTGATGTTAAGAGTGGTCAGTGTTGGGGCCACTGCTGTTTTTAAATACATGTAAATGATTTGGATAGGAATGTAAATGGCAAAATGGTTAATGCAGATAATACCAAAGTAGGTGGATTGTCAGATAATCTGTAATCTGTTGAATCATTACAGAGGGACTTGGGCAGTATACTGTTTTGGGTAGATTTGTGGCAGATGAATTTTAACATAACCAAATGTAAAGTATTACACGTTGGAAGTAAAATTGTTATATATAGATACACAATGAGGGATCTTAAAACTAAAAGTACTGCTTATGAGAAGGATTTTGAAGTCACAAATAACTCTTCACTATCAACTTCCATAGTGTACAAAGAAACCATCTTCTTATATAATACGCTACTGTGGCTGTTCGTTTGTGAGTCCAGGATTTTAAATCACCTGTAGCTTTTGCAAACCGTTTGAACTATTGCCCTGAAATTTGGTAAACATATACAACGTGACGTCTACTGTCCTATTTCGGGATGATGATTTTTATTACTCTTTTAAACTTTATTTCATTATAGAATCAACTCTCAGCAATGGGCAGCAGGGTGGCCATGCGGGACATGTATACGGGTGCCTTTCTCATCCCAACCACCTTCACCATCACTTCCTCCACATCTTCATATTTTAAGTCATTCTAGAGGCAGATTGAAGGCTTAAGTACCGGCTTAAGTACCAGCTTAAGTGAAAAATGAAGGAAAACGTACTAAGTAATTGCAACACAAAAACTGACTTAATCGGTTTTAACGCGAAAAGATGCCGACGGAATAAGAGAGGAAGCGGGCTGCTAAAGTGGAGAAAACAAGAGCTGCTCATGAAGCAGCAAGCTCATCAACCTCTGAATGCTAAACGTACAGAGAAACAGTATGAAAACTATAAGTCAAGTGTATTCATGGCATGTTATTGTGCAGTCTGCCGTTACTGGTCATCAGATAATACAACATACCTTACAAAACCAGCAAGGAAACAAAAATAAGCAGACAAAATTGTTCAGACAATCCACCTCAATAAAAGGATAAGTGTATCACTCTGGTTGTTATGTCTGTATCATTCCTACAGATGGCACATCACAAACATTTGTAGTAATAAAATGCATTGCATTTGTCATCCTAACAGATGACACACTGCTTTTAGGAATCCCATACCAAATGCATATAACGGAGACATATTCATTGCATTTGTCTTTCCAACAGATGGCACATCATAAACATTTGTAGCCTTAAAATGCATTTCATTTGTCATTCCAACAGATTGTGCATCACATAAATTAACAATGCTGTTACATATTCAATACCAAATGGCATATAACAGAAACATATACATTACATTGTGCACTACAAACATTATTTGATGTCAACCCATCTTTGACGGGTAGCACAGCTAATATGTTAATAAATTATGTATCTCAAAAATTACTCATGCAAAAATTTTGTAAATCAAAAGGTCTGCTCCCATGAATAAATAGAACAGATTGCGAAAATCCCAGTTAAATTACATAATTTCTACAGCAGTTATCAGTGGACATACTGAAGGTCAAACCACTTTTGAAGGATATGGAAATTAGCACTGGAACACACTGGACCACAACCATTAGGCCTGAAACCTGTGACAAAACAGACAAGTGTCTATTTTTTTCAGAAGTTGTTCTACATGGGTTTCACCAGACACCCATTCACTCACACACACACACAATACTAAAATCAACTTTTTTCTTGACATTTCAAAAATCATTGAATCAGAATCTGAACCTAACTTGATAGCAAATTTTTGACCCTATTAACAATATTCCATTTACATGGAAGTAAAAAAAAACAACCAGTCAATACTTATAATAATTATATTTAAAAGTTTCATATGTTACTTATATTTTTTCCACAACTAAATAATTATTTTTAAAAATACTAGGGGGCTTTGCCCAGCTACTCACTTCGTTCGCCAATCCCCTAGCCTACACTAAATGATAGTCTCTTTGAGGTTCTGCTGCTCCTATATGGGGAAGCGGATGTACAATTTAAACATATTTTTATTGTCATGGGAATTGTTACATATGCATCAACGCAACGGATAACTGCCTGTGACTGAATTTTGTTTCTTTCTCTCTTATTAAATAAAATGACTTTTTCGAATGTTTGGGTCTGACATTTGTAAATTACCTTTGCTATTCTAATGGGAAATTGTTAACATTTTAATACAAATTGCATATCCAGATTTTCTTTGGTGTCTAATGTTATCCCCTGAAGATGTACTACATTACATTTCTTGAATACATCCTTCTTTCAACGGTAATTTGTGTGTTGTAAGACCGGACATTGTTAACAATTGTAGATATTCTTTGGGATATTGTAAATTGTTTTCATCTTCCACACGATCGCCACCAAATGTTTCATTATAGTCTATTGATACGCATTTAACCAACTTGCCGTATAACTGTTTGACATTTTTTGATGCATTTAACCAATTTGACGTGTAATCGATCAACGTTTTTGGTGTTAATTTGTTTGACTTTCTCGTTTCCCCATGCTAGGATTGTGCTGTACTCATTTTTGATGTTAATAACCCTTCGTGATGAAATTCTTCAATAAGATTTGGACATAATACGTCTTCTTTAATTGGGAACTTAAAGTGAGGAAAACGTATAAGAGCTGAAAGCCCAGGAGTTGTGTCTGACAAAAACATTCACACAAATGAGAGTTGAGGTCTTGTTTGAAAATGTTTGAGAGGAAGGCATGAGTTGAAAAATTCTCAAGGCAAAAGTCTCATCTTGCAGGACTTGAAAAAATCTCTCTTCCAAAAAATCTCGTCGCGTTGAAAGATTTTTTTTTATATAATTGATATTACTTTTTTTCTTTGAATTTTTTTTTTTGTCAATTTTAATCCTTCCTCTTGTAGAACTAGATTTGACTAAGTGTCTACTTAATGTAAGTAATCATTATATTTAAAACAAATATGTTATTTATATTTTTTCCACGTTTAAATAATTATTGTTAAAAATATATAACTCTTTTCTTCAAAATGGTGTTTTCAATTTTAAGTCTTCAAATCTTATAAACTGGACTTGATGGAGCAATTCAGTTGCCAGGATTGGATTCAGATACTCCGATCAACAAAGAATACCTAAGATTTTTGATGGAAGTGATTTTTTTTTTCAAACCACTGTAATTAAATTCCAGATTCATTAAAATGCCTACTGCCTTTAAATTAAAATCCTGGGTTTAAAAATAAAATGTCACTGAACTCTGCCTGCACTTCAGAAGAGGTCGTCCACCTGAAACTAAGTGTGTTTGGACCCGGGCAATACTTGGGTGGAAAAACAACCAGAAAAGGCTTGGGTTGTTGGTGAAGCCAGCAGGGGGTGCTTACCCAGTGGTTTGTGTGTGGATTCCAATACTCCTGTGCAGTAATGGGAGACACTCTGCTGTAAAAATGGTGCCTTCCTTCAGATGAGATGTAAAACCGAGGTCCTGACTCTCTGTGGCCATCATTCCCTGACTGCTTGGGCATCCATCATAAAAAGCAGGGTGTATCCTGATGTCCTGGCTAAATTGCCAACCACGACCTGGTCATTCAGGCCCCCCTAATCATCCCCTGTCTCTTATTAGCTCTTTATCTCACCACTTCACCACCTAACAGCTAACATGTGGCGAGTGTACTGGTGCAAAATGGCTGCTGTCACATCATCATGGTGGATGCTGCACATTGGTGGTGGTTGAAGTGGCTCCCCATTAAGTAAAGCACTTTGAGCAGTGAAAAAAGTGCTATATAAATCTAAAAAAATATTATTATTACAGGTGAGTATCTAAATAGTTTCTAGCGCAGGAGTGGGCACGGGGAAAAATCGGTCTTGGAGGTCTGCAGTGGTTGCAGGTTTTAAATCCAATCCAGTCGCTTAATTAGAAAACAATCCTTCCCAATAATTTAATTTCATGGCTTGTTCGTGCTTTAACTCTGCCATGTCAGGTCATGCTCATATCCTAGATTTTGTTTTCCTTTCTAAGGATATCATCCAAATGATCTGAAGTCTCAGTCCTTTACTTTTTTTTTCTCTTCACTTTCCTTCCAAGTATTTAATTAAACCAAATAGTACACAAATGTTTGTTTTCTTAATTAGTGACCTTTTCTTTTAATTGATTTAATAGATTTGTTCCCCTGAATGTCTTCACCGTTCCTCTGAATTGCTTAATTTCTTTCCTTAAATGGCAGCCAAACAGAAATGAAATGTGAAGTGAGGGAGCCAACAGAAGACCAACTAAGTCAGGGCCTCAAACTCCAACCAGTTGCTTCATTAGGCGCCGATTCTTGTCGTTAACTAAACCCGTTCTTTAATTCCATGGCTTGTTGCTGCTCTCATTGTGCAATAGCAGACATTTCTGAAATTGTTGATTTTCTCTTTTCTAAGAGCTCTGTTAAAATGTTTAGGGGACCTCAGCAGATCAACATTCCTGAGACCTTCATCTTTCTTTATTTTGAGATATTGTATGGTGGAAACAGTTTGCTGTTCATGTTTTGTATCTCATTATTGTTTGGCTGTTAAGGAAAAACAATTGAGGGGTCTGAGTCTTCAAGAGCAAGCCAGTTAAAATTAATTCAAAAGGAGTTAATTAGCAGCACAAACAGGTCACTAATTAAGGAAAGGGTTAGAATGAAAATCTGCAGCCACGGTGGCCCTCCAGGACCAGAGTTAGGGACACCTGTTGTAGAGTCTGTATCGAGCACAACGGCCGTGTTTGAAATTAATCTTAGTATTCCTGGGTCCCATCAAGTGCAGCAGAATTGGCTGAATACTGAAATCCAGTCTGGTGCTATGGAATTTACAATAAACAGCCACTTGTCAGGAGACACACATATACATTCAGAAGCTGTGTGTGCATTGTTAAACGGCTATTTCATCATGTGGATTAAGTTTTTTTTGTTTTTGACTTTCTCACTTACAATTGTAAGCTCCTCTGCTCTCAACTGACCATAGTTCATTCAATAAATTAATGGACAGATAGACACTTATTAAACATAAATAGAAATATCTTATTTTCTGTGTCTTTTAACAAATCTGTAATTTTATGTGCACAGGTTCTGTATTTAATCATTTGTAAAATCTAGACTTGTATTTTAGCTAAGAATTGTTCACAGCACTCTGTGAAAAGCACTATACAAAAAATAAGATGTAATTGTAAGGGAACAGCATAATTTGCAACCCTGCTACAGAAAAGCAAAGCAACTCAGGTTAGTTAGGATCACAGAGGGCAGAAGCGTAATGTTTTTCAAGGTTAAAGAGTGCAAGGTGAATGCTGTCGATACCCCAGTATTACCAACTTCCTTTTCTGCTATTCGCCGAGTTTAAGACAAGCACACTACTAAAGTCTGGATGAGACTTCTATTCACACTTTTCCTCTGAAAGCTCCACCCTCTTTCTCATATTCACTGATGTCACTCATCCATTTAGCCCCACCCTCTCCCTGAAGCCCTCCGCTCCATTAAGAGCGGTCAACTGTTACAATGATCACTTAGTGATTCATACTACACACCTAACACACCTCAATAATCTGTTACTATTGGGCTTCTTCGGGATCAGCCTCATACAGTAGGTGACAGTTACACCAAACATCTGTGCAAGTATCCTATAAAAATCCAACAGGCTTGGTACACCATCAGAATTCATCAGTATCAATTTGAAAGTCAACGTTCACAAGTAGGCAGTGGAATCAGTTGACATTATGGTCGAAGGCAGATGTCACCAAAAGGCCTGTCAGTGTTTGGTTAGGTCACACTCACTAAAGCCTCCCTCAGTCTGTCATTATCAGGCTTATACAGCAATGCAGACATGAACCATTTGTGCTGACACAAGGATTAAATATACTGTAGCAGTCACAACAGCTTGTAAAATGTGTACAAAATGACATTCAAAATCTGTCAGCACTGAATCAGCGGTAACTCATACAACACACATGTCACCAGGCTAAAGTGACACACATCCTGTGTTACAGTTGGATGACTGGAATTCACCAAGTTAGGGTTAGTCTACTCTTACACCCTAACCATTACACACAATCCACTTAAGCACAGATTACAAGTGATGCCTATGACCCATGATACTCATCATTACTCCACAATGAGACTCATTAGTGATGGTATGAACAACACATGGGTATCCCTGGATAAGTACCTTGATCTAAGGTTACCTTGGACCCAGAGAAAACTTAAGACAAATAAACGCTGACACACCATCACTGTGTCCTGAATACAACCTACACCTAAGGATATACAGTACATTTTGATCCCCAAGAGCACTATAGACACATTAACCCAATGTTACCTTGGCCCCCAAAAATACCCTAAACACATGAAGACTTGCACACTTTTACTTTGTTCCTGGAACTAACCAACAATAGACCTAGCGCTGACACACCTTGATCCCCGAGAATAACTTAGACACATAAAGGCTGACAACCTGTGTCCCCAGATATAACTTAGGCCTAAGACTGACAGACCTCGATTCCCGAGAATAACATAGCCAGGTCAGGTCAGATGGACTGCTACAGCTCGTTGCCCCACCCACCACATGGCGAAACCGCTCGGGATCCTGGTTGGCAATCCCCCAAGCAGACACATGGTCCAGTCCAACCTTCCAGAAATGACACTATCTGCTGCAGCCAGATGTTACATGGGTGTACCCTTGGCCTGATCCAGCCACTCAGGCCCTTAACAATGAGGATCCTACGAGTCGGAGCACCCTCGGGTAATCGCACCACTGACACTCCCTCACAATGCAGGTAATGAGCCTCATTTGGGACTCCATGAACAACAGCTCATTCAACACCAAGTCAAATCAGTGGTACCCAAGGATTCTCTGAAGAGACACAATACTGAAGGAGTCCAGTCTTCGGCTCAGGTCACCGTATAGCGTCCATGTCTCACAATATAGTAAGACAGGAAGCACCAGGTCTCTAAAGACTTGGACCTTTGTCCTTTTGCATTGATATCAGGAGCGCCACACACCCCTTTCCAGCGATCTCATGACCACCACCTAAACCCCCCCATGTTTCCCAATCTGTCTACTGACTTCATAGAAGTCACCAGAGACGTGAATGTCACTGCCAAAGTAATAATGAGGTCAACATTCTCTCCGCTGATCTGCTGACGGCTGTAACCAGGAGGTCATTAAAGGCCTGGATCTCGGTTTTTACCCTGGACACTCACAAGCCCAGACACTCAGACTCCTCGCTCAGTCTCTCAAGAGCCCCAATCAGAGCTTCCATTGACTCTGTGAAGATCACAGCATCGTCAGCAAAAAGCAGTGAATTGTTCTTCGCTAACAGATGCCCCACAACCGCTGTAAATGTCATACACTAGATCTCTATGAATAACAGACACTCTACGTTAAAAGAATTTACCAACCAATTCTTGCAAGGTTCACTCTTCTTGAGCCTTAGCCCTACCCTTAACCTGTGAGAAAGACAGCAGCAATCTTCTCACACTAGATGCCCCATGTTTACTTTATTGCTTCAGTCACTCTAGATATAATGGCCAAGTATAGAAATTTAAAAGTAAAATATTACTAATTAAAATAGAATAATAGCAGTAAAAGAAAATATAGTAAAATCTGGATATCTATAGCCTCTATTAGCAGCAGTATCAAAGGAGGATGTTGTTGTGGGTTGCTTTTGAAGAAGCAGTTGGGCTGATACACGAGTTGCGTTCTTCGATTTGCAAATGAAATTGTATCTCAGTCTTCAACGTCGCTCCTATCTTAGTTCCTCACAGGGGCCATTATTTATGTCAAAAATCCACATGGCACTCCGGACTTTTGTGATGCAGACAGGATTGGCTAGCTATCCTGGTGATGGATGGCTCGGCCAAAAAGCTTTAATCCTAGCCATGCAATACCTTGCTGTCTCCATTTTTCATTGTTGTTTGTTTGATTTGTAATTTTAAACTGTGGAGCAAAGGTGTAAATAAAGGAAAAATGTGTTAATAAAATCTCTCTATTATGATAAAAAAAAAATCCTGGGACAAGACAAGTCTCTTTAGCCTAGGATGAGACATGACTTTTTCAGAGAGATACTTTCATGGCCTGCGACACAAGACTTTGTGCCAAGAGATTTAATCACACTCAGAGCCAGAAATAAAAGACAAAGAGTAGATGACAAAGTAAAACTTCGCAAACAATTCAAAAACATTGGTGTGATACGCATGCAGAGCAGGTTAGAGATAATGAAAGTACTCAAATTTGAAAGTCTCAAAAAAATGATAGTAAGGATCGCATTAGCACAAACGGAAATTATTATTCAGTGAAATAACGGAACAGCAAAAAGAGATTGAATATATTGTTTGGATTTAAACTTTAAGTTGGAGACTTGTAGGTCATCTAATTTGTGTTGCTATTAGAGAAAAGTAGTGTTTCTTCCCAATGAAGAGGCGTATCCATGAGAATTTAAAAGATTTGTTGTTTGGTGAAAGTAAAATCCACGTACGCAAGCAGCAGAAACGTGAAGTGGCTGGCGTGTAGCACAGGCCAGGGGGTTGGCGAGCAAAGTCCCCATGTAAATACTTATAATAGAGTCAGTCTGCAGTTTCAAAAAAGGTGATTTTATCCTTCAGGACCAAGCTCACTGAAGTCTGTCTATATCAGGATCTAAGACAGCATACATAACAGTCATGTACGTGAGGCTGAGGCTCACACATGGCATTCAGAACTGGTGTTTGTGTTAATACCCTGCCTAAAGGTAACATACCAATGGAATCTGACAGTATCAGGCTCAAAAGATAACATTCACAAGCAGCTCTCAGACTCTGTCAGCATCAGGACTGAAGGTAGCAGATGTGGCAGTCCGCTAAAATCTATTATCAGACTAAGGTCTGGTAAACACTAACACCCGTACATTTCTTTTGTTTGTTTTGGCCTTCCATTCAAATAGAAACTGCATTTTCCATAATTGAGAGTTTTGAAATCCCTCTCCAAAGTGTAAAAATTTCAAAATGGCAGGTCTCAAGAGTTTTTTTTTTTAAATGGCGATGTATGATTGTCATGTGATTCAGGCACTGACTTTGGCCTTGTCCTGTGATTTGGATTTTTGATGGGGATAGTCTCTTGCTGTGGAACACTTGGATATCTCACTCTATTTACTTTGGCAAGACTCCCAGTGTATATTTTCCAAAACTATGACAACCTTATGCTCTTTTGTAATATTTAAAGCAAATGTACTTCAGCCTCTGTTCACACAAAGAAGCCACTATTTTCTCTTCTTTGTTCAGCATTTTAATTTAGTTTGGGTTTGCTCTGCTGAGACGTGCATGCCCCATAAGAAACATTTACATGTTTATGGAGTATTTTTTTTTTTTTTAAAAAAACAACAATTTTATTTAACTTGACTCCTCTATCTGTTTATTTGTCTGGGTCAAATCTTGCAACTGATTTTAAACCCACTTTTGCCAAAGGAAATTTCTTTAAATTTTGCATACATGTTCAGTATCGATGACAGTACAATAATCTGTCAAAACCAATGCAATTATGTAACAAATTTCACCATAATTAATGGTTATGCAATTCTAATTAATGCACAAACGATGACAGCGAGAGAATCTAGTGCGATACAGGAGTATACAAGTGAGAGATGCGTCAGATTGCCCCCACTTGCCTCTTCCAGTGAGTGGAATTGGTAAATACGTGTCCCGGACTTTACTCTTGTGAAGGAGTAGCCTTGATGATCACGGTGATGAAGTTTTGCCATAAGCTTGCTGTTCTGTTGTCGATTTTTTTTTCCCCACAGCAACTGAGTACAAATCCCGTAAGGGCCTAAACAGAAAAAAGAGACCAAAAAAAAAAAAATATTACATACTGTATATATAATAGAAATTTTTAAAGTAAAACTATTTTATTTACTTGATTTAAAGGGAAACATTTTTTCTTTAACCACAATTTTCGTGGTTACATGTAATTAAATAAAATAGTGGGCCATGCATAAATTAATTGATTCAAACAATTTTTGAACCTTGTTTAGTATGTTGGGGAATTATAGTGTTGACGTGTTTTTTTTTTTTTTAATAATTTATGATGAAAGTAGCTATTCTATTAATTGATTGAATGAATTAATTTATGTGCGGCCCACGATTTTATTTAGTCACATATAACCACGAGAATTGTGATTAAAGAAAAATGTATTTTTTTCCTTTCTAGTGCATTTATAAGTAAATAAAAGTTTTATTTAAAAAATATATATATATATATATATATATATTTTTTTTTATTTATTTATTTTATTATTTTTTTAAACCTGATCTTAAAATAAAAACAGAGCACTACAAAAACAACGGGCCTTGGAGCTATGTATATGAAAATCAGCCCCGGTCTTCTTTTTTAATAATACTTAGTCACAATACATATAGTGCCCTCCATAATATTTGGAACAAAGATACATTTCTCCTTTATTTACTCCTCTGCTCCACAGTTTATAATTACAATAATTCAGACATGATTAAAGTGCAAATTGCAGACTTTGCAGACATTTCAGTTATGGCATGTAGAAACTGCAAAACATTTTCTACTTGGTCCCCCAGTCCCCAATTTTTCAAGGCACCATAATGTTTTAAGACAATTGGCACCACAGGTGTTTGTGACTTCTCAGATGTATTTCATTGTTTCAAAAGATACCTAGGCCTGCTTCTACCCTTTGGAGTCTGTAGTTGCCATTGTTCAACATCAAGAGAAGAGCGGTGCCAATGACAAGTCAAAGAAGCCATTAAGCGGATGAAAAACAAGAATTAAACTATTTGAAACATCTGTAAAACCTTAGGATTACTTACCTGTATATCAACAGTTTGGTATATCATTAAGAAGAAAAAACACACTGGTGAGCTCAGTAATCACAAAGGGGCAGGTAGGCCAAGAAAGACCTCCACTGCTGATGACCAAAGAATCCTCATTTATGGAAAATTAAAAAGCCCTAAAAGATTGTCTGGCAGATCAGAAACAGTCTTCAAGAGGCAGATGTGGACATGTCAGAGGCGACTTTCCGCAAAAGACTTCATGAACAGAAATAGAGGCCATACTGCAAGATGCAGACCACTACTTATAAAATCAGGATGGCCAGATTACAGTTTGGGAAACAAGGATTTGAAAGAGCCTGCAGAATTCTGGAAGAAGGTCTTGTTGACAGACGAGACAAAGATGAACTTGTATCAGATTAATGGCAAGAGCAAAGTGTGGAGACAAAAACGAACTGCCCGAGATCCAAAGTGGACCACCTCATCTGTTAAACATGGTGTTGGGGGTGTTATGGCTTGGGCATGTATGGCTGCCACAGGTCCTGGTACACTTCTCTTCCATTGATGATGGAACTGCTGACAGAGGTAAACAGAAACATATGATCTGCTCAAGCTCAGTAAATGCCTCCAAACATAGTGGACGGCATTTATCCTAAAACAAGGTAATTATATAAACATACTGGTGAGGCAGCACAAAAGTTTTTCAAAACTTAAAAATGGAAAATTCTTGAATGACCATGCCAGTTGGTCAGCTTAAACCCAATTGAGCAGGCCTTCCATATACCAAAGAAAAAACACAACGGGACAATCCTCCGAAACAAGCAGAAGCTGAAGATGGCTGCATTAGAGGCTTGGTGGAGTATCACCGCGGAAGACCCTCGGCACCTGGTGATGCTGATGAATCAGACTTCAAGCAGTCATTGCATACAGGGGATATGCAACAAAGAACTAAATATGATGGCTTTAACAGACATGCCATTGCCATGTCCCATATATTATTGTGCCCTGAAATAGGGGGACCATGTAGAAAAAGTTATTTTTGCATGTGATTTGAATATATGCAAATATGCTTAAAAAGAAAATCTGCAATGTGTACTTTCCCAATATCTGAATGGTTTAATTAGTAATTTAAAATTCTGGAGCAGAGGGATAAATCAAAGAAAAATATGTCTTTGTCCCACACATTACAGAAGGTAATGTAAAACAGGTTTTTGCTATTTGACAACTTCAAACTTGTAATGCAAAAGAGACAAAGTACCTTGAAAAGATGTGAATACTGGATCAGAGACAAAACAGGGTTTTAAAATTTGACAGTATCAAGCTCTAAGGTGTCATTCCCAATTGTCTTCAATCCACTATGACAACATCAAGCCCAAATACAGAAGACAAAACAGGCTTCTGAAATCAATCAATATTGGAAGCAGTGACAAAAAATTGTCAAAATGAAGATTAAAAACTGCAGCACCACAGGTAGCACAAATACAAAAATTATACAACCTATAAAGGTATTTTATAAGTCACCTTTGAAAGTGATTACTGTCACAAGTTGGTTTAAACACTCACAATGAATGCTATATCTAAACAGACTTTACAGGCATCATAAATCTGCTTATACACAATATGTTTATAATTAATGCATAGGCATATCGGAGGCTTAATTGTGACACACATCAGCTTTAGAAAGTATTGAACATGTGATTTCCATTAGAGTTCGAGTTAAAGGCCAAAACAACTTTATAGCACACTAACAGCATCAAGTTCAACATAACAATGGCAGCATTAACCTCTGTTTGAAGACAGTGGCTGAGCTCTTGACAGGAGCCCACTTAATGAAGCCCAAAGTTGACACATTATTTCATTGTGAACCAGAACACGTTAATGGATGGTTTGAAGGTAGTTTAAACACATTTAACATGGAGCAAAAACCAAATTCAGATATCACCACTGTCTTCAGGGTTAAGATACAACTGAAAAATAGAAGCACCAAACACTTAAGAGCTCCAAGCAGTGGGCATGATCAGTCAGAGCACAATCTGAGGAAATAGATAATCTCCATAGCTGGTAGTTTGAGTTAGCAGTATTATGTTTGTTGGACACTAAGTCTTGACAGCAGTCCATATGCACAAATTGATGGCATAGTTTTCTCCTTTATCCCTCTGCTGTATTAAATTCCCAGCATGTCTAACAGAACAATGGACAAACAAAATGAAAAATAATTGGCTTTATTTTTTTTTTCTTGTAAGCAGTTGGACAATGGTGCCACTATACATTGCATTAACAGAGTGCAAGGGGCAAAATTCAATGAGTACAGAAAATAATGACATTTCTGGGTATATAGAAATGTATTTAAAAATCTACATTTAACTCTACAGTGTTGATGCACCCGTCTATAAATAGATTTTGCTAAAGAAAGCTTTTTTTTTATATCTTCCATTTGTGCTATAGCAACATTCCTGTTCCAATCCCCTTATCTGCAGACATTCAAGCTTGTTAGAGATATTGCTTTATGGAATCAAGTATTAAACTTATTCTAAAGAAAATAATAAAAGATAACACCCTAACATTGTATATATTTATGTACATCTTGGAAATATATAAAGGAAAATGATTCTTAAAGGATTTTTGCACAATTTGGCTGCAGTGTATCACATAAAATTAGCCAGACACATTGCCCAACATTCCCTGGGTAGGGCCACAAAGAGGAAGAAAGCTTAGAGATCTTAAAATCAAAAACAAACGGCAATGACAGTGTTACAGATTCTGAAACAATGCATTTACAGGAGACACACAAACTGGTATTAAATCACTAAAACACACCCTTAAGTTAGTTTAAACTCACACAGTTTTAAAAATTAAACAGATATTTTTGAGTTTCAGTAATTAACTGTGTCAAACATAACATTACTATCACTATGCTCCATGCTGAGGTGACATTCTACCGAACATACAGGATCCTGTACAACTATTTGCAGCTTGGCTCTTTAGTCCCCGAAGTGAGTGAATCTTATGTCCTGCACACATTACCTGGCCATTAATCTCCAAAGGATGGTCCTCAAACTGTGTGTGTGATGTTCAGCATGCAATACATAATGATAAGGCAAAATGTTAAAACATTAACTGACAAGTGCTTACACAACTTTGAGAAAGAAAATACTGGAAATCACAGTGAAGAGGAATTAATAAAAAAACAAACTTGAAACACTGGCAGGCAAGCCATAGGAATGCCCATCAGCTTAAAGCCTGAATACTGTAAAAAGGAAAATAGGACAGTCTTGATTAATTTGCAGCTTTTTAGTGCAAGGCAAATCTGGTGGTAGAAGAAGCAGACAAATTTCAAACACTCCAGACCTCAACAGTTAAATTCTCATTAGATGGAGGGCTATGTCTACACTGACCATTTTTCAAAATCTCACAACACTGTTCGTTACGACATCCATTCATAAAACAGTAGATCTGATCAGTCCACGGAGGAGAAGGTTTACTGAACTTTTTTTTGGAAAACCTAAGTGAAATATATAAATATGACTGACACACCAATTCTTAGTTAAGGTGCACCTTGGCATTCCAGTGTCAATATCCAGGAGATAGCACAGGCTGCAAAAGCTGAAGTAAATGCTGATAGGAAAGATTACTGCCGACTTAGCCACATGCAACACTGGCAAATTTATTAATATGGCTGAATCGGTCCCTGTCCCAAGTTTTATCCAAATTCAACCCCACCATATCACGCAATGTTGTACAAAAGGTCTGAAAGTCCATCTGTATTCATCCTCCAGGTAACCTCCTTCTTTGAGACATAACAGGCACTTGAATAACTTTGAAAAAAAGAGGGCCACTGATGATGCAATTCCTAACAATTTTGAAAGAAATCACAGCAAGAAGTATGGTCCTCAAGATTCCATTTCATCTGGATCAGAATGTGGTGGCACAAAACTAAGCACTTCTTCATAAGTTAACCCTGAGAGAACAAAAAAAAAGGTGATAAGCATAAGCAACACTATCAGAATTTGACTGAAAAATATTAAAACAATCACATTTACAGTACAAAGCAACATGTTGCTACAAGCATATGACGGCTCAGAACTCCGTATAAAAACACTCACTCTTCCATTCATCAATAACCAAATCCCTGCTTTCAAACGACTGGTCATAGGGTTCTGCCTCTGGCTCATCTTCTGGATCATGGTACTGCGCAAAGTATGAATGTGCAAGAGCTTCAGCTGCGGTAATCCTTTTATCCGTGTCCAGGACCAACATCTTTTCCAAAAGGTCAACAGCTGCGTAATATAACCCACAGAATTACAATGCTCAGTTTTTATAAGATCCTATTAATATTTTTATACGGTTCAAAAAAAAAAAAAAAAACTATAATCATTGGAAAGCTTACAGTCTGGGTGAAGTATGAATGCTTGCAAATGCAAAAGCTCTTTCATAGAACTGCCAGACAAACCAAAAATAAAGCTTAAGACAGCTCTACCTCTGCTTACCTAATGGATTAGCTCCAATAAACACATCTGCAAAGTTCCTCTTTTTCATAGTGGGAAGAGAATTAATGTAATTTCTAGCCTAAAAACAGGGAAAATTAAATTTAAAAATGAAAAACATTCAGAGAATTATGCCAGCTCAGTCTTTTCCAAACATTGTTCTTTGTGCTAAATTTGTATTGGTATAGGGTCTAATATTCTGTTATCTAGACAAGACATACAAAAAACCTCTCCTAGTTTTATTTGATACTAGGATAAAAAGTAATGACAATTTTTTGTTAAATGTTCCTCAATGGCAATGTAGCCTTCCACTCTCAAATTCAAGTTGTAAAAGACTTCTGTGTTTCCCAACCTCGGTCCTGTGGCCCCCTGTCGCTGCAGGTTTTTGTTCCAACCAGCTTCTGTTTTTAATTGGACTACTGGGCTAATTAAGTGATGTGTTATTTCCCAAGTTCTGTGTTTGGGAACAATAAAGAAATTAGAAAACCAAGTTTGGTTAAAAAAAAAAAAATATATATATATATATATATATATATATATATATATATATATATATATATATATATATATATATATATATATATATATATATATACATACATACATACACACACACACACAAAGTAGTTATATGGGGATAATGTATTTTTTCTTTTTAACAATATTTCATCTTGATTTTTATTCTACTTTTCTAGGTGTTCTAATTGTTTAATTAATCTTTTTTTACTAATTAGTGAGTCTGATGCTAAAGTAGTTGCAGCCTTTGATTATTCAGTGTTTGTCAGCGTGTCTGCTCTGCTCATTTTTAATTGTCATTAATAAGATACAAAGGGGAAAAACTGCACAGAGAAAGGGCAAAATATAATGAAATCAGCAAAAGAGAGTTAAGCATTTAAATCTATAACGAAAGCAGAAATATTTTTATATGTCTTATAAAATGTTAAAATCATGCTGCTGTGCTTTTCTGAATGTAGAAGAAAAATAATGCCAGCTAATTAAATGAGATCAATGCTATCAGGTGTTGTCACTGATTAGGAATCTGGTTGGAACAAAAACCTGCAGCCACAGTGTGCCTCTAGGATCGAGGTTGGGAAACACTGAGTGACTGCATATCTGATAAGCAGCTTTAGAAGTAGCAGATAAAAAGCAAGAGAAAGGCACAAATAGGGGCAGAAACAGCATCTGTTAAAGCCACAATAGGTAGCAAAAAGCCTGGGCACTTTAAATTCAGAAACTGACCAAACCACAGAGGGGGAAAAAAGAAAGCCAGGTTCACTACTGCACTTCTAAACACATCAATCAGCCCTCTTTAATAATAATTAATTCACACATCAGCATTTCCAGGAATACAAATGAAGCATAGTTTCTAATAATCCATGTGAGCTAAAGGATTGTGGCACACAAACCTGAAAATCCTAAACATTTCTAAAATATGACTGACCGACCATGTTTATATGACAGTCAGACACAGGATAGCCTAGAGGCTGTGGAACTGTTTCTAGAAACAAGAATGTTGCCAGTTCAGTCCCTACCAAGACTGTTTGCTACTGAGCAAGTACTTTAGTCATCTTTGTAAAGACAAATGCAACTATAACACCTATGACATTTACAAGGTACTTTAGGTAAAAGCTTCATCTAAATAATTGCAATCTAGTAAGACTTTTAACCCTGCATTGCCAATCAATCCAAACTTTTGAAGCTTGTCACTATAAAAGTCTATATTGTACAACAGCTTTTCAGGTAATATAATTAAGCAGTTTGTTCTAAAAACTTACTAAGAAATGTAGTAGTTTTCAGACAACTCAAATGTACGTCTAAGTGTGCGCAACAAATAGTGATCATAATGACACACAGTAATTAAGGGACTGAGGCATACTCAAAAGCATTCCTCATGCATGCTGTTAGCTGTCAGTTCATATTACTGATTGTTCAACACACTATCATTCAAAACTGAAGTGTTCTGAACTCTTTAGAAACCCATAACCCAACCTTATTGCTTTTCTGGGAACAAATCCAAAATGGTCTTGGACTGACTCAGATATACAATTTTGGGCTCTTTTTGAGCATACAACACTTGTCCCCAAGGATCAAACAATTCCTGTAAATAAAGGGGAAACACTGAAATAACCCTAACAAATTATTGGCCACTGTTCCTTTTAAACAAAGTTTACATAATCTGGCTCACCTCATGACTGGGCATCCTGCTAATTAGAGAGGCAGGGGGTGTTCCTGTCAGCCGCATAATCTGCTGAAGTTGGTTAATATCTTATTCACACCCGGTCAAGGGGATTGTAATTACACACAAAAAGCAGCTAAAACCATAACACATTGCTTTTAGTAATATTCTCTTTGCATTTTATATTTTTTGGAAGAAAACAACACCCAAACACTCTGCAGCTTTCAAAGAGAAAAATGTAGGAAGCATGCAAGGAGTAAATTTCCGTTAGTGAACAGATATACTTAGTGATTAATATTAGTCCCACCATTTATAGGCACAATACCTTCAAAATAATTTTTAGACAGATGAGGTAGGCCTACATTCATAGACCCAGGTCTGCCATAGCAATGCAGCAATAAAATAGCAGGCACCTTTTAAAATACCAAACTAGTTCAAGTGCAGCAGCATCAACACAGATGCACAGAAGCATAGTGACAAGTAGGTTTCATGCTGCACAGGCAAACAAACACAAGTATAGGAAAGCACCACCAGGCGGGCAATTTCAAATGCCACCAGAAAGACAGGCAGAACAGGGAACTCACAGAATCTGAAGATATTTTCAGCAACAACTCAGCATCTGGATTTCCGACGAGCATCAATATTAACTTCAACTGATCAATATCTAATTGAACAACATAAAGGAAAACGTTGTGGAGCCCTCAAAAAAATTAATAAACAAACACGCAGCTTGCAGCACTCTGAACTGTAATAAGGAAACAGACTACTATCAGTTCTGCCCATAAATGGAATGTCAATCTGCTCCTGAGCAGGCTCACACTTTCAGCCTCCACAAGCTGGAAGATGTTTTTCTATAATAAACAAAAAATAATTAATTACAAGAAAGGTCTGGCAGTTGACTTGTGTTCCCAAGTGATAATCCACAGCAGGGAACCATGGGCCACCACAGAGTACTGGTAAAATGTGTTTTGTGAAACAAATGAAACAAAAAGTACACTCCTATTTGTAGGGTAACAGTAGTCACAAATAAACGATGCGTAAATCATCTAGTTTATACTAAGAAAAATTAACAGTAGCAATAGCTTTCTAATGCATATATGACTGGATTATCAATGACTGTGCTGAGCTTTTAGCAACAGCTCTGCTGAATTCACACAATTGAGGGCAGTGACAATTCATTACAGAAAGCAGCAAGCATGCAAACATATACACAGAGCACAAACAATTATGGTTACAAAAAGACCAAACTGTGGTATAATGAGGAGACAGCAAGATGCCAGAAAAACGAACAAACCTAAGCAGAACAATAAGCAATAACTCACAAAGAAAAGTCCAGCAAGATAAGGAAATGTGTGACATTTTGATTATTTGAGATCAGCTTTGCTATACAGCCAGGTTTCAAGCAAGAGCTCATGCAAGTTACTTGTCTTTATTGAGAAGGCACATGCAAAGCAGTCCGAGCTCAGCCCGGTCAAAGCAAGGCAAACTCCACATATAAGGTGCATGTCTTACTTCTCGCTTGCTCCTTTTAGAAAGTTATGCAGTAGGCGGTGTATCTGCAATTTACTAAAGATGCTTTGTAATCTCCAAATTTGCAAATGAAAGTTATCTGTGATTTATGCTGAAAGCTTTCCTTTTGATGCAAGTACCAATCAACTTGAGACAGAGGTTGATTTAGAAAATACTCACCTGAGAAATTTGTGGGACTGGTACCAGGCAGCTTAACAGACATCCATATATGCACAATCATTTTATACTAAATGGTCTGTCATCTGGCATTTACCATCAGTTGATTAAGTGTTTTGTTTGCATCACACCAACTAATAGCTGTAGGCAAGTTCCACCATGTTGGAAAAACCTGTCTTGATCCACTATAAGATAATTCACCCCGCAGCATAACAAGTTAGATGTCATTCATCTAGTTTTACTTGCCATAGTGCTCTATAAACACTTATTCATGTATCAATACATCAATTCATGTTTGATTTCATTTCAATTTCCTCCCACTTGCCCTATACAGTATTGTGAAAACGTATTTGCTCCCTTCCTGATTTTCTCCGTTTTAACTTATTCCTAACACTTAATTGTTTCTGATCTCCAAATAAATTTAGTAGAATACAAAAGAAAACCTGAGTAAACACAATACAGTTTTTATATAAGTACTGTATTTGATTTACTGAAGGATAAAAGTTCACCAATATCTATATCACCCATGTGAAAAAGTAATTCTCCCCTTCGCAAATCAAGAAACCAATACACCATACTTAAATAATGACTTAAGTAAGACTAGACACCAAACTTGATTGCTACCAGTACTATTGACTCTAAACATCACTCAAGGAGAACCTTTCCAACAAAGTGAAGTTGGCTAAAAGGTCTCAATAACCAGCACACCATACATCAAAAAAAAGAAATTCCAGAAGACCTAATAAAAAAAGTTACTGAAGGGTTACAAAGCAATCTCTAAAACCATGGGACTCTAGTGAACAACCGTGAGAGCAATCATCTTCAAACAGAGAAAATTTGGATCAGTGGTAAATCTGCCCAGAAGTGGCAGGCACAGATAAATTATCTGAACAGCGCATGATAGAAAATTCATTCAGGCAAAGTGGTACCCAGACAAACATTTAAGGAACTGCAGGCCTCTCTCAACTCTATTTAATGTCAGCATTCCCAGATTCACCACTGGGCCTAAATAGTATTCACAAGAGAGTTGCATGGTGAAAACTACTGCTAAACAAAAGAAACAAAAGACTTTTCTAACATTTGTCAAAAAACATTTTGATTACATTTGGGATAATGTTCTGTACACTAATGAGTCAAAAATTGAACTTTTTGAAAGTACCTTTACATCTGGCATAAAGCTAACACAGCTTTCCACAATAACAGCATTGTGGTAGTAGTGTAAAGGTGTGGGGTTGCTTTGCTGCTTCAAAGCCTGGTGTCTTGTCATAATTGAGGGAAGCATGAATTCAGCCCTATGCCAGAAAGTACAGAAGAAAAAGGTCCAATCTTCTGTCCATGATGTAAAGCTCAAGTGCATTTAGGTTATGCAGCAAGACAATCAGAAGCACAAGATCAAGTGCATCTCTGAAAGGGCAAAAAAAAAAAAAATTAAGGTTTTGGAATGGACGAGTCAAAGTCCTGACTCGTACCCGACTGAGATGTTGTGGCAGGACCTTAAATGGACAGTGCATACCTTCCAATGTGGCAGAATTAAAACAATTTTGCAGAGAGGAGTTGGCCACAATTTCTCCACAGTGATGCCAAAAACTGGTGTCCAGATACTGCGAGTGTTTCATTGCAATTGTTGCTGATAAAGGTGACAATTACTTTATTAGATGGATGATACAGGTGGTGAACTTTTTTCCTTTAATAAATCAAATGATCATTTAAAAGCTGTGCATTGTGTTTACTCAGGCAATCTTCAGTATTGTAATAAATATGTTTGGAGATCTGAAATAATTGTTATGACTTGGCAAAAAAAAAAAAATATTTTAAAAAAATGCTGAAATCAGGAAGGGTGCAAGGGCACGGTATGTACCCAAATAATATGGTCCAAGCTTTTGATTCTCTTATTGCAGTCCCATGTTTTTTTCCTTAGAATAAAATTACAAAATCAGAAGAAAAACTGGACTGAAAATTTCCTTTAAATTACGTAATATTGTTAACTAGCATCCTATCACAAAAGTTCTACACATCTGGATTTCTGTACACCTTGCTTTTCAGAGGCTTATATTCAACAAGGGGAGCACTAGGGTTTCTTCACAGTCCAAAATGTCTCCCTCACATGTGGAGGGGCTGCACTTCACTCTCTGTATTGTCTGAAGGTACCAGACAACATTACACTCTTACAAGATTTTTTCTTTATTCTTTATAAGACTTGGACATACAGAAATGAAGATATATGTCCAAAATAGGAGCCTACAATAGACATGTACTGCACTCATTTAATGGAGAAACCATAAAGATGTGTAATACAAATATCCAGAGAAAGGATACGATCCGTTCCAGGAAACAGTGTTCTCCCAGTGAGTAGTTCAGCCATGATGCATCCAACTGACCAAATGTCCACTGTAAAACAAACCAGAAAAGAAAGTGGTCAGTCTTTGTTATGTGAACAAAGGTACTAAAACGGCTGTTAATGGATGCAGTCGTTTATACTTGCAAGACAGAGATCCTATGATAGGTTGTGATCAGAGCAAGCACACAGAATAGGTATAGGTATAGTCTTAACTGGTTAAAACTGGGCTAATCACAATTCAACAAATAAACTTTCTGAAATTATTATGGTGCTCTATATGAAATGGAGAATTGGAAGGGATGTATTTTCTACATGATAACCTGCTCTCATTGGGGGTTAAATCAGGTTCAAGTTCAAAATTACAGTCCAGTAAAAATGTACAATAAAATTCTTAATCCCACTGATTAGTGATAGAACAATACCAACAACAGTCAAGGAGAAAAAAAAAAACCCTACATTAAATGCAACATCAGGTGATAGATACGAGAAACTCTCATGTATATTTCAGTAGGTGTGTCTGCTGAGTAGCCCAATAACACATGGGTCAATATATATGTAATCAGTTATTTTGTGTTTTATATTTGTAATGAATTTAAACCACTTTGCAGATATTTGTTTGCACTTTAGACACCAAGGAGTCCTTTGCTGTTGATCAATACCAAAAAAGTCAAATTAAACCCACTGTGATTCTATGTTGTATTCGAATAAAATGTGAAAATATTTTTATAGGCACAGTAGAGAGGATCAACCAGTTTTATTGTTAAGAAAGCATACGTTTCCTACTTCAGATGTTCAAGAAAAGCCTAGACTGTCTTCATTTATGCTCACCAGCTATTATGTGGATCACTCAGGACAGCCAGGTAACCCACATACTGGTTTCTACTTTCTGAAGTCTTGGGCTTCTTTAATGAAATGACTGACTGACTGCAAACACCTCCATTAGCAACTTTCCTGTTTAGTCTCTGACCTCACGTCCACTATCTCCATCATAGCAAACCTCTTCATTCAACGTTTCTCCATTTTTCATTATACGCTTAATCAATGTAAAATATTTATCTTCATCACTTAATTTTTTGGCTCCACACTAATGTTGGATTGGTACTAAAATGTGGTGGGAGACTCCAATGCATTTATATAAATAAAAACGTTTGAAAAATTCTTCCCCCTTCTTTAATTGAGCTTGATGTATTTAAATGCAAGAATCTATTGGTGGGGGAACACCCATAGGAGTTCCGAACCTGCTAATAAATGACTAAGTATGGGAGGTGCTTGGAAACTACTATTTATTCCTGGTATTGAAATTAATGAAATGCTGGTACCATACAATTTTAAAAGATGGGTTTACCACACAACCTTACTCCACACTAGTCCTATTGTGTCTTTTGCATTGTTTCCAAGGATTAAAATGTGCTCAGTTATTTATTGGCAAGCACTCCAACTAAAAAAATGCTTTCCAGTACTTAATTTCTATTAAACTCCTCCCCAATCCCATGCAGAAGAGGACTGCTCTATCTACAAGAGAAACATCAAAAGGGATCATACTATACTATCTTTCACCTTTTTTCAGACATCTATGCTGGATGCCCATTACATTTAGGCATGACAGTAATGTCAAATATTATTTTCACTGAACTCACAAAACTATTAAAATGGTTTTAGGAATACTAATTCAAATGAACCTTTGTAGAGAGCAACTTCATTAAAAGTATGGGTGAATTTCCATGGGTTTACATTAGTAACCAGACAGAGGCCTCTAGAAAACAGAAAATAAAAAATACTACACTACTGAAAACAGTATTTTTTTTTAATGGATTTTGCTGGAAAATGTGGACAATTGCTGATAATAATTTAACTGTTGTACATTTATAAGGACACAAACAACAAATTGATAATGAATAGGCATGTTTAATGTCATGTATGCCTCACGAGCTAACCACAGACAACCTTTACTGTTGCCTTTACAAATGAATGGCTTTAGTTAGGATACTGAAATGTGTACTAGGCTTAAGCACAGATAACTAATTTTCAGTATTGACATAAAAAATTTAATTTTTTCATATTTTTATATATATATATATATATATCTAATATGCTTATTTATTGTATAAACAAAAGACGTGTGTGTGTGTGTGTGGAGCAGTCCACTCTGCTCATGCTCAACCACAGCCACTAGATGGCACATGCATGCACTTTTACATTTTTTCGGAGGTTACATGCACCTCATTATGAAAGATCTGTGTACAGCAAATGCAGCCATGCAACAACGACATTGTGCTAATGACGCAGATGAAGACACACAACTTTAAAATGAAGCAAAGGCTGCAGCTCAACAACGTGCAAGTGAAACTACTCAGCAATGGAGGGCAAGGCTTGAAGTTTTTACTAAAAGCCTTGTCGATCTGGAGGTATTTTCTTGAGACCAAATTTAATAGGACTCGTATGCCAGTGATGCGGCTACGATATGGCATCGCCTGTGTCTTGTTACAAAGGTCAGTCGGGCAGCAAGCACTGGTGGGTCCATGTTCTCTGCCCTGGGTTATTCTTAAGAGTTAGCCGATGCCTCCCCAAGTTCATGAATATAGTAAAGCTGCTAGGGAGTCTTCAGGTTGTTTTTTTTGTCCCTGAAGACCACATACAGCTAGTATCAAACATAATGCACATCTTTGCTATGAATTATATTAGACTCAAATTTTACTTTGTTACAGACAAAGGCACTTTCTTGAATGTAATAATGCAACATGATCAGTGTACAGCTCTGATATATCTCATGTCACTTAAGAAGCACCATGGATGGTTATTATAACACAACAGCTGCTTCTCCCTTCTCCTATGGCTGATTTAACAACAGATCACTTGCATGCAAACAAACATTCAGAGGAAAAAGGGGGAAGTGTCATGAGTAAGCACAATTAGCAAAGGCAATGTAATATCCTGAATATAGGACTTCTTTCTGTGCTGATTGTTTTTGTTTCTAGAATTTTATTAACACTATATATAAATCACATAAACCGATGAACAAATTACAGAGGTGCATAGCAAAGATTAAAAGATAAAGTAGTCGCATTAAAGGGATGAAAATAATCACAGGGAATAACTTTCCAGTCATAAATGAAAATTAGCTAATTTCTTGCCAAGTACTGCTTTTTCTTCTTGCCTGCACGGTGTGGGTTGTATTTTTGTACACTTGGGCATTTACCTGGAAACATATTTCTTTTAGGGTAAGAATAAAGGATATTACTTTAATACATTACTTTACAAGATATTTTATTAGTATACTAGCCATGTGCGCCCAACTACGTTGCGCATGTTAAAGTTGTCTGTTATGGGCTACCTGTTTAAACGCGGCTGCCAGACGTGAACTGGGCCCTTCATCGCACAGCATTATGATTTTTTATAAGGGAAACAAAATTAAAAAAGAAAACCCTTGGATATTGATTCGATAGGAACAGCCAACTCGGAATCACTGTCCGAATAGTAATTATGTGGTGGTGTAGGAGCATTTCTGCTTCTGTCCGTTCACAGTCCATCTCGTTTTCACGACGCTATCGTTTCCTCTCATGATTGTCTTCTCAACCTTTCTCCAATCTCGTAGGTTGCTTTGTGGCAATCCAAAGAGTAAGGCAATATACACGGAGCAATGGTTATTAAAGGGGGACACATAGTTATCCAGGCATGTTAGCATGTACAACTGTGAGACGCGCAGCACTCGCCGGCTACAACGTAACAATAATAATTTCCAGAACGTGCTGTTAAGTTGTCATTCATTTTACCCACTGTCTTTCTTTCAATCATATGTTACGTAGGCACGTACCTTTTATCTTCAGCAATCTCATTCTCTAACCAGGCCTCAGGAGCTAACCAGCGTAACACTGTCCACCACCCCTTTCGTTATTTCGGCACATTGTTGACATCCGTGAGTAACAACAACGTCCTAAACTGGAAGGTGGTCGACGCATGCGTGGAATTCGCGGACAAAGATCAAGATCTAAATGAAGATCTCTTTAGTTAATTCAAAGCACAACAATTTGTTTAGTTGGAATGTCTGCGTTTTGAGGTGTGACTGGAGTACTACAGTCTTTAGTAGTATAAGCCTGGAGGAGATTCTTAATGCAATGCCTATGTTTTAGCTGTCTCTCTACTGCCATCTAGTGCTTCTTCTAATTCATTCGTGGACAAACAAAGATCAAGACCCAAATGAAGATTATATACAGATGCTATGCAACTGCTAAGAGATTTCTGCAGAATGTGATGTATTATTTACCTGAAAAACACTTAACATGATTTACTTTATGATGTTTGCTTTTTAATTATTTTCCAAATATATCACAACTACACTTAAAGGATGATCGAGAAATACACTATCTGAACACACACATTACTAAAAGAGGTATTCAAGCAGGAGAAAGAATGGGTGGTTTCTATACTCCGAAATAAACAGGCACATTTAATCTAGTATTGGACTTTGCTTTGCATCTGTTGCTGTCCCTTTCAGAAGAATTTTCAGTTTTCCATGACTTGGTGCAGAAAAAAGTGAGTTCAGAAAATAGTGTTTGAATCTTGAAAAAAGAAGCAACAGAAATACACTCCAAATGGGTTAGCAGCAGCCTCTTACTGGATTCATAATTTGGTAAAACGGAACACACAGGGAAAGAAACACTTTCTGCATCTACTGGAGTTCCTCAATAGAACAAATACCACTGACAGCACTCCATCAGAAGAATTTCAACATTCCACAAAAAGCTTTTTATAAGGCAATACATGAACAACTTTCACATACAGTAAAATAATTAAAAAATGTCTATCCCTAAAATAAAAACACAGAAGAGAACTTCAACATGCAGCTTCTCCAGTGTTTGGCAGGTCTCAGATACTGGAACATTAAATCAACCAATATAATGAAATATACAGGAACATGATGAGAATGGACAGGAAAAATAATGGTGAACAGAAAGTCAGCACCCATTCACAAAACCTTATTTCCTGCCACAATCTACTGTGAAATCTTCATGTAAAAGCCACAAATGTAGAAATGTTTTCTAGGAGATTAGAGCGAGAGGACAATAAAGATGCAGACATGGCCAATAGTCGATTTACAGAAAGATACCAAAGCATAATCAGGCTAGTATTAAAGCTTACCTGTCATGTTGTAGTGCATCCAGTTAAGCATTATTTCAGGTGCTCTGTACCATCGTGTGGCTACATAACCAGTCATTTCCTCATCAGTAAGCCGTGCCAGGCCAAAGTCAAGGATCTATTAGGAAGACATTGTGTGAATGTGTGTAACTTAACTGTACCGAACGGAGAGACCTTTTACGGTAAATACACCTTAGAGGACTTCATCTTCATTTTATTTTAAACTAGTAATTCTTAACCAAGGGCAAAAATTCAATTATCCGAGACTTTACAAGACTTATCTGAACAGTTTTTTTATCTGTCACTTTATATTAGGGTGGAAACTGCTTTTACATCAAATTCTATATACAGTATCTATCTCTGAAATAATTATTATGAAGTGCAAAAACAGCTCACCTTTAATTCACAATCTTCATTCACTGCCAAGTTACTTGGCTTGAGGTCCTGAAACAAGGGGAAAGCTTTGAATATTCCAGGAAAGCAATTTTTTTTCTTTTGCTCAAAGTTTACAGCATAAAACAGAAGGCTGAAGAGCAGGTAAGTGTTTAATGATCAGTTTAACATGTTATTTTAATTATTTACACAAGCAAGACAAAGAGAGAAGCACATTGGTTTTCCAGTTCTAACCAGATAAAGAAGCAACAAGATCACTTAAAGCCCTGCAAGTATAAACACATTAGCAAATAACCCTAAGAGCACAATTAAAGCTGCATGGAAAGTAGCTTTAATGTGGCAGAGAAACTCTATATTGACCATTCCATTTGATGTGACCAGATTTGTGTTGCTTCATTTGAAGAGCAGAACATTCAATTTTAACAGAGAAAATAAACATACCATGATTCAATCACATACTTACTCGATGAATAATGTCAGCTGAATGAATATACTACCAAAAAAAAAAAAAAAAAAAACAAAGTACAATTGATGAAATGTAATAAAGCATAATAAACAGAATAAAGAAACAACAAATAGAGAAAATATTCTAAGAATAGCTGTTTACCTTTAATCCACGGAGGATCTGATAGATTAAAAACTGTACATGGTCATCTGTGAGTTTTTGGCACTTGACAATGTTGTTCAGGTCTGCACCCATCAGGTGAGTAACTAAATATCTTTATATTGGAAACAAAAAGGTGAAATTAAAGTTAATGTCTCATTATATTAGATTTTTAAGATTTTTAACAGAAAATACTCATAATCAAGAACTCTGGACAGATACTAATATTAAACAAAGTAAAGATTTTATTTTTTAGGAAAGCAAATAAGTTACATTATAAGCACAAAGAGAATCTGGCTTTAAATAACATTTTTGCCCAAGATGAGCAACCTGCCCACAGTTCTCTAAATATAAAGTAAGAGAGGAAGTACATCCTTCTGGTTAAATGCAGTCTTACGTTTTTGATAAACATATCTTCTGGCACGGTGGCCAAATAACTCTATTGTTGCTTTGTCTGTCCAAAACCCATAGTTCCAGAAATCTTGGTCTTTGCATAGGTGTTCGTGGGCAATTTTTAATCTTGTCCTCATGCTTTTTTTTTTTTGGACAGCAAAGGTTTCCTCCTGGCACACTTCCCATACAGATCTAAATTATGCAGCCTCTTTATAATGGTAGACTCATGCACTCTGACATCAACAGTGGGAAGAGTTACCTGAAGATTTCATGGTAACATTTTAGGGTTCTTGGAGACTTCTTTCAACATCCTGCATTGTACTCTTGTCCCTAACCTGGACAAGCTGGCAGTTGTCTCAAATGTTCACCATTTGTAAATGATTTTCCAGAGGGTGAAATGGTTGATTTTTAATTGTTTGCAGTCCTTTATAAATCCTTTCCCAGTCTTACAGGCATCTATAACATTCATTCTGAGGGCCTCAGAGTTCCTTCAGTCTCAACACAGTGATAGCACACATCTGATCAAGAAAAACTGGTAACACAAAACTAAACATCGTAAGTATAAATAAGACAGTCCAGGATCCTCTCTAATAATACTCTAAAAGTTTGCACCCAATTGCTTTTACCGGTATGTTTATTTAAAATATGCAATAGAATACAAAATGTAAATGTGTTAAATTTGTTATATTGTATCACCTTTCTCTATAGATATTTAAATGAAGATGTTTAAATGAAGATCAAATCTTTATAGGTTTTTAATCATTTAAAAACATTTCATTTGGCGCACTCTTCGTTTGTTTATAACCAGAGCACTTAGTGACTTGGTTAGGGTTTAACTGCAGCCAAAAACAGAATAAGAACTTAAACTAAGCCCTTGCAAAAACTCTTTAAGTGGGAATTTAATGGGTCAGAACAGTGTGTTCTGCTTTTACCAGTAAACCCATGATTCTCTAAAGAATCGCAAATCCAAGAATGGCAATCACTTTCTTTTCCCTCCGATCTTTGGAGGGATGAAAAATGATGGATGGTGGGAGCGTCCTGGGAAAGTTTTCATTTAATTAAATAAATATATTTGTACTAAAATTTACCAATTTATTAAAACTAAAATTGAAATGTAATTGTTATATTATTTAAGTCCAAAATGTCTTTGAGTTGCTGCACTTATAAGTAAAACAAATATCGGAGTGCAAAGGTTTAAATGAAGTAAATTTGAAAAAACAAAAAATTCATAAAATGGTAAATTCAAAATAGCTAATCAAAAATGTCCTTATAAACAACATTTTTGGTAAAGATGGTTTCCTGTCCTTGAATTAGCATTCCCTGGTATGGAGTAGTTAAAACATTCACTTTAACGTCACATGAACGCCGGACTCTTGAAAAGGCAACATAAAGTTGTCCATGCCCAAATACAGGCTCAGATAGGTAAATCCTTACTTTGTCCATGGTTTGTCTTTGGGATTTGTTGATCGTCATGTCAAATGCAGCCCTAATGGGAAATTGGTGTCGTTTAAGTTTAAAAGGTAATTTCGTCCCAACTTCAAGGTTTAGATTGTGTTGTGGTAATCCAGCCAAGCTAATAGTATATTAATATTCTAATGGGAAATTAAGATGCTCAGTTATGTTCAGTATCAACACTGTCAGTACTTAGAAAGACGTGGCTTTCTCCAGGAAGCAATCCAATTACTTGGTTATTTATCTGGTTAACATCAATAGGTTGTATATGCGGTGGTGTGCGCGTTCACGTTCGGGCGGCGGTTGTATTGTGCACAGCTTGCTTCTGGCCTCTGCCATCCGTGCAAATTTACAAACAATACTAAACGAAGGTTGTATATGCAGTGGTGTGCACATTCGTGTTCAGGCGGCAGTTGTATTGTGACCTGAAGTTTAGTTTATAGGTTAGGTTGTGTTGTTTGGGCGGCACCTACTGACTCTGCGAAGCCTCTGGGTTTGAGTCTGGGGCACTCAGGTGCTGTGTGCATGTGCTTTCGGTGCTGCTGGCCTCTGGCATCCGTGCATATATACAACCTTCGTTTAGTAATATAGATCATATGTACAAAATTCTGGAATGAATAACATTATTTCAAAGGATGTGTTTTAAGAAAGTGTAACCTAAATCAGAGATCCCTGTACCTAAATTAGAATGCTTATTACATCAGCATAAAGTTTGTCTACCTTTCTTCTTTGTTGTAGAACTATCACGGTTTTAAAGTGATTGCTTACTTCAGTATAATTGGAAATTCATAAAATACAGCCTACACAGTGCTAATAAAGGACAGTCACTGGCCTTCTGCAGCATAACCTTGTAGTTTTCTTTGCCATTGAAAACTCTGAAAATGTATGTGTGATTGTTCTAGATTACACCTTTTTCCATGGGCAAACTACAGCAGTATGTTTTATGCTAAATCACTTCACTCAATGGCAGCTACTTCCAGTTGGATCAGAAAAAAACAGAAGTGTGGAAAGACCCATTCTTACACAATCAATGAGCAGATTTAATTATAAAAGAGAACAGTTTATTTTAACTTACTTTCAGCAACACCACTGACATTTTCTCAACTCTAATGTGAGCAAGATTCAATATAATGACAAGTGCTTCCACGACTTTACAAAATATTACAAAAATTGTATCATACCACAGAGGAAAATCCATGCAGACACAAGGTGGTCATTTAGTACATGGACTAGCACAATCCAACTGAAAGCACTGCTCTAGCATTCCTTGTCTCCATTTATTTAGCACAGTTTCTGATTCCATGCACTTTGGGCTCTGCTCCAGTTTTCTAGTTGTGCAACACTCCCCGAAGACCAGATCCTCTCTCATAGTACAGCTTAACAAACAGGATTTCCTGCTCAGTTGAATGACAGATCAAACCAAGCTGAACACAGTATATGAAGAGTATAAACTCAAGTCAGAAAAAAAAATTATAGACATCCCAATCAAAAGTTGGTATTCAGTAGCCATTGAACAATAACAATGTGCTCCTAAGTTGAAAAAACAAACATATTTCGTCAGACGCTGTGATACATCTTTGCACACAACTCTTGCTACTGATAAACACATTTTCAAGGGCAAAGTTCTGATACACACCCATGTAGCTGAAGTATAATGGCAGGTGAAGATATTCAGCTCTTCTAGGCATCTGTGTCACTGCCCAGCATTATAGATTTATTGTAGCTGTCTCCATTAAACTCAATGTAAAAACAATTACTGTATACATCTTCTTTAAAACTTCATTAAAAGCTGTACAATGTTAACTACTCATTATATTTAGCTCATTTGCCCTCAAAAAAAATTATAATGAAACATCTTGAAAAACAAACATTGTAGTTTATATCTGGCACTTACACATCGTTGAACTCTTCAAGGTTATTGGCTGGGGTGAACACATCAAGCAACCCAATCACCTGTTGAGAAGGAGACATATTTTAGTGCACTACTGGCGTCAATCCAAATACATTTTGATTTAGCAAGGCCGTAGACAGAGCAGTTAACAGATTCCTAATACTTGAATTTCAAACAAAGGCAGCAGAGAGTTGATACAATTCCCAAAATTGCAAAGACTAACAGTCCTCTGACAAGTCCTAAAATTCCTAATTATAGACCATGTCAGTCTGCTCCTAAAAGACTCTGCTCGGTAAACATTAAGATATTGCATGTGTATAGGTTTACTGGGTCAGTTTTGTCATGCGTACAGAGTACACTGGAAATTAACCAATTAGAAAATAGTCTAGGTAGACAATTTTTACATTTCATGCTAATATATTGTTTAGTGACAACCCTTGAACATGTTTTAATTTTACTCACTGTCTTTTGTTTATGTAAACCTTAATTAAAAGACCTGATTACATACACAAGAAAAAACGACTACTGTAACATCATAAAAGGATTGTCCAACTTCCACCAAATTAAACTGTTAAAAGTATCACCTTAAATTAAAGGTTAGCACAATGTTCAGTAAACTCTGGTAGGGGACTTGAGGATGCTCTATACTGAAAAACAAACCTTTAACTCGAGCTCAGTTCATTCATTTATATTGTACATTTTTTACCTTAAGAGATCACAGACAGAAGATAAGACAATGGGATTGTTTAGATAACTGCTAAACTTTCAGAGTGCACATTAGTGATAAGGGTGGCATATGTATCCAAAATATTCCACCGTCATTAACAGTGAATGCGTTCAATATATACAATGTCACATCAGTAGGTTACTAAAGAGACAAACATCAACGTGCTAAAGGACTATAGACAGGACTGACTGCTTTAAAAATAAGCTACAGAGGAAAAATCATGCTACCTCATAATCCACCTTCTAATATACTGTTTATTTTCAATATATAAACCTGGGAATGTGTTTGTATAGTATGAAAATAAACAGCACTGAACCTCTCTAGCAAATTTTGCACAGATTCACTATTTGAACCAGAGAAGGCTGTATGTAATGTTTCTCTCCAAAAATATTCTCCATTGGGAATTTAATGGCAACCCCTGCACTTTACTCTGGAGTAAATATCACTTGAGCCACAGTTTGCATGACACTAACCTACAATCAGAAGTTTCAATGAAAAGTCTTTCCGAAACAAACAAAGAAAGGAATATTTCATCAAAATCTGGCCTCACAGTATGAGGTGCTACAGCATGGCAGCAGATGCCACTCGATAGCACTATGACTATTCAAAAGGGAAGTGAATCCTATTGTCACCCACTTCACGGACATCATCATCAACACTATATTCTAAACAAATAATGAATAACCACATTCTTCTGCCATTACCAACAAAGTTCTTTGAAACATCAGAATTACTGAGTGCGTATATTATCTTATGACCTGAATTGTTGCAAGATTCTTTCCATAACCTAGCTATTATTATAGCTGACCATGAAAATGGAACAGGTATAGCATTAGTACTACACAAAAGAAAACAACCCTGTACTGCCATTTATTTCTAAGCATGTTGCTAAGTTAGTAGTTAATAAAACACAGCTCTCTTGCAATTAAACTTTGATAAACTGTACCAGTGCTTTATTTCCTTCTAATATCAGTATCAATGTATACACAAAACTCAGAGGCACACAATTCCTTTCAAAAAGAATTTCTTTTAAAGACACAGCTTATCCTGGAGAAGGTCCATTGTTTCTTTGACTTGCCCATACTTCTAAAGACTTATGGCAGCTATGCCAAGTTTAATATTTGTCCATGACTATTTATATGTCAAGTTGTACACTTGTAGTTATGGTAAGTAACTTAAATTACAATTTTTATGTTCATGAAGGTGTATATTTCATTTAAAAATGAAAGACTGGTATATATGGAAAGTTACAATTGCTTTAGGTCTGGCTATTGTTGTAATATAATACAATATTGCAAAAATAACACATCTGACAGAAAACTCTTTTTCTGAAGCTTATTTCATACCCTATTTGGTTGGTGAGTAATGGAGCACAGACAAATTCAGCATGGGGCTGAACATATTTAAATAGCATCATGAATGCCATTCAACTCAAAGGCAGACCAACAAAATTCATAAAAATCATACATTTCTCATGGCACTTTTCGCAAACCCGATATTGTTTTGCTCACTGACTGATTGTAACATTCCAGCTACTTTCACTCACATTCTCATGCTTCATGTGCTTTAGCAGCCGTAACTCCCGATAGGTTCTCTTGGCATGGATGATGGACTGAAATGGTCTGGACAGCTTCTTGACAGCCACTTTAATTTGCAATTTTACATCATAGGCTGAACTGAAATGGAGAAAAAGATACCAAATATTACTGAAAAGTCTGAAAGCAAGTATTTGGACACTCCCTCATTATATGAATACCTCAGAAATCCACCCACCTAACCCATATCCAAAACATTAAAAGGACCAAAAAAATGTCCTTTTTCCTTTTATTATTATTATATTTTGCTTGTTGTTTTTTACAATGTGCAGACAACAGCAGTTATATTATGACTGCTAAATAAAAAGTCAACTGAAGAACTCAATTAGAACATTTCTCTTCAATAAGAACATTTAAAAAAAAATTAAGCTAATTTGAAATACATGTTTCAACCTTTTCATTTTTGCAAAACAATAATTATCTGGATAAAATAAATGAATATATATTTTAGTGATTTTTTTTTGTTAATTATTACACATTCTTTCACTGTATCCCCAATAATAAAGAAAAACTCTAAACTTTCACTGTTCTGGAATCTGAAAAATCTCCATATACTGAAACACATCTTTCCACAAAGGTTTCAGATAAGGAAATGGAAACCCTTATCCGGTGCTGCTATAGTAAATCATTTTTACTTGGCATGCCATTTTCTTATAAATCCAATCTATTCATATCAAGCACACACGCAAAGCACACTATACAATAATTATAAATATAGCAATAAAAAAAGTGCAGTGTAAAAACAAACATGATGCTGAAACAAAAAAACATGCAAAAATTCAATTCAACAAAAAAGGTAGCATTATTTGCCACAGAAACTCATTAAATAGAAGGGAAATAATCCATTTAAATATATTCACTTTTCATATTCTGAAAATTTACAGATACCATTTCCATAGCACACATTTCCTAAATTTTCACATCATATGTTATACTCATTCAAAAAACCATTGGATGGAAAATACACTAATGAGAAGGAGACAAGTTCCTGGTTTGTGGGGACAGATTTGCTTTGGCAATGTTACTGCAGGTAGCAGAATAGTCCATAAGTCTCTCAATGCCTTGTGCAATGCTCCAAAATCTGATTAACATAAAGTCCCAATATCTCCTGAGTTTGCACTAGTAAATAGAGTCAAATACACCAAACTAAACATAAAACTATAAAATGGCTATGCATCCATAACTTACATAAATGACAGAAATTAGCAAAATAAAGTGGTAGACAAAATTCAGTAAAGGATAATGGCCCATAACTGAAATTAATAACTCTGAATTCCTAGGGCTGTTAAAATACTACCAGGAACAGCTTTCGGTTCAGAATATCCTGATGTAGTCAAAATGCATGCCTTAACACAATTTCAGGGGCCACTTCTCATATCAAAGTGTAATATTATTGTAACTTTCTAACTGTTTATCTACTTCATAAAATATTTACTACTTTCTAAATGTACAAGAACAGCTTTCAATTTAATTTCTTTTATGGGTGTTCTAAATGGTCATTTCAAATACATTTTCTCAAAACACTACATTTCAAGCTAGTTAATGGGCCTAAGTAAAAATCTATTATGATTTCTCTAAATTGCAACAACTACATCAATGGCACTCCTCAGAGATCTGCCTTAGGACTGTTACATTTTATATAAATTATTTAAATTATAATATATAAAAATGAATGTTTGCTTGTCCAGTACATACATTGTTGAATCGTTCTCTGCCAAATTTTGCACATATTGCCCATTTGCACAGGTTAACGCCACAGGCAAGATTTCATTAAAAATTTAGCTGGTGGCCCCACCCTGGACAGCGCCAGGTACTTCTAGCTTGCATATATTCAGCATTCAAATACACACTGTTGAACCTATCTCCACTAAACTTTTCAGACTCTCCTGCATTACAAGACAACACGACAGGTTCATCACTGCTTTTCCCTGACCAAAGGCCACAAACACCCAAGCAAATCAGTGTAATCTTGAAAGTTTAAAAGGACCAACAGGGATTACAAAAAATTGTGCACATGACCTTGCTGACACTAGCTTTGATTGTGAATTTCTTTTAATATATGTTTGGACTCTTGAGTCACAGTTATGTTATTAAAGCTTCATCTTAACTAATGAAACGCTTCTTAAATTTCTTCAGCTCTGGATTTATTAGTTCAATATTCTTTTTGCAGTACTAGTAACTATGCTGATCCATTTCAGGCACACAACAAGCACAGAACTTGTTCATGCTTAATTTTTCATAAACAACTGATTCAACTGACCAATAACTAATCCCTATATTACTGGCTATCTTACACTCCATTACTTCTTAATTATCAATTACAATTCATTGCACAGTGCCAAATATTTTTCTGCTAACCAGACCTTAGAATATCTACAAGACACAACCTGTCAAAAAGGAATTGTAAAGCCCATCTCTTGCCTGTGTAATTTTAAGAGGACAGGCCCTTCTGCACATTGACTACGTAGAATCTCCACATTCGTATTTATATCTAAGATTAGAACTTCAAAGATTGTATAATAGATGTTTTTGCTGCTTTGGATTCCATCTATGATTCCATGTTGACTAGGTTCTGAAAAATGAAATACACACACTAGAAACTAGAGATACACCAACACTTGGGGTGGATGACAAACCAGCGGATCCAGTATACTGGGTGAAATACTTCTTGTAGTATGATTTCATAAAAAATATTTTGTCAATATGTTAAGTTTTTTCAAAAACCTGCAAATACATTTGAACATAAAATACAAAACATGCGTGAAAAAGAAATGGGAAATATGACTTTTTGTTCATTTATTGCTACTCTAAAGGCAATGACTTTGTGTACAAACTTATATGAACTGTGTAATAATTGAACTGCTTTCTTTAAAAATATTACCCAAAGTGTTATGCAGTTCAAACTGATGAGTTGACGCCAACAGTAAGATAGGACAGAAATAAACCATGTCTTGTGCTGTGTTTGCTTGGCAGAAGTTGCAGCAGCCTACTAGGTCTAACTGAAGAGCTGTGCTTTGTCAGGGAGCCAATCAAATCACACATATTGGATGATGTTTAGTGGCCTTTGTATTGCAAGTCGGCCATATTATATGATATGACCAGTCAACTGTGTCTTTTTCAATATGCCCATTTCAAGGCATACCTCACACTTTGTTCTCATAACACATCTTTAAAATACGGTTAAGATACTAGAGTTGACAGAGAGTTACCTTACACATATGTAATGACAACTATCAAGTAGGTGTGTTATGTAGTAGAACTCTTTCTCCGGTGGTGACATTCTCATGTAGTGAGGCAGGCTTCTGCTAGAACACGCAACTCGATTGGTTGTGAAGTAAAGCTCTTGAATCGCAGAACACCAGAGGTCTACAATTAAACCTTTCTCGCAGCAGCAGTATAAATGAGTGAGCGAGCAAGCGAATAACTAAGGAAAAAAACAGCTCTTACTGACTGAAAAGAAGGGAGTAATTGCTTCGAATATGAAGCTAGCATTTCATTAGACAAGAGTTGCACTAATATGCATAGTTAGTCTTAAGTAGGTTAGTTGTTTGTTTGAAAAATTTTTCAGTCTGAAAAGTATATACAAATACATTTTACCTAAAACTGTCAAGACTTTTATATTACTGTATACTGTGATATGCATTTTTGGCTATACTGCCTACTGCCAATCTGCATTATTCTTCAGCACTTCTAACAATGCAATATCACACCCTAACTACTTGTACTCTGTATTGGCTTTTTCCCCAAGTATTAAATGTGTACTGAACTCCAAGACCAGGCAACAGAAAATGTAAAGAGGCACTGTGCTAAAATACAAAAAGCTGCAAAACAGTAGGGGGAAACAAGGACATTGGTTATGCAAAACAACTACCATTAAACATCTCTCTCTCTTGTACCCGTTAAATTTCCTTATGTGTATCATACCTTTGTTCATGTAGATAGCCCAAGAACAAATTTCCACTAGAGCTGCTAATTTGAAGTTAGAATTTATCTGAATTTACTTTACAAACCCCATTTAATATTTGAAGTAAAATAACATTTTTTTAAATTTCTCTCAGCTATGAGTTTTTGCATTTAACATCCTGTGTCATTTGCTAGACCACCCTGTGCAGCGAGATGCAAAATCATGTTTGGGCTGCAGCCAAGATATACAAGAAGTATGATGTTTTCAGATAAAAACACAGTAATCAACAACACTAAAAGCAATTTACTGTATGTGATGGGAGAAATTTCAAGTTGAGGTGTGAATTCTATAAATGTTAACGTTAGTAGTAAACAAATTATGTATTATATTAAAAAAATCTTGGGTCGAGACGTGATCATCTCGGAGAGACACTTTGAAGTTCCACGAGACTACTTGCACATCATGCCCTACTTACAAACAATTTCTCAGAGACACTTTAACATCCCACTAGACAAGGAAGTAAGACAAAAGGACAGCTGCTGTACAGGATTTTAAATGATCATCGCACAGCGCGACATGCAGATAATGCAGCACAGCAGCTTCTGTACATGCTTTTAAATGATCTGCGTGCAATGCAATACATCACACAGCACAGCAGCAGAAGCTGCTGGCTTAAAGGACAGCTGCTGTACAGGTTTTTAAATGATCGTTGCTCAGCGTGACATGCAGATCTCGCAGCATGGCAGCAGCTTCTGTACAGGCTTTTAAATGATTGACACAGAGCGCAACATGCAGAACACACAGCTCAGTAGCAGCAGCTGATCTGTCCGTATCTCCTTTGTGTGCGTTCAGTGCCGTGCCCCCATACATCATCATAACGCGAGCGGCAGAGACACAAAGTGGCGAAAAAAATCCAAACCTACATGGCCCTGTGTGAAAAAGTAATTGCCCCCTTGTTAAAAAATAACCTAACTGTGGTGTATCACACCTAAATTCAATTTCCGTAGCCACCCCCAGGCCTGATTACTGCCACACCTGTTTCAATCAAGAAATCACTTAAATAGGAGCTGCCTGACACAGAGAAGTAGACCAAAAGCACCTCAAAAGCTAGACATCATGCCAAGATCCAAAGAAATTCAGGAACAAATGAGAACAGAAGTAATTGAGATCTATCAGTCTGGTAAAGGTTTTAAAGCCATTTCTAAAGCTTTGGGACTCCAGCGAACCACAATGAGAGCCATTATCCACAAATGGCAAAAACATGGAACAGTGGTGAACCTTCCCAGGAGTGGCCGGCCGACCAAAATTACCCCAAGAGCGCAGAGACGACTCATCCGAGAGGTCACAAAAGACCCCAGGACAACGTCTAAAGAACTGCAGGCCTCACTTGCCTCAATTAAGGTCAGTGATCACGACTCCACCATAAGAAAGAGACTGGGCAAAAACGGCCTGCATAGCAGATTTCCAAGACGCAAACCACTGTTAAGCAAAAAAAACATTAGGGCTCGTCTCAATTTTGCTAAGAAACATCTCAATGATTGCCAAGACTTTTGGGGAAATACCTTGTGGACTGATGAGACAAAAGTTGAACTCTTTGGAAGGCAAATGTCCGTTACATCTGGCGAAAAGGAACACAGCATTTCAGAAAAGAACATCATACCAACAGTAAAATATGGTGGTGGTAGTGTGATGGTCTGGGGTTGTTTTGCTGCTTCAGGACCTGGAAGGCTTGCTGTGATAGATGGAACCATGAATTCTACTGTCTACCAAAAAATCCTGAAGGAGAATGTCCGGCCATCTGTTCATCAACTCAAGCTGAAGCGATCTTGGGTGCTGCAACAGGATAATGACCCAAAACACACCAGCAAATCCACCTCTGAATGGCCGAAGAAAAATAAAATGAAGACTTTGGAGTGGCCTAGTCAAAGTCCTCACCTGAATCCAATTGAGATGCTATGGCATGACCTTAAAAAGGCGGTTCATGCTAGAAAACCCTCAAATAAAGCTGAATTACAACAATTCTGCAAAGATGAGTGGGCCAAAATTCCTCCAGAGCGCTGTAAAAGACTCATTGCAAGTTATCGCAAACGCTTGATTGCAGTTATTGCTGCTAAGGGTGGCCCAACCAGTTGTTAGGTTCAGGGGCAATTACTTTTTCACACAGGGCCATGTAGGTTTGGATTTTTTTCTCCTTAAATAATAAAAACCATCATTTAAAAACTGCATTTTGTGTTTACTTGTGTTATATTTGACTAATGGTTAAATGTGTTTGATGATCAGAAACATTTTGTGTGACAAACATGCAAAAGAATAAGAAATCAGGAAGGGGGCAAATAGTTTTTCACACCACTGTATGTATATATATCTTAGAATATTCATTACTTCTAGATTAAATCTATTCGTATTTGAAATAGTTAACTTGTATCATCATTTACAATATGATGAAGAACTACTTATAGAAAGTCTCAATTCAACCTTAAGTATTATTTAATTTGTAAAGTATGTAAAGATTGTTTGTCTTTATTATCGGAGCCTACTTAATGAAACAACCTACTCTCACTGCCTGCACACATTCAACACTTCTGATCCATATGCATCTGATACAAATTAACAACAAAAAACGTGTTCTCTCATGGCATAGATATCAAAATCTGACGCGCTGTGTAATTATATTTGGCCCACAAGAAAATACCAAATGTTTACTACAGCAGGCCCGTCGGTAGACAGCGCATGCACTGCTAATACTACAAATCCCAGAATGCTCTGCTGGTGCGTTGGCACATCAATTAGGACCCACAAGCGCCCCCTCCTCTTTTGACATTCATTAGCGACCTCTTGCTACCAGTCACTTCGGGCCACCCCTCCCAAAAACAGCCAAACAAAAGGTGGAAAACAGAAGCTTTCTAGAAAAGTGGGAAGCAGAATATCTGCTCATAAATGTTAAGGACAGACATATTTGTCTTGTGTGTGGAGCCAACACAGCTGAAACCAAAGAAAATATCAAAATAAGACACTATGAAACTAAACACCACAACAAGTACAAGGAGCTGGACATAGTGCAAAGTGCCAGAAAGTAGATTAGATGAAAAGAAGTTTGGTTTTGCAAACTATGTTCATAAAAAGCCATATCACAAAATGAGGCTCCTGTAAAGGCTAGTTTTATTGTGGCAGCAGAGATTCAGCCCAACCCTTTAATTAGGAAGAGTTTGTCAAAAAGTAGATGATCAAAGTTTGCGACTTCGTGTACCCAGATAAAAGGCAAGCATGTTTAAATGCGAGTCTGAGCAGAAACACAGTAGCTGATCGTGCATGTGATCTTGCCACAAACCTACATGAACAGCTGATGGAATAGGGAAAAGATTTCATTGCATTCTCCCTTGCTGTAGATGAGAGCAGCAACACATCTCATATTGCCCAGCTGTCTTCATCTGTGGAGCGGATTCAAATTTGTGCATTACAGAGGAACTTCTGGGATTAGAATCAATGCATGGCACAACCACAGCAAAATAAATCTTTGAAGAGGTTTCCAAATGTGTAACTCAAATGAGGCTACCTTGGGATAAACTTGTGGGACTAACGACAGATTGTGTGCATGCCATGTGCGGTCAAAAGAGTGGATTGGTGGCTGGGATTCGGGAGAAGATGCGAGGGAAGAACTGTGTAAGTGAGCCAACGGTTTATCACTGCATCATACATCAGGAGTCGTTATGTGGCAAGGCCCTGAAGATGGAACATGTTATGAGCACCATAACAAGTAATTAACTTTATAAGAGCTAAAGTTTGAATCACTGACAGTTCAAGCCTTTTCTGGAGGAGTGTTGTTTGGAATACACAGCTATGCCGTATCACACAGAGGTAAGATGGTTAAGCAGAGGAAAAGTGCTGAACAGATGTTTCGAGCTGCGTGAGAAAATTTGTCAGTTTCTAGAAAGCAAAGGGAAAGGACACAGCAGAGCTCCAGGATAAAGAGATTCTGTCTGTGCTGGCATTTCGCTGTGACATCACGAGCCATCTCGATGTGCTGAACCTGCAGTTTCAGGGGCAGGAAAGTGTCATCATAGACATGTACACTGCAGTGAGGGCTTTTAAAACAAAACTGTGCCTGTGGGAGACTCAGATGCTGCAAGGAAACCTGGGCCATTTTCCTTGCTGCCAAACCATAAAAACACAGATCTCTTCCGCCGTGTTCCCAAGTGCACAGTTTGATGAAAAACTTGGCTTACTCAGCGCCAAGTTTACCCAGCGATTTGCCAACTTTTATGCCCAGAAATGTAGGTTTGAACTGCTTAGTAATCCATTTGCAGTTGACGTGGAAAGCACACCAACTAACCTCCAAATGGAGCTGATTGAACTCCAGTGTAGAGACACGCTGACTTCAAAGTACGACGCTGTGGGCACTGCACAATTTCTTTGTTACATCCCTGACACAATGCCCCAGCTCCGTACCCAAACTGCCCAAATGCTCACTATGTTCGTCAGCACATATCAGTGTGAGCAACTATTATCCTTGATGAAGATGAACAAAACATCACACAGGTCTTCTCACTGATGAACACCTTCACTCAATCCTGAGGATTTCCTCAGGTCATAGCCTGACCCCAAACATTGATGAACTAGCATCCAAGAAGAGATGCCAGGTATTTGGCTTAGACCAGTGTGCATCAGAGTAGATCCGAGTGTAGCAAACTGAGCTTGAATGAATGTTTTCGTTATGCAATTTTCCTTGCTAATTCAAGACATGGACTTGAATGGTTGGATTTTCATTGAAGGAAATAATTATTATTCTTGTTAGCCTGTAAAAAAGGTTACCATTGAAATGTAACTCAGAAGGCTACAAATAGAGAAAGAGGCATAAGATTTTTTTTAAATTTTATTTAAGAAATGAATGCCACAGATGTGTCTTTTATTTGACATTTGATTTCACATGTGTTTATAGTATTAAACTTTACTTCAATGTTCAAGCAAAACTTAAGTTTGTTTCCATATGAAAAGGTTTATTGTTATATCTGATGAGCAGGAAAAACTTCCTCAATTGTAGAAATGTTTTCAATAAACATCAAGGTTGGCCCACGACTTTGTCCAAGTTTCTAATTTTGGCCCACTGTGTATTTGAGTTTGACACCCCTGTCCTGTGGTAAATCTAACAATTTGAGAACAGGACAAACACATAATGTATGATAAAATACATAAACACTTTATCTTTAAGTCATTTTGTGTTCACAGAGATTACCATTTTTGTGTTTTCAAGTGTCACCTTCATTAAACTACTTTTCCTTTGTATGTAGTTGTCATGACATGTCCTGTTTTACAAATGTACTGCCAAAAAAAAAAAAAACAAACACAAATAGTACAAAGTTCATGTGCGGATCTTTGCTTGGTACAGTACTGGGGTCAGTATTGTAATCTGAACCCTAGGATCAGACAATGTTCTCCACTCCAGGGCAAGCAATATTGTATGACAGCATAAAAGCATCGGTGTATACAGTGCTGCCAGAAGCTTTCATGCTATCACACACTACTGTGGACAGTGAATGGCTTTTAAGTGCAGCTTCATGATCTGTACAGAAGACATTAAAAAGACTGATGTATCATGGAGCTGAACATTAAAAAAATAAATAAATAAATAAATAAAATAAAGAGCCTGTCTCTAGAATTTGAATGCTTAGTTTGGCTAGATATGTATTTAAGTTGCCAGAAATTATAATTGGAGTGAGGGTTTTGTTTTAATTTAAATTATTATTTTTTGAAGAGTTTCTTCTTAGTGTTGGCAAAATATTAAAAACATAAACAAGAGTTATCATTAAACTTAGTAAAGATAACTAAAATATATATTTTTAAACTGCAAGCTTTATGCACTGAATTAAAAATGGTATTGTTTACATATATTTCTTTTTAAATGTAGCAGTGTTCATTTCTTTCTAATGAAAGTACTCAATCAGTACTCCAAATCAGTCTAGAGTTCATTAAGTACTTGCAATTTTTTGGTAGCCGATACCAATACCATCATTGCATCTCTACTATAAACTACAAGTGTCAGACACTTGTAATTCACTTATTTTAATAAATGTTTGCTCAGTTACAAACACTGCAACACAAAAAACTCTTATCAGGTTCAGGTCCAAAACACTGATCATGCTTTTGTAAATTCATTACAAAATGTAAAAAGAAACTAGATAAAGGTTAATATAAATAGCGAAAAATTAAGATATAAAAGTTGAAGGTTCATTTCTAAAATAAAAATTTATGGAAGAAAACTATTTACATGTAATAAAATGAGCAAAGCTACAATGTGGGTGCACAGTGCAGTAATAATCAATATGTAAAGAATTTTAAACTGAAGATTAGTAATGCTAAACAGGAACTAATCTTCAGTAGATCCAAGTTCCGCTTTCCAATAACACAGTTGTGTGGCTTTGACATCCACTTCCCAAAATAAAAAACAAAAATGTAGAAACTGAGAGGTAAGAAAAAACAGTGGAAACTAAGAGAAAGAGGTAAGAAAAAACAGTGGAAACTAAGAGAAAAGGCAAATATCAACAGAAAGGGAAAGCAGCAACAGTTACTCGAATGAACCAATTGTTCATAATTTGTTTTGCAACATAAAAAAGTAGAAACATATCTCCAAGATGAGACAAAAGGAAGGCCATTCTCAAAAGAGCCACAGTTACTCATCACCTCTCTTAGAAAATATATACTCATAACTTTGAATGAGGAACTAAATTGACATCTCACAGATCTCCTCCTGGCAATCAAACCAAAAAACACAATTAGTTAAACTACAGCAATCATTAGCAAATAGGAATCTGAACTGCTAGTTGTCAGAGGGATTGCATCAACTTCCTCAATTTAATATTAGGAAACACTGAAACTACTCACTGAAGCGTAAGAAAAAGGACCACAAATGTTTAGGCATCTCTGCTTCCTCTGAAGATCTCATGTGTCTGCTAGTTAAGTCTGCCACTATCAATCATCGGCACTTCATTTTGGAAATGTACTGTCATTAAAATTGGTAACTCCAAACTACTCTATATCCACTATCTGCTTTTTCCTACTGTTCACCGCCTTCTAAAAAGAAACATGTGCAAAAAATAAAATTTTCACACCCATCCCAGCATGAACCAAAACTAGGTCACGGAAACCCACTAATTTTAAACAAAAAAATTCTATTTCCTCAGTACCTTAAAATGAATCAGAGCACAATGACAAAGTCATCAGTAAAGTGCAGTTGTGTTTTTAAATTACTTTTCAACACTTCAACACAGTTAAGATTAAAATTTTAAATGTTTCTAAGAGCAATGGTTAGACCATATATAGCACAGTGTCTTTATATATATATATATATATATATATATATATATATATATATATATATATATATATATATATATAAAAAATGCAACACTTTGGGGGTTGGGCAAGGTACTGACAAAGCACTGAATGTGCACAGCATGAAGAGCATTTTTTAAAACTCAAAACTCAGGTCTGCTGCGGTAAGAGCACCAAATTACACTTGAAAACCAAAGCATTATTCAGGCCACATTAAGGACTCTGACAGGGCTCTGATGGGCTTATACTAGGTCAATACTTTCTAAATATTTACATAACCAATTCCATGACGTTAATTATATGAAATTAAACTAATCTGCTAAATTAGACATTAGACTACTGGATAAAAACTAAGCCTTGCCTCTTGAAACTGTAAACATTTTGGAGATGGGAGAATTTTTAAAACAACGGAAATAAAACTGGAACATGATGTTAATGCAAGCCATAATCCACTGTAAACACTACTTTGTTTCACTCCACGTACTACAAAACAAAAAACACAATAACCATCTGCTTCTCTCCATTTTTCAGGTATTATCACATTGCAAGAGAATGGGGAGAGGTAAGAGGTCTTCTACTAAGATTGTATCAAATAAACACAAAAACAAGTAACTTACTCCATTTATAGCTGTATGAAAATACAACTATGTTTTAAGAAAACGTTTTAACTCTCATCATAAAACTAATAATGCACATATATATACAATCACATGCCTGCTATAGATACAACTGATTAAAAACTATTAGTCTCACTTTTTTTTTTAACACTTTATCTGGGTTTGAATTTAATGTGTTTGGGTGTGATTTTGGCATAGGGTTTTTAATGTATGGACTACCTCATTTATGCTGTTCAGGAACTGAAATAAATGAATACTGCACAAAATCAGTACTAAAAATGTAAATGTTAGTATATTATTTCCACATGAATTTGTGAATAGATAACTCAGAATATTTTTATTTTCATTACCTCATCACTGTCACTTTTATAACCATACACTTTTCAAATGAGGTTTCTAAAAAAAAAAAATCACTTTGTGAGGTTAGCAGCATTTGCTGTGGTGAAATTTATGTTTGCAAAAGCATATGGAGGACACATTACTTGGATAATAACATTTACTTAAGAGTAATATCAAAAACAAATCAAATTCATTAAAATTTCACAAACTACCAATGTTATTTTACAAATCTCTCCCTCCTTTTATAGATTTTTCCTACCTCTATTGCCACCCTTGTAAAATTAAACCTGTCAGCTGAATATTAATTAGATCTCTCAGAATTCCCATAAAACGGCCTTTGTGGTGTTTTTCAGAAAATCACAGAATGAATACAAAACCTCCGATTCTTTACCAGGACGGTGTAGGACAGCAAATAATAAAAATTAAATTTGGAATGATTTCATCACCTCTTACAAATTTGTGACACTGCGAGTTAAACAATTACAACTTTCATCTGATTGGTCACATCACTGCACTAAGAAAGCATGCACAAATCTATTTCTGAATAAACTCTATTATGGGATAAAGGTGACAATAACAAAAAACTGTGTGTATGCTTTTTGGTTTTGTTTTTAAAAATAAGCACAATTCCCACAAGTGTTTGCTGAAATACTCCTGCCCTGCCCACAAAGGACACGTGTTAAAGTGGTGCTATATCATCATTTTTTCACATAATATTTTACCTTAAAAAGTAATCTGTGTACCTGCAGTCAAGCATGAGTGCAGTACAAACTTCCAATTGGTACTACAGATACTGTAAAAAGCTGGTACTGATTAGACTTTGATATTCTGGCATCAAACTGGCACCAAAGCATCGATTCTTGCGACATCCCTACTGTAGTGGGTGGTGAAGGCTGAATTGAGCTCAGATACATCCTGTTTCCCCTGATCATCCTTGAGATGTTTCTGCAGCTTAATTGGAGTCCACCTGTGGTAAATTCAGTTGATTGGACATGATTTGGAAAGGCACACACCTGTCTATATAAGATCCCACAGTTGACAGTTCATGTCAGAGCACAAACCAAGCATGAAGTCAAAGGAATTCTCTGTAGACCTCCAAGACAGGATTGTCTGGAGGCACAAATCTGGGGAAGGTTACAGAAAAAATTTTGCTGCTTTGAAGGTCCCAATGAGCACAGTGGCCTCCATCATCCGTAAGTGGAAGAAGTTTGATACCACCCGGACTCTTCCTAGAGCTGGCTGGCCATCAAAACTGAGTGATCGGGGGAAAGGGCCTTAGTCAGGGAGGTGGCCAAGAACCCGATGGTCACTCTGTCAGAGCTCCAGATGTCCTCTGTGGAGAGAGGAGAACCTTCCAGAAGGACAACCATCTCTGTAGCAATCCACCAATCAGGCCTGTATGGTAGAGTGGTCAGACAGAAGCCACTCCTTAGTAAAAGGCACATGGCAGTCCGCCTGGAGTTTGCCAAAAGGCACCTGAAGGACTCTCAGACCACGAGAAATAAAATTCTCTGGTCTGATGAGACAAAGATTGAACTCTTTGGTGTGAATACCCGGTGTCACGTTTGGAGGAAACCAGGCAGTGATCATCACCAGGCCAATACCATCCCTACAGTGAAGCATGGTGGTGGCAGCATCATGCTGTGGGGATGTTTTTCAGCGGCAGGAACTGGGAGACTAGTCAGGATAAAGGGAAAGATGACTGCAACAATGTACACGGACATCCTGGATGAAAACCTGCTCCATTGCGCTCTTGACCTCAAACTGGGGCGATGGTTCATCTTTCAGCAGGACAACGACCCTAAGCACACAGCCAAGATATCAAAGGAGTCGCTTCAGGACAACTCTGTGAATGTCCTTGAGTGACCCAGCCAGAGCCCAGACTTGAATTCAATTGAACATCTCTGGAGAGATCTTAAAATGGCTGTGCACCGACGCTTCCCATCCAACCTGATGGAGCTTGAGAGGTGCTGCAAAGAGGAATGGGCGAAACTGGCCAAGGATAGGTGTGCCAAGCTTGTGGCATCATATTCAAAAAGACTTGAGGCTGTAATTGCTGCCAAAGGTGCATCGACAAAGTATTGAGCAAAGGCTGAGAATACTTATGTGCATGGGATTTCTCAGTTTTTTTATTTTTAATAAATTTTCAAAAACCGCAAGTAAACTTTTTTCATGTTGTCATTATAGGGTGCTGTGTGTAGAATTCTGAGGAAAAAAATGTATTTAATCCATTTTGGAATAAGGCTGTAACATAACAAAATGTGGAAAAAGTGATGCGCTGTGAATACTTTCCGGATGCACTGTGTGTGTGTGTGTGTGTGTGTGTGTGTATATATATTATACATCTTTTCCGGATGCACTGTGTGTGTGTGTGTGTATATATATATTATACATCTATCGATCGATATGATGCAGGAAATATTATTAAAGACCTTAACCATCCTGCATACAATTCACCATTAGATTCATGAACAGTTTCTACACACAGATGGTAAGGTTACTGGAAAACCAATTACAATAAGAAATATTGGAAAATAAAAATCTTTGTGTGTGTATGTGTGTGTGTGTGTGAGTGCATATACGTACAAATATAAATATTTGCATATATTAACTCATTCTATATAAAATTGTGTGTTTGCAAGCTTGTTATTGTATTATTATCACTGTTCTAATAAGATTTGTAAATAAGAATTTCATTGTACTATGTACACTACATTATGTTCTATGTACTGCAACAGTAGTAATTACTGGATATTGCCCGCCATTCATACCCATACCATTATACTGTATGAGTTTTCAAAATGCTCATCAAATTTTAGGTGTTCTACTAATAAACGTTACTTTCACCTTCAAATACTCAACGAAATGAAAAAATTGTGTTTGGCCGTTAATTTTCAGCAATGAAGTATGCTATTTTAGCAATCCTTCTAAATGCATGTCCCTATAATTATACACTTCTGTTAACACATTGTATGTCATACAAATAATAGATACTTGCCTCATGCTTAACAAGCTGATCCACACAAATATCTGGTCAATGTGGAGGTTTTCAAACACCAACTAAGTACATTTTACTTTTGAATGAACATAAGAAGCAGCTCATTCCGTCACTGTTCTGATGGACTTGTTTACTTATCCAAGTTTAGCACTCAAAGCAAGGGTGGTTCCTGCCCTGCAGCCAGCGTGTCTGAACAGGACAAACTGGTTAGAAAATGAATGAATGGTTGGATGGTCAATTGTTGATATTACAATCAGAGGATTGCTGCAAAGTCTTCATTTCTTTATGTTAAGAATATACAGTAAGATTAATTTAATTTGTAAACTTATGTCATAAAGGTTGAAGGTGCAAGAATGTTTACTGATTGAAAAATGATCAGGATTAGATATTATAAAGTACTGCATAAACGTTTTACTTAAAGCAGATTATTTTTGTTTCTGTTTAATAAACAAGCACCATACAAAATTCAAATGCAAAGTGAATGGATTTGATGAACAACGTTTTCAACATAATCTGTAATTTCCATGTACCTCTTTACATGGCCACCTAGAAGACATTATATTTACAAACATTAATTTGTATCTACTTAGCAGATACATTTGCCCAAGATGATCTGAAAACTGTGAAGAAACCATAAAATATGGATGGTATGTAAATTTACTCCTAATAAAAATACCAGTGTGAGAATATAAATGTGATGGAACCACACAAGTACTAAAACACAGAGGTATGTTAATTTATTTTTTGAAACGCTAGTCAATAAAAACTGTGTACATAACACACCGAGGTACACCTAAGGAACAGACTGTATTATTTACAAAAACACAATGCGATCTTTATTAGGATCTTCCTGTTTACTCATTAAAGCCTTGTTCTTTTAAACTACTTTTCAACTCATAGTCTTTCTGGTGGTTACTTCCTATGACCCAAGGTTACACCTCTAAAATTTAGCACAGCAACCGGCCAATGTGGGTGAACCCAAAAAATGTCTATTAAACCAGCAGAGAGAATCATTCTGACAGTGTAACCAAAGTGGTGGGAGATGCCAATAAACAATGCTAAATTTTTTAGAGCGCTAAAATACTGAATACGTTTTATAACGCAAATCACAATTCAGTTATATGCAAGCTATAAATGACTGAATCCCAAAGACATGCAGCGGGCTAAGGGGAGGGGGTGGGGCCCTCCTCAACCTTGCGCCAGCCTCGGGGCATACCGCACCTTCGCTTAGTTAGCAAGCGAGAAAACTACTTAACAGACTTAGATCGGTATTTTTCTATAATTTGTTTGAATATTCCGGTTGATTTTGCGACTTCTCATCATGTCAAGAATCATAGTTTGCTTGCAGGAGCGATATATTCGAGCTAATCCAAGACAGAGGCTGGGGCCAAAGGGAGGGGGGGGAAGCGTGATGTCAGGAAGGGGTAGCCAGGCAGGGCCCTCCTCACTGTACTGTTTCACTACTATGCAAACAGAGCCGCGTGACATGGCTAGTTTTTAATATATTTGTGTATATAATAGAATCACTGCCAGGCTAAATGTACAGTATATAAATATACAGAGATATACAATGAGTCAGTGATGGAGAATGAATCTGCAGCACTGTAATTAGGCTTTCCAACTTTTTTTTTTTTAATCTATGATCACAAGGAGCCGGAGTTCACAAAATGAGTTCAGTAAAGGCACTAAAGGCAACATTTTGTGCCTTCTCAGCCACTGTAGCCAATGATTTAACAATTACTGGACAAGACTCATGATCAATGAATGAAGGAGAGGCAGGTCTTCAATTCATGATCTCAATTGAACTTGCTCCCGTCATCCATGAGAGTATTTTCTGGAGGTGGCTTATTTAACCATATTTTATTCAAAATACATAATCCGTGACACAGTCAGCATATGACTAGATTCCTGGACATGTCGATTATGTGACATAAATAATTTTACATTTTTTCTTCATGGATGTTTCGATTTTGTTGGCTGTAGTGTAAAGTAGGCCACCACTGAAGCCTGTTATACCTGGAATTTTGTTAACTTCACTCTCCATGAAAATATGATATTACATGTTTTCCTCTGTCATTAATAGAAACTATACCAGGTAAGTAATAAATATCACTTTTGATTTTAGTATTCTTTTAAACTACCTCTCAAATACTACAAACAAGGTCAGCTACCTGCTTGAAAATTTTCTTCCTAAGACTCACATCTCAACTTAAACATCAAAATATTTATTAGAAAGTGCTGTGCCATTTGTGTAAATCTGCATCTGAATATGCAAATACAGTACAAATAGCATGATTCATTCCTTTATTAAAAAAAGGAACAGACTATACTCTGTCATGTCATTACGCATGCATGCATACATGCATACACACACACACACACTCACTACCTGGCAGGTAGAAAATTCTTTGTGAATTGTGGTAATCACATCTCAAAGACACATGATATCCGATATGGTGTTCCACAAGGCTCTATCCTGGGTCCGCTGTTATTCTCAATCTATATGCTTCCGTTAGGTCAGATTATCTCAGTTTACAACATGAGTTACCACAGCTATGCTGATGACACACAGCTGTACTTATCAATAGCACCTGATGACTCCGACTCTTTCGATACAATAACACAATGTCTTACTGGTATTTCTGAATGGATGAATAGTAATTTTCTCAAACTAAATAAAGAGAAAACTGAAATCTTAGTAATTGGCAATAATGGATTCAATGACGTTATCAGAAATAAACTTGATGCACTAGGATTAAAAGTTAAGACGGAAGTAAAAAACTTAGGGGTAACCGTTGACTGTAATCTGAATTTTAAATCACATATTCAACAGACCACTAGGACAGCATTTTTTCACTTAAGAAACATAGCAAAAGTTAGACCTCTTATATCATTGAAAGATGCTGAGAAATTAATTCATGCTTTTGTTTTCAGTAGACTAGATTACTGTAACGCACTCCTCTCAGAACTACCCAAAAAAGACATAAATCATTTGCAACGAGTGCAGAATGCAGCTGCTAGAATCCTAACTGGGAAAAGAAAATCCGAACACATTTCTCCAGTTTTGATGTCACTACACTGGTTGCCTGTGTCATTCAGGATTGACTTTAAAATACTGCTTATGGTTTATAAAGCCTTAAATAATCTCGCTCAATCTCATATATCGGAATGCCTGACACATTATATTCCAAATCGTAACATAAGATCTTCAAATGAGTGTCTCCTTATAATTCCAAAAGCTAAACTTAAAAGAAGTGGTGAGGCGGCCTTCTGCTGTTATGCACCTAAAATCTGGAATAGCCTGCCAATAGGAATTCGCCAGGCAAATACAGTGGAGCACTTTAAAACACTGCTGAAAACACATTACTTTAACATGGCCTTCTCATAACTTCACTTTAACTTAATACTGATACTCTGCATGTTCAATTCATTATAATAACTATTAATGGTGGCTCTAAAATTCGCACTGACCCCAACTCTTTCTTCTGTTTCTTTTTCCGTTTTTTTTGTGGTGGTGGTGCAGCTCAAAGCATCATGATGTACCAACATTGATAGACTGAAAGCCAGAAGTCTACATGGCTATCATCATCAGGTTCTTCCATGAAAACCATAAATACAAAGAGGACTGTTTGACTTATGCTAGGTAGATTGCCCAGAGGGGACTGGGCGGTCTTGTGGTCTGGAACCCCAACAGATTTTATTTTTTTTCTCCAGCTTTTGGAATTTTTTTTTGTTTTTTCTGTCCACCCTGGCCATCAGACCTTACTTATTCTATGTTAATTAATGTTGACTTATGTTTATTTTTTATTGTGTCTTCTATTTTTCTATTCATTTTGTAAAGCACTTTGAGCTACATTTTTTTGTATGATTATGTGCTATATAAATAAATGTTGATTGACATACACACATACATATACTGTACATACATATCTCTCTCTCTCTATATATATATATATATATATATATATATATATATATATATATATATATATATATATATATATATATATATATATATATATATATATATATATATATATATATATATATATATATATATATATATATATATATATATATACAGTGGAGGAAATAATTATTTGACCCCTCACTGATTTTGTAAGTTTGTCCAATGACAAAGAAATGAAAAGTCTCAGAACAGTATCATTTCAATGGTAGGTTTATTTCAACAGTGGCAGATTGCACATCAAAAGGAAAATCGAAAAATAACTTTAAATAAAAGATAGAAATTGATTTGCATTTCATTGAGGGAAATAAGTTTTGAACCCCTACCAACCATTAAGAGTTCTGGCTCCCACAGAGTGGTTAGACACTTCTACTCAATTAGTCACCCTCATTAAGGACACCTGTCTTAACTAGTCACCTGTATAAAAGACACCTGTCCACAGAATCAATCAATCAAGCAGACTCCACACTCTACAACATGGGAAAGACCAAAGAGCTGTCCAAGGATGTCAGAGACAAAATTGTAGACCTGCACAAGGCTGGAATGGGCTACAAAACCATTAGCAAGAAGCTGGGAGAGAAGGTGACAACTGTTGGTGCGATTGTTCAAAATGGAAGGAGCACAAAATGACCATCAATCGACCTCGCTCTGGGGCTCCACGCAAGATCTCACCTCGTGGGGTGTCAATGGTTCTGAGAAAGGTGAAAAGAATCCTAGAACTACACGGGAGGAGTTAGTTAATGACCTCAAATTAGCAGGGACCACAGTCACCAAGAAAACCATTGGAAACACATTACACCGCAATGGATTAAAATCCTGCAGGGCTGCAAGGTCCCCTGCTCAAGAAGGCACATGTGCAGGCCCGTCTGAAGTTTGCCAATGAACACCTGAATGATTCAGAGAGTGACTGGGAGAAGGTGCTGTGGTCTGATGAGACCAAAATAGAGCTCTTTGGCATTAACTCAACTCGCTGTGTTTGGAGGAAGAAAAATGCTGCCTATGACCCCAAAACACCGTCCCCACCGTCAAGCATGGGGGTGGAAACATTTTGCTTTGGGGTGTTTTTCTGCTAAGGGCACAGGACAACTTAATCGCATTAACGGAAAATGGACGGAGCCATGTATCGTGAAATCCTGAGTGACAATCTCCTTCCCTCTGCCAGGAAACTGAAAATGGGTCGTGGATGGGTGTTCCAGCACGACAATGACCCAAAACATACAGCAAAGGCAACAAAGGAGTGGCTCAAGAAGAAGCACATTAAGGTCATGGAGAGGCCTAGTCAGTCTCCGGACCTTAATCCAATAGAAAACCTATGGAGGGAGCTCAAGCTCAGAGTAGCACAGAGACAGCCTCAAACCTTAGGGATTTAGAGATGATCTGCAAAGAGGAGTGGACCAACATTCCTCCTAAAATGTGCGCAAACTTGGTCATCAATTACAAGAAACGTTTGACCTCTGTGCTTGCAAACAAGGGTTTTTCCACTAAGTATTAAGTCTTTTTTTGTTAGAGGGTTCAAAACTTATTTCCCTCAATGAAATGCAAATCAATTTCTATCTTTTATTTAAAGTTATTTTTTCGATTTTCCTTTTGATGTGCAATCTGCCACTGTTGAAATAAACCTACCATTGAAATGATACTGTTCTGAGACTTTTCATTTCTTTGTCATTGGACAAACTTACAAAATCAGTGAGGGGTCAAATAATTATTTCCTCCACTGTGTATATATATATATATATATATATATATAAACACACACATATACACAGGGCTGTGGAGTCAGTAGATAAATGCTCCGGCTCCTCAGTTTCTAAATCTTCCGACTCCTCTGTATGTATATACTATGCTAATGTATTTTCTACATCCATTGAAGGAAAGGAAGGCAACATACATGTCATTTCACCACAGAACTACTGGCTAGGAAGCCAACACTCTACTATAATGCCAGATTAAAGACAAACACAATGAAAACAAGGGTTTATATTTTTTTTTTTTTTAAAAACAAGTGTCTGGAATCAGGAACAGGAAATGTATTGGTTCAAAAATACAAACCACATTCTTTGGTAGTTTTAACTTTTAAAACAAAAAAAAGCTTAACTATATGAACTAAAAACAATATCTGGAAAACCTATATTAAACTTGGAATACAGTTATAGTTAAAGGAAAGAAAATAAATATGGCAGCCTCCATATTCCTCTGACCTCGGGTTCCCTTTAAATGCAATCTAAAATCAGTGGGCTTTAGGCTAGGTTCACAGTTCCCTGTAACAGTGGAACACGACACAATGGAAAGCGGTGCCGCACCTTACCTGTGCATTACATCCCATATAGTGACGCATACAGTCAATGAAAAGCATGCTTCATGGTTACTTGACATGTTCGTTTTGTGGTAACATTATGCACTGCATGCATTGAGCTTTATTCTTACAGCAGAGAAGTAGTTCATTATGACTGTTTGTGAATTGGGACATTTCAACTTACTTTTTTAATTCCCATTTAAATTTAGTAGGAGTCGTTTAACTTTTTGCCGACTCCAGGTACCCAAAATTGTCTCCGACTCCTCAGCCCTGCATACATATATACATATATACATACACATATATATATACATATATATATATATATATATATATATATATATATATATATATATATATATATATATATATATATATATACATACACACATACATACACACATACATACATACACACATACAATATATATACACACATACAATATATATACACATATACATACATACAATATATATATATATACATATATATGATGCAAATATTTAGATAATGATTACAAATACTACAGTAATAAGTCATCAGCAAACTACTACTACATTTTTAACACTGAAACAAACTTACTGTCAGTGACAGGGCTGTGGATTTGGGAGACACAAACCTCCGACAGCAACTCCTCAATTTCTGGTACCTCTTGACTCCTATTCCTCTCATTGTAATTAGGCTAATATAATTTACTAGGTTGATTGAAAGCATGCAATATACAAGACACTTCATTGCTGCCAATGGAATCATCGGGATATGTTTCAGCACTCAAACCTATTAAAGTTTGGGTTTAAAGGCCATGACAATGTTGGTGCGGCTAATAATCACTGAGTAACATTAAATATAAGACTAAACTTAGAAAATTAAAAAGCAGCTCATTTTTATCAAAAGTCTGAAAGAAAAAATAATGTAATCAAATCAGTATATGTGAAATTGGAAAATTTAACACATTACAATTTACATTTTTACCGACTCCAACAATTACTTCCAGTTCCACAGCCCTGGTCAATTAAGCAGAATAACTTTTAAAAATCACATTTGAATAGATTAATTGAACAATATCTTTACATGAAATAACCGCAGGTATACACTGAAAAATATTCTTTTGATCATTTAATGTGATTTTTGTACATATTTTTGAACACTTAATTAAAAAAATAAAACCTTTTTGCTTCATTATGTAACATTTATTTACAACACATTACTCCTAGCTGTCAATTATAGAGCAGAAACAATAAAAAACTATCTGTTAATTTATTTGAATTTAATATTTTATCATATTCAAATGTTTAAAGCAAAACAGTTATCCTATTTGATAAGGTCAGAATATAGTTAGAACTGAACACTGTAATGAGCAGAAGAAAAGAATGGCCTGCTAAAATAAAACTACAGCTTGGTGCCAGAAACAACATTAGACCTAGCTTGGCTGATCCCAATAACGTACTGCTACCATCACTTCATTTTAAGCAATGAAACTGTTTGTTAAAGTTCTAGAAAAAGAACAAACCTGATTTATGTGTTTGTGTCAAAGGTTTATCAAAGGTAAGTGGAATGGGGACATTTTTGCCAGACCTGATATTAGAAAACTGATTTCTAGAGCAGAATTTGGTGTTGCAATTTACAACCTAGAATGACAGAATTTACTTCTTTGAATGATCTCCAACCTAAGTTTTTTAGGAAGCAATAACAATCCAAATTACATGGAAATTGTGGAAAATGGATTAGTTAAGTTTAAGGAATTAGGTGGCAACTCAAACTTCACTTTTTGGATTCACATTTTGAATTTTTCCCTGAAAATCTTGGAGTACAGAGTGAAAAGCAGAATGAAAGATTCCATCAATATAACAAAGACATGGAAAGTCAATGAATGTGTTTGGTTTTCTTTAAATATTTGATTTAAAAAATTACATTGACTAAAAGTTTTTTTTACATTAAACACATTCAGAACAATGAACATAATTTGTTACATTTCTTTTCAGTTTTGTACTTAAATGTGATGTGATTTAAACATTCTAATTATACTTTTATAGTTTCATGAATGCAAATAAAAATAATTGCAACTCAACAAATTTTTATGAGTTTAATTTTGCAGACCTGCGATAATCAATCAAAACTTTCCCAGTGGAGAAGATGAAACCTCAGCCACATAACATGCAGATCTAATTTGGCAGATTCTCCATTTATCAAAGTTGAACAAAATACAGTGAAAAAAGCAATTATGAAAACGTCAAGATCAAGATTAATTTTACTCCAGGAATGGCTCTTTAGCAAGCTACGACTAAATCGTAGAAAAACGTACTGTCAGTAGGCAGAACATAAATATCACATTTCCATAAATATAATGGGTGAGATTTTTACATGACTTAGATTAATGTTACAACTACTGACTAATACTTTCAAGAGTTGGAGCACTCAAGTTGGAGGTGGGGAGTAATACAGCAACCAGTTCGTTTAGTTATGCAATACCAGCACAGATATGATGAATAAAATCCTTTTAAAGTTTTTTTTTTTTTTATGATGGCCATCTTGAAACCGCTGCTAGTTTGTGAGTGTCTAAACAAGTTATGCAACAAGACTCACTCCAGCAGCGATAACAAACCACTAGTAACCAGGTTTAAATATGAGCACTGACTGAATGCCAAATTGCGTTGCTCGGATACCCTTCACCTTATCGTATTATTAACATAGTACACTTAACGCGCCTACGGATAATCAGTACCAGAATGTAGAATAAACTGGGAAGTTCTGTGAACACCAAGGCATGATCTGTGCAAGCAACTAACAAAAGCCAGGCCACGGTATGATGTCATCTTTAACGAAGAAGGGGAGAGGCGAGTTTGCAAACGTCTCAAGACACTGTTTTTCACCTCACTATCTACAATGAATGTCCTGATTCGTAAAACCTTACATCGTGTTTATCGCATTAACCACAGCCGTCATTAGTGAGTAAATGGCCCAAGTTGAAGGGTACAGCACCTATCGAAACTATAAGTTAAAAGACGGAATAAATCTAAAATACCTGAATGCGTACCACAGGTTTATGTTATAAATTTAAAACACTTGGAAAAATTAGTATTTTACCATTTGAAAAATGCAGATGGAGCTAACAGAGACAACGGAAAAAATGCAATCTAAATATTGCGCGACAACCTGTGCTGTCAAGCAGCGTGACACGAAACAAAATTAAAAAGTGGATGCCGTTTTTATACCCCACGTCTCCATGGAAATAACAACCATGCGATGATTAAAAGTAATGTATGCGCAAGACTACATTGCAATTGCACACGAATAATCGCTTTTTCAGAGATAAGCACACCGCAACAACGTGTTATACTTCGGTCGTTTTCCGATAATCTGGAGAAGCAGAAACGCGACCTGGCTTCAATAAATGAAGTGCGTTACTAAAAATACTAAGTGCGCCGCCTCTGGACATCCCCCCTTTTGCCTCCCAGCGAGGCCTCTGGTTGAGCGAGAGCCTGCTGGTTGCAGTTAGGTATGCGCGCTCGGGCCTGCATATCTCCGCCTCTCACCGAGAACTCTGTGCAAGTTACTGGACGTTTCTTACCACACTGATCCGTAGGCCCCTGATCCCACAGGAGTGATGTTCTGGTAACGTTCCGGAACCTCCCAGATCGTTTTATTGAGTTCCTGTCGATAAAAAGTAGGTCTCTCTCTCTGCGACATTCCTGCAGAAGACACCCCCTCCCCAGCGGTAGGACGCGTGCACTTATTTGCCAATCTCCTTCACGTTCCGTTGTATCTTAAATGTGAACAAATAACACGACGAACTCCTGCAGTTTCACCTCTCGCCCCAGCTCCGCACACTCAGGTTGCTTGGCACTGCCCGACTGTCTGCAGCCCAGCTGCGCGCGCGATCTCGTGCCGAAGCCACAAGTGTTCTCGCGATAGAAGGCGCCAAACTACGGCAACGAGGGAATCGCGCATGCGTAGAGATAATCCACTTTTAAACTGTTCGCATACTTTTCTAATGGTAGAAGAGGCGCGTTCCAACCTGCACGGGTGAGTGTTAACACTTGCGGACAAAGAAAATATCCTCATCAATCTACTTTGTGAATAACTGAGTGACATGAAACCTTTTTCAGTAGTATGAGACGTTTGGCAGGGACACATTTTGATCAGGATTCCTTTCAGCCGGAGACACAGGCGGACTTAAAATAGTAACAATAACCAGCGGGAAGACGCGGACCGGTGCATAAATAAAAAGTAAAAAATTATAATGCCATGTGAAAGTCCAAAGCGAAGAACATTTTTTAGTGAAAAATTGAACATAGAGTGGAAAACATCAACAAGAACACATACCCGAATTAAAGAAACATTAAAGCTGAAAAGACAAATAGTAGGTGATAAGAAATCATGTAAGGCAAAGTACACAGAAGACAGTAAGGTTTACAAGACTTCTTTGTTGGACTTATTAGTAGTGTAAAAATGGCGATGTACTTTTCCTTGAAGAGAAGTGTGTTGTATCATGATTTTAATGTTTTCCTATCTAGAGACTCTTGAAAATGCAACATAGACTTAACTTGTCCATAAGAAAAAAACAGGCAAGTCCAGGTATAAGGCCAGCTTTATTGAATGTCTGTTCTGGAGCTTTATTAATGGTCATCACAAAGGCTGGGTAAATGGAAAATTGTCTGCATTTGAATTGGAAAAGGCATAGTGTGGTATACTCTGTACAAAGATCCAGACAAAGATAATAAAAAAAAAACATTTCTCCAATAGAAAGATTCTGTGGTGACTTCAAACTTAATCATGTCCAATCCTCATCACTCTGGTGGGGTACCGCTGCACCTTTTTTGTAAAGCCAAAGCACCCAACAATTTCTTTGGATTTAGGAGGGTTTAACTAGATGTTTGTGATAAAGATGATCTACTTCGTCTTCTGTCTTGTAAGTCAGGCAAACACTCATCATGTTCTTCAGGCAATTCTCATGAAGCACAGCACCCCTGGTCACTCTGCTGAGGTTACTGAAATACTATTCTGTCACTGAGCTTATTTTTGTGTTAGAGTAGCTGCCAATTGCTCCTATACATTTCTTGTCAAACTATGTGTGATGCTGCATCTCCACCTGCCATGATACAGAGATGTAGCCTAATTTGGGGTCTGCCATGGCATAGTCATCTAAATCATTGGTAAGATTGCACATCTCATGGCATAAGCTGTCAATTGAGTCAAAGGTAAAATACCAAGGACCAGTCACCATGCAGGTTTGCATTTCCTGTCAGTTGGTTAAATACTGCCATCTCCCTGCCTGCCACGAGACAGAGTCAAAGTCTCATTTTGAGACCACCATAAACACGATTATCCAAGTCATAGGTCATGCTACATGTGTCTTGGCACTAGCTGTTGATTGAGACTAATATGAAGTGTCAAGGAACATGAGCGAATGAGTTTATACACAATAAATAGAAAACCCTTAGCACTTTATATATACAGATATATTTCATTATATTGCACCTTTCCCATACTCAAAACACTTAGGAGGGAGGGGCCCCTCCCCAACATCCCAACATGGTAAAATGTATTAATATTATTTTAGTGCAAAGTCTTAATTAGTATGCTGTCTCAAATTATGAGAACTTTACTCTCATTCTCAATAGACTTGCTGCCTGGTCCAAATTGGTCACCTAGCTTTCGATGGTCTAAATTTTAATTTCTTTGACTCCAGTGCCGCTGTTTTTAGCCATGCAGTGACTACAGTGGGGCCTTGAGACACTAAAGCAGAATGAGATATAGCTGAATTGCCTAAACAAGCTGAGTATGTACAATTGTTGGACTGACTAATCGCTAACAGGTTCCTAATGTGGTCCTCCAAAGTGTATATTTTCCTGACCAACTGTAAGTTAACTATATACTCCTATAGGCGAAACTGTCTGTACTCCTACCTGGAAAACGTAAACTGTATTTGCTGCAGAACACACAACTTATTGTCACACGTGCACATTTGAGACAGCTTAAGGGCTTTGGTGATTGTAACTACCTGCCGGACCAGGGCTTGGCACTTTATACTAATGCCTTCACTTCTACTCCCTCTGCAGAACAGAAGATTGACAACCACTCCAGTTCTGACATCACTTCTGTGTCTGTCCACCTGGACCCTCCCCTTCCTTCCTCATGACCACATAACCTGGAAATCGTCCATCTTGAGTCAGTTCTGTTATGAACTCGCCTCTGAAAAGACATTCCCACAATTGTTGCATTTTTATTTTTGTTTTAAGCCTTCCAGTTATACGGTATCACCAAGGTGGTGTCCCACTTCTTTATTGTTCTATGTGTCCTGTTTTACAGTGGATCCTGCCAACTATATCATTGTAAAATGGGAACTATGTTTATCGCCAAGTCCATTATTGTCTAGGTACTTTCAGTTGCTTCCGTGCCTTTGGAGTTTAGCTGGTTTGCTTCAAGAGACTCGCATTCGACCCTTCACTACAGGCTGGCTCCAACTCTTTATTCTAGTTTGTGTCCTGCTTTACTGTGGATCCTGATGACTACGTCACTGATACCTTCAGTTGCTTCAGTTTCTCTCAAGTTTATCTGATTTGCTTCAAGACATTTGCATACAACCTTTCACCATTGGCTGGACAATTGACTTCAGGCTTTTGGTTTCTTCTCCCAGTAGGCATGGGTATGCTTAATTGAAGTAACATTACGTATTGTGTACTACAGACCACTGTCCTGCTTCTTCTTTTCTACCTGTTCTTGTTTTTTTTTTTACATTTTTTGCTTCCAGAGATGTAAATCTTATTCATGATTTATGACAATGCTGCTGATTACATTTAATGTAACTAAAAAAGTAACATTCATCTCAGTCATTCTCACCACGGAGACTGGGGCCTACTTGTGAGGGTTCTACCTGTGTTATTTAAGTGTGTCATTACTATGTTTATATGGAGATTCCCGCAGATTAGCACTGAGTACTGAAGTAAACAAACACCTGCAGGTACCCCCTCCCAGTATGGGATTCCAATCAATTGCCTGTTTTATTTGTCATGTAACTGCGCCTCTACTAGCATGTTATGGCAAAGCTATTGAATTGCCTAAAATTGAATAGGCACTATACAAGAGCAGCAGGTGGGGTAATATTATGGAATAGTTGTATAGCTAACTACAGTGCTCTTCATAATGTTTGGAAACAAGACACTTTTTTCCTTGATTTACCCCTCTGCTGTACAATTTATAATTATAAATCAAACATTTCAGATATAATTAAAGTGCACATGGCAGACTTTCATTTCAATACACTTTTTTCTACATCCATCCATACATCCATCCATCCATTATCCAACCTGCTATATCCTAACACAGGAGTCTGCTGGAGCCAATCCCAGGACGCAAGGCAGGAACAAATCCCAGCCCACCGCAGGGCACACACACACACCAAGCACACACTAGAGACAATTTAGGATCACCAGTGCACCTAACCTGCATGCCTGTGGGAGGAAACCCACGCAGACATGGGGAGAACATGCAAACTCCATGCAGGGAGGACCCGGGAAGCGAACCCAGGTCTCCTTACTGCGAGGCAGCAGCACTACCACTGCTCCACTGTGCCGCCCCTTTTTTCTACATGGAGTCAGAGAGACAATATTGCATTGGTTTGAACATGTGCAGAGGAGAGATGTTGTGTATATTGGGAGAAGGAAGAGAAGGATAGAGCTGCCAGGGAAGAGGAAAAGAGGAAGGCCTAAGCGAAGGTTTATGGATGTGGTGAGAGAGGACATGCAGGTGATGGGTGTAACAGAACAAGATGCAGAAGACAGAAAGATATGAAAGAAGATGATTCACTGTGGCGACCCCTAACGGGAGCAGACGAAAGAAGAAGAAAATAATGCTTGGGACACTTGACATCACAGGTGTTTGTGATAAGATAAGATACCTAGGCTTCCTTATCATCTTTTGAGTTTGTAGCTGCCATTGTTCAACATGATCTGTGCCAAACGCTGTGCCAGTGAAAGTCAAAGAAGCCATTATGAGGCTTAGAAATGAGAATAAAACCATTATAGCCATTGGTAAAACTTCAGGATTGCCTAAATCAACTGCAATATCATTTAGAAGAAAGAATGCACTGGTGAGCTCAGTAATCACAAAGGGACTGGTAGCTCAAGGAAGACCTTTTACTGATGACAGAAGAATCCTCAGTATGGTAAAGAAAAAGCCCCAGATGCCTGTCCGACAGATCAGAAACAGTCTTCAGGCGGCAGATATGAGTGTGTCAGAGATGACTATCTGCAGAAGACTTCATGAATAGAAACAATGAGGCCATGCTGCAAGATGCAAACCACTAGTTAGCCACAAACACCGGATTGGCAGATTACAGCTTGTGAAAAAGGACTTAGAAAAGAGCCTGCAGAATTGGAAAAAGGTCTTATGGACAGACAAGACAAAGATGAACCTGTGTCAGAGTGATAGCAAGAGCAAAGTGTGAAGATGAAAAGGAACTCCCTAAAATCCGAAGCAGACCACCTTATCTGTTAAATATGTGTTATGGCTTGGACATATATGGCTGCCACAGGTCCTCGGACACTTCTCTTCATTGGTGATGGAACTGCTGATTGCAGTGGCACAATAAATTCTGAGGTGTATAGAAACATTTGATCTGCTCAAGTTCTAGTAAATGACTCCAAACATATTGGACAACACTTCATCCAACGACATGATAATGATCCAAATATACTGCTAATGCAACACAGGAGTTTTTCAAAGCTAAAAAGAGAAAATTCTTGAATGGCCAAGCCAGTCAGCTGATCTAAACCCAATTGATCAGGCCTTCCATATGCTGTGGAGAAAATTTAAGGGGACAAGCCCCCAAAACAAGCTGGAGCTGAAGATGGCAGTGTTAGAGACTTGACAGAGCATCACTGGAGAAGTTCCTCGGCACCTTTTGATGTCTATGAATCTCAGACATCAATCAGTAATTGGATGCAAGGACTCATTTGAATACTGTTTCTCTTCAGAAAATCCTTGGGTACCGTTGGTTGGACTTTGAGTCAAGCAAGTGGTTGCTCGCGGAGTCTCAAATGAGGCAAATTACCTACATTGTGAGTGATCATCAGTTATGACACTATGGCCATGTGGCATGATTTCCAGAGGGTGATCCAGCTCATATGATCCTCATTGTTGAAGACACAAGTGTCTAGACCAGGACAAGGGGATGAGCTGTTTCATTGTGTGAACCTGAATTGTTTGATTTGTAATTTTAAACTGTGGAGCAGAGGGCTATCTCAAGGAAAAAAATGTGTCTTTGTCCCAAACATTATAGATGGCTCCGTATATAAACCACAGAAAAAGCATATTAAATTACAAGCAATACAGAGAGACAGAGTAACATTGTCAATGTATAAAATTGTACTTGACAGCAATCAAAGCACATTATTTCCTCTCAAATATTAAACACAAGGAGAGTTTGATCCATTTCAGCTATCCATTTTGATAGTGATAAAAGATAAAAAGAAAAATAATTAAAGTTATTCTGCTATGTCATGTCACTACACCATTGTTGATTTCCGATGGTTGGCTGCACAGAAGGGTCAGTGCCATGCAACACCCTCTATCTCAACTAATGCCTGGCACAGTACCTCATGAAATACCAGTCCAGGCCATAATGTTGTCATACCATTATATTCTCAGTGTTCCACACCCACTGACCTCTTCCACAAGACTTGTTATCACACTTAGATTGTGGGTTTTAATGTGACTCAGCAGTTCATTTACTGTTCTAGCCAGCTTGTAGAGTCGCTCAGTGGTCATTTTCTTTGTTCATGAGATTCTCCATAACTTTTGATGCATTTGTTCTTAAAAACTTGGATGTGTCTCTTTCCTTATTTCTCGCTACTATACAGACCAAGATTTTAATCAATTGCAACTTTATGGAGGTGATTACTGACATGATTTCCATATCAATTTTAATCACTACTATACCCATGGCCAACCTCAACTTCACTTCACCCAAACAGCCTGCATAATTTTTTACTTATACTACTCAATACCTGAAGGAGACCTGCTCCATGATGTCATGTTAGTGTTCATCGTCATGTTTGTTTTTGTTGCATTGATCATGACAGGTCAGATCAGGTTGGGGAGCCTGCACTGGTACAGCATGTTGCCTCACTCACCCCACAACAAAACAGCTCAGGATCCCAGTAGACACACAGTCCAGTCTCACCTTCCAGAAATGACCCTCTAGCTCCTGCAACCAGGTGTTATGTGGGCATCCCCTTGCCCTGATTTAACCACTCTGGTCCTCAACAATGAGGATCTTGAGAGGCAGATCATCCTTGGGGAATGACTGTAATGCCGTAACTGATGCTCCCTCACAATGCAGGTAATGTGCCTCATTCAGGACTCCATGAGTTCACGTTCATTCAACACAAAGTCAAACCAGTCACTACATGATTTTTGATGCCCTCTCAACTTGGCACAGCAGCTCCTATAATTCTTATGGCTATGAGGCCAATAAAAACATAATGTCATCAACATATCTGACATTGCTTATGGTCTTTCCACCAGTCCTCCATGCAGTGCTTTCCACATCATTTGTTCTGCTAGGATTTTGAACAGACACATAAAGAAGATCCATCCTTGTTGGGCTACTTTTTTGCTAAAATTGTGTCACCTAGTTATTTTCACAATATCAGATATCATCAGATGTTATGTTAAAATTATGAAGATAAATAAATTGTCTAAAGACATGCAGGTTAAGTAAATTGGCAATGCTAAATTGGCCCTACTGATGGACTGGTGCCCTGTCTGGAGTTTGTTTCTGCCTTAGAGGTGTCCTATGCTAGCTGGGATAGGCTCCAGCCCCATAATGCAGCGTTTCTCAACCTTTAAGTATTTGCAACCCGAGTTTTCATAACAGTTTTAATCGCGCCCCCTCTAACATTTTTTTGAAATGTGGATGCATATTTTATTATACCTACTTAACTTTTATCAACATTTATCTAAGTCTATATTTATTGTTCTAGTATTAGAATGTAGTTTAAGTTAATTTGAAAAAGACTTGTGTAAAAAAGAACAGTCAAATCTATAAACTTGACCCAATCATACAAGATGGAATACTGAGAGTTGGAGGAAGACTCTGCAAAGCTGCAATGCCAGAAGAAACTAAACATCCTGCAATTATTCACAAGCATTCACATGTTGCCTCTCTCATATTGCAGCACATTCATAAACAAATCGAACATTGTGGGCGCAACTATGTGCATTGCACAGTTACGCCAGAAATACTGTAGACCTCAAGCAAATTCAGCTGTCAGAAAAATAAGTTCAAAGTGCACAACATGCAGAAGATACAATGTGAAACCAGGTGAGCAAAAAATTGCAGATTTGCTAGAAGATCGCCTAGCACCCAACCAACCATCGTCCACTAATGTTGGAATCGATTATTTTTGCCCCTTTCTAGTCAAAACAGGACGAAGTCTGGTCAAGAGGTATGGAGTAATCTTCACTTGTTTAACAGCCAGAGCTGCATACAGTATATAGAGATTGCACATAACTTAAATACTAATTCTTGTATCCAAGCAATACCTATGAGTAGAAGAGGTCAAGTTAAAATCATGAGCTCAGACAATGGAACAAATTTTGTTGGAGCAGAAAGAGAGCTATGAGAAGCTACTAAAAACTTGGAACACAAAAAAAATCATCAAGTCCCGGCCCTTTTGATGGCGTCACGTCTGGGTCTGAGCCTATGGATGACCTCACTTCCCTTGCTGGCCTTTAAAGCCGCCATATTTCCCCTAACTCATCAGTCCTGTTTTGGACCCCGTTCTAAGCACATCAGTGTGAACAATCTATCTTTTTGCAGCCAGGAAATATACGGGTGGCTGCCTCAAACCTTTTTATGACTCTTGCATCTGTTTTTTGTGACACTATCTATCTGTCTATATAATGGCCATTTTCTTACGCAAATTTCCATACAAAGCCAGATAACACTGCTAGCAGTTTGATATTTACAAATAAAAAAGTCATATTACAATTTGAGCACAAGCAGGTTAAGGAACTTGTTTAAAGATGCACCTTGCATGAGAGGCTGGAACTAACTAACAACTTTACTGTTTTGAGTCAATTTAATTAACTACTAGACCACAATGTCTGTATATCGCATACATTGCAATTTAAGCAGACCATTGCATTACATTTATTTGCTTAGCAAATGCTTTTATCCTTAGTGACTTACAGTGGGAGTCAACATAATCATGTAAACATCAGTCTAGGGGATTGTTTGGGAACAAATGCTACCAGACAAGAGTTTGATCATTACAAGTGAAGAGCTCAGAACAAAATGCAAGAGAGTTAAGTATGTTACAAAATCTATCAGTTAGACTTTGACATGAACCCAGCATATGCAAGCTTAAAAAGAACAACCAAATAATACAAAAACATAATGTTAAGACCACACCCTCTGAGCTCCACCTTAGTAATCAACCCCTGTTACCCCCATCTACCACTCCCTTCCTCATTTGGTATCTAATGCCTTTGATTCCTGTATGTCTAATCATTTTACTCTGATGATGACACCTGATAGGTGTCGAAAGCTCAGGAATAAAAGACTATTTTAATATCTGTGATTCATTTTCTCTCCCTTTGTGGATTTCTTGCTATAAATATGCAAAACATATCACAGACCCTCACTTCTATATGTATATGTAGACCCACTGACTACTCTGTAAGCATGCATCAAGGAAAGTTTAATACATACCACTACAGGAATTAGTGATCTGAAGAAAGGAGTGACATGTGTCTACCTCAACTACACCGCACTTTGAATCATCTGCAGCAGCCTGGTAATACATGCTGGTACCTCTGCCAGCCGAGAGTGACAATAGTCCAGACATGACAAGACAAAACCCTGGACCAGGAGGTGTGCAGCAAACTCCATCAGAAATGGTGTGAGCTTGCAGAAGTTGTATAGAGTGAATCTGCAAGATTGAGAGACAGTTGAAGCATGGTCAGAGAAAGACAGCTGGTTATCGATCACTTCCCCAAGGTTAGTGATAATGAGCTGAGGTGACCAGAGATTAGGTGCTGAATAGACAAATGAACTGGGATAACTGGAAGATCTGTCTTTGCCAAGTTGAGCTGGAGATGGTGCCTCTTCAACCAGGTTTCCATATCACTGAGACATGCAGAGATTCTAAATAATACTATGTGGTCCTCTGGAGGGAATGACATGTACAGTTTGTGATAAGGCGCAATATAGGCGCCCAACCCGAAACAGACAGACAATGGAGGTACATGTACAAAGTTTACAAACTTTTACTTTCTCTTCAGCTGGGGGCCACATCTTCCCCATGTCCCTCAGCCCTAATACAGTCCCACAAGCACACAAAAGTAAAACAGAAACAGAAATCCACTCTTCTTCTTCTTCATCCTCCTCCTCCTCCTAAGGAGCTTTGTTCTTCTCCTCCCGACTCTGGCACCCGGAGTGGTGGCTGCTGGCTTCTTATACAGCACACCCGGAAGTGCTTTAGGTGATAATTAACCTAATTCAATTTGCACTTCCAGGTAGGGCTGCTTTCTAACCCACATGGGCTTGTTAAGCCATGCAGCTCCCCCTGGCAGTGGCCACGGCGCCCAACAGAGATGAGCTTCGGTGTAACATAATTGTGCCCCCAACCCAGGAGGGCTGCCACCAAGTTTTCCAGGGTTCGTAATATACATCCCATGGCTGCTCTCCTGGATCCAGTGGCAAAGGGGCGTCCTGGCCAGGCATGGGTCCCAGTCGTCTGCCACAAGCTGCATATCATTGACATAGTACTGATAGGAGAAACCATGAGACAGGATGATAGGGCATAGTGAGAAAATGTATAGAGAGATGAGGAGAGAGTCGAACAATGATCCTCCGTGCTTGCATTGTGCACCCTGTACATCTCTCTTTGCCATAACACACAGTAGTATCAGCCCAAGAGGCAGGACTCAAACCGCCTGAGGGCAGTGCTAGTGATGCCAAGGTCAGAGAAGGTGGTAAGGAGGATCTGGTGATGTCAACAATGGTAAGTTGAAGTGAAGCCAGACTGATTAGGATTAAGTGATATTTAATTAGTGCTGGTATCAGTAGCATTTTTATGTTGTCATTATGTAGACAATAGTTATTTCATTATGCCTCCTAAATATTAAGTAACACATATACAATTTACATTGCACTTTATAGCATGTAGAAGGCTGCTAAACTTCTAAAAGCTTGCAAGGAGTTTATGAATGGCAGAAAAGAAGAGTATTACATTACACCTGTAGAACTTTCAAACTCTACACAGTTAAGTGACTGGTTTTACTCACTGATTTATCGGACAGTCCTAACCTAAACAAAGAACAAGCAAATTTATGGTCACAGTTTGTAATGCAGCATCAGAGCCAGAACTGCCAGGCTGCAGGATAGTTTTTACCCCCAAGCTGTCAGACTCCTTAACACCATGCTGCCCCCTGGGATCTTCCACACGGCCTCAGCCACCTCTAAAAACAGAACCTTTATACATGCAGGCCACTTTCCTGCAAAGATGAATGTGCATGGAGAAAAGAACTGAAACTCTCATACTGACCTTTAAGGATTTTGACCCTCTTGATATTCTTCTGCTGTGAAACATTCTGACATGTCATTGTTTACACATATTTTAAACAACTATTATCATACACTGATAATTTCTGTATTTTCTATATCTATTATTTATTATTTATTTATTTTATTACATATATGACTATATTTATGTATCTAGATTGCAAATACCATACATTGCATCAATGTTCATATTGCTTACTACATGTCAATATTGCTGCTACTTCTTGTCTTGTCTTTGCACAATGTCTTGTCTTGTTTGTGTTTTAATTATAAATTTAAATCTTCATTCTATTTTTAATTTATTATTTGCACATCATGTTGTTACACTGTGGACCCTGTGCTTCACAATTTCATCTATCTGTATACCTGTATATGGTTGAGATGACAGTAAAGTTCACTTTGACTTGACTTTGACTAATGCTGTGGACAGGTGGTAATGGAGGTAAGAAGAACAGCAGGAATGCCAGTTTGTGTTTTACATTAATTAAAATGAGGTTGAATATTTTAATAAATACTGGTTTATCATGATGTTGGAGATGTGTTGCATTTTGGTTTGACATGCAATAATTCATATTTGACAGTATCACATCCTACTGCTTGGCAATTCTAAATTGACCCTAGTGTGTGTTTGGTGTTTGTGTGTGTCCTGCGGTGGGTTGGCACCCTGCCCAGGATTGGTTCCTGCCTTGTGCCCTGTGTTGGCTGGGATTGGCTCCAGCAGACCCCCGTGACCCTGTATTTGGATTCGGCGGGTTAGGAAATGGATGGATGGACATCCTACTGCAAACTCCAAGCCAGAGAAAGTACTTTATTTGGAGTATTGGACACCCTTGGTGATACTTGGGAATGGCACTCCATCGCTGCTAGCATGAGCCTGTCTCTTGCATGAAGGCATCTTGTGGGATTTTTTGTTTCTCTTTACCACCCTGAGGGCACTCATGCATCTGGCAACTTCACAATGTGTGAAACAGTTAGTTATACCTTCTTAAATTAATCTATTATTTGATTCATTTAATACATATCTGGGGCCTCATGTATAACTCTGTGTGTATAAAATAACACTAAAACATATCATAAGGACAAAAACAGAAATGTGTGTACACACAAAAAAATACAGATGCATAAAACTGTGTGTAAGCAAAGTTCTACGCATTTCCCCTTTATAAATGGCCCAATCATCGTGAAATTTAACGCACATGCACGTCTCTACAGCCCCACCCCAACTCCTCCCAGAATTTCACCTATTTGAATATGCAAATCAATATAAATAGCCTCTTCCATTCTGATATGCAATTAATTTCAGGGTATTTGGATGTGAATCTAAAAAAGAAAGGGAAGTGACACAGAAACAGTAGCACTGCTTTGATGATAGGTGCCTCCTGTTAACAAAACCCAGAAGAAATCTGCGTACACATGGTGTGAGGCTGCGGGAAAATGAATGTAGCTTTACGCCAAGTTTAGTTTTAATACATCTTGAAGTGAGCATGTATAAAAGCACCATTTATAAATAAGACCCAAGGTCTGGATGGGTTCCAGTACACTTCAGTTGCAGTTTATCATAACTACCATAGTTAAGAGTACTTCTCTATATATACAGTGGGTACGGAAAATATTCAGACCCCCTTCAATTTTTAACTCTTTGTTATATTGCAGCCATTTGCTAAAATCATTTAAATTAATTTTTTCCCTCATTAATGTACACACAGAACCCCATATTAACAGACAAAAAAAATAATTTTTGAAATTGTTGCAGATTTATTAAAAAAGTATTCAGACCCTTTGCTCAGTATTTAGTAGAAGCACCCTTTTGAGTTAATACAGCCATGAGTCTTCTTGGGAAAGATGCAACAAGTTTTTCACACCTGGATTTGGGGATCCTCTGCCATTCCTCCTTGCAGATCCTCTCCAGTTCTGTCAGGTTGGATGGTAAACGTTGGTGGACAGCCATTTTTAGGTCTCTCCAGAGATGCTCAATTGGGTTTAAGTAAGGGCTCTGGCTGCGCCATTCAAGAACAGTCACAGAGTTGTTGTGAAGCCACTCTTTCGTTATTTTAGCTGTGTGCTTAGGGTCATTGTCTTGTTGGAAGGTAAACCTTCGGCCCAGTCTGAGGTCCTTAGCACTCTGGAGAAGGTTTTTGTCCAGGATATCCCTGTACTTGGCCGCCTTCATCTTTCCCTCGATTGCAACCATTTGTCCTGTCCCTGCAGCTGAAAAACACCCCCACAGCATGATGCTATATATATAATCCAATGTCTGTCTGTCCGCTTTTCAGGATAGAACTACTTAATGGATTTAGATTGGGTTTTTTTTTTATAACCTGCTTGAACATTCCGGTTGATTTTGTGACTTCTCTCATCGTGCTAAATATCATAGTTCACTTGCGGTACCAATTTATTTGCGCAAATCCAAGAGAGACGCAGTGGGCCGAGGGGAGGGGGAAGTGTGACTCAGGAGAGGGGAGTCAGTTTATCTCTGCGTTTTGGAGCGCAACTTGCCTCCGCCTAGCTAGCGATACCTTTTTGTTTATTGGTTTTTAAAGTTTGTCCAGTTTCACTACTATGTTGGCAGAGACGCAGGGAACAGCTAGTTTTAAATAAATATAGATTTAGTTGACTCACTGAGATCCTCTATTCCTCTTCACAAAGAATTACTGTAAGTGACAAGCAGGTGGTCTAGCTTTTAGAATGAACAGATTAAATAGTGACAGACAAGAGAGGGCAGACTGGAGATACAATTACGTAAAATACCAGTAAACAGACTGTCGGGAGATATGATTATTCTGGGGTGGAGAATGAGCAATGCGAGGACAAGGCACAACATGTACTGGATACATACACGTTGTGCTTAGGAACCGACTAGAATGAACCATTGCTATACCAGTAATATACAGAAGGGGGCAGACTATCTTAAGACATTTTTTAGCTTTGCCAGAGCCTCTTTGTTTTTTCTTCATTTGCATTTTTAACTGACTGTTTAACACTGACCTTTTCTTTTACTTACAAAATATGCTCTTTTTAACAGTATCTCAAGAATACACTAACTCGTCCATCCAAACATTCTTCAGTACTGGCTCACAGAGGGCAGGAGCTCAGGTGCCAAGCAGGACAGCATGAAGTCATCACAGGACACACTCAGAGGTTCAAACACACTCACATACACAAGGCCAAGTTAAAAGTCACTGATCAACCTCAACAACAAATCTTTAATTTTTGATATTTTAATTTAACCGATCCTTTATTCAAACCCACTTTGCAAATCATAGTACATTTACAGTATTTGTATTACATCTCAAAAGAAATGCAGGATGAGCACCTCACCCTGAGTCTGCTAGGTTACCAATGTCTGAAATTAAAAAGACAGCTTCAGGACTGTACGTCTTAGTCTGCACTGCCTGATTATCAGAGAAGTTGACAAACACTATTAACATATCCAGCTCATTATGATCATGAGACATGTTACCAACAAGACAGCATTCAGACCCTCACATTTACAGACAAATATCACAATCATACACTTCTAAAAGCTTGTAAAAATCTCCTTTTCAAGTGCCTAACTCAAAAACTATACTCCAGATTTCCAAATTGAATGAAATGAATGTGTTTTGTGTGCAGACTGGGTGCTTTTCATGTAATTATGTGGTGTGTTCTGAGGGCCATTGTAAATTCCTGTAGTCCTGAAGTATGTTTTTGGGTTAACTGGTAACTCTCCATTGGCTTGGCATGAATCAGTATAGATCAGTTTCCAAGTGTGATGGGCTGGCATTCCCTTCAGAGTTGGTTGTTGCCCAACATTCATTGTTGTTCAAGTACATTGCAGTGCTGCAGTGGTTGTACAATTTGTGGGGAATGGAAACACAGATCCCACATAGAGATTCCATCTTCCCCCTGTGTCCTGGTGGGTTTATTCCTGTTATTCTGGTTTCCTTAGTCAGTTTAAAAAGATATTGTGGCATCTGCAGGTAATTTATAAATGCTTGGATTTGATTGTTTGATTGTAATCTATCTGTGTCTTTCACTTCTCTCTACCTTTCATATAGTGCATTTCCTATCTATCTATCTATCTATCTATCTATCTATCTATCTATCTATCTATCTATCTATCTATCTATCTATCTATCTATCTATCTATCTATCTATCTATCTATCTATCTATCTATCTAGAGTTACCCAGACCTTTTGACTACATTGATTATTGTAACCATTGTGATCATTTTTGTTTATTTCAGTGCCATCGAGCAACAATTTACTTTTTACACTATCATTGAGTGATCTAGCAAACCTAACAACTCACTGACCAGATGAACCAACTACAGTGGGAGTTTACAGAGGCTAAAGTGCTGCCCAGGTATGCAGTCCAAGACTGGCATAGGTGCATGTCCCAGTGCAGCCACAGGATGACATAGAGGCCTACCAACTACTTTTTGAGGCACACTTCCTCACCCCATTTCTGGAGCAGCGCAGTGCACCTATTATGATTTGAAAGAAAATGCCACTGCAGACTCACTTAAACGTGAAATTCTAGCTCGTTACAGTCTCACTCCTTCTTGCCAGGCCCAATGCTGCCAGGTTTGATACCGACTGCCCCGTGTGGGCTCATGTTTTTGATTTCTTGGGCAAATTGGCCAGATAGGTCTGCCCACGTTAAAGTGCCACGGAATGGTTGGACAAGATAGTGCCACCAGACTTTCTGGTGCACTCCCTCCCAGGGCATCTCATATGGCCAATAAGGGGATGGTTGTGGGTGGACATGAAAGGACTCATAGAAATCCCAGAAAGACACTGCACTACACTCCAGACTAAGAAGCCCAAGGACTGCTGATGAACATGAACTATCAAGGATCAATACACCACGACCATCACGAGGGACCTCGAAATAACACTAAGGTGAAGGGAGAGATATGGGGATCTGGGACACACCGTACTTACATGTCCCCAAAATGACAAGGTTAAGGAATGTGGACGGGCTCAAGGAGACAGGTACTGTTATGCAGTCGTGGTTAACCCTCTTGCACTTCCTTTTACAGGCACAATCCATGTTACTAGGCACCCTGTCCAAGTACTCTTTGATTCTAGTTGCAACGTTCCCATCCTAACTCTCTGATATGTCCCATTGCAACATTATGAAGGGAATGAAACCTACCTCACCTGTATCTATCGCAGTCTGTTGGGTCGTACTAAACAGATGGCTCCACAGGCTCTTTGTGGTGATTATGCCGATCCCTTTCTAGGCCATGATCATAGGCTGAGATGGACCACAGAGTTGAGTCAATGTGGACTTACTTTGCCATGACACATGAATTAGTTTTGACATGGATGGAAATTAACCACCCAAAGGCAATCCCCAGACATGCAAGAGTGCAGGTATGGGCCTGGCTATACAATATGGTGTGGCGGATATCAGGGTTTTGGGCGACAATGCCAAACTACTACCCGGCTACATCCAAGTACAAGGTGGCATGGTTTTTTATTTGCAGATTATATATCCATATATGATTCAACCTCTTAAGATATTTACTGTACATACTAAGTGACAGCAAATGATATATTCCATTGTACGGTTATAAGATTTCAGTGTTCAGACAACACTGGAGCATTAATAGGAGCCCCTTGTTTCCCACTGCGTATTTCACACACTGCTTTTATCTATTAATCAAACTACATCCTCATCCTCACTTATGGTTAAGAACTCTGAGTAGTAATCCAAATAATGAAATTTACAAATGAAGAGAGGCCGATATGAAGTTCCTGCAGAGGACTGTTGGACTCATTCTTCATGAGAGGATAACATGCTTGGAAACATTTTTTAAGCAAATCGCCTTGTTTTCTTTTTGACATTTCAGTTGCTTTAAAGAAACAAGTAAAAAACAGATAATAGTAAGTATGACTTTGCTGTTTTCCATGGCCTAAAAAAACCTGACAAAGACTTACTTATTACTTTATCTGCTTTTCACATAAAGAATAAAAAACGGATTGCCAATACAGACATACCAAGAATTATATAGAAATTCAGTCTGCAAAAAATACATTTAGTTTTACTTTATTTTATTTATTTAAAAAGAAACATAAATTTAAATATTTCAATTTAAATGTTAAAGAGACCACCCCCTGTGTATTATTCTTCCTAAAGGTGTATCAAATCACAAAATAACCAAATGAAGATCCAACACACATCAGTAAGAGCATATGAAAAGTAACGTTCCAGAGACCAGGGTTCATTTCCTGACTCAGTCATCATGTTTGTGGAATCTGCTACTTGCTGTGCCCCCAATGTCACACCTACATCACTCATACGGTGTCTTCAGAAAGTATTCACACTCCTTTACTATTCTCACATTTTGTTATTTTGCAGTCTTGTGATAAAATCATTTCATTTTATTGTTCCCTCATCAAGCAATACTCAATACTCCAGAATGAAAAAGTGAAGCAGAATTTTGGGAATTTTTATAATTTGTTAAATATAAAACTGACACAAGTATTCAGACCCTTTATTATGACATGTAAAATTTAGCTCAAGTGCATCCCATTCTATTGATCATCATTGAGATCTTTCTACACTTTGTTTGGAGTCCACCTGTGGTCAATTCAATTGATTAGACTGGATTAGATAAGGCACACAACTGTCTATAGAAGGTCCTACAGTTGTCAAAGTTGACAAAACCCAAACCATGAGGTCAAAGGAATACCCCACAGAGTTTAGAAACAGGATTGTGTTGAGGCAAGGATCTTGGTAAGGCTATAAAAAATTCTGCAGGATTAAATATTCCCAAGAGCACAGTGGCCTCCATAATTCTTGAGTGCGATAAGTGTGAAATAACCATAACTCCTCCTAGATTTTGCAATCTGGAGAAGAGCCTTGTTAAGTGTGGTGACCAAATGCCTGATGGTCACTCTGGCTGAGTTCCAGAAAACATTTGTAGAATTGGGGGAAACTTGCAGAAGGGTAGCAATCGCTGTAACACTCCACTAATCTGGACTTTATGGTATACTGTAGTGGCCAAACAACACATGAAAGCCCGCTTGGAGTTTACAATGGAAGAACACACAATAGACTCTCAGGCTTTGTGAAACAAAATTTTCTGGTCTGATGAAACCAGTTCTAAGCATCATGTTTGGAGGAAACCAGTCACCACTCATCTATTGTGCAATACCATTTCAATGGCGAAGCATGGTGGTGACAGCATCATGCTGTGGGGTTGTTTTTCAGTGTCAGAGACAGGGAGACTAGTCAGGGTCAAGGAGAAAGCTGAGTTGAGCAAAGTACAGAGATATCCTTAATAAAAACCTGCTCCTGAACACTCTCGACCCCAGACTGGGTTGAAGATTCACCTTCCAACAGGAAAATGACCCTAAGAACAAAAAAAAGACAACATGAGAATGGCTTAGGGATATCCCAGTTAATTGTCTCGAGTGACCCAGCCAGAGCCCAGAATTAAATGCTATTATACATCTCCAGCAGAGAAAGGAGGAGAGGATGGGAGCATGCACTGATTGCAGAATCTACCAGGCAACAAGCCACCCAGATTGGGACCCGGGTGCAGTTGACCAATGGATGACACTTCAACAGCAGAGAGATCAGAAAATAGCTTTCCACTAACAATTGACATACAACCTGACAGAGCGTGACAATATCAGCAGAGAGGAATGGCAGGAAAAACACCAGTCCTGGTGTGCAAAACTTGTTGTGTGAAAACCCCAGAAGGCTGTAATCACTATCAAAGGTGGTTTAATGAAATTCTGAGCAAAGGGTCTGACTACATTTGTCAACAGGATATTTCATTTTTTATACTTGATAAATTTGCTAAAATTCCAAAAATCTTGCTTTTAGCAAAAGGCTACAAGATAACAAAATGTGTCAAAAGTGAAGTGGTCTAAATACTTACTGGAGGCATTTTCTATGGATTAAAATAAAAAATATACTCATGAAGGTCCTGCAGAAAACCTTACATTGATTCATTCATTTATTTTAATTCAGTCACATAATTGTTTCTATTTAGAGCAATGATTGGTTAATTAATTGAGCAACTGTGCCTAGAGAGCTATGGAATGGTGGAAGAGCAATTTAATTTAACTCCCCTAAGTGGACACTGATCAACAGGGGCAAAATATTATGACTCCAAAGTATAATAGAAAAGATTGCCGCTGTAGCTCAGTATGTTGAAGGTGCCTCGTGATATTTGTATGAATTTTATTTGTGAGACTCGCTTACCACTACAAGGCATATGAGGATTGTTAGAATGAGGGATAAATCTCAATGAAAAGGATTGGAATCTCTTCCAACATGGTTCAAGTCTTGCATTTGCTATTTCTAGCATACAATCTTTCTGTACACTTCCATTCCCAGGAGTCATATCTCATAAATAAACTAATAACTGATTAAGTGTTTGTGTGTGCAACAATGAACTCAAGGCTCAAAGTATTCATTACCAGGATTTCTGCTCCCTTTGTCACTTCAATGCACAGATATCTGGAACAGGGAGATTATAAACTGTGGAGATGTGTGAAAGGTAATAGGTCCTTGTTGTCTTTTGTCACAATGGAACATGATTTTAGAAGGATACCATTTGTAAAATGTTTACTGTAATTCTGTATTTTTAATCAATTTTCTTTATAATTGACTTTACAATGGAGGATTTCCATTTCTTGTTATTGACAAAATATGATTTTGTACCCTGTGTCATGAACTACATCTGAGAATCCTGTGTGACCATTTTGTTCAGTGTAATTTTGAAATTACGTGATGAAGCAAGAGGGTGATTCTAAAGACCTGAATATTTTGTACAGCAAAAATTATAAAATATTTTGTGTTTTAGATTCATGACTTAAAAAGCTTGATCATTTAGTATGATCCAAATTCAGGTGGATCACCCTTTTGTATGTTTATTGGAATGAGCACACTTCTTTTCCAGTCTTTTTTTTATTTATTAATTTTATTATAATCAATACATAGTAATCAAGTTTTTACAAAAAAAAAAGAATTATGCTAAGAACAGATCGATCCTCACCCTTGAGAGAGAGAGCAAGCCAAATGGTGTAAAATTTAAGGCTTGTAAAAAATACCTAAATCAACAAATTCTCTGTGCTTTATAAACTCATTTCAAAATATTACTGATTAGATCCTGCCATGTTTTGAAGAAAGTCTGTACGGATCCTCTAACTGAGTATTTGATTTTTTCCAATTTCAAATAGTATAACACATCGGTTTCCCATTGACTTAAAAGAGGAGAGTTTGGGTTCTTCCAGTTTATCAGAATAAGTCTGCGTGCCAACAGTGTAGTGAATGCAATCACAATTTGTTTGTCTTTCTCCACCTTAAGACCCTCTGGAAGAACCCCAAACACAGCTGTTAATGGGTTAGGAGGGATTGTAAATCCAAGACTGTCTGAGAGGTAATTAAAAATTTTTGTCCAGAATAATGTTAATTTGGTGCAGGCCCAGAACATGTGACCCAGTGAGGCTGGGGCTTGGTTGCAACGTTCGCAGATTGGATCATGCCCTGGAAACATTTTGGAGAGTTTTAGTCGAGACAGATGTGCTCGATATATAATTTTGAGTTGTATAATTTTATGCTTTGAGCATATGGAGCTTGAGTGAATTCTCTGCATTGCTACTTTCCACTCCTTTTCTGATATATTAATTGAGAGGTCATTTTCCCAGTGTCCTCTTGGATCTTTGAAAGGAAGGGATTGTAAAAGGATTTTATATATTGTAGAGATGGAGTCTAACTCCTTGAAATTGAGCAATACTTTTTCCAGCGTGGATGAGGGTGCAAGATGAGGAAAATCTGGAAGGTTCTGTTTAACAAAGTTCCTGATTTGAAGATAGTGAAAAGAAATTTGTAGCTGGAATGTTAAATTTGGACTGTAATTGTTCATAGGATGCAAAGACGTTGTCTATATAAAGATCTCTTAACAAGTTAAGTCCAAATTTTTTCCAGATATTAAAAACTGCATATGTTTGTGAGGGTTGAAAGAGGTGGTTCTTTTGCAGGGGTGCCACAGAAAGAAGCTTCTCCGTCTTAAAATGCTTTCTACATTGGTTCCAGATTCTAAGTGAGTGGAGCACAATTAGGTTATTAGTGTATTGCCGATAACGTGTGTTTATTGGAGCGCAGAGCAGGGAATACAAAGAAGTACTGCAGGATTTTACTTCTATTGCGGTCCATGCCTGTGTATGTTCTTCTATTTGTGTCCAGGTTCTTATCGCCTGTATATTTGCCGCCCAGTAATAAAACTGGAAGTTAGGTAGAGCCATGCCACCTTCTGCCTTTTGTCTTTGTAGGGTCGCTCTTTTGATGCGTGGATGTTTCTTTTCCAGTCTTTAGGAATCCTCTCCTCACATACGGTCAAGTTGCAAATGTCTATTAAGCATTCATCTCTGAGACTTTCTGATGCCTTCATTATTTCTGACACTTTCCAAATGCACAAATTTTTGGAAGTGGATGCCTAACAAATACTGAGATGTGAAGGGGCGAGTTCGACCTTAGTTTATGTGCAAGGCAGGAGCAGATGTTGATGTAAGCCTAAATTTATATTACATTAGATTAGATTAGATTAGATTAGATTAGATTAGATTAGATAGATAGATAGATAGATAGATAGATAGATAGATAGATAGATAGATAGATAGATAGATAGATAGATAGATAGATAGATAGATAGATAGATAGATAGATAGATAGATAGATAGATACTTTATTAATCCCAAGGGGAAATTTAGGTACATACAGCAGCAGAAACATAAAAAACAAAGACATAGACTCACAGGACAAATAATATAGCCAATCAATCAATTAATCAATCAAACATTCAATTGATAAGTAAATAAATGAGTAAATACATATATGTTGTGCAGAAATTTTAAAATGAATTTAAAGAGTATGTCAGGAGGAAGCACTGAATTGCCTGATAGCAGTGGGCAGAAAAGACCCCCAGAGGCATACCTTAGCACACTGTGGGGTCACACCTGTGGCTAAAAGTGCTCAAAGAGAGCATTTCATAGTGGGTATTGAGGGGATTTGTCATGGTGACATCCCAATTTTTCCACCATCTTCTTTTCAAAAAACTGTTTCAGCGGGTTAGAAAATGGATGGATGGATGTTTTTAAAAGAAGTCATCCTTGGACACCAGATGAAAAATGCAGAACATTTCATTTGCACATAGATAATGTATAAATGTCTCATTCCATGGAGTGAGCAATCAATAAAACAATTCATTCCCTTTGTAAGAGACAGCTAGCAGCTCAACCTGGCCGGGATGCCCTTGAGATGGAAAGATGAGGGAAGGTAGTTACTTGTGGACACTGCCTCCCCCCAAACGCTAGATGATAGCTCCCCTGGAGTGTAGCAGTGCTCTGGATTTCCACAGGGCATCCTGGGACTTGGAGTTCAGTTTCTCAGCCCTGTTGGGTGCTGTGGGTGCTGCCAGTGGGTGCTGTGAATGGACCATGCTTCCCATATAGCCTGGAAGTACTAGGAAGTCACAAGGATTGAAGCCTCGAAATAGCTCTGGGCTGATTAAAGAACTTTAATTCTCCGTCTGACCCAGAAGTACTGACCGGTCACGTGGATAGAAGAGCAGAAGCACTTCTGGGTCAAGAACTATATAAAGGACTGCTGAAGATCCAGCAAGCAAGCCAGAGTTGGGTGGAGGTGGTAGGCCCGCTGCCAGAAATATTTGGGCCCCAGACAACTGGGTACGTGTGGGCCCCTCTGCCTTCCCCCGGGTCCCCACATGCCAAAACCTTCAAATATACAATACAATACAATACAGTTTATTTTTGTATAGCCCAAAATCACACAGGAAGTGCCGCAATGGGCTTTAACAGGCCCTGCCTTTTGACAGCCCCCCAGCCTTGACTCTCTGAGAAGACAAGGAAAAACTCCCAATAAAAACCTTGTAGGGAAAAATGGAAGAAACCTCGGGAAAGGCAGTTCAAAGAGAGACCCCTTTCCAGGTAGGTTGGGCGTGCAGTGGGTGTCAAAAGTAGGGGTCAATACAATACAATATACACAACAGAACAATTCCTTAAGACAGCATAATAAAAATTTTAGAATTACGGTTTAACAGTAGATGATATGACATAATTAGGTTTGGATATTTTTAGAGTCCTGGAGACCTCATCCATCTAGCTGCATCTCCATTTGGCCATGCCACGGCTGAAACATTGCTCCGATGAAAGGACCCTCTTTCCCATGATTCCTGTGATCCTCCATCAGGGATGACTTTACCATAGGCAGGCAAACAACTTGGCAGGTGGGCCGTGGCACCAATGGCCACATTTGGGTACCGAGAAAGAAACAGAATAGGTGAGGGTTAGTATTCAAATATAATTATCATGTTACTTATGTTATAGTGCTAATGACTAACAACAGAGATGCAGTATGTACAGTTAATCAGCAGCTCTAGTCAGGATATGCTAAACTGAAGTAGTGAGTCTTCAGCCGGGATTTAAAGGCTGAGACCGAGGGGCATCTCTTATGGAAGCAGGAAGACCATTCCACAGTTTAGGGGCCCTGTAACTAAAAGCTCGACCTCCCACTGTTATTTTATTAATCCTTGGAATCCTAAGCAGACCGGCATCTTGAGATCTTAATGTGCTCAGGTTTGTAAGTCATGATAAGTTCAGACAAGTAAGCGGACCTTGGCCTTTAATGCTTTATATGTTAAAAGGAGGATTTTGAAATCTGCCCTAAATTTAACTGGGAGCCAGTGTAAAGATTTAAGAACTGGGGTTATGTGTTCATATTTTCTTGTTCTTGTAATAATTCTTGCAGCGCATTTTGGATTAACTGGAGGCTGTATAGAGAACAGTTTGAACAGCCAGTGAACACCGCATTGCAGTAGTCAATCCTACTAGAGATAAATGCATGAATTAATTTCTCACAATCCTGTTTATTTAGAAAGCGCCTTAATTTCCTAATATTTTTAAGATGGAAAAACATGTTTTGGACGACTTTGTAATATGCTTTAAATGACATGCTAGAGTCAAAGATAACTCCTAGATTGCGGGCTGATTCAGTAAAATTAATTGGGATTCCAACTGAGTTAAATGACGACAAAATATTGCTGTGATCAGCGTCATTCCCTCCAACAATTAACATCTCTGTTTTATCTGTATTTAAAGACAAGTAGTTCTCATTCATCCATTCCTTTAATTCACTAACACAACTAATTAAAGACAACATCGGAGAAACTTCATTTGATTTAAATGAAAGGTATAACTGGGTGTCATCTGCATACGAGTGAAAATTAACATTATGTTTCCTAATGAGAGATCCCAGTGGAAGCATGTAAAGTGAAAACAGTAAAGGTCCCAGTACTGAGCCCTGCGGACACCATATTGAACTTCTGTGTATAATGATGGAGTACTGTCAGCACATTTCTGTACATACTGGAATCGATTTGATAAATAAGAACTGAACCAAGCGAGCACGGGCCTGTAAGCCCAACATCGTTTTCTAGCCTGTGCAGTAAAATAGAATGGTCAATGGTGTCAAATGCTGCACTTAAGTCCAACAACATAATTACAGTGGAATTTCCTTCATCAGAGGATATCAGAATGTCATTTACAACCCGTGTTAGTGCCGTTTCTGTACTATGACCAGTCGAAAGCCAGACTGGAATTTCTCAAATAAATTGTAATGCGTAAGGTGTGACTGAAGCTGACTGGCGACTACTTTCTCTAGTATTTTAGAGAGAAATGGTAAATTTGAAATAGGCCTATAGTTATTTAGTATGTGTGGGTCTAGGTCTGACTTTTTAAGTAAAGGTTTAATGACTGACACTTTTAGTGCATCAGGTACTGTGCCATGCAATAATGAACTATTGATAATGTTTAGAATAGGTGCTACAAGAACATCCATTGCACTTTTACTAGTTTTGTTGGCACTGGATCTAGGGAACAAGTAGTGGGCTTCATTTTAGAATTAAAGTTAAGACTTCCTGCTCAGTTACAGGATTAAAATTATTAAAGTGCTGAATGCAATGTGAGCAGGGTCTGCTAAGCTAGTATTTGGTTTGTACTGTGATGCTGAGATCTGGGATCTTATATTTTTAATTTTCTCATTGAAGAAGTTCATAAAGTCTGTACTGCTAATATCTGTTGGTATTTTGCACTGTTGATCTGAATTCCCATTTGTTAATTTAGCCACTGCTCTAAAAAGTACCCTAGGATTTTTATTATTGCTATCTATTAATGTAGAATAGTATTCTGAGCGAGCTTTAAAGAGGGCCTTTTATATTTATTAACACTCTCTGTCCATGCAATTTGAAAGACATGTAGCTTTGTTGTTCTCCATCTGCTCCAGTTTTCGACACTCTAATTTAAGAGCTCGAGTGTTTTCATTAAACCAGGGAGAGTTTCTATGTGCTTTGATCACTTTTGTTTTAGGGAGCCACTGTGTCCAGAGCATCTCTCAAGGTCACATTATAATGTGATGTTAGCTGATCTAAATTGTTTTCCACGTTTACATTTGATGTTAACTGATCTAAATGGTTTTCCACAATTACACTCGACTTACTCAAGGTATCTATAAATTTTGAAGCAGAATTACAATCTAGATGTCGCACTGTCTTTGTTTTAATCTGCGAGTGCTGGCATGGGCAGAACTAAATCAAACGTAATTAAGAAGTGATCGGAAATAACTACATTTAATGGAGTAATATTTAAATTTTGAATTTCAACTTTGTAAGTTATAATTAAATCTAATGTATGGTTATGATTATGAGTTGGACCTTTGACAATCTGACAAAATCCTACTGAATTTAACAAATAAGTAAAACATTTGCTAAAAGTGTCAGTTTCCACATCAATGTGTACATTAAAATCCCCATCAGAACTACGTGATCATAATTTATAGCCAAATCAGACAGAAGGTTGCTAAATTCAGTCATGAACAATGAATATGGCCCTGGTGGTCTGTAGACTAGCACTATAATTGTGTTGGAATCTGTTTTAATATTTAAAATGAATGCCTCAAAGGATGTAAAGTTGCCTAAATTTTTAGGAGTGATTTGCATTTTGTTACAATGAATTATTCCAAGGCCTCCTCCTCGACCAGAATCTCTAGACTTATGAAGGAACGAGTATCCATCTGGTGACGCCTCAGCTAGGGAACAGTGTCATATTTACTAAGCCAGGTTTCAGTAAGAAGACACAGATCAGATTTTGAACTTAATATGATATCATTTACCAAAACAGCTTTAGTGCCAAGAGAGCGAATGTTCAATAAACAGCATTTAAAACTGCATGGTTCTTTCTGAACTGCTGATATATTTTTTGTTTTAATTTGAATTAAATTTCTATTACAGATGCCCCTGGTGGAGTGTCTAGTTTTATCCCTTGGTCTAATTATACACCTTATTTTTTGGTTATCAATTAATTTATGGTTTGTTTCAAGACTAAATTTACTGGATGCCCCACAACAGGGATTATGTATACAAGATGATCGAAACGTAGTTTATCTGACAGTGAGAATACTGCATTTATGAATAAAATACTTGATGAGTTAAGCCTTCTCGCACATCAAAGTTTGACTGCAAAAAGGAAAGCCAGTGCTAACGGAAACTCGTAACGGAACTGAAACAATACATTAATGAGATAGGCCTATGTATTATCTAACATGTAATGGTACAATTATACCAATGCAATGAATAGGAGTAACATCTGAATATTTTAATGTATACTTAACAGTTAGGGTTATCTACATGGTGTACAATCAGTATGGTAACTTGCTGTATCAAACTTCAAAGTTTTCAAAAAATCCGGGTGATCCAGAATCTTTAGTGATACACACAAAACCAACGCACACTTGTCACTGCTTTAAAAGCAACAATAAACATCCAAGCGAATGAATTAACAAACTACGGAGACAGACTTCTGCTAGACCATACACATCAACATCCACAATAGTGCACAACAGTATCGCTGTTGTCTGAGACAGAACAGCACCTGTGTGTGTGAAACGGAAGTATTCAATTACAGTGGCAAAGTCAATCCATTATCCACGTACCCTGCACAACAAACATACTACTCAATGTCAAGCTCAAGGACATCGTCATCGGCTCTCCTTTGTCTTTGAGAAACGTGCCGCTGCCGGCCCCCTTTGACAGGCGTGCTTCACACGACACAAGCACGATATCTACTTGCGTGGAGCATGCGGCTACTAAAACACTCACTTGTATTGTTGTAAGCTAAATGATTTAACTTTTCTATTACATATAACTTGAGTAATTGTCCGAATATATATCTACACCCACAACATCAGCATAAAAAAAATCAAGCGTTAGGGCCGCAGACCAGAGTCCCATTTGTCCCCCCCGGCAGCGGGCCTGGAGGTGGACAAAGCTTGCTGGGAGGTGTGGGGGAGAATATAGAGAAAGAGAGAATTGTGTTTATTGTATGTATTTCTTGCCTGTGTTATTGTGGCTGTGGTACTTAGGGCACTGTTTACAAGAAGAAGAATTAAAACACTTCTTAATGCTTTTACCCTGTGCCCTGAGCGTCTGTCTGTTAGGTTTAAAGGGACAACACCGACCTCTAGCATCCACACCTTTTATCCTTCTCTATTACCATTACCTTATCTAATACATCATGTCATCTGACTTTTCATATGCAGAATTCTATAGTCTTAGCCAGTCGACTACAGCCACCAGTATCTTCATATACATGTCGTTTCTTCCATTATTCTAAACATTGCTTTGTTTATAGGGGTGTCCTACGGTTTTTCACATTGATCTCATCACTACTTCATAATAGTGGTGTTTCAGCTTTCTCACTATTTTGTCCTCGCTTTTTAAGGGGGTGGTAATTACACATCTACTTCATTTTAACCTTAACAACTACCTTCATGGTTCCTCTTAAGATGAAGCAACCCTCACATGCTCAAGCTTTAAGCCATGTTTAGTAAACCCTTCCGTCCTTTTCCTTATGCTTTTAATAAACCATCGATACAACTTCATCTAAGTATATACTTGTATTAAATTGAAAAAATTACCACATATTGAATAAAATATTTAATTAAAATTCCCTAAAAGACTGAAATGTAGAACATCACAATGGCTACTATGAACTGACAGAACATTTCCAGCAGCTTGCTTCACACATTAAAAACACCTGGGGCCTCATGTATAACGCCGTGCGTAGAACTCGCACTATAACATGGCGTAAGCACACAAGCCGAAATGTGCTTACGCACAGAAAAATCCAGATGCAGGAATCTGTGCGTACTCCAACTTCCACGTTCTTCCGTTACATAAATCCCTATCAGCGTGAAAACTAACGCCGCACGCGCGCATTATGTAACGCCCCAAATCCTCCCAGAATTACGCCTATTTGAATATGCAAATCAATATAAATCGCCCTTAAGCGCAGCCTTCTGTGAAAAGACAATGGGAAAAGCACGGGGAAAATATAAGAATTTCAGCGAATACCAAGTGGAGGCAAAGGAAAAACATACAATTTGTTCAAATAAACCGTGGTATAATCAACAAAATGAAGTTGATCAAGTGAAATAGCGTGTTGGAGAAACTTGAAAGCTCACATTCACAAAATCGCACAGTGCCGGAAATAAAAAAGAAGTCACATATCAAAGTTGTCGTGAAAAGAAGAGTTGTAAGCCCACTGTCTGAGTGTCATATGAAAGCTTATTAGGGTACAGAGAAAAAAGGCACACGGTGGGGAAAAAGCACGAAATGTCAACTTTAATCTCGAATTTTCCACTTTAATCACGTAGTTTATTTTGTAATTTAGTAGAACATTATAAACTTCATCTTAAAATCGTTTAATTAACCAGTTTCTCAAAATTACATCGTAATTAAAGTAGCACGTTAAATGCTTTGTTTTGTATTTGATCTTCTACTCGTATGTGATCTATGTGTGTGAATCACTACTTGCTTCTTAAACTGGCTCTCTTCCTCCAACTGGACACAGAGTCCATTACATTTGTGATATTACAGCTCTCTGAATAACTAAAATACTGAGATGTATACGTGATGTCATTTTCATGATGATAGGAGCTAAAGCACATTATTAAACATGTGTTTCATGAGCCTCGTGCTCATGACAAGCATTTATCTTTTGTCAAATTTGTCGCTGCTTTTAGCTGTGTTGTTATTTTCTCTTTCTGTTTTATATACAATATATATTGGCGTGGCCGCCCCAAGAGTCCTTGCTTTTCTTTCCCCAAGTAACCGATCGCCACACAATCAGCTCTGTAATAGAAGTTAAGCCATCTGTAAGCTTAGCGCCGATTCTTCAAAACGAACATTCAAGAACATTGAAATATCTTCGTAGTACATGTTTAATTACTCTATCCTTCACGACACTCCCAGTGAAGAATATAGATTATTTAAATGAAGTTAAAGTTTTATGTGTATAATTTAACAAACATATTTTGCTAAATTTCACCTTAAAAATGATATCGTCATCATATGTAAATACGCGCTTTATAAAGTGTCTCAGGTTGTGAGATATTATAACTGTAGTGCAAGTTTACAGTGGGGTGATTGTACTTATAAGTACAAACCGTTCTACAAGGAGCAATGATTGAGTGCATTTAAAGTTCTTGGGATTAAACTGTTTTGAACCGCGAGGTCTGTACAGGAAAGGCTTTAAAACATTTTGCAGTGGCTGAGACAGCGTGTCCTTAAAGCTGTATACCGATAATTCTCTTTCCGATCAGCTGCTGCTGTGATTCACACTCAGATACAGTGATATAAATACTCCGAGTCGTGCAGTGAGAGTAATATGGAAAAAGATGATCCGCTGTGGCAACTCCTAACGGGAGAGAGCTGAAAGAAGAAGAAGAAGAAGAAGAAGAAGAAGTGAGAGTAACAACGCTAAAGCAGTTATGGTATTTGGAATACTATGGCTGTTCCCTGGACCATTATATTGTTACGAGTTAATTACAATCAGATGCATTACACTAATAAACAATATGCGGTTAGTTTCTGTGTATTTATAAAGCCGCGTCATGAAAATAATGAGTAATCACACAAGAACAGTATCATTGCTTTGACGCTGGGTGCCGCCAGTTTGCAAAACCGAGCGGAGAACTTGCGTACGACAAGGCATGAGGTACCGTGGAAAAGTGCGTGGCTTTACGCCAAGTGTAGGTTTTATACATCGCGATTTGAACGTGGAAATGTTCTTACGCAACATTTCTGTGCGTACGCACCGTTTATACATGAGGCCCCTGGACCTTAGGAAGTCCAGTCTGCTCTGGTCCTTCTTGTTCAGCACAACTGTCTTGTCAGACCATTCCAGTTTGTTGTTTATGTGGATCCCCAGGTACTTGTAGCTCTGCACCACTTCTATGTTATCCCCCGAATGATGACAGGCCTCAGAGGTTCCTTGGCACGCTGGATGTCCACCTACAGCTCTTTTCTCATGATGCTGAGTTGCAGGGGGTTCTCTGTGCACCAGAAGACAAAGTCCTCCACAACTTTCCTGTATTCTGATTCATCTCTATTATTAATGTAGCCTGTGATGGAAGAGATATCTGAAAATTTCTGCAAGTGGCAAACGCTGGTGTTGTACTGGAAGTCCATTGTGTAGAGAGTAAACAGGATGGGAGATAGGACAGTTCCCTAAGGTGCTCCAGTATTACACACTGCCATTTCCAACATACTGCTGTCTGTTGGTCAGGTAGCCCATGATCCAGGAAACTGTGGGGACTTGAAGATGCAAAGCCTTGAGCTTTCCCCACAGTTGATGAAGAAAAATGGTGTTATACCAACAATTGAGTTGTTTCTCTATTTTCTACAAAATGAATGAAGTTTTTCTACTTAGATGTCATGTTGAGTGGAGATGTTAGTGGGGGCACAGCAATGATATCCAGGGAGAGGAGTGCATGAAAGAAACTCAGGGAGCTGTCCACCATTATAATTTCTAGAGTAGCTGGTAACAAAGGAAAACATTTATGAAAGCAGTGGTAGTAAAGCAGTAGTATGAGCTATGAGAGTAAAATATGGCATGTGAATGTGAATGTGTGTCATTGAGTGAGCAGAAGATGGATGCTGAATTAAGAAAAAGACTTGGTGAGGATGTTGTAACTGCTGTGGAAAAACTGACTAAGGTGGTTTGGTTGTATGAAATGAAAGGCAGAGGATGATTACGTTAAGAGGTGCATCATGATGGGGATAGCAGGAGTTATTATTATTTATTTAGCAGAAGCCTTTATCTAAAGTGACTTACAAAGCAAGTTATAAAACATCCAAAAATAATTAGAAGGTGAAAGCTTTAAAAGCAATAGAGATAAAAAACAAGCAAGAGGGAGGAGTACTACTACTATATAATTAAAGCTGCGAGTAGACTAAGATTCAAATGTTATTATCCTGAACTCTGTGTCAGTACAGCAGCAGCTATCCTGTAGAAGAGATATTAAATTTAACAAAAAAGTGCATTTTCAAAAGATTAATAAACTGAACTAAATCGAATACAGTTCAAATAGCCAAAGGGAGATCATTTCAATGCCTTGGGGCTACAGTGGAGGAGCATTTTCTAGTCTTGGCACATTTGGCAAGTGGAGGGACAGTCAGCAGAGAGGCAGAGGCAGAATGAGGACTTCTTATAGGAACATATGGAGAAACTAAAGACTGGAGATATCAAGGAGTTGAACCATTTAGAGAACTGTAGGTGAAGACAAGATTTTCAAAACCTGGATCCTTGCAGCAACAAGAAACTAGTGAAGACACTGAAGCAGAGGAGTAATAGCAGTGAACAAACAACAGAGAACACCAGTTGAAAAACTGCATGCTGGGGGAGTTGAAGAAGTTGGATAACAGTTCAAGGAAGCCCCCTAGAAAAGAGCTGCAATAGTCCAGCCAAGAGAAGACCAGTGCCTGAAAAAGGTGTTGTGTCACACAATAATTGTGGAAAGGTCAGATCCTCTGAATATTATAAAGAAAGTAATGACATGAATGGGTCACTGATGAAATGTATTAAATGAATGAAAGTGAGGAATTCAGAATCAGTCTAACATTCCTGACCATAAATGATGGTGAATGGGTGACATCTTCAAGAGCAATGCTTAGAGATACATCAGAGTAAGATGAATTAGAAGGCAAGTACAGGATATTTAACTTTGAAAGGTTAAGTTTAAGTTGATGAGCATTATGAAACCTATAGGCTGAAAGAGGGAAATGAGAGGAAGATCTGTGCATCATCAGCACAGTGGTGAGAAGAAATAACATTGCCTATAGAGTGAATGTAGTGAGAAAAGAGAAGTGAACCCAACACTAATCCCTAAGGTACACTTGTGGAGATTTTTTGTGAAGCAGACAAAAATGTAGGAACTAGGCCCAGGGGAAGGCAGATGAAAATATTAGTAGAGGTGGTGTCAGATGGTAGGAACCTCAAAAGATGCCCAGGACTGCAGAGAGTGGAGGAAAATGATTTTTTTTTTTGGTTTGGGATCAGGCTAACCTGAGTAAACCTGGAAAATGGTTGTTAAACTGGTGAAAGTGATTATGATGATGACTAACACTTTGAAAAGCTAGAGTTAGTAGATCATTATTCAACAAGGTAGCCCAGAGTGGTAATCCAAAAATATACTTCAGCAGCTTACACTCTTCATACACTAACTTAGCAAATTCTTAGGAGCATTATGCTAATACTAGGTAGGGCCTCTTTTAACTCCTTGAACAGCCTCAGTTCTCTGTGGCATGGATTCCACAAAATGTTGGAGGCATTCCTTTGACAGTTTGGTCAATGTTGACGTGATTGTGTCATGCAATTTGCTGCAAATCTTCCATTCTACCACATCTAAAGATGTTCTATTGAATTCATATCACTGAAGGACACAAAATTCATTGTCATGTTCAAGAACCAGTTTGAGACGACTTTTGCTTTGTGACATGGTGCGTTATGACGTTCAAAGTAGCTATTAGAAGTTAGGTAAATTGTGTCCATGAAGAGATGCACATGGACAGCAACAATACTCTGATAGGCTATGGTATTCAAGCAATGATTGATTGTTATTAATAAGCTCAAAGTGTGCCAAGAAAACATTCCCCACACCATTACATTACCACTATCACCAGCCTGGATTGTTGACTCCAGGTAGGTTGGGTGCATGGATTCATGCTGCTGGTGCCAAATTCTGACCCTACCATCTATGTGCCTCAGCTAAAATGGAGATTTATCCAACTAGGTAACACTTTCCCATCTTTAGCTGTCCAGTTTTGGTGAACCTGTGCCCACTTCAGCCTCACCTTTCTGTTCTTGGTTGACATTAGTGGAACCCAATGTTGTCTTCTGCTGTTGTAGCCCATCCATTCATCTCAAGATTCAACATGTTATGCATTCTGAGATGATTTTCTGCTCACCACAGTTATACAGAATGGTTATCTGAATTACTATGGCCTTTCTGTCATCTGGAACCAATCTGGCCATTTCACTCTGCCCACTCTGATCAACATGGTGCTTCTGCCTGCAGAACTGCTGCTCACTGGACAATGGACATCGTCTTGTTTTTTTCTGTACCATTCTGAATAAACTGTACAGAGATCAGCAGTTCCAGAACTATACTCAAGCCAGCCTGTCTGGCTCCAACAATCATGTCAAAGGCAAAATCGCTGAGATCAAATTTTTCCCCATGCTGGTGTTTGATGTGAACATTATTTGAAGCTCCTCACCTAAATCTGTATGATTTTATTAATTGCTCTGATGCCACATGATTGTTTGATTAGATGATTTCATAGATAAGCAAATAATTTGCTTAGTGGGCATATGTATTTGCATGGATTCAGATATTTAATTGTATTGTATTAATTATATTAAATGTGGGTGGGGGACACTAGAGAACTGTCAAGAAATGAAGCTGGATATACTAATGATTTTTTCAAGTTACAACCATTGATATTGTATGTGACCATTTTTCACAAAGCTACTTCTAAGATCATTTATGTAAGATCGAGCGCTACAACTATCTCGTTCCTTTTTGAAAAATCCCCCCCTAATCGTCACAATATATATATATAATAAATGGATGAATGCATGGGAAGATATGAAGCAGACACCAAAGGTGCCAAAGTAAGTCTGCGAACCATGCGTGAACAAAACTGGCAACGACTACAAGAGCAGAAGCATAGCAAGTGCTAACAGAAGGGTCAGAGTAATGGGCGTGGCTGGAACATGAGCACGCGGACATGAGAAAAGGCGGTGCCCTTTAGGGGGCGTGTCTCTGGGGCGGGGTCAAAGCCGGCTTACCAAGCCTACTTTGGCAGTTAAGCGCAAGCGCCTGTTTTCCAGCACAGCGGGTAGCTTAGTGAGAGACCCAGAGGACCATGGAGAAGAAAGGTGAGGGAAAGGAGTGATTTGGGTTTCGGGTATGGGCGGCAGCGCACTTTAAAGTGGCGCCGATCTGTACAGGTCCTGTGCACGCTGAGGCTCGCACTGTTGAGCGCTGTTCTCAAAGTTGCCGGCTTGCGTTTTCGAGAAGCTTTGATGCAGTCTAACGGTTAACTCGTGCGAAGTTACCGGGAGACGAGTGATTCTCTTTCAATAATTTTAATTCTGTTTGTTGTTTTTCTGTTTTGTCTAAGTGCTCGCTTTGCAAGCCAGAAAGAAGCGGACCAAAGCAAAAAAGTGCTTCAAAAAGTAAGCTGCATTCTTTTCTTTTGTCCATTCCCCTTGCTTATACTTGTCTCAATATCCGCGGATGTGTACACTCGAGGCCGAGGATGAGGTAGGCCTCTCGCACATGGACTGTGCGCGCCTACTCACAATGTCTTGGTTCACGTCACTCGTCAGAGTGCTGGTTTGCATTCTAGCATGCATGCAACAGAAATGAGCTTTCACATTAGTTGGAAAACTTTCTCTTTTTATGTGCCTGTTTAGACATTGACTGAATGGTGGCTTAGCGGATGGCGCTTGGGCATCGGCTGGGATAACTCCTGTGTGGAGTTGCAAGGATCGCCCCCGTGTTCACTTTTTTGTTCACACTGTTGAAATCTATAAATTATATTAGATCGAAATCATAGAATTTGCCCGGCGGGGTGTGTGTCCTGCCAAGGGCTAACTCCACTCGTAGTTCCCGGAATCCAGCGACTATAATAATGGTAAAAGCTATTTCAAAAATACATGGCTTTACCAAAACGCAGGAAGACCGGATCGATTTACAATTGAGAGCGGGCAACGTTACGAGGAACAGGGAGACCGTTTTTAGGTGGAATATATATATAAATAATTGGGTCCTACGTATTTTAAAGACGTGTGCGTGGGTATCTGTAGGGGTAAGAATGTTTCCAGCAAATGTCACGGTCTGGATGTGGGACGGGGGACGTGTATGCCAACAGTTTTGTTTCTTTAGCTGTGTCTGTTTACTTTTAACACAGTCATCAGTTTTGTGTTTTGTTAAAAAATATGCACAAAGATGTTTTAAAAAATGATCACACTCCTCCTTGCACACTTTTAACGATTTTCTTGTGCTACAGTATATACTCTTCAGGTATTACCTGAATTAGTTTTAACTATTCATAGTAAAATTAAACAAGAACATATTAAACTTATTTTTTTAAATTGAACTATAAAGAATTTGCTTCTTTTGTGACTTAATATTTGATAGAAGTACATTTTACTGATTTGCTGCCATTATGAGTACTCAAGGTAGAGAAACTATTGCAAAATGTTCAAATGACACTACCCCTTTCACTGTCAAAAGCCTTAATAATTAAAGTAAATGAGTTTCCTTTATCTTTAAGCATTTTTTTTTATTTGCTACTTTATGCTGAGGATGCAGTGTTCGCTAGGTCCTAACTTTGTGTCTCTGAAAGGAAACTTGCTAATGCAGATAAAGCGCCAGTGCCTGCCACACTAATGCTACAGCCTGTTTAGCTTGTCACCAATGAACCCTTTGCTACAAAGGGTGAAGTTTGATGGAGAAGGTGTGCCAAGTAATAAATTGTGTTTGAGTATACAAGTAGCCTTTTAGCAGTCAAAAGCCCTTATAGTCTGTTGCAGCAAGACAACTCATTTTTAATTCAAACAGATTGTTTATTCTCTCCTCTTGCGGAGGGCGCAGCAACTAATAGTACCAAAGTTCGCCACCCTGGTTGTGGAGGTGGCTGGGGCGGAGTTGATGGTGTGCTTGTCATGGGTGCCAACTCTATAAAGGTATGTTTATGAGCCTTGGAAATCTAGACAATCTTAATTTTTGTCTGATCTTTTTTGCATTATTGTTTTACGTTCAGTGGCTGCTGCCACACAATTTCCATTAAATTGAGGTCTAAACATTTACTGGGCCTCCATACATAATTTTGATTTTAAGGTAGTCCTGTATGGCTTTATTTCAATATTTTACAAATCTCTTTAGAGCATTAATACATGTGACAGGAACCGGGGCTTTGGAATTGGTAAACAAAACCTTTGACTCGGGATCTTCAATTTCAGTATTCTCTGGACTTTCTCTAGCACTTCTTTTTTTTTTTTTTTTTTTTTATTTATTTAATGTAGAGATCAAAAATGAACACTGTACTCCTGGTGAGGCCTTACTAGTATGTTATATGACTTAAGCATAACGCCCCTTGGCTTATACTTCACACATTGTGATATAATTATAGCGTAATGCCCAATTGGTTTTCTCGGTCACTTCTGTATGGTTCCTGGTTGTAGATAATGATGAGTCCACTCTGAGGTCCTTCTCATAAGGAGTAATTCCAGATTCACACCTCCCATTGTGTGATCATATCTACCATTTTTACTTTTTACATGTTTTTTGTTACATTAAATGTCATCTGCCACAAATCTGCTCAAGACTGTATGTCATCTCTTTGTACTATTTATCTGGCTCTAAATTGCCTGCTCTTAAACCTAATTTGGTCGAATCTGCAAACTTAATTACTTTTATTGATTACTAGGGGGCTTTGCCCACCAACCCCCTGGCCAGCAACTTTGCATCTCTGCTGCTCGTATATGTGGATTTCACTTTCACCCAACAACAAATCTTTTAAATCTCATGGATACGCCTCTTCTTTGAGAAGAAACACCACTTTTCCTTGATGGCAACATGAGTTAGAAAATCTACAAGTCTCTGACTTAAAGTTTAAATCCGAACAATATGTTCAATCTCTTTTCACTGTTCCGTTATTTCATCGAGTAATCATTTCCATTTGTTTGCACTAATGTGATCTTTACTATCATTTTTTTGAGACTTTCAAATTTTAGTACTTTCTTTATCTCTAACCTGCTCTGCATGTGTATCGCGCCAACGTTTTTGAATTCTTTACGACGTTGTACGTTGTCATCTACTCTTTGTCTTTTATTTCCGGCCCCGGGACATGGTTAAATCTCTTGGCACAAAGTCTCACCTTGTGGGACGTGAAAGTATGTCTCTGAAAAAGTCACATCTTGTCCCAGGGTTTTTTTTATATAATTGAGAGATGTTTTTGTCCAGATCCTTTATTTATATTGAAATGAGCAGTGGCTCCAGTACTGATCCCTGAGGGTCAGCTCTTTTAACATTGCCCAATTCTGAAAAATTCCCTTCACCGTTAGTATTCCTTGAATTGCTACTTTTTTGTTTGATCATTAACATTTCAAATGATACTTTATTAAAAGCCTTCGGAAAATCAAGATAAATAATATCTTCTTAGTTTTGATCCATTGTGAGCTGCAGCAGTATTACCTTGTTAATTTCACTTTACTTGTTGTGTGTGTGTTTTTTTTTTTTTCCTTTAAATACATTTTCTGTCTGCCTCCATAGTGTTTCTCCAGAACTCTATAGGGAGAAGTCTGTCCTCACCATTATGTGATATTGCTGGGACCATCATTCATGCTGGGAACCGTTTTTTGCAGCAAAAAGTTTGCAGGGTGTGTCAAACATATACCATAACAGTCAAGTTAGGTCTTACTAGAACACAGAATAATCTTCCACTTTTTTTTTTGGTGTCTCACAAAACGTTTCAGACAAATTGTGTAGTTAGTAGTTCATAGTAATATTTTTTTTATTTCAAAAATAGCTTTAATATTGTGACTTTTCATAACACCTTAATTTATGAGCCTCACCATTAATTTTATTTTCTGCAGTCATACTGAAAATAAATTATGACTGAAGGTGTTGTGTCATGTCACATTTGCCCCAATTACAGTGCTAAAGTTTTGGGATGCAAAAGGCAACCTTACATTCTGGAAAATTATTTTTAAGATTTTATATTTCCTACTTTTAAGAGTAGTTTTCCTTTTACCATACTCCCATAAGGCACAGATTTGTGACACATAAATCATTTTATACACTATTTATCCCATCTCAGTATGCAAGCTGGGTGGTCTTTGTTGACTTTTTCTCCAGGGTATTTGGTTTTGGAATGCATTTCTAAAATGTTTGGAGTACTAGTGAATTTTTAATTCATTTTCTTTTTAATTGACATTTCAATGAAGAATTTTCATTCCTTGTTGACAAAACCTGATTTTTGTAGCTTGGCAACTGTGTCTGCAGTTCCTGTCTGACCATCTCTTAGGTATGGAGTTGAAATTGAATAATGCAGCCAGATGGTTATTTTAAACACCTGAACAGTTTCTACTCTGGAATTTTATATTGTGCTTTAGATTTGTAAGTCCAAAAGCTTGATCGTTTGGTATTTTGATTTTTATATAGTTTGTTAATCCCAGAGAGGAAATTATCTTTTCGCATGAGCTTCTGGAGACAGAGCTCAGGGTCAGACATTGTACGGCACACCTGCAACAATGTTTAGGTTAAGAGGATTGTTCAATATGACCCAAATTCCAGTGGATCAACCTTTTGATTGTTTTTAAAGGAATGAGCACACTTCTTTTCCAGTCTTCAGGAATTCTCCCCTCACTCAGTCATGTTGCACAGGTCTGTTAAACATTCAGCTTTAGGATTTTCCACTACCTTCATTATTTCTGACATCACTCCAATGCACAGATTTTCTGAGGTGGATACCTAAAAATGTAGAGTGGTAACTAGTACTTCTTTTGTTTTTGTGCGAGTCAGGTGTAGAACACTGATGTAAGTGTAAATGTAGATATCAGCAGTTATCAGGTTTTTTTTTTTTTTTTTTTGCCCTTTTTTTCCCACATAAATGGGAAAACTTTGGTACTTGAGTGTTGACGTTCATGTGAGCACAGCTGTAGTACCCAAGGTGAGAAGTGCATGAAAGAAATCCTGGGAGATGCCCCCCAATTTAACTTCTAAAACAGGGGTGCCCACAGTTTTTTGGCTTGCGAGCTACTTTTAAAATGACCATGTCGAAATGATCTACCTACATTAAAAATGAGATATACAGGTGCCGGTCATAAAATTAGAATATCATGACAAAGTTGATTTATTTCAGTAATTCCATTCAAAAAGTGAAGCTTGTATATTAGATTTATGCATTACACACAGACTGATGTATTTCAAATGTTTATTTCTTTTAATTTTGATGATAATAACTGACAACTAATGAAGGTCCCAAATTCAGTATCTCGGAAAATTAGAATATCAATTAAGACCAATGCAAAAAAAAGGATTTTTAGAAATGTTGGCCAACTGAAAGGTATGACCATGAAAAGTATGAGCAGGTACAGCACTCAATATTTAGTTGGGGCTCCTTTGGCCTGGATTACTGCAGCAATGCGGCGTGGCATGGAGTCGATCAGTCTGTGGCACTGCTCAGGTGTTATGAGAGCCCATGTTGCTCTGATAGTGGCCTTCAGCTCTTCTGAATTGTTGGGTCTGGCGTATTGCATCTTCCTCTTCACAATACCCCATAGATTTTCTATGGGGTTAAGGTCAGGCAAGTTTGCTGGCGAATCAAGAACAGGGATACCATGGTCCTTAAACCAGGTACTGGTAGTTTTGGCATTTTGTGCAGGTGCCAGGTCCTGTTGGAAAATGAAATCTGCATCTCCATAAAGTTCATCAGCAGCAGGAAGCATGAAGTGCTCTAAAACCTCCTGTTAGACAGCTGTGTTGACTTTGGACCTCAGAAAACACAATGGACCAACACCAGCAGATGACATGGCACCCCAAACCATCACAGACTGTGAAACTTTACACTGGACCTCAAGCAACGTGGATTCTGTGCCTCTCCTCTCTTTCTCCAGACTCTGAGACCTTGATTTCCAACGGAAATGCAACATTTACTTTCATCAGAGGACATAACTTTGGACCACTCGGCAGCAGTCCAGTTGAGACGCTTCTGACGCTGTCTCTTGTTCAAGAGTGGCTTGACACAAAGAATGCGACAGCTGAAACCCATGTCTTGCATACGTCTGTGCGTGGTGGTTCTTGAAGCACTGACTCCAGCTGCAGTCCACTCTTTGTGAATCTCCCCCACAGTTTTGTTTCACAATCCTCTCCAGGGTGCGGTTATCCCTATTGCTTGTACACTTTTTTTCTACCACATCTTGTCCTTCCCTTCGCCTCTCTATTATTGTGTTTGGACACAGAGCTCTGTGAACAGCCAGCCTCTTTAGCAATGACCTTTTGTGTCTTGCCCTCCTTGTGCGAGGTGTCAATGGTCGTCTTTTGGACAACTGTCAAGTCAGCAGTCTTCCCCGTGATTGTGTAGCCTACAGAACTCGACTGAGAGACCATTTAAAGGCTTTTGCAGGTGTTTTGAGTTAATTAGCTGATTAGAGTGTGGCACCAGGTGTCTTCAATATTGAACCTTTTCACAATATTCTAATTTTCTGAGATACTGAATTTGGGACTTTCATTAGTTGTCAGTTATAATCATCAAAATTAAAAGAAGTAAACATTTGAAATACATCAGTCTGTGTGTAATGAATGAATCTAATATACAAGTTTCACTTTTTGAATGGAATTACTGAAATAAATCAACTTTGTCATGATATTCTAATTTTATGACCGGCACCTGTATACACACTGAGTATACTTTTTATACATAAAATTATATTTTGTTGTACCATGCATAACTGAATAACCATTATGGCACAATAACAATTCAATACATTTATGTTCACTACAGTATTTGGATTTAATAATCTTCATGGGGGAAAAGGCTGACTTGCATAAATAAGTAGAGCCGAATAATGCAGTCAAAGAGCTTTTAAATTCAGCCAAGAGAAAAATGATGGCTGTCCTATTAACTGCAATTTTAGTTCCCTCTCTTTCTCGGAAGGAAGTCAGTTTTGTAGTTTTTATGAACAGTTCAAAAGTGCCTTTACACATTTGCCTTCTTTGGAATAGCAATGATAGATTGACAGATCAGACAAACGCACTTTGATTGTGACAGTGTGAGAAAAAAAATCCTATTCCAATTCCACATCCAGCCCATACCCTCCCCAAACAAATTTTTTTAAATGCCTTTTTTAGTCGATATAAATTGGGAGGCTAACTAGATCACGGCTGGAGTTTTGCAGTAGCTCGCACGTTTGATCTTGCTTGCAGGATGACCAGTGTGTTAGAAGAAAAGAGATCTCAGACTGGCCGCCCTGTATGTCAATCAAGTGGCAAATGCCATAGGGAGGATATATGATAGATTAATGTTTAAAAAAACTTTTTTTGGAATGCAACGCGATCTACCTGCACTACCTTTCCAATCTACCGGTCGATCACGATCAATGCATTGGGCACACTTGTTTTAAAGTATCTGTATTGAAGGAAAAGGTTTATGAATGTTGTATGTTCAATCCATTGATTTTTAAGATGGATAACTAGAATTTCCCATTGCAAAACTCACGCAGACAGTAAAAGAATGTATCAACTCAAAATGGACATCAAGAATTCAAACATATTCTCCCTGACACTTTTCTGCCTTGTCCATTACTGCCAGAATAGGCTTTGGCCTCTCCATGAACCCAAATTTGAATAAATAGATTTGAGGATGTTATGTTGAACCTTGTGATGTTAAACCTGGGGTGTCAGCAAACCCCAAACATGACCACACCAAGAGTACCGGGTTCAAATAATGGTGTGTTTATTATATACGGTACTTCTTCACAAAAGTTATGAAAGCACGCATAAACAGCCCCTTTTTCTTTTTTTCTCTCTCTCCACAATACCTCTCTTCTTCTCACTGTACAGTTCTGACTCTCCTGGATAAGGGTCCTTTTTATTGAGAACCCGGGAGCACTTTCAGTGCCAGGGCCACTGCCTGATGGAAGTACTTCTGGGTCATATCGAAGTCCTGTATTTTGGGGAATGCTTCTCCCTGCAGCGCCCCCTTATGTCACCCACGGACTCCAGCAGGGCTGTGCTGCCGAACTACAACTTCCGTCATTCCCTATTAGTTCTTGAATAGGTGCCGGTACGATGGATTGTTGCCATCTATTGCCTGGGGGGAATAAAAAATCCTTAGTGACCTCTTCTGGTGAGCTGTCCATCCATCTATTCTAGCCATCTCTTCTGGGTCTAGCCACTTTCTCTCCCCTGGCAGGGATGCCTGTCTGCTTTCCAGGAGCCTTCCATTTGGGTGAGGAATCATGCCCTCTTCTGGCTGTAATGCCGGTCCAGTCCATGTAGTATCTACAACCTGCCTGTAGTCTGGTGCAGTGGTTTTCAAGTTTAGTTCTAGGGGTACTATAATGGGTGCAAATATTTAGTCCGATGAATATCATAATTAGCACCTCATTCTGAATTCTTAATTTAACTTTGGTCAAGTTGTTTGCCCTATAGAAATACCCAAGAAATTCATAAATATTTGTATAGCTTTAAATGCTTGTGTTTGTTGCCATTGTCCCTTTAATTAACCTTTGGTTAATTAGGGTGTGCACCCTCATTTGTATTCAAATGCTGATATTCAGCAATGAGCAGTGCAGACACAGATGTAAATAACATTGAATGCTAAAGAGTATTCCTGATTTCACTGCCATTTTCACTTGTTTGCTCATTAAGAGACCATTTTTGACAACTGAGCAGACAGAAGAATGTGGCTCTGAAGTCTCTTTAGCGTTCAATGTTGTCATTGTTTGGATCTGATTAAGGGAGCTAATGTTATGAAAGATCATGAATTAAAAAAGAAAATGAGGATTTCAAATGTTGGCAAAACATACAAATATTGCAGAATTTTTAAGAATAAGAAACTAAAGGACAGCTCACATACCCATGCAATCCATTGGAATATAAGCTTGAGGACTAAACTAGGAATCTTCTGGTTTAGTGAAATGCTTTTTTTTTTTTTGCAGGTGAAACTTGATGATTCTATTGCCTTCCATATCTAATTTATGTCAATGGTTTGTGAGCAGTGTATTTTTAATATGTAGTGCTAAGGTTTTAGAGCTGGCAACCAATAAGTGCTTCCCTGGAAATGAAAAGCATACAATGCACCTACAAGCAAAGAAGAATAACGTGTGTCTTAGGACTGTGCCAACAGAAGGGAGTGTTGTCCATCTAGTATTTTTGTGTATGTTTATATCATGACAAAACTGAAAAAGGAGAGAGGTTAAGGCAGAACTTGTCATATCTGGAGAACATTTATATAGCCACTAGCACTATTGGTGGAGCAGCTTGTCAATTGGTTGAGAAATTGCAGCAAGCTCACAATCTTTTCGATGCTTCTTCATGTTGTATACATTAAGCCATTGTTGCCCATCCACCAGGTTTTTATTTGGTTTACAGGGCCCGAGTATGTTGCTATGTTTGTGAAGGAGGCATAAAGTTGCATCTTATAGGGACTTATAGGATTTCTTATGTGAAGAATCTTATTTTTACACACTTGCTCTCATCTGCGCTCCTGCAGAAGACCGTGATTGTAGGTGAAGACACCAGGACTTTCCTCAGACCTCTCTGGAAGTAAACATGCTGGTTGTAACTGATTGACTGATTCCCATTCAGATTGATGGTAACTCCAAAAAATCTAAAGATGTGAACCCTTTCCACAGCTTCCCCATCAATACAGATGGGATTTTATTTGCCTCCTGCTTTGTGGAGTCTAAGGCAAAGCTTCATGGTGTTGGTGACCTATGATAAATAAAGTTGTCCTGGCACCATTTGTCAAAAGGTGCATCTGTTCTATATTATTCTTCATAGACCTTATCTCAAACAATAATGAAATGGCCTATGATAGTAGTGGAGTTCATGTTCTATACGGGATTGTGGTCATAGCAATAGGTTTAGCATACTATTTTGTGTGTTACACGTGTTTAGGATCAATGTGAAAAAATAACAATAAATAATAATGCTGTCTGCCAGTTAGTAAGTTCAAAATCACTTGGCAGAAGGTGTCCTCTGGCAAAGCAGTGTTTATTATTTAGGTGCTGTAGGATGATATGATGTACAAGATATATGACATCCAGTGATGTCTCTGATTATATTCAAACTGGAGGTGGTCCTGGTTAAAAGAATATTCTAGACAACAAATCCCATGGACTCTCGGAGTATTTCCTCACAATTTGAGAGAGCAGCTGTCGATATTTTGGAAGGGAGTTTTCATGGTAGGGTGTAGGAAGCATTACTTTTATCCTGGAGAGAAAATGTTGATGCAGTTGAATTAGGCTTTGATATGTAATCTTTAGGCATTTTATGCTGCTTATACTTATCTATTTTCTACCCACCCCACATTGGTGTTTAGTAACTTTGCTTTCCTCAGTTCATACCTGCATTTTTGTATGTTTTTCCTTTTACTATCACTATCCTGAAATACTCTTCACCTAGCATTCAGTAATTTTTGGAAGGAATAAAGTACAGTTATGTGCTTACTTGTGGCTCCATTTAGGACTAGCCATTTGGCTGAAGGTCAGATCAGCTGTATGTCAGTCACAAAGTATACAGGTCATTGCAGTTGAGGCCCTGTGGTTCTTGTTGGGTTTCCTTTGTGCATACTTTAATTGCTCATATGGAGTAACATAATACTATCTGTGTGTCTTGACAGCCTCAGGGCTGGGTCTGTGTAAGACGGTATTTTGTAATAACTGGAACATGCTACAGGTGGGTAGCAACTTGCCATCATTGTCTTGTGAGTGGACCATGGTGCATTGCCTAATCCATTGTTTCTCAAATGCTATCTTGTGCCCCAAATTGCTGCTGTTGAGTCGTTACACATCTCCTAAGTGATCAGCAGCGCTGTGCAGTACATTTTACCATTTTAAGTGTAATTGTTTCACCAAGGAAGCAGTTTGCAGTTGCTGTTAATGCATCATCTTTGAATTTAAAAACACGCAAAACTTGGGTGCAGGACCATAGAGGTTGCGAATCACTATTGTAAGGATGGCAGTGTGGTCCAAATACATGAGCATTAACTATGTGGAGCAGCTCCAAACATAACCTTAAAAGGTCCTCCAAGAGTTAGAAAACATACAAGACCCTGTGAAATAATAATATTGATAAAAGTTTTGTTAATGTGGATGGGTTTTGGCATTTTCTAGGACATTACCCTACTGTTGTATCTGTGCCCTTGGCTGTTAAATATAAAAAGTGCCTGAATTCAGTTGGCCGTACATCAGTGCACGACTGTAATGTGTTTCCTTAATCATCTGTGTAGTGTGTGCACTCTGTAGCTATAATGTAATGAGGTTTTAGCCTGTAGTTTTTGAAACTGTATTTGTCAAACTTTTAGTAAGTTAGTTAAACATAAGCACTGATCACTTTAGGCAGTAATTCTTTGGATGTAACTTGGTCACTTCTGTGAGGTTCAAAGGAGAAAGAACTTTATTAACCTGCAGTTGTGTATCTGCCTGCAAAAGTGGAAAAATCAACATTAGTTGCACGGTCAGTTCTGATAAACTTATGGTGGAGGTGTAGTTATCATTATTATTATTGTTATTATATTATTATTATTATTATAGTTATCATTGAATGCTGGGGTTACATTTTAAATGCAAAAGGTGAGGGCTCTAAATGCACAGTGGGACTTCATGTTTGCTTTCTATCTGAATGAGGAAGCATTGGCTTCTCACTAATATCGCTTAGGCAGACACTGTGTTCTCCTATTTCAATCCATCCAATGTTTAAAATGAATTGCTTCTGTGCTGCACAAATCCGAGTGTAGTCTTAAATCTTTAGATGAATGAACTTTATGCCTACATCTTCATGGTCTTAGTATTTACCGTGTTTTCCCTGAACTGTGCAAAATATCTGCTTAGGTTTGGAGCATGCGCTGATTACAGTGTGTCACCCAGCACACGATGAACCACCCGGATTAGGATCAGAGTGCAGCTATGCAACGGGTGAAACCTCAGCAGATCATTGAACAGTATGATAGCTTAGTGGGGTAGGAACCACATTAAAGCCTTATAGCTACACTCTCAGACATTGCACATACTCAAAACACTTTACAATGTATGGGTCTCAACAGAAAACCAGTAAAATAAAAATGAATAATTTGGGAGCAGTACTGGCTTTCTTCATTGCTCCTCAAATTTTCTGTACACGTTCCTCCCTTTCACATTTTGCTGAACAAGCTTATTGGCAACAGAAGTCCTATTTATTTGGGAGAGATCCTCCCACTATATATGGGCCAAGGCAGAAGAGGGGGATGGACTGGCAGCAGTGGAAAAGCCAGCTGTATCTCCAGGTGTGGCAATAACATAAAAGTCCACAGTGTTGTCTATAATACACCATTCTTTGGTTTGTTTAGTTTAAAAACAATTTAAAAAAAAAAAAAGAAGCTAAGTCTGTATTGCTTCACTGTATTTTGTAGCAGCATAGGTTAATTGCATACTAGGTCTCTGCATTATTTTCATTTGCTTAGTATTTTTTATTTTTGGCAGACATTCATGCATACACACCACCATCAGAAATGTTGATTTGCGTTGCAAAGTAATCACATGCAGATGGCCAATGGCTTTGACTCCTTCAAAAAGTCAAGCTTTTGATGGGATAAAATATAATGTAGGTTAACTGCATTATAGGTTTTATAAACTGATAAAAGAGTGATAATAGAGAATACAATTTTAATATTATTAAAAGATGCCTAGGTCAAAATGATCAAGACAGGAATATAATCAATAAGCTGGTCAAGTTTGCAGATGACACCAAACTAGGTGAAAGGGCAGGTAATGTAGAATCTGCTTAATTGTTATGGAGGGACTTGGATAGCATACATGCTTGGGCAGATTTGTGGCAGATAAAATTTAATATAAGTAAATGTGAAGTATTATATGTAGAAATGTAAATGTCAGATTTGAATGCACAGTGGGAGTTTTGAAGGTTGAATGTTCACCTTACAAGATTACTTAGGAGTCGCAGCAGACTGATCACGATCTACATCCAGACAATGTACAGAAGCGATTAAGAAAGCTATTAGAATGTTAGGACACACCGTGCAATATGTAGAGTCCAAACCAAGGGAGGTTATCTATACTAATAAAAGGCAAAGCCCTCACTGAACTGACTGACTCAGTCACTCACTGACTCACTCATCACTAATTCACCAACTTCCCGTGTAGGTAGAAGGCTGAAATTTGGCAGGCTCATTCTTTACAGCTTACTTACAAAAGTTGGGCAGGTTTCATTTCGAAATTCTATGCGTAACGGTCATAACTGGAACCTACTTTCATCCATATACTGTAATAGCCTGCAGCTCAGTCACCGTGTGAGGCGGAGTTGCGTCTCGCATCATCACGCCTCCCTCGTAATTGAGTGCCTGCCCATATAAGGTAAATATTCGCGGGTGAAGGACTGTGCTTAGCATATTCATAAGTGCAGCTACTGCGGAAACCCTCCCTCAGCGAAAGTGTGAGAGAAACTTTTAAGTGCCGGGTCTGAGCTAAAATTAAATAAAGCCGTGGACATTGCAAGATCGCACAAGATATTTGCGAGATACAAGTTTAATTAGAAGACGCAGGGGTATAAAGCCTCGATGCTAAAGACCTGGCGAAGTCATGCCTTCTCTGCTGGCCTAAAAAAATATCTGAATCACAAACTGATGTTAATTATATTTTGTCCATGAATACTTATTAAATAATTCCAAATAGTCTGTCCGCTTCCTTTCATAGCTTTTCCGATGGTTGTGCTGCTTCCAGACATGTATTTTCGTATTAAAGCATTTCAGCCATCATTTGTTACCAGGCAGAGAGGCCTTCACAATCCGTTGTGCAGGCACTCTAACACAGAATAAATGTCGATTAATCTGTTGCTCAAGCCAATCAGATTTTGAGTTGGTGTCAGTAGGGCCCTCTAGCAGGCGTACGGCAACGTCACCGTATTCAGACCCATTGTTTGGATAGAAGCCGATATGAGGAACTCTACAAGGCCACTGAATGCACTGCAGGCGCTCCGAGCGCAAGATCCTTGCGCACACTACGGCCAACTCCATGGCAGGATTCTAGACAATATTATTTGCCAGACACAGACCAGATTTCAAGACCACGAAAACCTGATGTTTGTCACGCTCCTCGACCCCCAGAAGTTTAGGGGATACAACAACAACATTTATTTATATAGCACATTTTCATACAAACAGTAGCTCAAAGTGCTTACATAATAAAGAATAGAAAAATAAAAGACACAATAAGAAAAACAAAATAAATCAACATTAATTAACATCGAATAAGAGTAAGGCCCAATGGCCAAGGGGGACAGAAAAACAAAAAAAAACCTCCAGACGGCTGGAGAAAAAAATAAAATCTGTAGGGATTCCAGAACATGAGACCGCCCAGTCCCCTCTGGGCATTCTACCTAACATAAATGAAACAGTCCTCTTTGGATTTAGGGTTCTCACGGAAGGACTTGAAGATGGTTACGTAGACTTCTGCCTTTTAATCCATCCATCATTGTTTGAGCATCATGAGGCTTTGAGTAGGTGGAGGTGGCGCAGGCCACCACCACAAAGAAACCGGAAAAAGAAACCGAAAAAGAGAGTAGGGGTCAGTACGAATTTTAGAGCCACCATGAGTAATTATTATGAGGAAATTGAACATAGAGTATCAGGATTAAGTTAAATTGAAGTTATAAAAAGGCCATGTTAAAGTAATGTGTTTTCAGCAGTGTTTTAAACTGCTCTACTGTATTAGCCTGGCGAATTCCTATTGGCAGGTTATTCCAGATTTTAGGTGCATAGCAGCAGAATGCCGCCTCACCACTTCTTTTAAGTTTTGTTCTTGGAATTCTAAGGAGACACTCATTTGAAGATCTAATGTTACGATTTGGAATATAAGGTGTCAGACATTCCGATTATATAAGATGGGGCGAGATTATTTAAGGCTTTATAAACCATAAGCAGAATTTTAAAGTCAATTCTGAATGACACAGGTAACCAGTGTAGTGACATTAAAACTGGAAAAATGTGTTCAGATTTTCTTTTCCTAGTTAGGATTCTAGCAGCTGCATTCTGCACTAATATAATACACTAATGAGGCCTCATCTGGAGAACTGCATTCATTACAAAAAAGACATAGCAGCATTAGAGAAAGTACAGGCAGTCCCTGGGTTACATACGAGATGGGGACTGTAGGTTTTTATTGGGAGTTTTTCCTTGTCTTCTCAGAGAGTCAAGGCTGGGGGGCTGTCAAAAGGCAGGGCCTGTTAAAGCCCATTGCGGTACTTCCTGTGTGATTTTGGGCTATACAAAAATAAACTGTATTGTATTGTAATATGGCGGCTGACAGTGGCATCATACCACCGAAATAAGTACGTACATTGGTTTCGGTTAGTGCAGGGAAGCTGCCTACCAAATTTCGTGAAGATGGGGCCATAAATAAGAAAGTTCAACATGGCGGACGTTGACTGTTATGACCGTTATGCGTAGAATTTCGAAATGAAACCTGCTTAACTTTTGTAAGTAAGCTGTAAGGAACGAGCCTGCGAAATTTCAGCCTTCTACCTACACGGGAATTTGGAGAATTAGTGACGTTGGAAAGTTCAATATGATGGCTGACAGTGGCGTCATACCACCGAAATAAGTGCGTACATTGGTTTCGGTTAGTGCAGGGACGCCGCCTACCAAATTTCGTGAAGATGGGGCCATAAATAAGAAAGTTCAACATGGCGGACGTTGTCGACCGTTATCGACCATTATGACTGTTACGCATAGAATTTCGAAATAAAACATGCTTAACTTTTGTAAGTAAGCTGTAAGGAATAAGCCTGCCAAAGCTTTCAGCCTTCTACCTACACAGGAAGTTGGAGAATTAGTAGTCAGTCAGTCAGGGCTTTGCCTTTTATTAGTATATATATATTATATATTACACACACAAACATATATATATACATATCTATACATACATATGCATACACACACACATATATATAAACATATATATATATATATATATATATATACATATACACATATACATACATATCTACATATATACACACACAGCTATTTCGTATCAGTGCAATACGCTGCTTGTTAAAACGGATAACTCCCGCTCTTACGTGCAAGTCTGCGTGGATATTATGAACTATCGTATTTGTTCAAGTTCTATTTAAATTTTAAATAGAAGGAATTTTTATTTAGTCGACAGAAATATCTTTGGTAGGAATGGTAAAAACAGACAGGAATATTATTAGTGAATAAATCAACTCAAACCTTAAACAACTTATAATATTTTGCTCTCCATAAAAATATATCCTGTCAAAATTATACAAATTCAAATATGAACATGCTGCATAACAAAACCTGGAAATATAAATAAAATGTGTTCCTTTCAGCAATAACAAATCAAATCATTCAGTTGTCTTTGCTCATATGTCATTTTAGGGCTGGGCGCCTGGCATCTTTTTTTGGCAACAAGTTCGTTTCTGTTTGGTGTGAGGTTCTGTGTTGTGGAGATTCTCAGGATGGACTGCAGGTGCTCATCAGTGAGGCGACTCCTGTGTGCTGTTTTGTTAGTCTTTATCACTGAGAAGAGCTTCTCACACAGATATGTGCTATCAAACATGCACAAGGTTGAGCCACATGTAGACGGACTTTTTTTGTTCTTCAAAGTCACCAAAGCGCCGTGCAAACTCAGTGCGCTCAGTTTATCAGCAAAGTGCGTGTTTGGGAACACCGTAGTGACGACTTGGTTTAACATTACTTGGCAACAGGGAAAGTGGGGCAAGGTGCACTTGTGCATTTGTGTCTCCCATAAAGCAGCTTCACTTGAAATCACTTTGTGATTGTGCACGGGTAAAACGTCCGCTGAAGTGTCAGATTCTTATTTAATTATGCTGATTTCTGTATCTTCTGCATTGCATTCAGGTTACCCTGATGTTTTGTCTCATAGTGCCGTCTTAGATTAAATTCTGTAATTACAGCCACATTAGCTCCACAAATGAGACACACGGGTTCAGTAAACATATACTCAGCCTCCCATCGGTTTTAAAGGCTCTATTTTCAGAATCAACTTTTCTCTTCAGCATCGTGTGAGCTAGCTTCAATAACTTGCAGCATCATAAGGTAGACTTGATTAACGCGGTAAGTGTTTGGCAAGGCAGCTGAAGCGCTGCATTATGGGATCTGTAGTTTATTGTGTTACCAGCGCTTCATATACCGGGCTTTAATAACAATAATACAGTATATAAAATGATCTCGGGCGGATATAATTACGCCGGGCGGATGTGGCCCTGACCCTTGAGTTTGACACATATGGACTAAATAGAACTTGAAAAGATATATTTTTCAAATGTGATCGCGCAATTCAGATAGAGTTGAGCGCACTACAGCCTGCATGCCTCAATAAGTCATCCTCCCTCGCTCTTACTTTTTACCGTTCATCTAATGAATACACTGAGTATGGCTTTACCAAAACAATCATTGATGGCGAATAAAGTATCCATTATTCAGTATGTAGATCGGGATATATATATATATATATATATATATATATATATATATATATATATATATATACACACATATATAGCGAGAAGTAGTGTGTTAAAAAAGCTAGAAAAAGAAAAGGGAATGTTTTAAAAATAGCGTAACATGACTGTCAATATACAGTATTTGTTTTGTGAGTGTTACTGAGTGTTGCTGTCATCAAGGATTTGATTATCATTATTTCTTTCAATCAGGTTCGTATTTGTAGGATGTGTTGTGTTCAAGTTACATTCCGTGTTTGTCAATCGTTGTAAAGATGACAGGTTTCATTCATCGATTCGTTTCTTACTGCATCAATAAACAGCTCGTCTTCTTCTTTATCTGAGACCTGACACACTGCATGCACGGGTTTTTACACTGTCTTCCTTTAGCGGGACATTGACTTTTCCAACGTGTGCTTTGTTTCCGCAGTAGCTGGATTTATGAATATGCTTGTATGTATTAGGCGTTTCATATTTTTGCTGCCTTTTCAATTGTGTAATTGGTTTTGTTCAGCTCTTTGGAACTGTTGCTTTTATCTGTGCACTGCGTCAGTTCACGTGAGCCGCTTGGTGTACATGCATCGAAGGTTCCCAGCTGTGCTGGTGCCATCTCGTGCGATGTCCATGGCTGTATTTAATGTTACCTTAGTCCTTTCTCTCGCAGTTTCGCTGAGTTTGTGTCAAACACCACCCTGACCATCTCATCTTCCTCTCCATAAGCAGAGTCCTTCACCCGTGAATATTTAGTGGGAGTTTGCTATTGGATTGCCGCTGACGGACGGCCTTATATGGGCAGGCACTAAATTACAAGCGCCAGCGCAGCCTGTCTATGAACTTAATTTAAAGTGTAGGTTTACATCGTGCTTTGTTTCCGAAGTAGCAGAACTCATAAATATGGTTGTATATATCACTCGCTCGCTTCTTATTGTTTCGCTGCCTTCTCAATTATATAATGCATGTTTTTGAGGTCTTCCTGGTTTTCTATGTACTGCGTGATTACGTGAGGCGTGATGATGTCACACGAAACTCCGCCCCACGGCGTTGAAGCTCATCTCCATTACAGTAAATGGAGAAAAACTGCTTCCAGTTATGACCATTACGCGTAGAATTTCGATATAAAACCTGCCCAACTTTTGTAAGGAAGCTGTAAGGAATGAACCTGCCAAATTTCAGCCTTCCACCCACACGGGAAGTTGGAGAATTAGTGATGAGTCAGTGAGTGAGTGAGTGAGGGCTTTGCCTTTTATTAGTATGTATGTATGTGTATATCTATCTATCAGCAACACTCATAACAGTGACAAAACAATTACATTGAAAATCATGTTATGTTATTTTTTTAATTTTCCTTTTCTTTTTCATAACTTTAACATGCTACTTCTCTGCTGCGAAGCAAGTGTATTTTGCTATTGTTTAATATAATACACTAATGAGGCCTCATCTGGAGAACTGCATTCATTACAAAAAAGACATAGCAGCATTAGGGAAAGTATAGGCAGTCCCTGTGTTACGTACGAGATGGGGACTGTAGGTTTGTACTTAAGTTGAATTTGTATCAGAACACGTACATTATTTTAATAAATGCTATTGTTGACCGATGGAGTTTCACCTCTTTCTGACCTTTTTATTATTTCTACTTTATTTTCAATGGTGATGTTTTTTCTCTTCTTTACTGTATCACCAGCACTTGCATCAGATTTGTGTTTCAGAGACATTCTTGAAGGGTGAAGACAAAGGGTTAAGATGAGCTCTTCTGTAGAGTGCTATACACGTTATCACAGCAGGAAGGCACCCGTCAACACGTCTGATGTACTGACAAGAGACAACTTCCTGCTATGTGTGTAACAGTACAAGCAGGCTTGCTATTGAGAATGAATGGGGGAAGCGAGGGTACAGGGTACAGTATGCTGCCTGCAGCGTCCGCCCACCGAGAATGAACACGATGCAGCCAAAGGCAAGTAGTGATTTGCCCAACCCCAGTTCAACAGGCAGTCATCCAAGACACACTACAATGCTACCCCCGCCGCCCTGTTCACCCTCAATGGCCTCCGTTCAGCCACAACCGGGTCACCGCTTGCAGCATTACCAGCTGTGTATGCTGGACGGGCAATGAAACACCTCCCTGTGCTCTATCCAGCCTGCGTCCAGTCAGGGGCAGTAGCTGCGGCGGCTTAGTGGGAGGGCAGCGAACCATCGTCCTGCAAACGAGCAATAGCTGTGGCCCTGGTAACTATGGATCATGGGTCATCGCTTGCTGCCGGGAGCCGCCCGAGGGACACTTCACCGCACGAGCAGCAAAATCTTCCCCCTCCTGACTCCACTTGCAACATCCCCAGACCAAAGATGACGGAGTGGCAGTTACTGAGGCTCATGTCTCACTGCTGCGGCCTCATTCGTAAGTCATAGGTTAGATGTCCGTAACCTGGGGACTACCTGTACACTGAAGAGTGATTAGGTTGATTCCAAGAGTATGAGCTGTGAGTCGAGACTGAAGTAGTTGCACCCTTTAGGAGACATGGGACATGGCAGGAGTATTTAAAATTATGAAAGGAATTGGTACAGTAGATCTCATTTGTTACTTTAGAATACATTCTGGAACATTGGGACACAGTTGGAAACTTATAGGCAGATTTCACACAAAGCTTTGAAAGTTTTCTTCTCACAGAGAACTATAGACAAATGGAATAAATTGCCAAATAGTTTTGTAGAGAGTAGAACTTTAAGGACTTTCCAATCTGAATTTGACGTTCTTTTGGAAAATCTTGATGAATAGGATGGACTGTCTTGTTGGGCTGAATGCAGTGTTCGCATCACTACTTTTCTAATGGCTCTTATGTTCTGAAAAAGATGCGAGCAATTGTGGTTTAAACATACACCCTTTTCCCAATTTTTAAATCTGGTGTCCTCCAATACTGTGTTCCCTGTAACTTAGTGATGTTTTTGGGTAGGATACTCTGCTAAAGGTACAGATCAACTTTAGTTTTCTAATGGTTTTGCTAGAAAATGTCATCAGATTACTGCAAAAAACTTTCTGCATGTTGTTGACTCATACTTAGTCATATGAAAAAATTTGGGAACCCTTCTTAATTCTTTGGATTTTTGTTTCTCATTGGCTGAGCTTTCAAAGTAGCAACTTCCTTTTAATAGATGACATGCCTTATGGAAACAGTAGTATTTCAGCAGTGACATTAACTTTATTGGATTAACTGAAAATATGTAATATGCATCATAACAAAATTAGACCGGAACATAAATTTGGGCACCACAACAGAGATATTGCATCAATACTTAGTTGAGCCTCCTTTTGCAAAAATAATAGCCTCTAGACGCCTCCTATAGCCTTTTAGTGTCTGAAATCTGGGTGGAGGTATTTTTGACCATTCTTCCATACAAAATCTCTCCAGTTCAGTTAAATTTGATGGCTGCCGAGCATGGACAGCCTCCTTTAAATCATCCCAATGATTTTCGATGATATTCAAGTCAGGGGACTGTGACGGCCATTCCAGAACATTGTACTTCTCCCTCTGCATGAATGCCTTTGTAGATTTTGAACTGTGTTTTGGGTCATTGTCTTGTTGGAATATCCAACCCCTGGGTAACTTCAACTTTGTGACTGATGCTTGAACATTATCCTGAAGAATTTGTTGATATTGGGTTGAATTCATTTGACCCTCGACTTTAACAAGGGCCCCAGTCCCTGAACTAGCCACACAGCCCCACAGCATGATGGAACCTCCACCAAATTTGACATTAGGTAGCAGGTGTTTTTCTTGGAATGCGGTGGTGTTCTGCCATGCAAAGCACTTTTTGTTATGATCAAATAACTCAATTTTGGTCTCATCAGTCCAAAGCACTTTGTTCCAAAATGAACCTGGCCTGTCTAAATGAGCATTTGCATTATACAACAAGCGACTCTGTTTGTGGCGTGAGTGTAGAAAGGGCCTCTTTCTCATCACCCTGCCTTACATATGTTCTTTGTGTAAATTGCGCTGAATTGTAGAATGATGTACAGATACACCATCTGCAGCAAGATGTTCTTGCAGGTCTTTGGAGGTGATCTGTGGGTTGTCTGTAATCATTCTCATGATCCTGCACATATGCTGCTCCTGTATTTTTCTTGGCCTGCCAGACCTGCGTTTAACAGCAACTGTGCCTGTGGCCTTCCATTTCCTGATTACATTCCTTACAGTTGAAACTGACAGGTTAAACCTCTGAGATGGCTTTTTGTAGCCTTTCCCTAAACCAGGAGACTGAATAATCTTTGTTTTCAGATCTTTATATCTTTTATACAAAAAAGAGCTGGTTCATTTATTGCCCCAATTTCTTTTCACACAAAGGAGTTCTTTTTGTTATTACATGATAGAAAACCGTGACTGTTCCTGACCTGTCTAATTTAATTATAGGGTCAAAGGAGCAGGAGTCTTTGTAGTATAGGGCACTTGGAAGCTAACAATCTTGGACCACCCAAGGCATGACTACACTTACTCAAAATGGTCAAATCTAGTGTTGCCAATAATTACAGGGTAATTACAGGGGTAGGCAATAGTAAGTTTTTATAGTTGCAAGTAGGTTGCAGGAATGTGTAAATAATGAAGGCTGGCAATTTGATCACTTTGGAGATTGTATCTAAGTGTATTGTGCCATTCTTTTTGAGTTAATGAAATTAATAAAGCTGTTCAGTTGTTAAAGCTACTGTAATAATCATAACCTGCTTGTCTTTTGAACAACTGTAAAACTACTATTGCCCACCCCTGTATAATATAATGCACTTCTTATGGATATGGAAGGAAAAACAGATTATTAGTTACAGTTTGAGCAGTGCTGGCAGACTAGGAGAGAACATGCAGACTCTTTACAGACAGTGAATGGTAGTGGATTCGCAAATCCAGACACCTGCTACTGTAAAGCAGTTGTGCTAACAAATGCACCATCTTTGCTTAGCTGATTTGAGAATGTGTTTAGACATTTCCACTTTTTAATATAGTAGTGTTTCAAAATGATAGTTAAGTACACATTTTTAATAAATCATATCATCTTGAGCTGTAGTGTATTTTATGTTTTCTCAAGTGGGAATGGTCCTGTTTAGCATTGCTTGTAATTTTCTATTGTGTGTTAATTTTGTTCATTTAGCATTCATAGCCTGTATAACATCAAATAGACTGATCACATTCATTTCTCCTTGGAAAAGCAACAATAAGTTTATCTCTCTGCCAAATGATATGCAGTTGATTATATGACTTCAGCGAGCTATTTTAAATTTTTTGTTGTTTATTCATAGACATATGGAAGGAACACAAAATGATTTTTTTCACCATTGCTGCTGCTTCTGTTTTAAGCCTAAATGTCAGTCAGGCTTAAGGACATCTAAACATCCATCCATCCATTTCCCAACCCGCTGAATCCGACCACAGGGTCACAGGGGAGGTCTGCTGGAGCCAGTCCAAGCCAACATAGGGCGCAAGATCCTGGGCAAGGTGCCAACCCACCGCAGGGCACACACACACCCACACCCACACACCAAGCGCAATTTAGAATTGCCAGTCCACCTAACCTGCATGTCTTTGGACTGTGGGAGGAAACCGGAGCACCCAGAGGAAACCCACACAGACACGGGGAGAACGTGCAAACTCCATGCAGGGAGGACCCAGGAAGCAAACCCGGATCTCCTAACTACGAGGCAGCAACGCTACCACTGCACCACCGTGCCGCCCTGCATCCAAACATGGGTGTCTCAAAAACTGGTTTATTCAAAAATATAATTGATATGACATCTAAGGCAAATTTGTAAAGGAGAATGGCGGAGATTTCGAGGTAAATGACGGAGGGTGAAAAACAAGTTATTACTGCTCCAGGAAGTGCAACCAGTCACATGAGGATATTTAATGATGTAGGTTTTTTGTTAAAAATGAAAGTATGTAGTAACATTTTAAGCCTAAAATATACATAAATATTGACCCTTTAGCTTGCTGAAGCTAAATTATATAATGATGGGCATCCATTTTTATCATCTTTGTTTTTTTAGGTATTTATTCTGATTGCTCTACTTCTTGGCATATGTCCAAGTCAGTAAGCTAAACATATTTTAATGTCCAGGCTTCCAGCAAATTGACATTTCTCTGAAGTATCATTGTGAAAGGAGTTAAATTTTTAAATGATGGTGTTGGTAAATTTACAAAAATATGGACTTTAAAATTTTTTTTTTTTTTCTTTCTTTCCTGGGGTGTGTATGTTATCTTTTAATTCTCTGGTCTGTGCTGATAATGCTGCTCAGGTATGTGACATCATTGAAAATCTCGGGCGAGTCTGCTGGATTGTTCCTGGGTTCCTAGGTATTCCTTCTCTTAGAAGATTTAATTCCAGCTGGAGTTTTTGGTTACCTCCTTCATCTCCCTTGATTGACATTCTTTAATGTTTTTTTTTTTTTGCTTAGTGTTTTGTGCAAAGTAAACTGCTGTTACATAAGACAATATGAAATTTTTCAAACGAGAGGTTTGTTTAGCTAATAGCTAAGCTGTCCCAACATCTGATCCAGATTCTTCTTAAAGGTTGTCAAGGTTTCTGCTTCATCTCCATGTCTCAGTTATTTGTTCCAGGGTTCCACAACTCTTTGTGTAATGAAGTGCTTCCTTACTTCAGTCTTAAATGCTGCTGTTGTAGGAAAGTTAGAATCTGTTGTAGAAATGCCAAACAAATGCCAACAAGTTTATTGACATTTATAAGAGTGACAATGTCATTTTTATAGGTGTTTGCCCATTCATGCATTTATTATTCACATTTTGCCCTTTGGAGGATTGCAAAGGCAAGGTGGTGTTGTAGTATATGGCAGGGAGCACTAATGCACACACTCACATATTCTCACCAGTGGAGAGTTTGCAATTAACCTAACTTGCATGTATGTGAAAAGTGGAAGAAAAATGTGTAAAAGCCATACAGACACTTTAATGACTGGGGCAGGATTTGAATAAAATACTCTGTAATTGTGAGGGGCAGCAGCACTAAGAACTGTAACGTAATATTCTCAAACCCACTTAATCCACTTAAGTGATAAAAGCTAACTTATTAAATAAAAATGTGTGGATTCAGCCCAACTAGTGTTAGTCCTTCAAATCTGTATAACTTGTCTCAAAGTTATAGTGTTCATTTGTTAAATCACTAATTCCTACCTGGATTGATTATATTTGTCATATCTACTTTTTGGAGAGAAAAAAAAAAAAACCTAGTGGGCAGTAATTCTGCAAACAACAAAAGATTTGCCTACTAAAACAATTTACAATAGCTGATTAATGCATATGGATATTGATCACACTTCATGTGTTGTGTGCCCAGGAAGAAGTTAGACTTTTTATAGAAGCTCAATAAACCATTAAATAAATATTATGACAAACAACAAACCTCCTCTCAATCATATACCAGAATGACTAAAAAAAAAAGAACTTTTGAATTGCCTGTCACTAATGTGAACTCCTAAGTACTTGTAGCAGTGCACCACCTCTACGCGTCGCCCACTGCCAGAATACTGACTGGAAATAGAGCCTCGTTGGTGCAGTGAAAGTCAATAAGCAGTTCCTTGGTTTTGCTGATGCCAAATTGCAGACAATTCTTTCTGCACCAAAAAATAGTGTTCCACTTGACACCTCTATTCTGTCTCATCGTCCTTATCAATAAACCCTAAGGTGCACAGTCATATAGGAATTTCTGCAAATGACATGACCTGGTTTCATGTTTATAGTCTCAAGTGTAAATAGAAAAGGCGACAGGACTGTTCATTGTGGTCCACCAGTGTTGCTCACATCCATATCCGAAGCACAGTCCTCGAGTCTGGGCTTGACAGATGGTCAGTTTTCCAGGACACCTTAGGCTCATCCACCAGCATATCTCTGAGCTCACCCCTTAACAGAGTTGGCTGGATGATATTAAAGGGACTAGGGAAATCAAAATACATAATCCTAACAGTGCTGCCACATTGTTCAAAAAGAGGTAGTTGCTGATGGAACACAATAGAAGTTCAGTAAACTGCTTAGCAATGACCAGTCACAGATTAACCACCTTAGTGAGCATTCATAAAGTTTGTATGAGTAAAATTTCATCATTTTTTTTGAATGTCCTAATTACCACTGATAGCATTTGATTCTTTTGTAAGGATAAAGTACAAATGCACCTATTGGTGTGTATAACTGCTATTGCTGTATGCTTCCTTTCTGACCTTCTCTTTCTCCGTTATGCTCTTGCTGCTCTAAATTGAGATTTGTCAATTTGGGGTGACCCAGATTAATGTTTTTAGGACAATGAGTCTGTTATCTCCTGGGTGATAAATTCCCAGAATTAATTTTATCAGGCTAATCTGTTCTAATTTTGACACTGTTTAAATTTACAAGATTATATTTTCGGACCCAACTTCTCTGAGGAAGCATTGAGCAGGTTATGAACAGGTGATCTGTTGTTGGCATGTTCTTGTCACTTTTGCCCAAATAAAGGACTTAAGTTTGTTGTCGTCATTGTTTTGTAAAGGCGGTATTATGTTCTTTATGGTTCCAAATGCAAGTTTTAAGTCTTTTTGTCACATTCTACTTACTGTTAGTCTCTCAAGTACAAGAAACTGGTGATCATGTTGACAGTTCTTTGAACCGTTGGGCATCATCCTATAGAAATAAAAGCTTGCATAGTTTGGGACCATAAAATTAACCAGGCATCTTTTGTTAAAACAAGTGATTGGGAGACTTCAATTTGCACATTTTCTCAAGAAGCTAAACAAATACAAAAATATGATCAGCATTGTGGCAAAGCAATATACAAGGGAATTTTTCACTTGATCAGCATTGTGGCAAAGCAATATACAAGGGAATTTTCACTTCTTAGAGAAAGCAGGAGGTTTCAGATATGGGCGCAGGCACTAATTTAGTGAAGTTAGCATGTTACTTATTTGACTGATGCATTTTTGCAAGGTGACTTACAACATTTGCAGTGAAAATGGTTTCATTTCATTTATTTCAAATGGTGTATATGCGGAGGAAGCAACTTGCTCACAGTCGCATTGTAACAGCCGACCCCTTAACCAGACCGGCCACTACACTACCAAGACTATTCCTTGGATAACCCGAGGCTTCTTGATCTAGTAACAAGCCATACTCCTTAAAAAAGTTATACATTTTCCCCATATGATGTAATAACCAGCAAGCAGCAGACAGGATTGTAAAATCAAACACGGATATGTTGTTAATGAAAAATGACAAACAAATACTCAATAATGTAAATATGTGTGCACAAAACACCACTATCCCAATGACACCAGTGACTAATTATTATATAAAACACAAATATACAAATATTTACAAAGAACCCTCCCTTGCCCCTAAACACTAAATAGAAACATGAAACAGAAACACAGATTAGTTATACACGGCAGTTGAAATGTGGTGATAAATGAGTCCAAAGTTAATAAAGTCTGGCGGTATTGATACAGGCTGTAGTGTGTTTGTGCTCCTTCCCAAAAACAAAACAGCCTCACCATGAAAGTCCTGGCAATGGCTGGTATGCATCCGAACCCCAGGGTTTCTCAGCACTGGGTGTCGTGATGATGAATCGGATGTTGAAAAAGCAAACAGTGGAATAAGGCAATGAACGGCAGTGATAAGTTGGTAAATGAACCGGTAAATTGTCTCCTTTCTCTTCTCGATTTCTCTCCTCTACTTTTCATCTCTTCTCTCTTTTGCCTTTCGTTCCTCTTTTTTAAATACGGAACGTCCCGGATGTATCTGGTGAGTTTAACAGGCAATTTCCGTCTCGGGGCTGCGGTCTCTCTCTCTCCATCATCCTTCCCCTCTTCACTTACGGGGACATTTACTGATGCACATAACAGATAATAAATAGAACGATGAAACGAAATGCAACTTGGCACAGACATAAAATGAATACTTATTATGTAGCCCCCGCTACAGCATGATGCCAGTAGTGGGATTTGAACCAATAGCCTGAAGGCTTGAAGTCCAAAGCTTTATGGGTAGTATTGTGTGGGGTTGTGTTTTCTGAATTTAAGGAATACCGGAATACATGAATCCATTGACACAGAAAACTGTGTTTTGGCCATATTGGCAATTTTTATATGAACATTTTGAGTAAAAATACAGCAAAGTTGGTTAATATTTTGATGAAATTAAATTTGATGGAATATCATTGAACCTGAAGTAGGTTTAATCCCTGAACCTGAATTTAATTCAAATTTGGACTCTTGTGCAATAATTTATTTAAATGTAATACATTTAGTTGGTCATTGCATGCTTGGAACTGTGAACTGCTTATCCAGTTTCAGGGTCACAAGAACCTGGTTCCTGTTCCTGTCGCTAACCCTTGGAATGGCACCCTTACACACATACATACAGACACACACACACACACACTCTCATAATGGCCCTGCTTAGAATGGTCAGATACCTTAATATTGTGTTATGGGAGGAAACTAGTAGTACTTGGAAAAACCCGTGGAGACATTGGTCAGACAATCAAAGACACACTTGGGCAGTATTGTAACCAGTTTTTCGGACTTGTGATTTGCCTACAGTGCTGCCTTAGGAAAGTGTGCAGAGAAGTTGTTGAAATGAGTATTGGATGCTCTCTCTTTATACATCCTAGAAAAAGGTTACACTATATAATGTTCTTATGAGGTTACAGCTTTAGTATTAATTCAGGGTTTCAAAACTGGGAGTATATTCTGCCTATTCAGTGGTAAATTTGCTTAAAAAAGCTGAAGTTGCAAAGATCTTGACGAGTTTCCAAAGAAAACGTGAGACTTGCTGTATCAACAGCGGCGACAAGATTATCCAAAATTGTAGGTGAAAAGCAAGTCTCACTAATTGATCTGTTCTTATCAACAGTGTGTTTCATTCAGGCATATTGTTTTGTTTTTTTTAAATAAGAGAAATAGCATTGTTATGTGCTATTGTTATTGTTAACTGAATGTAAAATAAAAATGTTAAAAACATTATCTTTAAGTTTCCCATTTGTTGAGTGTTTTATTATTGTAGAAGTATGATCATTCTTTACTTTTGTATATTGCTTTTCTCACTACTCAAAGCACTTTTATATAGTGAGAGGAGAATCACTTCAACCACCACTAATGTGCAGCATCCATCTGGCACTGGCACTGTCAAAAGAGGTGAGAGGGGGCCAGAATAATTAGGGTGAGGGCAATTTAGCCAGAACACTCTTTATGAAGGGTGCCCAGGATCCTTTATGACCACAGAGTGACATGACCTCAGTCTTGTCTCATTTGAAGTACAGCACCATTTTTACAGCACAGTGTCCTCATTGCTGCACTGGGGTATTGGGGTCCATGTTCAGACCATAGGGTAAGCACCCCTTGCTGGCCTCCTCAAATGCCTTTCCCAGCAGCAGCTTAAGTTTTTTTTTTTTTGCTTGGTTGGTTTCCAAACCAAGTAATTGCCTTTCCCTAGCTTTGTGTGGTGGGGAGTCTGACAAATATGAACTCAAATTGCTAAGCAAAACAGGGTGGGAGTAAATTTTAAAATATTGCCAAAGGGTGAATGGGGTGAAAATGTTTGGGATCCCCTGTGTTAATTTTTGACCTTCATTTTATAAAAAGGCTATTATAGTGGCAGAAAAAGTTCAAAGGAAGCATGGCAGATTTATTTTTGGACTTGCTAGGTTGTGATCTTTGTGAAAAAAGTGAATAATTTTAATCTGGTTAGGCTTAGAAAATAAAGATTTAAAAAAATAGTGTTAATGAAAGTGGCAGCTGTGATCCAGAAAAAATATGTGGATCATTGATGGAATATGTTCAAGGGTAAATTTTGCACAAATGGGCAACATTCCTTTACACAGAGTTGAAGATGCATAGAATAAGGTATCTAAAGTAAAGATGGATAAAAGTAGCACTTTGTGCATTTTCAGTTTCATAATTCTACCACCTTTCATAACAAATATGTTCTTATAAACTTCTGCAGCGTATCATATATTTCATGTACAAATAAAATCCCAAGAGGATGCACAGGATGATGTAGCAGATCAGGTTAGAAGGACTTTGAGAAGGTGAATTACAAATTAAACATTACAGACATCAAGTTTAACTAAGTATTAAGAGCAGGTCTTTTTGTTGGTTATTTATTTTTTTTATATTTGGTGAAGTATGTGTCACATACCTTGTCGCAGACGTATAGCTCCTTATCTCTCCAACTGCTGCTAAGGTAGGCTCCATGTCCCTGCAACCCTAAATTAGATTAATTGACATTAGTGTGATTGCTTGGAGAGACTCCAGGTTCCCTGTGACCCTGACCTGGATAAGCAGGTTAATAAAATAGATACGTGAACGGATGATGGATTCATTAGTGGGTGGCTGGTCTCTATTCATATCTCGGTTTACAAAGTGAAACGGATGACGGATCAAATGTTGTACTGTCTTTCAAAGACATTGGGCATAATTACTGTTCACTTTCAATTGGCAATAATTTTAATTAGTGTTGTCGTCTTGATTTTTCTAAATACTATTGATGAATTGGTTTCATGTTGTGTCTTTTTGAAACTCGCTGCAATTATACTTTCTGACGGGTATTTGTCATTTTCTCAAAACGCTGGCAATGTCATATCATTCCTCCATTTTTGCAGCAAAATATTAAAATGGTAACTCTTGCTGATTTATCTAACGAAATGCCATTTAAGCAATTTGTACTTCTCAGCAATGGGTGCAGTAGTCTATTCTAACATTGGGTGCAAGGCAGTTTGCAATTATGAATGGGGTTTTAGTTTGAGGGGAGGGCACACTCTTGTATACATTGGGGTGTGTCAGTAAAGGCAAATCCTTGTTAAAACCTAGAAAACCTCAACCCCACATACAGTAGAAGGGGGAAAATAAGAAGAGGAAGAAGGAAAATAATCTAGCATTGCATGTGTTTAGGATAGGAAGGTATATATTTACAAAGACATGGGAAAAGCAAGTAGACTTCCTACAAACAGGGAATGAATTCTGTACAGCACTTGTACTATCTACTGTGCCACCTATAAATAAGATCTACAGACAACACAAATTTTAAAAAAGTACTGTACACTCCAAATGGCTGATGAATGACTAGCTGTGGGATTCCTTATGTGTCACTGACTGAAACTGACTTAATATCAAGTCTCTTTAATCTGATTGCTTTAATAAGACAGGTATTAGATGTTATGCAACACTGAGGTGACATTTTATGTTTTGGCTTTTTACTTTATGCCTCAGTGTTCCAATAAAAAAAAACTGTTTTGTGTGAGTAAGGCACTATGTCATCAGTACAGCTACACAGTGGACAAAGGCTATATAACTAAGCTTACTATGATTGATGGCAAGTGCTCACTTATCTTTTTTTTTTTTTTTTCTTTCAAATGTTTTTTGTTGATTTTTTTTTTTTTTCCTTTGGTTATTCCTGACATTTACTTTCCTCTCACAACTGAAATTATATATATTTTTAATTTCCTTTCCCTTTTGTCTCTGCTTGGCTGAATCACATCACTCTGGTTGGGTGGAGAAAGGCCGTTATATAATGCTGCTATTGCAGTAGTACTCTGATGGAGGGGAGGTGTGTTGCGCGGAGTCCCAGAAGGCAGACTTGACAGCATCTGATTGAGAGCATTGAGTGTTGTCAGGTGCAAAAGGACCCCGTGGATTCTGCCAGCATATCTATTCTCCATTTTATACTCAGTTAAAGGGCTTTTGGCTTTTGCAGCTTGCCAGAAGCCTAAAGACCACGCTTGTTGTGTTTCAGCTTACATTTAGGACCTGCAGAGAACTGAATGAACCTTGGCCAGAACTTGCCACGTGTTTCTATGGTTGTTCTTTTGTAGATCTCTTACATTTATTGCCTGCTGATCAAAATGTGGTTACTGGATTGGATTAAATCTTTAAACTCTGCAGTGGTGAAGCTTGCCAGTGGCCTCAAATGCAAGTGAGTATCTGCCAAGTGTGGCTTTTCGACTGGGACTTGGCTTAATTGGCCATGATAGTAGATTAGAATTCAGTTTCTGGAAACTTAAAAGGGAGGTTTTGCAAATTTCAGAATGTGCCTTTTGAAATGTGCTTATTTTCTAAATATGGAAATATTGTCTGCCATGAAAACCTTAAATTGAATTAAACTGGTTAAGAGGACTAGATAATTGAATGTCTAAATATTTTGAATTTTGCTAGATAACCCAATGTGTTATGCTCACTCTTATACTGAATCATACAGTTTGTATGATAAAGAAGTCCAGAGAGACTTCTTTAAGATACACCCTAGCTGCTGCATTTTTTATTAAGACTGCTTTAAGTTAATTGCACTACTTCCTAATATACTCTGTTAATCCCTGAGGAGAAATTGTCTTTTTGCATGACGTTTCGAGGTCAGAGCACAGGGTCAGCCACTGTTCAATGCTCCTGGAGCAATTTTCAGGTTAAGGGCGTTGCTAAAGGGCCCAATTGTTCCATTATTTTCTGTGTGAATTTAAAACCGCACCTCCATGTGGCTTGATTAATGTTGTAAATGTTTTTAACATTCCACCTTGTGTTCTTGTAACATTTTCACTTGTGGGTTTTCCTACTCCATTAGGCAGGCAGTGTAGCCAAGTGGTGAAGGTCTTGGACTTCACACTCTGAGGGTGCAGGTTCAAATCTTGCTACTGTCTCTGTAACCATGAGCTAGTCGCTTCACCTGCCCGTGCTCCAGCTGGAAATGCAAAAGAAATGTAACCAATTGTGTGTCTCAAATGATGTATGTCACTTTAATAACAAAATGTGTATATATAATTAAGGTCACAGTCCTGTTCAGAGCTTGTGTAATCAACACTGGTCACAAAGCAGGAATCGGTTGTGGAACAAGTGCCAGTTTGTGGCAGGACACATTCACACGTCATAAGATCAGTTTAGATTTACCAGTTAAACGTACAAGTATAAAGATGTGGGAGGAAAATTGACCATCTACAAAAATATCCACCCAAATCCCTGCTAAGATTTGGACCCACATATGTAAAGCTCTGAGGAAGCTTAAACAGCTGCATTCCAATGATCTGTGATAAGTGTGTGTGTGTGTTATTCTTTCTATTTTTCATTCTTGATGTTAAAGTATTCTTCCAGATCTAACAGATATTTAGACTATTTTAATAAACTATTGCTGTAGACTCCTTCTGTGAAGTGTCTGAGAAATGTATATAAACTGGATAGATGCTGTAGACCGTTACATTCCTTGACATGTTTGCTTAATCATGCTATTAACTTGTACAAATAGGTCACTTTTGAAGCTTTGTCTGTTAGAAATGTTCATTATTATTAAATTAGTGGCTTACTTTTGCTAAATCTAGATAGAGACATGCTGTACAGCTAGCTTTTTACAGATGCATTGTCGTTGTGAATATTTTATCATCTATGTCATTTATAATGTAACAAATTTTGATGCTCCCTCTGGGAGCAGCAATCTAGCAAGCCACTTACACACATGCACATGGTTATATTGATAATGATTAGGTGTTGACTGCAGTGGTAAAAATAACAAGTACAAGTTAAACAGTAAAAATCATAACCAAATGGTTCTGTTAATGGAAGTATGAACTGCACTTTGCTACATGATTACCAGATTGAATCCCTAGAGTTTTACCTAAACTCCCTTTCGTACAGCCTCTTCCTGTTTACTATTTATGCTCTCTGGTACACTGCTTTGTCATCTTTTGAGTCTATAAACATATTTTGAAAAATTAACGCAAAAAGAAAGCATTTGAAGATGATGATGATGAATAATATAATAATAATAATAATAAATAATAATAATGTTAGTTTTAGTTGCCTTAGTTAAATTCATATTAAAATATATATGATTAGGTTGTACATGATTAATAAAGAGTTGATTTTTTTTTTTTTTTTACAAAATTAACAGGGCAAGCTTGATTTTTAGTGAAAGCATATCTCTTTACATAAATATTTGTAAAACCATCCTGTACATGCAGAGAGCCTGTTGTATATAAAGTTGAAATACTGATTATCTGCTATAGTAGAGCATAAATCAAATGGCTTTATTGTCATACAATCCATACACCATATTGCAGCACACAGAGGTACAAAATAACATTCCCCAGCATCACAGTACAGCATATACATTAAACCAGACAAGTGCAAGACAAGTAAAGTAATACTATACTTTAATAGATAAATAATAATAACAAATTAAAATAGAGCATAATAAAAATGCAAATTAAAATGGTGGTAACAAATGTACTGCATATAAATAATCTTCTGGGAACAGATCTGAGGGCAGGGGTTCCATAGTGGGTAGATGCTGTTACAGGACCTGGCAGAACTGGTTTGGATGCCATGGTATCTTCTGGGAGATGAAAATGGGACAAAGAGACTGCAGGAAGGATGGGAGCACTCCTCACCAATGCTGTAGGCTTTGTAGATGCAACACTTGATAAAGAGGTCTTTAATGAAGGGTAGAGTGGTTACAATTATCTTAACTTCTGTCTGCAGTATCCATTGCAGGAACTTGTGGTCACAGATAACCAAACTGTGATGCATGTGGTCAGAATTATTTCAGTTGTTTTGGGGGGGGAGGTAAGCTTGCCTTCCTCAGTTGCCAAAGAAAGTGGATATGTTGCTGCATCTTCTTGGTTATAGAAGTAGTGTTAAACCTAATTGATATATAATCTCTTTATCCTAAATTATTTCTGCTAATTTTAAAGTACAGTATACCTCTTAAACATTAATATAAAATGAAGACCAAAGAAATTGTCTATTTGAAAAAGAAATGTTACAAGTACCGGTGGGACCTGATAATTTTTTTTCTGGCCCACAGTTAACCAGAGTGGGTTGTACCACTAGGCTGTTTGGCTTTTAAGCCACATGATTTCTTGCTCCCTTACTGTATTTTTTTGTGTTGGTGAAATCTGATAAACTTTCTGATTGGATATTTTGGTCCAATGGCTGATTTGTCAGAAATGTGCATTTTCTGCTTTGTAGGGCTGCCCAGCTGCTTGATACCTGCCACTGAATTAGTTGTTGTCGAGTTCCTTCCCAAACCAGACAAACTTAACAAGATTTCAGGATTCATATGTACACCCTGTTTTTGCTACAGATTTTTATTAAATGAATAACATCTTATGAGTGTCCCTTAAATTCCGTTTGCTTGCTGCTAGTATTGAAATGTCGATAAATATCAATTGTAACATTTTTAATATTGATTTAACACTCGCGTTTCATGGTTTTGATTCTACAGCCTGCATTACAATTGCACTTCAGTTCACTCTAGCCAGGACTACTGAATGTACAGAAGACTCGACTGCCAGAGTTGGAGCCCCTTTTCAACCCACTCACAGGTGACAATAAGGTGGCAGCTTCAACAGTGTCTGAACCTCCATCAGCATGTTTTATTGGCAGCCAGAGTGGTGATTGGAAATACTTGGCCTTTGTACCAAATGAATACGGAAAACTACAAGATACTGTACATGCAAGCCTTTATGCAAGATTTGCTACCCCACAGTACCAACTAAAGGGACTAACACAACCAATTTAGCCTGTGAACTGTTGAGTTTAATATAAGGATTATTTTTTACAGGTTAAAACTGTTTTTGTAGTCAAACATTTAATGCATTAAGACAGAGGTTTGCATTTATTTTTACCTGCAGAACTGTTTTATTCTGGACTATTCATTTACAGGCAACACTCTTTAGCACTTGAGCTTTCTCACTTCTTTCTATTTTTAAACGCTTTACACAAAGTGTTATTTTGTGCAATTTATTTATTTATTTATTTTAATTTTGTCACATTTACTATTTAATGTAAGGAGCTATACCTTTCAGGGCTTCAGTGCATAAACAGTGTTAGTACTCCTTATTCTCATCCACTTGCTGTATTACAGTACAAAATTGAATTGTGGGATGATGACCAAAGTGTTGGCATGTCTCACTGATATTGCAACCTGGGTAAAGGAACACCATCTCCAGCTCAACCTGGCAAAGAATGACCATCTTACTACCCCGGCTTGTCCGTCTGTTTAGCACCCCATCTCTGTTCAGTTTGGTTCATTATTGCTAACACCTGCTAAGTTGGTACGCTACCTTGAGGAGGTGGTTGATAAAAATCTGTCCTTCAAGGACCATGTTGCTAATGTGTCTCGGTCTTGCAGATTCACTGTATACGTAAGATCAGACTGTATCTGGCAAAGTATATAGCCTAGCTCCTGGCCCAGTCATGTCATGTCATGTCTGGAATACTGCAACTCTGTGTTGGCAGGAGCACCAGCATGTGTCACCAAGCCACTGCAGAAAATTCAAAATACAGCAGCATGTCTGGTGTTCAACCAGCCAACATGTCACTCCTTTCTTCAGACCACTACACTGGCTTCCTGTAGTGGCATGTATTAAGTTCATATTCTTGATACTTGTCTACAGAGTAGTCAGTGGGTCAGTACCTGAATATGGAGACACTTGTGAGGTCCTAGGTGCCTTCCTGACCACTCAGATCCTCTTGGAGCGTCTGGTGGTGTGAACACTGAGTGGTATCAAAGCATAGTCCAGACTCTTCATGTGTCAAGGCTGGTGGAATGAGCTGCCCAAATACATCCGATGTTCTGACTCCCTCAGTGTATATAAGAAACGTTTGAAGACTCTGTGGTTTGGTGAATTTCTGTCTACGTGATAGGTTTGGTAACTTGCTTCTATTTTGATTTGAGCTTTTCACATGTGGAAATCCATTTTGTACCTTTGTCCTGTAACATGTTTCCAAACAAAAAAAAATTCATGTCTGCTAAGCAAACAAAAATAAACACACATCATGAAAAGCACTGCTCGGCACAGCAAAGATTGTAAATTGATTATTTTCTTTTATTCTTTTAGTTATTTTAATTTTATTGTGACTATCCTGTTTTGTTGCGGTTTCTTCATACTATTGGAGGAAGCAGCTGTTGACCACACTTAAACTTGTTTATTTTTTATTGTTTACAGAGCTTTACTTTTAACCTTTCACAAAAGATTAAACCACTTGATGGTGTTGCATTTAATGATTCAAATTTCTATTTTCATCAATGCAAAGATTTTAATACCTGCAGAATTGCTTTTCAATTTTTTTTCTTTTTGCTTAGATTATATATTGTACTTAGTGAAGAAAACAGTCTTGAATTTCAATACGTACTATTGAATCGAAGTTTGACACTTTTGTAGTCTGACAGCCTTACTTACTGAAAAGTCTTGGTTGCAGTTAGTGCAATAATTTGCCATTTTAGCTTACAGCTATGGCTGCATTTTTATAGTTTTATTTGTAGACTTCTATATTCAGAAGGCTTGTCTGTTTTCTTCTTAAATTTTGGTGTGTTTCTTTTGGCCATTGTGTCTCTATTGTTATGGATTCATACATATTTAATTAGTTTTGCTGTTTGTGTTACTACTGTGTTTATGAGCGATGAAGGATAAATTGTGGGGATTGGCAAGGATAAGTTTAATTTAAAATAATACCAATATATGACTACAGGGCAGCATATCTTCCTGTTTATAATTAAAAGAAAGTTTCACGTATGTCTATTTTTTGTGTAATATATTTTAGCACAATTATTTATGAGGGCTAATACTCTATAGATTACCCCACCCACTGCCATCTATAGACTAAACCAGACTGTGAGGTCATTGAGCAGCAGTTGACTCTTTGAGGTAGTTTATAATGCAAGAGCTGCTCAGATTGTTCAGACAGTGAAATAGCACAAGTGAATGTTTAATAATTAAAAATGGCCTGCATTCAGGAAGAAAACTCTGAATTAAGCCTGGAAGAAAAAATAGATCCTAATGTGAAATATGTAAATGAAACATAGAGATATTTAATCTATAGACCATTATTAAGCATTTATAAGCGCACATTTGTTAACTACAGACATTATAGTTTGCTACAAAAATAAAATGTCTGAAAGGTGCTTAGATTGTGGATTAAAAACTGCTCTTTGTTGCCCCCAGTTTGCTTGGATTTCAAAGATTTTCACCAAGAGCACGTGTTTAAGGTACGAAAGTATGAAATAAATCTGAAAAGCAACTAATTTACATTGTGGTTTTTATACTGAAATAAAATATTGTTGCTATGCATTAAAGTTTAATTAGAATTTATTTTTAAATTCTTGTGATATTAAACTGAAATGTATCAATTTTTAAATGAATTCCATTTTCAAAAGCTGCATTGTCCTAGTCAAAGATGCCAGTTTAATAAGGTCACACCCTCTACCGGAAGTGGTTGTCTGTTCCCAAGAGACATTCTTTCTGTCATATAAGTTTACCTACAGCATGTTTGTTTGCTTATTGCTATTGCTTATGTTAAATAAAATATAAAATACTGGAATTCACCAGTCTCTTATCTCCAGTCATCTGAGCGTGACTCCTGCTCTTGGCTGTCTGTTTGCCAAGCCCTGCGAATTAGCACTTTTCCAGAGGTTCCTGAAACTGCTCTTTTTACAATTCTCTTTTCATTTGGTTTCTGGTCCATTGTTAGTCTGTGTTCTCGGAGTCAGTCTATTGTATTTCCCTTTTGGAAAGTGTTTCTGTCATAAAGTAAAAAGATGAGCAGACACTGATGGGACTGAGTGATGGTCATTGGAAGTAAACTGACTGAAAAAGCAAAGAATATACACCCATTTCTACACTGTAAAACTGCTTTTTCTGTTTCATTGGTTCCTATTCCAGCATTAGGCGCAAGGGAGGAAACCACTTGGGACAAGCCACTGAACCATAACTAGATGCTTTCATGCTACACTCATGCTTGCTCCTGTAGGGTCAGGAAAGGGACACTAATGAACCTAACAAGTACATCTTTGGGATAATGGAGGACAACTGAAGTAGCATGAGAAAGCCCATATGGAGAATGTACAAATTCTTCACAGGCACTTCATGGAGTGGAATTCAAATACAGATTGTGAGGCAGTAGCAGCACTGATGACTGTTCTACCTTTCCACCATGCTGCTTCAATGAGAAGAGCTGTTATTCTTTATTTGGCAGACACTTCTATACTAAATCAATACACATAAAACACATTTGAGCGGTTACAAAGTTTAACTAGCAAAATAACAAACGCTTAAGCATAAGAGCTTAGGTTTACAGTAAATCTAAAGGCTCAATGAAACTAACGGTTGTAACAAAATTGCAATTGACTGACTGATAACATTAGTATAGCTATAGATCTTCAGGAGAGCTCATTCCACATCTCTGAAACATGTGGTTGGATGAGGAACAGTAGACCGGCCAAAGCAATATTTGCACCAGTGTTCAGGATATGGATTCGGTATTTTAATGAGTTCTAAACATATCTACACCACTTTCTAGTAAGTGTAGAAACTGTTTAAAAAAGGAGCATCATCATCTTCCAATTCAATTCAGTTTCTTTTTCTGTCTTGCTGAATGCAGGGCGCAGTGTGTTTTGGCAAATTCACAGGTAACATGCAAATACAAACTTGGCTAATTCAAAACAGAGTACTACGTTTTTAATTAATCAGATAGGAAAACAAGAAATGGAACTCAATAATATCAGCCCATGAATTACTAGTGGGACTATGGCCAGTTGACAGAGGAGTACATGAAAATAAAAACTCCAGTCAGTAGCATCCCTGGAGAAAACAAAACTCTGGCTGGTCCATCAAAGTTACTATAATGGACAAAGCCAGACAAAGTCATAGTCCTGGAGACCCCAGCCAGCTGGCCATTCTGCAGTAGAGTCTGTGTTGGGACATCTCATCTGATTATGGAATCTTTCTGTCCTGCAGTGGCACAGAGTGCCACCACAGGATATTGAGAAGAGAAACTGAATAGAAGGTTAGTTGTGGTTCACAATTATTGTATTACTTACATTTTTTTATACAAATGAATAACTAATTGAGAGGCATTATGTATAGCTAATCTGCAGCTCTAGTCAGGGTTTAGGGTATGATGGACTAAAGTAGCAAGTTATCTGCCTGGATTTTAAAACTGAGACTGAAGGGTCACCTCTTATATAAGCAGGCAGAGCATTCCAAGGCTTTAGGGCCCTGCAACTGAAAGCTCAGCCTCTCGTTGTTAGTTTATTAATCCTTGGAATATTTAGTAGGCTGTCATTGTATGATCTTAATGTGTGTTCTGGTTTGTAAGTAATGACAAGTTCAGATAGGTAAGCAGGACCTTGGCTGTTTATGGGTTTATATGATAAAAGAAGGTTTTTAAGAGCTGCATATAGGAAGATTTGAACAGCCAGTGAATAAGGCACTGTAGTAGCCACTTCTACTAGAAATAAACTTATAACCTCATTTCTCAGTATCCTAGATATTTAGAAACTTCCCTAATTTTTCAACATTTTTAAATTTTAAAATTAAAAAAAAAAAAATGTTTCACGGTGTGTGAAAGATGTCTGAGGCACAGGGAGCATCATATATCTGCAAATGAAAGAGCTGCAGACTGAGGTTTCAGACTGCTTGCTGTTGAATCCACAGCTATACCTTGGTATTCTCTTGAAGGAAACTGGAAAGCAGATGAGCGGTACTCAGATTTTCATATTGTACTGTGTGCACAGTGTCAAGAAACATTCTATATTCCTACAGCATGTCCCCAGCAATACCAGTTCATATCAATAACAAATCCACAAACCACATTTAGATAAGACAGGAAGATTCCTTGCTTAGTATCTGTTCATTGGTCATACTGAAAATTTGCAGCCCCTGTGACCCTCTGTGATTTGAATCTGCTCATCTTTCAACATCTGTTGAGCTGTTGTCCTTTCTTATTCTTTAAAGGGAGGGTTTTCTTTAAAGTTTTGATTGGCAATCAGCATGTTTATTGGCATTCTTTACTTTTTGTACTGGGAGGGAATGTGCAATTTCAGCAAATGTGTGGTTAGGGCAGAAAGATTCCCAAGTGACAAGTTAAAAAACCTCCCATAATTTCTTCTACCAGTTTCTCATTGTACTGAGTTATTGCATCGTTGATAATACCCTAGGGGCATAAAGCAGTTAAACTGCTCCAAATGAATAAGAGAATACTATTTCATATTCTGTCAAATCCAAGGCAAACTGGGGTGGAGAGTAGGGCTGAATATTTAGTATGAAAGAATAAACAATTGTAGGTTAAGCTGCAAAGGCAGAGATCTGTGAAACACCAACAGAAAATTTCCTGTGGAGAAAAGTTGCTTTTCAAAAGCACATGCTGCAGTAACCAAAAAGTGCTAAAAAAAACTGCTTGGTATAAGAAGAGTGATATGAAAGCTGTTGTCCATCTCTTACATTCACAATCAAAATTAACAATTTTCTGCTGTCTCCATTACAATAAATGTTATCAAAATGGATGTGTGTAGGGGAAGTGGCATTCTTCCTAGGACCCTTTCCTGCCTTGTACCTTTTACTAAACTTATTATTTACCTCAACTGGATTTCAGCCTGCTGCAAGGTAGGTAGAGTTATAAAGATGCAAATTTGGTTTTACTTTAGTTTTTTTCCTTTAAACTGATAGTGTTGCATAGGTTATCACACTCGTGTGAAAGTCTTGCGTAGACAACATACAGTATCCATTTTGTGTCTTATACCTGTAGTTTTTCATTGAGGTGACCATTATTTATATGTTGGAATCAGTTGCTAGGTGAATAGGGTAGACAGGGATGTTTGGCTAAATGGTCTGTTCTTGTCACAATTGTTTTAATATTCTGACAGGATGTGAATATAGCCAGTTCCATTTTTTGTTTGTACACACATTTGGGGGGATGGGTTTGGAATTTTGATCTTAACTTCCAGACTTGTAGACATTATAGATGAAGATTTCTAGAATAAAAAGAAACAGAAACCTTTTTGTTAGTTCTTGTCCAGTTCCAAATTTAGTGCAACTTATTACACTAGATTTAGGTCCATACATCCATAATAAACCTGCTTATCTAGATCAGAGGTGTGAGGGAGATGCCTGTACTTTGTAGTACCCAACAAAAAGCTGGCACAAACCCTGGACAAGGGTGCCATTTGTCACTGTATACTTTCAAGCATATAACCCCACATTCAGTCACATTGGGCCAGTTTAGAACTTGCCTCTTAACCTAATCTTTGCATTGTGGGATGGAAGCCATGCAGATAGATGCACAGTTAATCACATTAATCCGTGTTTAGTATACTGTGGCACTTATAATCATCAAGTATTGAATAATGCATTCCATTTAGCAGTGTCCATGTTTGGGACAAAGGCACTTTTTTTTTCTTTGATTTAATCCTCTGCTCCAAAGTCTAAAATTAAAAATCAGACAATTCATATGTGATTAAAGTGCACATTGCAGACTTACATTTAAGGAGATTAGCAGACATTTCAGTCACACCATGTAGAAATGATAGGGTTTTTTTATTTATTTATTTATTTATTTATAATAAACATGATCCCTCATTTCAGGGCATCATATTATAAAATGTTGGTGATTTTCATTTGTTTATGCTGTTCACTAAAGTACACCATTTCTTTCTTTGAGCTTTGCTGAACTCGTTTTTTTAATTTTACATCTTGGTGGTCAAGTCTCTTTTCATATCCAGGACATCAGTTCATCTTCAGTCATTTCACCATCCTATTGGTTACTAGTGCTATTTTCAGGGCCCACCAATCCCTTATGCTTTGTACTCCATTTTCATAAAGCATGCTGTTAGTTCAGGAATGAGTATGTAAATTAGCATAGTTTTAATAAACACTGACAAATTAAAAATGTATAGAAAAATAAAACCGATGTTGTCTAATTTTATTTTTCCTATAACCTTTTCAAATTTCAATCAAATCCATCAAGACTTTGTTGAGACTTTGGGGTATTTAGGTTTTCTTTTTTTATATGTTTTTAGCGTGTAATGTATACTTTCTGCCCTTTGTGTGCTATCCTGCCATTTTTCAGTAAATGGAAAATGGGGTTTTGTCGGTAATATATATGTGTGTGTGTGTGTATATTTTATGTATATATGTATGTATAGATAGATAGATAGATAGATATAGATATATATAGAGAGATATAGAGAGATATAGAGATATATATATATATATATATATATATATAGAAATAGATATATATATATATATATAGAAATAGATATATATAGATATAGATATATATATATAGATATATATATATATAGATATATAGATATATATATATAGATATATAGATATATATATAGAAATAGATATATACACATACATACACATACAGTGGGTACGGAAAGTATTCAGATCCCCTTCAATTTTTCACTCTTTGTTATATTGCATCCATTTGCTAAAATCCATCCATCCATTTTCCAACCCGCTGAATCCGAACACAGGGTCACGGGGGTCTGCTGGAGCCAATCCCAGCCAACACAGGGCACAAGGCAGGAACCAATCCCGGGCAGGGTGCCAACCCACCGCAGGACACAAACACACACACACCAAACACAAAAATCATTTAAATTAATTTTTTTCCTCATTAATGTACACACAGCACCCCATATTGACAGACAAAAAAAAAAAAATTTTTGAAATTGTTGCAGATTTATTAAAAAAGTATTCAGACCCTTTGCTCAGTATTTAGTAGAAGCACCCTTTTGAGTTAATACAGCCATGAGTCTTCTTGGGAAAGATGCAACAAGTTTTTCACACCTGGATTTGGGCATCCTCTGCCATTCCTCCTTGCAGATCCTTTCCAGTTCTGTCAGTTTGGATGGTAAACGTTGGCAGACAGCCATTTTTAGGTCTCTCCAGAGATGCTCAATTGGGTTTAAGTCAGGGCTCTGGCTGGGCCATTCAAGAACAGTCACAGAGTTGTTGTGAAGCCACTCCTTCGTTATTTTAGCTGTGTGCTTAGGGTCATTGTCTTGTTGGAAGGTAAACCTTCGGCCCAGTCTGAGGTCCTTAGCACTCTGGAGAAGGTTTTTGTCCAGGATATCCCTGTACTTGGCCGCATTCATCTTTCCCTCTATTGCAACCAGTCGTCCTGTCCCTGCAGCTGAAAAACACCCCCACAGCATGATGCTGCCACCGTCATGCTTTACTGTATGTGACTGTAAGTGATGAGCAGTGCCTTGTTGTCTCCACACATACCGCTGAGAATTAAAGCCAAAAAGTTCTATCTTAGTCTCATCAGACCAGAGAACCTTATTTCTCACCATCTCAGAGTCCTTCAGGTGTCTTGAAAACTCCAAGATAGAACTTTTTGGGCTTAATTCTAAGCGGCATGTGTGGAGACATACTGAGCAAAGGGTCTGAATACTTAGGACCATGTGATATTTCAGTTTTTCTTTTTTAATCTGCAACAATTTCAAATATTCTTTTTTTTGTCTGTCAATATGGGGTGCTATGTGTACATTAATGAGGAAAAAAATTAATTTAAAAGATTTTAGCAAATGGCTGCAATATAACAAAGAGTGAAAAATTGAAGGGGGTCTGAATACGTTCCGTACCCACTGTATGTATACATATAGAGATATAGATATAGATAGATATAGATAGATATAGATAGATATAGATAGATATAGATAGATATATAGATATATAGATATATATATATATAGATAGTACTTGCACTTTATTCTGCAGTCTGAACACATATATACCATGTCATGGAGGTGAGAGCCCATTTTGGCAGGTATAAAACCTTAATAGAAGCTACTGCTCTTGTTTTACTTTCTGCCATTAAGGTGGTTACTCGATCACTGTAGTTTTTATGACCACCAGGTTGCCACTAACAATTTTCTTTTTTGTTCTTTGTCACTTAATTGCTTTCTGCCATGTGGTTGCTGCTGTTTGTTTTCTTTATTGTTGTCCATTATGGTTGTCATCGCTTGGCTTTCAATCACTTTTGCCATAAACATACAACCATAGGTCATGGCCTCTAAGGTGCCACTACCTACATTTTTTTTTTGGAATTTTCAGAGAATATCGGGACGTAAACTTTGGATTAAGACAAGGATCAAAGTTCTAACCCGAGTAATTTGTGAGTAATCTTGTGACAGTTGGAAAGACTGAAGCATTTCATATAATTAACATTTTATTAACCTTAACACATTCTATATAGAGAGAGGAGATAAGGTCTACACCTAAACTTTCTTTTCAGCTCATGCTTACTCTTAAAAACTTTTATATAGTACTTGGGAAGTCCGTGTTAATCTGTGGTTATGCTTAATACACCTCTGAGTTGTTGCTGCATAGTTAAAGTTCTTCAGAGGTTTTCCTAATCAGAAAAGAGCAAGCAGCTGTAAATGTAACAGCCTCGTTGTTAGACCCAATTCTCTAGGATAATATGCTTAATATTTGACACTCTTGTTTCCCTTGTACAGAGGTTTTTGACTTACTTTTTTAGGGACTGGGTGCACAAAATTCAACTCTTGCATGCTTATGACATGGATGACCACATCTATTTTTCTAGCTTGATAGCTCATGTAAATGTTTGCAACTTAAAAAAAACTGGCAGTGATATGTCATTATTTAAACAGATTTTGGTATCTGTAAAAATGATTTGCTTTACTTACCAATACACTTTCGAGACCACTTTTTTCAGTTTAAGGTAATTGAAAGTTGGATAAAAATTTGCAATGCAGGATAAAGTTGCTTCCATATCTGTAATTCTACCAGACCAATTTTAAAGTCATTACTCAAAGTGCGTTCATTTTGGATGTGGGGGAATAGCAGCATGGCTGAAGAAAACCACACAGACAAAGAGGGAATCCACAAAGTGCATTGTCCTGGGTTTCACCCAACAACTGTGACACAGTGGTATTTATGTAATGGTAAATGGTAGGCTGTGAAATCGCATGAATGAGCTTCAGCAGTACTGATAAATGCAATTAATGAGAAAATCTGAGATGATCAAAGGTAAACCTCTATTACATCACAGCTAATGTGGTCAGAAGTTTACATACACTCATCATGGACATGAATGTCATGGTTCCTTTTCTGGGTTGGAATGATTGTACAACATACATTTTTATGACTCTAAACACGTTTGAATTTATTTTGGATTTTCTAAAATCCACACAGGATCAAAATCATATGTACAGTCTCAAATATATTCATTTTTGTAAATGTTCTGTTTTATATTTTTTAATAAAACTGTTGTCCAAAGTTTACCATAACCTAGCATTCACCTATCCTATTGCTGAAGATCGTTAACAGCCATACTTAAAAATTCTTCCCCATTTCATAACTTCGCATTTCTTTTACGCTTTTCTTACATCTCAAGACCTTCTTTTTGTGTTTGACTTTGCCTTACACTGTTATCTTTCTTGTAATTTGACATTCCAAACTGCAACAAGTCTTTTAACAGTAAGTGTCTTTTCAACCACATAATGCATCTTGGTATTCCTTACCTTGAGTTATACTACTTAGAGCGTGGGAGCTATGTAGCCTAATATCCAATTAACCTTTTTAATTGGTTATATTAGCTGTCTGATTATGGACAGCCCACAAGAATTCTTTAGCTTTTTCATAAGTCATAGTTTCTGCCTGCAATCTTTCCATTGTATTATTGTTATTTTGCCTTTTGTTTACAGCGCTACACTTTGCATTAAAAGACCTTTGCCACATCCAGCCAAATCTGACAGGTTCTGTAATTTTAACTTAGTTGTCTAGATTGTAAAAACTTTACCAAAAACATTTATTAGTCTCATTTTTGTACAAAACATGAGGCTCTGTTTTTTATAAGTAATTAGAAAAATTCTAAACAAATGCAAATTTAAAAAATATAAGCAAGTAATAAAAATGGAAGAGTCCTTAAGCATAAGTACTAACCTCATTTTTAAATTATTATAACAGTAAGTCTGAATCTATCTAATAGGAAAAAATAAAACCGCCTGCTGTTGAGATGCTGTAGAACAATGTTTCCCAGCGTCAGTCCTGGGGGCACACTGTAGCTGCAGGTTTTTGTTCCAACCAGATTCCTAATCAGTGACAACAGCTGATAGCATTGATCTCATTTAATTAGCTGAGATTATTTTTCTTTTATTCTACATTCAGAAAAGCTAAGAGGCATGATTTTTACATTTATAAGACATTTAGAAATATTTCTTCTTTTGCTATAGATTTAAAGGCTTAACTTTCTTTTGCTGATTTCATTATATTTTGCCCTTTCTCTGCAGTTTTTCTCCTTCGTTGTATCTTATTAATGACAATTAAAAATGAGCAGAGCGGACATGCTGGCAAACATTGAATAATCAAAGGCTGCAACTACTTTAGCATCAGACCCACTAATTGGTAAATAATAGATTAATTAAACAATTAGAACACCTACAAAAGTAAAATGAAAATATTGTTAAAAAGAAAAAAATACATTATTCCCACAGAACTGCTTGGTACATTAAAAAAAAAAATATATATATATATATATATACATATATATATATATATATATATATATATATATATATACACACACACAATATTTTATACATGTATACAAAATATATGTAATACATTTTTGTAATTTATATATTGTTCCCATAGCAAAGAACTTAGGAAATAACACATCACTTATTTAGCCCTAGAGTTCAGTTAAAAATTAAAGCTGGTTGGAATAAAAACCTGCAGCCATAGTGTGCTCCCAGGACCGAGGGGCTGTAGAAAATAAACTTTCGAAGTTTCAAGGCCAAGTGACCACCCACCCCTGAATCTGCATTCTAACTAAAATAAATGTGGTAAAGCCAATTTTTATTTTTATGATGCCCTCAAAGGTTGGATGTGATGTGATTCATTCAACCCTTCTAAAGTAACGGGCCTTTGCTGAGTGTTTTGATCAGATGGCTACCATATAAGATGCTACAGCAGAAAAACAGAAAAGTAAATGGTGTAGAAGTTAGTAACAATTGCAACTCTTTAAGGGGTATGATATTTAATGGATAATAATTTATTAGAACCAGTATATAAAGGAAGTCATTTATATAAATAAAAAATTTTAGAAGATTTAGTAGCAGTCATTTCAGTACAGTACATCACTTTTAGGCCCAGTTTGTTATATAACAGCTCCATGTGCTGTAACACATTTTCTGTACTTCAGCCAGTTCCTTCTGTCCTATGAAGTGCTGTAAGTTGTAATCAACAATATTGTGTAAACCTTGTGGTCATATACTTTCTGGTGTGTGTATATGTATATTTGTGTGTGTGTATGTGTGTATATATATATATATATATATATATATATATATATATATATATATATATATATATATATATATATAATTTTTTTAATTCTAATTATATATTTTAGTCTTAAAATTCATTTTAATGTTGTGTGTGCCTTTGATTCTGCATTGTAAAATAAAGACTGACTTTTTTTTTTTATGTAGGTTCATTGGCAAATGTTAGGTTCATTGGTAAATCTTATCTGGACTTGTATCAGTGAGTGCGGCCGTGTGTGTTTGAGCTTGCTCTGCTTCCCCGCCATCCACTATACCATCTTGAAACCAAGCCTTCCAGGATAGGATGTGGCTCCCCGTGATCCTGAACTGTCTAAGAAGGTTGAATGATTTGTGGATGAATAGATGGATGATTCTGTACTGACTTTTTCATTTGTCTTAGGAAGCTGCAGGTTTGAGCAAATGCAGTATGCTACAACAGTGGTGCTCTTGTAATGTATTGCAGAGTGTGTTAAAAATGCATGAAATAATTGCTTATGGCTTAACAATAAAAGCAGAAAGTGCATGATCCAATCTGTAATTGTTGACTTTAAAGCTTGCTTCTATCTCCTCTGCTTTCTCAGGGGTTCTGTGTCTGCCAAAAAAGACCTACACTAGCTCAAAAACAAGTCGGCCACATAAGTTGATTGCTTGGCAGAATTCCAACTTATAAGTTCATTTAAGGGCCGTACAATGAATATACCAGTTCTTTTTACTTTCATGCAACTTTCTCTTATTCTTAAGAGAAATGGCATTACTATATCGGAAAAACTGAAACATTATCAAATTCTTCAGGCCCAGCTGGGGAGCATGCACTGGTAGAGTGTGTGACCACTGCATCCACCACACTATGAAATAGCTCTGAATCTCAGTTAGGAACCCCCCAGGCAGACACGTGGTCCAGTACCACCCTCCAAAAATGACCATCTGTCTGTTGCAGCCAGTTGTTACATGAGCGTTCCCTTGGTCTGGTCCGGCCACTCGGGTCCTCAACAATGAGGATTCTACAAGCCAGATCACCCTCAGGGAATTGCACCACATGGCTATAGTGCCATAACTGATGCTCCCTCTCAATGCAAATAGTCCTCATTCAAGACTTACCAAGGATACAAGTACCCAAGGATTCTATGAAGAGACACAGTACCAAAGGAGTCAAGTCTTTGGTCACTGGATAGTGTCCCTGTCTAGCAACCATATAGCAAAACAGGGAGCACCAGGACTCTATAGACTTGGACCTCTGTGCTTTTTGCAGTGATATCCAGTGCACCACACACCTCTTTCCAGTGACCTTATGACCACCAATCCCCCAACCCCCCCAGTAGTAAGGCTGGCAGATCCAAAGTGATCTCTCGGTTGAACTAGTCTCTGCCAGTCCTGATGTGTGCTATGTGTGTTTAGAGGACAGCCGGACAGCCAGATCTTGGATGGGCATCTAATCTAATGTTCTGCTGAAACCTATTGTGTATTATGGAGTAATTTGTGTCTGGTGTTCACTGGTGTATGACATGCCTACCTCTAACACACTGATGATATTTGCGGCATTATGGAATACACAGGAAACTGACTTAATGGCATTTATCTTAATGTAGCCTAAGCTTTAAATTGGGGTATTTTAAAGGTGTTCTGGTCATGCATTATTACACCTGGACCTTATTGACCTCATCAGATGAGCTTTTCGGTGTTCAGCAAGTTGCAATGTCTTATTGCACATATTGGATTACTGGCCAGGTGGTAAACAAATTGACAACTTTTTGCAAAAGTGTACAAACTACATCTAATGTCTTCTCATTACATTACAAAATGGCTTGTTGTTTTCCATCAGCATATATTGGTAAAATAGCCTGTATTTTGTTTTAGTTTATTGTCCTTTAAAATTATTTAGATTCTCAGATCCTCTTTTTTTGTGACTGTGTTCCAGCCTTCTGCTATCCTATGAAGTATGGATATGCTTATCCAGATTCCTGTGATATTTGACCCATAGGTTTTACTGTTTAATGCATGAAGATAGCTATTGACAGAGTATTCCCCAAACCCCCCCCAAATTAATTTTCTGTTTGTTTTAGGTTTTGAAGGTTGTGTCTTTCATTTGTATACACCACAGTCAATCTATTTGATGAATAATTGGAATAGGCAGGAGCCTTTAGATCTTAACAATCAGCACAAAACCAGCATGTACCTAAAACCACCATATGTATATTACACAGATTCTGCCAAAAATGCAACAAAGTGGGATGTAATACATTTTGCCAACCAACCAAAGAATTCTAACACCATGCTGACATTGTTGATTTCCTTATTATGAACTTTTCTGTCATTCTTTTTTATTTATAAACTTGTGTATATCCTTTAAGCCTTTCTCCAAAGGCTGCTATTAAAAATTGGGATTTATTGTTTGAAATTTTGTAGTTGTAGAAAATATATACTTCACCTAATTAAAATATCTTTAATACTGTAACACATCTGGGACATCATTTATTCCAGAGAAAAGTAGAATAGAGAATGTGGATACTTATTGCAGCTAAGTACTATAAATTGCTTTGTGGAGAATCCCCATAGGTGCAGTATACTGACATATACACAAACGTGAATATATGTATTCTGTAAATTTAATCCTGCACATTTCTCTTAGTTTAATAGCGAATCATACTGAAGGACACCAGGGGAAAAAATGGGAAGTTTATGCTTCATACAAGTGGTTATGGGAGTCTGGAACACACTGTCGACTCATGTCATTGAAGTGGAAACTTTGACAGATTTTTTTTTTTTGAGTTACATAGATGACAAAGTTGCTATTTACCTAATAAACAAGCTTGATGGACTGATTGGTCTTCCTCCTTAATAAAAGTCTAATATTGAGCTTGTAAATCATGTTACAATACATTAAACACACCAGTTAAAAATACTATTGACACTCCAGATGTTTGTAAAATTAAATTATATCAAACTTAATACCCTTTCTCTACTCAATTCAGAGCAGTACAAACTCGCCACCCAATTTGATTTTTTTGTTGTATATATTGAGACATCAATGAGGTTAAGCAGAGGTCCAGCATTTTTATTTTAGAACAACTTTAATGAAATGTTGCCAAATCCCGATTAACCTTTGGAATATGCCTTATAAAGACTATCATTTTCCCCCCCTAGTTTTAAATAACATAAAACCTCACTGTCCCATTGAGTTATTGGGAATGAGTTGGACTTCTTCCGGTTGAGTAAGATAATTTGACACACAAGCAGTATAGAGTAGAATGTCACAATAGATTTTTCATTACATAATCCTTTTGTATCTGGTGTTACTCCAAAAACTGCTATTATTAAATTGGATCTAATTGTAAATCTGACACTATATGACAGATTACAATATTTTGGGGGAAATTTGTTAGTGAGGGATTTTCAAAACTTGAAATCTAGTGAGGCATGTAATTTTAAGACATCATTCAGTTTGTGTCATGCACGAAATTGATTTTGGTTTGTTTAAATCAAAAAGAGATGTGTGTAATTAACAATTTTAGGATACATTTTACCATGCTTACAAACTAAAAAATATATTCTCTTCTTCGCTGAATTCCATTTGTTGTTATGTTATGTAATATTGTAATTGTCCATTTGTCATTATTGCTTAAGATCTACCATGCATTTCATGAAATAAGAAGATACACTGGAAATACTATCTGTATCTTCACTACTATTAAATATTTCTTTAAGCCATGGGCATTATTGAAATTTTAGGAAAGCTGGGCATTTTTTTACTTTTATTGATGTTACTTGTCGTAAATTGTCCATAATTCTTCATATCATATATAGAACAGAAATCTTGCTTTTGAAATTTTTTTTTATAAATAAACAAATAGACAAAAATAGCAATACCCTCAACCTAATATTTGGAGAGAAGTTTCATCAGGTGCTTTCTGTAGGTCCTAGTGAGGTTTCTACACTTCTCAGCTGGTCATTTCATCCTTTTGTCTTCATTTCTCATGGTTTTGATGGGCACCTTATTCCAACTGTGACCTCTTTCTGAAAGCCTGTGTTAGTACCACTACACTTCAGAATAGGCTACCCACTGGAAACTAAGCAGTGGAAAAGCTTGGATTGCTGCTGGTGTGTTGGTGAGGCCAGCATGGAGATCTTATCCTGTGGTCAGTGTGTGGGTCCCATTGCCCCAGTGCAGTGACGGTGTACTGTGCTGTACAGTAATCCCTCCTCGATCGCGGGGGTTGCATTCCAGAACACCCCACGATAGATGAAAATCCGCGAAGTAGAAACCATATGTTTGTATGGTAATTTTTATATATTTTAAGCCCTTATAAACTCTCCCACACTGTTAACATTATTAGAGCCCTCTAGACCTGAAATAACACCCTTTAGTCAAAAGTTTAAACTGTGCTCCATGACAAGACAGAGATGACAGTTCTTTCTCATAATTAAAAGAATGCAAACATATCTTCTCTTCAAAGGAATGCATGTCAGGAGCAGAGAATGTCAGAGAGAGAGAGAGAGTGAGAGAGAGAAAAGCAAACAATCAAAAAATCAATACGTGCTTTTGGGCTTTTAAGTATGCCGAAGCACCGCGATAAAGCAGCATTTTTAGAGGAGCGTCCATATCCTCTAGGCAAACAGCCCCTCTGCTCACACCCCCTCCGTCAGGTGCAGAGAATGTCAGAGAGAGTGAGAGAGACCGAGAAAAGCAAACAATCGACCACCACTTGGGAAGCACATCGTATATCATTGAGGAGTTTTATTTAATACGTAATACGTGCTCTGATTGGGTAGCTTCTAAGCCATCCGCCAATAGTGTCCCTTGTATGAAATCAACTGGGCAAACAAACTGAGGAAGCATCCATTCATCCATTTTCCAACCCGCTGAATCCGAACAGAGTCACGGGGGTCTGCTGGAGCCAATCCCAGCCAACACAGGGCACAAGGCAGGAACCAATCCTGGGCAGGGTGCCAACCCACCGCAGGACACACATAAACACACCCACACACCAAGCACACACTAGGGCCAATTTAGAATCGTCAATCCACCTAACTGGCATGTCTTGGGACTGTGGGAGGAAACCGGAGCGCCCGGAGGAAACCCATGCAGACACGGGGAGAACATGCAAACTCCATGCAGTGAGGACCTGGGAAGCGAACCCGGGACTCCTAACTGCGAGGCAGCAGTGCTACCCACTGCGCCATCGTGCCGCCACTGAGGAAGCTTAGATATGCTTATATTTAAAATCCACGGTGGAGTGAAGCCGCGAAAGTTGAAGCGCTATATAGCGAGGGATCACTGTATATATGATATTATCCTTTGGCTGAGACCTAAAACCAAAGATCTTGACTCTCTCTGATCATTAAAGATTCCTGGGCATCTTTTGAAAAGAGTAGGACTCGATGTCCTGGTGAAACTGCCTACCATGGGCCTGGTTTATTCTGGCTCCCAATCATCCCCTGTCTCTCTCACCCCTGATCATCACATCATCCTGTTGGATGTTACACATTGATGATGGTTGAAGTGGTTCCCCACTGTTTCTGTAAAGTGCTTTGAGTAGCAAGAAAGCTGTATATAAATGTAATTATTAAAAATTATTAATTCTGGAGTTGTTCAATGGGTCTCTAAGAAGACTTATAGCAGAGCATTTCGGAATGGTCCAGTGTTTCTTGTCCTGCATTGTAGGGGGCTTTTGAAGTTTGTTTTGGGTCATCCATGATCTATGACTGAAAGCCAATTTACAGACACAAGACTGCACAAAAGGCCCAGGTAGTCTTCTGATTTTATTGTGTCCTGCACAGTTTCAAAAAGCCAGCACAGTTACCTCAAACATTGAGCTTTTCGAAGAATTTTTTTTTTCTCTCCACTGTGAACACAAGCTGTTGTGATTTACCAAAAAATTCACATTTTATTTACTCTCTCCAAAGGACATTCTTTATGTTGGACTGTGGTTTGTCAGTATGCATGGTGGCAAACTTCAGAGCTTGCATGTGTTTCTGTCTTGGAATTGGGGACATTGTAGGTCTTCTACCATGAAGCCTGTTTTCCTCCAGACAGTGGCAGATGATACGCCTTGGAACTGATGTTCTGTGAACTGGAAGGCAACTTGGACCAGTTTTGAAGTCTTTTTGGTTCTTTCTTTTCCATTTGAACATCTTGTTTAGTCTTTGGATTTTACCTGTACAGCAACGCCTAGTGATATGTTACATTAGCTTGGGCAAGGTTAAGGTTAAGACCTTTTTAATATAACAGTGGTCACGGGACCATCAAACTTGGGAATGGTCTTATTGCCTTTAGGTTGACTATGCTGGGCTGTTTACTGTCCGACATTTGAGTGAGGTCTTTTTTTCTGAAACTTTCTGAATGTGTGATTGCAAATTTGAAGACACCTGCAATAATCATTAAACAAAACTATTCTGCTTGAAGAATCACTACAAGACCATTTTTTCTTATAAACTTCTAAAGGGTTCAAATAGTTTTGTCCCAGCCATTTTGGAATTTCTTTGTAGAATAAGCAAGAAGTGACTTCATTTCATACCTTTTTTGTTTTGTTCCATTGCAAAGAAGAGTGCATGTAAGGGTGAGAAGATCTTTTCATTTCAATACTTTACAGAAAGAGGGGTGCATTATGTAAAGGGTGCCATGTTTTTGTCTGTCTGTATCTTTACCTAGAAAAAGTAATGTGCAACTGGATGATTAAATATTAACATACTTGCTACAAGAATGCATATATATATTATGCTACAAGAATATATATATATATATATATATATATAAATAATTCACTAAGGGCTAGTAAGACAGAGCCACGCCCACCAACTCTAAGACCATGAGATGCACTTGACAGAGCCCCGCCCACCAACTCTAAGACCATGGGATACGCACGACAGAGCCCCACCCGTCATCTCTAATCCTACTTCCGCGTCCACAGTCGCTCTCGATCAAACAGCAATAATTAGCAAACAGACAAAGATAGCTGGCAGTAACCGTGCAAAATTCACAATTGGTATGCCAGTTTAAATAGAAAAGTTTTGAGGGTAGTTTTAAACTGTGCTATTGAATCGAGCTGATGTATATGAGAGAGAAGAGAATTCCCGCGTTGAGGAGCACTATGTGAGACGCTCAAGCTCCCATAGCACAGAGTTTGATGTGTGGTACAGAAAGTAGAGCTGCAGATGAGAATCAGAGTGACCGAGATGAGTGTCAGTCTGTAGGAGATCAGAGAGGTTGTGGAGAGCCTTAAATGTTAAGCGCAGTATTTAGTATTGTATTATGTAGTTAACAGGGAGCCAGTGAAGTTGAGAGAGAATAGGTGTAGTATGTTCAGTGGATTTAAAACAGCAGGTGGTTATCCTGGCAGCAGAATTTTGAATAAATTGTAAGCGATGGATACGTTTTTGTGGGATGACAGAATACCTTTACAGTAATCTATACGTGAGGTGACTCGGGCATTAACCAATACTTTAGTACTGTAATTATTATTTATTATTATTATTTAATAATTGCCATTATTAGTGTATAAATGGATATAAATAATTGCATGTAAATGATTCGCCAAAATCTGTTGTATGTAAAGGGTACTGTTTAAAACGTTATTTGTTGTTTCATCAGAAAACCCGGTTTCCACGTCTACCAGTATTAGTTTAATTTAAATGTCACTTTTACCACTTGCAATAGGGTGGGCGCACTGACTTATCGTGTCAACTGGGCAACACAGTGAATGTGGCGTCTATCTGTATATGTCTGTTTTCCGTAGCCTGCTACAGGAAGGTACTCTCTCGACCATTGGCATTGGTTTCGCTCCTTGCTATTTTCGTTATACTGCGACTGTGGTTTCCTAAGGCTTTGTTATACTGAATTCCTTTCTTACCATTTTCTGTTCCTATTCTTACACCGCCGTATGCTACGGCGGGCTTCGGCTAATATTCATTATTTGTATAGTGCTCTTTAAAGGTACTTGCAATATATTCAGTGCTGTGCATGTTAAAAGATGATGGGAATATATGATAATCACGCACAGGATTAAATGAGCATAGTGTATCCTGCACTGTTACTGTATTTTGAAATAATGATGTACCAGAGATTTGCTAGTTAATTCCCTGAAGTTAGTAGTGTTAGGAGCACAGAGCAAAAGTATAAATTGTAAATTTGAAACTAGATGTCTACAAATTTCTGAACATGATTTCTTTGTGCTATTATATAGTGCAAGTAGCTAAAACCTGTGACTAATTATCATTGCACCCCATAGTTTTGAAGACCATTGAGGCCAACACAGGAAGTGTTTTTCATACCCATAATCTTTTCCTTCCTTGTGCCATTTTGAACTGCTTTTTCAATGTTACATTTTCTAATGTCGACCAATGATCATTTTCCTGTTTGTAGGTAGTAGGATGGCTACATTACAAATCACCATTAGAAAGGCTACACTTGACCGTTCTGAAATGATCTGCTTATCTGTCTAATATTCGATGGCCTGACAGGAATCAACACCTTATCAATTGCACAAGTCAGAGATGAAATTATATAGATTAGTTTGAAAGCCCTCAACAAGCAATGCTTACAGGTACTGTGTTTCACTGACCAGCGTTCTTTTCATAATATTAGTAGCACACATTTGGTAAAAGTTTTACTTTTTTGAGTGCCGAGACCATACCCCAAAGAAAAAGATTGATCTAAAGGGTGGGGGTTTGGGTGTTATAAAATAAAAATGATAAAACTACAGTGGCAGTGGCAGGGCTGTGAAGTCTGAGTTAGAAGCAGTTATTAGGTTACTGGACTCTGACTAAATGTAACTTGTAAAACAATACGTTAATTTCTATTAACTTTTTTTTTCCCTCCCAAGACTTTTGATAAAATATTGCTTTTTTTCATTTTGTAAGTTTAGTCTCATGTTTGTTACTTCGTGCTGGTAAGCCTCAAGAACATGGCTGTGTGACGGTAGTAGTATTGTCACCAAGTCCTTTGGTGGCTCCGGCGAGCCGGAACAGCCAATAGCATCCACTAATGAACCAAATACAATAATAGCATGGAGTTAGCAGGTGCGGTATTGATAAATAAAGGCACCTTGAAATGAATCCTCTTGAGACACTGTTAATGCTTCTTTATAATGAGAATTGGTTTTTTAGATATTATAAAATGCCACTACATACTGGCTGAATGAAGTCTTCTCCTTTAGTGACCTTGCTGTTGTGATCAGTGGGAATGGCAGTTTTTCATACTTCACATAAATGTCTACTTACTCCCTTTATGGTGCAAAAAGCCGGCAAGCAGCTGATTGCACAAAGGCAAGAGTGGCAAAACTGGGAAGGCAGAAGTTTTAATTTTGTCGTTTTAAGGATTTTGTGCTTGTTTGACATTTGAGAGTATAGATGTAATCCTTAGGAATGTGTGAAAAGGATGTAAATTTAATAATTTAATTAGTTTGTGTAGGCGTAACGTGATCATCTAAGGATGGGTCTTTATTTATTTTATTTCTATATATATATTATTATTTATTTATTTATTTTTGTTGAGTGATATCATTGTTCATTGCCTGTAGGTGAGTTGAAAAGCCCACATGCCATTAGTTTGGCAGTCAGTGATGAGGATAACTGTCGCTCTTCTGTTGATTGTAATTTTTTTTTTTTTTATATTAAATATGCTGTTGGCTGTTTTAAAAGGTATGCTTCAACCTTTTTAAGCCAGGGCACCTCCTACGTTTTTGGGTGTGCTTCAGCACTGATGTGAAAGAAATCTTTGGCTGCTAAAGAACCATTTGATCAAGTATCAGATTTTTTTTTTTTCTTTTTCAACTAATATTCTTATTTGGCAACTTTGGACTATCTGAGCCCTTGCCTGTAAACTACAGTGAATGAAAGTTTTAGTTCTTTATTTAATTTTTCATTTTCTCAAATATGAGTGTTTCATTTTTGCTTGACTGCTGCTTATTTTTACAATTGTTACCTTTTTCTTGTTTAATTTTTAAATGTTTTCACACCAACAAATACTGGAATGGCATATCCCTACAATAAACATATATGACTTTGGTTTCTAAGTACTTTGTGCTTTCCCTATGTTTTTGGGGCATCTTGAAAGCCATTCAGCTATCGGCTACGAGCAGGCACTGACAAATGCCAGTGTTTGTTTTCAGTTTGCAGTCTTTAAACCCAAACTTTAGCAGGGGGTAAAAAATGGCCTGATTCATGTTGGCAGTGATGAAGTGCCTTGTATCTTGTATGATGTGTGCTTTCAGTCAACATAGTAAATACTGTACAGTACATTTTAGTCTAATTAAAAATTGAGGCGCCTGAATCAGTGGTACCTTAATTTGTGTCAAGATTTTCTAGGCTCCTAAACATACCTTTAGAGAGTTTGCACCCATCTCAAGCACACCAACAATTCCACCCCAACGAACCCCGCTACCAAGGTGATGAACTTTAGTTGGTACTATTCCCAGAAATTGAGGAGTCTAAGTCAGTGGTGCCATAAATTGAAGAGTTGGGAGTTGAAGGTTTTGAGCATTGACTTCATAGCCCTGGCCATCAGTGTATCACACAATCACTTGCCCTGAGTGCTCCTTTAATGTGGATCCTGGAGTTATTTGCCTCCAGGATGCTTTGTTTTGTACTGAAAATATCGTTGTGTATTTTTATAGCTCTTTGCATTGCCTTTTGGCTCCGACTGGTTTTTGAAAAATGGTAATAAACAAGAAAAGCAGAATATAATTTTTGTGCACTAGAATATGAGATGAGCCTTGGATAGGTGGGTATCGCCCCTTTATAGGCTGCTAAATATTCCTCCATAGTGGCCCAGTTTGAATATATAGACAACATACAGAGCAGGGGTTGAGAAGAGGTGTCTTCAGGCTGCTGCCTCTAAAGCTGCCCCTTATCTGGTTTGCCTGAGTAGAATATATTTAAAAAAAAAAAAGTGGGTGGAGCTCATGGTGTTTGTATTCAGGCACTGTACAGCTCTAGACTCCGCCAGAGCTTCACACAAGTGCATTTCGGCTTTAAGCCAGACCAGAGAGCTCGGCTGCTGTGTGATGTACTGCTAGTAAGAGGGATTAGAAGGCAGTTGTGGTCTGGATTTGCAGCAAGGCAGCACCTGCATTGCAGTGCTGCCTGTTTGGAGCCAGCAGGTGGGGAGCTGCTCTTTCTTGCCTTGCCTCTGCTGTTGGCAGACCTTATCCTTAGCTTTCGGCATCACACTTAGATGGCTTTATCCACATCCTGGGGGCTCTCTCCTGGGCTATTTTGTCAAATGGGAATCCAGGCATCTTGCAGGTAAGTGTTATCTGCTTCCTGCATCCACTTTCTGTTTTAATTTGTTTAGAATCCTGGGGGAGTCTAATGTCTCGTTTTAAGACGGAGTGTGCATACCAGACGAATGGAATGGTGTTGCTGCTCACTTGGGGGCCACCCTCCCCTCAGTAGTGAACACAGCCTGTGATGGATCTGCTGGCAGCTTGGCCTCAGACAGACAGCTCTAGCCATTCATGAAAAGGGTTATTTTCTAAATGGGCTTTTGCTAGGGTCATGTATATAATGGTGGTGGTGGGTTACAGTATTCACATGTTGTAATTGGCTTACTGTTAAGAGACTTTTCAAACATCTGCAAAAATGTCACTGTCAGCAGCTTCTGGGAATAATGTAACCTCTTTTGAGAAGCAACTGAAAATCAAGGGTTTAAAAAAAAACATCATTCTGCTATATTTCATGTTGCAGGCTCTGTAAACTTCACTCCTGATTGTGACCTCCCAAGCCGAATACTCCTAGGACTTTGCAGGTAGCAACCCATGGCAAAAGGGGAGGCATTTTAAGAAATAGGTGAAGATCACACCAGAGTTAGAATATATTGATGCCTCTTGATTTATTGGGTCCTGAGTGCCACCTGAAATCAGTTTGGAGTTAGACCTATACAGTTCTAAGGTTGAGCAATCTAGAGGAATAACCCAGAGTAGCCTGCTCCTATGTCTTGTTGAGCAAGGCTGTGATAACAAGCAGAAGTTTCTGTTCTCAAAAGCAGTGCTCAGAAAGAAACAAAAGCTCTCTGCCCCAAGCATATATTCTTTGCATATCTGGCGTTGCCATGGGTGCTATGGTAACAAGTCATCAGCACTGTGCGATTGAGTGCTGGTACTGACATATTTGGGAGTTCTGTACGGATGTAGCGGTGACGCAGCAGGAAGGTGGGTACGAAAGATGATTCATCACGCCTTCTGTCAGGCTCTTGGAGATCAGTCCAGCTAGGGGCTCAGGAGTGTGCTGATGGCCTGCTTTCGTTTTCTTTTCCCTAGACCTGATCCTCATCACAGGGGCAGTGCACATGTGTCCAAGTCTGATGTTCCAGAGCAGGAGCAGGAACAGGATGAGGAAGAGATCCTTGGATCCGATGATGAAGAACAGGAGGACCCCAATGACTATTGCAAAGGTGATTCCTGTTTTTCTTTGCAAACCATAACATTTCTTGGTTAAGAAGAAGGCTGGCTTTTAAAGATGTGGATTCTTCTGTGTGTGTGTGTGTGTGTGTGTGTGTGTGCGCGCATTCGGTATGTGTATCTTTCTATTTACTGATGTGCATCTGATACAGCTCCATCAGACCTTATATCCTTGTTAGCATGTGACTCACACCCTCCATACCCATGTGCAGTCTACAATGATTGTACCTTTATTAAAGATTAACAAGGAGAATAACAAATAAATAATTTGACTAATGTTCGAGTCCCTTTGTTATTGGATGAAGTGGAAAGCAAAGTACGCCTATCATTTTATTTCAGAACGAGCAATAGAAGATAATATGTTCTGTAGCATAGTCGCATCTCCCTCTAGCTAAGCATTGAGAATCTTGAACTTGAATAGGTGTTTTTCAGTATTTCACAGTTCTCTCTGTGAGTTTATCAGCAATCCAGATTTTCTTGTCTCTTTCAGGAGGTTATCATCATGTTAAAATTGGAGACCTCTTTAATGGCCGCTATCATGTTATACGCAAGTTAGGCTGGGGTCATTTCTCGACAGTATGGCTAGCTTGGGACATTCAGTAAGTATCTGAAGATTTGTTCAGTGCTAAGCTTTGACTGAAAAGGTTTGTTGGGTATGAGCATGGAAGATGGCTTTTTTTTGTGTGTGTATGTTATTACAGGGGGAAACGCTTTGTGGCCATGAAGGTGGTGAAGAGTGCAGAACACTACACGGAGACTGCCCTGGATGAAATTAAGCTGCTGAGATGTGTGAGTAGTTGCAGATGTGGCAAGATCAATTAAAGGGGTTAGAAAAGTGCACTAGCTTCATGTAAAAAAGACATCATTAAATTCCATAGAGGCATGGAAAGACAAATATTGCTTTATGTTAGGAATAACAAATACATATATGTGTTAAAGATGAAGACAGTAGTAAGTATTGTTTTTGTTTACTGATATATAATTGTGATTTGTTTTGACAGTGATGCAATTTTACCTCTCTGCAGGTCAGAAACACAGATCCCTGTGACCCTAACAGAGAGATGGTAGTCCAGTTGCTTGATGATTTTAAAATTTCTGGAATAAACGGAACACGTATCCTTTACAAGGATTAAAGTAGGAATAAGTGGGGTTAAATGTCTCCTTGAGTTTTTTTTTTTTTTTTGCTGGTGGCAAATACACGTGTAAGGTAGCAGCTGTCTTTTTCTTGAATGGCCCTTAACCTATATCTCTCTAGATGTTTGCATGGTGTTTGAAGTCCTAGGCCACCACCTGCTCAAATGGATCATTAAATCCAATTATCAGGGCCTCCCTATTGCTTGTGTTCGCAGCATTATCAAACAGGTATTCAAACACTTTTGATATTGTCTTTTGAGTTGGTTGTGTTATACTGTTCTTCTGCCTTTTCAGATACAAAATACTCGGCCATGGTAATATCATTATTTGATGGTTTTTAGTTTCTGGGGTTTGTTCACTTTGTTGCTTCGCATCCCTTCCCTTCCCTTCAGGTACTTCAGGGCCTGGACTACTTACATTCCAAGTGCAAGATAATTCACACAGATATCAAGCCAGAGAATATTCTTCTGTGCGTCAATGAGCCTTACGTACGACGCCTGGCAGCTGAGGCAACTGAATGGCAGAAGGCTGGAGCCCCACCTCCCTCAGGATCTGCAGGTACTGCCTTGGTGATAGTCAAATTAAAATAAATTGTTAAAATTATGTGCTATAGCACATAAAGATGAGGTGATGTGAAGTTACATCATTTCCTATTGTGATATACTTTATAAATGAGTTTTCAACTGTTTTGTTTCTTTTTCAGTGAGCACTGCTCCGCAGCCTAAGCCTGTAAGTACCAGTTCTGTTACATCACACCACTTCTGTGCATGCTATCCTGCTTAGCTGCTTATTGCATGAAAGGCAGTGGTGAAGGTTCAAAATGGTTTTTAATATGTTAATAATTGTTTTCTATAGTGGGAGGGAATAGAACATTTAATTTGGCTGCCTTCACTCCTGCCGTGAGGTTGCGTGTGTTTTAAACAAGTTCTACAGTTTTCCCTGATTTTCAGCAAGTCAAGTAAAAAGGTCTGGATTTTGTTCCCCTTTTGTTTAGACTTTAGGCAGCCATTGTTTTGCTTACTTTGTCTATATGGTAAGCCACTAAATTCTCAGTCATTACAAGCTTTTTTAGTAATGGGCTTCTGTGTTTCTTTTGAGAAGTTCAAAGTAGTGTGTATGACTTGTCACTGAAACATCTGTCTTGATATACTGGATGGAATCGTTCAATAGGAATGTTTTTTGTGATGCATTTGTGTCCATGCAAGTGAAACTAAGAGCCACAGGAAAATTTAGCCTCCATATTGCTTTAAGGCATCAAATGTTAGCCGGATCATTTCCAGGCTGTTTGTCCTATTAAATACAATCAGCCTAATGCCTAGTTTCAGTCAGAACTCAAGTGTTGCTATTTCCACCACTGTCTGGAATTATTGTGTGATGTGACATAATCGGTCACTGAGCTCTGATATGATGAAGTATTATATATATATATATATATATATATATATATATATATATATATATATTATTTATACCTAACATTGTGTTCAAAATAGAAGTTTGAACTCTTTATCCTGGCAGAATCCAAGAAGGCTCCCCTAGTGAAGTGGCAGTCAGATGTTGTTCTGGAAAGCCAAAGTGGCAGCGAGTAAAAAGACAGGCAGTTCATTGCACCCTTTAGTTAAAGTCTTGCTTTGATTAAGCTTTTAATTCTCTTTCTAATATGATTGATTTGTAGAATTCTAGTTTGCTTGCTATTTGATATTTAATAATAATGATTATCACTATTATTGTAGATTTCAGGGAGTGCACGTGCAAATGTCTAAAACATTTAAACGTTCTTAGTATTTCTTTACTAGACATACTGTATTTTTAAATGAGAGTGAGGAGATAATTAGCAAGAAACTGGGTAGTGAAAGCGTTGAATTTCTGTTACATTTCTGCTTGCATCGGCTCGTCAGATGTGGCTCTCGTTTAAGGTCTGTGTAAACAGCCACAAAAAATGTACATTGTTTCTCAGTTGCATCTTTTCATTTTCTAAAGATGTATTGTTCAAGTTCACTGAGGAGACAGCACACATCTATGATGCAACAAGTCCACAGGTTGAAACTTGTGTGTCAAACAAACCATTCAGTGAACAGGTGATTAAATATTGCCAAGATGTATGAACTAGAAAACAAAGTTGCAGGCTTAAAAAAACATGTTAACTCCTTTTAGGACCCTACAGTAGGAAAGAAAAACACACAGTATTGTCCATTATTTGTGGGTACTAACAATAGTTATGGTGAAAACCATTACACTATTACCTTTAAAACCACCTGTTCACTTTTTGAACCTGCTTTTGCGATGTTGAGGTTTGTAAATTGATAGAGCCTACCTTGTGAAAAGACAGATCCAAACCTGAATAGCTGGTTCTTCCAGGATGTGCCTCCACATTCGGACAGTTTAGTAAGGGAAAACTAATTTTGTACTACACAAAGTAATGAGAGGAACAAAGAATGTATCACAGATAGGTATCAAATAAGCACCCTGGCTCCTTGAAGCAGGAAAGCTGATTGCTGTACCCTTATTACAACATAACTTTATTAAATGTAGTGCAAATTATTTAAACAATTTCTGAAATTAACAGGTTAATGAATAACAGTGCATCTTAGAACTTGTCTTCAACCAAGAAAATGGTAGATGGCAATCCTGCTGACTTATCTGCATCTCCAAGAGTTTTGCAATATGCATAACATTTTCTGTTCTAGTTTTTTTGACTTAACAAAAATGTTCTTTTTTTCCACAGGCTGCAAAAATGTCCAAGAATAAAAAGAAAAAATTAAAGAAGAAGCAAAAGCGGCAGGCTGAGCTTTTGGAAAAGAGGATATTGGAAATGGAAGAGTTGGAGAAAAGGCCAGAGGGAGCCGAAGAAGAAGACGACGACGAGACAACCCAGAGCAATGAGGGAGAGAGCCAGCCGTGTCTGTCTCTCAAGGAAGGTGACATTGAGAATGTGACAAAAGAACTCCTTGGTGAGTGAAACCAGATGCCTTTTCATATACTTTTTATGTCTTGCAAATTACTCATCATAACATCTTTCTCACTTTCCACACCTGCAGTAAGTTTGCATAGCGGACTTTCTGGTATTTGTTTGTCTGATGTGCTGGCTAAGATGTGGATCAATTCAGTATCAGCATGTTTCGGGTTTCTGACTCATCTATCGTACTTAATATTTTACTTAATTCTCCTTTAAGAAAATATTAAAGACGGCGTTTTCTTTTAGTTCCCCAAAATTCCTTTGATTTGTGCACTTAACCTCTAAGCATTTCTAGGTTACCTCGGCTTCTGTGATTTTCATAGACTTTCTGATCTTTAGTCTGCATAGCTGTTGTCGTATTCCAAATTTAAAACCCTTCCTGTTTTTAATACATTTATTAACCTGTTAAGTCATTTGTATTTTCATAGTAAAATTAAGCAAAAACGTGAGAATGGCCTCTCTAGTAAGGTATGCTTTTATAATGTAAAACATTTAAAACGTACATGTTTTATGTTAAGGAATTGCAGTTCAGCATGTTGTGCACCTCTCTTCTTTGTGCATGACATATGTCACAGTGCCACATTTTAAGCAGCTGCAAACAAAAGTTTATTTTAAGCTGTTGAAAGTCAGAATTATAATGCTTGAGCTACCCAACCTGTTCTTTTACAGAATTGGTCATTGCAGATATTCTTGGTAATAAACCCAGTGAGTAGTGAGCATTTTTCTTTTTTTTTTTTTTATTTTAAGTATTGCTTTTTAAAATAGCCATTAAACAATTAAGAGTTTCTGAATATTAAAATATAAATTTTAAAATACATAATTTGGTGATGCAGATATTTTTTATAACCAAGTTACAGAAGCTACTGTTATCCTAGATTCACCACTGCAATGATAGTAATAGCCACATTTATCATGAGTGGAAATGCAACTGCATTTTTTTCTATTCATACATGAATAATCATAAGCAGAGAAGACAAAACAATTGTGTAGGGTGGTCTCTGCAGTCAGGTAGGCTGTGTAAGGGTAGGCAGCCCTGACACCTGTACAGCTTTAAAAAAATAAGCAGAGTGGCAGTGGAAGCATGTGTGAAGTTGACCTACTGTTTTCTTTATACGGCTGACCTATCTTTGCCATCATACTCAAGCACTAAAGTTCTTTATGGCAGTAAGAAGTGTCCCTTTCTTTTCACGCTTCTTTGTTGGTTTATTGAATGTAGCTGACTCTAACTACAGGTTAATAAACATAAACGCCCAGTGCGCCCTGAATTGCGCATATGGTATGTCCCTTGTCTGGACTGAAGGGTATACTGGAGACTCATTTTATTGACAGATGAGAATCCAGCTACATAATATATGGAAGTGATATACACATGAAATGGAAAGTGTCTCTAAGAAAAGTAACAATTACTGTGTGTTGTATGTAACATGTTTGCAGTACTGATGAAGTGGACTAATTTGACACTCTTGCTGTAGCTTGTTTTTTTTTTTTTATGGCAATTGCATTTTTTGCTGCTATTTTATAATTATTTTCAGTCATCTTCTGGCTGCCCTGGAAGTTTTTTGGAGCCCCCTAGTGGGTTGCGGCTCTCTGGCTGAGAATCATTGTGCCAGAAAGTAACCAGTGAAAAAAAGGATGTAAAACAGAACAACTTGGAAAAAGTTTAATGAGTGGTCATTTTTTAACACTTTTTTTTTTCTCAGAGTTGCAAAAACAATAGTAAACACTTTGTCTAGTGAATTGTTAGGGAAGCACAAATGTCTTTCTTTTTTTTATTTTTTATTTATTTATTTATTTTTTTATATATATTGTCCTCGTTGTCATCATCCTCTTCCCTCTGCTTCTATTGGGGACAGTAATGGTAGCTGTTTTGTTGTTCAATTGCACCGCAGTCCATCCCAGTATGTACATTTGCACTGCGGTAACTGCTAGCCGCAAACACATGATGTCTGCATTTCAAAGATCAGGAGAAACGGCTCCTTTTTACGCTAAGCACCAGTAAAACTCTTGCGTTCATGAGTGAAGGGATTGCCTGCAAGCACAACAAGCACAACACTTCCTGCTGATGACCGCTAAACTCTCACTTTTACTCAGCCTCCGCCATCTGCACAGCAGTGCCAACTACACTCTACCTGTCTACTGTGTAAATGTTGCCAATTGCTCCTAGTGTTTTTATTGTGGAATCACATCACGGTCTACCCCAGTTTGGACATTTGGGCTGTGGCAACTATTAGTGGACATCCTCAGACCTCTGTCTTTTGGAATATAAAGGCCCTGAGAAGTAACTCTGTTTTGTACTAATCGGTGCTGTGGTTCCCACCATTGGCCCACCACAACCTGCAATGTCAGGATTATACAGAGGCCCTGAGAAGCAGCTCTCTTTTACACTGAGCAATAATCTGCTATCTTTTAATTAAAAAAAAAAAAAGCTGCTTCTCACGATGTTTTCACTCTAGATGTTGTGGGTTTGTAGCTTATAACTAGCAGTTTGTACAGTGCAAATGTTTGGGTTGGGTTGGATCATGGTGCGACTCCTTTACACATCAATAACAAAGTGTTAAGCTGGGCTAACCAGATATCCTATGGGTCATGCCTTGTATACCAAAAGTGGAATCCTAACTACATGCCCAGACCTCTTCAATTTGCACCTCTTGATTTAGAAAAGCTAGAGTTATACTCTGAGGTCTTTCCATATTGCTTGGTCCTACACCATGTTAAGTAGTTGAACCTTTGCAATCCTTCACAGGAACTTTATTGTGGCCACAGATGATTTTTTTTTTTTTTTTGGGTCCGCAGCCCCCCATTCGTTCAGTCACTACTTGGAGCTTATGAACTATTATTATATACCATTGGAAAATTTAGGATAGTCTCCTTGCTACTTTAAACATGTCTCTTGTCTTTAAACCAGCAGAAATTATGTTTTGAAGAAAGTGTGTTTATTATTGGGGTGGTACAGTGGCACTGTAGTTAGCAGATGTGCCTCATGGATACAGCATTCTGGAAAGGAATGACAGAGAATGGCTCAAAGGTTGAAGATAGGGGTGCATGACTCAAGAACAATGTACTGTATCTCCTCATATTAGTGATCAAGACAGTAAATTTGTGTAATGGTAAGTTTCTGCAAGAAGCCTGGATAATCCCAAGTGATGACCATTAAACCAGTTATTATTTGTTGTTTAGATGAAAACACAGAGATCCGGGAGCAAACACTTGTAGATAAGGAAGAAGTTGTGGCTGTTGAGCTAAACTGCAATGGCTTCATTGGTTCTGATAGTCTATCTGAGCTCAGCAATGAGGACAAGTTGAAGGAGCTGGAAGATCAACGCAATGCTAATGACTTTTTCGACAATGATCAGCGACTCCAATTTAATGAGAATTGCAGCGATATTGTCCACAATGTGTACCAACCTGGAGGAGAGGGCCACCAGGAAGGACCATTCGGTGCGTTTCTCCCACTCTCTACAAGTGTACAGCCTGTCAATGGAAATGAAGAGATTGATATTCAGCCCAGCACTATGGAAAACAAATCGGCTAGTGGTGACAACTTAAAAAGTGGTAAGTCTTTAGGGTAATGTAGGCTAATTTGCACATTTTAACACAAAACTGGTACAGATGGTTTAACATTAACTGTGGGTGCATCCTTTGATATAGCTATGGCACCCTCCTATCCCCTTTAAGTGAACTTAAGTTAATGATCAGTTGTGAAATGTAGTGACTTGGGCATTCTGATGGACCCTTCTAATTATGAGATGGTGCTTGGTAAGCTCTTCTAAGCTCTCCTGTATGGTTGGGCAAGTGGCCACCTTATTTCTTTTGCTTTAACAGCCAGGCTGGCAGCCGGGGACCTGCTGGTGAACCCGCTGGAGTCTTTGAATGCAGAGAAGATTCAAGTGAAGATTGCTGACTTGGGAAATGCCTGCTGGGTTGTGAGTAGAACTTTAAGCTGACTTCTTGTTAAGTGCGAGTCCATGCAGCATTGATAATTTTGATAATGTTCCAAAATTAAATGCATAGGATACTTTAATTCTGACTGTGATTCATTCTGCTGCATTGTGAAACCATTGACTAATTTGCTTCCAAAACGGCAACTGCTGTTGATATTTCATTGCAGTGTTTGTACATGCTGATGAGCTTTCTCTGTGTCTTCTTGATTCCGAACAGCACAAACACTTCACTGAAGATATCCAGACAAGACAGTATCGATCTCTTGAGGTGTTGATTGGTAATGGCTACAGTACACCTGCTGATATTTGGAGCACAGCCTGCATGGTATGAGTTGGGCAGCTTCTGGATTAAACTGGTTAATTGGGGGTGGGAAGATCATTGAGATTATGTTTTGGCTTTGAAATTTTGATATATAATAATCATAAATCTGTAATATATTACATTACATTAGTCCTATTTTATTTGTGTAAAAATAAGTTTAAAGTCTACTCCCAATAGGCAAAACTAAGAAACTAATTTCATCTATATTAAATCTTTTTTTCCAGTGGATTTCAAATATCTAGTAGGTTCTACATTAAGCATGATGAAAAATCAAGTATGATCCACCATAAATGCTTTGACACATTATTTAAATTTAGCTGTGGGTCACTCATTTTGAGATAAACTGTTATGCTTTTAGGAGAGTTCATAACCAATAAGTGAAGTTTTAATGCTTCAACAGACACACATATTACAGTAGGTGGATTGGCAGTGCTAAATCAACCTTGTGTGTGTGTGTGTTCATCCTGTAGTGGACTGGTGCCCTACCTGAACAATGTTCCAGTGTTGCACTTGATGCATGCTGGAATAGGCTTCAGCTTTCCTGTGATACTACCCTGGATAAGCTGGTTTGGAACATGGATGTATATTTAAAATATTGTTTATATATTCTCACTGAGAAAATTATTAGGAACACCTGTACACCTGATGATCCACCCAGTTTTACCTAATCCGCTAATCATGTGGTAGCAGTGTAATGCATAAAATAATGTAGATCTAGGACAGGAGCTTTAGCTAATGCTTACATCAAATACTGTATCAGAATGCTGGTGCCAGACCAGCTGGTTTGAATGTTTCTGTAACTGCTGCTATCCTGGGAATTCTACACATAGCAGTTCTAGAGTTTACTCAGAATGGTAGTTTCCTCTTCCTGTCAGCCAAGAGCAGAAAGTTAAGGCTGCAATTGGCACAGGCTCACAAAATCTGGAAAAATTGAAGACTGGAAAAACATAGCCTGGTCTCATGAATCTCAAAAGGGAGTCCTAGTTTGTAATGTTCTGGAGGGCTTAAGTTTTAAATAGGACAATGCTTCTGAATTGAAAGTCTCACATTATGTTCTTTCTTTATGGTAATATGAAAATGAATATAAAGTTATAAAATACTTCAGACAGACTGAACAGCCTTTTTTTGAACTGTGCAGCAGCACTATAAGCAATAAAAATTTCTTGTATATGAAAACTTTAATAATTTACCCTTCTTACTCTGTTTTGAACAGGCTTTTGAGCTTGCAACTGGAGACTACTTATTTGAGCCCCACTCTGGTGAAGACTACTCGAGAGATGAAGGTATGGTTTCATCTGTTTATTTTATTACTAGACATTAACCCCGTTACAATAACGGGCGCTAGAACAGTAGTGCATAAACATTATAAGGAACAGTCTATATTAAATGGCAAGGGACCTTGTATGTGGCTGTAATATGCGTCATTGTATTGTGTGCCTTTAATTTTCTCTCTCAGTAATACTAGTTTGTATTTCCGTAAAATGTCTGTAATTTTGTCTGACAGTAATACAATGGAACTTCAGTTTACGACCATAATTCGTTCCAAAACTCTGGTTGTAACCCGATTTGGTCATGAACCGAAGTAATTTCCCCCATAGGATTGTATGTAAATACAATTCATCCGTTCCAGACCGTATGAACTGTATGTAAATATATATTTTTTTAAGTTTTTAAGCACAAATATAGTTAATCATACCATTGAATGCACAGCATAATAGTAAACTAAATGTAAAGACATTGAATAACACTAAGAAAACCTTGAACAACAGAGAAAACTAACACTGCAAGAGTTCACGCTATAGCCTTACGACCCGCTCACTAAAAACACTTTTTTAATGAGTTTTAAGCACAGGGAAAAAAATGAACATTTGAAAAATCCGTAATTTAATAAACAACCAAGAAAAGTAACATTGCAACAATGCACGCGTGCGCGCGCCTGTGTGTGTGTGTGTGTGTGTGTGTGTGTCTCTCTCGCGGGCCTGCATGTGTATGTGTGTCTGTCTCTCGCGTGTGTGTGTCTCTCTCTTAAGCGCTCACCTCTGTGTGTCTCTCTCTCTCGCGCGCCTGTGTGTGTGTGTGTGTGTGTGTGTGTGTGTGTGTGTGTGTGTGTGTGTGTGTGTGTTTCTGTCTCGGTCTCATGTGTGTCTCTTGGTATTGGTACACAGTTTGCTTATCAAGATTTTGAGGTGTTTTTTTTTTTTTTTTCCTCCTACCTCTCTTAATCTGTCACTAGTTAGCTGTGTAGCACATATAATAAGGTATACTGTGCTGTTTTGTGTACCCATATGTATTTTTTAAAGAAACTGGAGAGGAGAAAATAGGATTTAAGGACACTGATCCACTATAGTCACATTTAAACTTAGATATAGTTGTAGGTGTCATGTGGCCCTGTGTGCTGGAGGGATGCTGGCTTCATCAGCTCTCCTAAAGACCCCTGCTGTTTTCCTCTATTTTAATCAGATTTTTCTTCTAGAATTAAACATTGTATGAACTTGTGAAGTTATACTGATGCCAATATCTTTTGTATCCTGCCTGTTTCATTGTCCCACAGCTTAGGGCTTGTGACCTTTGACAGTCTTAAATCTGTAGCTAAACTTGTTGACATCTTGGAAGCCAATGTAACTTTTATTCAGTAACAACTGGCTCCTTTTTCTTCTTCTAGAGGGCAGTAACACCCTGACCTGTATTTTGTGATGTTTCAAAAGGCAGTGAGGACCTCTAGTGGAATGGGCCTGCATATTTTTTTTTTGAAGTGATAGGGCTGTTGCATAATACTATTCTGTGTCACCTGGTACTTTCTTCTTTCATGTAATGAACTATTTTTATGGATACCATAGCATATTCTCTGCTGCTTTTATTATTTTTATTTTTTTATAATTTTCTCTGAGATCAGTGTTTATTCATTTTATCCCACTGAGGGTATGCATGATTCACTGCCTGGTGTGTGTCTCAAATGGTGAAAACCAGGTGCTGCCTTTTTATATTGACAGCTGTTGATTCCTGTTGACAAGTGACCACCTGGGGTACTTTTATTTGGCATATGTTTTAGGAAGGCCTGCTAGGTTTGGCTTTCTAGTATCCCTTCTCTTCTCCAAATTTTTGTCTTTTGTGTAGTCATAATGGCTGTGGTCTCTAGCTGGAAGTCTGATGCCTTTATCTCCTTTACATTTTGACAAGCCTCATTTTACAGTCTTGCCTTTATGCAGTTCTTAGCAGTGGTGATCACTTGGTCCTCTGGTTCATGTTTTACAGAATGACATTCTTTGACACATCAGGGCTTGAGAGCCTGTAATGGCATTTGCTCTCTCCTCCTTTCTTAAATTTTAGCCTAAAAAGTTTAAACTTTGGGGTCAGTTTTTAAAGTTGTACTTGTTTTTACTCTAGTTGTGATCCATTTCTTGGTTACCTGTAGTAGTGTAATTTGATACTAAAACTTATCTGTTCTGAAAGTAATCTGTATTATTTACATCACTGTGATGTTTAATTAAAATGTACAGTTTAATTCAGTTTCTTACTTTAAATAATTTGTGTAGCTTTAATGGAATGAGCGTTAGTTTAATGGATTTAATGAAATAATATAAGAGCAATGCACACATTTATTTTTCTGAAGCCACTGAAAGCTTATAAATAAATATTCTAGCAGCATTAGAGGAAAAACAGAAATTATTCTTGGATGGTGAGCTCCATCACAGGGCTTCTAAACAGACTGGTCCATTTGAATGTTGCCAGTTTTCCTGTCATTTGAAATGTGGGATCAAGCAGACCTTAATGAAATTTTTCAGCTTACCTGGAGAAACATGCAAGCTCTGTTCATGTCCCTGGAACTATAAGGCAGCAACACTAATCACTGTGCCATTTATCTTCCATGTGTACATTGTGTTTGAAATAGAAGAACTGAGAACTGATGTTTTTGAAGCAGAAGGTTGCAACAGCGCTGAACCAAATGAAATTTGAAAATTTTGAAAGTACCAAAAGGTCCTGGGGCAAGGAGTTGACAGACCTGTGCAACATTGCTGGGTGTGAAGGGGCATTGCTGAAGTTGGAAAGGACCGAAGGTTTTTGAGAGTGTGCTAGAGGAAAGAATCAGAGATGAGATTGCAATTGCTGTTGGTTTTCCTGCCTGATAAGGGAACCATGGATGTCACCTTTGTTGCTAGGCAGATGCAGGAAAGGCAAGAAGCTGCATTATGAAAGTTAGGTGTGGACGTATGATTAATATCTGTGGTGATGTTAAAGTATGTGGAATCGTGAGCAATGGTCATTATGGCAGATGGGGATAGCAAAGGTTTGCAGATGACGTCGTGTCTGCAGCAGAGATCCGTTTTGCGTCTGTTGCTTTTCTTAACCATGCGTGAGAGGTTGCCATAGGAACACCTGTATACTGATTTTGTATTGGTGGCATAAAGTAAAGCAAAACTGAGGGAGAAGATACTAAAATGGGCAGTTAGAAAGCAAAAGGCTTCAAAGTAAAAGCAGAAATAAAAGTGATGGGGCAGGAAGCAAAGAAAAGATTGATCCAGACCCGAGTGACATGTGCAGTAGAAGTGAGATGTGAGGAGAAACGCAGTTCAGTGTCAGAATTGACAGCATTAATGATGTTGCAGTTCAAAGGGTTATCTGCACATAGTGAGTACGACTTTATGAAATTGTGTTCAATGACATTAAAATGAATTGGCCTCCCCATAAAGGATACCCAGGAGGCTGGAGGATAGACATGTGTGGGCAGTAAACTAGCCTGTGTAAATGTGGAGAATGGCTGCTAGACTTGTGGTGATGATTTTCTTCATGGAACAATATACATTATCATGAAAATATACAGTACTTAGCCCTGTTTTTGTTTTTATACATTGTTATACATATATGTATCATAATACAGTGAATATTATCAGTTGTATGCCTAAATAACATGTATTCTTAGTGGGGGAGGGGGGAAGACTAATATTTCATGTTGCTTTAATGCTGGCATGGTGGTGCAGTGGTTAATGTTGCTGCCTTACAAATCGGTTTCAAATTCCATGTCCATATGGTTGTATGTGTGGAGTCTGCATGTTTTCCTCATATCTGCACAGCTTTTCCTCCACAATTCTCAAAGATGAGCAGGTGGGGTTAGCTGAGCCTTAATGTGAGCGTGTGAGTGAGTCTGCCCTGCAGTGGTCTGGCATCCTATTCAAAAGTTCAGATACACAGCAACCTTGAATTGGATTATATTTGAGAATGTATTGGGGAATTATTGAAAATGTTTAAGGACTAGCCTAAATACCTGGCATTGCACAGGGTTAAATAAACAAAAAATAAATAAACAGAAAAATTTGTCTTTTGGATGTTAATAGTGGAAACACCATTTATACCAAAATGAAATAAATAAAATGGCAGTTAAATTACAGTTGTTAGTGTGTGTGTGTGTGTGTGTGTGTGTATGTATATATATATATATATATATATTTATAATTTGTTCAAAAAAGCCACAATAAGACATAGCAAGGTTTGGGGCAGCCACCCATATAATTTGGTTTCCTGGCTGCAAATTGTCTTTAAATGATAGCACTGCTGTGCCCAAAACCAAGTCCAATACAGAACTGAGGGAATAGGGAAAAGGTGGAGGCTTTTAAAGGGGAAGACATGAAGTGAAGTCAAAGGAGTCGGGTCTTCTGCCATTGGTGCGAGCCCAGACGTGACATCACAGGGGCCGTAGCCACCAAGGTCTCCTTCCATTGGCTCGGTCCAGAAGTGATGTCTAGAGGACGAGGTGGAATCTCCCGTGAATGGTCTGCAGGCAAAGGAGAAAAGAGTCAGTGCACTCTGCCACATCCTGGTATGTCTCAGAACTACCCATTAGCTGCCTCCCTTGCGCACGTGTGTGACAAAATATATATATATTTTATATATATTTATATATATATATATTTATATATATATTTATATATATATATATATATATATATATTTATATTTATATATATATATATATATATATATATATATATATATATATATATATATATATATATATATATATATATATATATATATATAATTTTGAGTAAATTGTGTAAAAAGCTTAAATAAATAAATCGGCTAATTATTATGATGTTATCTATTATGAAACATAGAATCATCATTATTATTGTAGGTTTCTTTCAAAATGGCCTTATTTTTAAAGGCAGTTTTGTTGTGTGTTTTTTTTTTTTCCTCTCCCCTCCACAATGCAACTTTTCTGAATGGCTTTTTTCTTAACTTGTCAATCAAGACCAACAGCCTGTACATTTTCTATTGGCCAATTTTCATGCTGACGATTGCCTGCCTGGTGTAGGTGGTAGGCGATCAAAGATCTTTTAGCGCCACTTGTACTTTTCTAACATTCACACTAGCAAAACCTTGAAGCAGCAAGAATTGCAATAGTTTTGTAGTCAAAATTTATAGTTTAGCGTATTGTAAGTTTTATGATTTTACATAAAGACTAACCACATTGAGACAAAAAGGCATATTCTTAAGCCAAAACTGTAAACCAGCATGCCAAAGAAATTGTTATTGAGAATAGTTGAGAAGAATACACTGTGCTTGTGGCCTCAGTGGAGATCCCCCCCTTTGGCTGGTTAAAATAAAGTTTGTATGTGCTAAAGACTCAGTCCTCCCATCAGCCCCAGCATATTCCTGCTAGGGACATAGTCCCTGCATCAGCACGAGCTTTTAGGGTGCCCCTCTCCCTGAATCACCATATATATTTTACAGATGACCAATGACAATGCATATGCATATTTAATGAAAATAAGTTCTGTGTTTTTGTGTGATTAGCAAATAAGCATAAAGACGTACAAACAGGTTATGATTTTTTTTCTGTCGGTATGCAGATGCTCCACTTTTGCTCTAAAGAACACAATAACTGTATGCTGTATTTACAGATGTGATAGTGACATTTAGTAACTCTAGCTCTTAATTTGTTTTTCATGATTAACTATAACAAATTTGCCTACTCCTCTTTGCACAATTTTTTTCAACTTGGTGATATTTTGTATTCAACATTACCTTGATCAATTGTACTATAATTGCGAGATGCTTTGGAACATAAATTGTATAAATACAGTGATTAAAATGTGTGAAACTTCATCTTATCTTGCAGATCACATTGCCTTGATCATAGAGCTGCTGGGGAAAATACCACGAAAGCTGATTGCAACTGGGAAGTACTCAAAAGAGTTTTTTACCAAAAAAGGTATGTCTAAGGATCAGATCATATATAATATCTTCAGTATATATTTGGGTTCCTTACCCTATCCAGTGAGATAAAGTAATAAAAGATACAGTGCATCCAGAAAGTATTCACAGCGCATCACTTTTTCCACATTTTGTTATGTTACAGCTTTATTCCAAAATGGATTAAATTCATTTTTTTCCTCAAAATTCTACACAGAACTCCCCATAATGACAACGTGAAAAAAGTTTGAGGTTTTTGCAAATTTATTAAAATTAATAAAACTAAGAAAGCACATGTACATAAGTATTCACAGCCTTTGCCATGAAGCTCAAAACTGAGCACTGGTGCATCGTGTTTCCCCTGATCACCCTTGAGATGTTTCTGCAGCTTAATTGGAGCCCACCTGTGATAAATTCAGTTGATTGGACACACCTGACAGGCACACACCTGTCTATGTAAGGTCACACAGTTGACAGTTCATGTCAGAGCACAAACCAAGCATGAAGTCAAAGGAATTGTCTGTAGACCTCCGAGACAGGGTTGTCTCGAGGCACAAATCTGGGGAAGGTTACAGAAAACTTTCTACTGCTTTGAAGGTCCCAGTGAGCACAGTGGCCTCCATCATCCGTAAGAGGAAGAAGTTCGAAACCACCAGGACTTTTCTTAGAGCTGGCCGGCCATCTAAACTGAGCGATCGGGGCAGAAGGGCCTTAGTCAGGGAGGTGACCAAGAACCCGATGATCACTCTGTCAGAGCTCCAGAGGTCCTATATGGAGAGAGGAGAACCTTCCAGAAGGACAACCATCTCTGCAGCTATCCGCCAATCAGGCCTGTGTGGTAGAGTGGCCAGACGGAAGCCACTCCTTAGTAAAAAGCACATGGCAGCTCGCCTCGAGTTTGCCAAAAGGCATCTGAAGGACTCTCAGACCATGAGAAACAAAATTCTCTGGTCTGATGAGATTGAACTCTTTGGTAGGGCTGTGCGATATGACCAAAATCTTATATCCCGATATTTCATTTCATATCCCGATATCACGATATAGTACATTTTCTTTGTATTTAGTGAATAGTTTATATAATCACCACTCCTTTTTTTTTCATTTAAATTAAAAAAATCAGAAATGAGAAGTACTCAACTTGTAATTATTTCTGTTTTTTTATTTAGAACATTTGAGCAAATGTTTGACTTAGAATGTAAACATAAAATGTTAATGTATCAAATATAAAACACTTTTCAAAAACAAATTACTAAAGGCCCAATATAAAATACTGCTATATAAAATGCCTGACATAAACAAAATGTGAACTGTAGCAGCAATAACTCTCACAACATATATTAAATATAAAAGGATCAAAGCACTAACAACTAAACTATATAAGGCCAATAAACCCTTTAAACAAAATAAATACAAGTCTAACATTAACTGTCAAAATCAAATGTAAACATTGTACTTCAAACTGTAGCAGCAATAAGGCTTACGACAAAAATATATTAAATATATAATATTAAATATAATATTTTTTAGGCTACATTATAGTAAAATGTTAATTTGCACATTGTAGTGTGGCAAATCTCCGTTAATGAGTTACAGCTGATCGCCCCGTGCGTGGGACTGGTCGGCGCTAACGTGTTGATGACGTCCAGCCCCAAGCACGGGGCGATCCATGGTAACTCGTTAACGGTGATTTGCCGTGTTAATGCAGTTGTGGCATAAACGTAATTTTAACAAGATTAACACTGACAGCAAACGCTGCAGGGAAAATTATGCCTTAAGCAAATTGTTCTGGTAGCAATTAATCTTCCAAGCTTTTAACATGCTCGTTTAAATAGTACCTTTACAACTGTAATATCCTACGTGGCCTGCCTCTCAGTTGTAAACTCTCTGCATGCTCGCTCACGTGCTTTTTGCGGAGGTGGTAGAAGAGGTTTGTCGTGTTGGAGTCTGTGGTAGCGATCGGTTTGCAGCATAATTTGCACAGTACCGTTTTCTGGTCCGTGTCAGACTCTTCAAATCCAAACCATCTCCATACTACAGAGGTAGCCCCTCGTTTAGGAACAAGGTCCTTCTGTGTGGAGCTACCTGGTGTTGCCTCGTCTTCATCAGCCATGCTAGTGTGTCTGCATCCACGTGGTGGCCATCAAAACAATGAAAAAAATATTACCATAAACAGTTTATTTTGCGACACCACGAAACAAACGATAGCGTAATGTGCAGGGATAGACGTTTTCATATTGTCATCCGATATATATCGTTATATCGAACAGCCCTACTCTTTGGTGTGAATGCCAGGTGTCACATTTGGAGGAAACCAGGCACCGCTCATCACCAGGCCAATACCATCCCTACAGTGAAGCATGGCGGTGGCAGTATCATGCTGTGGGGATGTTTTTCAGTGGCAGGAACTAAGAGACTAGTCAGGATAAAGGAAAAGATGACTGTAGCAATATACAGAGACATCATGGATGAAAACCTGCTCCAGAGCGCTGTTGACCTCAGACTGGGGGGGCGACGGTTCATCTTTCAGCAGGACAACAACCCTAAGCCCACAGCCAAGATATCAAAGGAGTGGCTTCATGACAACTCTGTGAATGTCCTTGAGTGGCCCAGCCAGAGCACAGACTTGAATCCGATTTAACATCTTTGGAGAAATCTTAAAATGACTGTGCACAGATGCTTCCCATCCGACCTGATGGAGCTTGAGAGGTGCTGCAAAGTGGAATGGGCGAAACTGGCCAAGGATAGGTGTGCCAAGCTTGTGGCATCATATTCAAAAAGACTTGAGGCTGTAATTGCTCCCAAAGGTGCATCGACAAAGTATTGATCAAAGGCTGTGAATACTTATGTACATGTGATTTCTCAGTTTTTTTATTTTTAATAAATTTGCAAAAACCTCAGACTTTTTTCACATTGTCATTATGGGGTGTTGTGTGTGCCAAGAAACCCTTGTAGGGGAAAAAATGGAAGAAACCTTGGAAAAAGCAGTTCAAAGGGAGACCCCTTTCCAAGTAGGTTGGGCGTGCAGTGGGTGTGAAAAAGAAGGGGGTCAATACAATACAGTACACAGAACAGAACACAAGTAATTCTCAATACAGTATACTAGCGCAATTGAAATATTACAAGTACAGAGCAGAATTCAACAGTAGATGATATCACACAATATGATTTGGAATAGTTTAGAGTCCTAGAGACCTGGAGACAATTCTTTATCTGAAGTTATGAATGTGACTTTAGAAAATCTTTTTTCACATGGTGACCTCCTGCAGCTGTGGTTATACAACGCACAAATGACCGAGATGATTACTTTTGTTTTAATCCCTACATACTGATGAATCAAAATTTTCTTCTTCATTGGATGCCTAATGTCCTAGACATACATAGGAAATTATGTGTTTGAAGAGTTAGTGAGTCACTTTATATATAAAAGATGTCTGTCAGTCATTGCTTATTATTGTAAGTAAATGGTTTTTTTTTTGTTTTTTTTTGCTAGTTTATCTTGTCTTGGCTAATATCTCACTTTTTTGTTGACTGGTATTGATGGCTTCACATTGCATTCATTGAGCAAATTCTCCAAAACACTGCACTAATAATAGGCAGGTACTCCTTTTCCTCTCAAAAACAGCCTTGTTTGTTTGTGGCATGAATTCCACAAGAAACACTTCTTTAACATTTTGCTTCATACTGACATGACGCCAGATTCTGACCCTACCATCAGACCAGGCCTCATTTTTCCAGTCTTCATCTTTCCAGTGTTATTGAGCTGTTGCCCTCTACAGCCATAGCTTTCTTTTCTTGGCTGACAGGAGTGAAGCCTGATGTTGTTGTCTGCTGTTGCAGGCCACCCGACTCAAGGTTCAATGTGTTGTGCATTGTGAGATGCTTTTCTGCTTACCACAATTGAACAGAGTGGTGATCTGAGTTACCATAGCCTTTTTGTTAGCTTGAGCCAGTCTGACTGGTCTCATCAATAAGGCACTTTACTTCCACAGAACTGCCACCCATGAGGTGTTTTTGTTTTTCACACCATTTTGAGTAAACTATATTGACTGTTATGTGTGAGAATTCCCAGGAGAATCAGCAGTTACAAAAACACCCAAACCAGTCAACAATCATGCCACAGTCCAAATCGCACCGGTCACATTTTTTACCCCATTCTAGTGTTTGTTGTGAAAATGAACTGATGCTCTGTATCAACATGATTTTATGTTTTGCACTGCAACCACCTCACTGGCTTTTTCGATAATTGAGTGGATAAGCAGATACAGTATACAGCTGTTCCTAAGATTTTGTTCTATGAGTGTATATTATTTTGAGTTCTAAAAATGAACGTGGATATCATGAGATTTCATCTAAGGCACATTTAATGTTTACTTTGTGACCCCTCTCCCAAATACCCGCAAAGTGTTCTTTACTGCTTTCGTCCTAGTTTACTGTTTTTCTCAGAATTCTACATTGAATTATATTAAGCAGATTTTGTCCATAAGAACATTTGAGAAACAAGAGAGGACTGTTAAGGCCATCTAGCTCTTTTGAAACTAATTGCATAGATGTCCTGATATCTCATCCAGATCCTTCTTAAAGGTTGTCAAGGTTTCTGCTTTTGCTTCATGTTTTGGTAGTTTGGTCCACATTCCCAAAACACTTGCCTCCTGGCTTCAGTCCTAAATTACTTATTGGTGTCCATGATTTGCCATTTAGTTAAAAATATTTAGTTAGAACTACCTTATCGATGCATTTGACAATTTTGAAGACCTCCATTATGTTCCCAAGCAGTCTCTTGTCAATCTAACTGGTTTTATTCTCTGACTCCATCAGAGTAGGACATGTTCTCAAGTTCTCCTTTGCGCAGTTTCAAGTGCTGCTTTGTCTGTCTTGAAGTGTGGTGACCAGAACACAACACTCCAGATGTGGTCTTACTAGTGTTTTATATAGTCTGAGCATCATGTCAAATCAATTTATTTTCAAAAATATAATCTATTTAATACATTTTTGATGTCACTGTATTGTGACTCGATGACTTGTGTTTGGTGTTGACATGGAGAGGATTTCCACCTCTGTCTCACTCAATTTGTACTTTTCAAGGTGGTAAATCTCAAATAGGTGAAGTCTCTGTCTCAGGCTTGCTTTGCCTTGTGTTTCCGTTAAATGTTGGCCTTGATCTCTGTTTATTTTCTTTGTGCTTATTTTTCAGGTGATTTACGACATATTACCAAACTGAAGCCATGGGGTCTTTTTGAAGTGCTAGTGGAGAAGTATGAGTGGCCCCAAGATGAAGCTAAGGGTTTTGCTGACTTTCTGTTGCCCATGCTGGAGCTCATGCCGGAGAAGAGGGCTTCAGCTTCCGAGTGCCTGACACATCCCTGGCTCAACTCATAAAGGATTCATTCTCTTCAAACTAATGGCTGAGATGTGCTCTTGAGGACCTCTAGAATCTGTGCTGCTCCATTTTTAGGGAACTAGAGCTGATCTAACATGGCAACTCCAGTGAAGCAGAATTGGTTTCTTACTGCGATGTTCCTATAATTTTTGAGAATTAGGGTTTTTAAAATTGACTGTGAAGGCGCTTGTCATGGTTATTTGGAAGACTGTACGCACCAGACTGACCTTGGAGGTGTACTGGCCGGGACTTTCTAGCCTATTGAATGCTGCCCAGTATGCTTCTTCTGGCCTGGTTGGCAATCCAGAAGAGCCTCAAAGCTTGTGGCCTGTCTCTTGATAAGAGTGGCCAATAATTTAAATGTGTTGTATGGCTCCTGTGCTCTGAGCAGAGGTTCCATCAACCATATTTGTATATGAAGTTCCTCGCATTTTAGCGAGTCGGAACTTTCAGTTCTAGGTCTGTTTTGTCTTTTTGTCTGTTTTTTGTTTTGTTTGTATTTTTTCCCCACCCACAGGCTTTAGTTCCGTGTGACTGATAGTTGACAAAATATCCAATCAAGAGGCCAAGCCAGGCTTTGCTGGGCGAGTGCGTGCTGGCTTGAGTGACAGGGTCCTTTGTGCTGTGTCTTGACATGACACTGTTGGATAGCTAGCTTTCTTTTAAGTGTTTGTTTTGTTTTTTTTTTTTTGTCTTCTGATCCTGGATGTGAAATTCTGTTTTCTTAAATTCTCTGAGCTCAGTGATAGGGGACTTTTATCTGGATGTCTTATAAGTGACTTGACATTCCCCCTCCACTACCACCACTGCCATCACTGCTGCTGCTCTGTAACGTTCTGGAGAAAGAAGCTTTGAGTACAATAACATTTTCCTTGGCTCCTAATAAAAGAATTTTGACAATACCGTATTTTATTTTCCATAAAGTCTGTGGTTGCCGGCTTTAAAACAGATATTCGCAAGATCCATGATGTTGAGTGATTTTGTTTCATCTCTGCCGGTTGTAATTTGGTGTTTGTCATGACATACTTTATTATTACGGATGATGAGTTGTTGACAAAAAGGTGGACAGGCCAATAAATTGATATCTAACAGAGCACCAAGTCACCATTTCAGTGTCCCCCAGAGCAGCCTGAGGTGGTCGTGGTATGATTGGGATGTTGCACTATTTATTATTGAAAAACTCTGATCTATTGTAGTTTGAAAACACTGTGGTTTCTTCATCTTCCAAAAATGTCTCTCCGGGCCCAGACCCAGGTGATTGTGAAGGGCACTGGCAAAGTTATTGTTGTCCTCTTAGACCAGGGGTCCTCAGTCACAGTCCTGGAGGGCCGCAGTGGCTGCAGGTTTTTGTTCTAACCTGGTTGCATGGCTTATTTGTTTAACTCTATGTCAGGTAATTCTCATAGATTCTTCCTCTTTCTAAGGATATCATCCAAATGATTTGAAGGCTAAAATGGATGAGTAATTCTCAGTCCTTTGCTTTTTTTCTCTTTATTTTCTTTCCAAGTATTTAATTAAACCCAATAGTGTATGATAAATACACACAGCTGTAAATGGTAACAAGCTAAATGGAGAAATGTGGTCTTTTTTTTGTCATTTGCATGTTATTGCTAATTAGGAGCAATTAAAAATACAGCTGTTTAAGAGTAAAATAAGCAATAAGGGTTCATAATCTTAACGAGCGAGACAACTAAAGTGAAGCAGAAGTGCTACTTGAGCAATAAGTGCTTCTTATTAAGCAATTGGGTTGGAGCAAAAACCTGCAGCCACCGCGGCCCTCCAGGACCGTGATTGAGGACCCCTGTCTTAGATCTTTGGGTGAAGGAGTCGTCGATAAGGTCCTGTGCTATTCTGCAGGTCATGAAAGGCGTTTTCACACCTGGTTTGTTTAGAGCAATTTTTTTTTCCCCCAACTCTGGAACGATTTTGCATGTAGTCTGGTTTGTTGAGGTAGGTGTGGACTTGCTAGTTGTGTGTTAGTGCAGACCAAAACAGTCGATCTTGGTACCAAGCCAACCCTTGAGCAGTTTGCTTATAAGGTATTAATGTGATCTGTCACAGGAGTGGTCTAAATACTGCAAACACTGCAGATTATGGGAAATATTTCTGCTAGTACTTGGGCAATACACACATACTGTACACAGGAGTTTGTATAAAATATCTGGCACATGTTCCATTCAGACAGATCAATTCAGCCTCTTTGTGCCTCTGATGATCAGAGAACAGTTGACCATGTAAAAGGTTTAAATTATCAGACAGATCAAGCCGCGTAACAAATGTCCTGTGTGATGGCCAAGTGCCCAAAATCTGAACCTCAACAGTGATGCACCTGCATGGCCATCAGATTTTGGGTGCAAGGTGGACACGGCAGACACATTCACTTTGACATGTCTGATTAACACTTACTGTATTGTATCAAAGTAAATGTTATTAGCTCATATTTACAAGCCCAAAGACTGTAGACATACAGTCATGTGAAAACATTAGGACACCCTTTGAAAGCATGTGGTTTTTTGTAACATTTTTAATAAATGGTTATTTCATCTCCGTTTCAACAATACAGAGAGATTAAAGTAATCCAACTAAACAAAGAAAACTGAAGAAAAGTCTTTTCAAGATCTTCTGTAAATGTCATTCTACAAAAATGCCTATTCTAACTGAGGAAAAAGATAGGACACCCTTGCCCCTAATAGCGAGTGTTACCTCCTTTGGCTGAAATAACTGCAGTGAGACGGTTCTTGTAGCCATCTACCAGTCTTCGACATCGGTCTGAGGAAATTTTACCCCACTCCTCAATGCAGAACTTTTTCAGCTGTGAGATGTTTGAGGGGTTTCTTGCACGTACAGCCCTTTTCAAGTCACCCCACAGCATCTCAATGGGATTCAAATCTGGACTTTGACTTGGCCATTCCAGGACTCTCCATTTCTTCTTTTTCAGCCAATCTTTGGTTGATTTACTAGTATGTTTTGGGTCATTGTCATGTTGCATGGTCCAGTTCCGCTTCAGCTTTAATTTTCTAACTGATGGTCTCACATGTTCTTCAAGCACCTTCTGATACACAGTAGAATTCATCGTGGATTCTATGATGGTGAGCTGACCAGGTCCTGCTGCAGCAAAGCAGCCCCAAACCATGACACTTCCACCTCCATGCTTCACAGTTGGTATGAGGTTCTTTTCTTGGAATGCTGTGTTTGGTTTACGCCAAACATGTCCTCTGCTGTTGTGTCCAAATAATTCAATTTTGGACTCATCTGTCCAAAGAACATTATTCCAGAAGTCCTGGTCTTTGTCAACTTTATCTCTGGCAAATGTCAGTCTGGCCTCGATGTTTCTCTTGGAAAGCAAAGGTTTCCTCCTTGCACACCTCCCATGCAAGTTAAACTTGTACAGTCTCTTTCTGATTGTAGAGGCATGTACTTCTACATCAACAGTAGCCAGAACCTGCTGTAGTTCTCGAGATGACACTTTAGGGTTTTTGGAGACCTCTTTTAGCATCTTGCGGTCTGCTCTTGGGGTGAACTTGCTGGGGCGACCAGTCCTGGGCATGTTGGCAGTTGTTTTGAAAGCCCTCCACTTGTAGACTATCTTCCGGACAGTGGAATGGCTGATTTCAAAATCTTTTGAGATCTTTTTAAATCCCTTCCCAGACTCATAGGCTGCTACAATCTTTTTTCTGAAGTCCTCTGACAGCTCTTTTGTTCTCACCATGGTGCTCACTCTCACTTCAACAGTCAGGAGCACACCAAACTAAATGTCTGAGGTTTAAATAGGGCAAGCCTCATTCAACATGCAGAGTAACGATCTACTAATTATGTGCACCTGGTGTGATATACCTGTGTGAGATCTGAGCCAATTTAAGAGGGAATACATGTGAGGGTGTCCTATCTTTTTCCTCAGTTAGAATAGGCATTTTTGTAGAATGACATTTACAGAAGATCTTGAAAAGACTTTTCTTCAGTTTTCTTTGTTTAGTTGGATTACTTTAATCTCTCTGTATTGTTGAAACGGAGATGAAATAACCATTTATTAAAAATGTTACAAAAAACCACATGCTTTCAAAGGGTGTCCTAATGTTTTCACATGACTGTATTTGAGATAAACTAAACGAAGTCAAAAGCTTTAGAACACCTCAGTTTTTCTAGATTTTCTTCAGATTTAATCAGTTGAAATGAATTAACTAAAAAGGTGAAACGGTAAGCAGTAAACTTTTAAGAGGTTTAAATATTCCAGTGTTGATGGCACAAAAATGACAGTTCTCAAATAAGATGAGGCAGAGCTTTATTACCCTTCACCTGATGGATTATGTGGGACGACACCGCACTCAGTGACATTTTGATTTGCAATTTCTCTAAATGAAAGGCCTTCTCTTTTAAGGGTAACAATGCCGTCTCCTTTCAATTATTAATTGTCGTTTTCTTGCCATTATCACCGGAATTTACATTTTCTACAGTGTAACATTGCCCAAGTAGTACTTCAGAGGGTGTAGTAACACAGTCTGCTCCAATTCTTCTTTTAGGGTGTTTAAGTAATCAACAGAAGTTGGGACACGTGTGCAAATTGTTTGCTTCAACTTGCAAGGCTTAATTTAATTTAATTGCTGTGAATAATCTGTACATTGTAACCTAGTAGTTCCATTTGTAATATTCTGTAATTTTGTAATATGTTTTTTTTTTTCAATTTTTACTGACCTAAACTTTTAAATTTAAACCTCCGGCAGGTTACTGCATACCTTTTCAACGTTTTAGGTCATTCGTTGCAGTTCAACTGACTCAATCTGAAGAAAAACAGTTGTCCTAAAACTTTTGACAGGTGATATAGTTGCCTACTAGAGATTTAAATATGCAAGATAATAAAGTAAAATTAAATTTCATGTAAACAGTGAGCATATTAAGTGAAGCACAACACTGTTTTCCTTCACCAGTGCCTCCCATCTTCAGTATGGTTGCCTAGATGAAATGTGTCCTTTTTGTTGCATTTGAAGTAGCCCCTCATTTTCATGTACTCTTTCTAATTATGAGTTCATATGCATTCTACTTGCAGAGCTGTATTTGATGAACAAGTCTGTTATTGCAAATGCGGTGATGCATAATCAATGCTTGGAGTTTGTCAGAGTTGTTGGGTTTTTGTTTGTCCACCCGCCTCTTGAGGATTGACCATAACTTCTCAATGGGGAGTTTCATGGCCATGGACCCCAAATTTCAATATTTTGTTCCCCGAGTTACTTGGATCACCGGGCCATAAGGCAAAAGTGAGAACTATCTTACTTGAAAATGCATTGTTGGTCACCAAACTGTTCTTGGATGGTTGGGAGAAGTTGCTCTCAGAGGATGTTTTGGTCCCATTCTTTATTCATGGCTGTGTTCTTAGGCAAAATTGTGAGTAAGCCCACTGCCTTGGCTGAGAAGCAACCCCACACATGAATGGTCTCAGGATGCTTTACTGTTGGCCTGACATAGACCTGATGGTAGCGCCGCTCATCTTTTTCTTCTCTGGATGCACCATACAATCAGAAAAGGGATTCATCAGAGAAAATGACTTGACCCCAGCAGTCCTCAACGATCCGATACCTGTACATTTTGCCGAATATCAGTCTGTCCCTGATGTTTTTCTTGGCTTCTTTGCTGCCCGTCTTGACACCAGGCCATACTTCAAAAGTCTTCACCTCCCTCACTGTGCGTGCCAGATGGACTCCCACCTTCCTGCTGCCATTCCTGAGCAAGCTCTGTACTGGTGGTGCCCACAGCTGAATGAACTTTAGGAGACGGTTCTGGAGCTTGCTGGACTTTCTTGGGTGCCCTGAAGCCTTCATTACAACAATTGAGCCTCTCTCTTTCTGTCCTTGAAGTTCTTGATGATCTGATAAATGACTAATTTAGGTGCAGTCTTACTAGCAGCAATATCCTTGCCTGTGAAGCCTTTTTTGTGCAAAGCAATGATGGTCCTTCTGTGGCAGGGCTGAAATCCAGTGGAAGTGAGCTTTTTTGGGATTAAGTTAATTTTCCTGGCAAAGAGGGACTTTGCAATTCATCTGATCCCTCTTCAGAACATTCTGGAGCATATGCATATCACTATCATAAAAACTGAGACAGCAAACTTTGTGAAAATGAATATTTGTGTCATTCTCAAAAGTTTGGGCCATGACTCTAGACAACTAGCTGTCTCCCACAGCTCAACCCATGTAGTAGTAAAACAGGACAAACTTTATAAGTAAAATAAAATGTAATCATTTGTAGCGCTCTCTCTCAAAAAGTCAAACGTTACTCCTTAACAAACTAAATGATCATGTCTGCTGAACAAACAGGTTATCGCTAGCTAAGCGGAGGCAAGGTGTAGACTAACTCGAACAGAGGCTGGCGAGTGAGTGAGGAGAGGTCCCCACCCAGCTCCATACTCCTGAGGTCCCACCTCCCCTCGGCCTGCAGCCTCTGTCTCAGGTTAGCACAAATAAATTGGTACAGCAAGGGAACGTGATGAGAGAAGTTGCAAAATCATCCAAAACGTTCAAGCAAATTTGCGGGAAAAACCTGATCTAAATCCGTGAAGTAGTTCTCTTGTTTGCTAGCTAAGCGGAGGTAAAGTACACGCCCTGAGGTTGGAGCATGAGTCAGAAGGGCCCCGTCCCCCTCCCCTTGGCCCGTTGTGTGTCTCTCGGATTCGCACAAATAAACTGGAACTGCAACTGAACTATGATTCTTAGCGCGATGAGAGAAGTCACAAAATCAACGGAATGTTCAAGCAAATTATAGAAAACTAGAGGGCTCCGTCCCCTGCTCTCTTTGCTTGCCCTCCCCCAGGTTTGGTTTACCGGATATACAATTTAAAGAAATTGTTATTTTCATGGGAATTGTTACATATGCAATATTTACGCTTTTACTTGAAAACGTTTGTAAAAACAATACTTGTCCTTTATTTCCGGCCTTGGGCGTGGTTAAATCTCTTTCTCGCATGACGTATAATGCTGCTCATGTGTTGGGCTGAACACACGCTAAGGAGAAGCGGTCGGATCATCTGCTGGCTTCCTGCTGCTGCTGGCGAGCTGCATGTTCTGCTTGTCGATTTTCATTGTTTTAAGAGCTGAGAGCACATGAAGCGTGTCTGCCAAAAGCATTCTAACTGTGTGGTTAGATGCCTATGAACTTGTTTTAAATGTTGTCTCACTGCCCTGTCTCGCGTGACGTTAGTGTCTCTTGTGGGATGTCAGATTGTCTTCCGAGAAGATCATGTCTCGTCTCCCTCCCAAGATTTATTTATTTATTTATTTATTTTATATATATATAATCGAGAGAAAAGGCGATCTAAGTCTGTTAAGTTGTATATAAAAGAGATGCTACTTTTCCCTGATAGCAACACGAATTAGACGAACTACAAGTCTCCAACTTAATGTATATAAATCCGAACAATATATTCAATCTCTTTTTGCTGTTCCGTTATCTCACCGAGTAATTTCTGTTTGTTTGCGCTAATGCGATCTTTACTACAATTTTTTGAGACTTTTAAATTTTAGTACTTTCATTCTCTCGCCTGCTTTGCATGTGTACTGCATCAACGTTTTTGAATTTTTTACGACAGTCTACTTTGTAACCTACCCTTTTGTCTTTTATTTCTGGTCTCGGGTGTGGTTAAATCTCTTGGCACAAAGTCTCTTCTCACGGGACATGAAAGTGTCTGTCTGAGAGAGTCTCGTCTCAGAATTTTTTTTATTTTATATAAGGACTGACAGTTGAGCGCAGGGCCATCTCCATTTCACTGCAGTGAAGTAGGTCTTGTTCTTCTACTCACCAAGTAATTGCTGTGTTTCTGTCTTTACGCCATTTCCTCAGATTTTCTTTAATTGTCCAGTGCTGCTGTTTATCAAATGGACGTCTAGAAGTCACAGCTGTTACTCTGCTCACTTTTCTGTGGGTGACATCATACATGACATATCTGAACTAGAGGAGTGCCATCATGATGAAAGTGCACAGTGGTGATGGGACAGGGAGAGACGCGGGTCTGAACTGACGTACGGATCAATGCAGGCAAACAGAGAGAAGACGACTGCTTTGGTGTTTGTGTGTAACCTGTGCCCACCTTCACCATGACATGCAGCACAAAGCGTGGAGGAGTCTCACTAGAGCAACACGCCAGGCACAAATGTGGAGAGACGCTGCTTCCACACTCTTCTCATCCAATCAAACGGAGCTTCTGAAGTCCAGGTTTGCAAAGCTTGTAGAGGTTCCCTCCAAGAAGACTCAAAGCTCTCACTTTTTTTGTGTGTGTGATTATTTATAAATTTGGAAACTATTCTGAACATATTTTTATTTTACATTTTTTGTGCAGATTGATGGACAAAAATGGTAAATTTGTCATTTAAGATGAAATTTACACAAAAGTGTGCAGAAAGCGAGGAGGTCTGATTACCTCAACTGTTTATACAAGCAGGTTGTCCAAATGTTTGACTGGTGCCTTTTTTGGGTGTGGAATCGTCTGATTGTCACTCGTCCACTTTAGGGGTCTCATAGTAAATCTATAACCCTGAAAAATTCTTTTGTCAGCTTTACTTGTTTTCCACTTCCATTTTCACGCTTATAGTAGAATGAAGCAGTTTATCTGTTGCTAGATTACCAAACAGGGTGGTACAATGGTAGTGCTTCTGCCTCACAGTTAGGAGAGCAGGGTTCATCAATTGACCTTGCTGTGTGGTGTCTGCATGTTCTCCCCATGTTCATCCGGGTTTTCTCTTGCAGTCCTAAGCCATTCATGTTAGGTGGATTGGTGTTACTGTCCACAAGTAGCTGTGCTACCTGTCGAAGACGTGTTGTAGACTATGCCATTTTGCAGTGTTAATATTTGTGATGAACCATCTGTTGGAATGACAGAGACGTAGTAACTGGAAAAGACACTTATCCTTAAAATAAGGTGGATGTTCATGATGCGCCATCTGTTGGAGCTACAGAAACAAGGCAGCTCGTAGACACAGATATCCTTTTAAGGTGAGTGTTTGTGATGTGCCATCTATTGGAGAGACGAAGACATAGCCATTGGACAGACACTTACCCTTTTACTAAGGTGAATGTGATGCGCCATCTGTTGGAGAGACAGAAACATAGACACTTATCCTTTTATTAAGGAGGATGTTTGTGATGCACCATCTGTTAAAGTAACAGAGACAAGGCAGCTCAGTAGACACACAGGCACTTTTCCTTTTATTAAGGTGGGTGTCTGATGCGCTGTTGAAGTGACAGTGACAGGTTAACCTGGTAGAGACATGGACACTTTCCTTTTATTAAGGTGGAGGTTTGTGATGCACCATCCGTTGGAGAGACAGACACTTGTCCTTTTATTAAAGTGGATATTAATATGCTTGAAGGAAAAGGTAAAATTTTAAGTATGTAGGTAATTTTGATTAAGAACTTTAATCATGTGCTTGTGATTATTTTTTTTTTTTATTCAAGCAGCAGCCTTCATTAAAATGCCTAATTTTATTCAATGGATAGCAAATCACCCCTTATACCTGATGTAAGACCCTCTCCTGTTTCTTAGCACATTTCATACCACAGTCACGTGCCCACTTTCTGAAACCTTTTGGAGAAAACCTGACAATAACCTAAGTGAGCTGCTTAAAGACAGTAGTTTCTTCTGTTTAGCACGCTTTATTAACCATATTGTTTATTAACACAGATTTTTGTCCCACTGTTTTGGTTTTTTTTTTGCGAATAGGAATGGCCACAGCTCTGACAGTGGAAATGAAGCAAATGTGGTGGGATGGGCTGAGAGAGCTTTTTAAAGGTGGTCTTTTCATTTGCCTTTTTGTATATACATTCACTGACCATATCATTAGGAACACCTGTCCATCTTCTCATCCATGCAATTATTTAACGAGCCAATCATGTGGCGGCGGCAGCACAACACATACAGTGATGTGGAGTCGGGGCAGGAGCTTCAGTTAATGTTTACATCAAACACCAGAATGGGGCAAAAATGTGATCTGAGTGGTTTGGACTGTGCGGCGACTGTTGCTGCTTTGAGTATGTCTGTAACCTGTTGATCTCGTGGACTTTTCACACACACTGCCTTCTCATGATTACTCTGAATTGTGTTGAAAACCAAAAAAGAAGCAGTGAGCGGTGGGTTTTGTGGACAGAAAAGCCTTGTTAATGAGAGAGGTTAGAGGAGAAGGGTCACAATGGTTCAGGCAAACAGAAAGGCCACAGAAACTCCGATGACCACCTTATACAACGGTGGTGAGCAGAAAAGAGCGCACAACATGTTGAACCTTGAGGCAGATGGCAGACCACGTCATGGAAAGCTGAGGCTGTGGTGGGCACAGGCTCACAAAAAATGGACAGTGTAAGACTGCAGAAAAGAAGCCTGGTCTAATGATTCTCGATGTCTGCTGAGGCACACAGGTGGTAGGGTCAGAATTTGGCACTAGCAGCATCAATCCATGCACCCACCTTGCATTGTGGCCACAGTCCAGGCTGGTGGTGGTGCTGGTGGTGTAAGGTTACCTTGGCACACTTTGGGCCCATTGGTACCAATCAATCATCGCTTGAATGCCACGGCCTTTCTGAGTATTGTTACTGACCTTGCACATCCCTTTATGCTCACATCTTCTAATGGCCTCATCCAACACGATCATGCACTGGGTCATAAAGTCAATCCTCAAACTGACAGAGAGTGCAGTGGCCCTCCCAGTTGCCCAATCTGAATCCAACTGACCACCCATAGTCGACTAGCAGATCCGCATCATGAACATGCAGCTGACAAATCTTCAGAAATTCTCTGACGCACTTGCAGAATCACAGAGGAATGTTTCCAACATCTTGTTGAGTCCGTGCTGTTTGAGAACAGAAGGCGGCCCCTCCCAGCATTAGTCTAGTGGTCCTAAGAATTGACTCGGCGAGTGTGGAGGCACATCCAGGAATGAAGTTATCTAAACCTTTGTTTGCAATTACTGAGAACCGGAGTAGTGCTGTCCCACTACTGACGTACTGTCGTGAATCGCATAGGAATTTAGACAACCTGGCGAAGGATTTAGTTCAACCACATTTATTCCAAATGATAGAAACACATTTTTTACATTCTTCACCATTACATACAGAATCGTAAAAAAAAATCGAGAAGCACAAGTTGGAGGCACACAGAGACATTTCGACGACTGCCAAGGTCAGGCTGGCGCCTGAGTGCGACTTTCAGACACAACATTGAAACACAGTGACTGTGCTATACACGCGGAAGGGGCAAACACTCGTTTTGTAAAGTCAGTGCCCACTCGGCTGGCAGGGCACGCAGTAGAGATGGCGAGCATTCACGTCCTGCACAGCAGGGGGCATCGTCGTCGTCCCAGATCTTTATACGCCTGCAGCATTTGCTTCACTTACAAGTTTGCTGGTGCGAACCGCTGACGATGCTTTCACCGAGTGTGAGGTGGTCCTGTTTTGCTTTTCAGCCCTTAAAAGAAGTTAAAGATAAGGTGGGAGATCTTAGGCCATCTGTCCCCGAGTGCTATGCTGTGTCCCTCTTCCTTGAGTGCCCGTCTGCCTAGTAGTTTGACCTCTTGCTGATTGGGAATATGTCGCAATAAATGGGGTACTGCAGTAAATATATTTAAAAAATAAATAAATAAAGAGTGTGCTCTAATTGATCAAAATGAGAAGAGCACAACTGCTAGGTGGGAGGGTGACACTCAGTTTTGTTGTCCACTTTTTGAATTGATCAGCGGAACAATGCTGGCCACGGTGACGTAATCGGGTAAGTCTAAGGAATTGTAACAGTAAAGAAAGGCTGTGGCCGTGATGAATGTCCACCCCTACCTTCCATGCGGCTCCTTTATTCGCAGGCACCATGTTGCAGCCTAAAATCTTCAAAATCCCGTGTGAGATGTCTTCAGCTTCAGGTGGATGACGGCGACGATGCGGCCCCCACAACAACAGCAGCAGCAGCAGCAGCAGCACGTCTTAACTTGAGGGATCTCCCGCCATCAGTCTGGTATCTTCAGTCACCGTGTGTCACTTGTCATGGCAACGGCCGTTTAGGCGTGACCCCCCTCTGCGGAAGAGAAAAACAGAAAGGCAAACAGACAGTTTAGCGGACCTGCTGGAAAAGGACGCGGTTAGCATGGCTTTGTGGGGAAAACAAAACCAAACACCACTGCAAAGCATAAATCTGACCGGTCAAGGGGCTCCTGACACGTCACGTCATCGGCATTAGCAGTGGGGTCAGTGCTGCAGGAGTCCAAGTTTACGAGAATAACTAGCATTGTAATGTTCAACTGAAAAGTTACACATTTTTTGTCTTTAGAGCAATTTAGGTGCTTACATTATAAACTGGTTTGCTTATTAAAAAAAAATATTAGATTGCTGTTGTGGTGTATAAGTTGATAAATATCGTGTATGTCTTTATTTGTAAGTCAGACAAAGCAAATGTAATATTAGCGCTTCAGGATTTCATTGAGTAGCGCTGCTGCCTCGCAGTTAGGAGACCCGGGTTTGCGTGGATTTTGCACGTTCTCCTCGTGTCTGCTTGGGTTTCCTCAGGGTCTACAGTCACAGTCCAAAGACTTGCAGGTTAGTTGCATTGGTGATCCTAAATTGTCCCATGTGTGTGTGTGTGTGTGTGTGTGCCCTGCCCCGGGGTTTGTTTCCTGCCTTGCGCCCTGTGTTGGCTGGGATTGGCTCCAGCAGACCCCCGTGACCCTGTAGTTAGGATATAGCGGGTTGGATAATGGATGGATGGATGGATTTCATTGATGACAACAGCAATGCCTTCATGTCTAACTAAACAGACCCCCGGAGTCTTTCGCATGGACTCAGGATGTGAATTTCATTGCAGGGTTTGGTTTGGGGGGTTCAGACTGGTTTGGCAACCACTATAGGAAAGCCATGAACCTACAGTAGCTGGCAAACTCCAATAAATGATCTTGGAGGCAGGTGTGGATAGGCATTGAAAGGGATGGCAGAACCTGGCAAGAGTGGCTGTGTTAGGACTGAGGGACTAAAAGCCATGAACAAGCTGAACTGGAATTCTATTGGCTTAAAGTTGGCTGTTTGGGATTGGTATGGAATCAGAGGCCATTCTGCACCACAGTGTCCTACTGATGTAAGGATTTGAACAGAATCTATACATTTGGTCGATTTACCCCTCTCTCTGTCTCCCACACACACGCACCATGGCCATGAAGAGCAGAAAGCACAAGTCAGCAGCCACTTTGAGTCAGGCATGTGGCCTACCCTGAACAAAACGGACTAAAAATGATTGACTTGACCAGAGACATTTAAGTAACTACTAGGGGCTTCTGCCACCTGCACGCCTACCCCCGGGTTTCTTTTACCAGATATACAATTTAAAGAGATTGTTATTTTCATGGGAATTGTTACATATGCTTTATTTTCACTTTTACTTTAACAATTTTGTAAAAAACAATACTTGTCCTTTATTTCTGGCCCTGGGAGTGGTTAAATCTGTTTCTTGCAGGAAGTACAATGCTGCTCGCATTGTGAGCACACGCTAAGGAGAAGCGGTCGGATCATCTGCTGGCTTCCCGATGCTGCTGCTGCTGGCGAGCTGCGTGTTCTGCTTGTCACTTCTCGTTGTTTTAAGAACTGGGAGCACATGAAGTGTGTTTGCCAAAAGTATTCCAACAACTGCCTGGTTAGATGTCCGTGAACTTGTTTTAAATGTTGTCTCACTGCCTTGTCTTCCGAGAAGATCACGTCTTATCTCCCTAGTCTCCCTTCCAAGATTTTTTTTTGTAATAGAGAAACAAGTCTGTATGTCACCTGAAGCTACACATCAGAATTCATCAGGTTGTATGGTTGTTGATATTCACATATACTTTGCTTACTGTTATTACCGTCTATACTCACGTTTAAGTTCTCCCGCAGATAAGTCGGGACTTGATTTTACCATATAATGTCCGGTATTTTATAATGTTGGTTGTATACGTTGAATGCGGAAAACGCTATTGGTCCAAGAAATTATGATATGCCAACGCCCACCTGAGAGAGTAAGCAACTGAGCACACGGCCTTTTATTTCTATTTTATTTATTTCTTTTTTTGTGTTTTTTTTTTTATCTCACACCCTCATACACCTTTATCATAAGAGCATCCCTTATCTACGATGGAGCATTCGATCAGAAGAAAGTATGAAGCTGGTTTTAAATTAAAAGTCGTTGAAGTGGTGAAAGAAATTGGTAACCGTGCTTCTGCAACAAAATTCAGAGTGTCTGAGAAACTGATGAGAGATTAGAGGAGGCAAGAAAATGTAAAAAAAAAAAAATGTATAAGTTGGGGTCTGATATTTTGATCGATTTTTCAGATTTCAAGACCCGACTTGTACGCGAGTATATACGGTTTTTATGAATATTACCACTAATACATTATTTACAGTTGTAACTTAACTCCTGCTTGTCCTTTTACTCTGTGTAATTAATTACCTGAGGTTACAGATGTAGAAGGGAAGGTGGGGAGAATTTATAAAGTACAATAACTAAAGAATGGGAGGTCTATAGAATTTGAGGTACTCTGCTAAAATCTACACCAGGGGTCCCCAATTCCAGTCCTGGAGGACCACAGTGGCTGCAGGTTTTCATTGTAACCCTTTTCTTAATTAGTGCCCTGTTTTTGCTGCTACGGTAATTAATTTCTTCTGAATACATTTTAACTGACTTGCTTTTGAAGACTCAGGGCCCCTTGATCGTTTCTTTTTCCTTAATTAGCAGCCAAACAATAATGAGGTACAAAACGAGCCAAAACAGGACCAGCAAACTGCATCCATCATACAACATCTGAATCCTCCTGTCCCGTCTCTCTGCTGTAGGGATCTCTGGCTTAGCTCTACAATGGCTCACATCATATCTTTCTAATAGGCCACAGTTTGTCCCTTCACCTCACCTGTGTCGCATGGTGTCCCTCAGGGTTCAGTCCTTGGGCCGTCACCCTTTCTACTTTATATCCTTCCTTTGGGTCAGATTATTCGCAGACATGGCTTTAACTTCCATTGCTGTGCAGTCACAGATACAGTTCTATCTTAGTACAGACTCGCCTCCCAGCACACTCGCTGACTGCATCACTTATCTTAAGCTATGGATGGAAGAGAACTTTATCAGACTTAATGCCAATAAAAGTGAAGTGTTACAGGTAGGCCCAAACTCCCACCTTCTCTCTTTCTGTGGATGGCATGCTTGTCAAACCTGCTCCTCTTGTCAGAAATCTTGGTGTTTTGTTTGATTCATCACTTAACATTGAGGCTCTTTCCAAAATGTCATTCTGTCATCTCCGTCACTTTGCTCCACTCTGTCCATTTGTGTCCTGAGGCTCAAACTCTGGTTCATTGTTTCATAATGTCTCGTATTGATTATTGTAATTCCCTCTGCAAACTCTATACAGGAGCTACAGTACATTCAGAGCTCCACAGCCAGAGGCCTCACCCACACAAAGTGTCTTCCCCAGTTCTCTCCCAGCTTCACTGGTTACCGGTTCCATCAAGGATTAAATTCAAGATGTCTGCTGCTCACCTTCAAAACCCTACATAATGTTGCACCCCTCACTCAGCTCCCAGCTCCTTACACTCCTCGTCGCTCTCTCAGGTTCTCGAGCAGCAGTCACCTTACTGTCCCCCACACCAGACTCTCCACCCTGGCAGGCGTTATGGCCCCTCGACTCTGGAACGTTCTTCCTCAGTCACTCCAAGATTACTCGTCTTTCTCCACCTTTAAATCTCAACTCAAAACTTTCCTCTTTGACGAACTTTTCTCTTCTTTTTTTTCCCCCATCTATATGTAAAACGACCTTGGGTTTGTGAAAGGCGCTCTATAAATGCAACTTATTTTTATTATTATGAAGGTCTCAGGAGTGTTGATCTGCTCAGGTCCCCTAAACATTTTAGCAGAGTTCTTAGAAAAGAGAAAATCAATAATTTCAGGATTGTCTGCTATTGCACAATGAGAGCAGCAGCAAGCCTCGGAATTAAAGAACGAGTTTAATTAACGACAAGAATCGGCGCCTAATGAAGCAACTGGTTGGAGTTTGAGGCCCTGACTTAGATGGTCTTCTGTTGGCTCCCTCACTTCACATTTCATTTCTATTTGGCTGCCATTTAAGGAAAGAAATAAAGAAATTCAGGGGAACAAATCTTAAAAAAGCAAGTCCATTAAAATTAATTCAAAAGAAGATAATTAGCAGCAAAAACAGGTCACTAATTAAGAAAAGGGTTAGAATGAAAACCTGCAGCCATTGCGGTCCTCCAGGACTGGAGTTGGAAACCTCTGCTCTACATCATAAAGAATACAAAAGGGGAAAGCAGAGTAATACAAAACTCAACCACGACGAAACAACGCCACCTTGGACTCTTTATTGCCTCATCTCAGCTCATCTCCTGAAGGTAACAGTTAGTCAGTCAGTCAGTCATTATTCAACCTGCTATATCCTAACACAGGGTCACGGGGGTCTGCTGGAGTCAATCCCAGCCAGCGCAGGGCAGAAACAAACCCCTGGGCAGGGCAACAGCTCACCGCAGGGCACACGCACACACTAGGGACAATTTAGGATCTCCAATGCACCAAACCTGAATGTCTTTGGACTGTGGGAGGAAACTCACGCAGACACGGGGAGAACATGCAAACTCCACGTAGTAAACGAACCCAGGTCTCCAAACTGCGAGGCACCAGCACTACCACTGCGCCACCGTGCCGCTCGATGGTAACAGTGAGACTGGAAATTGCCCAAGTCACTGGGTTGTCACACTATGTGACTGACTAAGAGTAAGTAAATGAAGGCTATGCCTGATAATTAATGGAAATGTTGTGTAATGCGATGGGGGCTTAAAGGCTATGTCACATTAGACAACTTTTCAAGCGATTTTTAAGTCGTATTCTTCCTGTACATTATCCAAATGACTCGTCTAGTGTGACGTACCCAACGACTGAGACCAACTTGTCTGTGACTGGCTGGGATAAAACCAATCAGGTTTGGTCATAGGGTTGGGTTCTTTACCTGTGAGAGCTGAGCACCAATGAGCATTCAGTCAGAAAGTATAATGCGGAGCATGTAGCAATGAGGAATAAGGAACACGCGTGTTTTGAACCTCACAAAAAGAAGAGAAGCTCAACAGCCTTATGTGTCGTGTTTTCTGTACTTAAACAATAAGAAAAAAAAGGCAGAGGCTGCTCTGTCACTCCTTCATACATCGCTGTTCTGTCACGCAGAATGGGAGCTGTGGACCTCACAAACAGAACAGGAGCTTGTCTGCCAGATGCCACGTATGTTACATACCATAATAGAATAGAAAAAGAGAAATAAAGGGAAGAGGCTGCTGCTGAACGTGCTGCAGCTGTTAGCCCTTCAGGCAGCACGCTATTGGCTGTCAGGAAAAGGGGGCGAGCACGACTGGGCTGGAAGATCACCATCAGTCTGTAAATGTGACATGAGCTGCGGATTTCAGTCATGTAATTTAACACGGAGCAGCGACACAATCGTCAAAAGTGACGACATACCTCACGACAGAAAGTCCTGTAACTCGAGACGTTCCACAAACAAGAGTAAGATACTTGTTTTATAAGGTAAGTAACAGTGCCTATAAAAAGTATTCACCCCTCCACCCTGGAAGCATTCACATTTTATCATTATATTGACACTAGTCCTAGAAAATATTGAAATCGTCAGGAAAAAAAACTGAAATGTAGACATGCCAGGTAATTGAAAGGAACAACTCTGGGTGTCTCTCTCCTCTGCACGACGTGCTTACCTCCCTGGTGTATCTTCGAAGGTTTCATTTGGCCGATGTGCCCGCCTCGCTTGTGTATTAGCGGCGGGAGGAAAAGTAAAAGGGATACCGTTTTGCTGACGTTAGCGGCTAAGCGACTTTGTCTTTCTTCTGAGGTTTCATTTTGCCGATGTGCTGGCCTCGCTTGTGTTATTAGCGGCTAAGCGAGTTTTCCGTTTCCTCGGAGGCGGAGCCCTCACCCCGACTCCACCTCTCACTTCTGGACCGGACAGACAGACAGACACACGCGTAGACGTTTATACGAGGGGAAGTCAAAAAGTAAAGGGATTTTTTTTATTTCTCTTTTCAGAGTTTGGTAACACTGCTCGTATCCAGCGCTGAAAGAGTGTAGTCGCCAGCACTTCTATACAGCGTGTAACTCTTATTCTCGCGTTATTCGTTGGAGTGTAGCAGACCGCTAAACATGACAGCTCCATTGTCGATCTGCACCAAGGAGAAAATGAGGGCAGTGATTCGCTTTTTGTATGCGGAAGGTGTTAAACCTGCGGACATTATTCGTCGAATGCAAGCACAGTATGGTGACATTTGTACAGCAAATCGTTACTGTTGATGAAACTTGGGTTCATCATCACCAACCGGAAAGTAAGGCTGCGAGCATGGTTTGGAAACTAAAGGAAGCGCTAAGGGGAAGAAGATTTGCAAGTGATGAAGAAGTCATTGATGCGGTGCGAAATTGGTTGCAGATGCAACCGAAAAACATTTTTTCCGACGGAATCAAAAAACTTGTGAAACGTTGGGAAAAGTGCATCGAAGTCCAGGGAGGTTATGTAGAAAAATAAGGTATGTTTTTACATTTCTATCATTACAATAAATGCCCCTTTTCTCAAATGTCCCTTTAGTTTTTGACTTCCCCTCGTATATAAGATTGCCAGATCCTGCACCGTCCAGCACACGATACACCCATCCTGACAGGGGACAAGGAGATTCTTGGCTTGGTTGGCATGTGAACGGCAGAGGATTAAAGGTAAGGATAGAAATTGTCATTAAATCTTTATGTAACAGACAGTGCCTATAAAAAAGTATTCACCCCTCGGCAGTTTTCACATTTTATTATTATACAGAATTGAATCATTAGATTTAATTGGTATTTCTTAAAACAGATCAACAGAAAGTCAAAGTGAAAAAAGATCTCTGCAAAGTGGTCAAAAGGTTGAGAACCCCTGGCCTAGAGCTATCGTGTGACATTGCCTCACATACGTCTCTGTAGTCCAGTGCAGTGGTGCTCAGTCTTTTTTGGCTAGGGGACCCTGTTTCACATTATTCTGTAAATGGGGGCACTATGGTAGGCTAATGCCACTGTATGACTAAAACAAGTCACCTCACCTGCCTGTGCTCCAAATGCAAAAACAAAAGAAATGGAACCAATTGTATCTCTCAAATGTTGTAAGTCGCCCAAGGTGAAGGTGCCAGCCAGATAACAATAATTATTCAGAAAAAGTGCAAATAATGCGACAATACTGACCCTTTGAATCCATCCATCTGTCCATTCATTACCTAATGGTTCATTTCCTAATTTAGTTCATTACAGCTGCTGATAGCCGTATAATCTCATACTTCACGTATTTGGTGTTATGAAAGCTATAATGAAAAATAACTTTTTCTTCTTGAATATTTAATGTTGCGTTTATCATTACATGCGGGATTTATAGACGTTCCGGTCCAGTGTTTGAAAAGGTCAGGTCGGGGACCATGCACTGGTACAGCACGTTGCCGCACCCCCCACATGACGAAACAGCTCGAGATCCTGGTTGGCAACCCCCAGGCAAACACACAGTCCAGTCCCACCTTCTATCGGCCGCATAAAAAGTGTTACGTGACCTGGCCCAGCCACTTGGGTAAGGATCCTGTGAGCTGATCACCCTCGGGGAATCACACCACATGGCCGCAGTGCCGTAACCGACGCTCCCTCACAATGCAGGCGATGTGCCTCATTCGGGACTCCATGAGCAACACAAAGTCAAACCAGTGGTACCCAAGGAATCTCCAAAGAGACATGGCACCGAAGGAGTCCAGTCTTCATCTCAGGTCACTGGATAGTGTCCATGTCTCACAACCATATAGCTAAACATGGCGCGCCAGGATTCTAAAGACTTGGACCTTCGTACTTTTGATCTGATATCAGGAGTGCCACACACCCCTTTCCAGCGACCTCATGACCCCTCATGCTCTCCCAATCCATATACTGACTTCATGAATGTCACTGCCAAGGTAAGTAAACTCTCTCCGCAGACAGACACACTGCCGATGGCCGTGCCCAAGAGGTCATTAAAGGCCTGGATCTTAGTTTTTAGCCAAGAAAAGGGCTGCACAAATGCCATGCTTGAAAGCTTTCCCTTACTTAGTGACAGTATGGCCATTAACTGGTCTATTGGTCTGACTGTCTTGGCATTTTGTCCATATTAGGTCCATGTTGGAGAAGAGTGGCATGGTGGCAAAGTTGCCATCATTCTGGGTTTAATTCCTAGCTAAGACAGACACGAGTCTGCATGTTGACCTTGTATGCCCCCCCGCAATCCCCCCATTTTCCTCCCACAACCTAAAAAAAACATCCATTTGGATTATTTATCCCAGAATGAAGGAGGGCTGATCAGTGCTCGAGTGTGACCTTGTGACAATGTGGGTTCTGGCTCCACACTCCCATTGCTGTTGGAAGCACTTGAAAAAACAAAAACAAAACAGTGTTCATAAAGTGCAGTTCTCCAATAAATAATCCAATAAAAAAAACGTGGAGGTTAAAACAATAAGAAAAAAAACAATCCTTTAAAACGAGAGGTTAAAATCTTCTTTTGGAAGCAGTTCTTTAAAACAAATAACAAGCCTGGTGCTCTTCTATGTTAGTGTTAGCGTCTCACCTGCTTATCCCGTTTGGGCTTAGCAGCAGGCAAGACGCTCTCTGCAGCTGCCCTCCTGAAACACACGCATGAGACTGGAGACCTCCCGATCCCTGGTTTCGGTCTGGCACTCATCCCAGTCCCCGAGACTTGTCCACCAATGACCAGGACGCACACATTGGGGACTCCACCACCAAGCCTCCCGACTTCCGCTGCCTTTCCGCGGCCTTCTGCGGCTCGTCGCTTTCCTCTAGGCACTCCCGCTACCTGGTCACTCAGCGGGAGCAACATCAACTCAAACACCTGGGTGTCGGCCTAACACCCAGCTTCCTCGCAGCTTCCCACGAGCGCTCGATCGCGCGCTCACCACACGCACGCACCGCCTGCTTCCTCGCTCACTCCCTACAACCTCCGTCCTCTTTCTCTTCCTTTCCTTTTTCCTCCTCTCGTTATTTTTTTCATCCTCTCCCTTCAACCGACTCGCGCTTCTTTTTAAATAACGTGAGGGGCCATCACAGCTGTAGCATTAGCCACGGGAGCAATCACCAATGTGGGCAGTTCCTCACCTGTGCACACGGTGAGACACGCCCACATTGACGACTGCCCCGCGGCTCGCTACAACATCGCCCCCCCTCACGAAGCCGCCTCGGGTGCGGTGATTATTTAAAAATGGCCTTTGCTCAGTGAGCTGTGGACCCGCTATACCACAGACCTGTGCTGGACGGGCACTTTGTGGAAGCACATTCTGTACAAGTTTGCTGAGATGGGATGAATCAATAGATCCAATGAGGCAACTAATGTACAGACAGGAGTATGAGATGAGGCAAAAAGGAGTCCTGAAAGGTGTGTGTCACTACTTTATGACAGGCTAATGTGCCACAAACAAATCTGGTCAGTAATCGCCCACCTTTGCTCTCCACTTTAAAGTCTTCGGGCAGCAGGCTGTCCTGACGATTCCCCAGGACGAAGGCCAGGAACGAGAGGATCAAGGCGTCCAGGATGCCTATGATGGCCAGGATGTAAGCCCAGCGCACTGTGCAGGCCCCCAGGGTGTACTTGTCAGTCTTGTCTCCGCACATCTTCCTGACTTCATCAGAGTCCCAGCCGTCCGGGTAAATCATGCACCCCATCACCAGTCCTGCAGCTGGGAAGACAGGAATGTTTTATCGTGACAAATTGTTTAGGAAAGGCACTTTAATCTTTAAGATTCTTTTCATATTACTGGACAAGTTAATACTGGAGATTCCCTAAATTATTAACCTTGATTCACACGTACATCCTGCAGTGCTTACTTAACTATTTGACGTTCAGTCATCAACGACCCCACACAGTGCCCTTCATGCTCACAGAGAGGTGTCTGCGACACATTAACAATGTCCGAGGCTGGCTACCTCAACTTAAGTACCTTAACGTGGGCGACAAGCCCCTCCACTCATGAGCCGCACATCTGTCGGGATTCATAAATATTCCAGTCCAGGCTATGAAAACCGCTACACAAATACTCTAAGAGAAGCCAAGGGCTTGAATAGTTACAGTATGGCTAACTGCACTCAGATGGCTAATCCTGAAAGAACAGATTCAGCGTTACCTTAACTCTCATAAGTCATTGCTAAATGTCAGCAAACAACTACTTCAGTGAGGGAAGGCACAATCACTATTTTAATTATTATGTTTATTTGTAGATAAACCTGGCATAGATATGAAAGACATTCAACCAGAACGTTTCAAATCGGAGTCATCGAGCAAGCTTCCCATCAGATGGCTACGGCTTTAGCAGATGCGGTCTTTGACGTCTTGAGCCGTCATGTGTGATGTTTGTGACGCTATAGCCTCACCGTGATGCGGAATCATTAAAGTTTAGATAGAATGAACAGTATATCAGCAAGTTTACCACGGAAAAAAAAGTATTTTATAAGATTTTTGGTCTTACCCTCCGGTTGTTTGTTTAGTTTATTTTCTAGATGCTTTACCGTATGTTTCGGGTGCAAGTTTCGCGCTTAACATACAGTTTTTACCGACCGGGTTTTTTTTTAACGAGGGCACAGACGCTAAACGCAGTCACAGGTGCCTGGGAAGATCAAACGACAGCTATAGGGGGAGTCCAAGTCGTGTTAGTAGTGTACGTGTGCTGTAATGTTTAAGTTTATTTATTAGTGACCTCGAGGATAGGTATAAATATTTTGTTGTTTATTGTTTTATTATGTATATGTTATGGTCGGCCATTTTGATTTGTACTTGCAGTGTACGATTTCCCCTGCAGGACTTAAATGGTTTCTCCCTATGATTAGGTGAGCTGATCCTGGCAATGGAAAAGGCTTTATAAGTACCGTTGTGGCCGCAAGATGAAAAATAAAAGAAAAGGAAGAAAGAAAGGATCGCTTGGAGAGAATTAAGAAGGGTTAGGTAGTGCGAGGCACGCCAGCCTAAGAGGTGCCTAGTGGCTGAGCTGTTGGTTGCTGTAAAGGAGTCTGTTAGGCTCCTGAGGACCATAGAAAACGACTCCTGAGATTTTTTTATTTTTGGAGGAGTTGTACTGGTGACCTGCACTGAACCAGAGTCCAGTTTTGTATTATTTTAAGGCTGCTGATACCCTTTCATGGACTGGAATTGATTATCTATCTATCTATCTATATATATATATATATATATATATATATATATATATCTGCGGTGGGTTGGCACCCTGCCCAGGATTGGTTCCTGCCTTGTGCCCTGTGTTGGCTGGGATTGGCTCCAGCAGACCCCGTGACCCTGTATTCAGATTCAGCGGGTTAGACAATGGATGGATGGATATATATATATATTCGGGTAAGAGCCTTGGTGTTTCCCAATTTCTATTTTTTTGTCTTTTTTTTTCCTTCATAACTTGATTTTGTCTTGTCACTGGATTATTTATACGTTTTTGTCCATCCTTTTTTTTTTCTTTTCTTTTACATCAACAATTATATATATATATATATTTTTTTTTTTTACTCTATCATGAAATAAATAAATTACCTTCTGTTTTGAACATCTGCCTCTCTTGTTACTCCCTCAGTCCTGGTCAGTCCCAAACTACTAGCAGGCCATCTGCTTTAGTAGACGGCTTGTGACAATGTTTCTCAGTGTGGGGACGATAGATGGCTTTCTGGTATCTCTCAATCTCTATCAATATCATGCATTAGCTGTTGGGAGGTGAAGGAGTGAGAGACAGGGGATGATTAGGGGGGACCAGAAGGACCAGGCCATGGTGGGCAATTTAGCTCGGAAATCGGGATCCACCCTTGTCTTGATGAAGGATGCTCCAGGGGGTCTTTCATGACCACAGAGAGTCAGGACCTCGGATTTACGTCACAACCCGAAGTTTACAGCACGATGTCCCCCGTCACCACACTGGGGCATTGGGAGTCACATTCAGATCACAGGGTGGGCGCCCCCTGCTGGCCTCACCATCTCCTCTCCCAGCAGTGGCCCGAGCTTTTTCTTGATGATCTCCCAGCTAAATACTTTACTTTGAAATTTCTGTCTTCTTCATCTGAAATAACTACCTTACCTTGAAATCAAATTATATTAGAAGGTGAAGTGAAAGGGAAAGTGTTCACCTCACTAGACGTTTGTATGTTTTTGTGTTTGTACACACTGATGCCAGGATAATGATAATAATAATAATTCTTTACATTTATCCATCCATCCATCCATCCATTATCCAACCTGCTGTATCCTAACTACAGGGTCACAGGGGTCTGCTGGAGCCAATCCCAGCCAGCACAGGGCGCAAGGCAGGAAACAAACCCCAGGGCAGGGCACCAGCCCACTGCAGTCCACACACACCCACACACACTAGGGACAATTTAGGATCGCCAGTGCACCCAACCTGCATGTCTTCGGACTGTGGGAGGAAACCCACACAGACATGGGGAGAACATGCAAACTCCACACAGGGAGGACCTGAGAAGCGAACCCAGGTCTCCTAACTGCGAGGCAGCAGCGCGTGCCACCGTGCCGCTCTTTACATTTAAATAGTGAGTGAGTGGGGAACCACATCAACCACCACTAATGTGCAACATCCACCTGGATGACGCGACAGCAGCCATTTTTGCATCATACATGTGTGCTGTTAGCTGAGAGAGAGACAGCCAGATAGAGACAGGGGATGATTAGGGGGGCAGAGTGACCAGGCCATGGATGGCAATTTAGTCAGGACATCGGGATACACCCTGCTCTTTATGAAGGATGCTCAGGGATCTTTAATGACCACAGAGAGTCAGTATTCCATCTCATCTGAAGGAGGATGCCATTTTAACAGCATAGTGTCCCCATCACTGCCCTGGGGCACTGGGAGACACATTCAGACCACAGTTTGAGCACCATCTCCTCTTACAACAGCAACTCAAGCTTTTTCTTGATGATCTCCCAGCAAAATACTTTACTTTGAAACTTCTGTCTTCTTCATCTGAAATAACTACCTTATAAATCAAATTATATTAGAAGGTGAAGTTTGATGCCAGGATGATGATGATGATAATAATAATAATAATAATTAATTAAGTTGGGCGGGATGGTGGCACAGTGGGTAGCGCTGCTGCCTCTCAGTACAGAGACCCGGGTTCGCTTCCCGGGTCCTCCCTGCGTGGAGTTTGCATGTTCTCCCCGTGTCTGTGTGAGTTTCCTCCCACAGTCCAAAGACATGCAGGTCAGGTGCATTGGCGATCCTAAATGGTCCCTAGTGTCTTCTTGGTGTGTGTATGTGTGCCCTGCGGTGGGCTGGCGCCCTGCCCGGAGTTTGCCCAGAGGGGACTGGGCGGTCTCATGGTCTGGAATCCCTACAGATTTTATTTTTTCTCCAGCCGTCTGGAGTTTTTTTGTTTTTTCTGTCCCCCCTGGCCATTGAACCTTACTCTTATTCGATGTTAATTAATGTTGATTTATTTTATTTTATAATTGCGTCTTTCATTTTTCTATTCTTTAATATGTAAAGCACTTTGCTCTACTGTTTGTATGAAAATGTGCTATATAAATAAATGTTGTTGTTGTTGTTTCCTGCCTTGCACCCTGTGCTGGCTGGGATTGGCTCCAGCAGACCCCATGACCCTGTGTTAGGATACAGCAGGTTGGATAATGGATGGATGGATTCATTAAGTCAGCACTTACGTAAGCGAGTGGGGAACAACATCAACCACCACTACTAATGTGCAGCATCGACCTGGATAACGCAATGGCAGCAATTTTGGCACCAGTATGCTCACCATACATAAGCTGTTAGTTGAGAGATACTAAGCCAGTAAAAGAGACTGGGATAATGAGGGGGCAGAATGACCAGGCCATGGATGGCAATTTAGCCAGGACATCGGGATACAGCCAGCTCTTTACGAAGGATACCCAAGAATCTTTTATGAGCACAGATAGTCAGGACCTTATATATTACATCTCATCTGAAGGGTGACACCATTTTTACAGCACAGTGTCCCCATCACTGTCCTGGGGCCTTGCGAGAGACATTCAGACCAGCAGCCCCTGCACCAACACCTTTTCCAGCAGCAACTCAAGCTTTTTCTGGTTGGTCTCCCATTCAAGTACTGGTCGGGCCCAAACACACTTAACTTCAGGTGGATGACCTGCTTTGAAGTACATGTGGTATGGCTACTGGCACCAGTGCTTGTGGTCAACCAATTAGCACAATTTATCTCCCGAGCCTCACCTATGACAGTACATAGAAAAGTACACACACTCTGGATTAGCAGCTAAACAAAAATACCAAGAACTCCCCGATTTTCAGTGGTAGGATTACTACAGATCTTGGGTTCCCAAAAAAAGTTCCTTCAGTGGGAAAAGTGCCAATCGTGACTTCAGATTTCCATCCTGGTGGTTCCCTAAACACATTCACACCAGCTGACCCTGAATCTGTCCAGCTTTGATTTCCTCTCCCTGCCCGCAGATGACCACACTCTTATTAAAAGCATGTCTTACAAATTTAGGCAAACCCCAAGGTTTAATGGGGCCCATTTAAAAAGATCCTGGCAGCCCAGGGTTCTGTCACAGCACCTGAATGGCGTCTGTCCCTTTACCCCAAGCAAAGCGGTGAGGGGACACCCCTTTGGACTCCTCTCCTGGCTGCCTGCAGCTTTGTGTCATAATGTGCAGTAGATGGACTGACTAAGCGCCTCGGCTCAGCTCAATTCTGTAAAGCTGACAGGCGGCTAAGCCATCCCTGGAGAGCACTGGCTGTCGAGACCTGCTGCTTAAATCTCACTGACAAGTGGCGCGCAGGGCTGGGCAGGCTAGAGGAGGGTACCAACCCCTTATGGCCGCTTTGTCTCACCGTCTAGAAAGCTTGCTGCCTTCTCACCCATTAACAAGCTGCCAATGGGCCGTGGGAAACACGTTGTCATCCAATTACTTTACTTGCTTGAGGGATGCCAAGTCCGATGCTGGAAACCTGGCTACTTTGCCAAGTCAGTGAGTCTTTTAATATTCATAATTTAATTTTTAAACTCCAGTTATTCTGATATAGTGCCCTTCGACACAGACAGTCTAAGAGCTTTCAGTGGGTTGTCAAATTAAAAACAGTACACATAATACCTGTCATTTAAAATGATTTGCAGGAAACACAGCACACGTATGATAAGATTTATAGTTCCTGGCACAGCAGTAAAGTGCTTAGTGCTGCAACCTCGCAGTCCGGGGGCATGAGAGGGATTTTCTGCAAACAAGAAAATGAAAATTAAAACGATTAAATGAAAATGCAACCTCTCTTTCGCAGTTTCCTTTTCAATGTCCGCACACAAGAATGAGATTTTGTCACATGTTGAAGTCGTAATCCCGCCCACTGACTCCGCGCTCTTTGCATGTTGACAACTTAAAAATGAAAATGCAATGAGCAGCAGGTGGCGCCAAAGCTTCATTGCGGTTCAGGCTGAAAATGAATTTATTTATTCATTTTAATTTCAATTTCTGGAGCATTCTTGCATGCAGACTTTGAAAATGAAATTGCAAAAGAGAGATTGCATTTTCATTTTATATTTTTCATTTTCATTTCTTTTTTGTCAGAAAATACCTCCCATACAGGGGACCTGAGTTCTGATTTATTGCCTCATTGCGGGTACATAGATGACAGAGGTGGGAGTAGACTCACACCTGGTGGTTTGGATTGTGGACTATCTTACAGACGGACCTCAGTATGTGCGTCTCGGGAACTGCAGGTCTGACATTGTGGTCAGCAACACAGGAGCTCCGCAGGGGACTGGACTTTCTCCGGTTCTGTTCAGCCAACATACATCGGACTTCCAATATGACTCAGAGTCCTGCCACGTGCAAAAGTTCGCTGATGACACTGCTATCGTGAGTTGCATCAGGAGTGGGCAAGAGGAGGAGTATAGGAAGCTAATCAAAGACTTTGTTAAATGGTGCGACTCAAACCACTTACACCTGAACACCAGCAAGACCAAGGAACTGGTGGTGGATTTTAGGAGGCCCAGGCCCCTCATGGACCCCGTGATCATCAGAGGTGACTGTGCAGAGGGTGCAGACCTATAAATACCTGGGAGTGCAGCTGGATGACAAATTGGACTGGACTGCCAATACTGATGCTCTGTGTAAGAAAGAACAGAGCCGACTATACTTCATTAGAAGGGTGGCGTCCTTCAACATCTGCAATAAGATGGTGCAGATGTTCTACCAGACAGTTGTGTCAAGCGCCCTCTTCTACGTGGTGGTGTGCTGGGGAGGCAGCATAAAGAAGAAGGACGCCTCACGCCTGGACAAACTGCTGAGGAAGGCAGGCTCTATTGTAGACACAGAGCTGGACAGTTTGACATCCGTGGCAGAGCGACGGGCACTGAGCAGACTCCTGTCAATCATGGAGAATCCACTGCATCCACCGAATCGGATCATCTCCAGACAGAGGAGCAGCTTCAGCAACAGCCTGCTGTCACCGTCCTGCTCCACTGACAGACTGAGGAGATCATTCCTCCCCCACATTATGCGACTCTTCAGTTTCCCCTGGGGTTTAAACGTTAACATTATTCAAAGTTATTGTCTGTTATACCTGCATTGTTATCACTCTTTAATGTAATATTGTTTTGTATCAGTATGCTGCTGCTGATGTATGTGAATTTCCCCTTGGGATTAATAAAGTATCTATCTATCTATCTATCTATCTATCTATCTATCTATCTATCTATCTATCTATCTATCTATCTATCTATCTATCTATCTATCTATCTATCTATCTATCTATCATATAGTGCCTTTCCTATCTATCTATCTATCTATCATATAGTGCCTTTCATATCTATCTATCTATCTATCTATCATAGAGTGCCCCTTTCCTATCTATCTATCTATCTACAGATAGATTCTGTTCTGTACGGAGGAATGGGCTCAAATTCCTCCAAGCCGGTGTGCAGGAATGATCAAAAGTTACCAGAAACGTTTAGTTGCAGTTATTGCTGCAAAGGGGGGTTACACCAGATACTGAAAGCAAAGGTTCATATACTTCTGCCACTCACAAGTATGTAATATTCGATCATTTTCCTCAATAAATAAATGACCAAGTATAATATTTTTGTCTCATTTGTTTAACTGGTTTCTTTTTATCTACTTTTAGGACTTGAGTGAAAATCTGATGATGTTTTAGATCATATTTAAACGGAAATATAGAAAATTCTAAAGGGATCACAAACTTTCAAGCACAACTGTATCTATCTAAATTGGGGACTGCTGGTTCACTACCGCACTTTTCCTGAAGATGGTGCTGTTTTGCAAAAATTAAGTAAGTGGTAAACTGCTTTCAATAATTTAAAGGAAGACCACACCCCAAAATGAGATTTTCTCTAAATGTTACTTACCTTATGTAGTTTGTTTTGGTGGCTGAGAAAAAAAAATGTTATATTTTCATGAAGAAATTCAATAATGAATTTTCAAATTCAGAGGCGTTGATTGAAGATCAACACTGGACTGTGCTAAATGATGTGAAAAACATCCAAGGAAAAAAAGAAAACAAATTGTCACATAATCCGTATGCCCAATATCAATTTGTGTTGTCAAAGAGTATGTGTTTTGCTAAAATATTATTAATGGTAACTTCCTGAAAGCTCCTCATTAATTGTCAATAAGGAACGAGTCAGTCCCACAATGCTGTGCGTTAGAATGAAAGACAGGTTTCTTCACCAGTGAATGAAGGGGGAGGCAGAGCTTCAAGTCAAACGCACAGCATTGTAGCAATGACATCTTCCTTATTGACCATTAATAAGAAGCTTTCAGGAAGCAACTGTTAATAATATTTCAACAGGAAACACATGCTTTTTGATTTGTTTTCACTATACAAATGGATATCGGACATTAGGCGAATTATGCGACACGGGTTATGTGAGAATTTATTTATTTTTTCCCATGAATGTTAGGAGATCAACACTGGAGAGTGTCAAATATTCAATATTTAATTTCTCCCTGAAAACATGAGATAAAAAGATTTTTTTGGCCACCACTAAAAACTACATGGTGTAACATTTATAATATATATATATATATTGTCACACACGTGTGACTAGGAGCGAGCTGAGTGGACCAAGCGGAGGTGATTACCCGCCGGGTCAGGAGGTCGCAGGGTGCTCTAAACCTGTTTCTGTTAATTCTGGAGATCAAATACGGGAAAACCTGCCTGATTCGACATCACTTCCGGCTCCGGCTCCCAGACTCAAGTCACTTCCGGGTTACAGACTATAAATCCTCCATCTTGCCAAACCGAGTTCAGTTCATTTTGGGAACTCAAACCAGCAACATCAATTGTTCTCTCAAAGATCCTTTTGCAGCTAGAAACAATATACTGGTGGCTGCCCCAAACCTTCTTTTAGTGTGTTGAGACTCATCATTTCACTATATATATATATATACATATTGTCAGGGATGCCAGGGGCACGACCTGGCCGGGATGCCATGAGAGACCGGATGTGGTTCTGCGCCCACCCTGGGTCACGTGGGGGCCGCCTTCCTGGTTGCTTTGGGGGTCACGGGTTAAGGGCATGGAAGCCCCACCCTGCAGGGGCCCGTGGTCACCGCCAGGAGGCGCCCCAATGCCTTGGGAACCTGTTACCTCAGCACTTCCGCCACACCCGGAAGTGCTGGGGGGAAGATTTAGGAAGACACCCGGGGGCTGCCGGGAGAACAGCTGGGGCGTGGCCAACGGGGGAGTGTTCGGAACACCAGGAGCTCATCCGGGGCTGTTATAAAAGGGGCCGCCTCCCTTCATTCGGGTGGAAGAGGACGAGGCAAGAGAGGAGAGTGGAGGCGGCCCGAAGAGAGGCATTTGTGGCCAGGACTGTGTGTTGGGGTTTGTGCACTATTGGACTGGGTCTGAGTGACCATATTTGTAAATAGTATTGTAGATAATAAACGTGTGGTGGTGACAAACAACATGTCCGCCTGTCTGTGTCCGGGCCGCGTCCACAATATATATATAAAATCCAGTGTCTGTATGTCTGTCTGCTTTTCATGAGAGGACTACTGAACAAATTTAGATCGGGTTATTTCTATAATGTGCACGAACATTCCGGTTGATTTTGCGACTTCTCTCATCCCGCTAAGAATCATAGTTTGCTTGCAGGAGCGATATATTCATGCTAATCCGAGACAAAGGAAGCGGCCCGAGGAGAGAGGGATGCGTGACATCAGGAGTGGGTAGTCGGGCTCTGCTCTGCTCGCTGTCCTGTTTCACTACTATGTGGGTGGAGCCGAGGGGGATGGCTAATATACAGTATATTTATATATATATATATTTATATATATATATATATACTGTATCTTTATGGTGATGGGACACCAATGGAATGGAAGGACCGGGGGGTTAGGGTTAGAGCATTGGTGAGGCAATACTCCACCTAGGACACTAGAAGACTGCCCTCCTAGGCGGCTGTGGCACCACAGATTCCCTCAGGGCACACTGGAAGCTGGAGTTTGGCACAGCCCTGTTGGGTCCCGTGGAGGCCGCCTTATATTGGACTTCTACCACACCTGGGAGTGATTCCGGGTAATCTTGATGAAACACCTGGAACACTCCCAGGACCTGAATATAAAGGAGCCGCCTTAGGGCATCTGTGCACACCCCGGTGGTCCACAATATTCCTGTAATATATTGTTAAAATGTTTATAAGCAAGTCCATCTTAGTCATCATAACAGTTTTTTTCCAGTCTCCATGATTTGCACAATGCAATTTCTTATCTTGATAAAGATTTCCCTTTGGAGTTTGAGAGGTATCCTTTGTGCCCGTTTCCAGTCTGCTTCAGCAGACCCTTGGACCCCACAGGGTTTCGCATAACTTCACGCATGTGCAGCAGCCTGAACCTAAATAAGCAAACAATCTTACTGTGCACTTGTGGTTTCTAAGTCACGTTAGATTCATGTTACATGAATGTTTATCTAATTACTTGTTCACATTGGAAGGTCACACACAGAACAGACATCCGTAGAGTTCAGTCTGTGGGGTGACAAGTAGCCATCGGGCCACAGAGCCATGACTCAGGCCAGCTTCATTAGCTGCTCCCTCAGAATCGGCTTTCCTGACTGATTTGCTCACAGCTATCTGAATGTTAAAGGCAGACCCTTTATATTCAAGTAAAAAAAAAAAAACTCACAAGGGTCTCAGTGGCGTAGCAGGCTGGACCACATCTGGAGTGTTGTGTGCAGTTCTGGTCACCACACTACAAGAAAGACAGAGCAGCACTTGAAGCTGTGCAGAGAGGAGAGCATCCCAGGACTTGAGGACACGTCCTGCTGTGACGGGCTCAGAGGATGAAACCTGTTTAGTCTCAAGAAGAGGAGACTGCATGGGAACCTAATCCAGGTCTTCCAAATTCTCAAATGCATTGCAGATCCAGCAGCACTCTCTCAGCTTAATGGTGAAACGCGTACTTGAGGACACCAGTGGAGATTACGGGGAAGTGGCATTGAGGACTGAAATCAGGAAGCACTTCTTTACACAAAGAGTTGAGGGAATCTGCAACACCAACTTCCAAGATATGTAGTTGAAGCCAAAACCTTGACAGCCTTTACGAAGCATCTGGATGAGATGTTGGGGTCAACTTAGCTATCAGCTAAACAAATGAACCCGTGTCCTGTTGTGAGTCCAGTTTGTTACTTTCTTAGGTAAAGGTTGGCATTTTATATAAAGCCCACTTCCAAAAAAGTGTGTTTTCCAGGGTGAGTGTGCGTGTTGCCCTCTTGTCCACATGGATTTCACCTCAACAGTGATTGGTAGGTGACAATAGTGACACACTGGACTCTCTCATAAGAGCATAAGCTTCACAAATGAGAGGAGATCACTCAGCCCATCAAGTTCCATTACTTCAGGGGTCTGCTAACTGGCTCCTGTGTCTTCCCCAGGCTTGGCTCCTTTCCCGTTTCCATTTCTACTGGGATAAACTGTGGCCACATTGAACCCTGTCCTGGATCAAACGGGTTTAGTGGGATGGATAGAAATAAGGAGACTTGTGTCACCGTACTACCAGCGTGACAAGGCCCTGCTGTATGGTACTTCTTGTTAACCCTTGAGTCGTTCTCAATGCTCTTGACAGTACCTAGAAAGGCCACACACAGGCAGGAGGCGTTCAGAAAATGTTCTGGAGATCCTGCACGCTTTCACATGAAGGTGCCGTCCACACTACTACATCTTTGTTTAAAAACGCACACATCAGTCTCAGTTTGTGCCACACTACCCCTGTGTTTTAAACCCTCAAAAATGGAGGCTTTTGATAACGCCTCTGAGTGTTATAGTGTGGACGGTGCAAACGCAGACTCGTCTCTCTGTGCATATTGCGGCCCTTCCGTCAGGGCCGTTCTTAGGACGTTGGGAGCCCTAGGCATAATTAGACTGTGGGGGCCCTCATGCGTGTAGTACTGGCTACAGTTCAGCCAGATTTGACCGGTTTCCACTGGGCACCGCGCGGAGGTTCAGTATGTACCGTGTGCAAAATGTGCAGTGTAGTGATGCATATTTTTATAAATATATTTTTTTAGAGTATTTTATTTATTATTTTGTCACAATTAAAAAGTGTATTTTTTTTTTATTCCATTTCTTTCTACCAAATTAAAACTTAGGCTAAAGAACATTCCAGAATAAAGCTCAAGAAACGGAATCAACTTTTCGCGCTTTAACACTTCCTTAATTAATGCCGAGTAATCAAGCGATTGGACGACATCTCGCTCAATGGACATTAATGCTAAAGCATTTAATCGTTCTTATAACATGGTTGTCCTGAGGTAAGTCTCGATTATCTTTAGCTTAGAAAAGCTGCGTTCCCCAGCAGCGACAGTAACTGGTATGGTCAAGGCGATACGCAGAGCTATTGCGACATTTGGAACAGAATCGTGCAAGCTGTTCTGCTGTATAAACTGCAGTGTTTCAAGAGCAGAAGCATTAGGAGGCACCAGATTTACCAAAATACGCAATTCAGAGAACAAGTCCTGAGCATCAATATCGGAACCAGTCGTTTCATCTGTTAATGTCGCATTGAGATCCTGACAGGATTTATTCAAATCCGCATCATTTAGACATTTCTTTCTCTCATAATTATAAAGAAAACCAAAGCAATCATAATGACCTTCCATTTGGTCAAAGCGCTCAGTCATTGACGATATCGCCTGGTCAAGCAATACATTGAGAAACTCAATGCGCTATTTACCCTTTGGATCAAGTATTGGTTGATCTTGCGCTTCGCAGTCAAAATTTGACTCAAATTGTCTGCGCACTCTTCTTCTGCGCAAGCTTTCTGGTGCAGGAAAGCTAATTTCTTGTGGATTCATTTCCAATTCGTCCCTGCCCCGAGAAAGGGCAGTAGGCTTAGCATTAAACTTCATAGTACAAATACGTAGCTTGCATCGATCTTAAAAAAAAACAAAAAAAAAACCTCAAATGATGGGGTCCCTTTTGTCTCAGGGCCCTTGCCCATGCCTAAGAACGGCCCTGCTTCCGTGATTGGCTCCTGCTCATTACAACAATTCTCATTTCCTGACTGGTTACCCTCCGTGGAAGAAAACCATAGAAGAGTCGCCCAACTGTATGCATCTAATTTGCGTTTTGTACAAATTGCTACACACTGTACGTATGTGTATGAAATGTAAATGTATAGTTGCTACAGTTATACGACGAGTCCCGCGGGTGCTGGCGTTCCGTCCCCTTCACGGATTGCCAGTTTTGTGTAACACATCTTTGCTCACTTTCGGCAAAAACTGCGCTCCTGCCCAGAGTAGTTAGTCAATTGGCGTCATACACGTTTTTGAGTGGGGATGGAGATACTTTTGCGAATGACGTGTAAATACTACTGTGTTTGTAGATCATTTTGAAATAAAAACACAATTTTAAATGAAAATGTAGTTGAGTGGACGTAGCCTAACATCTTATTTAGAACTGTGTCTCCCATCAGGCCAATTTACAATTACAGACAGCCTCAGTCGTTTGTCATCCTGGCAGAGTGTTTGACTTTAATGTTGTCTGTCATCTATTTCTTTGCGCCCTCTTTGTCTCTTTCTGCATTTATGAGGTCTTTTTGTGCTTCTGGTTGACCTCTTCTCACTCGGTTATTAGGTACTGCCCTCCATGTGCCGGGGCAAGAATTTACTATGCCCACTGATCAGTCCCCAAGGAACAAGGTGAACATGCAAGACAAAGATGGGTTAACCTCAGTGTGTCCTCTGCATGTGTCTAAATAGCTGAGCTTTAAAGCCACAGAATGACGAGCGTCCTCCTAGTCTCCTGGTCCTTGCACTGCACCCATCAACAGACAAACGTAATCCTATTACGTCTCCATCTGTCACTCTTTCACAGCCAGCAGGGGCCTGAGGTGTTAACGTTGATCCTTTCTTAAGATTGCCAGATCCTGCACCGTCCAGCACACATTACACCCGTCCTGACAGGGGACAAGGAGATTCTTGGCTTGGTTGGCATGTGAGCTGCAGATGATCAAAGGTAGGGATAGAAATTGTCACTAAATCTTTATGTAACATACAGTGCCAATAAAAAAGTATTCACCCCTCGGCAGTTTTCCCATTTTATTATTATACAGAATTGAATCACAATGCATTTAATTTGGCTTTTTTGACATTTATCAACAGAAAAGGACTCTTTGATGTCAAAGTGAAAACAGGTCTCTGCACAGTGGTTTAAGCCAATTACAAATATAAAACAGAAAATATCTAGCTGCAGATGTATTTGTCAAGTCAGTATAATATAGGCCTTGTATAATATAATATAATATCCATCCATATCCTAACTACAGGGTCATGGGGGTCTGCTGGAGCCAATATCAGCCAACACAGGGCGCAAGGCAGGAAACAAACCCCAGGCAGGGCACACACACCCACCCGGGACAATTTAGGATCGCCAGTGCACCTGACCTGCATGTCTTTGGATTGTGGGAGGAAACCCACACAGACACGGGGAGAAGATGCAAACTCCACGCAGGGAGGACCTGGGAAGCGAACCAAGGTCTCCTAACTACGAGGCGGCAGCGCTACCGTGCCGCCATAATATAATATAATATAATATAATATAATATAATACAATATAATCCATCCATCCATCCATTTTCCAACCCGCTGAATCCGAATACAGGGTCACGGGGGACTGCAGGAGCCAATCCCAGCCAACACAGGGCACAAGGCAGGAACCAATCCCGGGCAGGGTGCCAACCCACCGCAGGACACACACAAACACACCCACACACCAAGCACACACTAGGGCCAATTGAGAATCGCCAATGCATATAATATATAATTCACTAAGGCAAGACAACCATGGAAAGCACACCGAAAGGGGCGTGGACTCACCGAGCCGCCGACAAGTAAGACACCTATGGCGCTTGCAGAAGGAGCCACGCCCACCAACTCCTGGCAACTCCGAGCCACCTTGACTGTTCATAGAGGAATGTTTCTCGCGGAGGTGAATTGCCATATGCAGCGTGTAAAACGGTTTGCGAGGGGTATGCAATGGGATCCTCAAAACAATCCTTTACAACTAAAGTTAAAACACAATGAAGTGAGCAGTCTTTAAAAAACACGGTCGCGTGCACCATAGCAAACTGTTTTACTGTGTTGGTTCGTTCCGTGCATTGTTACAATGTTGCTTTTCTTGCTGATTTATTACATTACCGATTTTTCAAATGTTAATTTTCTCCCTGTGCTTAAAAATCATTAAAAAACCGGCCTGATTATGCGGTGTATGGTACGCCGCGGGTTGGCTAGTATAATATAATATAATATAATATAATATAATATAATATAATATAATATAATATAATATAATATAATATATAACTAGCTGTGTAAGAAACCATGGACTCTGGCACTTCAATCAATCCATCACATCGGTTGTGTATCAGCGGCTAAGCGAGTTTCTCTCTCTTTGAAGGTTTCATTTTGCCGATGTGCTCACGTAGCTTGTGTATCGGTGGCTAAGCGAGTTTCTCTTTTCTCGGCGGTTTCACTTTGGTGACAAAGTCGATTTCTTTGAGCTAGATGCTGTAGCCTCACACTTCCGGGCCGGACAAACAGACACACACTTCCACGCATAGACGTTTACGAGGTGAGACACGAAAATAACCGGACTGGGCTTGGGGCTTTCTTGGAAAACCGTCTGGAGGTCGGCCAGACGTGAATCATACCACTATATCCCCTCCTACATGCCCTCTCAAAGCGCCAACCGGCTGGGTATATCCTGGGAATAGCCCAGTTAGTATTTGCACAACAATCGCTAGACAAGTTGCCACGATAAAGCTGGGTGAAAAAAATTGAACAGCGAATCAACATCAAATTTCTTGCAGATTTTCTCTTTTTCTGTAAAGCAGTTTTTGACTGACACAAACATCCCTGTCCTCGATCATCCTCCCTATTTGCCCGATTTAGCTCCCTGTGATTTTTACTTGTTCCCGAAAATCAAAAGTGACCTGAAGGGAACACATTTTTCTTCAATGGATGAAGTGAAGACAAAAACAGCAAACCTGTTGAAGAGCCTCAAGTCAGAAGACTTCCAGCTCTGTTTTAATCGATGGAAGATACGTATGGAGCGGTGTAGAGATCGGGAGGGGAAGTATATAGAAGGTGACAATGTTTAGAATGGTGTAATTCATCAATAAATTGATTGTTTTTTACCAATCTGGTTATTTTTGTGCCTCACCTCGTATATAAGATCTTCTTATATAATACACTACCGTGGCTGTTCGTTTTTCTGTCCAGGATTTTAAATCACCTTTAGCTCACAAATCGTTTAACCTATTGACCTGAAATTTGGTACACATATACTACGTGACCTCTACTACCCACTTTCAGGGTGATGATTGACCTCCAAGGTTATTCGATTTTTTATTTTATTATAGAATCAATTCTCGGCAGCGATCAGCAGAGCGGACGTGTGGCACATGCATATGGGCGCCATTCTCATCCCTACCACCTTCGCCGTCACTTCCCCTACCTCTTCATATCTTAAATCATTCTTGAGGCAGATTGAACACTTAAGTGCCAGCTTAAGTGAAAAATTAAGGAAAACGTACTAAGTAATTGCATCACAAACACTGACTCAATCAGTTTTAACGTGAAAAGTGGAGTGGGGAGAGAAAAGAAGAGCTGCTCAGGAAGCAGCAAGCACATCAACCTCTGAGCAAACAAATGGTAAACGTACAGAGAAAGAGCATGAAAACTAGGAATGCTCAAGTCACGTGTATTCACTGAACGTTATCATGCAGTGTGCTGCTACTGGTATAATATAATATAATATATCAATCCATTCAGAGCCATAGCCTATCCCAGCAGCAGCAGTCCATCTCAGTCTCATTAGCCAAGAGTATGGCCACCTGCCTAATATGCTGTTTCTCCTCCATAAGCAGCTCCGACCTTCCTGAGGCATGGACTCTGCAAGACCCCTGAAGGTATCACATGGTACCTGGCACCAGGATGTTGGCAGCAGATCCTCAAACTTCTGTAAACTACAACCTCAGTGAGCATGAATAAGATTAGCCAGGTTTGAAAATGAAGAGATTGATGGATGATCTACAGTAGTGGCCAAAAGTTTTGCCAGTGACACAAATGTTGAGTTTTGCAAAATTTGTGGCTTCAGTTTTTGTGCTGGTAGTTCACATTGCTTTTATATTATTGTACAGAATGATCAGATGAAAATTAATTAATCGCAAAGAACTTTATTAGCATTAAAAGTTAACTTTAGTATCACAAAAACCCATTTTCACTTATTTTCGCCCTGGCACAAAATGATCAGCTAAAAGTGTCACTCGAGCACCAAGACCATCTCCTCCTGATGAGTCCGCAACAGAATTGTGTTGCCACCAGGGCTTGGCTTGCTCAGTGTTGGCAGTAGGTGGGTGTGAGGGCATCTGCCCACACTGTGAGGTGAAGACCTTTGGACCACGGCCTTGTGTCAAGAAAAACATCAGGGACAGACTGACATTCTGCCAGAAGTACAAGGATTGGACAGCAGAAGACTGTTTTTAGATGAATCCCCCTTCCAACTGTTTGGGACATCTAGGAAAAGGTGAACGCTACCACGAGTCCTGTGTCACTGTGCCAACAATGAAGCGTTCTGAGACAATTCATGGGTGGGGTTGCTTCTAGATTAATAGATAGATAGATAGATAGATAGATAGATAGATAGATAGATAGATAGATAGATAGATAGATAGATAGATAGATAGATAGATAGATACTTTATTAATCCCAAGGGGAAATTCACATACTTCAGCAGCAGCATACTGATAAAAACAATAAAATATTAAATTAAAGAGTGATAAAAATGAAGGTAAAACAGATACTAACTTTGTATAATGTTAACGTTTACCCCCCCAGGTGGAACTGAAGAGTTGCATAGTGTGGGGTCTCCTCAGTCTGTCAGTGGAGCAGGACGGTGACAGCAGTTTGTCGCTGAAGCTGCTCCTCTGTCTGGAGATGACACTGTTTAGTGGGTTCTCCATGATTGACATGAGCCTGCTCAGTGCCCATCGCTCTGCCACGGATGTCAAACTGTCCAGCTCTGTGCCTACAATAGAGCCTGCCTTCCTCACCAGTTTGTCCAGGCATGAGGCGTCCTTCTTCTTTATGCTGCATCCCCAGCACACCACCGAGTAGAAGAGGGCGCTCGCCACAACCACCTGATAGAACATCTGCAGCATCTTATTGCAGATGTTGAATCCAAGGGAGTGGGCCGACTCACAGTTCTGCCCAAGAACACAGCCATAAATAAAGAACGATATCAAAGTGTCCACCAAGAGCAACTTCTGCCAACAATCCAGGTGCAATTTGGTGATGATCCGTGTATTTTCCAGCATGATGGAGCATCATGTCACAAGGCAACTATGATAATGAAGTGGCTTAGAGATCATAACATTGAAAGTTTGGATATGTGGCCAGGAAACTCCTCAGATCTGAATCTCATTGAGAACCTGTGGTCAATTCTCAAAAAGTGAGTGGACAAGCAGAAGCCCACAAATTGTGATCAACTCCAAGAATTAGGAAGGCAAGAATGGATCACCAATAGTCAGATATCCAGCATGCCAGAGTGAATGGCAGAAGTTATGAAGAAGAAGGAGCAACACTGTAAATATTGACTCTTTACATAAATCTGAAGTATTTACAATTAAAAGCCTTTGAAACTTATGAAATGTTCATAAGTGTTCTTCAGTATACCATAGAAACATGTAAAAAAATAATCTAAAAATGCTGAAGCAGCAAAGATTACAAAACACAACATTTGAGTCACTGCCAAAACATTTGGCCACTACTGTACACTGAGTTGTCAGTTTATTAGGTACATCTATCAAGTAGCCTGTTGCACCGACTTTGGCCTACAGAACAGCAGGAATTCATCAGGGAATCGATTCTACAAATTGCTGGATGTGACGTTCATCTGCTGAGTCTTGAGGTGGACAGTCTTCTTCTTCCTCACCCCAAACATTCTTGAGAAGATTGAAATCTGAGTGTTGTATTAATACAGAATGAGATAAGTAAAAAGATCAGGAGAAGAGACGTAGTCAAAGCTCTTAACCAGGAGTTCAAAATATGAGCACCAAACCCTTAGAAGACTACAAAAAAATCAAAGTCAAAAGGACAGCCAAAAATTCATTGCAGAGTTTAGAATGAAAGAAAACGTATCAAAATAAACCACAAGTGTCAATAGTATTATCTGCAATCTCTGACAAAGACATAAACTTGATGATGACTTTTTATCAAGCTGGCTCAATGAGGGTGGAAAATGTAAATAAATAAAATGGAGATGAAATGAAAAAATAAAACTGCAAAAATCTTGTGGGTAACTGATGTTATATATTATTTGAAATGGGAAAAAAATCAAATTCTCACTTAGAGGATCCATTAAATTTTTTTTTTAAAACCAGGCAGGATCTAATCAATAAAATTTTAGAATAAGCCTCTTCTTCTTTATCTTTCAGCTGCTCCCGTTAGGGGTTGCCACAGCAGATAATCTTTTTTACTCTCACTGCACCACTCGGAACAGCTGATCAGAAAGAGAATTACCGGTATACAGCATCAAGCACACGCTGCCTCAGCCATGATGTCTATTTGAACTGCTCTCATACAGCAAATGCTTCAAAGCCTTTCCTGTGCGGACCTCGCTGTTCAGAAACAGTTTCATCCCAAGAGCTCTAAACGCACTCAATCAGTCCATCAAGTGCTCCTTGTAGAACTGTTAGTACTTATTAGTACAATCACCTCACTATAAACTTGCGATACAGTTATAATATCGCACAACCTGAGACACTTTATAAAGCGCGTATTTACATATGATGACGATATCATTTTTAAGATGAAATGCAGAAAAATATATTTATTATACAATACAGATTAAACTTTAAATCATTCACTTAAACTTAAAAGAAGTGGTGAGGTGGCCTTCTGCTGCTATGCACCTAAAATCTGAAATAGCCTGCCAATAGGAATTCACCAGGCTGATACAGTGGAGCAATTTAAAACACTGCTGAGAACACATTACTTTAACATGGCCTTCTCATAACTTCACTGTAGTTTAATCCTGATACTCTGTAATATCCAACTCATTATAATAACTATTCATGGTGGCTCTAAAATCTGTACTAACCTCTACTCTCTCTTCTGTTTCCTTTTCCGGTGTCCTTTTAATGGTGTCTTGCGCCACCATCTACTCAAAGCACCGTGATGTTCCAACAATGATGGATGGATTAAAAGCCAGAAGTCTGTATGACCATCAACATCAAGTGACTCCTTGAGAACCGTAACTACAAAGAGGACTGTTTCATTTATGTTAGGTAGAATGCCCAGAGGGGACTGGGTGGTCCCGTGGCCTGGAACCCCTGCAGATTGTTTTTTTTTTTTCTCCAGCCATCCGGAGTTTTTTTTCTGTTTTTTCTGTCCACCCTGGCCATCGGGTCTTACTCCTTTTCTATGTTAACTAATGTTGTCTTATTTTAATTTCTTATTTTGTCTTTTATTTTTCTTTTCTTCATTATGTAAAGCACTTTGAGCTACTTTTTGTATGAAGATGTGCTATATAAATAAATGTTGCTGTTTGTTGTTGTTAAATAATCTATATTGGTAATAATTAAAGGACACGGTGTTGCTACGCTAGCAAAGATCTGGCGCTCCTTTCACAGATTGTTCCTGCCTTGCACTGTATGCTTCACTTGAACTGGCGCGAAGGATATAATAATTAAACATGTATTACGAAGATATTTCAATTTTCCTTAAAAGTTTTGAAGAATCGGCGTTCTAAGCTTACAAATGGCTTAACGTCCATTACAGAGCTGATTGTGTGGCGATCGGTTACTTGGAGAAAGAAAAGGAAAGACAGAAATTGGAGGTTAGTACGTTTGAAAGAGACAGTACTGCAGGGGCGGCCTTAGGCACATGCAAACTGTGTACCTGCGCAGGGCCGCCAAATCAATATATATATTGAATATAAAACAGAAAGAGAAAATAACGACACAGCTATAAACACAGCAACAAATTTCGGCAAAAGTGAAACGCTTGTGTCATGAGCACGAGGCGGCTATGCAGTGTCCGAAATGGACGTGGCCATCCACTGTGCATAAAATACCATCTTGACATTGGCGGGCAAAGGGGCCACCGATTTTTTCTCTGCCCAGGGCCGCCACAAGCCTAGAGCCACCCTTGAGTACTGCTGCAATAAATTATTTTATTGAAGGTCGCTCACAATGACTGTGCCACCGTGCTCCCATGTTTAATAATGTGGTTTAACTTCTGTCATCATGAAAATGATATCACGTATACATCTCAGTATTTTAATCATTCAGAGAGCTTTAATATCACGAATGTAATTGATTCTGTGTCCTGTCAGAGTAAGAGAGCCGGTTTAAGAAGCAAGTAGTGATTCACACACATAGAGCACATAGAAGATCAAATACAAAACAAAGCATTTAACGTGCTACTTTAGTTACGTTGGGATTTGAGAAGCTAGTGAATTAAACAATTTTAAGATGAAGTGTATAATGTTCTACTAAATGACAAAATAAACTACGTGATTAAAGTGGAAATTTCGAGATTAAAGTTGACATTTTGTGCTTTTTCCCCACCGTGTGCCTATTTTTTTTTTTCTCTGTCCCCTAATAAGCTTTCATATGACACTCAGACGATGGGCTACGACTCGCCTTTTCATGGCAACTTCGATATCTGACAACTTCTTTTTTATGCCAGACACTGTGCGACTTTGTGAACGTGAGCTTTCAAGTTTCTCCAACACGCTATGCCACTCGATCAACTTCATTTTGTTGATTATGCCACGGTTTATTTGAACAAATTGTATGTTTTTCCTTTGCCTCCACTTGGCATTCACTGAAATTCTTATATTTTCCCCCGTGCTTTTCCCATTGTCTTTTCACAGAAGGTTGTGTTTAAGGGCGATTTATATTGATTTGCATATTCAAAGAGGCGTAATTCTGGGAGGATTTGGGGCGTTACATAAAGCGCGTGCACGAGCGTTAGTTTTCACGCTGACCAGGATTTATGTAGCGGAAGAACGTGGAAGTTGGCGAACACACAGATTCCTGCATCTGGATTTTTCTGTGCGTAAGCACATTTCGGCTTTTGTGCTTACGCCATGTTATAGTGCGAGTTCTACGCACGGCGTTATACATGAGGCCCCAGGAGTGTTTCCGGGTTTTCCTATAAAATGGAGCCCGCTGCCAGTATTCAACGGCCCGAGTCAGGAGGAAGAAGGACAAAGCCTGTGTGGAAGACTGGAGGAGGAAGGACTGTGCTATAGCTTTGCATTATTTGTATTGTGCTGAGCAGTGGGGAGCAAAATTAAAAAGCACTTCCTCACAGAAGAATAAAAGTGTGGGCTGTGTGACAATTTGTGCCCTGCCTGTCTGTGTCGGGGTTAGGGTGGCTGTATGCGCCCCCGGAGGTTCACACCATTAAGGCATGAATGTGGCCAGCAGCGATGTTCAGGTACGTCTTGCCATTAAGATGTTTTTCATTTGGAATCTGGGCCAACTGTTGTGTGCCAGGGAAACATTCCCCAGACCATAACACTTACACCTCCTGCATGTGCTCTTTACACCAAACAAAATGGCTCCATGGACTTCATGGACTCTGTGAACTTTGACCCGGACACACACAGACGGACAACACAGTTCCACCACACACTGTTTATTTACAATATTTACAAAGTCTACCGTGCTCACAAACCCCAGTGCCTCTTGCACCGATTCCCCCAATGTGCAGGCCACACAGTCCTGTGCCTCTTTTCCTCCTGGCCGCCTCCAGTCCTCACTCCAGCTCCGTCCTCTTCCACCCGACTTCCACTAATGACTGGAGGGAGGCGGCCCCTTTTATAGGAACCCGGATGGGCTCCAGCTGCTTCCCGGCAATCTCCCGCGGACACACCCCTGTGTGGCGGAAGTGCCGGGCTCCCGGGATAATAAGGCACTGGTGGCCACGGGCCCCTACAGGGCTGGGCTTCCAAGCCCTCTACCCGAGGCCTCCAGCATAACCAAGACGGACGCCCCCTCTCGGTCTGGAGGAGGCACAAGCCCTCCTCTGGTCCTCCTGGGACCACAACTCCATGTACCTAATAAACCTGGAGCTCAATATAATATCTGCAACCTCCTGCATGTCCTGCTGAGGGTTATAGTGGTGACCAACTAAGGCCGGGTTTATACTTCACACGACGCGACGCATGCTCCAGCAGACGCTACTGCTACGCAAGCATAGTACTGTTTATACTTGTGCGAGTACTTTATGTAAATCTGGAAGATTCCACCAGGTGGCAATGGGAGATATCATCATGGTGAGAACACGTTTGGCTTCACTGTGTTGTGAATTGCCTGAAACATCCATTCAATTCTGAGGACACCTTACCGAAATATCTCTGTAAAGGATGGATGTTTATTGACTAAATCCCTCAATCCAGGGATGCACCCATTCCAGCTAGCATCGGGCACAAGGCAGAAACAATCCCTGGACGGGGCATCAGCTCATCGCAAGGTGAATACACATACACTAGCGTCATTTTAGCATCACCAAATCCCAAAATGTGCATTTCTTTGGAAGGAAACCGGAGCTCACTGTGGAAACCCACCAGGAAAACATGCAAACTCCAGGCAGGGAACAACCAGGGACGTGACTCCCTGCGAGGCAGTAGTGCTACTGCTCTGCCACTGTGCCAGCCCCATATGTGTAATTATTAACAGTATTCATTATTGAAACCAAATTAGCACTTTATCTGTAAAGTGTAACATACACACTTGAATGCAATCCATCATGAAAGTGATATCAAGTATAAATGTAAGGATTGTAAAACGTGCAGAGAGCTGCAATGTCATACATTTAATGTGTTCTTTGTGGCGATTGCTGCTCTCCGCTGCCGTCAGTTGAGGAGGAATACCCAGAAGCGCGTAGCGATTAACAACTGGGTCGGTTTTAAGATGACGTTTATGATGGTCTACTTTAATGACAAAATAAACTACAAGATTACAGTGGAAATGTTGAGATTAAAGTCGAAGTTTCCACTTTAGTCACACAACAGACCTTTCTGTTGGGGTGTCCCCATTTTTTTTCTCTGTAGATCAAATAGATGAGACCTTTAAAATGTATTGTTTTATCACGATGGGGAAAGCGCGACACTTGAATATAAAAGCATCATGAATGCATTTGTATGTTGGCATTTTGTTTCACATCAAACGTCGAAGTGCGCACATCAACTCTGTAGGATCTGCCAAGCGGATTGCTGTTTGGCACATGTTGATAGTAAACTGAGGCTCCAACTGAGCCCCCTCGATTTTTTGCTGGTACTGCAACTTGCGCACGCGTCGCGCTGATTTCCGAGGACACGTCAAATAAACACTGGCGGCCATGATGCGTGTTGAATATCATACATTTAATGTGTTCTGTGTGCTGATCTATTTCTGCTGTCTGCTGCTGTCAGGTCAGGAGGAAGCTGTAGAAGCGCATAGCGATTAACAACCGGGTCAGTTTTAAGGTGACGTCTATGACATTCTACTTTAACGATAAAGTAAAATACGAGGTTAAAGTGGACATTTCCACTTTAATCACAAAATAGACCTTTTCACCATGTCCTTAATTTTTTTCTCTGTGCCTTAAATACACCGTCATACATTCTGATGTTGTTGTAAAGGAGCAAAAAAAGAAAAGACAGCGCAGAAGACGGTATCTGAGACCTTTAAAATGTATCCTGTCATTACGATGGGGAATATGCGACGCTTGAATATCAAGACACCATGAATGCATCTGAATGTCGGCATTTTGCTTCACCACATCGATCCATTCATCAAATATCAAAGTACGCACATCGATCCTGTTGGATCCTCAAAGCGGCTTTCTGTCACATCTAGACTCTGACGTCACGTTCTGACTTTTATCACTCGGTGACCCCTGACTTTTTGCTGGTACTGCAGCTTGTGCAGGCATTGCGTTCATTTCTGAGGATGCGTCACATGAATGCTGGGAACGCGTGGCAGCCATGATGCCTGCACGTACTCATTCTGAGCGTGAAGTATAAATGAGCTCTAATCTGGTCACATCAGACGTTCTTAATAACAGTTTCCACCTCCTTCTGGTGGCCTTCGCAAGGCCAACGGAGACTTATAACGTCTACAGCATTCCCTGGGGTCTCATTGCAGAACGGAGTGCCCTCAAAATCCCCAATGGTATCTGATGGGTGATGGCACCCTTGTGGATATATTCGAAGGTCCCCCCCGAGTTTTAAACTCACTGCTTCATCAAAGACAGTGATCCCAATTAAGAAAACATGTTTTTGATTACTGGCACCCAAAATCTTCTAGATAGGAATATGGCTGAGCTGCCCTGCTGCGTGACAGGGGCTCTAAATTGATTTGATGGAAAGACTGTTCAAGAGATGCAGAGCTCAAGGATGTAAATAATTTATCAAACAGCGTCACGGCCGCGGAGACACCCGTGATCTGAAAAAGCTGGTGTTCAGGGCAGGAGAAAATCTGATTCCCTCCAATTATTTTTTATTTATAGTGGCAGCTTGGTTCTGCGTGTGTTGTCTGCAGAGGGCTGCTCATGCATGGCAGTGAAGTAAAAGAAAATCTGCCATCTCGCCAAGGACCTGCAAGGGACTGCTGACGTATCTTAATAAGAAGAGTCAGAAAAGCTTCAAGACGGGGTCTCAAGTGCCATTCCTGGAGGGTCACAGTGACTCTCAGTATTTCCCTCAATTAATTTTAATTAGAGGCTAATGTGACGAGGTGGTTCCACTCCATGGCTTGTGGGAGCTCTGAACCCGACACCGTCAGTAATGTCACCGATGAGCTAGACAGTGAGGCACAACAATGAAGCAAGGGGATGGTGCAAAAAGTGCAAAGTGCTTTTATTAAAATCAGCAAAATCAAAAGTGGAGGTTAAAAATCCAATAAATAAATCCTTTTAAAACATGAGGTTAAAACAATGGCTGGAAGCTGTCCTTTTAAACATAAAGCCCGGTGCATTCTTCTAATGGTGACTCCCCGGCTTCTCCCACCCAGGCTATGCACCAGGGGAGCCACCCTAACCTGCAGCTGACCTTTTTTACTTGACTGGTCTCGAAGCTTTTTGGTCCCTGGCTCCGTTCTATGGAGGAATATTTCGGACAAAATTAAATAAATAAATAAATAAATGCTGCGGTGGGTTGGCACCCTGCCCAGGATTGGTTCCTGCCTTGTGCCCTGTGTTGGCTGGGATTGGCTCCAGCAGACCCCCCGTGACCCTGTATTCGGATTCAGCGGGTTAGAAAATGGATGGATGGAATAAATAAATGTGTAAATAGATAAAAGTACCGTGAAATGTGAGCATAAATAAATAAATATTAGGTGGAGCTGCTTTGGGCATTCCATGTCAAAGTACCTAAACTAATACAGCCGTTGCAGCTTACCGTATATCAAACTGGCTCATTCGTCTTGTGATCGTCTTCTCTGATACATCATACAGATCTGCAATCTGTTGTACTTTTAAACCGCATAACAGAAGGTGTTCTATTGACTCAGCTGGAATGTCAAAGGATGGACGTCCAGAGCAGGGAGCTGCATCACCTGAACTGGAGTGTAGTCGAGTCCGTTCCACCTGTTCTTCGATAATTTCAAAATCAGTTTCATCTATATCGGAGTCTAAAAGGGCCGCCAACATTGTAATTTCTTCCGATAAATCTTCAATTCTCTCTCTGAAATACGTAATATCTTCGCCAGAATCCATTTCATCGGCAGTAGTAAGCATTTTTCTAATTAATTCTTGTGCTGTCGATTCACCAATCAGTAACTAGAGGGCGTGTTAGAGCCCACCCTCTCAACTTTGACGAGTGAAAGTGACAGTTTTATTTCAAGCCGTATTTCATGACGGTTTGCAGGAATGTTACGGACAAAATGAAATAAATAAATAAGCAACGAAAAACATATTTATTATTATTTATTTATGCTCTCATTTCATGACATATTTATTTATTTAGGCTCTCATTTCATGACACATTTATTTATTTATGCTCACATTTCACGGTACTTTTATTTATTTACGCATGTATTTAATTTTGTCTGAAATATTCCTCCTCACTAGACGGTGACTTGGGCTTACGCTGGAGCTTCCACTTCCCAAGTCCATGACTCCCGCTGCCTTCGCTGTGGCGAGCCAACCTTCTCCCGGTCACTCCTGCTGCCAACAAATGCTCAGCAAGTATGACCACTACCATCGGCCCCGGGTGTTGGCCAAACAACCCAACTCGGGCTCGCCTCTCCTAGCTGCCTGCAATCAGCGCGAGCCCTCACTCGTTCACTCGCTTGCTTTTTCTTTCTCTCTCTCACCGACTTTCTTCTTTTTTCCTCTTTCCTTCTCCTAGCCACCTCGTGCTTCTATTATACATTACGGGGACGTGGATGAGGTGTGGCAATCAGCAGCTCCTGGCAACAATTATGGATGCGGACGACTTTATTAAAACCTTTCAGCTCTGACATCCTACTACTAGTACATAAATATGCAGCCGTTTTTTGTAAAGCACAGGTATGTTTGCAGCCATTGGAACCGGACGTGCTACTATGAGCGCAGACGTGAGAGACTGGCATACAGTCCACAAAACATGGAAGCTTCCGGACTGTGCGCACCACTTAGTAAGCAGTCAGTCAGTCATTGTCCAATCCGCTATATCCTAACACAGGGGTCTGCTGGAGCCAAACCCAGCCAGCACAGGGTGCAAGACAGGAACAAACTCTGGGCAGGGCGGCAGCCCACCACCGGACACACACACCAAGCACACACTAGGGTCGTCAATGCACCTAACCTGCATGTCCTTGGACTGTGGGAGGAAACCGGAGCAAACCCACCCAGACAAGGGGAGAACATGCAAACTCCACACAGAGAGGACCCATGAAGTGAACCTGGGTCTCTGTACTATGAGGCAGCAGCGCTGTGCCACCGTGCTGCCTATAGTAAGTAGCTCCACTTTCAATTTTATTTCCTCAAGAAGACTGAAGTATTTCTGGCAGCTATTTTATAATATTGACATTTTTTTTTTTTGTTTTTTCATTTTTCAGCTTCCTAGACACCCCAAAGGTAGAATATCACAAAATAATTTTTCCCATTAAAAACAGAAAATCCAGGACCGAAAGGGTTAAGTTAAACTGGGGTAATCAATACTGAATGTGCAAATGAGAAATCCAGACGTGCAGTTCAATTCTCATTAAGAAGTCCAGCTACAATAAAGTCCACCATGTTATGGCTCATGAGGATCTACGTTGTTGCGATGATGCATTAGGAAATGAAGATGACATCGCTGTGTAATGGGAAAAATACAGAATCTTCTAAACTTACACCAAAAACCGAGGAGAAAATTGTGATCCTTAAATTGTAAAACTCTGTAGAAAATTGTATTCTTAAAATTGGTAATTTCCATATTAGAAAAGTATTATATGCACATGAGAAGAGTAGATATAACATTTCACTAAGCCTTAAGATCAAAAAGGCTTATGTTACATATATTTTTATTATTCTGTATAAGCCTGAAACCACCAATAGTTCATAAGCCAAAGGTCAGACGTGCTAGAGAGCTGAAGAATGGGCTCCTCGCTTAGAGAAGAGAATGTGAACTCTTTGGTTGTAAATCACTGTAGCGAGCGTGGAGATAGTAGGGGAGAGAATAGCTCTTATCAAACAGAGAAGATGGACAGAGGGGGGTTTGACACCCCCTTAACTAAGAATTAATGGTGGAATTAATTAGAGGCAGGAACAGAGCAAAGGAATGCTGGAAGTCAGATGAGGAAGAATAATGGCTGAAGTGATAAGAATTACAATTAAACTAAAAGGTTGCTGGGGGCTCATTGTTCCATCTTCAGTGAGTCTGTGTGTGTGTGTGTGTGTCACGCACTAAAGTCTGATTCTGCTGCCTGTCCTGAGTCTCCGAGTGCCTGCGCCAGCCTGCTTCAACAACTCTGAGATCAATGCATAGACTGCATAAATCCATCTTGGAAATTCCACAAAAACCAAGCAAAGATACTGATAACAGTTGAGCTCGTCCTGAGCAAACAAAGTCCCGCAGAACGATAAAAGGCAAAGTAATCGAAAGAAAAAGAAGCTAAAAAAACAAAAACGGAGAGAAGAAAACTCCAAACATCACTAGATGACGTTGAGGTGGCCTCTTTCCTCTTCTGCCAAACATTTGTCATGACAGAACAGGTGGCATCAGTGCTACAGGACTATATTGAGAAATCCAAAAAAAAAAAAACAGGGATATGGCTGGGGTTGGGGTTTCCAGCAGATAGGTGGCATCAGTGCTACAAGCACCACATGGAATTCACAGCAGCCAGCGCCTTAGTGAAGGGGCACAAGTAACAGAATGCGGTACTACAGGCTGCCTAAAAAAAAAGTCTGAAAATGTCTGCCAACTTGACAGAATGCCTTTACAAAGCCCGTACTTCAGAAACAACGAGGCAATTTAACAAATGATTTCAAATAGAAAGACACAATGTCTGAGTTTAGTGCAAGCCGCAATGAAACCCAGCAGACACTGACTCTGCAAAAGCTCCTTATGAGATGCCTGGTTCAAGGCAAGTTTCTCCAATGCTGGTTGTAGAGCGCAGGTCTGCATGATGTCGCTGTTCTGGGACGCTCTTTTCACTCAAAATCACCCATTTCTAAAAACTGGTGTGCCAAAGGCGCTATATAGGCGTCGACCCGACACTGACTGGCAGTGGAGGCACGTATAAAAATGAACAAAAAAATGTTATTCTTTTTGTCTGTGGGTTATGCTTTCCCCGTACCCACAGACACAGCACAGTCCCCAAAACACACCAAAAGAAAAACACCCAAGAAGCACACACCCTCACCCTCACCCTCACCCTCACCCTCTCCTTCTTCTTCTTCCTCTTCCTCTTCCTCTTCCTCTTCCTCTTCCTCTCCTCCTCCTCCTCACTCTGGCGCCTCCAGTAGTGCCTGCAGGCTCTTCTTATAGCCCACCCAGAAGTGCTTCAGGTGATCATTAACCTAATTTGGCTGCACTTCTGGGTGTGGCTGCATTCCAGCCCACATGGACTCGTTAAGCCGTGCAGATCCTCCCGGTGGTGGCCACAGAGCCCAACAGGTCTGAGCCATGACGTCCCACACCTGTGGCCCCGATGTAACCCAGGAGGGCTGCCACCATGCATTCCGGGGGACGTAGGTTGCATCCCATTGCTGCTCCCCTGGACCCAGTGTCAAAGGGGCGTCCCGGCTGGGCATGGGTCCTGGCCGTCCGTCACACTGGAAACACCATTGCCTTTTGCAGTCCCACTTTGCTTGACAGTTTTTCACTAATTAGGCCATTAGCTCTCTCATTTCTGTAATCTTGATGCTCAATTACTTCTAGATTTCTCCTTCTGCCAGCTTTAACTGATAAACAGCAACGCAGTAGACATTCAGTCCTTTAATGTTATTGAATAAATTCATGGATCACTTGCAGCTGTACATAATCTTCATAAATGTATCATTTTGGGTGATTTATGTCTGTTTGGAAAGATGCTATCAAGGGTCGGTTCACCGACAAAAGCGCGACGGACAAATGACCGTCGACAAACCCGCGAGAGAGGCCAAGAGAGTGGGACGCGTACGTGAGCATTATGTACACATTATGTGCTAGGTTATAACTATTATAACTGCGGATGGCATGCCGCGAACAAATAACTCAGTCGAGGGTTGGCATGACGCGTCGTATACAAAGCGGAATTACCAGCAGCCAGACAGCCAGCAAGTCTAAATACGCTCAACTATCAAGACGTCTTGCTGCAATTCTTCCTACATATGCAGGGCGTGATCTTAAGGACTATCTGCGTGCCGTGCTGATGGCATGCCGCGTCTCATAATATTGACATCTAAAATAAACATTATCATATATGCTTTAAACTAGTAATTCATATTTAATATTTAATGAAACTTTCGCGATTTTGTCGGCGCGATTTTGACGCCGCGTTTTAATCGGCGCTATTTTTTCGGTGCGCATATGTCTATCGCGCAAATGTCGGGTCACACAAGGGTCTACACTGAAGAGTTCCACTTCTGTAAAACATCTTCCATGCCAGATGAATTTTTTTTGGTGTTGAGTTATGAAATTGTGCAGCTTTTATCATTTTCTTTTACGTATATGTTTGTTTGATTGTGGGATGGTGGATTGCATTCAAGTCCCAGCTCAGTCAATGTCTGTGTAGAGGTTGCACGTTATCCTCATGTCCACATGCAGGTTAGAAAGATTGCCGACTCTAAATTGGAACGAAGTGAATAAAAGACACGTGTGTGGTGGAGCCTATGGGAGGGACGAGGTCTGAGCGAATGCACTATTCATCTCTTCATCCAAGTCTGTCGTGGGTTATGGTACAAGTAGAGCCATGGCTGATTTGCCACATCATCTACTGTCACTCAATACAATACAATACAATACAATACTCATTCAATACAATCATTTCACGCACACGCTCGTGGACGGGCGTCTGGCTCCTATGTCATGGCTGACACTCCTTGAACTTCTCTATCCGTTCATACACACTCCTTCGCGACTAAACATTTTCTCCAAACTGTGCACAAAGTCTTCAATAAATAGCGGCACCAGGCAATCCCTCAGACCACAAAAAACAACTCACCGCATGTTGCTCTTCTGACGTGCTAATCACAAGTGGGGCAGCCATTGTTACTCGCACCGCAGTTGAGCTGACGTAACCCATTCACACTTGCCCAGCCGAGACCGGGGAGACGGGGACCTCGTATGGAAAGCGCTGATAAGACAGTGCGGCCAGGAAACGTTTTCATATAACCGGAGTGCGGATCATTTTTGACTCACCCTCGTCTCAGGTGACCTTACTCTTAAACATGCTAGACGAGTGACACATTCCTGCGCTAATTCGATTCTTGCCTTTTCTAGTGAGTTGGCTTTTGTTGATGGTCACTACAAAAAACAGCTTTACAAGAAAGTGTAACTTGAGATGAGTAACCAGTAGAAATAATGTGAAATTTGAGTACAGGTCATGTCACTTTCTAACCTGCTTAATCCACACCAGGGTTTTTGGGGGGATGCTGGAGCCTATCCCAACTAGCATAGGGCGCAAGACAGGAACAAACCCTGGACAGGACACCAGTCCATCGTTGGGTGAGCACACAGACACGCACAAGTCACCTCACCTGCAGGTCTTTGAAGCAGGAGCACTTGGAGGAAACCCACACAGACACGGGGAGAACATGCAAACTCCACGCTGGGAGGACTCAGGACACAAACCCTGTGAGGCACCCGTGCTACGCCTGTGCCACCGTGCCACTATATTTGAGTACACTGCGTATACTAGACTTTTACAGTTTTCATTTGTTTACATTGTTCACTCACGTGTTTCTTTCTATGTTTTTCATCAGTTGCATGTTGTCCAGATGTGAAGTTGTTTGCCATGAATTGTGGAGAGCGGGATGGTGGGACATCCCATTCATTCAAAGTAAACAGACACGTGTGTAAATGTAAGTGATTTCTGAGTCCAAAGATACAAATGTAAGTTACGATAGAGTACCTTGTGGTGGAGCCTTTGCTGAGCTTTCTCTTTCCATATCCCACCTGACTGGATATGGCAAACGTGATCGCATCTCCATGTCTTGTGCCTGGGACACCGTCCCACCTTCAGTCGTCTGTCCACCCTATTAGTTTGTGTTGTTGTTCACGCGGCTGTTCAGGCACTTTTGCTGTGTCTTTCATTTGCATAAAGTCTCCTCTCAGCGCAGTTCACAGCATGATATTAATAAATAGCAGCGAATGAAACACTTATCAACAAAAACACAGGGGCGGCTAGTTTAGATTTTTTCTACAACATCATGGCAATTCATTCAAATCAGTTGATGCATTTTTGAGATTTTTAAGTTTTTCGTTTTTCTTTTATATGGGGGAGTGTTACCCCCCCCCAAATACAGTGGAACCTCAGGTCACAAACATCTCGGACCACGTACAAATCGGGTTATGAGCAAAAAGTTCGCCAAACTTTTGCATCTGTTCACGACCACACACTCGGGTGACGAACAAGCCAGTTTCCCTTCCGGTTCATATGCGCCGATGATTTCCGCACATGTTTAGTCTCTCCCTGTGCAATCGCTGTGAACTCTTTGTGCTCTGTTTCGTTTCCCTTCCGGTTCATACACGCCGGTGATTTACGCATGTGTTCAGTCTCTCCGTGTACAGTACATTGTTCTGGTCAGACGTGTATCGCGCAGCGGGACTTTGTGGTACTGTATAGCGGGTTCACAGCTCACGTCAAGAGGCCAGTTTTAAATAAATAATTGCCGCGCTACAGCTGCCACGTCCGTCCTCTTCATAAATAGTAGTGTGAGGTGGCTAAAGGGAAGAAAAAGAAAAGAAAGCCGGAGGTTACGGAGTGAGGAAGTAAGCAGGAAGCAGTGTGGAAAGAACCGGTGTGAGCGAGTGAGCGAGTGAGCATGTGCTCGCAGGTAGGCAGCTGGACAATGAGCCCAAGCAGGGGTGGGGCAGAAGGAAGCGGTCAAGGAGCTGGAGTGACCAGAAGAAGGACGGCTGGCCGAGAAGGCAGTTAAAGAACTCACTGGGCTTGTTTTTAAAGAGACTGCTTCCAGCATTGTTTTAACCTCGTTGTATTTAATGAAGACTTTTTTCTATTGGATTTTAACCTCCACTTCACTTCTGTTTTTATGGGATTATTTATTTATTGAAGGATTCTGAAAGCACTGCACTTTATTTAATTTGGACTTTGTTTTTGATTGTTGTTTTGTTGATTTTAATAAAAGCACTTGGCACTTTTTGCACCATCTGATTGCTCCATTGTAGTGCCTCACTGTCGTGCTCATCGGTAACATTACCGACGGTGACGGGTTTAAGGGCTCCCGGAAACAAGATGGGAGCATGCAGCGAACCCGCATCGTCACAGACTTGACCTCAAAACTGTAATCTCCTCTCCACCCAGTTAGTTCCTCCTCACTTCCTTCATGCCAGAACTCGACTCCTGCAAGGTTAGTTTATGGTTAGTTTTTGTATTACGGATTTTTCAAATGTTCATTTTTCAGTTCATAGAGTGAATTGTTGCAATGTTACTTTTGTTGGTTGTTTATTAAATTACAGATTTTTCAAATGTTCATTTTTTCCCTGTTCTTAAAACTCATTAAAAAAAGTGTTTACAAAGAGCGGTTCGTAAGGCTATAGCGTGAACTCTTGCAGTGTTAGTTTTCTCTGTTGTTCAAGGTTTTCTCAGTGTTATTCAATGTTTAGTTTACTATTACACTGTGCATTCTATGGTATAATTAACTATTTTTGTGCTTAAAAATCTTTAAAAAAATATATTTACATACAGTTCGTATGATCTGGAACAGATTAATTGTATTTACGTACAATCCTATGGGGTAAATTACTTTGGGTTTTGGAACGAATTACGGCCGTGACCTGAAGTTCCACTGTGTTGATATTTCAAATTGTACTTTCTTAGCAGATACTTACTGACGTTGTTGTGCCATCCTGACAAATTTGGGCGTTTTATCTAAATTGGAAATAGTGTTTTTGTTGATGAGTGGATGAGTGAACTTTCCATCCAACTTAATAAAAGGATGAGTGTCTTTGCATCTGTCTGTGTATCTGTCTGACTGCTATGTCCCCATCATTCCAACAGATGGCGCATCACAAACATTAACACTGCTTTTCTGAATCCCATACTAAATGGCACATAACACAGGTCTACATTCATTACTTAGATTTCAACTCATTTTAGGCAGGCATCACTGCTAATTGGTAACATTACCGACGGTGACGGGTTTAAGGGCTCCCGGAAACAAGATGGGAGCATGCAGCGAACCCGCATCGTCACAGACTTGACCTCAAAACTGTAATCTCCTCTCCACCCAGTTAGTTCCTCCTCACTTCCTTCATGCCAGAACTCAACTCATGCAAGGTTAGTTTATGGTTAGTTTTTGTATTATGGATTTTTCAAATGTTCATTTTTCGGTTCATAGAGTGAATTGTTGCAATGTTACTTTTGTTGGTTGTTTATTAAATTACAGATTTTTCAAATGTTCATTTTTTTCCCTGTGCTTAAAACTCATTAAAAAAATGTGTTTACAGGGAGCGGTTATGTGATATGTGATACAGTATCAGTATATTTAATACAAAGAGTACATGACACGTGTTTCGCCCTTATTGGGGTTCATCAGGTGTGCACACTTTTGCATCCCCTTACAGGATTCAAACTGTAGATATAGATAATACTTTATGACATATCTATAATCTGCTTCTCACAACTGAGAGGACATGGTGGATGCTTGCCAACCAACCACAAGCATTACCTGGTAGGTAACCATCTAAATAATCAGATTGCAATTCAGAACTAGGAATGTAATATATACAATATATATATATATATATAAAATGCAAAGTTGACTAACTGACAGACTGATTCAGACCCCTTCATACTCTCTGAATCCACTGTACTTTATCAGACATGTCTTTGAGATGTGAGAAGAAAAACTCCCACATCCACAAGGAGAACATACAAGTGTGACAGTGACAGGGCCAGGATTTGAACCCCACATCCCGGAGCAGTGACACACCAGTGCTAAACACTCTGTAACCACACAAAAATTAAAAACAAGATTATGAAAACCACACAGGGTCTGAGTCTGGCTATTTTCTGTGGAATTTTAACAGTTTATAAAGCAATTCATACCAATTAACAAAATGAAAGATTACTGGGACCTGCGAGCATGTAGTCAAGATCATAGTCAATCTACATGCTTCCGTTAGGTCAGATTATCTCAGGGCACAACGTGAGCTACCACAGCTATGCTGATGACACACAGCTGTACTTATAGCTCCTGATGACCCTGATTCTCTTGATTCACTAACAGAATGTCTGACTGGTATCTCAGAATGGATGAATAGTAATTTTCTCAAGTTAAATAAAGAGAAAACTGAAATTTTAGTGATCAGCAATAATGGATACAATGAGGCTATTAGAAATAAACTGGATACATTAGGATTAAAAGTCAAAACGGAGGTAAAAAGCTTAGGGGTGATTGTTGACTGTAATCTGAATTTTAAATCACATATTAATCAGATCATTAGGACAGCATTTTTCAACTTAAGAAACATAAGTAAAGTTATACCGCTTATATCACTGAAAGATGCTGAGAAATTAATTCACGCGTTTGTTTTCAGTCGACTAGATTACTGTAACGCACTCCTCTCAGGACTACCCAAAAAAGATATAAATCGTTTGCAAATAGTGCAGAATGCAGCTGCTAGAATCCTAACTAGGAAAAGAAAATCCGAGCACATCTCTATAGTTTTGATGTCACTACACTGGTTACCTGTGTCATTCAGGATTGACTTTAAAATTCTGCTTATGGTTTATAAAGCCTTAAATAATCTCGCCCCATCTTATATATCGGAATGTCTGACACCTTATATTCCAAATCGTAACCTCAGATCCTCAAATGAGTGTCTCCTTAGAATTCCAAGAACAAAACTTAAAAGAAGTGGTGAGGCGGCCTTCTGCTGTTATGCACCTAAAATCTGGAATAGCCTGCCAATAGGAATTCGCCAGGCTGATACAGTAGAGCACTTTAAAACACTGCTGAAAACACATTACTTTAACATGGCCTTTTATAACTTCATTTTAATCGTAATTTAACTTAATCCTGATACTCTGTATTTTCAATCTCCTCAAAATAACTATTCATGGTGGCTCTAAAATCGGTACTGACCCCTACTCTCTTTTCTGTTTCTTTTTCCGGTTTCTTTGTCCACCTACTCAAAGCTTCATGATGCTCTAACAATGATGGACGGATTAAAAGGCAGAAGTCTACGTGACCATCATCATCATCAAGCCCTTCCGTGAGAACCCTAAATCCAAAGAGGACTGTTTGATTTATGTTAGGTAGAATGCCCAGAGGGGACTGGGTGGTCTCATGGTCTGGAATCCCTACAGATTTTATTTTTTTCTCCAGCCGTCTGGAGTTTTTTTGTTTGTTCTGTCCCCCCTGGCCATTGAACCTTACTCTTATTCGATGTTAATTAATGTTGATTTATTTTGTTTTATAATTGTGTCTTTCATTTTTCTATTCTTTAATATGTAAAGCACTTTGAGCTACTGTTTGTATGAAAATGTGCTATATAAATAAATGTTGTTGTTGTTGTTGATAACTGTGAAGGCGACATTCTGACATGCTGAAGATCCTTGGCACAGCTTCAGGGCTTTGTATGTAATGCACTTACTGTGTATCTGCTATGTGGTAATCAGCAGGAAAGGATGACTTATCTAGGACTTTGGTCCTAAAATCAGCTTTATGTACAAGGCGGCTCTGAAGGGGTTTGTTTTTCTCAAAAACGTATTCTGTGTCCTTCTTTCACTGTTATTTGTTTGCATTGCATCCTGCTATCCAGTCAAGAACTGGTAAAAATCCAGTTAACAAACAGGATTGAGCTGCTACGTCATAGACACAATGTTCTGGATTCAATCCCACACATTGTCTGCGTGGTGTTCAGATGTTCTTCCTGTGTCTGCAAGCACTTTTTCCAGGGTATTCCACTTTTCCAACCTCAAACCCAAACAACTCCTAAACTGAGTGTATGTGTGTATGTATGTGAGTGAGGGTGCAATGGAGTGGCACCCACACCCAGCCATCCTGATTTGGATTAAGTAGGTCTAATAGAATGTTATAAAATATGTCTGCTTATACTCTAAAATAGATAGATAGATAGATAATGAAAGGTAATATAAATAGATTGATCATTTGATAGATGTGTATGAAAGGTACTATATGATAGATATGTAGACAGATAGGAAAGGTACTATATAATAGACTAGCAGAATTGCCTCGCAGCGGAGAAGTAGTGTGTTAAAGAAGTAATGAAAAAGAAAAGGAAACATTTTAATAATAACGTAACATGATTGACATTGTCATGAGTGTTGCTGTCATATATATGCCTGCCTAAATAAGTCACCCTCGCTTCGCTCTCACTTTTTTACCGTTCATTTAATCATGGCTATTGGCGGAAAAATTATAAAATGGAAGGAGGATTACACTGAGTATGGCTTTATCAAAACAATTATTGATGGCGAATCGATTATTCATAAAGATTCAATTGGTGATCTGTTTTTCTGTGTTAACCTCATATTTTTTCATACTTCTTCTCAAACTAAGGTGGTGCGAGGCTAAAATGAATCGGGATGCGCTGATCAATGTAATCCGTGTACCAGGAAATGATGCATTGACAAAAGCTCCCCTTTGCTTGTAATGCAAAGTGTGATTAAATGCATTATTTTTTAACGCGTTATGGAGCACATGCATCAAAGCTTCTCAGCTGTGCTTGTGCTAAGAAAAGGAAAGATTTTAAAAATAACGTAACACGATTGTCAATGTGACCTTTTGTAAGTAGTGCCTGGAGGATTCAGTGTGTAGAAACTCTAGAGACAGCGTGTGTATTAACTTGTGGATTTTTCTGTGAGTATTTGGTGGCAGTGTGATGAAATTGCTTCGGAAGACGGCGTTAGCCGCGGAGCTCAGCTCAGACCGAAATTAGATGAATGGGAGGGGAGATGATGACGTGACTCCCCCACCCGCCTTAACTGTCAATCCCCCACAAACACAGTCTCTCAGAATTTGCATAAGCACACCCCTTCACCTGCAATTTTAACTTTAGTTACAAAATGATCAAAACTCTCGTTTATATCCTGCATCCTCTCATTAAACTTATACCCGTGGGCATGAGAAACGCCAGCGGCAGCCTGTCTATGAACTTAATTTAAAGTTTATGTTTACACCGTGCTTTGTTTCCGAAGTAGCAGCACTCATGAATATGGTTTTATATGTCACTCGCTCGCTTCTTATTGTTTCGCTGCCTTCTCAATTATATAATGCATGTTTTCTTCAGCGCTTTTTGGAGCTCTTCCTGGTTTTCTACGTACTGCGTTGACAGTCAGTTCACGTGATTACGTGGGAGGCGTGATGATGTCACACGAAACTCCGCCCCCCCATGACCATCGAGCTCAACTCCATTACAGTAAATGGAGAAAACTACCTTCCAGTTATGACCATTAGGCGTAGAATTTCGAAATGAAACCTGCCCAACTTTTGTAAGTAAGCTGTAAGGAATGAGCCTGCTAAATTTCAGCCTTCTACCTACACGGGAAGTTGGAGAATTAGTGATGAGTGAGTGAGTGAGTGAGTGAGTCAGTGAGTGAGTGAGGGCTTTGCCTTTTATTAGTATAGATAGATATATAAGTAATAAGTTAGGTTTATAAGTACAGCTCTCCCTACACACATTTGTACCAAATAAGCTGTCCTGTTATCCATTTGCAAGAGCAGTGACCTTTTTATGAGCTGAAGGGTTATCAGGGGCCAAAATCCATGGTAGGCTTTGTGCACAATAAAGAGACAGTGTTTACCATGACATGTTTATGGATTGAGAAGCTCAAAAATAGCAGGAAGCCTGTCCATTCCAACTACTGATGACAACATCAAGCAAGTCCATATCATGACTCTGATGAACTGATAAATTCTGATGACCCCTGGTACAGCTTCACCCATAAAAAGCAGATTATTGCTTACTTGTAGATAAATAGACAGACAGATAGATAGATAGATAGATAGATAGATAGATGTTAAAGGCACTATATAATAGATAGATAGATAGATGTTAAAGGCACTATATAATAGATAGATAGATAGATAGATAGATAGATAGATAGATAGATAGATAGATAGATAGGAAATGCACTAAACTGTATAATAGATAGGGGATAGATCTTTATTTCTCCCAAGGGGGAAATTTAGCCTAAAGAGAAGCTCAAGAAATATAACAATGAACAACAACTGCCTACAAACGCACACAAGAATTACAAAAAGAAAATGCAGGAATTCTTGCAGGGAAAGCTAACAAGCGACTCTGGTGAGCTGATGTGAGTGTGTGGTTCTGTTGTGCTCTGTGATGGACTAACACCACATTCAGGGCTGGTGTTGCCAGGATGGACTCCAACTTTCATAGAAGGATCAGCTGCCATACGAGTCTCTAGGATCATGTGCTGAACGACTGGAGTTCAAAGTGTAGAACTCACTCAGGCACAAGGAGGACTCGTAGACTTCTCAGGGACTTGGCTGGGATTTGCACCATGGATTTGAAGAAGTGAAGTTAGAAATCCATTTGTAAACTTGAGAATCTGCCTGTGTGATACCTGATATTCCAGGCCAACATTGCGTACACACCTTACATTATTTATGAGGCTGCTAAGATAACGCTCATTTTCCACAGAGGCTTCACATGCAATGGAGACATAAAATTTGATAGCATTGCTGAAAAGATCCTCTTGTGTGCTAATACGTATTCTTTCTCGTGCGACTCTCATATAAAAGGTACTCCATTCTGCTCGTATGATTAAGTGCACTGAAGATCATAACACATGCATTCCTCAAAGGCAGATTTGTCAAATAAAGATTGGTTAGTAGTAAATGTGTCTTGGCAGCCATCCCATCAAGGTATGTGCTGTGCAATTAATAAGACGGTTCTTACTTTTCTACCCAAATGCCCATTCATGTAAAACACATTTTTAATAATTAAATGAGACTTTGGGCTGACAGTTCCTCTTACAGCATCGTCTCATGCGTGAAGTCAGAGGATGAGTGTATCTGGTGGCATCGTGATTAAGGCCTCTGCTGCACAAAACCGGAGTCCTGGGCTTCAATCCTGGTGCCAACCTCCAAAGGTTTGGCTCCAGGTGCTTTCATTTTAATCCCACACACCAAAAATGTGTGTGTTAGGTTCATACAGTGCCTATAAAAGTATTTGTCACCTTGGAAGCCTTCACATTTCCTTGTCACACAACACCGTATCCCAGTGGATTAATTTCGCTTCTTTGACTCTGATCAACAGAAAAAAGACTCTTTTAAATTGAAGGTGAAAATGGATCTCTGCAAAGTGACCTAATTTAATTATAAATGTAAAACACAACAATTACTGATTGCATAAGTACTCATCCCTATACTATGATACCTCTGGTGCAGCTAACCGGTGTTAGAAGTCACAGAATTAGTTGAATGGATGTCATCTTTCTGGGGTTTCAATGGATTTTAGTATAAATTAACCCAAATGTGGAAAGACCAGCTTGTTGTGGGTCAGTATGGTGGCCTAACTTATGCAATGATAACAAAACAACACTCCAAACAACTCCATAGAGCTGAATGGAGAGATGAAAATGGTAAAAGTATGGTAGAGCTGTAAACCTGCCCAGAGTAGGCCATTCACAAAAACTCAGTGATGCAGCAAGACCAAGACTGCTGAGGGAGACCACCAAGAGACCTTTGATGACTTAGGAGTTACAAGCTACAGTGGGTCACACTGGAGAGTCTGTGCGGGCAACCGTTGCCCAGATGCTTCACCAATCCAAGTTTTATGGGAGAGTAGCGAAGTGAAAAAATACATAAGACATCTTGGCTAGAGTCTGCCAGAAGGTACTGTATGTGGGAGTCAGCTGGAAGAAGGTTCTTTAGTCTGATGAGAACAAAAGTGAGTTTGTTGGCCATCAGACTAAATGTCATGTTTGAACATTGCACATTATCAAAAACACACCACTCCCATCATGAAGCATGGTGAAGGTACCATCAGGCTCTGGGGATGCTTCTCCGCAGCAGGGCCTGGAAGGCATCTGAGGGGAAAGCAAATACAGCAAAATACGGAGATATTGTGGAGGAAAACCTGATGCGGTTTGTAAGATACTTGCATCTTGGGAGAAGATTTGTTTTTCAGCAAGACAATGACCTCAAGCATAAAGTCAAAGCCGCATAGGAACGGCTTCAAAAGAGCAAAGTTAACGTCCTGGGGCCTCATGTATAACGCCGTGCGTAGAACTCGCACTATAACATGGCGTAAGCACAAAAGCCGAAATGTGCTTACGCACAGAAAAATCCAGATGCAGGAATCTGTGCGTACTCCAACTTCCACGTTCTTCCGTTACATAAATCCCGATCAGCGTGAAAACTAACACTCGTGCAGCGCGCATGTAACGCCCCAACTCCTCCCAGAATTACGCCTCTTTGAATATGCAAATCAATATAAATCGCCCTTAAGCTCAGCCTTCTGTGAAAAGACAATAGGAAAAGCACGGGGGAAAATATAAGAATTTCAGCGAATACCAAGTGGAGACAAAGGAAAAACATACTATTTGTTCAAATAAACCGTGGTATAATCAACAAAATGAAGTTGATCGAGTGACATAGCGTGTTGGAGAAACTTGAAAGCTCACATTCACAAAATCGCACAGTGCCGGAAATAAAAAAGAAGTCACATATCAAAGTCGCCGTGAAAAGCCGAGTTGCAGCCCACTGTCTGAGTGTCATATGAAAGCTTATTAGGGTACAGAGAAAAAAAGGCACACGGTGGGGAAAAAGCACGAAATGTCAACTTTAATCTCGACATTTCCACTTTAATCACGTAGTTTATTTTGTCACTAAAGTCATCTTAAAATCGTTTAATTAACCAGTTTCTCAAATGACATCGTAATTAAAGTAGCACGTTAAATGTTTTGTTTTGTATTTGATCTTCTACTCGTATGTGATCTATGTGTGTGAATCACTACTTGCTTCTTAAACTGGCTCTCTTCCTCCAACTGGACACAGAGTCAATTACATTCGTGATATTACAGCTCTCTGAATAACTAAAATACTGAGATGTATACGTGATATCATTTTTATGATGATAGGAGTTAAAGCACGTTATTAAACATGGCTTTCACGGCACAGTGATTGTGTGTTCGACCTTCGATGAAATAATTTATTGCAGCAGTACTCAGGGGCGGCTCTAGGCTTGTGGTGGCACTGGGCCAATGTAGGCCTAAGTAATGTAGCTTGTGCATGGTGGATGGCCACGTCCGTTGCAGACACTGCATAGCTGCCTCGTGCTCATGACACAAGTATTTAACTTTTGCCGAAATTTGTTGCTGCGTTTTTAGCTGTGTTGTTATTTTGTCTTTCTGTTTTATATTCAATATATATTGGTGTAGCCGCCACTGCAGTCCGTGCTTTTCTTTCCCCAAATACCCAATCAGAATTGGGGAGTGCCGATTCTTCAAAACGTTTAAAGAACATTGAAATATCTTCGTAGTACATGTTTAATTATTCTATCCTTCACGCCAGTACCAGTGAAGAATATAGATTATTTAAATGAAGTTAAAGTTTTATCTGTATAATATAATAAACATATTTTGCTGCATTTCACCTTAAAAATGATATCGTCATCATATGTAAATACGCGCTTTATAAAGTGTCTCAGGTTGTGTGATATTATAACTGTAGTGCAAGTTTACAGTGGGGTGATTGTACTTATAAGTACTAACAGTTCTACAAGGAGCAATTGATTGATTGCATTTAAAGTTCTTGGGATTAAACTGTTTCTGAACCGCGAGGTCTGTACAGGAAAGGCTTTAAAACGTTTTGCCGTGGCTGAGACAGCGTGTCCTTGAAGCTGTATACTGATAATTCCTTTTCCGATCAGCTGCTGCTGTGATTCACACTCAGATACAGTGATATAAATACTCCGAGTGGTGCAGTGAGAGTAATATGGAAAAAGATGATCCGCTGTGGCAACTCCTAACAAGAGGAGCTGAAAGAAGAAGAAGAAGGTGCAGTGAGAGTAACAACGCTAAAGCAGTTATGGTATTTGGAATACTATGGCTGTTCTCTGGACCATTATATTGTTACGAGTTAATTACAATCAGATGCATTACACTAATAAACAATATGCGGTTAGTTTCTGTGTATTTATAAAGCCGCGTCAGGAAAATAATGAGTAACCACACAAGAACAGTAGCACAGCTTTGACGCTGGGTGCCGCCAGTCTGCAAAACCGAGCGGAGAACTTGCGTACAACAAGGCATGAGGTACCGTGGAAAAGTGTGTGGCTTTACGCCAAGTGTAGGTTTTATACATCGCGATTTGAACGTGGAAAGGTTCTTACACAACATTTCTGTACGTATGCACCGTTTATACATGAGGCCCCTGGACTGGATGAGTCAGAGTCCAGATCTCAATCTGTTTTCACTTTGACATTAAGAGACTTCTTCTCTTGGTCAGTGTCAAAAAGACAAAATATATCCAGTGGGATTGAATATTGTATAATACTAAAATGTAACAACATCCAAGTGGGTGAAGATGCTTAATAGGCATTGTTGGTGACTGTAACTTGAAGCTCTGTGACTGACTGGCACCCTGTCCGGGATTGGTAACCACAGACACTCATGTGACTCTGAAACTGGACAAGTGGCTTAGAGTTACATTTACATTTACTTGCTTACTGCGGTGGCTGGCGCCCTGCCCGGGGCTTGTTTCTATATTGGGCCCTGTGTTGGCTGGGATTGGCTCCAGCAGACCCCGTGACCCTGTAGTTAGGATATAGCGGGTTGGATAATGGATGGATGGATTTATTTGCTTAACAGATGCTTTCCTGCAAAAGATTTGAACATAATCAAGTAATCGTCAGTCTGGGACTGTTTGGGAAGAGGTGTTACAGGACTAAGTTACACAATTGATCGTCACAAGTGAGGAGCTCAGGACAAGACACAAACGAGTTACAATTCCTTGCTTACAAAACCTAACAGCTAATATCAGTTAGATAGAAAGTCTTCAAATGCTTCTTAAACAAATTGAGGAATTCAGAAGTTCAAATGCAGGTGGGGAGCTCGTTCCATCAGCTAGGAGCTACACACGAATAGAGTCTGGACTGAGACTTGATGCCACGCAGAGGTTGTGCCACCACACACCATCCATAAACAGATCTGAGCGGTTGAGAAGGAGCACTGGACCCCACCAGTGTCTCCATATTCTCAGGTGCTGACCCACTGACTACTCTGTAGGCAAGTATCAAGTATCTGAACTGAGTATGCATCATGAGCTTAATAAAGAGATGGATAGATGATTATAGATAAAGAAATGAAAATATCACTGGTGTGAGAATACACAGTCCAGGATTTGCACAAGTTGTAAATCTTTAGTTAATTATTTCTCTAATTGTTTGTCCATCCATCCATCCATCCATCCATTATCCAACCCGCTATATCATAACTACAGGGTCACGGGGGTCTGCCAGAGCCAATCCCAGCAAACACAGGGCACAAGGCAGGAAACAAACCCTGAACAGGGTGCCAGCCCACCGCAGGGCACACACTCACAGCACACTAGGGACAATTTAGAATCGCCAATGCACCTAAGCTGCATGTCTTTGGACTGCGGGAGGAAACCCACGCAGACACGGGGAGAACATGCAAACTCCACGCAGGGAGGACCTGGGAAGCAAACCCGGGTCTCCTAACTATGAGGCAGCAGCGCTACCCACTGCGCCACCATGCCGCCCCAATTGTTTGTCCATATGGCAGTAAATGCAAAAACACACATTTATATTTACTGTTAAGAGAACTGTTCTAATTTTACGCTGAATACCTCTCTTTTACACATAAAGTTAGAGAGAGAGAGAGATTAGGAGCATGCACTGCACCCACAACACAAGAAACGACCTCAGGATCCCAAATTAGGACCCAAGTGCAGTCGTACAGCACCTCAGCACCACACCACTTCGAATGGAATGGATCAGTGTGAGGTGTTTTAATGTGGCTGGGGTGCCAATCCTGTCACCGACTGCTCCTGAGTACTCCCTCCAAGTCTGAGGACCTCCTTGTAGGGCTGGACGCAGATTAATGTCATACCCAGGATGAAGCTATTGCAGGTTAAGTGCCTCGCTCAAGGGCCCAACGAAGTAGAGTCACTTTAGGCATTTACGGGGTTTAAACCAGCAACCTTCTGATTGCCGGCACAGATCCCTAATCTTTGAGCCACCATAAAGTTAATTTGTGTTTTAATAATTAACTTATTTATTATATGTGTCTCATGGTGGATCTTCCTCTCAGATTCACCCTCTTGTTGTACACTGTTCATCCATTCATCCAAGCATTTTCGGGCCCCCTTTATTCAGAACAGGGCTGTGGGGAAGCTGGAGCCCATTTCAGCAAGTATCGGACACAAGGCAGGAACAACCTCTGGACAAGGTGCCAGGTGAACACACACACACACACACACACACACTAGGGGTAATGTAACAAGGCCAGCTCACCTAACCTGCACAACTTTGGACTACTGGAGGACACAGGGACACCCACAGAAAACCCAAATGGACACGGGGAGAACATGTAAACTCCAAGTAGGGACGTACCTGGGATGTGAACCCCAACGCCCATGTTGTGAGGTAGCAGCACTACCGGTGCATACACAGCTCAGGGTATTGTTAAGTGGGACACTTCTCTGATGGCTGCAGCTTCCACTACTTGGTAATTCAGAAAATTCTCAAAATTATATTTGATTTGGGACTAATGATCTCTTTGGTTTCTTCTCCATGGAAAAAGAGCTATATATATTTACATTAATCATTAAGAGGGACAGATTATTTTTTTGTTCTGGAGGGTCTCATCGATCAGTTAGTTGTTCTTAAACTTGCTTGGTTGTGGGGTGCTCGAGCCTACCCTGGCAGTACTGGAAGCAAGGCAGGAGCCAACATTGGATAGCGTGCACTTTTTTATGTTATTGCTAATATCAGTCAGTCGTTTCCTAATCTGCTTTGTCCTGAACAGGGGTCTGCAGGAGCCTATCCCAACTAGCACATGCAGGGTGCCAGTCCATCGTAGGGCTCACACCCCCACCCATGCACCAAGCACACACTGGGGTCAATTTAGGATCGCCAGTTCACCTAACTGCATGTCTTTTCAACACACCCTGACAGGAGCTCTATACACTCTCCTCAGTGATTATTCATTTTATTCTCTTATTGGGCGGACACCTTAATCTAATGTGATTAACAATATTTGAGGGTTACACTTGGAAACATTTCTTGTCTTTTTTTTCCAACTAAAGTACAGTCAAGTGAAGTGACTTTCTCATGGTCAGAGCGTCAGTAGCGGCGTTTGAAGACCAAAGCCTTAGGCACTACCCCACACTGCGAGACATACACATTAACAGTTTATTTCCCTGTGTGTCTGCCTAGCTGTATAAAGTTGCTTTTTTTAAATGGAACTTCGGGAGTTAAGATATTACTGATTGTTATCAGCCCGCTCGTGCAAGGCGCTATACAAGCGTAAAGACTCACCCGACGCCAGCTGCATCCAGGCGCAGATCTTATAGACAGTGGCAGCGTTGCAAAAGAAAAACAGACCAAAGCAGACAATACAACCCACTACAAGCAGCATGGCTGTGCCCACAAAGAACATGGCCGTCTTGAAAGCTCCGGACGGGATTGAGCCAAAGTCCAGGGCGCTGCCCTTGCAGGTCAGTTCGGAGGTGAGCGCGTTCCCGATGCAATAGTGAAAGAGTCCAAAGTAGCCCGCCTGCGGGGTGTTGATGCTGTCCCCGATCCAATAGGGCTGAATGAAGCACACCACTGTAATGATAGCGAAACAAATAGTGAAGATGGCCCAGAGCACTCCGATGGCACGGGCATTCCTCACGTAGTTCGTGTGGTAGATTTTTGCCGCCTCTTGGGCGGGCAGCATTTTCTCCATGGTGGCGGTTAAGCGATCGAGAAGCTTAGCTGAGGTCAACTAGGAGAGGAAAGGCTACGACCAGTGTCCAGTTAATAAGGCAGCAAGACATTCCGAGACACCGAGTGCTCGGCTGGCATAAAGCGAGCGGGACTTTGGGGGTCTGAGCCGCTTACGTTCATTTAACCCGAGCAGGACAAGCGCCACCTGCTGCCGACACTTAAAACGTGGGGCTTCGATTCAGCACCGAGGACAGCTGCCACCTGCCAGGCGCGGCAAGCGCGAGCACGCACTTTAGGCGGCATGCACGAGCACAGCATGGCGTTTTGTGGGAAGCACAGTGGAGGAGAAGAAGAAAAGATGCGTGTTCTCAATATGGTGAAGGCTACTTTTGTTTAAAATACAATGTATAATTACTAATAGTGCATACATTACAATAAAGCAACCTTTTAGAACCATCGCAAATGATATACATTAATTAACACTACACCCGTTCCAGAATGCATGAATTATTCAGGACACATCAACTTGATATTGCAGTCGAGATCGAGTTCGTCCTTGGCACCGGCAAGCAGCTCGTCTTTCGCTTGTAAACGAGCACTGAAACTCGCGCTCTGAGCGTCACCGCCGTCCCACGGACGAGCGACGTAATTGTCTGCCAGCGTCACTGCTGTCTGCCGGGACGATGCGATCGCGTCAGTTTCTAGGCTCACACGTTCAACGAGCTCACACATCCCCTGTTAATCGTTTATTGTCACACTCCATTGTAGCGGAAATCGGGTTAATTCGAAGCAACGCCGTAGACCCGATGCTCAAGTGACCTAAGCAGCTGAGGTAAAGACAATCTCCTGTAGTCCAGGCAGTTAGCCGAGCTGTTATATGAAGGCGAACCTTCACGTGCAATGTAACGTGTCAGATATTGTGACAATGTGAATCAGAAATATTGACAATGGGTTGTGTTGTTCCATTGCTTGACAAAGAAACAGTTAATTCTAGGAAGGATTCTTTGCAGATGAAATTGGTTGTTTGGGCTTTGAGATATGAGTGTTAGGTTCATCTATATACTGTTAGGTTCATTTATGTAAAGTGTGGCCAAAACAGAAATTGTGAATGTTTAGTAGGGTACCTAGCAAGATACGGCAGATCAAGAAAACCTGAACCTATATAGCCTGTGTTATTGTATGCAGTGAGAGCCCATTTAAAATCAGGAACCCACTGGTATTTCACATACCTTTTATAATGTGTTCATGGTTATTTATGGAGCCCATTATGGATCTAAGTAAAAAAAGGTTCTTTATGGGACCTTTATGTGGATGTTTTTTTGGGTTCCCCGTATGTCATCACGAGTATGTGAAAATAAAATAAAACAATATAGGAGAGTTAATGTGAATCAGACAGTTGTATCGAGTCCATGTATTTGTAAGTCACTCAGTGTTTTGCTGCTGTACATGACCACCTAGTTCATCTAAATCAGTGGTTCTCAAACTGTGGGGTGGGCGCGAAGTAACTAAAAGGGGGGCGCGAAGATGTGAAAAAAAAAACAAGAATCAAAAATATGAAAAATACATCTATTGAAACCAAAACAAATTAACTTAAACTATATTCTGATACTAGAAAAATAAATATAGAGTTAGATAAATGTCGATAAAAGTTAAGTAGGTATAATAAAATATGCATCTATGATATATCATTAATTTAAAAAGAACAAATTGGTATTAGTGGGCTCCATTCAAAAAACGTTAGGGGGCACGATTAAAACTGTTATGAAAACTCGGGTCGAAAATACGTAAAGGCTGAGAAACGCTGGTCTAAATGGTAGAGCCAGCTTTGCATTCCAAGCAGCATCGAGAGCAAGGTAGGAACAAAACCTGGACGGGGTGCCAGTCTGTCTCCGGGTGAAAGCACACACACACACACACACACACACGCACACGCACAGACACTAGGACCACTAGGGACACTAGGTTGGCAGGTGACTATAAGTGATGGCGTTAAAATACAGAGTGTAGAGTAGAATATTCCCCTAAACATCTTTGTAGCATTAATTCATGTGCTCCTTGTCAAATGAGAAATACTGTACATATTTGTGTTCTTCTTCATTAGCAGTGGCTTCTGCCTCACTACTCTCAAATGATGTCCATCTTGCCCTGCGTCTTTCTGATTATTGGGTGTTTCCTTTAGAAGCAAAAGCTCCCTTGTTGGAATACGTTCTTTTAAATTGCGGCATTTAAGTAACCGAAAATATAGAGATATGATATTAAAAGGCCCTCAGATAGTGATTACAGCAGTTCAAACAAAGAATCACATGAGATAATTATACTAAGCTTTCTTTAATGACGATTTTACGCAATATAACAGACGAAAGGAAGCCATAGCAAGACAATATCAAGGTATGGTCTTGATCTATAGAGTCTGCCATTTTCGTCACTGCGCTGAAAGGTTTTTCCAGGTTGGATGACATCATCCATCCATGGGCTTCAAAGGGTTTGGTAGCAGTCCAATCCTTATCCCTACAGATTTTATTTTTTCTCCAGCCGTCTGGAGTTTTTTTGTTTTTTCTGTCCCCCCTGGCCATTGAACCTTACTCTTATTCGATGTTAATGTTGATTTATTTTGTTTTATAATTGTGTCTTTCATTTTTCTATTCTTTAATATGTAAAGCACTTTGAGCTACTGTTTGTATGAAAATGTGCTATATAAATAAATGTTGTTGTTGTTGTTGTTATATACTGTCTTCTCCACGTGCTGGTCCTCTCTGGCCTCCAAACAAGGACAGTAAAAGCTCAAACCCCACCTCCAACAAGAATAGCACAATGATCACACTGCAGTTTGTCCCATTCTCCAAACTGTCCCTGTGTACCATACTTGGTCTGCCTGTATGAATGAATCAATAACAGTGTGCACAGAGACAGTGACATTAAACTTAATATTATAACAAACTGATTATAACATTGAGTTGTGAACTTTTGTTGGCAGGAGAAGCCTACCGGTGTTTGGTTTTTAATAAACTCCTTTGTGATTTCCTGGCTTGTTTTATTGTGTGCCCTTGGCCTGGCACACCCTGGGAAGATTTCCTGCTGTTCCACGTGTTTTCGACTTGTAGATTGAGCTTTCGATGTGGTTCAGTGGAGTCCCAGATCATTACAAATGACTCTGCAGCTTCTACCAAGAAACTTTTTCTGATCTCTTCAGTAATATCCTTTGATCGTGGCTTCATGTACTTATTGAATATTTGATCTGGTAACTTAACTTTGGTGGTAAATAAATCGAGGAGTGCTCACTTTAGTCAAGCCTTGTTAGGCTGATTTAGCTGGGGGTCAATTGCCTTTTTTATACCCTGCTGGCTGGTATTGTCACGTCATGTCATTTTCTAACCCACTTAATTCAGAACAGGGTTGTGGGGGATGCCAGACTATACCATCCCGACTAGAAGAAGGCAGGAACAATCTCTGGCCAGGGTGTCAGTCCATTACAAAGTTAGCACACACACACCAAACACACACTAGGGTCAATTTAGCATCATCAAGTCAACTAATTTGCATGTCTTTGGACTGGGTGGGGGGACACCAGAATACCCAGAGGAACCCCAAGCAGACACAGGGAGAACATGCAGTCTCCACACAGGGAAGGCCCGGGAAGCGAACCCTAGTCTTCTTAATGCAGGGCAGCCTCAGCTATATCCTAACTACAGGGTCATGGGGGTCCGTTGGAGCCAATCCGAGACAACACAGGGCACAAGGCAGGAAACAAACCCCGGGCAGGGCACCAGCCCACCACAGGGTACACACAATGCACCTAACCTGCATGGGAGGAGACATGAGGAGAACATGCAAACTCCACGCGGGGAGGACCCGGGAAGTGAACCCAGGTCTCCTTACTGCGAGGCAGCAGCGCTACCCACTGCGCCACCATGCTGCACATACTGGATAACATTTAATTAAATAATTATATTTTGGTTCAATACTGGAAAACATTCAGTGTCAGAAATGTATTATGACAGAGGAAATCAGAAAGGAGAAAATATACTTTCACACCACAGTACAGTATATGTTTCACAGTTCTGTTATAAATGTTTCCATTTTTTGCTCGGTAGATAAAACGACTCTGTTACTATGACTTGGCTGACAATTTTATCCAAGGTGACTTAAGACATCTGAGATATCTTTGGTGACATCCTTTTACATTTTTCCAGGTGTAGTGACTTGCTCACGGCCATGCAGTGTCAGTAACGGGATTTGAACCCACAAACCTCAGGGCTTGGAATCCAAAGCCTTAACCACTTAGTGACACAAGCGATGAGCCTGTGATGGGTACAAATCCTCCAGTCTTGCTCTTTATTGTAAAGTTGACACAGGAGGTGTTCAGTCGATATCAATTGTAATTGTACCTGTTAAGCTGGTATCCATTTAAGAACTTCCAGTCGGAGGGGATGTCAGACTTGACGTCTGAAGTTGCTGACCTTATTCCCAGAGGATGTCAAATTACACAACTGAGTACTGCAGATAAACTACATGACGACTTTCCGGCACCATTTCTTATTTCTATTGTATCGCGTGGCAGCTAATAATGTGCTGCCTGATTGTGTCAGAGCTGTATTAATGCTTTATAGGTATGGCGAGTTGTGCCCTTTGTTTTTCCATTCTGCTGTGGAGCCTAAAATGAAAGACATCAGACAGACGAGCCTCGCTTTCTTTTGCATGATTCAAGACACCCGTGTTCCTTCTTTCCTTGAGACCACTTTGTAATCACTGCACTTTGAGCTGAACGCTCATCGATTGTCATCTCCTCGCATACACAAAACCCACCACTATGACTTAAGAGAAGTCCTAGCGAGGCACAGGCGGTGTGACAATGCAGGTCCACTCCAGACTTCCTCTTCACATATGGGAGCCTCTCGAAGCCAACACCATCCATAGTTATGACAGAACTGAGCTGACTAATGGGGGCAAATCTCACATGGAGCAGGGGGATGGTGGAAAAGTGCAAAAGGTGCTTAAAACAAACCAAAAAAGTGTCCACAGTACAGTGTCCCAAATGTCCATAAATAATCCATTCAAACCAAGTGAAGGGTTAGGGATAAAAACCATAATAATCCAATAAAAGCAGAGGTTAAAATGCCGTCACCGACTCCTTCCGATCTCAGGCCACCTCACATATCACCAGTGCTACCGTCTGAGACTCGGCAGCCATGAACGTCATTCTCCATCTTGGCTGCCTTCTAACCATCCGACGTCCGAGGTCGGTTCTGCTCCTGTCTTCCTTTGTGCTTCTGCAGTCATACCTTGGATGCAGAGCGAGGTCCTTCACCATGCTCGCCCCACTCCGTGTCATTTTTCAGAGGGGTGAACCAGCCCATAGATCATCAAAGCCTACGCTCCTTTGCAGGGCCTCAGTTTGTGCTGCCGTTCTCCAGAGGCGTAGTGAGGGTTTTCAGCGCCCGGGGACAACTGAAGATTTCACGCCCCCTCCTGTTTGCCAAAATGCAATGGGGAAGGGAAAGAAAATTTTAAAAAATGTATTTAAAATAATAGTATTTTAAGAAAAAATGTCATATTTTTTATTTTAAATATTTTAATTTTTTAAAGCACTTTTATGCGTATATTTTCAAGGTTTCGCTAAATTTATAAAGATAGAACGAAGTAAAATAATTAAGACAACAATGGTAGTTCGAAAATATAATTATTCTAAAATATTATTCAAATATAACATTGCAAAAACTTAAACATTACATTGGATATAATAATATAATAACCTGAAAATGAAGTTAGTATAAAGTAAAAAAAATAGTTTGATGTATAATGCTTTAAATGTAATTATTAACTTCAAAGAGAAAATTTCCTAGCCTTTGCTGCTGCAAATTTATCGATTACTAATCTCATATCCTGATTATTTTATTGTAATTAAAAAGTCAAAATGTTTGTACATGTTTGTATAATTTAATAAATAAAAAGTCTCCGAAAATGATAACACTGCCTCGTGGTCTTTAAAATCTAAATCTCTCATTAGTTTTTGTATGGAAAAATTCATTTTCCACATTTAAAAATGGTTTTAAAGAAAGTATATAGCAAATTATAAAGCAAAATAATTCTATATTTATAAAAACTGCATTACTTACAATTTATCCATCCATCCATTTTCTAACCCGCTGAATCCGAATACAGGGTCACGGGGGTCTGCTGGAGCCAATCCCAGCCAACACAGGGCACAAGGCAGGAACCAATCCTGGGCAGGGTGCCAACCCACCACAGGACACACATAAACAGACACACCGCGGCCAATTTAGAATTGCCAATCCACCTAACCGGCATGTCTTTGGACTGTGGGAGGAAACCGGAGCGCCTGGAGGAAACCCACACAGACACGGGGAGAACATGCAAACTCCACGCAGGGAGGACCGGGAAGCGAACCCGGGTCCCCTAAATGCGAGGCAGCAGCGCTACCACTGCGCCACCGTGCCGCCCCACTTACAATTTATTCGTATGAAAATATGATGGGGAACGTCTAGACTTCTGCAGCCATCTACTAGAATACTTCACCACAGCCCAATCAATTTCTATCAAACACATAAACACAAATCACTTGGCACGCAGAACTTACACAATGATACACTAATGCCTCATGTCAGTCGCACGACCTGTTTAATAACGTCAAAAATGTTTCTGGGTGGGAGTCAAGCATGTTAGAGTAGTGGAGGGGATAAATTATTGTCTGTTGGGTATATAGAACTAATACGTACTTCGAAATCAGAAAGAGACAAAAAACAGGAAAAAGATATCCTCATACTGATGGAGTGATGGACTGAGTATGCAAATGTTTTTTATTTACTTTTTAGTGCATTTAAGAATGGAAAAAAATTTCATTGTAAAATTTCGTAACATCAATTTGGCGCCCCCTGGATGCTGCGCCCAGTGACAGATGTCCCCCCTTGCCACCCCCCCAGCTACGCCACTGCCGTTCTCTTCTAGGTAGCCAGATCATCCTCCTGAGATTGCTTTTTAGTCATCTTTTCCTCGCTTTTTCACCTTTTTTTTCCTTTTCCCCCTGTGCCAGCCCATACTTATAGGCTCCGTGGGCACAGCGTCTTAATCACGCACTGCAGGAAGCCGATGAAGCACTTGAGAACAATCACACCCTCACGTGCAGGTGCGACTCGCCCCATTTGCCTCATTAACTCCCTGCGGTCGTGCTATGGTTCCCACAGAGACTGACGTGGCTATTTGGATTATTTAAAACTGCCCATTCTTTTGAAGCCACAGACCCGCTATACCACAGGCGGGTCCACCTGATTCATTGGATAAGTCAAACTACGCGACAGGCAGTCACAGAGGTGCACCGGGACAGCCCGTGGCTCAATAAGGAATGAAGTCTGCTGCTGTAAAATCATATAGTGTGATGGGACTGTATTTCAGCATTTCCATGTTTGTTCTCCAGCCCCCCCAGGCTGATTTCTTGTGGGGGGAAAAAAATTAGCAATAGTAACGGTAACTGAATTATATATTGCACATATCGATTCATGTGGTCCTTTAAATTAAAACACAGCGGGGTGCATTTTACACAGAGAGGATGGATGAGAGCATGTGCGGATTGCTAGGGTGTAACACTTGATAAAGAAACCCAAACTTGTAGCTGCAAATATAAACGGCCAATGACCGTGCAGTTGTCCAATGCATTGAGAGGCCGCACTTGTGAGTGAAGCTGATGGGCTGCATCCTCCTAGGGCACATCATTTCAGTTTAATCTTTAAAACTGACAGGTGCTCAGTACGGGGCTTTGAGGACAGCTGTGTTTCACTGGCCTGAACCTCATTGGACAAGCTGTTATCTGTGATCTAGAAGTTAACTTAGTTTTTGTTATTTATTCTCGGTCAGATTTTAGAACAAGTCACAGTACAGAAACTGCTCTGGTTAAAGTAGTGAATGACGTGCGGGACACAGGCCACATATCTAGTCTTGTTCTCTTAGACCCGAGTGCAGCATCTGACACCACAGACCACCGTATTCCTATAAATCACTGTTTTATCTTGGTAGACTAATATATATATTGCTCTACTTTCCCCTATTGTATTATTAATATGTAGCCTTAGAATGCCTAATCTCACAGACTTACCCTGTTTATAAGATATTATTTTATATACTGTAACTTATCCCCGCCTTCCCTTCTATATCTATAACCTCAGGCAATTAGATGTAGTAAATAGACAAGCAGGAGTTAAGTTACACATAAAATAATGTATTACTGATAATATTAATAAATAATAACAAAATGCAAAGTACATTTGAATATTGGCCACCATACAACCTGATTAAATGGTGATGTGTAGCTCAGGTGGCACACAGACTTGTAGTTACTTAAAATGTCTCCAGTTAAGGCATCATTGGTGCTCAGCTTTCAGCCACATGTCTGTTCAAAATGGCTGAAGCCGTGCTCTTCATTGTGCTGTTCTTGTCAGTTAATAATGTGATGGTCTTCATCAGTTGTTAGCAAGAGAAATATACTTCTACATCATCACAGGTTAGCAAGAGATGCTTCTTCATCATATGTTGGTTAGAGAGAGAGAGAATGTGGTTGAGCAAGCAAATTTATAGGTTTTCTATCCAGCCCCTACAGCCAGTCCAGACAGCCATATCTCAGACCAATGGGGGAAATAGATAGATAGATAGATAGATAGATAGATAGATAGATAGATAGATAGATAGATAGATAGATAGATAGATAATGGAAGGCACCATAATAGATAGATAGATAGATAGATAGATAGATAGATAGATAGATAGATAGATAGATAGATAGATAGATAGATAATGGAAGGCACTATAATAGATAGATAGATAGATAGATAGATAGATAGATAGATAGATAGATAGATAGATAGATAATGGAAGGCACTATAATAGATAGATAGATAGATAGATAGATAGATAGATAGATAGATAATGGAAGGCACTATAATAGATAGATAGATAGATAGATAGATAGATAGATAGATAGATAGATAGATAGATAGATAGATAGATAGATACTTTATTAATCCCATGGAGAAATTCACATAATCCAGCAGCAGTATACTGATACAAAGAAACAATATTAAATTAAATAGTAATAAAAATGAAAAAATGACAATAAAATTAAAATTAGCATTTACTCCCCCGGGTGGAACTGAAGAGTCGCATAGTGTGGGGGAGGAACGATCTCCTCAGTCTGTCAGTGGAGCAGGATGGTGACAAAAGTCTGTCACTGAAGCTACTCCTCTGCCTGGAGATGATCCTGTTCAGTGGATGCAGTGGATTCTTCATGATTGACAGGAGTTTGCTTAGTGCCCGTCGCTCTGCCACAGATGTTAAACTGTCCAACTTTACTCCTATAATAGAGCCTGCCTTCTTAACAAGTTTGTCCAGGCGTGAGGCGTCTTTCATCTTTATGCTGCCACCCCAGCACACCACTGCATAGAAGAGGGCACTCGCCACAACCGTCTGGTAGAACATCTGCAGCATCTTACTGCAGATGTTGAAGGATGCCAACCTTCTCAGAAAGTATAGTCTGCTCTGACCTTTCTTACATAGAGCATCAGTATTGGCAGTCCAGTCCAATATATCATCCAGCTGCACTCCCAGATATTTAAAGGTCTGCACCCTCTGCACAGTCACCTCTGATGATCACGGGGTCCATGAGGGGCCTGGGCCTCCTAAAATCCACCACCAGCTCCTTGGTCTTGTTGGTGTTAAGGTGTAAGTGGTTTGAGTCGCACCATTTAACAAAATCTTTGATTAACTTTCTGTACTCCTCCTCCTGCCCACACCTGATGCAGCCCACAATAGCAGTGTCATCAGCGAACTTCTGCACGTGGCAGGACTCCGAGTCATATTGGAAGTCTGATGTAAATAGTACATCTTAACACCTGCAGCCCCCTAAGCCATATGTTAAACATCCTGGCTTCCTTGCGGGGTTGTGGGTGGGGTTGAAAGACTTTAGCAGAGAAATACTCATCAAACTGGTTTAAGACACATCCCCCCAAATCCTGTCGTAAAATTAGTCGTAAACTTAGGCAAACATGACTACCTCTCACCAAAGTAACACTAAATTACATTGCTTTGCCTAGATTACAAATAGAGACATACAAAACATTTATCAAGTTATATGCAAAATCTCACATCACAACAATCACTTTAGACAATGGGTGGGTCTCTCTGCTAGCATCTTAAACTGGCTTCAGTCTTACTTAACAGGTTAGTTGTGGTGATTGTAGTTCAGAGGCCCATGATATTGTTTATGGTGTACTATAAGGATTTATTCTGGACCCGTTTTTATTTTCAATCTACATGCTCCCGTTACACCAAATTATTTTAAAACCCAAGGTGAGCTACTACATTTATGCAGATGGCACACAGCTTTACTTATCTGCAGAACCTGAAACGTTTCTAAAAATATGTTTTCACTTCTGCCCTGTCCACACTGCTGCAATTTCCTTTAAAAATGCATAATATGTCTATGCTTTCACCTTTCACTCAGACTACCCTGCCATTTTTAACCCCTGAAAATGAAGACTTTTCAAAAACGCTCTCCAGAGACGCATACTTACTGTCATAAGGCATGAGATTACAAGAGAATTCAGTCTCTGGAGAAAGTCAGCTTTAGTCTGTGGATTTCACATACACAAAATATCTTACCTTAAGTGTAAACTTGATTAGAAAAGAAAAATATAAAAGGTATCATTTGTCAGAATATTTTTTAAACATAGCATACAATGGATACATCCATCCATCCATCATCCAACCCTCTATATCCTAACTACAGGGTCACGGGGGTCTGCTGGAGCCAATCCAAGCCAGCACAGGGCACAAGGCAAGAAACAAACACCGGGGCAGGGCGCCAGCCCACCGCAGGGCACACACACACACACACCAAGCACACACATGGGACAATTTAGAATCGCCAATGCACCTAACCTGCATGTCTTTGGACTGTGGGAGGAAACCCACGCAGACACGGGGAGAACATGCAAACTCCACATAGGGAGGACCCGGGAAGTGAAACCGGATCTCATAACTGCGAGGCAGCAGCGCTACCCACTGTGCCACCATGCCACCATCAATGGATACATGGGCCGATTTTTATTAACTTCAGTTTGCAGTTAAAATGCCCACCCCAGTCATTTGTGAAACAGTAATATTCAGGTCATTCTGTTTCCCTGGTCACTGATCAGCACGTACAAGAAACGACACGGCTCCATTTTTTTCCACAAAAAGAGGGTCCATCCTTTACTCCTGCCTGAGCTGCCAATAGGGAATAATGGAAATCGCCATGTGGCCATTTTGTCAATGATAAACTACATTTCACGGGGAGATCACCATGACAGATACAAATATTGAGGGAAAAATACCAACAAAATAGAGGGGAGTGTGGATGTGATTTTACGTTTTCAATTTTCATCCACACAACCCTGTCATTTTTGGCCCCTGGAAATGAAGATTTTTAAAAACGCTCTCCAGATACGCATACTTTTGTAAACGCAGAGTCAGCATTGTGGTGTGGATGAGTGATTAAGCAGTTTTCTGAAGACAATACTCTAATTGCACTGATTGGCTTGTGCTTATTTTGTGGCCCGTCCCTGATTGGATTCTGCTCATTACCCAGTCTCATTCACTGATTGGTCAAACTTCACAGAAGATACACATTTTATTAACATAGCAGGTTCCTTTTATTGTGCTGCTTACCTGTATGCATCTAAATAGCATTTTATAAAGTTTGGAATCTGTATACATGAATGAAAAAATTTACTGGTTGTCCAACTTTTGTGATATATGCAGTGACTGACTGTATTACTTTTGTAGTAAAAGATTCAGACCCCTATGAAATAACTCAGTCGACGACATCTAATTAACGTTTATTACTTAATCTGTTTAGTAAGGAAGAGCGTATTCCACAGCTAAATTAATAACAATGTGCCTAATTCAGTGGATTGGTGTGGAATGCAGCAGAGTTCACAATATGACAGGTTTAAAACAGGACCCGTCTAACTGACAGGCTTAAAGCAAAAGAAAAACATATAGGAATTGCGTAAACGCCTCTACAGACACGAGTTCGTAGCAAGATGGCAGATTACCGGGTTATGAGTTCAAATGGCAGGAAGGGGAGGGTCCAGGAGGACAGACATGGAGTGACTTCACTTTAACTTAATCCTGATACTCTGTATGTTCAATTCTTCATAATAACTATTCACAGTGGCTCCAAAATCCATACTGACCCCAACTCTGTCTTCTGTTTCTTTTTCTGGTTTCTTTGTGGTGGCGGCCTGCGCCACCACCACCTACTCATATCATCCTGATGCGCCAACATTGATGGACTGAAAGCCAGAAGTCTACGTGACCATCATCATCAGGTCCTTCCTTGAAAACCCTAAATACAAAGAAGACTGTTTGACTTATGTTAGGTAGATTGCCCAGAGGGGACTGGGCGGTCTCTTGGTCTGGAACCCCTACAGATTTTATTTTTTTCTCCAGCCTTTGGAGTTTTTTGTTTTTCTGTCCACCCTGGCCATCGGACCTTACTCTTATTCTATGTTAATTAATGTTGACTTATGTTTATTTTTTATTGTGTCTTCTATTTTTCTATTCATTTTGTAAAGCACTTTGAGCTACATTTTTTTGTATGAATATGTGCTATATAAATAAATGTTGATTGATTGATTGATTGAAGAGGGAGGAGAAGAGGAGGCTTTAGTATACAGCGCCAACCTCTGGTCCAGTCGTTGATTACCATCACCAAAGTTCTTAAGCCAGGGTCACAAGCTGCCAAACAATAATGAGATACAAAAAGAAGCCAAAATATGATGAGTAAACTGTGTCGATCATACAATATCAGAAAATGAAGAAAGATGAAGGTCTCAGGAATGCTGATCTGCTCAGGTCCCCTAAACATTTTACCTTAGCTCTTAGAAAAGAGAAAATGAACAATTTCAGAAATGCCTGCCATTGCACAATGAGAGTAGAAACAAGCCATGGAATTAAAGAACGGGTTTAATTAATGACAAGAATCAGTGCCTAATGAAGCAAATGGTTGGAGTTAGGTGGTCTTCTGTTGGCACACTCACTTCATATTTCACTTCTGTTTGGGTGCCATTTAAGGAAAGAAATGAAAAAATTCAGAGGAACGAATCTTAAAAAAAAGTTAATCAAAATTAAAGGAAAAGGAGTTAAGGGCGTCACGGTGGCACAGTGGGTAGTGCTGCTGCCTCATAGTTAGGTTCGCTTCCTGGGTCCTCCCTGCGTGGAGTTTGCATGTTCTCCACGTGTCTGCGTGGGTTTCCTCTCACAGTCCAAAGACATGCAGGTTAGGTGCATTGGCGATTCTAAATTGTCCCTAGTGTGTACTTGGTGTGTGCCCTGTGGTGGGCTGGCGCCCTGCCCGGGGTTTGTTTCCTGCCTTGTGCCCTGTGTTGGCTTGGAGTGGCTCCAGCAGACCCCTGTGACCCTGTAGTTAGGATATAGCAGGTTGGATAATGGATGGATGGGGTTAGGGTTAGGGTTAGGGTTAGCAGCAAATTACCAATTAAGAAAAAGGTCAGAATGAAAACCTGCAGCCATTGCGGCCCTCCAGGACTGGAGTTTGAGACCACTGCCTTAAGCCATCTCCCCATGTACATGTGACACAGGACAGAGAAAGAAAGAAAAAGGCACAATGCAGTAAAGCAAAGATACAGACACCCACGTGCATGCATCTGTTCATTTACTCTGTAAAGTTAGTTTTACAAATGTTGTTTGGTATGCGAGATGCCCTCCAATTGCTGTGCTGCTTATAACCAATCCTCTGGAGAATGAAGACAGAGCTAAGCACTTGTTTTTTTAAGTGTCGCTTTAACATCTGCCGTGTCTTTATTTAATGACAAGATGACCAAAGGCAGTTCTGAAGACTGTTACTTTCAGCTGTAATCAGCACATTAACATGACATGGGGGGCAATTTGCTGCGACTCCTTAAAGAATTTCTTTTTCTGTGCTGTGAAGGTGCTATCAGAGTTCTGTACGCACTGATAGTTTTGAAAGTGCATTAAGGACACGGGAATCTGATTTTCACAGGACTCGGAGATTTTCACTGCACAGTTCCTTCATGGAGTTTGCCACTGATGCCCGCATGCCCAGTGTAGGCAAAATGTCTTTGTCATATTCATTTTCATGTGTTTTAATATGGACTGGGATCCTTTGGTAAACCATATGTAAACTCCAGTTTGGACAGAAATCGTTTTCATTTTTACATGGAAACGTGATAGTGTGGACATAGTTTTAGTCATTATTGAGTGTGGAGAAGATGAAAAACAAAAATGGCAAATGTATCCATTTCAAATTCAATTTACAACACAACAAAGTGTGCAGAAAGTGAAGGCGTCTCAATGCTTTCTGAATCCATGGTACGTCTCGCCAATAGAACAAGTCTGAATTTAAATCTGTGTTTTTACTTGATTATGACCTACTTACTGATGCCATACTGCGGTTACAGCAATCACATGTAGACATTATGTTATAACTATCAGAGGCACCAAATACTCTGTCAGTTAATTCCTCACTCGGGCTGTAATTTGATTTAACAGGCAGCACCAGCAAGCTCCGCCCCTTGTGAGATTTACATATCTGTCACTAAGGTCACCTGTACTGCTCTTGCTGACAGAAGTCCACATCAGCTGCTTCTTGTTGCTCCAGTGGAGAGTGGCAGCTGATAACGAGGATTGGCACAAATACTTTGAGTGCCACTGGATATAAGGCTGTGGCTCAGGGCTTGGCACACATTTTGGCCCAGAAGATACCTGCAACGAGTCAACATGATGAGAGTTTTGGTTTTTCTTGCCTGTGTCACTCTATTGGGAATGGCTGCACCTCCTCAGGAGAAAGGCATCATTTTTAACCTGGTAAGATATGCAGTCTGATGTTTTGCAGAGAGTTTTAATGATATGTCATTTCTATGTGTCTTTTTCGTGATGAAATTGTGTGTTTCAAGTAAAGCCTGAAAGTTACAACTCGATTTGGCTTAGTCCCTGACCACCTACACCTTAAGTCACTTCATCTCCCTGTTATTCACTGGAAACTGTAGGACACTGAGATGTTCTGTTCTCATCTTAGACACCAGCTGTCAGAAGTCACCTCATCTCCTTATGTTTCACTGTTGATTGTGGGATACCAGGAGGCTCGACTGTTAGTTAACTTGCTGCCTACCAGTGCCACCCTGATTTACTTCATGTTCTTGAGCTTTGCAGGTTAAGTTACTGACTCTCAGGACAACCTTCATCTTATGCTTACATAAAGATTGTGAGAAACCAGAAGGTTTGAGTCTTCCTTAACCCTCAGACTCTATCTGAGATCCCGGCTTGTATCACATTATAGACTGAAGGGAATGGGTGACTGTAAGCAGCATTGGAGATCTATCAAATACACCTTACATCTCTGGGGTTTGAGAATCAATAATAATAATAATAATAATAATAATAATAATACATTTTATTTATATAGCGCCTTTCCCATACTCAAGGCACTTCACAGAGTTTAAGAAAGAACGGCAAGGTATACAGTATATAGTATTGTACTAAACTAGATAAATAAAGAAGAGTAAGACAGTAAATTCAGAGAAAAAGCCTAATAGACAATATACTATAATTGATGGTCTGCACACACATAGGTTACATGAGCATCTTGACAGAGAGGTAAACTGAGAGATGGAGAATAAAGTCAAGTAGAGCTAAAAGCCTTCCTGAACAGATGAGTTTTGAGTTGTTTTTTAAAAGAATTCATGGAGTCAGCTGACCTGATTAATTTCTGTAGGTCATTCCAGAGTCTGGGCGCTATACAGCTAAAGGCCCTGCTGTCACCCATGGAGTGTAGATTAGTGTGGGGTACAACAAGATGGCCAGAATCAGAGGACCTTAGTGGGCAGACAGACACATAGTGATGGAGAAGGTCACTGATGTAGTATGGCATGAGGTCATTTAAGGCTTTGTAGGTTATTAGTAGGATTTTATATTCGATTCTGTAAGACACGGGGAGCAAGTGAAGACGGAGCAGGATGGGTGTGATGTGCTCGCTGCTGCTGGTTCGAGTAAGGACTCTTGCAGCCAAGTTTTGAATAAGCTGGAGCTGTGATATAAGATTAGAAGTGGCCCCTGCCAGTAGGGAATTACAATAATCGATATGGGATGTGATAAAAGTGCTGCACCCTTATACATAACCTGCTTATGAAATATTACTATGATATATATATATATATATATATATATATATATATATATATATATATATATATATATATATATATATATATACATACACAGCATATATCATAGTGGTCCAGATATAATTATGCAATTTTTATTATGCTATAACTTATTAAGTTTATTATATAGAAAATCATCTGAAAAATCCCAGACCATCGAGAAGTGTACAAACTGACGACATGAAGAATCATCTTCATATCGAACTGGAATTGTCCCCGCATAAATCAAAGTCATCCAGACGATCTGGATCTGCATAATTAGATCTGGACCACCCCGTACGCAACAAATTCTGCTTTACTATAAGTACATCTATCTACAGTATCTATCTATCTATTTGTGAGGGAGCCCTGACTTTTCTCTTGCTGCTGAAATTCCAGGCTCGGTTTAATCTTCCTCCCAATTAGAATATATTTTCTTCTTCTTTCGGCTGCTCTTGTTAGGGGTTGCCACAGCAGGTTATCTGTTTCCATATCTTTCTGTCCTCGTCATCTTGTTCTGTTACACCCATCACCTGCATGTCCTCTCTCACCACATCCATAAACCTCCTCTTAGGCCTTCCTCTTTTCCTCTTCCCTGGCAGCTCTATCCTTAATATCCTTCTCCCAATCTACCCACCATCTCTCCTCTGCACATGTCCAAACCAACACAATCTCGCCTTTCTGGCTTTGTCTCCCAACCGTCCAACCTGAGCTGACCCTCTAATGTCCTCATTTCTAATTCTGTCCCTCCACATCACACCCAATGCAAATCTTAGCATCTTCCAGCTCTGTCTCCTGCTTTCTGGTCAGTGCCACCGTCTCCAACCCATATAACATAGCTGATCTCACTACCATCCTGTAGACCTTCCCTTTCACTCTTGCTGATATCCGTTTGTCACAAATCACTCCTGACACTCTTCTCCACCCACTCCACCCTGTCTGCACACTCTTCTTCACCTCTCTTCCACAATCCCCGTTACTCTGTACTGTTGATCCCAAGTATTTAAACTCATCCAGCTTCGCCAACTCTACTCCCTGCATCCTCACCATTCCTCTGACCTCCCTCTCATTCATACACATGTATTCTGTTCCTACTAACCTTCATCGTGAGTGCTGATGTAGCTAGGATGACATTTTTGATTGTTGTGCCTACACGTTTCCCAGAGTAGTGTGATAAAGCATGGCACAGACATTTTTTTTTCTGGTGCAGAACATTGAAAGCAGAGGGTGAGACTAGACAGTCTTTACCTGCAAGCACTTGCCACTGATAAACCACATTGGCCATTGGATAAAGAATCCCTGGTGTGAGATGGCTTATGAAGTTGGGGAAGGTGAGCAATGACGGTGTTTCCTCTGACCCCGAGTAAACAAGGAGAGCAAACTAGCAGGCAGTGTCAGATGAGAGTGCATGGAGCCACATGGAAGGGCCCATGGAGATCAGATGGTGCTGGAAAGCAGTTATGAAAAGAGACAGCAGTTTCAGGTGCAGAATACACCTTTTCTTTGAAATCAAAACCAAAAACTTAATTTTTTTAGTGAGTTTTACATTTAGCAATTGAGAAACTGCATGAAATATTAATTTTAGGGTTAATATTACTACACTGAATGCATAACAAAACTCAACTGTGTCACTCATCACGAGTTGTTGTGGTCATTTTGTCACAATTGTGGCTTTGGGGTGGTACTGGCAGCAGAATTACCTTTTTAAATAGGAAACCTGGACCCTTCGTGGAGATAATTAATCCATGAGATGTGACATTAAGATGTTCACATGCCTGCTTGGTTATTAACTCTCTGTGTTACACTAATGCCTTATCCAAAGAATCAATAATGTTCATTTTTATTTGTATTTTCACTGTACTGATGACAGTAGTGACACTATAAAGCATGTAGGTGGGCATTGGTTCACCCTGGTTTTATCCTCGTCCTTGTACAGGCGGGACCTTTAAAGTCCAAATGTTTAAACTTTCCTATCATTTCCTCTCTCATAAAAAGTCTAAAAGCTTTATGTGGGACATTAAAGAAGACTTTGTGAGCCTTCAGACTCCCATATTTAAGCCATGGCGATTGCAGTATGCATTGACTTAACAATTAGCAAGTCTTTGTTTCTGTCTTTGCAGGATAATGGTGAACTGTGCTTTCAAAGTGCTCAGTGCAAGAGCAAATGTTGCCACCGAAATGATGGGTTGAGCCTGGCACGCTGTGCCTCCCGAGCAGCTGAGAACCAAGAATGCTCTCCTTTGGTAGGAAAACTGTTTTTTTTTGTTGTTGTTGTTTTTTTGTGATTCAGCAGTATGGCTGCAGATAAAAAGCAGAGCGTGTGAATGAAGCAGCTGATAGCTTTAGAGTGGGGTTACGCTCTGATAAGAGAGGGTATCTGCTAACAGCTCAGCATTGAAAGAAAGCTATGGGAAAGAACACAGACATTTGGAACAAGTGTGGAGGACAGCAAAGGTGAAGGCCAACAGATTAAAATGGCTTAAATGATTCAAATGTCAAAGCCCAATTAGAAGGTTCATCAAAGATGACTTTAGAATGAGGGCCTTGGGCAGCTTCAGGAGAGACAGGGCACTCTGCGTAATATACAGTAGAGGTGGGTATATCTTGGTCATGGAGGGTTACAGAGACACAAATCTGACAATCAACAACCACTTAGAGCCTTGCCTGAGTGAGCTGTTTCACACTTTGTACAATTCCAAGACCTCATCTTGGATAAATCAGTTCTGAAAAAGGATGGCTGATCGTTTGTGACGAGTACAACTGTATGAGAATGGCTAGTACTGATTAACATGTCATTATTTTATATAATTAGAATGTGGCTGGTTTATAGGGCCTGGCCTGACTTTAACTGAAGGAAATGCCAGGAGAAGCAACAAGCTCAACAATCAAAGAAATACTTGTGTGGAAGAAGACAAGTCAGACACATGGGTGGAGCAGTAACGTGCGGTGAGGTTCATGGCTGGTGAGGCACTGACTCCTTCAGAGTCAGAGTTACAAATATAGGAACCCAAAAGAGTAGCTTATTCACTCTTCAGTTGGCAGCTTGCACATTGACTATTGGTTATGTTTCATTACTCACCAGCATTCATTACGCACACATATGTAAGGTGCATATTTGGCTGAGAAAGAACGTTACATTTATAGCAGCGAGAGAGAGCACATTTGTTCTGCACCCTCCATATGTTCTAAATTTTCCATTACAATTCCACAATTCATACTCATTCAATACAAATGAAATTATAGAGTGGTGTATAAAAAAACCGGATTGCAGTTTTGACCTTAATTGTAATATTTACTTGTTTTTAAAAGCTTTTAATTCTGATCCCTTAATCAATTTTAGTAAAGACTGTTCAACAAAAGAATGACAAGAAAGAATATTTTATTTAAGGGCAAAATTTAGTTTTTAAATATTGGGTTGTTTTTTTTTCGTAGTCTGATTCAATTTTATATAAAATTGAAAACCGTTTATGGTCTTACCTTTATTTGTAAATGAAGTCCATGCGCCTATCCTTCTCCATGAAAATCTCCATCACTTTCTTGTAAAAGTCCTCCTTATTTTCCTTTAGTTTTAAAACTCTTAATCTTCCATTTTGGCAGTCAGTAGGAACAAAACATAAAAGTAAACGGACCGCTGCAGTGCACTTGACTTTCTGATATTGCTAACTTATTGGCACCTCTGCGTAGAAAAACAGCAGCAACAAGCACCTGTTGGGCTCACCTGCGCCCCCTTCAGGGCGGCACGGTACTGTCTGCCTCACCTTGTGCCTTTTAATTGTGGTTTTATGTCCGATCAGCCAGACTAAATATGTTACACACATTCATTAAAGATATTAGACAGACTGTGGAAAGTCACAGTGTGTAATAAATGTGTCTGTGACATACAGAGAGAGACAGCAACAGGCACACGTCAATTGCATGCATCAACCCAGTGTGTGAGGGAGAGCACAGTCCGAGGTTAGGTGAGGCTTGTCGCTGCTGCACCTTGCGGTTCTTCCCTATATTTGATCAGGAAATGCGCAAATTCAACAATTTTGACTATAAAAAATGATCAAAATTATTGGAATCATACAGAAAAAAATGTATAGCACAGATCAGTGGATACATTTATTTTATGTTATCATTATTAGTGTTTTTACTTTTCATAACTGTCCATACATCCCTGGGGTGGAGTATAAGGGGTGACGGGGGGGGCTGGGTCCACAACCCCTCCCCAACCAATAGTTGCACTCAAATAACAACACCATCTTGCCTGTCACTGATCCTCAAAACTGAACATGCCGGTTATTCTGGGTGGGCTTTAGGGGGATGTAGACCTATCAGGCTACTGGACCTGTCCTTTTAATGATTTTTGTAATGAGAAAACTGCTATTTTGTGGTTAAAAATAATGTTCACATATTCAGTGAATTCACGAAAAGTTAAACAGGCGACTTTTTCTTTTGATTGATATGCGCCTTTCTAGCAACCAGGATTGTGTTTCTTGCCCAGATTAGATATTTGTCACTGCCAACAACTCAGCGTTAAGTCAGGCAGGAGCTTCTGTGTACGTATAAAAAACAAAAAATTGTTCAAGAATGGTTTGAGGAACAAGACAAGGAGTTCAAGGTATTGACTTGGCCTCCAAATTCCTGATCAAGCATCTGTGGAATGTGCTGGAAAAACAAGTCCGACCCATGGAGGCCCCACCTCGCCACTTGCAGGAGTTAAAGAATCATCTGCTAAAGTCTTGGTGACAGATACCACAGGATACCTTCAGAGGTCTTGTGAAGTCCACACCATGAAAAGTGATCCTGGGACGTGAACCCTGGTCTCTGTGCTGTGAGGCTGCTCACTAACTGACTGCCAAGTCAGAAGTTTTCTTTTATTTTAATTCTCCTCTTTGCTCAGACCAAAGTGTATGTGTATATTTATTTATGTACTTTTCTATTTATGTATCTACCTATTTATGTATTTATTTATTGAAAGAGCTTCTGTAAAAAGCCAAATATCCTCCTGGGGACAGTAGACCAGTGGTGTCTCTGCATTCAGAGCAAGCGGTCGATTGCCCTCCTGTCCACAGAGGGTGCTGTTCTGCAGAAATTAAATAAGTAATGAAGGCACCTCAATAAAAATATTCTTAAAATGTTCATAGCAAACTGAAGAAGGGGCAGAGCAGACTCTTCTTCTTTAAAATACTATGTTTCCTTTAATGTGGGAAGTGACATCCTTCACATTTTCCATACTTCTGTGATGGCAAGTACAGTTTTCTACGCTCTGTAAAATGACACTCTGGACACCCAGGATATAGTAGAGGAGAAGAGAATTAAAATAGTACCGAGTACCATTATAAACAATGCTGCACATGCTTTCTCTGTGAAGAAACATTACGCAGGCACCTTTATACCAACAGCAATACACCCACATAATGACTTAGTTGGACTGGGACTGGCAAGTCAGAAGTTTTCTTTCTGTTCAATTTTCTTCCATTTTAGTCATTCTGGTGTGTGATCAGACTGTGGCGTTTGTACATCTATCTATCTATCTATTATACAGTACCTTTCCCATATCTATCTATCTATCTATCTATCATATAGTGCCTTTCCTATATCTATCTATCTATCTATCTATCATATAGTGTCTTTCACATATCTATCTATCTGTTATATAGTGCCTTTCACATATCTATCTGTTATACAGTACCTTTCCCATATCTATCTATTGTGAACGCTGGCCCGGACACACACAGACGGACAACATATTTTCAACCCACACACTGTTTATTTACACTATTTACAATATAAAAGTCCAGTGCACACTCACAAGCCCCAGTGCCTCTTGCACCGATTTCCCCAAAGTCCAGGGCCCACAGTTTCTTGTGCCTTCCTGGCCGCCTCCCGTCCTCTCTCTCCAACTCAGTCCTGCTACCTCCCGACATCCACCGCTGACTGGAGGGAGGCGGTCCCTTTTATGGGGAGCCGGATGGGCTCCAGCTGCTCCCCGGCACTGAACGGTGACCACACCCCTGTGTGGCGGAAGTGCCGGCTGCGCACCCGGAAGCCGTCCGTGTCTCCCGGTCGCCCCGGCACTTCCTGGTGTGGCGGAAGTGCCGGGCTCCCGGAATAAACAGGCACTGTGGCGCCGCCTGGCGGTGGCCACGGGTCCCTACAGGGCTGGGCTTCCAAGCCCTGTACCCGAGGCCCCTGTCTAACCAGGACGGACGCCCCCACTCGGTCTGGAGGAGGCACACGCTCTCCTCTGGTCCTCTAAGGCGTCCCGGCCGGGCTCCATCCCCGGCCGAGGGCCACACGGGATGAACCGGCATCGGGGCGCCGCCTGGCGGTGACCACGGGCCCCTACAGGTAGGGCTTCCATGCCCTCGACCCGTGGCTCCCCACAGAACCAGGACGGACGCCCCTCGCGGTCTGGAGGAGGCACAAGCCCTCCTCACGTCCTCCTGGGCGTCCCAGCCGGGCTCCAGCCCCGGCCGGGGACCACACTATCTATCTATCATATAGTGCCTTTCCTATATCTATCTATCATATAGTGCCTTTCCCATATCTATCTATCTATCATATAGTGCCTTTCACATATCAATCTATCTGTTATACAGTACCTTTCCCATATCTATCTATCTATCTTTCACATATCAATCTATCTATCTATCTATCTATCTATCTATCTATCTATCTATCTATCATATAGTGCCTTTCCCTTATCTATCTATCATATAGTGGCTTTCATATACAGTATCTATCTATTATACAGTGCCTTTCCCATATCTTTCTATCATATGGTGCCTTTCACATATCTATCTATCTATCTAACATAGTGCCACCATGTTGCCCATAACTCGTTTATTTTTCCTTTTCTTTATTTAGTATTCCAGTTCAGAAACATGTGTTAATGTTTTCCACGGTAGACAGATGTCCTGCCCAATGACATTCCCTGATGTCAGATCTTATGCTTGTGTGCCAGCGTCTGGTAGGACGCTGGCAGAGGCTGAGCCTCCCCCTGTTGTTTGCTTCATTTGCTTTTATTCAGAGATCATCTCTGTTCTGTCCCTCAGATCAAACAGTTGCTGGATAAAGATGGGTCAGAAGTACCAAGAAGCCCACATCAGTCCCGAACAGGAGGTTGTGTGTGTAGTTTGTGTATAAAGCAGTGTGATGGAGGGGATAAGATAACATGCAGCTCAGTTTGACAAGCGTCTAGTCGTGAGTGCCATGTGTGTTTGTGTAGAAAGGAGGCTCAGCTGGTGGGTTTCAAAATGGGGTGTGTGTTTATGTGCTCGCGTGGGCATGTGGCCAGCTACTCTGGTCTTGCTCACAGTTCTTGCTCTTGTGTTGCAGACTCTTTATGGCACATACTACCGATGCCCCTGTGAGAGCGGCCTGCACTGTGACACTGACATCACAATTGGAGGCTCCATCACCAATACCAACTTTGGGATCTGCACCGACCGTAATGAGAAATCTGTCAGTGACTGACCGAGATCATGACACACTGGTGCCAATCTTCAGAAATGTAATCAGAACGACTCCATATTATCTTAACAGACCTCACCCTTATACTTACCTTCATACGGCAAACTGTACTGAACAGAAAAAAAACAATTAAAATTGAAAACTGCCCGAGACAATCTCTGTCTTATCTGTAAATCAGCTAATACTAAAATTAAAAATCAGCATGTGGTTAGCCTCTGGTTCTGTGTCTCACCAATTGTCTAATAAAGTCAAGTGATGTACCCTGCAGTTCTTCTTTTTGTTGGTGATCATTTTTTTCTTGAGAAAATGGAAAAGGAGTGCAAGGAAAGAAAGCTGACAATATGTGAATTTGGGCTACGCAGTGGTTAAGGCTTTTTACTGGAGACCCTGATGTTATGGGTTCAAATTCAGCTATTGACACTGTGAGACCATGAGCAGGTCACCTGACCTGCCTGTCCTCCAATTGGAAAAGCAAAAAAAAGCCAATGTATCTCAGATGTTTTAAGTCACCTTCGATAAAGCTAAATAAGTAAATGTAAAACAAAAGAACTCAGCCAAACAGCCAACTCCACTCCATGTGAGATGGCAAACTAAACCAAACACACTAAAGACAGTCAACGAGAAAACACACACACACAGTAAGGAGAAAAACTGCATCATGGAGCAACCACCAACCAGCCCTTCATTACCTGAAGAGCACAAAGCCGGTTGTGGACAGCAGAGCTGGAAGAGGTGATGACCTGAGACATGGAAAGATCAAGAAGGGTGAAATTATAAAATACAGTCTTTACATTTATATAGCGCTCATCTCACTACTCAAAGTGTTCTCCACGCAGGGAGGACCCGGGAAGCGAACCCACAATCTCCTTACTGCAATTTCTAGATTGCAGGAGAGACAAGAACAGGAGAAGCTAAGAAGTATGGAAGAGTATCCACAGCAAAATTAAATGCAATTCAACGTGTTAACTACAGCACCCTCCAGAATGTTTGGGATAAAGACACGTGTTCTCGTGATTTACTCCTCTGATCCACAGTTTAAAATTACAAATCAAACAATTCAGACACTGCGGTGGGCTGGCGCTCTGCCTGGGGTTGGTTTCCTGCCTTGTGCCCTGTGTTGGCTGGGATTGGCTCCAGCAGACCCCCGTGACCCTGTAGTTAGGATATAGCGGGTTGGATGATGGATGGATGGACAATTCAGACATTGTGACTGAAGCGCACCGTGCAGACTTTCATTTCAGGGGATTTGCATTCGTCTCAGTCACAGCACGTAGAAATGACAACACTTTTTCAACACGGTCCCCCCATGTCAGGGCACCATAATGTTTGGATAATTGGTGTCTCAGGTGGGTTTCATTGCTTCATAAGATACCTCAGCCTGCTTCTACCCTTTGGAGTCTGTAGCTGCCAGTGTTCAACATGATGACCAGAGCTGTGCCAGTGAAAGTCAAAGAGGCTATTATGAAGCTGGAAAACAAGAATAAAACCATTAGAGACATCAGTGACACCTTAGGATGACCAAAATCAACTGTCTGGAATATCATAAGGAAGAAAGAACAAACTGGAGAGCTCAATAATCACAAAGGGACTGGTAGGCCAAAGAAGACCTCCACTGCAGATGATAGAAGAATCCTCACTGTGATGAAGAAAAAGCCCCAAAGGCCTGTCAGACAGATCAGAAAGAGACTTCAGGGGGCTGATGTGTGTGTGTGTGTCAGAGATGACTATCAACAGAAGACATCATGAACAGAAATTGAGAGGCCACACTGCAAGATGCAGACCACTAGCCTGTCACAAAAACAGGATGGCCAGATTACAGTTTGAGAAAAAGGACTTAAAAGAGCCTGCAGAATTCTGGAAAAGGTCTTGTGGACGGACAAGACAAAGAAGAATGTTGAAGGGATGACGAGAGGAAAGTGTGGAGGCGAAAAGGAACTGCCTGAGATCCAAAGCAGACCACCTCATCTGCTAAACATGGTGCCTTAGGTTATGTCTTGGGCTTGTATGGCTGCCACTGCACACTTCTCTTCATTGATGATGGAACTGCTTGATGGCAGTGGCACAATGAATTCTGAGGTGTGCAGAAACATCTGATCTGCTCGAGTTCTAGTAAATGCCTCCAAACACAGTGGACGTCACTTCATCCTACAAGATAATGACCCCAAACATACTGGTGAGGCAACGTAGGAGTTTGCCAAAGTAAAAAAAAAAACGTAAAGTTCTTGAATGGTCAAACCAGTCACCCAATTTAAATCCAATTGATCAGGCAGTCCATATACTGAAGGGAAAACTTAAGGGAACAAGCCCCGGAAACAAGCAGATGCTGAAGATCATGGGATTAGAGGCTTGGCAGAGCATCACCAGAGAAGACCCTCAGCACCTGGTGATGTCTATGAATCGCAGACTTCAAGCTGTCATTGCATGCAGGGAGATCTGCGACAAGTCCTACATATGACAGCTTTAATAGACCTGCCATTGCTGTGTCCCAAACATTATGGTGCCCTGAAATGGAGGGGATCGTGTAGACCAACTGTCATTTATGGTTGGTATGACTGAAATGAATACAAATCCCCTTAAATAGAAGTCTGCAATGTGCACTCTAATTATGTCTGAATTGCTTGATTTGTAATTTTAATCTGCAGAGCAGAGGAGTAAATCAAGGAAAAAATGTGTCTTTGTGCCACACATTATGAAGTATGTGAAACTGACTTTGTGCCAAGTGCTGTAAGCCTCTTTCAAGGTGAGGAGAAGGGTCCTGCAGTGTCCTCCATACTCTTGGGTGTGTGCGTCCACATTTGCAACCTGAACTTTCCAGTCTACAGTGGGGCTTGAAGGTTTTTAGTCACATTAAAATAAGAGGACTACCCTCTTTTTCTTTATTTATCACACGTTTGTGGTTCCCCTTCAAGCTTTTTTAAGTCAAGCCCATGCACCACATGCCAGCGAAAAGCTATAAAAAGTCCCAGACCAGTATTCCCTTAAAAGTATAGTCACTTAGAAAATAAAGAAAGGAAATCAATAACTGAAGTGTGAGATTCACAAGACATCTTGATTATCACCCACTGCAGTGGTGCCTTCCTGTATCTATCTGTCTATCTATTATATAGTGCCTTTCCCATCAATCTATCTATCATAGAGTGTCTTTCACATCTATTATATAGGGCAGTGGTGGCGAACCTATGGCACGCGTGCCAAAGGGGGCACTCAGAGCCCTCTCAGTGGGCACGCGCGCCGTCGCCCGAGCACAGAGTTCGTTACTATAAAGCCAGAGGCATGCGGGGCCGGGCTGCTCCCCTCACCGCTCCCCCTCTTCACGCGCGCCGGGAGATGTTTCTCACATCACCCGCCCCTCTGCCCAGCAGCCCAATGGGAGCGCTTCCTTCCTCTCCTGTCTGGGGTAAGGCGGGCGGCACACATGCTGCTTGAGGGTGCGGCATGGACTGCAGCCTTTTGAGTCTGTGATTCCCGTGGTGGGGTTGGAGGGGATGTGGTATAGCGGGTCCACAGCTCAAAATTGAAAAGGCCAGTTTTAACAGATAATTGCCGCACTCGCAGCTTAAAGGGGGTTATGGTGGAGTGGCCGGAGCGGTTTCCGGGAGCTTTGTGACGCGGGCAGTCCTCGCTTAAGCGCACAGGTGAGGAGTCGTCCGCATCTGTAATTATTGCCGGGAGTTGCTAATCGCCACACCTGATCCACGACCCCGTAATATATAATGGAAGCTTTGGGTGGTGGAGCTTAATAGGGAAGACCTGCGTGAAACACTTGAGAGGATCGAAGGGATGACAAAGGACAGCACAGTTAGTTATGAAAATGAAATCCTTAAAGTGTGGAATTCTCTGCCAAATAATCTTAAGTCAATGAAGGCACTTGAGATTGCTTTCCTTACTTTGTTTGGAACATCTTATGCTTGTGCGCAGCTGTTTTCAGCTTTGAATTAAATCAAATCTGACACCAGAAACAGACTAACAGATGACCTGAGTGCTGCATGTGTTGCTCTCAAGCTTACAAAGTATGAGCCAAGGTTAGACAAATTATCAGCATGCATACAACAGCAAAAAGCACATTAATTGTTCAAAAGCATACCGAATGCAAACTTTTACCTTTCAACAAAAAGTTGTTTGTATCATTGAAAGCTCCGCTATTATGTTTTTCTTTTAAGACAAAAGATGTTAATGTATGAGTGGCTTTTCTAAACTAAAAGCTCAGTAGATAGATAGACAGACAGAACATCAGTATTGGCAGTTCAGTCCAATTTACCATCCAGCTGCACTCCCAGGTATTTATAGGTCTGTACCCTCTGCACACACTCACCTCTGATGATCACGGGGTCCATGAGGGGCCTGGGCCTCCTAAAATCCACCACCAGCTCCTTGGTTATGCTGGTGTTCAGTTTTAGGTGGTATTCAGGTTAAATTGCCATGTTGGCACTTTGCGATAAATAAGTGGGTTTTGGATTGCAGTTTGGGCACTTGGTTTCTAAATGGTTCGCCATCACTGATATAGGGCCTTATATATCTACCTATCTATCTGTCTTTTCTTTTTAATGTTTCTGCTACTGTATGCATCTGAATTTCCTCTTGGGATTAATAAGGCTTATCTATACTACTAAACGAAGGTTGTATATATGCACGGAGGCCAGAGGCCAGAAGCAAGCCGTCACCATCAGGGAACTAGGTGGCGCAAAAAGCGCACGCGCACATCGCCCCAGAGTCAAACCCAGCAGCTTCCCAGAGTCAGTAAGTAGCGCCCAAACAGCACAACACAACCTACAGTATATTATGTCCAAAGAATATTGACGTTGACCGGATAAATAACCAAGTGATTGGATTGCTTCCTGGAGAGATCCACATCTTTCTAAGTACTGACAGTGTTGATTCTGAAGACGAAACTGGGCATCTTAATTTGCCATTAGAATATTTAAACACTATTAGCCTGGCCGGATTACCACAACACAGTCTTAACCTTAAAGTAAGGACAATAGTCACGCTATTAGAAACCTTAATACTAAACAAGGTTTATGCAACGGTACACAGTTAGTCGTGAACAGCATGAGAGAAAATGTTATTGAGGCACAAGTGCTTACGAGATCCCATACTGACAATAATGCTTTGATTCCCAAAACTGACCTGGAATTACCTTTTAAACTTAAACGACAACAATTTCCCATTAAGGCTGCATTTGCCATGACGGTTTACAAATCTCAAGGGCAAACCACGGACAGAGTAGGGATTTGCCAGTCTGAGCCTGTATTTGGCCATGGACAACTTTATGTTGCCTTTTCAAGAGTCTGGCGTTCATGTGACGTTAAAGTGAAGGTTTTAACTGCGCCATACCAGGGAGAGCTAATTCAAGGACAGGAAACCATCTTTACTAAAAAATATTGTTTATAAGGAAATTTTTGATCAGCTATTTTGAATTTACCATTTTATGAATTTTAAACCTTTGCACTCCGATATTTTTTTTTACTTATGAGTGTAACAACTCAAATACATTTTGGACTTAAATGATATAACAATTAAATTTCAATTTTAGTTTTAATAAATTGGTTAATTTTAGTACAAATATATTTATTTAGTTAAATGAAAACTTTCACAGGAAGCTCCCACCCTCCATGATTTTTCATCCCTCCAAAGATCGGAGGGAACAGAAAGTGATTGCCATTGTTGGATTTGCGATTACTTAGAGAACCGGTGGGTTTACTGGTTTAACCGAATTTAGAATTCTCGGGTTCTCCTCACACGGCGGTGCCTTCGCCAGCGGTCGGGTCCCCCTCGAAACCTAAAGTGAGCTCCACGTTGCCCACACGTGTTAGTCGAGGTCAGGATGAGCTTCACAAGACACGAGTGACTAGTTGGGATTCTGGCTGCTCAGCGTACTCGACACAAAATGGACAAAACTGTCACCTGAGCTCCATGGCCAGTTCCCCGGTCGCAGTTCGTGCGCTGCTTGCACCTTCTCTCTTTACGCTTGGACTTGGTCGTCTCTTCTCTCCGTCTCCTCCCACATTCCAGAGTTTTGCACGTGAATTGTTGACTGGTTAAACTGGTTCAATGTGAGGGTGTGCTTGAGCGTCGGGCCGATTCCACTGCCCGAAGTGCACTCGGCTCTTCTGCGAATGCGTTTGTTAATTTTAGGTCAGGAAACTCCATTGGAAGGGAAGCGATTAAGAAGTTTTTGTTGCCATCTAGTGGACAAATCCGTTTATTGCGCCCCAACATATTTTGGGAGTACTGTATTCTGAAAGCAATACACGTCCGCGAATCCTCACTAGAGAAATGACGTGTTTCGTTTGCTTGCTGCTTTTGATTACTCGTCACATCACATTAAGTTTTAATAAAAGAACAGCAGATCGGAACAATTCCAGCTGTAAGGGCATTGTCTTTGGGCATTGCATGTTCTCCCCGTGTTCACATGAGTTTTCTGTTGTTACACTGGTTTGCTATTTATCTATTCTTCTTTCCTGTTTGTCTATTTGGAGAAGACATGATGGAGTGCCACATCTGGAGGTCAGGAGGTGTATGAGAGAGAAAGGAGGACCAGAGAATTATGTAAGGATGTCCAGGATATGTATGAGGGAGTGAGGACTCAGGTTAAAGGCAGTGTTGGGGAGCGAGACAACATCCCATTTAGAGGAGGTCTGCACTGGGGTCTTCTTGAAGTCCTTACCTCTTAGATCTGGTTGTGGATAAGCTGAGTCATGGTATAAAAGACCAAGCCCCCCAGTGCAGGTATTTTATTGATGAAATTGTGTTGTGTATTACCAGAAAAAAGGAAATGCAGAGGAAGTTGAAAGAATGAAGAAGATAAAATATCTGAGGTTTAATGATGATCAGGATTCAGAGGTTAGCCTGCAGGGAGAGCTATTGAAAAAAGTGCATAAATATGTAGAATCAGTGGTTGCTCAAAATGGAAAACTAGATACAGAGATAACTCATAGAATTCAGTGTGGATGGAACAATTGGAAGAAAGTATCAGGAGTATCATGTGATTGAACAGTTAAGATGAAGGTTAAAGATCGGGTTTATAAGACAGCGGTGAGACCAGCAGTGATATATGGAGCTGAGACATGGGTAGTAAAGGGAGCGCAGGAGAAGAGATTAGATGTGGCAGAAATGAGAATATTGAGACGGATGTGATGAGTTACAAAAAATAACAGAATAAGTGAGAGTGATATTGAAGAAAGTAGACTGAAGTGGTATGGATATATGAATATATAAGAAGAAACAATAAAAATGTGAGCAAAAGAGGGATGGGAATAGAAGTGCAGGGGAAGAGAAAGAGAAGGAGGCCAAAGCAGAGGAGGATGGATAAAATAAAAGAAGGGGTCTGGCTGGCAAGGAGGTGCTGGACTGAATTGTTAAGAGAAGGTTGATTAAGCACATCTATACTCACATAGAAATAAAGAGGAGGAAGAAGAAGATTGTTCAGATGATGAATGGAAGGGACAGAAGTAAAAACTGTAGACGTGAATAGATGGAACAACATCATAAATGGGAAACTGATGCTTCATTAACTGGCCAGTAGACCAGCAGTGTCTCTGCATTCAGAGCAAGCGGTCAACTGCCTTCCTATCTCCCAGCAGAGGGTGCTGTTCTGCAACAATTTAATAAGCAGTAAAGTCACCTCAGTAATTTAACATATTGTTAAAATTTTCATAGCAAACTGAAGAAATCACCAAGCCGACTCTTCTTCCTTAGGAGACTAGGTTTCTTTCAATGTGGGAAGTGACATCCTTCACATCTTCTACAATTTTGAGATGGCCAGTACAGTTGTCTACGCTGTGGTGTGCTGGGCTGATAAAAATCACACTCTGGACACACAGGAGATAGTAGAGGAGAAGAGAATTAAAATAGTACTGAGTACCATTATGAACAATGCTGCACATCCTCTTTCTGACACACCAACACTGAGGACTTTCAACCAATGAATCATTCAACAGAAGAGTGTCAAGAAATGCTGTGGGGGCTCCTTTATATCTACAGCAATACACCCACATAATGTCTTAGTGGGACTGGGACGGCCAAGTCAAAACATTTCTTTCTGTTCAATTTTCTTCTTTTTTAGTCATTCTGGAGTTATATCAGACCATAGCATTTGTGCACCTATCTATCTATCTATCTATCTATCTATCTATCTATCTATCTATCTATCTATCTATCTATCTATTTATCTATCTATTATATAGTGCCTTTCACATACCTATCTATCTATCTATCTATCTATCTATCTATCTATCTATCTATCTATCTATCTATCTATCTATCTATCTATCTATCTATCTATCTATCTATCTATCTATCTAACATAGTGCCACCATATTGCCCATAACTCGTTTATTTTTCCTTTTCTTTATTTAGTATTCCAGTTCAAAAACATGTGTTAATGTTTTCCACGGTAGACAGATGTCCTGCCCAATGACATTCCCTGATGTCAGATTCCCATGTGACAGTCACATTGTGTTGACAGACTAGTAGGACGCTGGCAGAGGCTGAGCCTCCCCCTGTTGTTTGCTTCATTTGCTTTTATTCAGAGATCATCTCTGTTCTGTCCCTCAGATCAAACAGTTGCTGGATAAAGATGGGTCAGAAGTACCAAGAAGCCCACTCCAGTCCCAAACAGGAGGTTGTGTGTGTAGTTTGTGTATAAAGCAGTGTGATGGAAGGGATAAGATAACATGCAGCTCAGTTTGAAAAGCGTGTAGTCGTGAGTGCCATGTGTGTTTATGTAGAAAGGAGGCTCAGCTGGTGGGTTTCAAAATGGGGTGTACAATCTTCAAAAATGTAATCTATCTATCTATCTATCTATCTATCTATCTATCTATCTATCTATCTATCTATCTATCTATCTATCTATCTATCTATCTATCTATCTATCTATCTATTTATCTATCTTGGGTACTAATAAATAAATAAAGCATGTGGTAGTTTGAAGGTACACTTAGGGACTTCAAGGAAGTGTTGGGGTGCCAGCTAGGTCACCCCATGAAATCCTAACTTCAATTTTACTAAAGAAAACAGGTGCTCCAAACCAACAAAGGCAACTGAAAATAAATACGTTCTTCTCAACTCTCATCATCTAACAGCTCCTGGTGGCAGTTCTGCTCCAGATTGAGATGATTCTCTCTGGGCCATCTGTTTTTTTTAGGGATCTGACCAGAAGGGGTGGAGCCAGTTGCTCTCACTAAGCGTCTTCTTGCCGCTGCAGGTAAAAGAAAGTGGATACTGTTAATGATAGCACCCCCTTTCGCCCTGGGGTAGTATTGCTTACCTCAGATGAGCCCAGAAAGTAATCCTCTGATGTGCATGTGTGAAAAGTTCTATTTAACTTAATCATCATAATCACATTTTTTTCTATTTTATGATATACTCAAGGTAATTTTTTATGTTGAAAAATATTCCTTTCTGAAGTATGTTAAATTGCCTTTGTGCCCAGTGCTGCTAACCTTTTTTTTTGGGTTGTTCGCTCATGCCCTTGGACCCGGCAGTGTTCTCGTCATATCTTTACTCAGATGCGCACATGTGCAGGCTCAGACGTTTCAGTTCTGCATCACGGAAACTCTGGGAAACTCTTAAGGCCTTCTTAAGAGGACAGATTATCTCATTTCTTTCCCACAGAAATAAATTAGAAACCAAGAAAGTAGCAGAGCTAAAAAGCGAAATTACTAGAATAGATGAAGAACATGCCAAGCTTCCAAGTGAGGCTCTACATAGGAAAAGGCAGGCTCTGCATTCAGAACTCAACCTCTTGACAACTAAAGAAACTGAACAACTAATTTATAAATCTAGACATTATTACTATGAACATGGAGAGAAAGCTAATAAGCTTATAGCTCAACAAATCCACAAGCAAGAAGTCCACAATGCAATCCCAGCAATCACCAATACGAACGGAGACAAAATCATCGACCACAAAAATATAATGCACACTTTCAGAGACTACTATAAATCCTTATATTCTACTGAATTTAAAGAAGACAATACACAATCTAATGCATTTCTGGATACATTGCAGATACCACAAATAGACACTTTTAGTGTGGAGGAACTCGCTAAACCTCTGGCGTTATCAGAATTATTAGATGCTATAAAGTCACTTCAAGGCGGGAAAACAGCAGGCCCTGATGGCTACCCTGCAGAATTTTATAAGAAATTCTCCGCTCAGCTAGCTCCCCTCCTATTAGCCACATTTACAGAAGCCAGAGACAATCAAACTTTTCCTCAAACTTTTCGCCAAGCATTAATCACAGTTTTTCCAAAACAAATTAAGGACTTATTACAATGTGCATCATACAGACCAATTTCACTTTTGAATAATGATGTTACAATACTCTCAAAAATCATAGCTAGAAGGATGGAGAAAGTGCTCCGTTCGGTAATATCACAAGATCAAACGGGATTTACCAAGGGCCAACACTTATCTTCAGATCTTCGACGCCTGTTTAATGTAATATACTCACCAACTAAATCAAACACCCCAGAAATATTATTATCATCAGTTCTGCATCAGGGCCTTTGAAGAGACTCATTGATCGATTTTTTGTGGCACAATTTAAATGGTGCATGAACATGTAAACCATGTTTTTTTTAAGAGGCACTATCATTATCATGAATCAATTATTGGTGTACAATATGATTTAGGACTTTGCCCATTGAACATTTCATTTGACATGCTTTCATGTTTCATTTGAAAACATAACACGCATTTTAATGCAGATGATACCAAGTGGCGCAGTGGTAGTAGTTCTACCTCGCAGTTAGGAGACCCGGGTTCATTTCCCGGAGTTTGCATGTTCTCCCTGTGTCTGCGTGGGTTTCCTCCCACAGTCCAAAGACATGCAGGTTAGGTGCATTGGCGATTCTAAATTGTCCTTACTGTGTGCTTGGTGTGTGGGTGTGTGTGTGCCCTGTGGTGACTGGCACCCTGCCCAGGGTTTGTTTCCTGCCTTGCGCCCTGTGTTGGCTGGGATTGGCTCCAGCGTGACCCTGTTTTAGGATATAGCGGGTTGGATAATGGATGGATGGATGGATGATACCCAGTGTAAGAAGTGACCAGGCAGGCACTTCGGAGAGGCCAAGAAAGGTCAGGGCACCACACTGGTAACTCCGTTTAATCATAGACTAAAAACAAAAACAGCAAGTCTCAAAAGTGCATGTAATGGTTAGCAGTAGCAGCTCCGTCCTGTAGGAGAGTCAGCTTAGCATCTGAGAACGAGTTGGTTTTAAGTCTAGGGCCTGCAGAGGGCGGAGTTTCTTGAGCAGTGGGTGGGGTCAGTCATCACTCTTGGGCGCTTTTTCTTGGCCATGGAGGATGAAGGAGAAGATAATGTTAGCGTCAGCAGTCCCACTCATTCTGTTTACCTCAGAACTAGGAAGGTGGTCTCCAGACGTGCAAGCATGAAACCAATTATGTCTTTCTTTTAGACCAAATTAAGTTTTATTGATGATGTCTTTAATTAATTTTGTCAATGAATTAAAAGGATACATGGATGAGAAATACTTGTGTACCTACACTCTTGAAAATAAAGGTTCCAGAGTGGCTCTTCAGGGTGATGCCACAGAGGAAACCATTTTTGATTTCCAAAAACCCATCCACATGAAGGTTCCAGAAAGATCTTTTATTTATTTAAATTCCATAACAGGCTCTTTACCATAAAAAGATGGTAACAGATTTGTGAAAGAGCAATGGTTTGTTGAATTCTAAAGGATTCTTGCTGCATGCATATGTAACATGGGCTAAGTTCAAGGTTTTGTAATCTGTTAGTGTTCTGCTCGGCAGCCTACCAAACATTAAGAATTTCATTTTTTTCCTACGTATTAGGAAGTTTTTCAAAGCAGAAAGAACCAACTTTAAATTCAAAGAATGCAATGGTGCTTTGAGAAGCAATGGCTCAACAAGAAACCACACAACCCAGTAAAGAACCATAAAGTGCCATTAAAGAACCATTGTGGTACCAACTTCCAAAACTCTGGTCTGATTTTCGTGAAGTGTCCCACTGAGCTTTGGCCTTGGGATCCATCAATTCCCAACAACAACAACATTTATTTACTGTATATAGCACATTTTCATACAAAAAGTAGCTCAAAGTGCTTTACATAATGAAGAATAGAAAAATTAAAGGCACAGTAAGAAAATAAAATAAGTCAACATTAATTAAAATAGAATAAGAGTAAGGTCCAATGGCCAGGGTGGACAGAAAAAACAAAAAAAAAATAAAAGCTGCAGGGATTCCTGACCATTAGACTGCCCAGACCCCTGCTCAGAAGGGGGTGGGCGGCCAGTTGGTTGAGGTCTCCAGGACTGTGACTGTGTCTGACTTTAACTTTCCCTGTTATCGTTGACTGTAGACCCTTAGAGATTTATTTTCTCCAGGGATGCTGCTGGTTTGAGTTTTTCTTTTCCTTTTCTCCATTGTCAAGTGGCCATAGTTCACAAATTAATTAAGAGACAGTGTAACAGAGGGACAAGGCCATGATAAAGAGTTGGAGAAGCAGCAAGATGACCCCTCATAATTGGGGTAAACAAAGCATGGAATAAATTGCGAAAACATCTTTTCAGACACAGGTTCAAACTGAACTAACAAACATGGCACAGCTTCCAGTTTTCAGTGCTTCCTGCTTTCAAAGACGGGTTCAGGTGGATGAACATCAGAAGTGACATCAGATATGTTATAACCATGTTATAATCATTTGGTCTGCAGAACGAGGAAGAGAAATGGCATTAGGATACAGTGCCAACCCCTGGAGCAGTGGTAGAATTACTGTCACTAGAGCCCGTCAGCTGTCCCCTATGCGCATGCAGTGACAACAGATATTGCTGGGCTCCATTTATGTTAAGTCTGTTTTGAACTGTTTTGTTTCCATGCCTTGTTTTAACAAGTCCATGTCTTTATGTGTGCTCATTGTATAATTAGTAAAGTATGTATTTGAATACTAGTTACTTGTGAACTTGTCACTCAGTGAAGGCCACTCTACCAAAATGAACTGAATTGAGCTGAACCCCAAAAATGTGCATGTTGATCAGCAATTAAAATCTGACCTGGTAAGAGTGTGAGTGCACCTTGTGACAAATGGGTGTCCCATTCAAGGTTAGTTTCTTCATCACGCCTGATGTTGAGGACAGCCTCAGAGTCCAAATAAGCCTACAATGGAATAAGAAGATTTAGAAAAGATGGAACTGGTCCTATGGATAGTAAATTATAATGTACTGTAGAGAGCGACTCCATAACATCATAGGTGACTTCATACTACATATAGAACTGAAATTGGACTGGTGACCAACAGCATGACGTTATCATCATTATTATTGGTATCAGATGACAGCATGTAGTTGTAGTACATACAGAGTATTGTGACCTGCTTACCTGCATATCTCACTACCCTTTGTGCATAATTCAGTTACTGGGGGCTTCTTGTTTAATTGTCTGGACTTTTTCTTCATACATTCTATAGTGGTGTACTGGTTGTTGGTGACACCTTACCTGTTCAAAACAGTTCACTGCCTGTGCTGAATCTGCAGGTTCTCCCTGTGTGTTTTTCATCTCCAGGTGTTCTGATTTCCATCCCAGTGACATATGTGCTGGTGTGAACTTGAACTGTGCCAGTGTGGCTACATTAGGACATTAGAACACTCTGGACAAGAACAGGCCATTCAGCCCAACAAAGCTCGCCAGTCCTATCCACTTATTTCTTCCAAAAAAACATCAAGTCGAGTTTTGAAAGTCCCTAACGTCTTACTGTCTACCACACTACTTAGTATCTTATTCCAAGTGTCTATCGTTCTTTGTGTAAAGAAAAACTTCCTAATGTTTTTGTGAAATTTCCCCTTAACAAGTTTCCAACTGTGTCCCCATGGTCTTGATGAGCTCATTTTAAAATACAAGTCTCGATCCACTGTGCTAATTCCCTTCATAATTTTAAACACTTCACTCATGTCACCCCTCAATCTTCTTTTGCTTAAACTATAAAGGCTCAAGCTCTTTTAATCTTTCTTCATAATTCATCCCCTGTAGCCCTGAAATCAGCCTAGTCGCTCTTCTCTAGACCTTTTTGTAGACTGGAGACCAAAACTGCTCCCAGTACACCAGATGAGGCCTCACCAGTGTGTTATAAAGCTTGAGCAGAACCTCCTGTGACTTGTACTCCACTCATCAAGGTGCTATATAACCTGACATTCTGTTTGCCTTCTTAATGGCTTCTGAACACTGTCGGAAAGTTGATAGCTTAGAGTCCACAATGACTCCTAAATCCTTCTCGATTTTCCGATCATCCATTGTATATGCAAAAATCACATTTTTACTTCCTATGTGTAATACTTTACATTTACTGACATTAAATTTCATCTGCCACAAATCTGCCCAAGCCTGTATGCTATCCAAGTCCTTCTGTAATGATATAACGGATTCCAAATTATCTGCTAATCCACCTATCTTGGTATCATCTGTAAACTTAACCAGCTTGTTACTTCTTGTGAATTTCCCCTTGGGATTAATAAAGTATCTATCTATCTATCTATCTATCTATCTATCTATCTATCTATCTATCTATCTATCTATCTATCTATCTATCTATTCCTATCTAAATCATTTATATATATTAAAAATAGCAGCAGCTCTAGCACTGCCCCGTGCTGGTCACCACTCTTAACATCGGCCAGTTCTGATGAGGTTCCTCACACCATCACCCTCTGCTTCCTGTGTTTCAGCCAATTCTGCACCCATCTAAAAACATCCCCCTGAACTCCCACTTCTTTTAATTTGATGCCCAACCTTTCATGTGGCTCCTTATCAAATGCTTTCTGGTTCCTTCTCTGGGTTGTTCCTGCCTTGAACATAATGCTGAGGGGACAGGCTCTACCCCCTTGACTGTAAACTTGGAATATGTGGATTTAGAAAATGATATAAGATAATATAATAATATAAAGATATTAAACTTAGACAAAAAAAATTGTGTTTGTCTTCCCTGTCCAGGGCTGATTCCTACCTTGTGTCCCATACTACCTGGTGAGTGTACTGGTGCAAAAATGGCTGCTGTCGCATCATCCGGGTGGTTGCTGCCCACTCACTGAAGGTGCTTTGAGTAGTGAGAAAAGTGGTATTTAAATGTAATAAAGTATTATTATTATTATTATTATTAATATTAAAGGGGCGGCACAGTAGGGCAGTGGTAGCGCTGCTGCCTTGCAGTTAAGAGACCTGGGTTCGCTTCCCGGGTCCTCCCTGTGTGGAGTTTGCATGTTCTCCCGTGTCTGCGTGGGTTTCCTCTGGGTACTCCAGTTTCCTCCCACAGTCAAAAGACATGCAGGTTAGGTGGATTGGCGGCTCTAAATTGTCCCTAGTGTGTGCTTGGTGTGTGGGTGTACAGTATGCATCTTGCGGTGGGTTGGTGCCCTGCCCAGGATTGGTCCCTGCCTTGCGCCCTGTTTTGGCTGGGATTGGCTCCAGCAGACCCCCGTGACCCTGTGTTCGGATTCAACGGGTTGGAAAATGGATGGAGCACTGTGTACAAACACAAAAACATGAAAAAATCTAGCAGAGTGAACACTTTCCTTTTCACTTTACCTTCTATTATAATTTGACTTCAAGGTAAGGCAGTTATGTCAGATAAGGAAGACAGAAGTTTCAAAGTAAGGATGACAGAAGTCTTGAAGTAAGGAAGATAAGTTTCAAGCGTAAGGTTGCTATACTCACTGTGAGTGGTGATGTGTTGCATGTTGATTAGCTCATCCAAGTAACAATGTCTTCGTACTCTGTACATATGACAGTTACAGGCCCACTCCCACATCTAACATAGACTGTATGTCTTTAGGGATGGGGTGGAAAGACTACATTGAGACCAGCAGACCACCCGAACAGCCAGTGGATAGGAGATTTGAACTGTACATGCTGATCTGTGAGGTAGGATCATGGAGGGATCATGTTTTGCTAACTGTTTTGCCACCCTATTGATTTTACACTGTTAGGCATTTCAGTATTGACAACAAATGCTCTTAGAAGTGATATATCTGATCACTGATTAAATGATTAGAGCAACAACTCACTGTCACAAATGTGTCCGAGGAGCAGAGTTAGGAACCACTGATTCAAAGCACATAGTTCTTCCATTGTTTCCATGTCTGCATACTGTAAGACCTGCCAGGAGGACACAGTGCATCAATCGTGAACACTGAACTCACAACCGTCTAAGTTTGGTGACATGTTTACGGTGTTAATGGCCACATCACACACAGCACCATTGCCAGTTGTTGCTGTCTTGATTGACCCCATCACTCTGCAATGAGAACTGGCAGGGTAACATGTGAGAATGATTAAGCTCTGTTTATTTGTCCTTTTAACAGCTCTCCATGGGGTATTGTTCACGAGGTTCAGCTGACGGGACCATCTGCTCCAATCTATGAGCGGCCTCTTGGGACGAATAGAGGCAAACAGGCTAACTTCACAAGGGCTTATCTTCAAGGGGCTTGGGTTTCACTACTTGGAGCGGCAGATCAGAGTTCAGAGCTGTTGAGTTAATGTGTAATGTCCCAGCAGAAAAGAGATCAATGGTGGAGTTGGCAAACACAAGTGACTACCGGCATACACAAAATTTACTATTGGGGGCCATTAGAATCATTCATCTGGGGTGCTGTTACATAATTTGTTAGCGTTTCCTGTTACTTGTCATCAATATTACTGGTGAGAAAGGAATAACTAAGGATTCAGCTGCCTGCCATAAACACAACTGAGTGACGTAGTGAGCTGTAATAGCTAAACCTTTAAAACATAATGTTTGATCCCTGACTCTGATTTACTGAGGCCTTAATCGGGTCGCTCAACCTGCCACTCTTCCAGTTGTCAAATATATGTTGTGAGGGGATGCCAGCTGTACTTAGAGCATAGCTTTTTATTTGATGGAATTCACCACATGAAGGTGCCATATAGAACAATGGTTGTTTGTGGAAGACTGGACTTCAGCATTAAGAAAAAGAAGAACAAGCAACTAAATTTCAGTATGCATCTCCTTTAAAAGTGCACCTATATAAATAATCAAATAGACAACTAGAAATATATTAAAACAGTAAAAAGATATCTACTCTCTATATATAAAATCCCAAGCCTAAAAGTGCAACGATTTTGTGCAATGATTTTATGTGACGTTTTTATGTCACTTTTTTGTCACGCTTTAAATTGGGATTATTTTAAAACCTACATATATATGTTTGGTATCATTCTTTTCAGAGTCTATTGAACTTTAATGTGATGTTATTAGATTTTCAAATTCTTATTACATTTTTAAATTATAAACTAAAAAATATCAAGAACTCATGTCCCGCCAGACGAGACTTTGTGCCAAGAGATTTAACCACGCCTGGGGCCGGAAATAAAAGACAAAGAGTAGGACAGCTGCTGTACAGGGTTTTATATGTTTGAAGTGCCGCGTGAGATGCAGATCATGTGGCACAGCAGCAGCAGCTGCAAGCCAGCAGCTGATCGAGCAAAGAGGAGGTAAAACAAAAACTGCATTTGTTCCCATTGTATCACCGTTTAATAAGGGGTTTCAGAGGAGCGACTGAATCTCCTTGGGGTGCGTTCAGCTCCCCTCTTCACAACGTGAGTGGCAGAGATGCAAAGTGGCTGGCGTGTAGCGCAAGCTGGGGGCGAAGCGAGCAGGGGGCAAACCCCCTAGTAATGAGATAAAAATATTGTTTAAGAGAATAGACAGATTAGAATAAAGAGTTGGGGCACTGCCCTGGTGAACCCCATGTATGACTGAATATGTATATGAATTTGAAAAAACAAAGAAAACATGCAATGATTGCAGAGATGTCTTTCCAGATACAAGGTCTCAATTAAACTGTCTTAAGATGGCGGATTTTCCAGTCTTAAATTTTTTTGGCAAGACGAGGTGGGTCCAGGTGGACAGGCACCAGAAGTGACATCAGGAGTGTAATAGTGTCAATCTTCTGGCCTGCAAATGGAGGAACAGAAAAGGCATTAGGGCACAGCGCCAACCTCTGGAGTGGTGGGGAATTACAACTGTTGGAGCCCTTACAGTGATAATAGTAAAATGAATTATAAATTATATTACAGCTTAATGGAAATCAATATTGCACATAAAACATGTATTGTGCATTATGATTACCAACAGGTCTTACAGTAGCAAATGGTGATGGAATCAGCCACCCTGCTGCAAAAGGATAAACTCTGTTCTTGGGCCACACTGTCGGGGGCTTCCATTGTTCTGTAGTGTCTCCCCGAGGGTTGACGGGTAAACAAATGGTAACCATGATGAGAAGGATTTGTTTAAATTGGGGTAGGTAAAGTCGATCCTGGAGGGCCGCAGTGGCTACAGGTTTTTGTTCTAACTCTGTTTCTTAATGAGAGTTCAATTATTGGTAATGAAGTGACATTATTGCTCAAGTGACATTTTGATGCTTCATTTTAGTGGTCAAACTTGTTAAGGTTTCCACCCTTAATTGCTTATTTCAGTCTTAAACAGCTGTATTCACTGTTTTTAGCTCACTTGTTTTTTTACTTAGACCTGTGTGGAGTTTGATTTAATAAAACACTTAAGAGAAAAATGTGACAGACTGAAAATAATAAGTTTTGGGCTTCAAATCATTTAGATGATATCCTAGGACAGGAAAAAATCTGTGATATAAGAACCTAATATTGCAGACTAACGAGACATAAAAGGTCTGAGATTGGCAAGGATTGCTTTCTGATTAAGCAGTTCGGTTGGAATGAAAACCTGCAGCCGCTGCGACCCTCCAGGACCAACATTGCCTACCCCATTTAAATATTTAATGGTCTGTTCAAACCACAGATGATGTCTATATTTTCCAGAAATAGGAGCTGGGTACCAGTGATGTTCTGGGCTGCTTTAATAAATCTCTGATGTGACTTTGTGTCTTCAGCTGTACTGCTGCCATACCAGACAGTGGTGGCAAAAGTGAGCACACTCTCCATTGCACAGCGGTAGAACGACTCTAACAACTTCCATGATATATGTATCTTGGTCCATATCCGTAAGAGTTACAATCGTTTCTGTGTCATTTTGGTTACTGCTGCTGTGTATGTCATCCAGGAGTCATCGTCAGAGATGTGGATTCCAAGATACAGTGGTACCCCGATATACATCCTTAATCCGTTCCAGACCCTTTGACTTATACCAAACAGGATGTATACCAAACGAATTTTTAAGAAATAAAGGGAAAATGATTAATACATTCCCATGAAAAAAAAATCCTATTATTATTGCCACATTATACATTGATGGGGTTGTATAAAATAATTTAAACACTGCTTAATACATAAAAACAAAAGCAATTAGATGAAATAAATGAAAATTTAACCTCACTTTACTTTTTAATAACGTCTTCGTTTTTCACAATCGTAGACACCGTCGTTCTCGGCATACGGTATGCAGCAGCCATGTCCCGGATAAGCATGCCACCTTCATACTTTTCAACAATCAATTCAAATTTACGCGAAAAAACACAAAATCACGTGAAAATTCACAGAGAGTTATAGCGCGGGTGGTTCACTGAATGCTAGCAGCTGGCGTACTGACGCTGGTGGGCAGTCATGGCTTTGTCTCGAGAGAGTTAAACATGGGTAGCGCGCGGTGTTCTAGCACGCGAGTCATATTCCAAACAAAGGTCGTATACCAAGCAAAAGTTTTCGCATCCAAACAGGACGTATACCAAGTTGGACTTATTCCAAAGCGGATGTATACCAAGGTACCACTGTACTTAAAAGCGGACACCCTCTCCACAGGTTCTCCATTACCTGAAAGAGGCTCAGTTGGCTGTTATCTGTGTCTCCTGTAGTTCACAACAAACTCTTCTGTTTTCTTTGTGCTATGTTCCAGTTTGTTTGAGGCAGACCACTGAACAACATTCTTGACCTTCTCTCTGTAGATTGTCTTATCATTTTTTGATGAGACCAATAACAGCTGTATTATCTGCAAATTTTATTATGGTAGTGGTGTTGTGGGAAGACAGGCAGTCATGCATCTACAGTAGAATGAGAAGAGGACTAAGGACACAGCACTGTGGAGCCTCGGTACTGATCGAGAAAGTAGAAGATGAAAAAGCACTGAGTTTCATTGATTAGAGTTGGTTAGACACACACAGGTGGAGTGCTGTAAACCAACATCCAGTAGCCTGGAAATCATTTTCTGTGGGACAATGGCTTTAACAGTGAAACTCTAATCTATGAAGAGAGCCCTGGCATAAATGCTTGACTTATCTAGTAGATAAGTCAAAATTGTATGGAGTAATGAGGCAATGTCATCCTCTGTAGATCGATTGAAAGTATATGCAGATTGATGTTGGTCAATCAAAGGCGAGAGGCAACACATGATATGCTGTAAGAGAAGCTTTTCAAATTCCTTCATCACAAAGAGTATGAGTTCTACTAGTCTGTCGCCGCTGAGGTTGCTCAGATTTTGGTTTTTTGGAACAGGGGCAATTGTAGTTTCTTTAAATCTTGATGAAACAGTGGATTGAGACGGGGGAGGTAAAAAATATGGGTGAACACTCCAGCCAGTTGGTGAACACAGTCCTTGAACCCTCTATCGTGAATTCGCTCTAGGCCTACAGCCTTCATTACATTGATGCTTTGATGCTAAGACATTGATAATGAGAGTGCCACTGATGCACCTACAAAGCTGGGCTTTAAAAATCATACATTTAAGTAACATAACATACATCTAGTTCACTGCACCGGTCTGTGGCTTGTGCTTTCGGAAAACTGCTGTGTAATAATTTATACATTTCCAATGAAGGAATTGATGTGGCTAGATGTAAAAGAACACGTGTGAGCCAGCTTTGCTTCATATGTGGTAGTGGTTAGTTTCTTTATGTCCTCTTCCATTCCTTTCCTGTGAATCCATTATTTTGTTCCATCACTTCTCTTCCCTTTTATTAACGTTCCTCATCCTACCACTGCTGACTCTCTTCCTTCTTTTCATTCTCTCTGTTTTAGCTCGTTCACAGTCAGTTTCACACCGTAAATACAAACCTGAAGATCCATTCATCATTTTCAAACCCACACCATTTATTTATAGGGTTGCAACAGACCAGGACCCATCTTGGCAGCAGTGATTGTCCATTCCCCACAGAAGCTCACACTCACACAAGGGCAATTTAGAGTTGTCACGCAATTGAGCGCTTTGAGTAGTGAGAAAAGTGCTATATAAATGCAAAGAATTATTATTATTATTATTAAACCAACTTAATAATAATAATAATTCTTTGCATTTATATAGCACTTTTCTCACTACTCAAAGCGCTCAATTGCGTGACAACTCTAAATTGTCTTCAGTCTTCAGGATGTGGAAGGAGAAAAACCAACAGAGATACAGGAAGCACATTTAAACAGTACACTGAAAGAGCCAGTCTACTGGAGTTATAAGGCAGCCACACTAGAACCCATTAATTTGGAGATCACAATAAAACAGCAATTTTCAACCTTTTTTATCTCATGGCATACATAAACTAATTCTTAAAATTCTGCATCAAACCAAAAATATATTATACTTTTTGCAGATCTGACAAAAAAAGGGTTTAAATTTTGATTGATTTACAAAAAAAAAAGTAATTACTTACCCTTTTTGCTCTGAAATGGCTTTTTAAAAATTCTTTTTGAAACTATTCAGTTAAGATACTTTGCAGTAAAAAAATAATACTCAGGATACTCAGAATTATCAGGTGTCTTTACTTGTATTATGAGCAGGTGGTATGGAGGTGGTAATGCTGCTGCGTCATAGTTAGGAGATCACGGGTTTGAGTTCCAGGTCCTCTCAGCATGCTTTCTGCAAAGAGCTTTGAGTACTTAGAAAAGTGCTATATAAATGTAAAGAATTATTATTATTATTATTATTATTATTATTATTATACGTGTGTATGCATAATCAAATTCAGCTGTGGCGTAGTGGAGGATAAATAGGGACACTAGATATGCTCGATAATAAGATACATTCATTGGAATAATTACACAGCATGGAGTACGTGCAATATAGAAATGTGTGTTATTGAAGTAAATGAGCACATAAATTGATTAGCCGTGCCCCGCGTAGTAGTGAAACAGGACAGTGAGGAGGGCCCTGCCCGGCTCCCTACTCCTGACGTCACGCTTCCTCCTCCCCTCGGCCCACAGCCTCTGTCTCAGATTAGTGCAGATATATCACTCCTGCAAGCGAACTATGATTCTTAACGCCATGAGAGAAGTTACAAAATCAATCTTTTTTAATGCAAAAAAAGTCTATGACACAAATTTTATACCATTTAATAAGATTTATATATCATTTTAATATTGTACAAATACTATTTGTGAAATATAAAGCAATAAATTCAATTAATTTGTTTTTAAAAATCTTGCAGTACACCTGTGTATGTGCCGTGACGCACCAGTTGAAAATCCCTGCAATGAAATATATTAACGCTCAACGTTCAATTCTAGTTCCAGTCAGTTTTCAGGTCATGAGAGAATGAGAATCAGTGCTTGTCTGCCTGAGATGGCTAATGGGCAAGTGACTCACACAACCACCTTCAGTAAATCTTATTCAGGCTCACGTGCTTTTATTGGAAACATCTGTAAGTCCCAAGAATCCATGAACTGAACAAAAAAGTGGCAAGAGCAACTACTTCAAGAAGGTCTTACTGATAGCTGGCTTGACACCGAACACCTGGTAAGTCGTAGTTGTGCTGTCTCAGACTGTCAAGAAGGGGCACCGCTGACATTACATGTGCTGTACATCTGAGCAAGGAAGAAAGAGCTGGGGTTTTTGAAGTCATTCACGTCAAAGCCAGCGGTTCAGACCGCACCCACATGCACACTCAAGGTTTCCATATTTTGTTGCTGAGAGTGATGGCAGCATCATACAGCATATCTTATTACTCAAGTATACAGCATGAGGCAGACACTGATTCTGATATGTGGCCGAGGTGTACAGAAGTAACAATGAAATGCCTTGAGGCCAGCCATGATACCTCGAGGCTGTGTTGTTGCTTTTGTTTAGTCTTAAGAAATGGATTTTGTACATCTACCTTATTACCTTTTTAATCCATTTCGTGGTCGCAATGCAAAGGAGAAACTAAGACTGAACATGGTGGAATATTGCATGGTGCTTTTAAAAAGCATTTAAGCTCTTTTGAGCTTTTATTAGTAACAGCTAGAAAATGTCACTGAAGGTGCAAAGGATCAGGAGAAGAGATATAGTTGAATAAAAAGCTAAGATCAAAACTAAATATTCTTACAAGAAGATGCCAAAGCCCAACGTGCAAAATGAGAATCAAAATCAAAAGGAAAAGTGCCTAAACAATCCCACGAGAAAACTTTTACAAAAAAAATGAGTTTGGATTGTTGTGATTTCGACTAATCTCAGATAAAGATGGCATGTCAGTGCTGACCTTTTAACCTGTAATAGCGTTGCGTGCCATGACTTCAATGACCACGCCGCTGTCAAGCAGGAGTTGTGTCCTAACTACAGTACCCCCAGTCCACAAAGGAGACAAAATGGTAACAAAACATTTTAACCACCATTAACACGTTTCAAAAGTAAGAACTGGTGATACAGTTGAAATCATCATGCTTAAAATCCCACATTAAATAAAGAAAATTCAACTTTAAAATGATGAAAAAGGGCGGCATGGTGGCGCAGTGGTAGCGCTGCTGCCTCGCAGTTAGGAGACCCGGGTTCGCTTCCCGGGTCCTCCCTGCGTGGAGTTTGCATGTTCTCCCCGTGTCTGCGTGGGTTTCCTCCCGCAATCCAAAGACATGCAGGTTAGGTGGATTGGCGATTCTAAATTGGCCCTAGTGTGTGATTGGTGTGTGGGTGTGTTTGTGTGTGTCCTGCGGTGGGTTGGCACCCTGCTCAGGATTGGTTCCTGCCTTGTGCCCTGTGTTGGCTGGGATTGGCTCCGGCAGACCCCCGTGACCCTATTCGGATTCAGCGGGTTAGAAAATGGATGGATGGAAAATGATGAAAAAACAGCACAAACTTATAAATTAAAATAAATCATAACAAGACTGAATCTGGAATCTACGGGGGCACAGTAATCAATGCTTTCCCAAAAATCTAGTGTCCTGGATTTTAATTTGGCTTAGAGTGTGGAGTTTGTGCATTCTAATCATTTCAGCAGCCATACCATCTGCACTTCAGAACAGCTAATCCACCTGAAGCTAAACATGTGTGGGTTCAGCCAGCACTTGGATAGGAGACCATCCAGACAAAGCTTGGATTTCTGCTGGAAGAGGTATTGATGAAGCCAGCCGGGGTGGGGGCGGTGGATGGGCTTTACCCAGCAAATCTGTGAGTGGATCCCAATCCCCTAGTAGAGTGACAGAAGCACTGTGCAGTAAATATTGTCACCGTCCTTCTGATGAGATGTAAAACTGAGATTGTGACTCTCTGTGATCATCAAAGATCCCTGGGCATCTTTTGGAAAGAGTAGGATATTTCCCAAAGTCCTTATGACCTTGTCCAATCTGGCACCTTAATTATCCTCTGTCCCTTATTGGCTAACTATCTCTCTCACCACCATATAATAACTCATGTGCTACTGACAGAAGAATGGCTGCTGTTGCATCTTCCAGGTGGATGCTACACATTGGTGCTGGTTGAACTGAACCCCCACTGTCTATGTAAAGCGCTTTAAGTAGGTTAGGGAAGTTCTATTTAAACATAATCATTATTATTATTATTATTATTATTATCCACTGTGGTCGAATAAACGTCACAAAGTACAAAAATAAAGATTTGGGGACCGTCCCCATATATTGTCGTCAGACAATAAGAAAATGAAATGATTCAAAGCCTTGAAAAAGTACAATGAACAATTTACTGTTTTCAAAATGGCGGTTATATAGGAAGCAAAACACATGTGACAGGAAACGGTTGGCAATGTGGTGATGTGGCAACAGGATCTGGAAACAACGTTTTTCTGCTGAGCCGGAAGTGAGGTATTTTGAGGGGGCCGGAAGTGACGTCATCAGTGGTGGCTGGAAGTGATGTCATCACGGCCATTTTGGAACCCAGAAGTTGCGGTATTATTTTTTTTCCTGTTGTCTGTTGATGAGAGAAAAGAGTTCAGGTAAGTACCACGTGACAACCCCTTATCTCGCGATGTCTTACTCACCTTCAGGCTCTTTGACTGCCTCCTAATTGCCCATGTGTGACACCACTGTCTATATATAAAATCGTAAGCCTAAAAGTGCAACGATTTTGTGCAACAATTTTATGTGATGTTTCTTGTCATGCTTTAAATTGGGCTTATTATAAAACCAACATATATACGGTATGTTTGGTATCATTCTTTTCAGAATGTATTGTGGTAGATTGCCGGCATTTCACTCCGGCCCTCAACCCCAGGCCGCCAGGAGGAGCTTCCAGCAGGGCATCATGGACTATGTAGTGTTTGTACACAGCCCTGCTGGATACCTTGGGGGCCACCAGGCGTCGCTGTAGGGGGGCTCGTAAGCTCTTATGTGCCCTATAACCCGGGAGTGCGTCACGGTCACGTGACAGGAAGAAACGACGTGCTCCCGGGTTGAAGAAAAGGACTATTTACCCTGACCCGGAAGGAATAAGGACTTGTGGACTGTTGGGCAGGAACACCTCCGGGTCAGGGAATATAAAAGGACTGTGGGAGCTCCCAGATGATGAGCTGAGTTGGGAGGCAGGGTGGCTAAGCGTCTGGGAGTGGAGGATTGTTATTACTGTTGTTATTGAAGAATTGTGGAGAGGAGCGTGCTTTGTGCACTTTATCATTATAATAAATATCATCATTGGATTTTACCTGGTGTCTGACGTATAGTCTGAGGGTACAAGAGTGCGAGAAGCATCTTATTCTATTACAGTATCTAACTTTAATGTGATATTGTTACATTTTCAAATTCTGATTCCATTTTTAAATTATAAACTAAAATATCAAGAACTCATGTCCTGCGAGACGAGACTTTGTGCCAAGAGATTTAACCACGCACGGGACCGGAAATAAAAGACAAAGAGTAGATGACAAAGACAGCTGCTGTACAGGTTTTTAAATGTTCGAAGCGTTGCACGAGATGCAGATCACGCGCCACGGCAGCAGCACCAAGCCAGCAGCTGATCGAGGAAAAAGGAGGTAAAACAAAAACTGTATTTGTTTCCCATTGTGTCACCATTTAAGAGGGGGTTTCGGAGGAGCAACCGTGTCTCCTTGGGGTGCGTTCAGCAACATGAGCAGCAGAGATGAGAAGTGGCTGGCATGTAGCACTGGCCAGGGTGGTTGGTGAGCGAAGCGAGCAGGGGGCAAACCCCCTAGTTATTATTATTTCTGTATGGGTTTTTTGGGGATTTTCCTCACACATCCAAAAAGTTGTGCAGGTTGGGTTAAATGGTGACAACAAATTGACTTACAAAGATTGAGTGTGGTTGTGCACCTTGTGTGCCCAGTTTTGAAATGGCAAGATGTCTAGGGTTGGCTCCTGCTTTATGTCCAATGCTGATAGGAAAGGATCGGATCTCACAGGGTTCTGCAACACTGGATTGGAATAATCAGGTAGAGAAAATGAATGGGTGGATGGGCAGATGTATTTAATTGGGATCTTATGGTTATCAATGCAAAATGAAATGCTACTGCATCCATCCATTATCCAACCCGCTGAATCCAAACACAGGGTCACGGGGGTCTGCTGGAGCCAATCCCAGCCAACACAGGGCACAAGGCAGGAACTAATCCTGGGCAGGGTGCCAACCCACCGCAGATGCTACTGCATGAAATGTAAAAATAAGATTCTACTGATTGTTCAAAATTATGTATAAATAAAAACAGAAAATTATTTACTTCCTTTGCTACTCCAAACCTAACTTCAGTGTCCTTGTTTGTCTTTTAATGTTTTCAAAAAAGCTGCCTGGATTGCAATGAAGGTAATTGCCATAAGTTTTGGTTAAATACGCCTGCCTCTGCGACATCCCACGCGTGGTTAGAACTACTCCTAACAAAAATGACATGAGGAAAACAAAGGAGCATGGGAAGCAAACCTGGGATAAGATTACTAGAAATAATCAATTAGGGAAATGATTTAATAAATACAAGGGATTGAAAATCCCCAAAGCACAGTAAAGTGATGTACACTGCACGTACTTGCATTTGAGCACATTCCAAATTTATTTATGAGTGTTTATTTAGCAACTCTGTACTAAAAATGCCTGTGTTTGGGAGGCTGTAAGCATATGACTGAATGACTTGACATGTGGATTATGCAATGTGAGAAATGGGAGATTTTTTTACATGGACATTTTTGATACTGCTTGCAGTTGTCCAGTGTTGGTCACCATAGACATCTGTTCTATCAGAAACTTTGTTATATCTGTTCTGCATGAAAACATGAGATTTAAAATCTTTCATGACCATCATTACTAACTACATGGGGTGAATAACACATAAAAATATACTTTTTGGTGGTGCACTCCTTTAAATCATTTCATTTTTGAAGGGGCCCTGGATGTAAAAATAATGAAAGGATAGAGGAGGCAATCAGTTAATGATATAGGAGACCCCTGATAAATAACAGCAGGGAGAATCATTAGGGATATACTGCACATGATCTCCTGCTATTTGTTATATTTTAAAGGTCTCTGTTAGTTTGACTTTAAATAATAATTGGGGTTCACAGATGAAGGGGCCCCTGGGATTGCCAAAAGGAGTTACAAGAGGATGCGCTCAAGAATTTCATTGGACATTCCTGACTCCACAAGTTGTCCAGAAGAGATTCTGGGATAAGGCTTAAAAGGTCCTTTTTGTCAAAGACCTAGTGAGTTTGTATTAGAGTGAGAGGCAAGCATTTTCCTTGCAAAACAAAGAGAAGCCTGAGTTTACATGAAAAAGGTATGGAGGATGATAAGGTAATGGTATTTTTAGGTATTGTGGTGGGTATACTGTATGTGTTGGGTATCCTGCCTTTTAGATATGGGATCAATAATTGTGGATGGGTCCAGTGGGCAGCCAGTATTTGTTTTTCTGTTTATATGATTCTCTGAGGTCTCTCTATGTTTATTTCTCCCTCGTGCTATAATTTTGTTAACAAAAAATTCTTTGAGTATTATGTTGTTCTCCTTAGTTTTGGGTGTAAGGCTGGCTCAAGAGCACTTCTTCTGGCCACAGATTACAAAGATTTTTGTGTTAATTTATGGCAAAAGGTTCAACTTAAACATTTTAAAAAAAGGTTAGGTGAGGTCAGATTGGGGAGCATGCACTGGTATAGAGCATTGTCACACCTACTACACAACAAAACAGCTCGGGATCCTGGTTGACAACCCCCTAGGCAGACACGCGGTCCAGTCCCACCCCCTGGAAATGACCATCTATATCTTGCAGCCAGGTATTACGTGGGTGTCCCCTTGGTCTGGTCCAGCCACTCAGGTCTTCAACAATGAGTATCCTGCAAGCCAGATCACCCTCAGGGAATCTCACAACATGGCTGTAGTTCCGTAACTGACGCTCCCTCACAATGCAGGTATTCGAGAATTCATGAACAACTGCTCATTCAACACAAAGTCAAACCAGCGGTACCCAAGGATTCTCCAAAGAAACACAGTACCAAAGGAGTTCAGTCTTTATCTCAGGTCACTGGATAGCATCCATGTCTTGCAACCATGTAGTAAAACTGGAAGCACCAGGACTCTAAAGACTTGGACCTTTGTCCTTTTCCAACGATCTCTTGACCCCGTATTCTCTCCCAGTCCATCTAATGACTTCACAGGTACAGTCACCAGAAACATGAATGTCACTGCCGAGGTAAGTAAACCTCTTGACGCGGTCGACACTCTCACCGCAGACAGACACACTGCTGATAGTTGTGCCCAAGTGGTCATTAAAGTTAAAATGCTATACTGTAATAAAATTAATTATAAAAGTTCCATGCTTAAGCTTTACCAAACATCTACTAACCTGATTAGGAAGAAAGGTTCTAGAACAGTGGTTCCAAACCTTTTTCATGCCCCAGAATCCTAGAAAATTTTTGATTTATGTTGGTACCCCCCTCAAAAGTAATATCACATTTGAAGATGAAGAAGTCAAACTTCAAATTGAACCACATACAGTACTATGGGTGAACACATTCAACTTATTTAAATATAAATTGAGCAATTTCCCTTCCTAAATATCAATAATCTTGTAAATGTGTTCCCCGTGAAGTTTAGGCACCAATCCAGGTGTTTGGGGTATCCCGTGAAATATCAAGTACTGCAAGGAAATGACACACGATCAATGATCAAGGAGTTTGGGTGACTGGAGAATCTATGAAGCAATGGGTGCCAGAGCACTGCTAAGCAATGACACACTGTCGACGAACTTTGTTCCTTCATAACATCTGCACTGCAGTTCAGAAACTGATATGCTGCACAGCTGAAATTACTGCACTACTGCCAGAACTGCCAGAAGGAGAGATGGACTGAGTGTACGCAGCAGGTTTAGTATTCATTTCAGTCCTCCTTGCCAACAAAAAAACTTCAAAATCAGTACAGTTTCATGATCAGTGTTTGCACAGAAATCAATACTAGAACCTCACCCTTCCAAATTCTATTCTATTAAATAAAAGTTATTCACCTTTACTAACGCTCCTCCCACAGCAAGGAACCCAAAGAGAATGTGCATTTTTGAGGGTCATTCACAGGTGACAATTGCACGTGCAGTGGTCGATGCTTTTCAAATCATAGGAGCATAAACTAATAAATGACCTACAAATGACGGCATACTGCAAGACTCTGATGACTCCATGATAAAGTCGGACAACTCACCTCACTAAACATTGGTGAACTGCAGCACAGCCTTCCTCTTTGTGAAATCCTATGGGAGTGCAAGCACCCTAGGTTGGAAACCCCTATGTCTATAAAGTGAATGATTACATATTTCCTTATGAAAACACAATATAAGTTTACTATCTTTTGTGAGGATGTATTCTCAGAATATGTCTATCCATGAATATTAATTAATACTTTTCTGTGTGTACCCAAATGTGCTTTAGCAGAGTAGCTGTCAAGACATCTCTGCTGTGAGAAAAATGCTGACCCAAGCATCTATATTAAAAGCAGCACCACACATTGCTTCAGTGGCAGTCTGTATAACAGATTTCTAACCAATGGCATTACTCCAGGAGAGCACAGTGAAGCAGTGCATAGCACTGTCACTGCACTGTGAGGGCTTCTGAGTGATAGAACTCTGGTTTGATTCATACCTGATTTGTGCTCTTTATGTAGTTTGTACGTTCCACCTCTCTTTACATGGATTTCTTCTGGGAAATGTGGCATCCTCCCTCAGCCTAGGAGTCCAAAAACAAGTCAAGTCAAGTTGGGGAGCATGCACTGGTACAGTGCGTTGCTGCACCCACTACACAACAAAACAACTCGGGATCCCGGTTGGCAACCCCCAAGGCAGACACGCGGTCCAGTCCCACCCTGCGGAAATGACCCTCTATTTGGCGCAGCCAGGTGTTACGTGGGTGACCCCTTGGCCTGGTCCAGCCACTCGGGTCCCCAACAATGAGGATCTTATGAGCCGGATCACCCTCAAGGAAATGCGCCACATGGCTATAGTGCCGTAACTGACAATCCCTCACATTGCAGGTAATGTGATTCATTCGGGACTCCATGAGCAACCGCTCATTCGAAACAAAGTCAAACCAATGGTACCCAAGGATTTTCCGGAGAGCCACAGTACCAAAGGAGTCCAGTCTTCGTCTCAGGTCACTGGATAATGTCCATGTCTGGCAACCATATAGCAAGACAGGAAGCACGTGGACTCTAAAGACTTGGACCTTTGTCCTTTTGCATAGATATTGGGAGAGCCACACACCTCTTTCTAGTGACCTCATGACCCCCCCATGCTCTCCCAATCCGTCTACTGACTTCATAGGAAGAGTCACCAGAGACATGAATGTCACTGCCGAGGTAACTAAACCTCTCAATGAGGTCAACACTCTCTTCACAAACAGACACACTTCTGATGGCTATGTCCAAGAGGACATTAAAGGCCTGGATCTTGGTTTTTATCCAGTGCATTCACAAGCCCAGACACTCAGACACGTGATTAATTCATTGATGACTGTTTTAAAATTATTCTGATATGAAAATTTATGCGAGCATGTTCTGTATTGGACTTGTAATCTTTCTAGAGTTGCTTCTTGCCATTTGCACATTAGTGTTGGGAAAGACACCCACATCCTATGACCCCGTATTAGAAAAACGTTACTAAAAACATGGTTGGCACAGTGCCACTGGATGCCTTGTGGGATAAGCGGATGTCTTTTAGTTAGCAAAAAAAGACAGAAAGGAAAGTGTTGACTAAAGAATGAGAAGAGCATATCCAGTACTAAGAACAACTATCAGAGCCACATACTGTATAAGAGAAGAAAATGGTCACACTTAAAATTCTCATCTTTGCTCCCATTAGCACCATTTTGCACTTGGTAAAAGAGAATACCTTTTTCTTGTTTAGCTCTCCTCTCTCCTGGGCCTTTTCCCCTGAATGCCATTACATAACATCTGAGTTGGTCTGTACGGAAGCAGCTTACATGCAGTTAGAGGAACAAAGAGGATTTTACTGATCTGCATTACATCAGTACAGTAATCTGGCCAAGAATTTGTATTTTGAACTCTACTCTGGAGAAATGGACCGTCTTGGAATCTGTATGAAGCATTACGTGACTGCTGTTACCTGTGCACTTCATAATTGACATTGTTGTGTTACAGCTATATAACCAGATGAGGCCCGTTTGCCTAGAAAAATTGTTAACTGGACACAGGATTAGTGGATGCCCCTCGGGAAAGGAATGAAAGCATCAGCGTGCCTTTGAAAGGGCACTTTGTCAGCCTGTTGTACATGATGTGTATGAGATAAAAGAAGAGTGTTATCTTTTTAAACTGCTCAGAAATCAGTGAAAACTGGGTCGGTGGCAAACATTGGTGTCTTTGTTCCATGAAGTGCAGGCTGCTCTCAGACAGGCCTGCCCGCTGACCTCCTTTCTTTAATTTTCTTCAAGAAGAGCATCTCCCATTTACAAAGGTAAATGAAAGGGCAAATGTTCATATTTGTGAGGAGTGACCACACCATATAATGAAAGTGTGCATTGATATGTCAGAATGATTTGCCACTGAGCTTGTGAGCAGGGCTGGCTCTTCAAAAGAGTCTCCCCTTAGATGCTTCTCTCAGGTACTTCTTCTTCTTTTAGTGGTTGGCCTCATCATTATGGCACAACTCTTCCTGGACTAATGTTTTTACAGGTTCTCTCCATCCTCCTCTTCCATTCCTTAGACAGCTCAAGAGCAGTGCAATGATTTCCAAAAAGAGAAGTGCACAGTTGCTCTTGTGCCTTATTAGTGCATCTGGCGTCACCCCCACCCCATCCTAAAGGTAACAGAACAGTAGCACTATGGCTTCCGATAAGCCTGAGACGCGTGGCAGACAACACATCCTGCTTTCAAGGATGTCCTCTTTTTATAACTCTATGTGTGTGTATGTGTCAATGAGTTGAAGGGAAGTGAAGATTTTCAAAAATTGCACCAAAACAGCAGGCTGCAGAGGCTCTGATCTTTTGTATTATCTACTACTATTTCCTTTTCAGTGCTATGGTTTAGAAAGGATATTATTGTTAACATTACAAAACACCCCCCTCCTAACCCCACCATCCTGAGGAAAGCAGAGGGCAGACACGTGCTCCTTGGGTGACTTCTGCCCTTCACTCAAAATTTAGTGGTCACATTACGCCAAAGAGTACAGCCAGCCCAACAAAACAGGAAGCCTGCTACTTATTTCTCATTTTGATCTGTTTCAGTACAATTGCAAGCGTGACGCCACCTTCATGCTGACGCTATACGCAGCCATATTGGGTGCCGGAAGGTCAGAGGCTGTGACTGGCAATGAGGCAATTGATGCTTAAGAAAGAAAAAGGCAGGCCTTTTGTGTATAACATGAACTGCAATATACAGACACAGACAGCTGCTCATTTTAAACAATAGAAAGTTATAGAATGTATTTTTTTTGTGTTTTGCAGCCTTTAAAAGACTTGAGAGACACATACAATTCAGTAAAAGGCTATTGCCTGCAGTGTTTTTGCTATATGAATTAAATCAATGAGGCATATCGGACAAGGACAAGTTTACAACACTATTACCAAAGCTAAAAAGATAGATAGATAGATAGATAGATAGATAGATAGATAGATAGATAGATAGATAGATAGATAGATAGATAGATAGATAGATAGATAGATAGATTATAGAACACCATGTGTCTTTTTTTAGATTAGCAGAATCTCTGACATATTAATGTCACCATGGTTGTAAAGTCTAAAGCCACTTGGTTAAGAACGTCCATGAAGAAAGTGTACTCTTTCTTTCTCAATCTCTGTGCAGGTGCCATATAGGTCACTCTACTGTTCAAAATGTCTGGATTTCCACACACACTTCTGCACAAGCAGGTGTTTTATATTTTAGTCTTAGTTACCTGCTGAAATTGGCATATAGCTCTTCTGATTGACATTCCATTTGAGTTTGGTTCTCATAAGTATAGGCTGGGTGTCACAATTGCAAGAACAACTACTCTTTATTCTTTGTTTTTGTTGTTCAGTTTCAGAACATTCAAAACCTTCCAAGTCTTCACCCAAAGCTGCCAGGATTATTCACAGTTAATGAAATTCAGTATTAAAATGCAAAGTGTTAAAATGTGTCATTTATGATAAGTGCATATTCCTTAACTGTTGGTTATAGGTAATTATATCATAGAGGATTATGCTAAAATTGCATGCAGGGCTTTGGAAATCTGACTAATTTGCCCATCTTTGAACACATGACAGGCTGCAAGCTTGTCAACCAGGCTCCTTGTCAGCAGGTGTGAGGCTTCTTGAGGAGCCAATTAGCAGTCATTGTCAGATGTAACTGGTTATGTGCTGGATGGCGGTTCTTTTCAAGGTGAACCATTTCTTTTGTTGTGGTCTCATGCTGTAGTATTATAAGACTGTTGCCCGTTATGATCTCCAAAGCGGAGCTGTAATTCATCTATATGCTTCTGAAGCGTTCTTCTGTCAGTGGCAGATGCACCAGGTTACCTGTAAAGTTAAGACCTTAAACAGCCATTTCCAAAGACAGTGCTGTGAGCCTCTCTCCAAGGACAACGCTTATTCCAATCGTCTCTATAACCTCTGTATTTAAATTAAATTTTTTCTTACTATTTAGTATTACACCTCTGCTTGTATTAGTTTACAGGCCTTATTCCATATGAAAATGATTTTCCTTTTTTCTCTTTTGAGACCCTTTGTTTAAATGCCCTTGTGCACGTGGGCTCTCTGGAAATCAGCAGCTGGCGCGAGCCCACAAACCTCCTTCCTCGCGATCGGCTCGCGCGCGACGGACGGTAAACACCTTGCGCATCCTCGGAACTCTTGTGATTGGTTAATACAAAGTGTGAGGGGCGGGACGACGTCAGGCAATTGGCTCGTTCCATTGTCATTCTTAAAGTGACAGCACACGGCGAGGCAGACGGTTGTGCTCGCAGTGGCTACAGCAATATCAGCAATGACAGAGAGCAGCGAGAAAGTAGCGGCCACCGCTGTCAAGCCACCTTGTCCGTTAAAGTCGACATGGCCATGAGCCCAAACGGCTGCGATACCATCGAGAGATACGTCTTGCGCTTAAAATAATCAGTTATGGCGGCGAGCCAGAGTGACTGCTGCGTCCGGGTGTCTCTGAGGTAAGCGCAAGCGGGCGAGGGGCGATGCTCAGCATCCGAGTCGCGTTGCAAAGGTGCAGGTGCTTGTGCGAGGAAGAGAAGCAGCATGATAGACGAAAATATTAGGGTAAACGTGCACTTCAGTTCTCGCGGATGGCATTTCATCTTTTTTGCTGTGTTTTCAACTTCTCCATTTTATGTTCAATAGACCTGGTATAGGAGCGGACGCCTCACAGTCAGTTAACACAAAGAAACGCCTGGTTCCGCGTAGAGTGGGGCGGGGCGTTTTCTTTGTGTGTGTGTGTGTGTGTGTGTGTGTGTGTGTGTGTGTGTGTGTGTGAGCGCGTGTTTGTTCGGGTGTGTGAGACAGACTTTTATGTTTAAGGGTTGGGGGTCGTCTGTCAGTAAGCCAGTCATTGAGGAAGAGCAGGTACACAGGACTGATCTGGTTTTGGTTTTATTTGCATTAATGTAAAGGACAGACCTGACCTTTTCTGTCTGTATGTCTTATCAATCAGTTGGGGGTTATTAAGGTAACAAGACGCAGTGTTGCCCACATGTGTCAGTCTGGCTGTCCATATACTACATACCCGACTTTGCCACTAGTTGTGTGTGTATTTGATTGTCACTAGCAACGGTTATCTCGGTGACAGATCTAGAATTTCCTGTATAGTTAGCTGCTGGTAAAAGACCCCAGTTCATACCAGCCATTGGCCTTTATGTGACTTGTGACAGATCCAACAATGTCACAGATCTAATAATGCCTTTATGTTAATGGATGACTGTTAGGTGTGTCCCGAAGATCAAACTTTTCCTTTATGTCTGTGTGCATCACACTTTTGGGATCCCAGTACATGTGTAATAATGCCTTAATATGAATGCTTGTGCAAGATATTCATATGTATCATATAGTTGTCTTTCTTTTCCTGTCTTGATGGGTTTGCACAATAATACTGGTATGGCATTTTTGTATATGACTGGTTATGGAGCATTCCAGAATGGATTTGGTTTTATCTGGACAGATGTTTTCCACTGAGCATCTACATTTTTGGAATTACTTATTTCATTCTAATATAGATTTGGTACACTTTGCGTATATGCTTGTCATCGAGGATCTCTAGGCCTGAAAATGCATTTTCCTGAATTTTGTAATCAGATGCTCAGAACCAGATTATCATTCTGTGCATACCTCATGTTGTTGTGTATTGTGTTTTTGTATCTGTATGTGATATTGTATCTGCATTTATATAATAATAGATGAACCAATTGTTATTGTGTTTAGAGTTGCTGGTGAGGAAGTAAACACGTATTCAAACAAGACTGGAGACTTCCAGGATAAACTGAATATAACTTCCAAATCTAAAAAAATATTTGATTTCTTTTTATTATAATAATAATAATATACTGTGCCTATTATTACAGTAGGATACAAGGCCAATGCAAAATTGTAAACTAAGAAGTAAAGCTGTAAGTAAAAATTATTTTTTTATAAACAGAACTCTGCTTTTTTACAAGAAAGCCTTCAAACATAAATGTTCAAAAAGTTCTTTATGGCACAGTGGTCTGGTATTTATTTCTAGGCAATGATAAAGGACTAAATAATCTGAAATAAAGAATATTAAAAATTATATTTTTTGCTTTTAAAGTGCACACATCTAGTAAATGAATAAAGGGGCGGAGTTCTTTTTTCATGCAAATATATTTAATTCTTTCAGAATTCTTGTTAGTCATCATGGTGGTTTAGTGTTTGGTGCTGTTACCTCACAGTCTTGATAGATTGAGTTTCAATCCCTGTATGTATGTTTCTTTTTTTCATCGGGTATTCTTATTTTACTCTCAAACCCATGTGTTCACTTGCAACATTAATTTATTGCTCTAAGTGGATGTGACCTTGATAGACATTTCCCTGCTCATGGTTCCTTTCTTACTTGCAACCCCTATAATTTAATTAGATTGGTTTGAAACTGTATGAATTTATTTTTTCATGATAAAAAGTTATTAAATGGAAGATACAAGTTCAGATGTGTTTGTATGTATCCAAAGTACAATTTGCGGCATTCTAGTTGTTGAAATGCATTAACTCACGACTTGTTAAGGATATATATATATATATATATATATATATATATATATATATATATATATATATATATATATATCTGGTTTTTTACCATGTAGACCTTTTCTGGCTTAGTGAAATGGAATGCATTCAAGTTAAAATAGTTAATGCTTGGAAAGTTTCATAATAGCTGGGTCTGTGCAGTCTCTAGTTAGCATGAATTTCTTAAATGTGATTGATCCCATTCAGGATTGCAAGGAAAGCAGAAGCCTTTCTTGGCCACATTGATCTCAAGAAAGGAGACCAACCATGAATGTAGTACCAGTCAATCTCAGGACTCATTCTTGCATAAACCCACACTCTTACAGGCCAATTTTGAATACTTTTATTGTAACTGTGTGCGTAATTTGAACTGCTGTGTGCTGTTTGCTGTCTGACGTTTAAAGATATAACTTTGCATGGTTTATTTTCGTTTCATGATACTTTAATGGCAAAGTATGACTAATTATAGTGTTATAGGATTAACTAATGAAAGTTATATTCACTGTGTTGAGAGATCAATGAAAAAACATACATTTAAGAGACTGGAATTCCCTTTACATCTAAAAACAAATTCTTACACATTTCTTGAACAATGTCTTTTTGATTTCATCACTCAGTTCTTTAAAGTATTTTAGATATATCAGTTTCCTGTTGTGCAAAAATATTTAGACCATTCTTATTCAATTTTTGCACAAGTTTTTACAATGTAACAAGATTTTTATTCTGAGTTTGCTTTGACAGTGGTGGCCTGGAAAGGTAGAAGGAGTAGAAAGCAGAAAGTTACTGAAGTACTAAAGGAAGGCTTTGTGCTGCTGCAAGGCTTCTGTTTATTTTCTCGCTCTAGTTTCCAGACTTTTTCTGTGGACTGGCCTGACTGCCGAATGTTCTCCTTATGTTCAAGTGTTCTTGTTTAACAGCTTTCTTTGACAATGTGGGGGAGGTGCTGGCATTGCAAAAGAGATGAGAGGAGACCAGCATTGAAGTTGATGGTGCCATTAAACAGCAGGGGGCTGAACAGAAGTGAGGTTAATGAGTGCTGCCTTAAGTAGTTCTGTACATCAATGTGTGTTTTTTGTATTGTGTACATTCACAAGTCCTTGTGTATGTGCTTAGGGTTTTATAAATTATTTTGTGCATATATCTGGACGATCTTTTCAGTAGTGCGTGGTTCTTTTTCTGGCAAAGGGATTGCAGGAAATAGGACAGCAGGAAGGAAGGAAGCTGACCCAGGTTTTGTGTATGCTTTTGCAAATACAGAGTGGGTGGGTGGGTGATTCAGATGAAGAGACAAATTCAGAGCAGCAGCCTGCCATTATGGTAATGATCAATCACAGAGAGATACTGTATATGCATGTGTAAATGTGTTGCAGAGGCTTTCTAATTATTACTTTGAGGTCATGTTTCCAGATGTATATTGCTACTGCTGATTTGCATCTGTGCTGTGGTATTTTAATGACTGAAACTGATCAGTCAGCTTGAGAGCCCGTCATGCTGCAATGTGTACCAATAAATTCCACAGCAAAGGCTAATGGGTCTGGACCTCAGTAAAGAGCTTTTTTTTTCCTTTGAGGGAATGTTAGGACACAGCTATTACAGAAAGCGTTTATAAGTATGTGAAATAACCACATCACAAAGTAACAGGAAGACGAAATCACTTGTGTCTAGTTTGTAAATAATCAGGAAATGGAACCTTGAGCAATTGTCGTGACGTTTTCTATGATGCAAAAGGATATTTAATTATAATTTCCCATACAGTACATGTTTAGCTACGGGATGCATTTATGTCTTAGTTTAATTGTTGGAAGTCATTTTATGCCTGATGTAAATAAAGAGCTTATAAGCTGAAAATTGTTAACCTTTTTGTTCATATTTTATGAGGAACGTGTGTCATTAAAAGAGCTTGTTTTGCCATACTCCCCTTGGAGTTGGGTCTTAAAGCCATTCATAGTTGGTTGTGAGTTTGTAGCTTGATGGGTGGAAGGCAGCATTTGTAATGAGAGTAGCTGCAGAGGCAGGAAGTGTTCCCCACTGTGGGTGCCAGAGGCCACTTTGTAGCACATACACGGTTTCTGAAAGGCCTGTTTATCTTTCGTGTGCATAATTGGTGATTGAATTGAAGTCTGAAGAGTTTGGAGTGCTTGCAGCTGGGTCTGCAGATAAAGGTGTCTGTTTGAGGAGGTGGTGGAGGGGTTGTAGGGCAGACTTAATCAGCTGAAGTATGAGGTCACAACGTATAACCTATTGGTACCTTTTCAAATCATTGTTTATTAAAATAAACTCCTTGGTTTGGCAGTGATTTTTACTGATAATTTGAGCATCCTGCATTTGTTTTATCTGTGAGGGTATAGGTGTGAACAGTAATTGAAGTAAAAAAAAAAAAGTTCCTTTTTTCAATAGGTTGCTTTCCAAAATGAGAACCACCTCTCCTTTATTTCAAGACACAGTGCCAATGAGATCTGGTTCAAATTAGAACAGGTGCAGAGTCTACCTTCCTTTCTGTCAATTGTCTCCAGTTTAGTGCACTTAAATGTTTTGTTTTGATCTGATTGTGTTTGACATTTAACTTGTAAGTCTCTGTTTATCATGTTACCATTAAATTATGAAGTACATCAATCAAATAAATACTTAGCTATTGCATCCACTAATGTAAAAAAAAAAACAGTAAAGTTTATGAGGGACTTTTCAGCATTTATCCATCCATCCATCCATCTGGGTGGCGCAGTGGTAGCGCTGCTGCCTTGCAGTTAGGAGACCTGGGTTTGCTTCCCAGTTCCTCCCTGCATGGAGTTTGCATGTTCTCCCCGTGTCTGTGTGAGTTTTCTCCGGGTGCTCCGGTTTCCTCCCACAGTCCAAAGACATGCATGTTAGGTGTATTGGCGATCCTAAATTGTCCCTAGTGCTTGGTGTGTGTGTATTTCATAAAATCCCTGAGAAATCATATATAGGTAGTTTATAGAATAATTGTTCATATTTTTAAATATTCAGTTTACTTTAGACACTATAGCAATTTCACTTTGCCCTTTAATACATGTATATCCCAAGAGTCTATTAGTAAATTGCTGGCTTGACAAATTATCTGAAAAAAGCCAGTTTCAGGTGTCCCAGGAAAACAAACCTCATAATTTCCCAGATCAGGAGTTGGTATAATCTGTAAAATCTCCTTTAATACTGTAAATCTTACAAGTGAATGTTGCAAAATCAGAAGAGTCACATGTAAGACTCTCTAATGTTATTTAAAGTGAACCTATTACAAGAGACTTGACAATTACATTACGATACATATGTTACATTTATTATATTAAGGTACATAACTAGCTCAAAATATTTTCAGAGGTTTGTTTGTTTATTTTGTTTGGCTAGTTACCATTTGTGGAAAGTGATTTATTAAATAACAGAGTACATTTTGTTAATGCCCAAAGAAGAAATTCCTGAGGCCATTTAGCACACAATGCAGTCATACGTCATACGTTTTACAACCAATTCCGTTGTGGTGTAATAGAAGTGGTAGGCTCATGTGGCAGTAAAGTAGTGTTGAAATGAAGATCTGTACAATTTTTGAGATCATACTCCCTAAAGAACTGTTAGGATTGTTTTTTTTAGATGTTCTAAATTAATTTTTAATTAAAAATGTTATGACCTTGTGAAACTATATAGGGGGCCATACTATTGAATGCAGAATTACCATAATTATACTGTATCTAGACTCCAAAGAAGCAAGAAATGCAAGATATCTTCTTGTGTATAATTGTGATACTTGGTCCTCTAAAAACAGTCAGCAGAGCATATTTACTGTTATCTAAAAATAAGTGCTGTTAAGCTTGGTACGACTGGCTCTGGCCCCCGGCTCTGTGGAAACATTTTGCTTCTTAAATTCGTTTTGACTCAGTTCTTAATAGTGTTGAATCATTATTAAAATCTGGATCAATTTGGTACTTGATTCCAGCTTTTGAACCTCAGCCCCAGTACCAGAACCAATATCAAAACATTTCCAAGGGAAATAACAAATAACTCCAAATCCCCCTATCTTACTCCAACCTCCCTGGTAGGCAACGCTAATGCATCAAAGTTTTGATAGCTGTGAAATCCCAATGACATTGTAGCAATGGTGTGTTGGGTTTTTTTAATTCCTTGTGATGTCTTGTTCGCATCAAAGCCTGTTGTTTCATTTTATGAAATCTACAGAATGGATGTTTTTCTACATCTATACTATTAAGTACCGATGGAAGGTGGGTGGTGTTTGAGAAGAAAGCTCATGTTTACTTCTGGTACCAAAAATCGCGAAATGCTGGTGCAGTTCCATTTTAAAATTTGGGTTTTTTAGTACTTTTCCAATACTAGTATACCATGTTACCCTAGTTTTCATCGTTGGAGAATTGCCTTTTGTAAATGATTATATAGTGTGATTCAGACAGAATTGTTTTTAATTATATTCATTGGATATCATCTGGACAAATAATTAAAGCTCAAACACTGGTTATAAATATGCATTTATTCCAATATATCCAAGTGTAGATTGAAAATGTTTATGGCTTTATTTGTGTTTTGTGCAGATGAAATACATATAAAATGTTTCTTGCTAATTAATCATCAATACAATGTTCAATATGCCACCATGTGTTTATTTTACACAGCTTTATTTGTTAGTATTTTATTTTTTGCATGCAGTACTTTATTGTGGCTGGCCTTTTTCTCCTGGTGACAGAAAAAAATATTGGCACCAGCATTTGATAAAAACAAAAAAGAAGCTGGTTTCTATGTGTCAGTTTCTTCTGTTGATATAGGGAGTAATATCAGCTTTTACTTTACTTTTGAAAAAAAGTAAAGGTGGCTTTTTCCTGTGTCAGAAAGATGCAAAAGAGGCTCTGTTGTTATCCTGTAATACAAAATGGCAAAAAGGGTAATCAGGCCTTAATATATCACAAAATCCAGACCAGGACCTAATTAGACTTAGCCTCAAAAACAGACACAGAAACAGTCTTCACCTCAGGTAGCCTAGCCCCAAACACAGGCCCCAAAATGGGTCTAAGGTTTTTAAAGTTTAAAGGAGTGTAAAATGTCCACAGGTATCATCAAAAAAGAGGGAAAAACCATGAAAACATCTGGCTAAGTGAAAACAAGCAAAGTTCTTTGAATAGCTAACAATTTATTGATTGATTCAAAAGGATTGAAAAAAGCAAGGTTGAACAAAAAGTAAATATTGTTTTTATTGTCCGAAAGCCAAAAACCTTAAACAAGTCCAAAAACAGAATCCATTAAAAGGAACTTAAGGCTAAGGAGGGCTGTTAGCCAGTAAGTCTAAATAACACAAGGATCATAAGAGAAATAAGGTATCACAGAATAAGCAATGCCAAGGTTGCTATGGGACAAGCAGGTTCTCCATTTATACTGTTTGGACAGTCCCTTGGCTGCATAATTAGATGGCCCCAAATATTTGGGCTCTCCATACAAGAGACAGGACACCTGAAAATAACAAAGCAAATGTATACATTCCATGCTGAGATAATACAGTTTTACACAATAATTAATAAACTCAATATCAAATATCTGTATACCATGATAACTTTTGAAAGAAACTGTTCTTCAAACAAATTGCATCATCGTCTGTCTTGTTACAGGTTACAGGTGTATTTTTTTTTGTTCCAGTTTGGTCCTATACTATCTCCTTATCCTTCAAAAAAATTTGACCTGTGTCCAATAATAACTTCTGTAGAAATTATTTAATTAAACCAGGATTTTTGCACTCTACTCTGTTTAGTCATGGGACCAGGCCTGTTGATTTGCACAAGTCCTTTTTGAGATAAATAATTTATTGAAATATACATGTATGCATACAAATGTGCACACACAAACACACACTCAGATTAATTTATAAGTGAAGATAGCGGACAGTTTGTTTGCCCAACCAGCACATTTTCTTGATGATGAAAAAAAGAAGTTAAGACACACAAACACACACACCACAATAAATCTCTAAAGTTGACATGGACAGACACATTAGGCCACCCTATACCAATCTGTCTATGTAGCTTATTTAATTAATTTCATCCATTGTGTTAAGTTTTGACAAAGTCAGAGAGGTGAGATTGCGTTGGTTTGGACATGTACAGAGGAGAGGTGCTGGGTATATTGGGAGAAGGATGCTAAGGATAGAGCTGCCAGGGAAGGGGAAAAGAGGAAGGCCTAAGAGAAGGTTTATGGATGTGGTGAGAGAGGACATGCAAGTGATGTGTGTAACAGAACAAGAGGCAGAGGACAGAAAGATATGGAAGAAGATGATCCGCTGTGGCAACCCCTAACGGGAGCAGCTGAAAGAAGAAGAAGAAGATTGCTTAAGTGTTTTGATTCCATTCCCTGTTCATTTAAATGTAAATGTATGTGTACATAATAAATATTATATAATTTAATTTGCTGGATTATTTATTAGTATACAGTGGAAACGTTTTTTTTGTATTGAAAAATCTTCCATTGAGTGATTTCTCGCAGTATCACTTGTGTATTTTACATGGAAGTACTGTATGGACCATTCCATGCCAGTTTTGTTTTTTATGGATAGCATTGTAACATGCCCCCACAGCAAATGCACAATGTGTTGTTTAAAGTACAAAGTAATAAAGTACCTAATATATTATATGAGTGTCTTTGAAAGCTGTATTTGTTTGGTTTTAATCTTTAAAGTTGTTGCTCGCAGGACCAGTGTAAAAGTGTTTGCATATAGCATTGTAAAACTGTGATACACTTCAGCACTTCTCACTCCCCAATAACCTGAAAAATATCCTTGCAGCTGTATTCACAATAACTATGAATAAGCGTATATGTACATCTCAAGATGACTTTTTAAAAAAATATGTGAGTAATTATTCTTTGTGTGAATATATATACATGAATATATTGTAATTTATCTAAATTATGTAATTTATATAAATTGATTGTATTTAAAACAAAACATGCATTTATTTTCAATACATTTATTTCTCACATAGCGTCTTGTTTTTCTTCTATCCATCCATCCATTAGTTTTCTTAACTCCAGGTTAGACAGCTGGAGCCTATCCCACCAATAATTGGGTGCAAAGCAGGAACTGGAACAGGGCACCAGTCCTTTGCAGGATAAATACACACATACCCACACACGCGCACACACACCCACAAACACACATCCTTTGACTGTGAAATGAGACCCATGAAGACATGGGAAGAACACGCAAACTCATTGCAGGGAGCGCATGGGAATCGAACTCTGGTCTCCTTGTTGTGAGGCAGCGGTGCAACCACTTTTTTTTTTTTTAAATGAATGATATCATGTCTTTTACTTCCAAATTCCATATATGACATTATTCAATACAAATTCAAGTAAAGCAAACATTCATTTTGTTACTTGAATTATTTGGTCAAGATTAGATGTTGGAGGAATTGATTAATCAATAAAATAGTCAATAGAATAATTGTTTAAAACATAACCATCAGTGGCAGCCTTGTTGTAAAGTCAAGTGAGTGGGGTGTCAAATCAACACTGTTTTCAATTAAAGGAGTTATTCTGTGGGTGGCTTGGTTATGCAGTGGTTAGCCTTCACAGTTCTTCACAGTCCTAGCTGACTGGGTTTGAAGTTGCCCCGGTCACTTATCGTTTTATAGTAGGCATATTCTACTTGAGTCTATTTGGGTTTTCCACAGCTAATTTGATTTCTTCTCACATTTAAAAAAATGGTTTGTAGGGTTTCTTGCTGATTATAAATTGGCACAAATTGTTGGAGTGTGATTGTATACACAAGTATCTGGTGAAGTTCGCTAGTGGCCTGTTAAGAGTTGGTTTCTACCTTTCATTCAGTAAAGCTCAGATAGTTTTTAATGTTCACAGTCTTGAGATTGAACAATTAGATTTTAAATATGAAAGACTAAGAACTAAGATCAGTGTTTTCAGTATTCTTTGTAACAGAAATGCACAAGTATTAAAAAATAATAGGCAGCAAAATCTTATTGGGGGTTGACTTTTACAAACTTAAACAGCAGAGCTACAAGTTATGCCATGTTATTGAAGATGAGCTGGAACTATGGGAGTTGCAGAAAACTCCTTTTGTTGCTGATGTATTTCTTTTAAAATCTAACCATAAGAAGATGAAACATGGCATCAAGCACTGTAGAGAGCTACAATACTGGATTTTCAATGAGACAGTGTGTGATTACAAGAGAGTCCACTTTTTTTTGGGTTATGCATGAAAGTGTGTAATCAGCAGATTACAGCAAACAGAAGTTCACCTGCACCATGCAATGCTGCATGATCACACTATAACAAGTCAAATGTTAGTTGTATTGATCAAACTCATGTAAGGTAGCATCTACTAACACTTGAGCTGATGCACACAGAAAACTAACACAATGCACTCAATGTACAGTTCTTTGGGAGATGGTGCTGTGCCTCTGCACTGGATGCAAGACTTAATCTAACCTTGGAACGGGTGCCAACCTTGTACACATTCAAGCTACACAATATTCCAAAATAAAATGTAGTGTTTTAAAACTTAGAATAGGGCCAGGCAGTTTTTTATGTTTTGAAGCACAAGACAAATCTTTCCCATCATATAACATGCAGTCTGTTAAAGGAAGGATTCAATTTCAGAGAAATGCAATTAGCAGGGCTACTGAAAAGATGTATGTAATTTCTGAAAACAAATCAGCAAATTTAGTATATCAACTAAAATATGATTAAAGCACATATAACACATTTTTGAATGGTACCAGAATGAATGCAGTGTTGTCTTCAGTTTGGACTAATTTCTAAATTACAGTCAGTCCAATTCAATAACTAACTGTGCATGAATTCTCAGGCAGCAATAGCATCAACTGATCAGTTATGTGAGGTAAACAAAAGATAAAGGGCTGAACAAAAAATTGGAACAAATGTAAAAAAGAGGAAAAGATTTGGAAAATGAAGGCATCAGGTGTGCCTTTGATATCTGGCTTGTCCATTAAATATTAGTGTTCGTTAAGTGATATTAATCACCTAATTTCTCCTCCAAATGTAAACCTCACAACAGTAAATGTCACAAACATGACAGAACCATTTTTCAAAAAGACCTAATATTTTATTTTATTATTATTACAAATGTGTTTGTGTAAATGTAAAATGTTATTTTGGTATTGATTTTAAGCAGCATTTATTTATCAGGTACCAGCGAGAAGGTGTCAGTGAATAAATTTAATACATGCACATGTTAAGATAAGATGTGTGTCCATGGCAATTATATAATTTTTACCCTATTCTGAAATGTCTCCAAGCAAATACACTATCCCCATTTGTTATTAAATTGGGGGAAGTCACCCTGTGTGTCTCCAATGAAATTCAAGTCCTATAATGAAATCTGTAGGGTATAAATATTGCAATCAAACATCCACTGCATTATGTGAGGCCTGCACTTACTCTACTAACATTTTACTGGGTGCAGATGCTTAGCAGTATATTATATTTCCAACTATAAATCAAAATAAACATTTTTTACACATTGGGTTTCATATTGAGCAAGGCATATTGAGGGTAATTGTTTCAATATTTTTTAATTTGGAGGGTTGGCAAATTAGGCTAATTGCTTATGACTCCTTAACTGCTTTAGCCTCTGGGCCACTGTCATCATAAATCAATATTCCATATCAGTCTTCATGCATAATCCCTTCCTTCCGGGAATAGACCTGTCATTTTTTGCATCATAAAATTATTACCAATTTATTTACCACACTCTTTTATCAAAAATGAGTTACAAATTTCAAGGCACAAAGAGAAATACTGTCAGTAATATTACATGTCACTTCTTCATAAGTTAACAAGGTATAACGAAAATAAAAATATTATAAAAACAAGATACAATATGAAAATTAAAACATTTAAATGAAACGGTGGTTAAAATGCAGAAATACTTAATAAATACTCCACAAAGTAATAGTTAAAATGGATAGGAAACAATCAAGTAACAGTTTTGTGTATGCTGCCTGCTGAAATCCTACAGGACATTATAAAACATGCTTAGTGAGTTACTACCTAAGTGTATATATTAAAAAATAAACTTTTCATGGTATATGCACCGATTAGCCACAACATTAAAAAAACTGACAGATGTAGTAAATAACATTGTCTTATGTCAATGGAGTGGAATTAGGCAGAAAGTGAACAGCCAGTTCTTTAAGGTAATGTGTTGGAATCAGAAAATTGGGCAAGCTTAAGAATCTAAGCAAATTTGACAAGGGCCAAATAGTGATGGCTTGATGACTGGGTCGGAGCATCTCCAAAATGAAAGGTCTTGAGTAGTCATGGTATGGAGTGATTAGTACCTACCAAAAGAGTTTCATGGAAGGACAAATTGTGACCCTGTGTTAGGTTCATCATTGGTGCATGTGGAGAGAAAACACAGTGCATCACAGTTTGCTGTGTATGGAGCTGCATAGCGGCAGACCAGTCAGAATGCCTAATCTGACCCCTGTTTACTGTGTCTACAATAGGCGTGTGAGTATCACAACTGAACTACAGAGCAAAGAAGAAAGTGGCCTGGTCTATGGAAATTTGTTTTCTTCTAGATAATGTGTGCAGCCAGGTGTGTGTACATCATATTCCTGGCAAAAATAAGACAGCAGGATGCACTATGGAGTGAATATGAGCCTATGGTGTCCTTTGTAATGAACTGTATGTCAGGCAGACTACAGTTTATGGTATTCAAGGACTGTGTTTCTGACACGTATGTGAGCAACACTGGAGTACCACAAGGAATAGTTCTGTCTCCTTTTCCCTTCACTCTGTACACCTCAGACTATAAATATAACATGAGTGTCATGTCACTTGCAGAAATTCTCAGATGATTCTGCACTTATGAGGTATATTGATAAGGGGGATGAGAAAGCGTATAGGAATCAAGTGGAGAACTTTTGTTTTTTGGTGCAAAGAGAATTGTCTGCATCTTAACATCAGCAAAACCAAGGAACTTGTTTTTGACTTTCACCTCACCAAAGACCCTCTATGTCAGGTCACTGTTCAGGGAGGTTAGACTAGTCTCAGAACATAGAAGAACTTATTATGATGGGCAGAGCAGGCTCTTTTTCCTGTGGAGACTACATTCCTTTAATGTGGGTAGTGACATCCTTCATATCATTTACAACTCTGTGTTGGCCAGTGTGATTTAATTACACTTTGGTGTAGTGGGCTATCTATCTAAGAAGATAAGCTGGCAGAGGCTTTCTGATTCTCTGGGCAATGTTCTGGTGGGAAACCTTGGGCCTTGACATTTGGGTGGCTATTATTTTGACATGTACCACCTATCTACAGATTTCTGCAGTGCATGCACACCCCTTCATGGCAACAGTATTTCCTGATGGAAGTGACCTCATTTAGCAGAATAATGGATCTTGCCACACTGCAAAAATTGTTCAGGAATGGCTTGAGGAACATGCCAAAGAGTTCAACGTGTTGACTTAGCCTCCAAATTCCCCAGATTACAATCTGATTGAGCATTTTTGGGGTGTGCTGGAAAAACAAGGCCAATCCATGGAGGCCCACCTTGCAGCTTATTTGAGTTGAAGAATCTGCTGCTAAGATCTTGGTGTCAGATACCACAGGACACCTTCTGAGAATTTGTGGAGTCCAAATCTCAACAGGTCTGAGCTCTTTTGGTGGCACGACCTACACAATGTTAGGCAAGTGGTTTTAATTTTGTGGCTGATCGGTGTATATTCTGCAACAATATTTAGTATAATTAATTTGTAGCAAATTTACATAAAGTATCATATTATTGATAATTATAAGTAGTAGTTTGTAGTTCATGTTAACAAAATGTAAATTTCATGTGACATTTTTATTGTGTTATTTATAGTTTTTGTCTATGAAAACAGAATGTAAATTATTAGTGAATAAAAACATACTCATAATACATGTGCAATATGAATATAATAAGAACAACTTAAAAATATCACTTTTTTTCAGTAACTCGGTACGCAAGTACCAGGAAACAGATATCTTTTGTACAAACTGGAACTAGTTAGAAACATTGCAGACTTGCTAATGTTAACTTAGAAAGTGACAACTTTGGATTCTTAAACCACATAGATAGATAGATAGATAGATAGATAGATAGATAGAATCCCAAGGGGAAATTCATATATACATATATATACATGGTTTGTACTGTGGGATCCTTTCATGTCAAGTCAGTTCTCTTAAATGCATTTAGCAAAAATGATATTTAGACTAAAAATTGAATATAATGCCTTTAAGTAAAATAAATTCCATGCATTGTGTTTATAAGAATTAGTTATGAGCGCTTTGAAATCACTTCACTTTTTTTTGTCTGGTGCCTCATGACATACTGGTATGAGAAAACCCCCACACTGTTCAACTTGTCTTGATGTCTAGTTATAAAACACACCAAGCTTTTTGGGGTTCCCCCTATGCTTTTGTCCCTTTAAACATAAGATACATTGGACCATCTTTTTTTTCAGGAAGTTATACCCTTACTAAAAGGAGTACACCATCAGCAAAAGTGATCAGAAGGAATAAAAGTTGTACAAGCCACATCAACTGTCCCCAGTGGTTCACTTCCTAATGGGATGTTGCTTCTTTTCACAAAACTTCAAAAAAATGGGGATTTCTAATATAAGCATGTGGAGTGTAGGTTTGTACTATTTAAGCTTGCTGACCAAGGATATGATAATATTTTTGATATTTGATTCTTTCCTGGTGGATGTAGCCCTCTTAGAGCCACTCACAGATAGTTAAAAATAACAGGTTTCTTACATAAGCATATGGGATATCATTTTAGACTGTTTCAATGTCAGTTAATACGAATATGACTTTATTTTGGATTTTTAATACTTTGCTAGGGATCTAGTTCTCTATGGCCCTTTATAAGAAAGGGAAAATGACATTTATTGTGTTAGAATCAAGAATATTTAGAATATTTAAAATTTAAACTGAAGCACATATTTTAGTGTTTCAATTATTTGATGCAACTATTCTTGTTTATTATGTAATTCAGACTTTATAAAAATACATTTCTATATAAAAATCAAACACCACAAAAAATGGAGAGTAACAATTTGAGACGGTCTAAATTTACTGTGGAGAAAAATCTGGAGTGAAATGCATTTAAGAAAAGAACAGTCAGGTGATCTAATTTCCGAAACCGTGGACATGTTTTTGTTAGTGTGACCGTCTAATTCTTAATATTTTTTCTCATATGCATGATATACTTGTTGAAGTGTGGTGAAATTGCACACCTTACATGCAATGTTTTTCTAAGCATGTTTATTATTAATTTTGTTTGTTATTGTTTTTGTTTGTTTATTACTTCATAAATCTGAGGCAATCGATTAATCATCTAGATCAGTGTTTCCCAACCTTGGTCCTGAGGGCACACTGTGGCTGCGGGTTTTTGTTTCAACCAGCTTCTGTTTTTACTCCTCAGCTAATTAAGTGATGTGTTATTTCCCAAGGTCTGTGTTTTGGGAACAATATAGAAATTAAAAAACTAAGTTTGGTAAACAAAATATATATATATATACTGTATATTAAAATGTACCAAGCAGTTATATGGGAATAATGTATTTTTTTTCTTTTTAACAATATTTTCATCTTGATTTTCATTCTGCTTTTGTAGGTGTTCTAATTGTTTAATTAATCCATTATTTACTAATTAGTGGGTCTGATGCTAAAGTAGTTGCAGCCTTTGATTATTCAGTGTTGTTTGCCAGTGACATGTGGATTACACACATGAGATTTCTTTTTCCATGGATGTTTCACACGTTGCTTGCCATTGTATAGCATCGGAAATTATTGGCTTCTATTATGTTATAAAAAATTTTCTTTCCATTCTTTGTGATTATTGTTTTTCCTTTACCATCACTACAAACTACAAGGGGTCAGCGACATGCAAAAAAATATCATTTTTGTGTGGGGTATTCCTTTAATCAACGAAAATAAAATTTCTGCAACAGCTAGGAAAAAGCACCATAAGAACATGAAATGTAAAGAATGACTTCCTGACAATAGTAAGCTTTAAATATTTGGAGTTTATTTGGATTACCATTTAGCCATTTATTAGAAACAGGACTTGACCAATAAATAATACATCTACTATTTACTGTGTTTATAATGTGGTTTATTAATAGCACAAACTAAAGGTGCATCAAGGCTCCCTTGGGTTGCTGAGCTACTCATTATATTGAGAAAAGTCAATTTGCCAGAAAAACCTAGTTTGTATTCTTTCTTCCCACCATAACTTAAGTATTCAACTACACTTGACTCTCAATGACTTGCTTTAATATAGGAAATTTCATTGCCTATAGTAATTCATTATATAAGTGGACACAGGAAGGATCATAGTCTCCAACTGGTAGTTTACTATACCTCTCCACTCTTTCTCCCAGGAATGATGTTCGGCTAATATGTAATAAATATCCCTATTATATATCTAGCTGTCAGTAATTTGTTTGTAAGTACCTGAAGGGGCTGCTTGTGTTTTTTTAAAAAAAAGTGCCAAGTTAAGAATTTTAGCAGGTTTACAGATGAATTTCCCAGATTGAGACTTGGTATAGTTTCCATGAATTTCGAAGGTTGTTGTATATGTAAACAAACTCAGAAAATAGTGGGTAAAGCATGCAAAGTATCTTGCTGTTGACATTTACAACAAACTGAGATTTATGCAGGTTGAACCCATTGTATGTAAGACTTGGCAATTGGCAATCATAGTGGTACATGATCATTTAGTGAAACTTTCTTTTCTTAAAAAATGTCTGTAGTGAGAAGTTAAGCAAAATGACACGTTTTATTGGCAAACTAGAAAGATTACAATATGCAAGCTTTCGAGGCAACTCAGGCCCCTTCTTCACTTCAATAAAATGTGTCATTTTGCTTAACCTCTCACTACATCCATAACGGCTAACACGGTACCACACCCTAGTACTTAAAAAATGTCTGAGAATAGGACAGATTTTTAAATAGGGGATCTCCTCTCCATAAAACAAAACAAAGAGTATTTGGTAAAGCCCCAGTAGCTATGAAGTAGTGGTTAAGACAGGGCAGTAAGGTATGCCACACTTGGCACATTTATTGTAGGAAGCACAGCCTAGTGCAGATTTATTGATGAGTAAATATATAGCAACATTTGTATTTGTGTTATTACAACTTTGAATTTGACTGCATTGTTTCATTTTCCAATTAATTGGTTGAGAATCTTTTTTTCTTACCTTTTATTGTGCCTCACCACTTACTTGGGTTCAGAGGTTTATGTGTAAACACTGTTGACCCTGGAAAGTCCTATAACACCTTATGTATGTGAGCTAGCTAATCCCAGTCATTTCCAGGTATGGCTAACATAAGACTTTCCAATGTTTCATGTGCGAAAAAGTACTTAAATTTAACCTGTCTTTACCCACATCTCAATGTATAAACATTTTTCAAGTCTGATAACTGAGGAAAAAGCGAGGACAGTTTCCCTGAAGACAAAGAACGTTAACAAGAAAATCATGACCATCAATCAGATTTCCGTACGAAATTGCTATTGCCATTTTGCTAGTTCCCATAACCTAATTATTGTGTTCACTTGCAGTTTGAGCACGCAGTATTGTGAATTCAAGCTAGACACTTATCAGCAAATTAAGTTATAATTAGGTGCCAAGTCCAGCTGTCACATCAGCAAAGTGAGTTACAATTAGGTGCCAAGTCCAGCTGTCACATCAATAAGTAATTAAAATTTGTGTATTTCAATTGTATTGTATAACAAGTTGCATCCACTTTTCTGCAAACATTATGGTGGTGTACACAAGCAAAAGGGTATTTTTAAGCAAGAAGATGATTTTTAAGCAAAATGAGATTAAGAGTTGACATGACTGCAGTGTTAACAATTATGAAGGGAATTAGTACAGTGCATTGAGACTGAGACTTTAAATTCAGTTCAACAAGAATACAGAAGCACAGTTTAAAAATTATTAAGGGTAAATGTTGCACATACATTTGGAATTTTTTCTTCACACATAGAATCATAGACACATGGGATAAGCTACCAAGTGGTATAGTAGATAGAAGGATTTTATAGATCTTCAAAACTAGTCTTGATGATATTTTGGAAGAATTAAATGGATAAGACTGGCAAGCTTTGTTGGGCTTACTGGCCTGTTCTCATCATCTTTTTTCTAATGTTGTAATCTCACATGGAAATGTATATGTACCACGAAAACTCTTCATCTGCAATCTAATGTACTGTATTTGAATGAAGACTGTGGCTGGGTGTAACAATGGCAGTTACACAAAAGGGAAAATTTGGTGTGCTAACTAGGTCATGCCATTGAATGTCTAATAATTTAACCAGAATAAAAAGTTCTCTTCAATGCATTTGCCCTACAGATGTCAGGGCTTAAATATAAATCAAAGCAATTGTCTGATTAACCACAAGATCTGAAGGAGATGACAGTGTTAGTGATAGTGTCCCATCTCATCCCAGTGGGTTATTACATACCTTGACAGAGCCTGTAAGAAGATCCTCTGATGCGCATGCATGATAACACATTTTCAGAATGTAACTATTCTAATATCAATCATTAGTTAGGTTTTCAGCCCAATTGGGGATTAAAATTTCCTCTTGTTTAATAATAGTAAACTGTTTACTGTTGTTTTTGTTTACTGATAGTACTGATAGTTTACAGTTCTTGTTTTCAGATAGTAAATGCATATTTAATTCAGGCCAGGCCTCCTTAATACTTTTAACTTCAAATTTTTTGTTGTGAAAATTTGACTTTCTGTTAGTATATCTCTGGAACTGTATGATTTATTCAATCGCAAGGTAAGCACAGAACAGCGAACTTGTGGCTGTGCTGAAGAACTATTATTATCTTTCCAAAATGATAGGGCAGCCATGAACTGCTGGTGACGTTTTATGACTTTTATAAATAAAGATTTGTAACAAAACTTCTATATCATTGGAAAGAAATGTAGCTGATTGACCCTATGAAAAAGAAGTCCTCTGTATACATTGATCCAAGTATCACTTAATGGTGGCTCAGTTCCTCAAAATAATTTATATACTGTATCTTCCACTTATATATTCAAGCTATTGATGTAGATCGAAATAAATTATTCGTTTGGTGTTTTTCTTTGAACTTTGAAATTATACATGTTTTTTTGTGAGATGTCTGATTAAAATTATTTTATATAAATCTAAAATGTGTTCCATAAATCCTAATTTTAAAATTGATAAGTCGATAGATATATTTCAAAGCATGAATAAGTAATTCTTATAAAAATAATGAGTGAAAATATTTTACTGAAAAGCATTACATAAAATGTTTAGTTTAAGTATCATTTTTACTTTTGACTTGAAAGGATTTTGTCTTGAAAGAATCCCACAGTACAAAAATGTGACTAGCAATGTGGTTTAAGATCACAAAGTTGTTACTTTCTAAGATAATTTTAGGGAGCCTGCTATGATCTAAACTATGTCTCCTATGCACAAAAGATGCATCATACATCGTATACATGGCTGCATTACAGTCAAGAAAAAAATGCAAATGCACTTCCACTCCTTATCAGCAACTTGAAGCATACATATCGCTGAAAACAGTCTGAAACCATCTGTCCCCTGGTGCATAGGTCCTGAGTTGCTGAACAGAGTGATATTTTTAAGTTGTTCTTAAGTTAATTTCATATTGCACATCTATTAAGGGTAGTTTTTTATCTATACTAATAAAAGGCAAAGCCCTCACTGACTCACTCACTCACTGACTTAACACTAATTCTACAACTTCCCGTGTAGGTAGATGGCTGAAATTTGGCAGGCTCATTCCTTACAGCTTACTTACAAAAGTTGGGCAGGTTTAATTTCGAAATTCTATGTGTAATGGTCATAACTGGAAGGTATTTTTCTCCATTTACTGTAAAGGAGTTGAGCTCGAAAGCCGTGTTGGGCGGAGTTATGCCTCCCACGTAATTTAGTGCCTGCCCATATAAGGCCGTCCGTCAGTGGCAATCCAATAGAAACACTGCCTCCAAATATTCACGGGTGAAGGACTGTGCTTATGCAGACGAAGATGAGATGGTCAGGGTAGTGTTTGGCAGAAACTCAGCGAAACTGCGAGAGAAACTTTTAAGTGCCGGGTCTTAGCTAACATTAAATACAGCCGTGGACATCACACGAGATGGCACCAGCACAGCTGGGAAGCTTCGATGCGTGTACACCGAGCGGCTCACGTGAACTGACGCAGTGCACAGACAAAAAGCAACAGTTCCAAAGAGTGCTGAACAAAAACCAAATTACACAATTGAGAAGGCAGCAAAAAAATATGAAGCGTGTGACACATACAAACATATTCATAAGTGCAGCTACTGCGGAAACAAAGCGCACGGTGGAAAAAGTCAATGTCCCGCTAAAGAAAGACAGTGTAAAAAAAAAACCCGTGCATGCAGTGTGTCACGTCTCAGATAAAGAGAAAGACGAGCTGTTTATTGATGTAGTAAGAAACGAATCGATGAATGGAACCTGTTATCTTTACAACGATTCACAAACACTGAATGTAACTTGAACACAACACATCCTACTGTACATATACGAACCTGATTGAAAGAAATAATGATAATCAAATCCTTGATGACAACAACACTCATAACACTGACAAAACAATTACTGTATATTGACAATCATGTTACGTTATTTTTAAAATGTTCCCTTTTCTTTTTCATAACTTCTTTAACACACTACTTCTCGGCTGCGAAGCGGATATATATATATATATATTGTGGCCGCCGGCCGGGGCTGGAGCCGGCCGGGGCGCTAGGAGGGCGTGAGGAGGGCTTGTGCCTCCTCCAGACCGCGAGGGGGCGTCCGTCCTGGTTCTATTGGGAGCCACGGGTCGAGGGCATGGAAGCCCTACCCTGTAGGGGCCCGTGGTTAACGCCAGGCGGCGCCCGATGCCGGTTCGTCCCGTGTGGCCCTCGGCCGGGGATGGAGCCCGGCGGGGCGCTTGAGGACCGGTGGAGGCGTGTGCCTCCTCCAGAACGAGTGGGCGTCCGTCCTGGTTAGACAGGGGGCCTCGGGTACAGGGCTTGGAAGCCCAGCCTTGTAGGGACCCGTGGCCACCGCCAGGGGGCGCCCAGTGCCTGTTTATTCCGGGAGCCCGGCACTTCCGCCACACCAGGAAGTGCCGGGGAAGACGACCAGCAGACACAGATGGCTTCCGTGCGGCGGCACTTCCGCCACACAGGGGTGTGGCCGCTGTTAAGTGCCGGAAGCAGCTGGAGCCCATCCGGCTCCCCATAAAAGGGGCCGCCTCCCTCCAGTGGGTGGTGGAAGTCGCTGGTGGAGAGAGAGGACGGGAGGCGGCCAGGAAGGCAAAGAGACTGTGGGCCCTGGACTTTGGGGGAATCAGTGCAAGAGGCACTGGGGTTCGTGAGTGTGCACTGGACTTCTGTATTTGTAAATAGTGTAAATAAACAGTGTGATGGGTGACAAATTGATGTCCGTCTGTCTGTGCCGGGGCCAGCGTTCACAATATATATATACCCTGATCTACATACTCTCAAACAGACAAACCACACGCCGTGGCGCAATGGAAGAGGCTTCGCCTCTAGCGCCGACGTCCGAGGTTTGATTCCCGAAAGGGGGTGCACTGAGTATGTACGCCTGATGACCCCAAAATTAGGGCGAAACACGTGTTGTGTACTCTTTGCATTATTTCACATAAAACTATTTCAATTTATATATATACATACATATATATACACACACATACATATATATCCGCGCTTCCCGATTCATTTTACCCTTGCATCCCCTTGGTTGTAGACGTATGAAAAAATATGCGGTTAACACAGAAAGATAGATCACCAATTGAAGCTTTATGAATAATGGATACTTTATTTGCCATCAATGATTGTTTTGGTAAAGCCATACTCAGTGTAAAGCAACACTCATCACTCACAACAGTGACAAACAATTACATTGACAATCATGTTGCGTTATTTTCAAAATGTTTCCTTTTCTTTTTCATTACTTCTTTAACACACTACTTCTCCGCTGCGAAGCGCGGGTATTTTGCTAGTTCCCTAATAATTTACATTCTGTTATCATTCAGACAAAAGCTGTAAATGACACAATAAAAATGTCAAATGAAATTCACATTTTGTGAACATGGACTATAAGCTACTATTTGAAACAATCAGTAATATGATATGGAAAATGAGTATAACTACAACATTAAAATCACCTGTCTATTATTGTGTAGATCCCTCTTGTGCTGCCAAAACAGCTCAGACCCATCGAGGCATGAACTCAACAAGACCTCTGAAGGTGTCCTGTGGTATAGATAGATAGATAGAACTTTGTTTGTCCCTAAGGGGAAATTTGCCTTTCTACCCAGCTCTTTTAATAAAATAAATATATAAATAGGTAAGGAAATAAGTAAGTAAATAAATATAAACACATACTTTGGTCTGAACACACACCAGATAACTATAAAGCTAGAAAATTAAAAAGAAAGAAAAGTTCTGACTTGTTTGTCATAGTCCGACTAAGGTATTATGCAGATGTATTGCTGTTGGTATAAAGGAGCCCCAGTAGCATTTCTTGACACTCTTCTGGTGAATAGTTAATGGGCTAAAATTACTCAGTATTAATGTGTCAGAGCGATGATGTGTAGTATTGTCCATGATTGCAGTCATTTTTTTAATTCTCGTCTTCACTACGGCCTCCAGGGGATCCAGAGTGCGTCCCATAACTGAGCTTGACCTTTTAATTATCTGATTGGTTCAGTGGGCCTATCTTAAAGTGATGTTACCAGACCAGCACAACACAGCGTAAAAAAATCGCACTAGCCAACACGGAGTTATAGAAGAAGATGTCACTACCCACATTCCTCCTGAGGAAAAAGTGCCTGCTCTACCTTTTCTTATATAGTTCTTGTGTTATAAGAACAGTCCAACCTGTCATTAATATGGACCCCCTAAATACTTCTATGAACAGATCACCTATACATCCACTCCTTGAATAGATCAGACATAGAGGCTCTTTGGTGTGGCGAAAGTCAATAACAAGTTCCTTGCTTTTGTTGATGTGAAGATGCAGACAATTTTCTTTCTCACTAAGAAACAGACTTTTCCACCTGACTCCTATACTTCATCTCATCTCCTTTCTCAACACCCCCCATAAATGCAGAATCATCTGAGAATTTCTCCAAGTGACATGACCTGGGGCCTCATGCATAACGACGTGCGTAAAGATCACACTATAACATGGCGTAAGCACAAAAGCAGAAATGTGCTTACGCACAAAAAAATCCAGATGCATAAATCAGTGCGAACGATAACTTCCACGTTCTTCCGCTCCATAAATCCCGGTCAGCGTGAAAAGTAACGCACGTGCACGCGCCTGCTGTCCCGCCCTGTCTCTTCCCAGAATTACGCCTCTTTGAATATGCAAATCAATTTAAATAGCCCTTAAGCTCAGCGTTCTGTGAAAAGGCAATGGCAAAAGCACGGGGGGAAATAGAAGAATTTCAGCGAATACCAAATGGAGGCAAGGAAAAACGTACTATTTGTTGCTTTAAACCGTGGTATAAACAACAAAAGGAAGTTGATCGAGTGACTTAGAATGTCGGAAAAACTCGAAAGCTGAAGTTCACAAAGTTGCACAGTGCCGAAATAAAAAAAAGTTGTCTTTCCTCAAGCTTCACATAAAAATGGTCCATTAATATAAAGCACAAGAGGACTCATTCACCTTATGGGGACCCAGCTTGACAAATGCTCTAATGAATGAGTTTATCTAATCTAGTGGAAACTGGCTGTTGCCAAATCATGAATAAAGAAAGATGAGTAATAAGATGCTGTGCATCTTATTTAATGTTAAACTTCGATTTCTAGCTTTCCTTTCCTATTCTCGTTGTTGCCGTTTCACGTTTATAAGCAAATCTAAATTGTTTATGTCTAGATTAGGGGTCAGACCATGTACAAGTTGCCTCTCATACCTTAGGGCGTCTAACTAGTGATTGTTTGTTAAAACAATGGATTTTCTGGGAGAGGGAGAACTGCACACTCTTTTCAGTCATAGTTCTCTGGGAGTTCATTGCTAATGTATCATCTCAACTGCTGGATAGGAAAATAAATTGATAGGTTCAAAGCTTTTTAATATACTCCATTTCCACTCTTTGAATGTGTTATACAGTAATGGAATTTTCCTGAAGGTTAGAAAACTCTTTCAAAACTGTTTAGCCTTCTGCTCATAACTGTAAATTTTTAGTTTGTCTAGCTTCTGGTTTTTGCAAAGATATACTTTAAGCAGTTTATATTATGTATTCCTTTCAATAAATAAATCTGTTAGGACTAACTTGATCCTTCATATTTGTTGGCTTTATAGCTTGTCTAGCCTCGCTGTTCATTAAACTTGTGGATCAAGATCATTGTTAATTTCTAAAACGTTTAAAAGTCAGTTGGTCTCTTTAATGTATTGCCTTGACCAAATTCACAGACTAACCCAATGGCGCTTTTATGCTTTAAGAAAATTGTTAATTAATAAATTAAATCCTTTATAATTGAACCATACTATTTCAGTTAGGGTTTTTTTTTTTTGAGCCAGGACCTTTTCCAGCATTGGACACAAGGCAGAAACTAAACCCTGAGGTGCCAGTCCACTGCAGGTATCATGCATGCACATAACATTATTACATATTTACATATGAATTTTAACATGAATATTATATTTATTTTTTATGCAGATATCCATCTATGGGTTAGAAAGGTGAGAGTTTTGAGAAACTGAAATATTGTTTCTCATAGGGAGGCCCACCATTTTACCATCAGCAGGAGACTAATTTAACCTCACATAATTCTAACTACATTGAAGGTTTTTCCAACCTTACCATAGGTGTTCCAATCCAATATGTGAATGCACATGCTGAGGTGTTCTTTTCCATTTCTTTTCTGTTTTTGTGACTTTGCGCATTCTTTAGGAGGAAAGAATTACTTGGAAGACTTCAGCAAAATGCTTAATTAAATTATTTTTGCTTATGTCTCATTTTTGTGCTGTCAGAGGAGGTTGCATTTTGTTTTTTTACTTCTTGAGAGTACTTTGATATGTACAAGCCCCTTACAGTGGCTGTATTATTTTACATAATATTAGCTTGTAATGCTATTGTATTAAATTATTATATTCTTCATCAATTATGTTTTTCAATGTTCCTCATTCATATTTTAATCACTTTACAGATACAGTGTGTTCAACTGGTGGAGCCAGTCTACTTTGCCCAGCCTGTCAATGGCTACGACTAACTAGCAAGAGATAAGATAATATAGATGTGACTGGTTGTCGGCAGGCCAGCTTTTGATTTCCAATATGCAAGCTTTCGAGGCAACTCAGGCCCCTTCTTCAGGCAATATGTAACTACAAGGCAAGTTGAGGTAAAAGAAAAACTACAAACACAGTCAGACATCATACAGCTCCCAGAGGTTCAACAGTTCCTCCTCACTGCACGATTGCACCTACAAGTGGGAGAGCTCTCCAATCAATTGTTACTGTGTTGTGACACTGAACCCTTAAAGAGGGAGACCAACGCTTCTCCCCTAACAATCAACGGATGCACCATTGCACCACTCAAAACTCATGTAAGACTCACCTCCACACCAGCCCTCTACAATCACATATTTTGGAATCTCAGCTTACAAAATGTGTTGTTGTGCTAGAAACTCAGGAATACCCCTACAACCCATTTTTCCACAGTAACGGCACCTGCGCATAGCTACTTTATGCACTATATGTACTCATCAAGTAAAGTGCATAACCAAACACCACTTTGTTTTTTTCCCTGCTGTTGTTGCTTTTCATATAAATGCTTCTTTTGCTTTGGACTTACATATTTCACCCTCTCTATTTACGTTTTCCGTTTTCTTTTTTTTCAGGACTGAAGGAACACATGCAGTGTCAAAAGCTGCTTTTCTTTCCCATACACTACATCCTCTATACTGTAGATAATCCACCACTACATGGTGCCTACAGTATGTGTTTACAACTCATTATCACATTAATCATTATATTGGTGGACTTTACCTATTTCAATTCTCTTCTGCTTGGGGTCTGGAAGCCTGCATGTTCCACTGCTTTTGTAAAAAAAATTGAGAGTGCTGTTCATTTTCTCTTCTCCTACACTTTGAAAAAGCATTAAACCACTCCTGCCAGCATTCAGTCATTTTTGTATTATATAGCACCTTCCAAAATGCATGCCATCACAAGACACTCTATTTTGCAGAATACTTTTAACTTTGATAAAGGTAATTCATCAAACAAACCTTTTGCATAGAATATATATTTTTTCAATACTAAAAAATACAAATGTAATGAAGCTTGATGTATACTCCACTGAAGGGCCTGCTCAGTCCAACAGTAAACCCCTTTTTGCTCCTGAGTGAGTGGATGGAGTTTCTTTTGGTTTTTCAGAGAAAAAACAGATATGATTATGCTATTTAGGGTCAAATTTATCTAAAAGGGAAGCAAGAACGTTTTAATTTCAGCAGTTGTTTTTTTCCCCATTGTAGTTCACGAATCTAAAGAAGAGTTTTATTACTTAGTGAAATGTTGTGTGTGTGTATATATATATATAATATATATATATATTTTTTTTTTTTTTTCCTTTTCGATCAGGTCCTTTTTTAAAACTAATTTACTAGTATATGTTTATGTAGAAGGTATAACTGTAAGTGAAAAGCAAGGATAAGGAAAACCACAGTAATCAGTATGGAAGAAATTTCAAATTGGTTTTTAGAAAGTAAAATGATAGAATTTCAGTTCCTTTCCTTCCTCCAAAAAATAAACATGGAATCAAATGTTTTAAATGAGAATACCAGTATGATCCAAAACCATGAAAAAACACTAAAGACTTTACAAAATGTTTAATGTCAAAGATGTTATAGTAAGAAAGGAATAGACAACCAACATAGCAAAGATTATGAATAGATTACCTGGCCTTTGGTAGTTGACATTTACTATGCACTTTAGACAGTTATTAAAAAAATATGAACATGTTTTAATTTTATCTTACTCATAAACAGTAACTCATGCTGGATCAATTTATAATTGCCAGTTTACATGTCACCTTGAATTTGGGAAGAAACTACTATTATCTGAAAAAAGTTTCAGGAACTGGAGTTTAGAACTTGCAAATTTTACACAATGAGCAGACCTGGAATTGTACTCATGCCCTTAGGACTGGGAGGCAAAAGTTTGTGTGCCTCAAAACTGTGTGCCTAAGCGATGGTCCTGTTTAATGTGACTGGTATTTTAAAGGATTTTTCCTGTCTTTTGACAATTACACTGAAATAGAACAGTGTTTAAAATATGTTTAGCAAAATATGTGCTTAGTACTGTGGTCCTGGTTTTGATATTTTATGCCAGTGAAAGAAAAAATATAAATGCAAATCATAAAGACTTTGCTTCTGCTTTGGAGCCTCCTGCTTTAAATAATATAATATGAATAATGAACCTTATCTGGTATGAAAGGCTTATTTGTGTGTCACTGTGAAAAATGTCCTTGATATAAGATAATATTGCTTACATAACAATTCCTAGCAGTAGAGTCTGACCTTCTGATTTTAGAGATATACCGGTATATGTTATAATATCCACCACAGACTACACTTTAAACTAATAACTTTTGGTGACACACTATCAAATGCCTTATAAAAAACCTTTGAAAGTGTATACTACTGTGTTTTCCTCTAATTTACCTCATTATTACATCCTCATAAAAATAAATCTGGGTAGTGTGATAGGATCAATTCTGTTTTTTGTTGTCTTTAACAGTGTTGTTATCCATTAAATTTGTAATTAATTTCCATTCACCATTTATTACTTCACTTACAGTATGAATAATGCTAAAATGTTCTGGATTTTTAAATTGCAGTTTTTCAAATTTTTTTTATCAATTTTCTCATCACATGGAGCAAAACCTTAATTGTGTAAGATTAGTAAACCATAATTGTGTAAGATTGATGCAATATTTAGAAAACCTTTGGTAACAGAGACTGGAATTCAGGTCAGGTCAGGTCAGGTGGGGAAGCAGACACTGGTACAGCACATTGCCGCACCCACCACAAGATGAAACAGCTCAGGATCCTGGTTGGCAACTCCCCAGGCAGACATGCAGTCTACTCCCACTCCCCGGAAATGATTATCTATCTTCCACAGCCAGGTTACATGGGTGTCCCCTTGGCTGGGTCGAGTTGCTCGGATCCTCAACAGTGAAGATTCTGTGAGCCGGATCACCCTTGGGAAGTCGCACCACATGGCCACAGTGCCGTAACTGACACTCCCTGACAATGCAGGTAATGTGCCTCATGTGGGACTCTGTGAGCAACCGGTTGTTTGACACAAAGTCAAACCAGCGATACCCATGGATTCTCTGAAGCGACATAGTACCGTGGAGTCCAGTCTTCATTTCATTTCACTAGATAGCGTCCATGTCTCGCAACCGTATAGTAAAAACAGGAAGCACCAGGACTCTAAAGACTTGGACCTTTGTCCTTTTGCAAATATGTCGAGAGAGCAATAAACTCTTTTCCAGTGACCTTATGAAGTGTGGCAGATGAAATTTAATGTAAGTAAATATAAAGTGTTTTGAATGTATAGAAAGTAAAAATATTAGGTACACAGAAGGTTAGGTTATATAGAACCCTGATTTGTACAATTCAAGTTGAAAGAGGTTATGATCAAGCTTTATAATGTACTGGTTAAACCTTATCTAGAGTACTGTGTGCAATTTTGGTCCCCCGGCTAACAAAAGGATATATCAGCACTAGAAAAAGATCAGAGAAGAGAGACTAGACTGATTCCAGGGTTACATGAGATAAGTATTGAGTAAAGATTAAAAAATCAAAAGGAGATTAAGTATAGACATGATTGAAGTATTTAAAATTATGAAGGGAATTAGTACTGTGGATTGAAACTATGATTTTAAAATTAGTTCATCAAGAACAGAGAGACATAGTTGGAAAGTTGTTAAGATAAATTTTGCACACAAATTAGAAGGTTTATCTTCACTTAGAGAACCATAGACACATTAAGTAAGTTACCAATTAGTATGGTAGACAGTAGGAATTTAGGGACATCCAAAACTCGACTTGGATGTTATTTTGGAAACAGTAAGTAGATAGGACTGGCTAGCTTTGCTAGACTGAATGGCCTGTTCTCGTCTAGATTGTTCCAATGCACTAATCTAACAGGTACTGTAGATATTTTCATAAATAGAGCTGCTGCATGTCTCATACCCTGTTTGTAAAGATTTGTCATATGTCAGCATATAGTTTCAATGGCTTGCATTAACCATAATACATCTTTTTTAATATCGGTCTGCCAAGTCTGCTGCAACCTGCTGTATCTATGAGTCGTCCTGTCTTTATAGAAATTGAAGAGTACCGTAAGTATTATTTTTGTGGAGCAAATTTATTAATACTGTATATCTACGTTTAGCCAAATCTTGCACAACATCAATGAATCTCATACATTAGCCTTAATAAAGAGGATCGACATTTAACTATCATGCAACCATTGCCTTTTCTAAATTAAACATTCACTGTTCAACACTTTCTTGTGATTTATGACACTGCAAATCTTTAGGGTGGTGAGATTTAGAAAGCTTTATCATTTAGTCTCTCTCACAGTCACCAAAAATTCATGACATTTTGTGTAATTTGTGTATTGATTAAACATTGCCCATTATTCAGGAGGTAAAAGTTAATTGCATTTTGGGCACTGTTTATTATTTTCTTATCCAGATTAAGAGGAAGAGCCTATTGACTGCGGGCCAGGTTTCCATTCCATAAAGTTACATAATATAAGATGATTTCAGAAGTTTTCTCTTGAATGCTGTAGTGAAGTGCAAAAATTTGAACTTTGATAGTTTCAATTTCTTTCTTGAAGTATTTGTCTGTTATGAAATACTATAATGCAGTTTTCATCTTTATAAATAGAAAGTTTGAGTAGTTGTTTAGATTCTGCTTAGCTGAAACTGGAATTGGTGTTGTTAAGCATTTGTAATTTAAGTTGTCATCTGTCTGGCACTCAGTAATTTGAAGCTGCAGTTTTGAGACTTAAATTAGCAGTTTCACCAGTGTCCAAGATGATACAAATTGAACAAAGCATATTTAAGAGCAATCTGCATAGTTCAAGTGCATTTTTACATTTCTGTAGTAATGGCATAATTAGTATTACATTTTCTAAACTAGATTATAAAGGATAAATTTTAAAACATTTCACTGTTTTTAACTATTTTTTTTTAATTTTGGGTAAATACTGATTTGCTCCTGTATAAAAAAAAAATACCAAAACTGATTGGGTATGTGAAGTTTAACTTATTCTTACAGCATTCTAAATTTTATTTAACAGTTCCAACAGGGAAGCTTTGAAATCAATGTACTGTTTACTTTTTAAACAGCTGATATTAATATTGTGTTTCCACTACTTTTTATTCAGTTTTTATACTAAAGAATTCTCCCTGTATTTGGAGAAAAGCCAAGCAAAATGACACCTTTTATTGGCTAACTAAAAAGATTACAATATGCAAGCTTTTGAGGCAACTCAGGCCCCTTTTTCAGGCATGATCACTTTTTTGATCTTGCCAGTGACCACTTTTGGGTGCATGGTGCTGTTTCTTTTGTACTCCAGGACATGCAGAGGAAAGTTAATACAGAGAGGTCAATTCCGCACTATATGCAATCATCAGATTCAAATGTTAACAGTTCCCACACACCCAAGGACCGTCCATTCTACGTTTATGACATGTGTACCTGTATCCCACTACTGACGCTATAGAACTATGAGCAAGTCATTTCACCTGCTTGTCCCTTAATTGGAAAAATGTATAATCAATTGTATCTCAAAGTCTGTAAGTCATCTTGGATAAAGGAACCAGCCAAATAATTAAATGTGATAGTCCTCCAAAGTCATAAAAACTTATTGAAATGGCTTTTTTACACTGTATGGCAAATTTAGTGTAACTGAGAATCAGCGTCCTATGTATATATAAAATTTCCTTCACATTCTCCCCGTGTCCTCATGGGTTTTCTCCCTATGCCCCAACCACAACCCCATAAAGCAAGCTAGTGCTGCCACCGCTGCAAGATTAAATTTCTATGGGCCACACTGTTTTTTGGTAATATGATATATAGTTTTGAATTTGTGATTTAAAACAGAAAGTTTTTAAACATTGAAAAGGCAACATGGAGTTTTTGTCTTGAGTCATTTATGTGTTTTTTTTGGGATGCTTACTGTACAATTTCATGTTTTGGAAGTATCTTGTATTATATTTATCGATAGGTATTATATGATTGCATACTTTGCAATAATGAATAAATCCGAAAAAATAAGTGATGTCTTTACAACATACGGTACCTCAATAAAGAAATTACAGTAACTACGAAATTAAAAGGCCTTTGCTTCCCTCAGCCCTGAACTTGATAAGCAGGCTAGAAAGTGAAAAACATGTACTGAATATACAGCAGAGAAGTGAGTAGCCTTTGGGCAAGACATTATTGCTCTTACTTTATTTTTATTTTGCAAACCAAAATTAACTTTCACCTTTTTTTTACTGTAAATAGTAATGAAACTGATTTGAAAGCGAAATTCTGTTGTGATTTTTTTTATATTAGATAAAGTAGTTCTTTAATGTCTTGTCAAAAATAAAATATCTGGTGTATTTATTTTTCGTTTGAGGATGACAAGAAATTTTCTTTCATGGGTTTTATTTTGCTGTGTGTTTTGATTTTCATGAAGCAGTGTATTGTGTCTTTCTTATTTCAAAAAGTGAGGTTTTAACATTTCAAATTCAACTTTTGAATAGAATTTTACAGCAAGTTTGCATTTAAGAGACATTTGTCTATAAATTTGTTTTTATTAAATTTAGCTGACATTTTTATTCAAGGCAACTTAACATTTGAGATACAGTTGGTTACATTTCTTTTGTTTTTCCAAATGGAACATAAGCAGGTGAAGAGATGTTCTTATGGTCACAGAGTGTCAGTAGGGGAATTTGAACCCTAAATCTCAGGGTTTGTAGTCCAAAGTCTTAACCACTACACCACACTGCCTGCTTGAGTATTAGCCTGGGCACTTTTGGTGTGCTGTCTACATGTTCTCTTTGTCTGTTCTGGCCTACCTAGATGCATTGAATGTGTCATGCCAAAGCCGTAACCACTACACTGCACTCCTAAATAGAATTTCAGCACTTGTCATTTGTTGTTTTCAAAGCAAAGGTAGTTTATTGGAAGTGTTTATAACATAAAATGCTTGTTGTTTCTCTTTGTTTCACAATTCTTTATTTTTATAGTGCATTTCAATTTCCAAAAGCATTCAGTTGTATTCCTCTTGTAATAGTTTAGATTATAACACTGTATATGCAGTATCTTGAAAGAATGAGTTAATATTTACTGTAAGGCTCTTAATGTAGTTTTGTAAGTCAGTGGCCAGGAGAGATTTCAAATAAATCATAGACCCAGTGTTTGCATATTTTTCCTGAAGTTAAAGAGAGAGAAAATGACTGACTTTAGCTTTAATAAAACTGAATGGGATTTGCAAAATGCAACAAAGCAGAACTGTCACTTTCAGAACAGTATGATCCCTTTTTCTCTGTAATCAACAGACACCTGTTTTTAAGAGGGAGTAAAGAGGTATCATAGGGCCTTTAGTGTCACCCGTTCAGCTTTTTTTAAGATTTAGTTTCCCCCACTAAATTTCCTTAAAAGATCCAACCATCCATTTTCAACCCGTTGAATCCGAACACATGGTCACGGGGATCTGCTGGAGCCAATCCCAGCCAACACAGGACGCAAGGCAGGAACCAATCCCGGGCAGGGCGCCAACCCACCGCATCATTTGAAGATGACTTGGAAAATTCCACGACCTCTTACAGACTGAAATTGAATATATCATTGGCCGTGGCCCCATTTATAATGAATTAAAAGAGGTATGCTGCCTGTACTAACAGTTTTACAATGTGTTTAATAAATGATAGGGTTTTCAAGGATGGAAATTCAGTGCAGAGGGTGTATGGTTTTCAGTCTTACACTGGAACTACCTGATATAATACTGAAGGATTTCATAGTGAGTGGTTTCATTTTTGGTTTTAAAATTTGCCATTTTAAAATGTTTTCATTGTAAGAATGTTTACATTTTCCACATTTTTATAATTTTGTGTAATTTGCACACTGCATTGTCTAAGTCAAAGACTTGAAGACACCTTGCAAAATCCTTCAAACTTGTAACGACAAACATAGGTGAAGTGGTTGCAAAATTATTAATGTAGATTTTCTACTTCAATAAGCAATATGGCTATCATTAAACCTACTTCACAGGATATGGACATAAAAGTAAGTATAGTAAGGATGGATTGTAGTCAGGTGCTCATAGTGCTTATTTTCCATTAAAGGCAAAAGTACTGAAGGTGAGAACCAGTTTTGCAAATCTGACAATGGTGTGTCTATGAGAGCCATGTGCTTAAGATTTGCTAAATATGAGTCCTACAAAACATTTATTGTGGAGAATAAAGATATACAGAGAAGTGATGTTCATGGTGAAGGTAAAACAGACCCTGAAACTGAAAGTCTCAGTGTCTTTTATGAATGAAGGGACATCCTTGGTCAGTGGTTTCATTAAACCATTGTTTATTATTTGTTCAAATAATAGTTTTGGAACAGTTGCTTACAGAATGAACACATTTGTGGATTTTGTTAGGAAAAAGTACATACAAAATACTGTTGGCTTTTCATTAATGAAAATAATAAATTGATTGAGATTTGTACAGAGACGAAGTTGACAAAACTGAAGCCCATGCAGAGTAGGAACTGTTTGTCCTGTGAAAATGAGAGGTTTTTAAATATAATAAGTACCTGTAAATGTAGGTTAGAAGTAGTCAGGGCTTTTCTTGTTTGTATTCTTTATTTCGATTGTGAATTTGGCTTTATGTCGTAAAAGTATTAATAAAGAAAGTATGGTAGAGCAGACTAAGCAGGTTGATTGTTACCATTTTTAAGAATGTCATCTAGGAAGGAATTATGCAAACTAGAGAATGCAATGTGGAATTTAGGGAAAGATCTTTTAGAAGTGACAAAAATGACAGAGTGTAGATTTAAAGAAAAAAGAAGGCAAGAGTGGAAGAGAGACACATTGGGTTGCATTCTATCATTTAAATGACTGAAGTCGTGAAGTTTTCTTTCTACTTACAGACTCACGCTTGGGGATCTTTACTTTACTGTTACGAAGATAATTTAATAGTATGACTTAAAGTGGCAGGAAAAATTAGTTGGTTCTTCTGAGTTTTAGTGCAAACAGCTGAATGGACAGTGTGTTCCTTGAAACATGAACATAGAAATAATTTGTATTGGGCACTCATTATACCGTCAGCTATTGGATATATAAAAGAGGAAATTATACAAATTGAAATAATGTCTCTCAATGTAAATTCAAAACAGCAGATGGGATAGTAATTGTACGAAAAGTGTACCAAATTTAAATTAAATCAGTCCACTCTGAGGCAGATTGTTTTATGTGGATGGATAGAAAGACAGAGAGGTAGATAAGATGACAACAGTAGGCGCTGTTCTCATTTTATGCAAATGTATTTGAAAATGAAAGAGGGAAGAAAAGCAAAGCAGGTGGTAAAGGGAAAGCAAAAGACAAAGCAGCAGAAGGAAACAATCAAATATTTACATCCATGGAAATGTTAGTGAGTAATGTCATCAAGATGGCTTCTAGAAATTTCAAGAAAGATAAGGCAAAGCCAATAACTGCTGTTTTTAAACATTGATTACTGCAATTTAGCATGCCAACACAAGCAGAATCTGACAGTCATACTGCAAGTGGAAAAGGCAGAAGGTGATCACTGATAGTGTACCATATATAGCAAAATAAATCAAAAACAGCAATAGATATTTATTTAAGTGTAGCTCAAAGTGCTTTACAAAAAGTAAAGAAAATTACAATCAATAATAAATTATCATAGACTATAGGCAAAATTTGACCCAAAGAATCTGACTCTGTGGCACAGCTAAAGGTCTGCAGTGGGACCTTTCTGAAATTTTTAGTCCCTAAACTTTTCCAGTAGTACTAGCCTGACTATCCTCTGTCAGTAAATGATTTCACTCTCATAAAACTGAGCAAGCTATTTTATTAAGATGTTGGATTTTGATTAGGAATGTATGGGAATCAGCATTCCAAAAACTAGGAATGTGCAAGATTGTTCAGAGCCTTATAGACAATAGGCGATTTGGTGGAGGCTAGGGATCTGTGCTGGCAACTGGAAAGGTTTAAATCCCATAGATGCTAGAAGTGATTCCACTCTTTTGGGCGCTTCAACAAGCCTCTTAATCTGCAATTGCTCCATCCTCCAAGGAAAACCTGTGGTTTGTTGGCAGGATTGGCACTTTGGCCACTGTAAAAAACCTCACACATTCCATTCGATCTAGTGTGGTGCTGAGGCATCACTTGTTGCCCTGGTGTGCTTGGGTCCTAATTTGGGGTCCAGAGGTCTGAATCCAAAGGTCCAGAATCTGCTGCATCAGGGCATGCTCCCAACCTCTCTCTCTTCTAGACATCTAAGAGCATTTTGAAATTAAACTTAAAAGACACAGAAAGGGAATGTAATGAGGCCAAATGTGTTCATATTTTATCTTTTTGATTAAGATTCTTGCTGCTTCATTTTGAGTAAACTGTGTTTTTTTATATCTTTTCTTGTTTGACCTGAAAAGGGTGCATCATATTAAACTGTCCAGCTAAATCCAAAGCATGAGTTAATTTTTCCACAGTCTTGCTTTTTTTCTAAAATAAAAAAGCAGTTAGTAATATTGTTAATATGTGATTTAAAATTTAGTTCTGAAAGCAGAATGACGTCTAGATTTTTTAATTCAGGCTTCATTTCCACAGTTGTTGGTCGTATTCTTTTCTATAGACAAAAACTACAGTTCCAAAGCGTTTTTGTCTTATTTAGCCATATATATGTTTAACAGTGATCTAAACATATAAAGTAAGAGTAGCAGAGGGCCTGGAATAATTTCTGAAGCACAGCATGTTTTGGATGTACACCCATCACTACATTAAAAATAATCCCTCTAATGTACAAATTAAACCAATTTAGGGCACAACCAGAAAGCTTAAGTATGTTAATGAGACTGTGAGCTACAGTATTAAATACAAAACTAAAGTTTAAGAGATTAAAGACTGATATGTTATTTGCCAAAGCATTAAGCAGTAAGTTATTAACTACTGTGAAGAGAGCAGTTTCTGTGCTATGATCAGATCTAAAACTATACATTTTTAAGAATATAATCTTTATTTAAGCAATCATTTACCTGATCAAAAATTTTTTTTTTTTAGAATTTTACTTACCAATGGTAATTATGCAGAACAGACCAGTCAAAGTTATTTTTCTTAAGTAGAGATTTGGCTATTACAATTTATGAAGAATCAGAAAAAAATACTGAACTGATCAGTTTACTATGTGCAGAGTACCATTGATTAAGCAGTCAGAGTCACCTTTAAATAGCCTGTAAGACGTGGGTCAAGGGTGAAGGCTAATGGTTTTATTTTAATATTTTTTCCACAACATTCAGGAACATTTAACTTTTTAATGGTTTTCTGTGTTTAAAAGGAGGAGGTTAATCTAACTCCATTTTTGAGGTGAATTATCTTAACTATAATATTATTTATCTTCCCTTACAAACACTGAAAAGCTTCACACTTGTTCACTGATTCTTTGTTTATCCACTCCACAGGTGGATCTTGTGTGATAGACTGGCAGTAGTTGAGAATAACACCCATGAATTTCCTACATTATTCTTAAAAGTTTGGAGAAATAAGACCTCTCAGGTTGGACTACTGTGTGAATCCTCAGTATGTCATAGATTTCTGTCCTTATGACACTCTATTTTAAGTTTGCGACTGGCAGAGTTTCCCAAGGATTTTTAGGGACCCTTGTGTTTTTACAGATGGGCCTCCACCTAGTGTAAAGATTGACTACTGAGCTATTTGCATCATTGGTTATACAGCATTAGAGTAAGTACCAGTATGTGGCTTACAGCGTAAGAAAACTGGAACCAGCTGTCACATTAAAATAACATCTCTTAACAATGATTTCAAGCTTAACTTTATTTACAGATATTTACTGTATATATCAAAGCAGACACAGCAGTAGTTTGAAAGTCACATCTATGTCCAATCCCTTTGAAATGACTAAATCTACCTTACATATAGAGTGGGTAATATGCTGGCAAAGATCAATTAGCACACAAAATTCATAACTGCATTTTCTTGTTGGAAATGAGTTGTTTTTCTTGGAAAAATGTTTTGTCTGGCCTATTACATAGTAAAAGATCATTAACACTTGACCTTCTAAGAGGAGTAGAGAATCACATCACATTCCACAATGGAATTTTAAATTAGCCTTTGTGGCAGAGAAAGGAGAAGTAGAATACAGAAAACAAGGAAGAAAAAAAATGTAGTTTGAAAATCTGTAATAGTGTAGGTTTGCAGAGGAATATGATTACATGGCAGCTCAGCAAACATAGTCACCACATAAGACAGTATAAAGCCAATAAACAGTTATCAAAAACAACAATAACTCCTGTCTCAAGGTGGACCCAGGAAAACTGTTGGAAAAATAAACCCACATTACTGTAAACCCACCGCACTCCTGACCCACCTGTCCCATCAGAATACAAGAGAATTCACAAAAGAACTCCTCATACCAAATTATTTAAAGGTTAAAGACCATATATGTAAGAAATAGCACTCAAAATCATTTAGAAGATGGAACCCATCTACAACAGCGCTGTTACTAAGAGCACAAGAAAGAGCCAAATAGATCAACCCTACTGGAGAAAAAGATGTCAAATGTCTCCAAAGCCATGTTAGAATTGGTGAAGAGAGGCAGCAAGCCTGCATGTTTGAAATTCTTCAGTTCTAGAGCCTCAGGCTTTCTTCATGACTTGGGACATTGCCTTATGGGCCTTCACAGTCTGGGTGCTATAATCCAGAAAAAGGAGAGTTCTATATTCTTCCAATATGATTGACTTTGCCTTCCAGGCTTCTCAAGAAATAATCTGCCATTCAGAATATCTTAACAGTTTGACTGTCACTGGTTTCAGATGAGTGTTCTTGGCTTTTTCCTTGTAAATACGAAGAGCCCTCATGACCTCTGGTTTGAAACCAGAGCAATGCGGGAACCAGAATTGCCATTGTGAGTTGATTAATTGCAGCATGGGCATTAAAGTTGACACTTGAACATGAAAAACTCCTCGGAGTAACTGCATTTTAATAAAACTTGGAGTGAATTGTTTAGTTCTTTGACAAACCTTTTGAATTCCATGATTCAAACAGTGATTACACCTGGCCTTGTGTGTTTTCTTTGCTGGGTTACACGTCACCAATTTGGGAGGGGTTTTTCAGCCTGAGGACATCATTATGAGCAGGTATGTAAGCAGGCATTTCTAAGTTAGTTAGTAGTGGTACAGGGACAAAAAAAATACGTAATGGTAGAAAGGTGAAGAGCAAGGGGTGAGCAATGGAATATAGTTAGTATTGTTCCATTTCCCAGTGAGTGTGATGTGGCAAATGATTCCACAAATGTTTTGTTTTTTTTTATTAATTTTAGTTAAAAGTAATAATAATCTGCACAATCAAATCAAACTTCACAAAATCAAAATTCAACCACCACCCAAAAGAAAGAAGAGAGAAGAGCCAGCCAAGAAACCAAATCTTTGAAGCAGCAAGGAAGGAAGACTATCCTTTTCCCCAATACAGAAGATTATTCTAAAATGTTATTTATTAGATCCTGCCATATTTCAAAAATATTTTGAACACTTCTTTGAGTGAGAATTAAATTTTTCCATTTCAAATAGTATAGGACATCAGTTACCTACTGACTTAAAGTGGTGAGTTGGGATTCTTTCAGTGGAGCAAGATAAGTCTGTGTGCTAGTAATGAGGTAAAGGCTATTATGATTTGTTTGTCCTTCTTCACTTTAAGCCCATCTGGGAGTCCACCAAACAGAGATATTAATGGGTTATGAAAGATGATGACACCAAGGCTATCTGATAGGCATTCAAAGATTTTTGTCCAAAATGACATTAATTTGGTGCACACCCAAAACATGTGGCTCAGTAAGGCTAAAGGTCGATTTCAGTGTTCACAGGTTGCATCTTGCCCTGGAAACATTTTGGATAGTTTTAATCGGGATATATGCACTTGATAGAAAATTTTAAGCTGAATAATTGAGTGTTTTGGCATATGGAGCTAGAGTATATTATGTGAATGGCTGCCTTCCACTTTTCTGAAATGTTAAGTGAAAGATCCTTTCCCCATTGTGCCCAGGGATCTTTGGAAGAGGAAAGGAAAAGACTTTTTTTTATATAAAATTGTGGAGAGTCTTCTGAGTCTTCAAAACTGATCAGTATTTCTTCTTGAATAGAAATAGGTGGAAAGTGAGGAAAATTTGGCAGGTTCAGTTTAACAAAAGTTTCTAGCTTGAAAGTAGTGAAAAAACTGTGTTGATGAGAAGTTAAATTTGAAGCTTAATTGCTTGTAGAATGCAAAAACATTATTGATCCACAAGTCTGTAAATATTTTAATACCAGTCATTTTCCAAGCATTAAATACTGTCTATGTTTGAGAAGGCAGAAAAGAGTGTTTGTCACGTAGAGGTGCAATAGATAAGAGCTTCTCTGTCTTAACGTGTTTGCCTGCGAGTATTTAGTGACAGCGTCTCTATGAACTTGTGGATTTGCCTGCGAGTATTTAGTGACAGCGTGTCTATTAACTTGAGGTGCAATAGATAAGAGCTTCTCTGTCTTAACGTGTTTCCTACATTGGTTCCATGTTCTGAGTGAATAAAGAGCAATTGGATTATTAGTGTATTGATGATAATTTGTATTTACTGGGGCACAGAGCAGGGAATGTAAAGAAGTACCAGAAGCTTCTATTACAGACCAGGCTTGTGTATATTCATTGATTTGTGTCAGTGTCCAGGGGGCTCATGTATAAACAGTGCATACGCACAAAAATGTTGCGTACGAACGTTTCCACACTCAAATCGCAATGTGTAAACCCTAAACTTGGCATAAAGCCACACACAGTTCCACGGTACCTCATACCCTGTCGTACGCAAGTTCTCCTCTCGGTTTTGCAGACTGGTTCTGCACCCAGAGTCAAAGCAGTGCTACTGTTCCTGTTTGGTTACCCTTTCTTTTTCTGATCTTTCTTTTTCAGATCCACATCCCTGACGCGGCTCTATAAATACACTGAAATTAACCGCATATTTTTTATTAGTTTAATGCACCTGATTGTAATTAACCAGTAACAATATAATGGTCCATGGAATGGTCAAACTATTCTAAATACAATAGATGCTTTAGCGTTGTTACTCTCACTGCACCTTCTTCTTCTTCTTCTTCTTTCAGCCCGTTAGGGGTTGCCACAGTGGATCATCTTTTTCCATATTACAACTCACAACTGTACAACTCAAGAGTATTTATATCACTGTATCTGAGTGGGGAATCAATGTACAGAGCTCGCGGTTCAGAAACATTTTCATCCCAAGAACTATAAATGTACTCAATCAGTCAATCAGGTGCTCCTTGTAGAACTGTTTGTACTTATAAGTACAACTAGCCAAATACCCGCGCTTCGCAGTGAAGTAGTGTGTTAAAGAAGTTATGAAAAAGAAAAGGAAACATTTTAAAAATAACGTAACATGACTGTCAGTGTAATTGTTTTGTCACTGTTATGAGTGTTGCTGTCATTATTATTTCTTTCAATCAGGTTTGTATTTGGAGGACATGTTGTGTTCAAGTTACATGCCCTGTTTGTCAGCCGTTGTAAAGATAACAGGTTTCATTCATCGAAGTGTTAACTACCCAAATCGCTACTCGTGAATCTAAGATGTTTAACAGGCATTCCCGGTATTAACTTGTGGATTTGCCTGCGTGTATTTAGTGACAGCGTCTCTATGAACTTGTGGATTTTCCTGCAAGTATTTAGTGACAGCGTCTCTATGAACTTGTGGATTTGCCTGCGAGTATTTAGCGACAGCGTGTCTATTAACTTGTGGATTTTTCTGTGAGTATTTAGTGGCAGCATCACGAAGTCTAGCTGCATCAGAAAATGTACCACAACGTCTGACAAGCCTCCTTTTTACTGTTTTCTCACAGCTTGGATTGCTGCTGTCATAATTGGTTTGAGTTTCATGGTTTGTTTCAATCACGTTAGTATTTGCAGGACTTGTGTTGAAGTGACATCTGTCAAGCATTGTAAGCATACAACCGGCTTCATCGATAACTTCGCATCCAGCTTTTGAGAGTTGAAACATTCATAAACATCAAAGTGTCCACTACTCAAATCGTCACCTGTGAATTTAAGATGTTTAAGAGGCATTGGCGATTCTCCAAAGGTGTAAAATATTTGGCCATTTCGGTACACTTGAAAGCGACAACCAAATAATTCAGTGACAGCCATCAACTGACATGTAGAAGCATAGGTGAAGGGCTTAAGCATTTCACTCTTATAGTGCTCCTGTGTAGTATAATTACCTCCTGTACCATCATGAGTCCACACCTTAAACCTGCCCCAGTCATTCAGTACATAAGACACAATGTTCCTCCGGATATCAAGATTGAGCCTGATATGGCCGTGCAATATGTAACACAGAGAATGGAAAAGGCAGGGCATGGAAACCACTCAGTAAGTGACAGTTCTTTGATCGATGGTGATCACCTCGATAGACATGTTAATGGGGGTACAGTTGGAATGGTAAAAGAAATGGGTACCTGAACAATGTAAACTAAGTCTAAAATACCTACACAATAACTATTAGCGTAATAAATGAACAATAAAACAGCGGAGAAGCCATGGATTGAATAAAAAGGCTGCAGTTATCAGAAAGGAGGCATGAATACCGTGGCGAAGCAAGGAAAGGAATGAAGAGACAGGAGCGACGGATGGCCTTATATGGGCAGGCAGCCAGTTACTTGGGAGGCGTGGGGATGGGGGACGCAATATAGGCAGGCAGCCAACTACGTGGGAGGCGTGGGGATGGGGGACTGAGCTGCAGGCTATGGACGTATATATGTACGTAAGTAGGATTCAGTTATGATTCCCGTGTAGGTAGAAGGCTGAAATTTGGCAGGCTCATTCCTTACAGCTTACTTAAAAACGTTAAGCAGATTTCATTTAGAAATTCTACGCGTAACGGTCATAACGGTCGACAACGTCCGTCATGTTAAACTTTCTTATTTATGGCCCCATCTTCACAAAATTTGGTAGGTGGCTTCCTTGTGCTAACCGAAACTGATGTATGTACTTATTTCAGGGGTATGACGCCACTGTCGGCCGCCATATTGAACATTTCAATGGTCTTTGTTACTTATGGGCCCATCTTCAAGAAATTTGGTACGCGGGTTCCCAACCCTACCTGAATACTACTTACGCACATATATATGTCCATAGCCTGCAGCTCAGTCGCCGTGTGAGGTGGTGTTGGGTCGCCCATCCCCACGCCTCCCACGTTGTTGGTTGCCTGCCTATATAAGGCCGTCCGTCGCTCCGGTCTCTTCATTCTCTTCCTTGCTTCGCCAAGGGATTCACGTTTCCCTGCTGATAACTGCAGCCTTTTTATGTAATCCACGGCTTCTCTGCTGTTTTATTGTTCATTTATTACAATTATAGTTATTGTGTAGGTATTTTAGACTTACTTTACATTGTTCAGGTACCCATTTCCTTTATCGTTCCAACCGTACCCCAATTGACATGTCTATCGAGGTGATAACCATCAATCAAAGAACTGTCACTTACTGAGTGGTTTCCATGCCCGGAGATGGCTCCTGCCTTTTTCATTCTCTGTGTTACATATTGCACAGCCATATCAGGCTCAATCTTGATATCCGGAGGAACATTGTGTCTTATGTATTGAATGACTGGGACAGGTTCAAGGTGTAGACTGATGACGGTACAGGAGATAATTATACTACACTGGAGCACTATAAGAGTGAAATGCTTAAGCCCTTCAACTATGGTTCTGCATGTGAGTTGATGGCTGCCTCTGAATTATTCGGTTGTCGCTTTTAAGTGTATCGAAATGGCCAAATATTTTACACCTTTGGACAACGGGCAATGCCTCTTAAACATCTTAGAGTCACAGGTGACGATTTGAGTAGTGGGCACTTGATGTTTATGAATGTTTAAACTCTCAAAAGCTGGATGCAAATTTATCGATTAAGCCGGTTGTATGCTTACAATGCTTGACAGATGCCGAATGTCACTTCAACACAACAAGTCCTGCAAATACTAACGTAATTGAAACAAACCATGAAACTCAAACCGATTATGACAGCAGCAATCCAAGCTGTGAGATTTGAGGCAAGATTGCTTTTCACATGGCCAACTGTATGTTGCATGCTCAAGAATAAGCTCAGCTTGGTCATATTACAGCTGGAGGGCTGAACTGACAACGTGGTATACAAAGAGATCCTTCACAAATAATTATTGGTATATTTTCCCCTAGTTTAAAAAGTTTACTTTTCTTCTTAATAAAAATTTTAAAGCAGTACTTCGCTGCTGTGAAGCGCGGGTATTTTGCTAGTTAGAAATAAAACTCCAATGCTGTTATTATGTTTTAATATTCCAGCGAAAGGTGTGTTGAGAAATCTGTTGCACAGTAAATGCAAAAATTAATACTCGGTGAGTACATTTGTCACCTGGTAAGGTTCTTGCTCAAGATAATGAAGTGTAATCTTCAGAACTAAAGATGTTTGCAGGTTTGTAGTATGCATTTTAAAGAATTCACTTTCTTATTAAACTGTGCCTTATTGGTATAATTAAAGGAGAATTTTATAAAGTAACAATCAGCAGGAGCTAGTATAAACAAAAAGGATTTTTAAAAATTCACTTTCTTTAGAAATCTGTAGTTGTCATTTTTAAAGGAGACTTTTATAAAATAATTAACAAACTGTTGTGAATAATAATGTGTCATTAACAGAAGCTATTGATTAATAAATTTACTCAGGAAACAAATTAGCAAAGTTTCAGCAGATACATTTAGGGAAATTAATCTGGCCCTGTGAAAAAATATAGTTGAAGTTAAATGGTGATGATGATGATGGAGTAACAAAGTTTTTAGTTAAGGTAGGAGTCCAGTTATAGGCAGAAATTGGACGATGATTAAAATTGATTGAAGCATAAATTTAAAGCCAAAGGACCAAGTTTGAGAAACTAGATTACCTAGCTGTGAGTCCACATAGCTGTGCATACTGAGCCACTTGTTCTCCTCAAGAGAAAGTACAAATTTAAATTTTCACAAGCTAATACTCCAAGTTGAGTAGCAGCTGTAAATTGTGATTACAGTGATCCCTCGCTATATCGTGCTTCAAATTTCGCGGCTTCACTCCATCGCGGATTTTAAATGTAAGCATATCTAAATATATATCACGGCTTTTTCATTGGTTTCTGCGGACAATGGGTCTTTTAGTTTATGGTACATGCTTCCTCAGTTTGTTTACCCAGTTGATTTCATACAAGGGATGCTATTCGCGGAAGGCTTGGAAGCTACCCAATCAGAGCATGTATTATGTATTAACTAAAACTCCACAATGATATACGATATGCTTCCCGCGCGGTGCTTGATTGTTTCTCTGCGCCTGACGGAGGGGGTGTGAGCAGAGGGGCTGTTTGCACAGAGGCTGTTTGCCTAGAGGATACGGACGCACCTCTAAAAAATGCCGCTTTATCGTGGTGTCTCGGCATACTTAAAAGCCCAAAAGCACGTATTGGTTTTTGATTGTTTGCTTTTCTTAGCGAGCGCTCTCTCTCTCTCTCTGACATTCTCTGCTCCTGACATGCATTCCTTTGAAGAGAAGATATGTTTGCATTCTTTTAATTGTGAGAAAGAACTGTCATCTCTGTCTTGTCATGGAGCACAGTTTAATCTTTTGACTAAAGGTTGTTATTTCATGTCTAGAGGGCTCTAATAATGTTAACAGTGTGGGAGAGTCTATAAGGGCTTAAAATATATAAAAATAACCATACAACCATACGGTTTCTACTTCGCGGATTTTCATCTATTGCAGGGGGTTCTGGAACGCAACCCCCATGATCGAGGAGGGATTACTGTATACTGGCCAGATCACTGTGCTAACATTTTGGGTTTATTCTATTCTGGTCTGCTTATTCCTCTAACAAATAAGATAAAGGTTTGTACTTATTTGCCTGCTGACTTGTTTGATGGATTTAAGTTCACATATACCTGCTTGATGTCATCTCACATTCTGTAAGCATGAATCGATTTTCTTTTTATATAGTAGCCCCATCACTTTATTTGCTGTGGGATTTCCTTCTGTGAGTCTGAACAATTAGTTCTGTATGTGGAGTGGCATCCAGAGCATGGTGTTTCAGGACTGGAAGGCTTTTTCTATCAGAGGAATGAGCTTATACTGTAAGCTCTGGCCTTGTGAATTCAACCAGATTCAGCAGCTCAGTGAATTACAAGTTCAGCGACACAAGAGCATTTTACTTGGTTATTCTGAAGCAAACAGACGTCTTTTATTGTCGAAGACTTCATAGAGAAAGAGCTGTTGGATCTTATCCCAGTTGATTCTTCCATCAAAATGTTGGCTTGTAATTACTGAGTTACACAGCAGAATCTTTGTTTGTTGCTGGGGCATAGAGATGTGAGAGGAAGGAATCTACACAAACACACTTTTGTAGCCAATACTATTTCCGATTGTGAGTTTGAATATTCGAGTGGCTGCATTTGTAGCCATGAGAACAGACCTCTGGCCTTAGGTTCTAGTGCCGCTGTGTTTTTGTACAGATCTTTTTTAAATGTGTAACCTATGTTTGTTTAATGGGTGAGCACCATTTTCATTTCTTTTAAGATCAGCATATATTTTGTTTCGCTGTACATTTTAAACATGTGAACAAACTAAATACATATTTTACTTCTCATGATAAATGAGGCTTAATTAGTTTTTTGTTTCTTTTAATTATTTAAGACAGGATTTACCATTCATACATCAGGTGGCTTCCATTCAAATCCAGTCTTAAGTTTAATATCAGGAATTAAAAAAATAAGCTGCTCTGCTATATTCTACCCCAGCACCAGTTATTTGATGCATTAAACAAAAGGCTTTTTCTCTAGTCAATACATGTAAAATGCAAATATTTTGTACTGTATTTTATCAATCAGTGGTTTTCCCGTGTTAAGGGCCAATGGAGTTGTACAAAGTAAATCATAAGCTTCTCACAGTAATTACAGGATAAGTTTGATATTTTTCAAATCAAAGTTATTTCTTCACAAACATAGTGCATTTGCATTTACCATGTGAAATTGTGTTCTAAAGTTAAGCATTTTCTATAATTTATAAAAAATATTTAATCTTGCCTGCACTGATATTTTATAGTGGAAGAAATGGGGAAAGAAACACCCTAAAATAAAACCCTAAAAGCTTACTAAATACATCTACTTTGAAGTGGTGAATATTCTAATATAAGAAAACATGCCTTCCGTGTCTCTGACACATGCTTGGGAAGCAGAAAATATATTTCAAAATTATATGAAATAATTTTATTGCATATCACTAATAGTATTTTTCTTCAGGTGAAGATTTGTTTTCTGTTTGCTTGTGTGATAGCAGTGGCCTTGTGGAAGGAAGTGTCACATGAATAAGGAAGTAAATCAACATAACAGCAAGAAAATGACAGGAAAAGTTTACTGTGATTTGGTCTTTTGAGAGAAAACCATATTCATTGGGGTCAAAGATTATTGTGGAGGAATTCAAGCACTGAGGGAGCACATGCAGGTTGTCTTCTTTTAAAATAGCTGAACCTCATACTATTGGTGTTTTTTGTTTGAAAATAACATGTATAAACTAATTTATAATGTGTTTCTAATTTCAAGACTTGGATAAATACTTAATAACTTTCTTGACTTTAAAATTAGACATATTCTGTAAGTTTTTAATTTTTAATTTTCTGTTGGTGGTCTGTGTCCCATAGGCTCCATTATAAAGTGTCAGGGCGGGGAGGATATTTTTAAAAATTTCAACTTTAAAGCACAATTTTGCATGGCAAATGCCTAAATATGTTTGTGAAGAAATAACTTTGACTTGGAAAAATATGGAACGTTCTCTTTAACTTCTTTGCATTAATTTCCGTCCAGTTTTGCATCATATGTCCAGTGTAACTTCTTATCTAGAAAAAAATGTGAAATTGTCTCTGTGTTGAGTGTTGCTAGTTTGTTTGTGGCTGAAAAGGCTATCTCTATTGACCCTGCAGTATTTTAGGTTTACCCTTGGGTGTGTCTGCGCCTGTGCAACCTGAACGTTCTAGTTTAGCTATGGGACTTGTTATCTACAGCTCCTTTATCACTTCATTACAATGAGGACAACCTTTTTCTTGGTTTAATCTGCCTTTTCCACAAGCAGCTTAAGTTTTTCCAAGTCAAGGCTATGCAGCAGTGCCATTTGTTGCTTTAAAAATAGCCACAGGAGTTTAAAAAAAAAAAAGACATGTAAATATTCAGGAGTACAACAAGCACAAGACATTACACTAGTCAAAACTGGCTGAACACGGCCTGTCACCAAGAAAGCCTACATATGAACTTCCACTTTGTGGATAGAAGCCAGCAGTATGAGGTTTCTATTTCAAAGAAACACAGAGACCTAGCACAGAATGAATAGGTGTGCAGAAAATATTTTTTTTATTCATCAGACCCCTGATGGTACAGTGGTTGGCACTGTTGTATTGGATAATTCCAGAGTCTTTGTGTTTAAGTAATTCAGTGTGTGTATGTATGTTCTTTCCATGTGATTATGGTTTGTTATTTTTCACCTGAAAGTGGTTTGATTCTAAACATGAGATACTGCTTTTTAAATTTAGGCAATTTATAGGTAATATATTTACCTTGGATGCAGATGGTTTCAGTTTGTTTAACATTAAAAGCTATATGGCAGTTTTTTGTTAGATTATGACAATGTCAAAGGGTATCACAATGATCTGATGCTAATTTAGACAGACCAGGCATGATTAACCTACTATTCAACTGATTTTGTGTGAAGCAAATGGTGTTTCAACTTACACAACTTGATAGTCATTAGCAAAAGAGGAACACATGTTATTAGTTAGGTAAATTAATTTCAACATTAGAGAAATCTACACACATAAAGGAAATGTCTGGTGCATTGTTATTTATATGTAAATGCCAGCTTCAGGTCTTACAGTTACCTGCCATCCTTTTCAAATACTTAACGTAGTCCATAGAATTATTATGTCGCAATTAGTTTTCAGTGGGTCATGTTTTCCTTACCAGATAATTTCTGTTATGTGGAAAAATTGGCTGGCAGTGATCCTTTGTTTTAGTTGCAGGAGTAGTAGTAATAGCAGTAGAAGTTGTTGTTGTAATAGTAATAATATTATTAACAGTAGATTGTAGTGAAATTCTTACTTATTGATGGTGGGTCTGATATATAGTAACCTCAATACATGTTGACTTCTAAATTAACTTTGACAGCTGGCAGACATAAAATAAACTTTCATTTATGTGCTGATGCATTCAGCTTTACTTGCATATAAAATTTCATTTTTTCATTGTGGCAGGGTCATGGATGGATGTTTATCTCTGAACGTTTTTTTAAGAATTTACAATGCTATAAATTCTTCATTTTTTTACAGTTATATCAGAAATGTTAGGCCATTTTGATTAATTGTTTTCCATTGTGCACTCACAACAATGCATACATTTGCCCACCTATCCATCCATGTTTTGTAGTTAGTCCATTAAGTTAATTTGGTTATCCTGTAACTAAGTTGCCTCGATATGTCTTCCATTCCAACTGCATAACTTGCTTGCTTATTTCAGATTCCCAAGACCCATTGTGTTAGTAACTGCTTTCTGACTTCAGTTTTAAATACACTTCCCCCCCTTAATTCCCACTTGTGTTCTTGAGTATGTGATTCACTGTTTGAACAAATTCTGCAGGATCAAATTTTATGAATGCCTTTGAGAATTCAGAAGACCTAGATTAAGATTAAAAAGTTTTAATTAAGTGAACCTTTCATAGTTGGACATTTCTTTTAGGCCTGGAATCCCCTGGTTTGCCATCCTGTGCACAGCTTGTATTATGGTTAGAACATGTCTTTTCTGTAATTTGATGACCAGAGCTGCACACAGAACTCCAGATGATGACTTACTAGTCAAGTATACAGTCTGAGCATAACATCTCAATTTATACTTTATAATTTTTACAATTTAAATTAATCCTTCCTATGATAATGTTTTTTATTTTTTAAAAGTTCATCATTAAAAGGTAACCTTGGTAAGTGCCTCAGGGGAGGACACTAAGCATAGCACTGCTATTACTGTCCATCAACAGCAATAAATAAAGGGAAAGTGCTTAGGCATATTCCCCTACATCTAAACTAGCCAACGGAATATTGCAGTTCTCCAGTAATTACAAAAAAAGATATCACTGCCATGTGGAGAGTCACGCCTTGAATCTGCCCTTTCAGTCGTTCCAGAAGAACCTGTAGTGAGTGTTTTTAATTATGTATATTTTTCTAATTTTCTTCGAGTGATTTCAGGTCTGAATACTTCACAGGCAGTGTATTTATAGTTTAGTACAGCAGCTTACTCGATTGATGGGTTGAGTTATCTCTGACATGCTGTTTCTGCTTCAGAATGTGGTGAGACCCAAAATGTATTATTCTAGAAAATGCCATCCATCTATCCATTATCCATTCTGCTATATCCTAACTACAGGGTCACGGGGTCTGCTGGAGCCAATCCCAGCCAACTCAGGGCGCAAAGCAGGAAACAAACCCCGGGCAGGGCATCAGCCCACCGCAGGGCGCACACACACACACACACACACACACACACACACACACACACACACACACACACACACACCAAGCACACACTAGAGACAATTTAGAATTGCCAATCCACCTAACCTGCATGTCTTTGGACTGTGGGAGGAAACTGGAGTACCTGGAGGAAACCCACGCAGACACGGGGAGAACATGCAGACTCCACGCAGGGAGGACCCGGGAAGTGAACCCGGGTCTCCTTACTGCGAGGCAGCAGCGCTAGGAAATGCGATTGGGGTTAAACATTTGACTACATCCACTATATCCAAGCCCCATTCTGATGGTTGCAGTGAGGAGCACTTAGATCTAATAGGGGTATGGCTTTTTAATTTATATTCTTCTTTTGACAACAACTTAAATAATGATGTATAGTTTATATTGAGGTGAGTTATGGACTTACTTCTCATATACACTGATGTATTGAGTGAGAATTTGCAGACTCACACCTATTGCTCAGTGGGCCTCCCTGTACTTACTCTGAACAATAAGGCATAATCTGTCATTAATTAAACCAATGCACTGTGCGTTTTTATATTACATGCTTCACAAATTGAGCAACTTACTTTAATTAATGTCATAATGTAATTTTCAGAGTTTTATCTTTATTATTATTTATTAAAGCAACTTTCAAAAATCTTTTCAGTTAAAGTACACATTTAATGTATTACCATTAAACAGTAAGGCTATAAAGATAACAAATGGTAGATATCCTTATGTTTGTAGTACAACTCAAGAAAATTTGTATTTAGTGCAACTGTAAATGTAGTAGCAAAGGAGCTAAGAGCCTGAGAAATCTGAAGATGCTGTGTTAAGGGGTGTAATTTCAAGAGCTTTTTATCACATACTTTTGAGAGCCATAATGTTAACATTAGTTCTTGAAATCACAGACTGCAAAGCAGAAAACATATGTTTTTTTTGATGGCCAACTAGTTTGAATCTTTTATTCATATTTTATCTGCTTATAATATTTTACTAATTGTCAATATTATTTGTCATCAATACCATGATGTGGTGAATGTGTGATAATTTAGCAAGTAATTTCTTGTAAAAACAGCATGTTAATGTTGTCCTTGCTACCAGCTTGTGACCTGATAAGGTAATGTGTGAGTAGCCCCTAGAATTTCTAACTGATATTTAGATATATTTTATTAGATGTGCATTGTAATATGAAACTTTAAATTTTAATTACTTAATTGTCTTTTTCAACATTTTCAAGCCATGATCTATATTTCAAATTAACATTAATTTAGAGTACATTTTCAATGTGTACAGGGAAAATACCATTTCTTTTAGTCTTTCATGATTTTGCATTCTCTCTCTCTTTCTTTTTAAGGATTCGTCCTCAGATGCCCAAAGAGAAGATTGAAGGATGTCATATTTGCACTTTTGTGACCCCAGGAGAGCCCCAAGTTCTTCTGGGGAAAGACAAAGCCTTCACATATGACTTTGTGTTTGATATGGATGCTTATCAACAAGAGATTTATTCAGCCTGTGTGCACAAACTGGTAGAAGGCTGCTTTGAGGGATATAATGCCACTGTTTTTGCTTATGGGCAGGTGAATAATCCTAAAAATGTTTAATTTATTATGCCTGTATATGTATATTGTTTTTTTTTTACTTTTTACAATTTTGTGATAGACTTCAATATTGTTGAAAATAATATATTTTTAGGAGTGCTATACTAAATATTCACTGTTTCTTCAGTGATCAAATAGTATCTATCTGTCTATCTATCTATCTGTCTGTCTGTAATGTTTAAGCCTAGCAGACACATACATATCCTGTGAAGTATTGTCATTCTCTATATTTACTTTTTACCATGATATAATTTTACTTTTTTTTACTTATTATGTTTTGCTGAGCCTTTCTAGATTAGTTTCAAAGATGATATTGGACTGTCTCATCATAAATGTTGAATGATTCAATGACATTTATGGTCACAACAAAATTTTTTGTATGTTTGTTCCTAGGCATAGCTGCTGATTTAAGATTATTTTTTCTTCCCCTGCAGACTGGCTCTGGCAAGACGTATACAATGGGGACAGGCTTTGATGTCAGTGTCTCCACTGAAGAGCAAGGTATCATTCCTAGAGCCGTCAAACACTTGTTTGAGGGAATAGAGCAAAGGAAGCGAGATGCACAAGATCAGGGTGTGCATCCCCCAGAATTCAAAGTCAGTGCTCAGTTTTTAGAGGTAAGAGAAGCTTCAATGTTGGAGTGTTAATTTTAATAAAGCAGAATATAGTAACATGCTGCCTTTTTTGTGATTTACAAGTATAACTGGAGAGTCTACTCAGAAGCAGTTTACTTAATGATTCGTTCAGAGTTCAAGTCAAACTTTTTGCCATTTCTTGTGTTTTCTTAATGCTGTCACACCTACACCTCTTGAGTTTTGATTTAAGCAAAAAAAAAGCTGGTGAAATATTCTCCAACTCAGAAAAAAATAATAATCTGTAATTGGCCTGTTCATAACAAGTCATAGATAACATGAAGGGGAAAAATTATCTGTCCCTTTTTGAAAAATACAAATACATACTGTATACCCATATGTGATCTGATCTGTTCCAGAAGCGTTGTTTTTTTTACATATATCAAGGATGGAGATTTTCTTTTATTTTTAACTAAAAATGCGGTCACTGTTTTAAAAAAAATGTGTTTTTGACTTAAAATTTATATATCCTAATTTTGTTCTGTGCATATTACTACTTATACTTCATTGCCACCGCTCAGCAGTATAATCAAAAAGAGGGGCTCACTCTCTTTGAATGAGTGAGCAGCTTGAAAATTCAGAGTGAATCCACCTTTAGCAAAAGCAGGCATCAGTCAACCTAATTGAATAGTCTTCCAGTGTTTTCTCCCAGCATACAGCATGAGACATACAGTATATAGAAAACACCTGGAGGGAGTTAAAGGCTTGAAAATAACTGGTAATTATTCAGGAATGGCTGTAAATAATTTCTGAAGATAGGAAAGACTGATCAGTCAAGTTCAGCCTGTTGCCCTTTCTAGGATAGGAAGACTCAAAATTCAGATGGATTAGATTATTTATGGTTTTTTCAATTTTTAAGATTTAGTTTTTTTCAGTTGCTTCTTAGTTGTTTTATAAGAAGTTAGATCAGAGTAAATGTACAGTCCTTAGGATGATATAATACAATACTATTTTAAAATATTTGTAATTATAAGAATGATATTTTCATAAGAAAGTTCAATAAAATCATAAATAATAAATATCATTACATTATTGAAAATTTCTTAACATGTTTTAAAGTCCTGGACTTCAAAAGGCTACTTTTAAGTTGTATTGGTATTCAAGGTGTAGCAGACCCAGTCTCAGCATTTATGTGTGAGATAGAACATGTCAACCCTTACTTCTTAGGAGGAAATCCTAAGGTAATCTACAAATTTTGATAGAAAAGTTTTAGGCTTAAAACAGTGAGATACAAATGTTCATGAATTATGTTTACTTTTCTTATAGCTGTACAATGAAGAAATCCTGGATCTTTTTGACAGTACACGTGATCTTGATGCCCGACACAAGAAGTCCAACATTAAAATCCATGAGGATTCAAGTGGGAGCATCTACACTTCAGGGATCACTTGTCGATTGGTTAGCTCTGAAGAGGAGGTATACACACTCATGTCTACATATTTACATTTTCTGCGGGTTTTGAGCAAGGATACTTTGAGTTTATGTCCTCATTGATTCAGAAACTTATCATATGTAAAGTACATGTGGGTTACCTACCAAAAGCAACACTTAGTATAATCATTTTAAGTGGAACTTTGTGATGGTACGTGAAGACTGCTATTTAGTAGATAAAATCATAATCAGTAGCTGTCTTCTTTTGAATACTTGTTTATACTGTGGTTTCTTTTATATGTACTTTATGATGTCATAAGGATACTATTGTATTTTAGAATTATTTCAATCATATCTTTGTATGCTATTTTTTCAAAAACTGAACTAATTAAGGAACTTTTCACTGCTGTCAGGATAGGCCATTCAGCTTTATCTTGACTACAAATTCAATTCAGCCATTTACATGCTCAGTGTAGTTTTGTATACTTGTCTTTTTCAATTTTGTTTTCTCATCCAGGTCATTTAAGTGGAATTTGACAATCATGTGTTTCACCTAGAGTGTAGGTAATTTAGGAAAGCCTCCATTTGCTTTAAACTGACTTTTAACAGTAGACTTGTGTCTTATACGCAGTAACTTTATAGATGGCATATAAATGTTGCTTTTGCCAATTTGTGTTAAGGGGGAATAGGTTTAAATAAAACTTGATATAGTGAGTTTCTATCTGATTGGAAGGATTTTTCTGGTGATGACAAAGGAAGTTGTCTTATTCCTAGAGGTGGGTAGTAGTACATTACATTTACTGTGTTACTTGTAAATAATTACATTTCTAGAACAATTGTACTTTTTATTCTAGCAATGATACCTCTACTTGAGAACATTTATAAACAAAAAATGTACTTTTCTGTCACTGCTGTAACAGTTATATTTACATTTTTCCAATTTAAATTTTTAACTTGGAAGAACCAGAGACAACTGCTTGTCATCAGCTTGCTGATAGCATGGATTTCTTTGGTCAACATAAGGTTCTTATTAGTAGTTTCCTTTGTCAATGTCAATGTCAGTGTCAATGTCAATTTATTTATATAGCACATTTAAAACAACATAGTAATGCTGCGGCCAAAGTGCTTTATAATAATAGAATAAAAGAAAAATAAAAAAACAAAAACGATAAACAATAAAACATAAATAGTAATAAAATATATGAACATAAAATAAGATAGATAATAAATAGAAATAATGTTATATGATCACAAACAGGAAAACCATCAGTATTACTGAAGGTCACTGAATGCAAGTGAAAAGAAATGAGTTTTTAATCTTGTTTTGAACTGTTCAATTATAGATGACTCCTTAATATGATGAGGTAGAGAGTTCCACAGGCGAGGGGCAGCAGCTGCAAAGGCCCTGTCCCCCTTGGTTTTACATTTGGTACGAGGGACAACAATAGACAACTGACCAGAAGATCTAAGCACTGTGGATGGCTGGTGTAAAACACACAGTTCAGATAAACAGGCAGGAGCAAGCTGATGTAAAGATTTGCTAGCAGAATGCTAGCAGCAAGATTTTTGAAAACTGACAGGCAGCCAGTGTAAAGAAGCTAATATTGGAGAAATAGAGTCATACTTCCTTGCCCCAACCAGAAAGCGAGCGGCAACATTTTGGACCAGCTATAACCTGTGTATCAGAGATTTGTTAATCCCAGAATACAGCGAATTGCAGTAAGCGAGGCGAGAAAAAATAAAAGCATGAGTAGCTTTCTCAAGATCTTTAGAAGATAATAGACAAAGTTGGAAAAAGAAACTCTTGACTACAGAATTTACTTGTTTCTCAAAAGAGAGGTTATTATTAAAGGTAACACCAAGATTGCGGACTTTAGGTTTGGAAAAGACAGAGAAAGAGCCGAGAAGTCCAAGACCAATTTGGGCTTTAGCTGGTGGACCCACTATAAGCACCTCTGTTTTATTTTGATTTAGATCAAGAAAATTATTGTCCATCCAGGATCTTAGTTCAGACAGACAGTTGTGGAGTTGATTTGTTGCAGAGTTGCAGACGGGAATATAAACCTGAGTTTCATCAGCATAGTAGTGAAAAGAAATGTTAAATTTCCTAAAAATTGCTCCAATAGGGTGAAGGTATATAGAGAATAAAATAGGGCCCAAAATGGATCCCTGAGGAACACCATATTTAAGAGGCACAGTAGATGAAAAAGAGGAATTTAAAGTCATTGAATATGTCTACCAGTTAAATATGACCTGAATCAGTTAAGAGCAGCCCCTTTAAGCCCAACAAGATGTTCGAGCCGCATCAGCAATATTTCATGGTCAATGGTGTCAAAGGCAGCGGACAGGTCAAGGAGGACAAGGACTGCCGCATCACCTGAGTCAGTAATAAGAGAGATGTTGTTGAACACTTTCAGGAGTGCCGTTTCAAGACCATGAAAACGCCTAAAACCAGTCTCAAATAAATTATTGGAGTTAAGGTGATCGACCAATTGATTATAAATAATTTTTTCTGGAATTTTTGCCGGAAATGGGAGCTGGGAAATTGGACGAAAGTTAGTTAAAACTCCAGAACCTAATCCTGCCTTTTTTAGATGGGGACGAACTGCAGCATGTTTAAAAAATGAGGGCACAACCCCCGAACTAATAGAATAATTTATAATGGCTAGTAAAGATGGGCCCAACACATCAAAGGCACTAAGAGATGTGGTGGTACAATATCGAGGGTGCTGGAAGCTGGTTTAAGGGTGTCAATAGTTCTTTTTAGCATTGAAAGTGAGACTTGATCAACGGAATCTAGAACAATGTCATGATTAACAGTGGGAAGTTCATAGCCAGTTTGAACAATGCCACGGCGGATAGTATCAATTTTGCTGACATGAATGATAGAAACTGCTCACATGAATGAACAGTGCTATTTAATCCCATCATAGAATGAGGGTGAATGGCCGCATTAATTGAATTAAATAAAACTCTAGGATTGTTTGAATGGCGGGATACTAAATCGGCAAAGAAGTCATGTTTCGATTAGTACGGCACGACACGATTCAGTTCAGCTCACTTTTGGGGGGGTTTCCACTGGGAACAGTACCTGGTACCTGGTCCTTTTTTTAGTACCACCTCAGCCGAGGTTCCAAGCGCGCCGAACCGTTACCAAAGCGTGACGTGTAAACTCTGCTGGTCACTGATTGGCCGGAGAAAATCGTCATTACTGCGTCACTGAACTTGCGACACGAGACACAACAGACCCGTTAGATTTTTAGCACAGCCAGCGAAGGTTCGGACGCACCATTTTGTTTTAACCAAAAATGGCTGTTTCGTGGTCTATTGAGGAAGTACAGACGTTCCTCTCGTTGGTAGCCAAGCGCGTTTACGATGATGTCACGGCAGTAGAGGCAGCTTAACTATAACGACACGTGAATAATCCCGCCCACTCTAAAGCGGTACTAAACTGCAGTCGAAATGCAAACCGAGCCGAACTGAGATGAACCAAGGTGAGCTGTACTGAACCATGCTGTGCCGTACTATGCAGTGGAAAAGCCCCATTAGCCAGGGAGCAGGTCTTACCTTATTACTGCGTATCTTGGGCGGAGCAATTGCGTCTAAAACCGTTTCACAGGAGGAATAAAATTTTACGACAGAATCATCGATATCATTATTTTGGTCATGTATATAAAGACTAGAGAAAATGGTTTTAAAATCAGATATAATGGAAGAATTTAAAAAGCGCGAGCAGCGTGGTGGACAGCTATTAGTCGGGAGATCAACAGTAATATGCAGATCCATCATTACAGAAAAGTGATCAGTGAAAGAAACATCACATGAATCAATACTATTCACTGAAATATCACGAGTAAGAACGAGATCAAGGGTGTGACCGAGAGAGTGAGTTGGTGTATTAATATGCTGTATAAAAATCAAATGAGTCCAATAGTGATAAAAAAAGTCTTTAAACAAAGGTTTCGATTGACAACAAACGTGAATGTTGAAATCACCAACAATAAATATTTTATCATGGGAGAGAGTGATATCAGCCAGGAGATCAGAGAATTCAGAAATGAAAGTATCATTAATTACATACAGGAGGTCTATAAACCACGGCAAACAACAAAGAAGGGGAGCTGCACACTTCGAAAAGTTGAAGTTCAAAGCTGCTAAATGGATCCCTTGTAAGGCTCCGACATAAGAACATACTTTTAAAAACAGTGGCAATGCAAGCCCCCCTCCTCCCCACAACGAGTCAAACGAGGAGAGTTTAAAAATGAATAACCTGATGGAACCAAGTCAGTAAAACATGAAGAGTCACCATTTAAAATCCAAGTCTCAGTGGTGAAGAAGAAATCCAGATTATTTGATGTAATTAAGTCTTGCAGAATAAAAGTTTTATTAGACACTGATCTCACGTTCAGGAGAGCAGCCTTGATAGAAGTAGAAGAGCTCGTTGCAGGATGAGTACGGGTGAGTGTGCGAAGATTAGCAGCGTTTACTGCCCGATTGCACACTGAGGAAGAGTGATGCTGTCTTGAAATGGACAAATTAAATCCGGTGTCCAGGGCCCATGAATCAGTGATGGATTCCTGAGCAGGAGAAGATGGGTCATACACAACTCGCAGGCATCGGAAAACAAAGCTCTGGGACTTGAGACGTCGTTGTTTAACAGCAATTTCGGCTCTTTTCCCACAACAGCGGCGAGTGCGTTTGCGTCACCGAGGAGCATTCAACTGACTGATACAAGTGAACACCGGCGTCCAGGTGAAGAAGTGAGGAGATGAATAAAACAAAGGTGGAGGTTCACAAAAAATCCAATCAGAAGATGAAAATTGAGAAGAAAGAAGGCCAGAAAATATGTTAAGTAAAGACTCCCGATCATAGGACAGTGATCATTGGGATGAAATACAACATAAAAACAAAGTTAATACATAGACTAGAGAGACGAGCAGACGGCCAGCCACACCATTTGGCGACATCTTGTCACCAATATATCAATATATCACTAATATCACCAATATATCCTTTTTAGTACTCATAGCAACTGCAAAGCATAATCACATTCAATGACTTATTCTGTGGATTTTATTGGCCGTAATTGCCTATCACATACACAGGCCCTGGTAGTTGTCAGCAAGTTGCATCTTTAAATAAACGGTAAGGGAAATGCATTCAATAATATGCTACCCGTTTTCTTGCAGGTCCTGCTAAATAAACAGAAAACTAGGGCCATGGAGGATTTTCCATGTAGATTGAGAGAACATCCCTGGTGTCAAGTTCTGTTCTGTTCTGTCTTTAGACTAAAAATAATTAAAAAAAAATGTATATTATATGTTGTCATCTTTATACAATAAAATAAAATAAATATTAGCATTCTATCTATATTTTACGAAAATGTAGTTGTAAGTGGTTGCTTTTCTCGTACTGTTTAGCTGGCATGCCAACCTTTTCTCTATAGGTAGATAGCAGTTTCAACTACTTTTCTCAATTCCACTTCATATTATGACTAGCTTTTTAACATAACTTACTCATTAGCTATACTAGACAACATTTTTAATTACAAAATACTGTATTATGTGCAGATTCTACCAAATTTCTGATCTTGGTGTTGTAAATCTCTCTCTATTATATTAAAAAAAGTTTTCTATTGTGTCCGCGTTATTCAGCCTTGAACACTCCCCTCCACACTGCTTGCCTGATCTCTACTCCTACTGTGCACAACCTCTCTCACTACAACCCCGTGACTGCTGGAAGTCAGTGCTAACTTGCCCTTCAGCGCAGTCAATTATAATGGCAAGGCAGAAAAGCAAAGTATCTGTTCAAGAACATTGAATTTTAGATTGCTATAGAAAAAGAGCAGAAAGAGCCGATAATATATGTTGAAAAAAAGTAAATAAACAAAAAATATCCTGAATAATATGGGAACAGAAATACAAAAAAAGCAACGTTTATAGAATGTATGTTTTTGAGGAGGTGTTAATGTAGTTACATTTTTTATTTGCTTTTTTATGTTTTATTACATTTTAGTTTTTTTACTTCTACTTTTTTCCGTTTAACTACATTTTATTATTCATTGGTATTTAAAATAGACAGTTGTAGTGAAATATTTAAGTAATTGATTTGCTATCTATAATAACTGAGGACCAAACTGACTTTATCCTGCACTCTGCATACTCTTCTACTGTATATGCCATATCTTTAAATACAATTGCTTTCTGTAATGGAAGAGCGCCCTTCCGTGAGATAGTGGGCCCCAGGGGTTGGCGAGCGAAGTGAGCAGGTGACGGAGCCTCCTAGTATATTATTATTATTATTATTATTATTATTATTATTATTATTATTAGTAGTAGTAGTAGTAGTAGTAGTGTTAATTTCTATCTATCAAATCTACTAGACTGATAGAATAAAAAATGATAATTGAATTTCTTGGAGTATGAATAAGAGCAGAGTACTTAATTATTATTTATTTAAAGGGCTGTATTTTAAAGAAAGCAATTCAGAGTTCAATTAGTCTGAAGAACAGATGGGTGTGTTTTTTACTTACAAATTGGTGAGTCTTTTAAAATGATTTATAAGCAGTTTAAATACAAGTTAGTGGCATGAAAAGAGTGTTTGAAATGTTTTGCCTATTCTAGTATTTTAATTTTTTTGTTAGAAATCTTTAAACTTTATTGTTTTGATTCATTAAAGGCCTAACTAAACTTAATGTAACTTAAGGTAATTTTATTTTTTATGTAAGTAAACTTTTGCATGAATACTGTTCCTTTTACTTCAGTTTTTTGAGATCACTCCATGTCTAGTTCTACTAACTAGTGTCTGTCCAGGGTTTCATTTTACTCTGGTGATATTTTTCATTTTGACAGCTGATGCAGTGCCTAAAACTTGGGGCATTATCTCGCACCACAGCCAGCACACAGATGAATGCACAAAGCTCACGATCCCATGCCATCTTCACTATTCATTTATGTCAAATGAGGATTTGCAGTCAAAGAGAAGAGGTGAGCTGACTTAAAGTTTATATATCCTCATATTTATAATTATGTTGTAATTATTGATCGAGGGCAGTAAAATGGTGCAGTGGATAGTGCTGGTGCCCCATTGATCTACTCCCATGGCTGTTGTCCATAATGTTAGCTGTTCTCTCTTAGTTTGTTTGGGTTTCCTCCAGGTTCTCTGGACTTCCAGAACTTCCTCCAAAGATGAGAAGGTTGCATAAATTGACAATTCCAAATTAGCATCTGTGTCATTGTTGGGTGTATGTCTTATTGGTTCTGTTGATTGACTACACCCTGGTCAATGCCATTTATAGCATTGTGCTTATTTTTGTTTGGATAGGCTTCAACACTGTGAAGTTCTGAATTGGATTAAGGGTGTATACACACTAGTAACTTGTTCCATGCCCAAGCATGTTTGTGTGTAACCCCCGCAAAATCTAGTTCATAGAGGTAGGTCTGGGAACAGTGTGATTGCTAAATGCACAGAAAACAGACATGATGTCAATGATGCAACAAGTTAGATGCAATTCTGATTTCATTTGATACCATTTGAGTTAAAACAGATTTTTATTCTCACCTTACAGATGAATGTGAATTATAGTTGGCAAGAAAAGCTGGAAATTCCTCCCTTAACATCATTTATCTCTGTAAAAATCTTCTTGTACAGCACATTGAGCATGATTAACAGCAAAATGCATCACTGCACACTCAATGTGTAAGCGGATAGAGTTTTATCCTTCCCTACACAACTCCAAAAAAGCACAAAATAAGAAAATAATTTGACATGCGTGCTGCCACTCCATCTTCGGATTGTGTTTTGGCTTTACACAAAGTCACATGGTAATGACAAAAGCATGACCGTGTCCAGAAAGTTAATGCGCAGTGTGAGTGCAGGCCAGCGGGACAGTAGGGAGTTGGGACAATTGTGCTTGGGCATGGTACATAAGAAACATGCCTAGTGTGAGTACATCCTATGAGGAGTTGAGAATGGTTATTTTATTAGTCTTGTTAATGTATGTTATTAAAATATTTTGTATCACTTTAGAGTTCACTCTTATTTGATGTTATAACATCCTAGCTGGTAACAAGGTTATTATAGTTAATGAAAACCAAAATCAAAACTGAAACTATTAATAAAAAACCTTTTTTGTAAACTGAAATAAGATAGTGAACAAAACCGAAATGAAAAATTTAAATGAACTGAAACTATTAAAGTAGCTGGAAAGACAAATGGAAATATAATAATAAATAACTAAAAATACTTTTAGTTTTCGTCACAACCAGACTTATAAAAGGGCTAACCTGGTATGCAGGGATCCCGAAATTAATCAAAATATATTAATTAGGATTTCATATTTGGTTTTTGAATACATTTTCTTGGGATTAGTATTTTAACACATAACTTTTAACTCTAAAACCGAAAGTTACTCACCATGAGCTGCCCGCATATATTCATCTAGTAAACGGCGGCTGGTGAAGGAGGGTGGGTGTTCACACAGCATTTGTGGTGATAGAGCAAGCTGAATACAGGCGTGTAAAGCGTGTGACGAAGAAAATGAATGTTGCAATGTGCTGGTCAACAAAACATTTACAGTATGGACAGAAAAATCATGAGTGACTAATGTTTCAGTTTATTTCTCAGGTGCCTGTGTTTCGTTGACCATAATTCAACTGCCACTTCGCACAGTAGCAATTCTTTTTGAAAATAAAATGGCACTGATTGAGAGACTGACTAGGTTAGCATACAAAATCAGCATATTGTTGCTGACCAGTCACTTTTACTTTAAAAATGTTGTTTAACAATGAAGCAAAACAAACATTGCAAAGATCCTGAGTTGGCAATGTTTCTACTGAACAAGTAGATAGATAGGCGAGTCTGCCAACTGGTGAAAAACTAAACCTACTAATGTGTTTTTGTATTTAGTCTGTATTTATTCATTTAGTTTTTTTTTAGTCTACATTCACAGCTCAAAATACCTGATTTTGTGAAAGTAATCTGGTGGCAGAATTATGTTTTAAAATATTTGTGCCCCTTTTTAAAATTTATTTCTCTCTCTCTCAAAAGAGATATTTGAAATATAATACTCTTTTTGTTCTTAACATCAGACATATCATACATATGCATACCAGGGATTTTTCCTGCCTTGCATCCAAAGCTGCTCAGATAGGCTCCAGGATTCCTGCGATCCTACTCTGGATAAGCAGGTTTAGAAAATACATATGTCATTCTTAACCTCAGATGCTGTTTCTGTCGTTTTGTTGGTATCCATACTCCTATTACATGCTCTTACTCTGCTCATGAAGTGTTTACTGTTTTTATGCATGGGCTATTCAAGTCTCACTACCCCTAACCTTGACACTACATGCTTGTTTTTCTTTGTTTCCTTCAATACAGCTAGTTGAGGTCTGCAAATTGATGCAAGCCTAAGAGCCCTGTTCTTCTTAAACCCCCATGATTTTCATTATCATCACCTGTCAGAACACAGCTGAATCTATTTTCTGATTTTTGTTATCTTTTCGAGCCTGCAGGTGGCAAAATTCTGTATATAAATTGTATGTGCCTGAGGTGGAATCAGAGATCAATATGGCTAGTAGAAAATAACAAAGCCCAGTATGGGATATTTTTTGAATAGAATATTGAGAGCTTTAATTGTAAGCACATTGTTTGGGACCAGGATATGTTGTGTGCTGTAGACATTTATAGTACAAACCCTCAAACCTTAAAACTCACATAAGTTTCATAACAAATTGACCCATTCTGGACAAGAAAAGGAAAATATTTAAAGTGCCAATAGTCAGTGCACATTTGTTCAGCACAAATGAAATAGAAAATATTTTATAAGGATACAATTTTTCAAATTCAGTATCTAGGTTTTAATTTTGCTTGTTTTTATCTGACAAAAACAAAACCAGATAGTAACACACGTAGTGAGGTACAGGGGTTTTGAAAGTCAGTCCTGGGGACCCACTGTGGCCTCAGGTTTTTGTTCCAGCCAGATTTATAATCAGTGACAACAACTGATAGCACTGATCTCATTTAATTAGCTGGATTTTTTTACTCTTGTTTTATGCTACATTCTGAAAAGCACGGCAGCATGATTTTTTACATTTATAAGATATTTAGAAATATTTCTATTTTTGCTATAGATTTAAATGCTTAACTCTCTTTTGTTGACTTCATTATATTTTGCCCTTTCTCTGTGTAGTGCCAGACCTACTAATTAGGAAATAATGGATTAATTAAACAATTAGAACATGTAGAAAAGCAGAATGAAAATCAAGATAAAAATATTGTTAAAAAGAAAAAAAATGCATTATTCCCATATCATTTTAAGAAACATTTTTAAGAAATGTACAGTACTTTTCTAATTTCTATATTGTTCCCAAAACACAGACTCTGGGAAATAACAGTTCACTTAATTAGCTCAGGAGAACAATTAAAAATAGAACCTAGTTGGGACAAAAACCTGCAGCCTCATTGGGTCCCCAGGACCAAGATTGAAAATCCCTGGTGTAGTAAGCTTCTATCCATCCATCCATTTTCCAACCCGCTGAATCCAAACACAGGGTCACAGGGGTCTGCTGGAGCCAATCCCAGGGCATAAGGCAGGAACCAATCCTGGGCAGGGTGCCAACCTACCGCAGGACACACACAAACACACCAGGGCCAATTTAGAATCACCAATCCACCATGTCTTTGGACTGTGGGAGGAAACCCACACAGACACAGGGAGAAGATGTAAACTCCAAGCAGGGAGGACCTGGGAAGCGAACCCGGGTCTCCTAACTGCGAGGCAGCAGCACTACCACTGCACCACCGTGCTGGTAGTAAGCTTCTACTAACATTAAACTCATATCCAAACCCATTAAATGTACAGTTCTGTCTGATTGTGACACAAAACTAAACTCCATAGTAGCTCTTTAACCACATACCATAATTACTAAAACTAAAACTGAAACTAATATCTAAAAAAATAAAATCAAAAATTCTTTGTGGAATAAAAATTAAATTAAAACTAAAAATACACGATGAAGGAAAATCTAAAACTAAACTGAAATTCCAAGTGAGGTCAGAAAAATATAGTAATAAAAACTAATATAATAGGGCAAAACTATAATAATCCATCCATTTACCAGCCCGCTGAATCCAAACACAGGGTCACAGGGGTCTGCTGGAGACAATCCCAGCCAACACAGGGCACAAGGCAGGAACCAGTCCTGGGCAGGGTGCCAACCCACCGCAGGACACACACAAACACACCCAAACACCAAGCACACACTAGGGCCAATTTAGAATTGCCAATCCACCTAACCGGCATGTCTTTGGACTGTGGGAGGAAACCGGAGCGCCTGGAGGAAGCCCATGCAGACACAGGGAGAACTTGCAAACTCCACGCAGGGAGGACCCGGGAAGCGAACCCGGGTCTCCTAACTGCGAGGCAGCAGCGCTACCACTGGTAATTAGCGTGTTGAGGAATCTGGGGTGTATGGGGTTAATTTTCCATTTCTAGTGTGACATTAGATTCTTTTTTGCTTTCTTTTGCTTTTTTTGTTATGTATGTGTCTGTTTTATGTATTCACAATATGGTGGTGTAGCAGTAAGCTGAACAAGTCAGTTTTTTTTCACTTTATTTTTATCCTTTATTTTTATCTTTCCTGAATTAGATTAACAGTGAAGTCAATGGGCAGTCTAATGGCACAGTAACTCAACCAATCAGTGAATATGAGACTTTAACTGCCAAGTTCCATTTTGTGGATCTAGCTGGTTCAGAAAGACTAAAGCGAACTGGAGCAACAGGAGATCGAGCCAGAGAGGGAATATCCATAAACTGTGGACTGGTAAGTGAGACAGTGGCCAGCCTTTTCTGTTCATTAATTGTGTAATGTAGATATTGAGCCTACTCATCCAAAATGTGTCATTTGATTTATATCAGCTTGCATTGGGAAATGTTATCAGTGCATTGGGAGATCAGAGTAAGAGAGGGTGTCATGTGCCATACCGAGACTCCAAGCTGACCCGATTACTGCAGGACTCTCTGGGAGGAAACAGGTACATTTTAAATTTCATTTTTAATCATATAGTTAACAGAGCAGGTATGATGCTACCATGCCTTATTAAATAGAAGTCAAATGCCTTGCCTTAAGAAAAATCAAAACTTGCCAGCAGGGTAATTGGGGACCATATAGTGTGAAAATCACATGCAGTATTCAAAAAACACATTGTGTAAAGTTTGGTAAAATAAGAAAGAGTTGTATTGTCCATATGTTAAATCACATAACAAATAAAAGTCTGAGACTCTGTGTCACAGTATGTGCTGTATCATGTAGAACCTTGACTCTTTAATACTATGAAAGAAAGGAAAATTATACATGAGTGTTTGGACTCAAAATCTCTCTTCTCTTAAAACTTGTTTTAGCAAAGAATTTTGTTTTAAAGTAGCAGCCTTGTATAGTTGTTTTAGACACAGTGTGGAGCTCAAGATTTAATTTCCCATTACAAAGCACATCAACAAACATCTCCAGTTTATGTAACAACAACAACATTTATTTATAAAGCACATTTTCATACAAACAATGTAGCTCAAAGTGCTTTTTAACAGTGTAACAGTGCACGAAGTTTTTTTCACTTAAGGTGACAGGTTTTTACAATTTTGTTAACCAGTTTATTATTCAGAGGACATTTCAGGTTGTTCATTCAATGTATTGCTTAATTAGGTAGGTCATGAGTACATAATGTCAATTTTACTTTTCTGATAAATGTGCTTTAGACTACAGGGTTTTTATTGGTCAAAACTCAGATTTTTCTCTTATTAGTAATGATCTAACAATGATCAGGTACAAAATAAACAATGCTCCATATATAGCGATCAATTGATGTATGTTATTTTCACACTGTGAAGTGCTCTGTCTGCTCATTATATTATAAGATCAATTATTTTCCAGCTGCTTCATCATGCTCTTTTTTCTCCCTTAAGCCGAACAGTGATGATTGCATGTGTAAGCCCCTCAGACCGGGACTTCATGGAGACTTTGAATACATTAAAATATGCAAATCGTGCACGAAATATCAAAAACAAGGTGGTTGTGAACCAGGATAAGACAAGCCAGCAGATAAGTGCACTGAGAACTGAGATTGCACGGTTGCAGATGGAACTCATGGAATACAAAGCAGTAAGTGACATTTGAATACTTTTGATTTATTGTTGGTAGTCATTATTTGCAGGTCCACATGTTAAAATCCCATTTATTAGATTCTCTCAGACAAATCTGTCTACGTTTCACCTCTACTAGTCACTGGCCAAACAAAGTATTTCTGTACCCTGTAATCTTAACCTCTAATTGTTTTACATTCAACTTATTCATTTATATATTGTCTCTATGCAACTTTTTTTTCTTCCTATTCAGGGTAAGAGAGTAATTGGTGAAGATGGAGCTGAAGGCTACAGTGACATGTTTCAGGAAAACACCATGCTACAAAAGGAGAATGACACCCTGCGAATGCGTGTGAAGGCAATGCAGGAGACAATCGACTCTCTTAACAATCGTGTCACAGAGCTGCTGTCCAAAGAAGTCAGTCATATTCTCTCAAAAACTGGTAAGAATTTTTCTGTATTCTATATGGGTGTGTTGTGTATATTTAAAAAGATGTTGAAATGTTAGTTTATGTTGTAACTAATTTTATGATTTGGAAAAGTTTTCTAAAAGTATCAAGAAATTATTTCAACAACTAATTACGTTAGAACATAAAAAGTTTGATGAACAAGAAGAATCCATTAAGCTTTTTGGCTATCTAATGGCTAAATGCTCCCAATGATAACATTGTAAACGATGGTAAAAATTTCTTTCAGATTAACTTAGATACTTTTTTAAAAATGTTGCTAGAATAAATATAAATTCAATACCTATTTTAAAAGAATAAACATTTTTCATGTTTCTTACGTTTTCTTTAGATAGATAGATAGATAGATAGATAGATAGATAGATACTTTAAAATAAAAATTAATCAATATTACAAATTACAATGATGCGTATAAAAAAAACAGGCTATTTATTCAAAATGTTAAATTTCAACATAAGTTTGTTGCTTTAATAGGACATTTATATAGTATGCTGTAAAGTCAAGTCAAGTTGGGGAGCATACACTGGCACAGTGCGTTGTTGCATCCACTACACGACAAAACAACTTGGGATCCCGGTTGGCAACCCCCCAGGCAGACTCACGGTCCAGTCCCACAATCCGGAAATGACCCCCTATCAGCCGCATCCAGGTGTTATGTTGGCAACCTCTTGGCCTGGTCCAGCCACTCAGGTCTTCAACAATGAGGATCTTACGAGCTGGATTGCCCTCGGGTAAACGTGCCACATGGCCATAGTCCCGTAATTGACGCTCCCTCACAATGCAGGTAATGTGCCTCATTCTGGATTCCATAAGCAACTGCTCATTCAACACAAAGTCAAACCAATGGTACCCAAGGATTTTCTGGAGAAACACAGTGCATAGCATCGTCAGCAAAGTCAATGTCCATGAGTCTTTCTTCACCAACAGATGCCCCACAGCCGCTGGACCCTACGACCTTGCCCAACACCCAGTCCATACAAGAATTGAACAGAGTAGGAGCAAGAACACACCCCTGACAAACCCCAGAATCAACTAGGAAAAACACAGAGGTTCTGCCTCCACTCTCACAGCACTCACAGTACCAGTGTATAGGCCGGCCATGGCATCCAGCAACCTCGAGGGAATCCCGCGAACCCTCAGGATTGACTGCAGGGCAGCTCGATCAACTGAGTCGAACGCTTTACGAAAATCGACAAAGGCTGTAACAAAACTCTGCCAGTATTTGCGTTTGCACTCCATGAGACCCCTCAGTGCCAGGATGTGGTCGATGGTAGATTTCTTAGGTGTAAAACCAGTCTGTTCCAGTCACTGGTAGGTGAGCAAGTGATCACGGATCCTATTGGGGACGACCCTAGCAAGGACCTTACCCGGCACTGAGAGCAGTGTTATCCCCTTGTAGTTGCCGCAATCCAGACGATCACCCTTCCCTTTCCAGATAGGGACGACAAGTCCCATTTTCCAGTCAGTTGGGATGATGCCAGTCTCCCAAATGGAAGCAAAGATTGCTTACAATGCCAGGAGGACAGCCTTACCATCAGCCTGGAGAAGTTCAACCCGGATACCACAGATTCCTGCAGCCTTTCCTCCCCTCAGCGCGTTCACCACCTGTGCAATCTCAGTGAGATTGGGTGGTTCACAGCTAATTGGAGGATCATCTTCAAGAACCGTGGACCCAGAAATATCCAACGTCCTAGCTGGAGGATCAACTTTGAACAACTGCTCAAAGTTGCCAGCCCAGCGGGTCACAACTACAGTGTCGTCCGACTGCGACTCTCCTAGGAACAGATTCGGATGTGCGTAATGCTTTGATTTCTCTGTAAGCAGGACGTGGGTCGCTAGACCACAGATGGTGTGTCACTTGCTCACAGATTCCTCTAACAAATGCCTCTTTATCTGCCCTCAGTTCCCGGTACAGAACAGAGTTGCTATTGAGCCATGCGCTGCGACTCCTCTCGATGATATCCAGGGTTCCCTGCGAGATGAAACACCTCATTCTGGGAACACTGGTAACACCAACACAACCCTCAGCAACCTTCAGGGTCTTGTCACGGAAGGTCTCCCACATCATATTAGGATCGACAGTCGCACCCAAATCTGCAAGTTCCTCACACAAACTGCGTGCAAAATGATTAGAAACAGCCTGGTCTTGGAGTCTGGCCAAGTCCAGGCTAATTTTCCTAGTAGGTGATAACCTGCTGGACTTTAGCTGGATCTTTATAGTAGCAACAACAAGTCTGTGGTCAGAATTCACAAACTGGGCACTTATGTAGACCCTGCAGTTTTGCAAGAGCCTCCAGCATCTGTCCATGAGGATGTGTTCGATCTCCTTCACCGCACCATCAGTATTGGAGTACCAAGTCCAACGATGCAGCTCTGGGCACTGGAACCATGATCCAGCGATTTGCAGCCCCTGACTTTTTGCAAAGTCAAGGAACATGGAGCCACTTTCACCACGGTCACTAGACCCATGGGGACCAAGACAATCCTCATAGCCAGCCCTGTCAGTGCCAGTGGCTAAATTGAAGTCACACATGACCAGAGGAGTGTCACCTCATGGGCACCCATCAACCAAGCTGCAAATAAAATGTCTCCCTCGCCGAGACGTCACTCACTGCATACACTGAGACAAAAGACAAGTGCTGTAATCTGAGTCTCATACTACGCTTGTTAAAAGGAGTGATATCGGACACCATCGGAAGAAGCCAATCCGCTACAGCAACAGCTACTCCCCGAGTATGACTGCCATCAGAGTGACCAGACCAATAAAAGGTGTATCCACCCACAGAGATCTGGCCAGTCCCCGGTCTGCGCACCTTGGAGAGTGCCGCCACTGAAACGCAGAGTTTACACAGCTCCTCCGACAGCAGAGAAGGATGATCATCTTGCCGGAGAGACAAGATGTTCCATGTTCCTACCCGTATGGGCCTCCTCAAATTGGGACCTGAGCGCTGCCATGGAGTGGGCGACGCCTCAGCACCACACCGGTTCTGATCCCCAACAGACCTGACCACATTGGCTCTCCAATGGTTTCCACTCTTCCAAGGATGGGGCTCCCGAGGGCTTTCCCCCATCCTCTTCATAATACGCGCAGCCTTCCTATGGGCAACTGTAGCAGAGCTACTCTTGCGGAGAGCAAAAAGGAGTCTTTTCTGTCATCTCGGAGCTGTACAAGGTTTTTTTTTACGGTGGCTGGAGTGCCAATCCTGCCAACAACCCCCATGATTTTCCTGCAAGTTGGAGGACCGCTTGCAGGGCCGAATATAGTTTAACGTCATACCCATATGCTGTAAAGTCTTATGATTATTTTGCTCCTCCTTTATTTCTCTTATTTTTGTTAATTTCTTGAGTTTATTAGCTACCTTAAATTTTGTCCATTTTATGAATGTAAAGCCATATTTTATCATTTATATTTCAGGAGATGGAAATGAGGAGATTGGTCTTCTTGTCCAGAACTACATTCATGAAATTCAAGACATCCGGTATAGTTTTGTGATACTAATTTTATTGCTTGTGCATGCACGGAAGTGTGTTCTTTCAAGTTAAACATTCATATTAACATAACATAATAACTAGCTTGACTCAAGTGAAAACCTAAAACGTCACCTTGAACAAATATATCACCAGGAGACATTCAAAAGCAGAGGGTCTGCATGGCACTAATTTTTATATCCTGTTTCTGGTGTCTCCCAACAAAGTTTTTTCGTGTTCCTGGGGACTCCCAACAAAGTTCCATTCTATTCTACCTTCATTTACCCTCTCCTGCAAAAGTTCCATTCTGCTTCTGACCACATTTTTCCCTTTAACCTTTTTATGCACTAAAGGGTTTTTGGCATTATTGAGCCAAAATCATATATCCAAAAATGACCTATTAATCTGCATATATAATAAAGGAGCTGCAAATGGCTAAAGAGTAGTGATTATAATGTTTCAATTTTTTAAAATAAAATATTTGTTTTTGTTTAGACCAATATCAACTAAATGGAACACAAAAAATATGTTGCTTTAGTAATTACTTTAACAAAAAAAAAGGATTTTACAGTATAACCACAACATTGTATGTTGCATGACCCTGGAATCAATATTGCCCTCTCTGTCTGGGTTAAATTTTATAATCAATTTTTACCCACATTTACTGAACCAATTCCCTTCAAACTTTGCATGCATGTTGTTCTCTGGTGACAATGCAATATTTCATCATTTTAACCTAGGATCGCTACATTAATTACATCAAATTTAAATTTATCATTGCCATATATTATACTTTTAGAAAATACACATACAGTATATATAGTTCTGTTAGCCAACACATATATATATGAAAATTAGCAGTGGTGGTCAAGTGGTTAGCGTGTTGGGCTTTTGATGAAACAGGCGAAGGTTCAAGACAAATGTAGGCAAATTAATAAAAAAAAAATAATTTTGATTAATTGATATTGAAGTTTTGTGAAATTATTTCAATTTAAAAGTTAAGCACCACTGTTCAAGTGGTTAGTATGTTGGATGTTCAATCAAATGGTTGAATGTTCACAAGCTAATCTTTTTTTTTTAATCCTATCTTTTTTTCATCATTTATAAATAAATTTGCTTAATTACTCTTTTCAGTGATTTCACGATATTGGCTCAGTGGATAAAATTTGGGCTTTAAAAAGAGAGATTGAAAGTTCAGTTCTCCAATAGACAAACGTACATTTCCAGTCCTTCACATGTGTAAGGTTTCACTGTGGTTAGGATTTTCAGAAATGACAAATGAACATGAATGAATGTTATGTTTTACTTTAAGATAATAGGTTCAATTCCACTCTGCCGCTAATGTAATTTCTGCCAAATCATCTTTCCACCCAAGTGAAAGTGCCACAATGCTATTCAAAAATGCACTAAAAAGTAAAAAATACATTTTTTTCTTGTACTAAGATTTTGTTGATCATATGTGACTGAAAATAAAATTGTGGGCTGCCCATAAAGAATAAATTTAATTCAATTAAAATGCATAGATTCTTTAAATTATTAAAACAAAAAAAACTCTTACAATTTGACAACCTCTCCAGTTATAACCATTATTCTACCTTCAGTACTTCAATCATCTTTTATATGACGTTTCATAAGCTTTAACAAATCTTAGCATTTTAACTGAATGAAATTAATTCTTTTATGGGCGCCCCGTGATTTTATTTTTAGTCACATATGACCAACAAAATCTTTTTTTTTAGTTTTTAGTGCATTTTTTGAATAAAATTGTGTCACTTAAAAATCTTTTTTTTTTTTGGAAACACAATATCTGAAAACAAGTATTGCAGTTGCAATTATATTTCTTTGTATCTATCTATCACTATAATAACCTTGGTGCTTACAAATCAAGTGACTGAATAGAGTCAAAATTGTGATCAGAATCAGACTCAAAGTGTTCATGTTCTCTATTACTAGCATTCTGTCACTTTTCTAGGACTTAACTGTATGTTTTCTTTTTTGTTTTTTGAAGAAGACATTTCTCTATTACAAACTTAAAGTCTTAATTGCACATCAACCAATCTCCATGCACTCTTCACAGGAAACAATTAGCTGTTATGTGCTGTTCACCTTAGCATAAATTTGTGCAAATTGCATATTTTACTAATGGAAGAGAACAGGAAACATGGAAACTTATGAATTATTTGAAATAAGATACCCTTGGGTATTTAAAAATATCATTATTGCTTTTGATTGACATGGGGGTTTATTGCAATGTGCAGAAACAACTCTGATATATGGCTGTGACCCACTGATGAAACACATTGTGCATTAGTGAACTTAAAACTGCAGAACCTGTAAAGAGAAGTAAAAAGCTCCAACCAGAAATCTCTATCATACACTTATCTTTAGAAGCTGCGGCACATAATGCCTGTAATAATTCATCTGAAATTAGAAAAATCAATAAAAAAACAAACATTACTGTGTTAGAGACATATGTTTTTTCCAACAGTATGTGTTTTTACAGCGAAACGTAGTGATTTGAAAATTAATGGTAAATTATTATTATTATTATAAATATTTTTTATTTATGCAGAAGACCATCTTCTCAGAGATTCTTCTATACTTATTAATAAATTCTAACTACCCCTGTTCACTCAGAACTCTGTATTTTAGTTCCTCGCTGCAAAACCTTAGGTTGGGAATTCAGTCGTCTACTTCAAACAACCATGCAGATCAATCTTAGACAACATGAATAATAGTTCAGCAGGGCATCTGTTATTGCTACAAAGCTGGTCCACTAATCTGGAGTCAATTCAAGCTGAACTAATGTGTCTTTTTGCCATAGGAGCAAATTGCTGGAGAGTGAAGCAATGAATGAATCTCTGCGCCGCACAGTCTCCCGGCTGTCTTCACGCTCCTCCTACTCTACTGGGCACTCTGTGATACCAGGGACTCCTGTACCATACACAGAAACAGAGGCTACTGAGATTATAAAGCGTGCCAAACAGCATATTGAAAAGCTAAAACGAGTGGAGAACAAACAAAGTAGGCAAAGGTTAGTTATATGAGATGTATAATCAAAAAGGTATAAATCCTACATGTGGCAGTTAAGTTATGATTGTACCTTTTGTGTATCTTACAGCCCAGAAAAAGGTTTCAAGAAGAGAGTTAAACTGCATAATGAAAATGGAGAGGTGGATTCAGATGATCAGGATGAACATGAAGCTGAAGAGGTAAAAGTTAATAAATAAATGGAAAAATTATATGTGAACTAGAAGGCGTAGAGAATAGCCAAGAAGTTAAAATGACAGAGAAGAAATTTTAAATACTGAATTAAAATAGTGAGAGAAATGGATGAATAGCAAAAACAACAAGCTATCTTCAGAAACTTGAGGTCAATGGGAACAATCTTTTAAATGCTACACTGGTACTATGAACCAAAGTGAGGTACAGTTTGTTTTATCAATGCTGTAGGAAGATGAACCAGAAGAAAGTGGCTGTGAGGATGAGGAAGAGGCACAAGAGGATGAAGAATCTGAGAGTGAGGAAAGTCAGGAGGATACAGATTCAGATTCTGAAGTGAAAGGTTTTCGAAATGTTTTAAATTAATCTATTGTGTATTTTCTCTACACTTATGTCTTTAACAATGTACTTCAAAATGTACAGTATGCAGAATAAAAAGGCTACTTTTAGAAGCTGTTGAAGCTGATTGGCAGCCTCTACATATACTCAGGGTCTGACATATTTGAGTCTTTTACCTTGACTTCAGTTTCATTTTCAATTTACTGGGTTTTTCTATGTTCTCAGCAAATTTCCAAGCTGACCTGGCAGAGCTGACCTGTGAGATTGAAATTAAACAGAAGCTGATTGATGAGCTGGAGAACAGTCAGAAAAGATTACATACCTTGAAGCTGCAATATGAGGAAAAGCTTATTCTTCTACAGAATAAGATTCGGGACACACAGGTGGAGCGAGACCGGGTCCTGCAGAACCTCAGTAAGACATGTAGAATGGGAGCAGGCAATTATTTTTGCTTTTAGGCATCTAGTAATGAAACTGATTTTGGAGCCATCACTCAAAACATCTACAGACAAAAGAATACGTTTTTCCAAAGAATTAAAATGTTTACTCACTAAACATGTATCAGATTAAGCTCACCTTGCTGTTTATGTGTTTTACCTAACCTAGTCTATGGCCAGCTAGATCTCAGGATATTTCATTTTAGGTAATTATGGGAAAGTGAATAGTATCTACCATGTCCAAATCAAGATCACTCAGTTCATTCTGTTGCCTTTAATTATTGCCTATTGTTGTATGTTAGCTCAACCCAGATTTACAAGTAATACTTTAACACTAGAATCCCTGAAGCCTATGAAAAAATTTGTAATCCCGGCCCACCTTAAATTCTTTCGCACCTCTACCATCAGCATTTTTTGTTTTGTAAATGTGTCGATCAGCACAAGCAGCAAGCAGACTGCCTTCCCATCCCCCACCGACAGAGCTCAACTCGGGCAAAAAGCACCCCCAGCTCAAGCCTTGTTTATCTCGGTGTGATGTATCTACAACAACAACAACAACATTTATTTATATAGCACATTTTCATACAAACAGTAGCTCAAAGTGCTTTACATATTAAAGAATAGAAAAATGAAAGACACAATTATAAAACAAAATAAATCAACATTAATTAACATCGAATAAGAGTAAGGTTCAATGGCCAGTGGGGACAGAAAAAACAAAAAAACTCCAGACGGCTGGAGAAAAAATAAATAAATCTAGAGTTGTATAGGGTAAATAATATATCATTATTTGGAACAAATGCATTTCATGTGTGTTCCGTGTCTACAATGATCTCTGTAAGTGTAAGATGACAGGAAATAAACACTTTCACAAAAGGTACACATATAACAAAACAAGTGCACTTTTATTCAAGAACATAACTGAAGAAAAAGAAATCAGGTTAGGGTATATCATTGACACAACCTATTTGGTTTTACAGCGATAAGAACTGCTGACTCATAATCAAGAGGTTGCGGGTTTGATCCTGGTTGTTTCCCCAGAAATAACGTTTTGAGTAGTGAGATGCTCTTATTGTTACTATAAATAGAGGACCTGAGAGACCTGGTGGATAGGTATGGCCAGAACAGATAAGCTTGAGAAGACCCATGTAAGGCTTCAAACACAAGTAATAAAATCTTAAGATTCTCTTCAATGGTGTATTTTAACTGGCGGCATCATTTTGAATTGCATTATACCATGCAGGAACTCAATGACAAGGTTTGGGACATCACACAGTGAAACATTGCAATAAGTTGGTCAAAGTGTGTATGTATGTACTTGAACAGTAGATAGATAGATAGATAGATAGATATTTGTCCCAAGGGAGAAATTTGACATGAGTAGACTATTTGTCACAAAATTCCAGTTATTGTTTTCTCTTTCTCTGTTTCTGATACCCTGTCTGCTGTTTATGATTTTTCAAAGAAAATTTTAACTCACATTTAAAGGGTGTAATTTTGTTTTTGGTTAGGGTGCCATCTTGTGGCAACATATACTCATTACACTATTAGGAAGAAATTCTGATATATGGAATAAAAAGACAGATATGCCATTATTCATTTAATATTTCATTCATGTGTTTATTTATTCATTCTTCCATTGATTTGTTGCATTATTTTTACATTTGTTTTCTCAATCCTCATCTTCATTTTAAGACTTTGGAGAGCCATATCCAAAGTTAGCACCGCAAGCGAGGCAGGAAGATTTCTTGCAAATGCTGACTGTCCATCACACGGCACATTTATATGCACACCTACACTTATGGGTACTAACTGATTTAGAGTTACTACTTACTGTAACCACCACTTTCGCTTGTACAGAGATAATTTAGAGCTACTAATGCAGGAGACTTAACTCACACTGGATGGATCAGATCTCTTCTCTGGTTTGAGAAGGTCTGGGAATTGCTCAAGAAAAGCTTGATTCTGTAGCTGGGGACAGGAATGTAATTGCATTGTGTAATTGCAACCCCCACAAAGAAAATCTGTTTGAGAGGACAACATTTGATTAGATGATTAATTTAACCTGCATGTAAACTTACAGTAAAACTGGAGATAATATAGTATGGGAATAAACAGGCAAACATAGGAACAACAAATCCCACAAAGACAACTTTCTTTGCACAGGCTCAACATGGGAGAAGTGTTTGTAACATTCAAGCTAAAATCATGCACATTACTTTTGAAAGTAGTAGAATCTTACTAAGGCCACTTGCTTGAGCAGCATAAGCCAGACTTTGGTGGGGTTGAAAGAAACAAAATGTCAGCCTGAAACATCCACACAAAATACTGAGAATGCGAACACTCCACACTATCTATGCTTCAAAAATATACTTAAGATTCTAGAGATGTTGTGAAGTAGAGCTAAACTTTGTGCTGCCTGTCAAGCAAACATTTGTACTTAAAACAGTGCATTTTGTGGTATACATATTTTATTTTATTATAATCACTCAGCTTTCTTTGTTCTTCATTTTTTACTATGTCCAGGTTAAGTAACTTCTTTTATCATACCCTTTCACACTTACTAATGAAGCTCTCAACCACTTCAAATGTTCACCAGATGTATTTTATCTGTATTTCATTTATAACATATACTTTATCTGGCTGTGCTGCTTGAATAATTAATCTGAATTATCATCTGATTGTGTGAAATTAGTGCAGGCATATAATGTGATAATTGCCATCAGTTTTGACTTATTGAAATTCAAGTCACAACAGTCACAAACAGGGTCAATTTGAAATTTCCACTCTCCCAAATCTGCACAAATATGGGGTTATGAGAGGAAGACTGGAGTCTCTGGAAGAATACCTACCCAGACATGAGTGGAATGTGCAAATCACACAGACAGGCAGGCTTTAAATTAAATCAAATGTTATGTTATACTAGAACAGTCTCTGGTAGTAGACATTCAAGGTTGTCTGAGTAGAACCGAGTAGTAGACCTAAGTGCTCAGAGCATATACTTGTGTGATTTGTAGATTGAATCAATAATTATTTTTAATCTTGTTTATCATTCACATTAAGAGATCTAGTTTATTGCATTTCTTTCCTTTAAAGCACCTTAGTTTAATCAGAAAACTTAGCTATTAAAGGACTTGTAAGTTTAAAAATACTCAATAATACATTAATGCTGACAGTATTTTAGATAATAGGCTCCAGATGACCCACATACCTACAAGCAGTTTCTGAGAAAATTAAGTATTTTTTTTGTTTTTACTACAATAATGGTTTATTAACAGCCCTGCACTCCAGGAAAACAACTGGAGTAGTTAGACCGAAACAAAAGTATTTTAATATGAATAAGAAGGTCAAGCAGAAAATTAATTGTCTCACACAATAAAAATGATAAAAATACAAGTCTATCGCTAAGAAACTTAGATAACCATATATAGTCAGAATAAAGATAGGGGTAAAAAGCGGCCTAACAATTAATGAGTGTGAAGCTAGCACCACTGAAATAGCACTTCCTTCTGGTACTCAAGTGGCATTCCAGCAATGAGTTTCCATGTTAAGTGAAACTTTGGAGATTTTAGACCTTTTGAAAGTGGCATTAAAGGTATGCATGTAGCATGTAAGTAGGGATATAACATTTATTAAGTAAAACATTGTCAGATAATGGCAGTGTTTTTCCCAAGCACTCCTTATACAGTAACTTCCGGTTTATACTTCACACTCAGAATGCGTACACGAATGCATTTTGACTCCCATGTGTTCCCAATGATCATATGATGCTTCCTCCGAGCACATTCTCAGAAATTAACATAACGTGTATACGAGTTGCAATATCAGCAAAAAATTGGTTGGCACAGTGTGTTCGAGTTGGAATGAGACGTCAGAGTCTCTGTTTACTATCAACATGTGACAGCAAGCTATTTAGCAGATCTAACAGGATCAATGTGCATACTTCGATATTTGATGAATGGTTCGATGTGGTGAAGTAAAATGCTGGCATACAAATGTATTCATGGTGCTTTTCTTTTCAAGCATCATATATTTCCCATCTTATTTAATGGTCTCACATACAATCTTCTGTGCTATCTTTTTTTTTGCACTTTCACAACAGCATCAGAATGTAGGGTGGCGTATATGAGCCACAGAGACAAAAAATTAGGGACACAGTGAAAGGGTCTATTTTGTGATTAAAGTGGAAATGTTGGCTTTAATCTTGAAATTTCCACTTTAATTTCACAGTTTATTTTGTCATTAAAGTAGAATGTCATAAATGTAATTTGAAAACCAATCCAGTTCTTAATCGCTATGTGCTTGTGGGGCTTCCTCCTGAACTGACAGCAGTGGCAGGCAGCAGTTATCACACAGCACACATTAAATGTATGATATTCCAGCTCTCTGCACCTTCAGAATCCTTAGATTAATACTTGATATCAATTTCATGATGGAATCCATTAAAGTATGTATATTACATTTTACAGATAGATCATTGACTTCATTTAAATAACAGATGTGGAGGCAGCACGGTGACAGAGTTTTTTTGCCTGGAGTTTGCATTGTTTTCCTGGTGGGTTTCCATAGTGTGTTCCAGTTTCCTTCTGAGGACATGCAGGTTTGGGGATTTTGTGATGCTAAAATGACGCTAGTGTACTGTATGTGTGTGCTTGTATTCACCTTGTGATAATTTGATGCCCCGTCCAGGGATTGTTTCTGCCTCACACCCAATGCTTACTTGAATGTCCACCTCCCTGGTTTAATGGATGTAATCATTAGACATCCATTCTTTTCATAGATATTGTGGCAAGGTGTTCTGGGAATTTAATGGATGTTTTGGGCAGTACACAACACAGTGAAGCCGGACTTTGTTTTCTCACCATATCTTGCACTGCCACCTGGTGGAATCTTGCAGATTTACGTAAAGTACACATGCAAGTATAAATACAGTAGTACATGGCTTGTGTAGCAGTAGCATCCAAAGGTGCATGTGTCACGTTATGTAACGTGTAAACCCAGTACAGTACATACAGTTGTGCTTGACAGTTTGTGAACCCTTTAGAATTTTCTATATTTCTGCATAAATATGACCTAAAACATCAGATTTTCACTCAAGTCCTAAAAGTAGATAAAGAGGAACCAGTTAAACAAATTAGACAAAAATATTATACTTGGTCATTTATTTATTAAGGAAAATGATCGAATATTACATATTTGTGAGTGGCAAGAGTATGTGAACCTTTGCTTTCACCCCTTTGCAGCAATAACTGCAACTAAACGTTTCCGGTAACTTTTGATCATTCCTGCACACCGGCTTGGAGGAATTTTAGCTCATTCCTCTGTACAGAACAGCTTCAACTCTGGGATGTTGGTGGGTTTCCTCACATTAACTGCTCGCTTCAGGTCCTTCCACAACATTTCGATTGGATTAAGGTCAGGACTTTGACCTGGCCATTCCAAAACATTAACTTTATTCTTCTTTAACCATTCTTTGGTAGAATGACTTGTGTGCTTAGGGCCGTTGTCTTGCTGCATGACCCACCTTCTCTTGAGAGTCAGTTCATGGACAGATGTCCAGACATTTTCCTTTAGAATTCTCTGATATAATTCAGAATTCATTGTTCCATCAATGAAGGCACGCCGTCCTGGCCTAGATGCAGCAAAACAGGCCTAAACCATAATACTACCACCACCATATTTCACAGATGGGATAAGGTTCTTATGCTGGAATGCAGTGTTTTCCTTTTTCCAAACATAAAGCTTTTCATTTAAACCAAAAAGTTCTATTTTGGTCTCATCTGTCCACAAAACATTCTTTCAATAGCCTTCTGGTTTGTCCATGTGATCTTTAGCAAACTGCAGACGAGCAGCAATGCTTTTTTTGGAGAACAGTGGCTTTCTCCTTGCAACCCTGCCATGCACACCATTGTTGTTCAGTGTTTTCCTGATGGTGGACTCATGAACATGAACATTAGCCAATGTGAGAGAGGCCTTCAGTTGCTTAGAAGTTACTCTGGGGACTTCACTGACTATTACATGCCTTGCTCATGGAGTGATGTTTGTTCGTTGACCACTCCCGGAGAGGGTAACAATGGTCTTGAATTACCTCCATTTGTACACAATCTGTCTGACTGTGGATTGGTGGAGTCCAAACTATTTAGAGATGGTTTTGTAACTTTTTCCGCCCTGATGAGCATCAACAACTTTTTTTCTGAGGTCCTCAGAAATCTCCTTTGTTCGTGCCATGATATACTTCCACAAACGTGTTGTGAAGAGCAGACTTTGATAGATCCTGTTCTTTAAATAACACAGGGTGCCAACTCAGACCTGATTGTCATCCCATTGATTGAAAACACCTGACTGTAATTTCACCTTCAAACTAACTGCGAATCCTAGAGGTTCACATACTTTTGCCATTCACAAATGTAATATTCGATAATTTTCCTCAATAAATAAATGACCAAGTATAATATTTTTGTTTAATTTGTTTAACTGTTTTCTCTTTATCTACTTTTAGGACTTGAGTGAAAATCTGATGATGTTTTAGGTCATATTTATGCAGAAATAAAGAAAATTGTAAAGGGTTCACAAACTTTCAAGCACAACTGTAAATCAAATAAGAGACCAGGAGCCTCATTCATAACGGCGTGCGTAGAATTCGCACTATAACATGATGTAAGCACAAAAGCCGAAATATGCTTACACACAGAAAAATCCAGATGCAGGAATCTGTGCGCACTCCCAACTTCCACGTTCTTCCACTACATAAATCCCAGTCAGCGTGAAAGTAACGCACGTGCACGCGCCTGCTGTCCCGTCTCAATTCCTCCTAGAATTACACCTCTTTCCCAAGGTTTATTCCATTTTTTTTTCTATAAGGGTTTTTTTAGGAGTTTTTTCTTGTTTTCTTAAAGAGTCAAGGCTGGGGGGCTGTCAAGAGACAGGGCCTGTTAAAGCCCATTGCCGTACTTCTTGTGTGATTTTGGGCTATACAAAAAATAAATTGTATTGTATTGTTCCAAAAAAGATAGTAATCATCATCCATAATGACCACAGACCTGTAGCTCATACTCCTACTCCAATGAAGTGCTTTGAGAAGCTAGTCCTGAGTCACATCAAATCTTCACTTCCTCTCACCTTGGACCAGCACCAATATGCCTAAAGAGCCAACAGAAGATCCCATTAATACAGCTCAATCAGCACTCATGTAAATGGATCAAGGACTTCTTAAAAAAACGATCACAGACGATTAGGCTGGGGACCCACTACTCCCCAACCCTGACACTCAGCACTGGTGGTTCACAGGGCTGCATGCTGCGTCCTCTTCTTTATTCCTTATATACCCAGGATTGCACACCAATACATATCATAAATAAAATCATCAGGTTTGCTGATGACAACAACTGTGGTAGGACTATACATAATGGAAGTGAGTTTGCCTATAGGGATGAGGTCAGTAAACTGTTTGAATGGTGCTTTATTAACAACTTGGCACTCAACACCTCCAAAAACAAAGGAGCTGATTATCAGCTTCAGGAGGCAGGAAGAGGAACCTGCTCTTCTATACATCAGAGGAGATATAGTGTAGAGAGTGCCTAGCTTTAAATTCCTTGGCACACACATTTAGCAGTTCCTCACATGGTCTGTTAATACAACTTCTATGGTGAAGTATGCACAGAAGCGGCTCTACTTCTTAAGGATGGTGAGGAAGGCCAGCCTGTCCAAACAGCTGTTGATGTCCTTTTATTGCTGCCATGTGGAAAGCATAGTTACCTGTGCCATTCTGGTATGATATGATGGCTGCTTCGTGGCTGACAAGAATGCTATTCAGAGAGACATCAAATCGGCACAAAAAATTACCAACACCCAGTTACCCTCACTAGAGAACAGAACTTGATGTTTACAAAAGGCCAAAAAAATCAATAGTGTCCCATCTCATCCATGCTGTTGCTGCTTTCTGGAAGGTGGTATAGCTCTATTAAGATACGCATTTACAGATGGCTGAAAAGCTTCTACCTGAGTGCTCTTAGAGAACTACATTTTGTTAAATAAGTGTTTACTGCATCTAAGTGCTTTTAGTTGTATGTCTTTTACTGTCACCCATGGCATCAATGAGACAAAAGTGTAAAATGCTCCACTATTTAATATTTTTATTTTTCCACCTTCAATGTTTTGTTGTTTTCTTTTATTGGTTTATATTCATGCATATGTGTAGTTTAAAATGCATACCATATGTTGAAACAGTTGAAGGTTCTGTTTTTATTATATTGTATGTACTATTCAGACGACACAGAACTTATTGTACATCTGTGCAATGACAATAAGAGGCATTCTATTCTGTTCTATTAAAATGAAACCAAGTAATGTTGAAAGAAGATGCTAAACTACACATAAATTTCAAAAAAGGAAAAACAAGCAACAGAATTAAGAGTCTGAAGATCAGAATAAAGTTCTCTTTTGTGGAAATGTTGCTGGGTATATGCTAAAGGCTGGTTTAATTTTTTGCTACTTAAATGCACATTCCTTTAATGGCACTGAACAAGCATTTCCATTTTCTTGCAGCACAATAAGAAAGCTTAGATACATCAGTATTGTTCCTGGAGTGTTCCCACAAGTTTTTTATACTGAAGGTTGAGAAGTACTTCTCAAAAAGTCAACATTGAAATTAAATTTTTGTTCATTTTAGATAATACGGCTGCATATACAGAATCTCTACACAGTGGTTCAGGTTTTCTTTTTGTGTTGGGACACCATGTCTCTTCTTAGGTCTTTCAATTAAAGAGTGATTCACTGCTTGAAAGCTACATATATAAAGCTTACTTTTTATTACATTCATCATGCATTGGAAGATGAATTAAACCTCAATGTGATGCAAAGTATGAAGTCTTTTAATACTGTAGACTGCATCATGTACAGTATGTAAAATAACAACAACAACAACATTTATTTATATAGCACATTTTCATACAAACAGTAGCTCAAAGTGCTTTACATATTAAAGAATAGAAAAATGAAAGACACAATTATAAAACAAAATAAATCAACATTAACATCGAATAAGAGTAAGGTTCAATGGCCAGGGGGACAGAAAAAACAAAATAACTCCAGACGGCTGGAGAAAAAATAAAATCTGTAGGGATTCCAGACCATGAGACCGCCCAGTCCCCTCTGGGCATTCTACCTAACATAAAATAGAGTACAAATACCCAGAAACTATCAATTGTTAACACTTATTGTGTGTGTATTTTGAAATTATATGTTTGTAGGGTCGACATGCAATCAAATAAAGATAAAGTTTGGCAAGTACTGACAGAGGCTCTGCAAATTGAGGGTGTAGTTTTTGAAGATCTGATTCAGAAAGATGTTGGAGAAACTATTGAAGAGAATGGAAAGTGTTGACTGCACTAGAACTGGAAGAAATTATTCATGTGTCACTAGAAGAAGAGGAATGAGCTGAAGAGTCACAGGGTTCAATTCGCTGTCAGTTTTTTGAAGTTTTCAAACAGAGAACAATCTTATGGGAGGATACAATCTATTAATAGAGTAAAGTCATGCACTGTTAAAGATGTCATTTTCTGCTACGAAGTAAAGGTTGAGGCAATAATGTCTAAACCAGATACTGTATATCAGCTCAACCACAAGACAATTCTGAATCTTCTGGTAGCTTTAGCCCTCCTGACATGACACTCAATAACATGAGCCACTACAACTGTGTTGTCTAAAAGGAAATTTGCAACTTGTCTGAATTACCAATCTATTTCCAATTTGGATGTTGCAACATTTTTCTATTGTAGAAACACATTTCCCATTGTAAATTTAAAAAGGTCTTAATGATTTACTATGCTTCTGCAGACTTTATAAAGTAAACTCAATCAGATTACAATCCATGGGACAGTAGAACTGTTTTGATGTTTGACAAACTCTTTGATTATTAATTAGATGACAAAACTGATGGAACTTGTGGTATATTTAGACTGTCCTCAGTAACATAAGTGTTTTAAAAGAATATTTGCACTTTTTAGTTTAAAAGGTTTTGAATTCATGCTAATATATATTTAATACAACAAGTTATTTACTGTTTTTTATGGTTTATTGTAGTGTCCATGGAGAATTATACAGAGGAAAAGGCCAACAAGATCAAATCTGACTATGAGAAGAGGCTGAAGGAGATGAACCGTGACTTGCAGAAATTGCAGGCAGCACAGAAAGAGCATGCTAGGCTCCTCAAAAACCAAACACGCTATGAGAGGGAGCTAAAGAGACTACAAGCTGAAGTGGTTGAGATGAAGAAGGCCAAGGTGAGCCAAGTAAAAATCACATGTGATGCAACCAAGTCAGTAAGACCAAGTAAAGTGCACTGATGACTACAGAATGTGTTTAGCATGTCAAACATTTTAAAATTTGTCCAGGTGGCATTGATGAAACAGATGAAAGATGAGCAGCAGCGTCGCCGGTTGTTGGAAGCCAAGAGGAACCGAGAGATTGCTCAGCTTAAAAAGGAGCAGCGGAGACAGGAAGTTAGTGTTTCGGAGTTATATAAGCCTAGGCTCTTCTTCTTTGACAGCTATATGGCCTTTTATATCCTGCCTTTTTTTCCTATTTAAGATGTTGTTTTCTGTTTTCCTTTAAGTATCAGATTCGAGCTCTGGAAACACAAAAAAGACAGCAAGAGATTGTCCTAAAGAGGAAAACACAAGAGGTGAGAACTTGTGGTAGTCCATTCATCCATCTATTCATTTTCTAAGCTTGCTTATTCCATTTCCAGGTCATAGGGAGACTTTACCATTGGTTTGGTGACCATTTCATGGGTTTTCCCAAGTTGGTTGCTTTCAAGATCTTCATCCTCCACTCTCTGCTGTAGCTCTATCCATTCTTTGAGATGATACTTGTTTTTCTTATGTCATCAGCCACCTCCTCCAACCACCTGTTCTCTGGCCTTCCTTTGGGCCTCATCCCCACAATATTCAATACATTGTACCTTTTCACCCAGTCATCCTATGCCTTTAGCTGCACTTGCTTAACCACCTTAGTCTTTCTCTCATTGGTACAACACCTATTGTGTCCAAACCAAGTCTTTTTTTTTAAATCTGAATACTGCTTCCTGTCACTACATGACATTCCCTGATCATTCTATTCTCTATTCTTCATCTCCAGTTTTTAGAACTTTGCCATCTTTGCCCACATCTCAGTCATGTGCAGAATACTATACTTTAGAAACATTTTGTAAACATTTCAGTTTAATGTAAGAGAAGCCCCTTTGTAAGACAGAAAGAGGAAACAGCTCCTTTAATTTCTTCCATTTCCATCTCAACCTTTGCATCGCTGCTGTGCCCATACATCTGCATTTAGCTTGTCACCTAGGTAGCAGATCTTCCATTCTTTCTCCTGAACAGCTTCATTACTGATATCTAAATTTACACCCACCATATCAGCATACTTCATGCCTCTGGTACACTTTCTTTTAATAAAGTTGTGCTTACTTCCAGCAGACTACCCTATAATCTGCTGCACGTTTTATGCACCCACTTTCGGCAACCTGTGAATTAGTTTGTTCTATAGTTTGTTAAATGGTTAACAGTTTGTTCCATCTCCTGCACACCCTGCATGGTCATGCAATCACCATTTTTTGGGCCTTTGCACCCACCACTTTTATGATTGTGCTACTTTTCCTACACACATCACTTTGGTCTTTTCTGCATTTACCTGGAGGCTTTTCACTTCCAAACTAGTTTACCTCTTTAGTATGTTCTCCCTCAGTCCGTCACTTTTTGTTATCAATATAGCTGTACAGTTCATTGTTCTTGCTTTTGTATTCATTAACATAACCTCAGACACTAGTCATTTCTTCAAACCTAACTTTTCAATGCTAATCTCAAAATCCTTGTAGCACCCTGTCAGATGGCTTCCAGATCTACAAATAGATAATATAGTTTCTTTCATTTTGACCTGTGATTAGAATTATGTCCCTGTTTGTGTTAGAAATGGGATCCAGCCTTAAAAATATATACTAAAATCCCCCCATTTGATTAGAGGTACTATACAAAGGATGAGTAAGGTAAAACCCACAGTACCCCGTGTCAAACAGTAATTTGAGGAACCAGAAATGGGGAAACCCACTTTATGATGGTCCTAGACCTGATGCTCTTTGGGAAGGCTGGTTTGGTGGCAGGGAAGATGAATGAGAGGCAGTGAGAGTGTGAGGTGTGGAGGAGAGTGGAAATGCTTTTTTTTTATTATTATTAATTTTATTGCAATCCATACAAAGCAATCAAGTTTTTACAAAAAGAAAAATTGGGTTAAGAACAGATCGATCTGCTTTCTATTTACATAAGGAAATTCATTTTCTGAAAGCGCGTCTACGGTGTAGCATCTGTGCTGAACGCCACAACGGATAGATTCTCAGCCCTTTGCAAGGCTCTTTGAGGTGACTTGCTGTCCTTAAAAGGACTGCTTGCCTTTTACCACACTAGTTTGAAAAAGCACCTGTGACTGTGTGGAATTGCCGTTTTCATAGTCTCTGCTGCTGTAGATGATGTAATGCCAGCTCATTCATTTGGTGATTCATCCCTGGGAGATGTAACTTTTCCAGCATTGTTGCAATAGCATTGTGCATATAGTTGACCACTCTGATTACATTTGGAAAACCACATACTGTATTACTATGAATTGTGCTTTGATGTTTGCCAGTTCAACCACAGTGTAAGGAAATCTTATATATCTGGATGACAAGCAGATATTACCATCCCATACAGCTGACGGCTCATTGATGATTGTGAAATACCCGATTGGTCAGCAAGCTCACATTGCAAAGCTCCTGTGGTTAAAAACCTTGCAAAAAGCAGGTAGAGCATAATTCCTCAAAGTCTGCCTTTGTAAAACCAGCTCTAGTTCAGCACACAGCTACAAGAGGGTAACATTTGGAAATCGAAATCAACTTAGAAGCCAGTCATTATCATCAATAAATACACTTTCTCTTCTAATTCCTCTATTCACAATGTCTTTTAACAACGCTAAAGCAGTTATGGTAGTTGGAATAGTTTTATGGTAGTTGGAATAGTTTGGCCATTCTGTGCGCCATTATACCGTTACAGAAAAAATACAATGAAGTGAATTAAATTCGTAAAAGATATGCAATTAATTTCCATGTATTTGATAAGTCCCGCAACATGGAATGCGAATCTATAAAAGAAAGGGACACCATGCAGAAACAGTAACACTGCTTTGATCTTGGGTGTTGCCCTTTTGCAAAACTGAACAGAAATTTGTGTACGCATGAGGCTGCCATGCAAATGTGTGTGGCTTTATGAAAAGTTTAGCTTTTATAGCATATCGAAGTGAGTGTGGAAACAGGCATATGCACATTTTTGTGTGTACACACCACTTATACATGAGGAACCTAGTCTTCGCCTATACGTTCAATGAAAAACTGAAGCCTTGCCCTAATGTTCTTTTCGCTATAATGATCCCACACTGAAATATTGGGGCTTTTGGATAATTTTTTTAATATCAAACAGTCAGCTCTTGGGCTGAATTTGTTAGACTGGTCTTGGACAAAGTAGCAGTTCTTTGAAATCAACACAACTTGTAGATAATTTTCCTAATCGTGGAATGATTGAGTTCAAATAATTTGGCGATCTTTTTAAATCCCTTGCCAGTCACATAGTCGTCCACAACCTTTTTTCTGAGGGCCTTATAGAGCACTTGATAACACCACACGTGTACAAAAATTGCACACTAAAACCACTATTACACTAAAACCTTTGTATCTGTGGTTTAAATAAGATGGGTTCCACCTACATGCTACCTAATGAGGATCTAATCATTGGCATCTTATTCTAATTTTATGGAACTGAAGTGGGGATAAATGTTGAGGTATACTTACTTTTTCTACTGGACAATCAGCATTTTTGTTCATTTAGGTTATTAGAATGAATATACCATGTCAGTTTTATGAGCCATGTGTTCCAGTATATAATCTATATCACCTTTATCTGTAGGCACTGTTTGCATGAAGAATTATTGTTTGCCTGTTCAAAAATGTTGAAAAAGCCACTGATTTCCATAGGGTGTACTTTTTCACAACACTGTATATTGTAATGTTGTTAGAAATGCAATATTTTAGATATTTTAAATATTGTATTTATTTATTTACTTTACCATGGGCACGCCTGATTAAGAATTACATTGTCCTTGAAACATATGGTAAATAAATGAACTAAAGCTTTATTCAGCATTTCTTTGAACTTAAAAGTTGTTTTCATTGTGCATAGGTGACAGCTCTCCGAAGGCTTGCAAAGCCTATGTCTGAAAGAGTGGCAGGGAGGGTCATTCGTCGCTTTAACAATATGGACTCTGGTGCAGACCTCTCAGCCAGTACAACATCCTCTGAACCTGAAACTGCACGCACTGTTTCCAGCATTGTTCGACAGTGGAACAGGAAGATCAATGGCTATGCAGAAACACCTGAACCCATTGTAAATGGAACAGTGCCAATCAGGTTTGACTGTATAGCTTATGTTTTTTGTTATAAAAAACTTGCTAGTAGAAGTTGTCAGACCTCTCATGATTGTATTTGCTTGCAGGAAGAAGTTACAGAGAAAAACTGTTGGTGGCAGCTTTGCAAAGCTAGCGCGACAAAAGTGGCTTTCGTTGGAACGGAGAGTGATGGATATAGTCATGCAAAGATTGACTGTTACCAATATGGAAGCAGACATGGACCGTTTGATAAAGGTTTGAGTTTGAAGGTCATCACTGAGATATATGCACATATACACACGCAAACTGTATCTGTTTGTCTGTGCGTGTATATATGTATGTATGTATGTATGTATGTATAACGTATACATATGTAAATAAGGAGGTTATGAAAGTTGTATTGTAGGAGAAAATCAACAATAGAGGAAGTCCTAAACATGATCACAGCTTACAATTAGATATAATGGATAGCACAGATTCTACTGTGGATCTTGGATATGAAGGAACTTGCTGTAAAGTACAATGTATTTTGTCAAATCAGAGTAAATCAGAGCTAGAGAGAGACATCTGCTAAAGTGCATGATTCTTTGCAGAAACGTGAAGAACTAACAGGCCAGCAGGAAATACTTCAGAGAAAACGAGAGAGGTTCCTAAATGAGACACCTGAAATTGACAAAGATCTGCAAGAAATGAATGAAGAAATTGAGGTGCTGAATGCCAACATTGACTACATCAATGACAGTATTGCTGACTGTCAAGCTACAATAATGCAAATGGAAGAAACAAAGGTAAGTCAAGGACTATAGTGTTCAAAAGTGATACTTTAGTAAAGACACTCAGTCTTTGCTCTTTAAAATTATTTAAGAAAATTTTTATAATTATATAAATTTATAAGTATTAAACCATCAGAGGTAAAAAATTACTGTCTCTAAATTTAATACACAAAACAGCAATTTTTGTGTTTGTGGTCTGTCAGTGTATCATTTTTTTTAATTCTCATACTTTGTATAAAGGCATTTAAAATGCTATATTTTCTTTTCAGTATATAACGTATTATACATTTTATTTTGAAAACAAAACTATATTTAAGTTGGCTATACATGAAAATACTAAAACACTGATATTATTCTTTAAGGATACTCAGAATTGTAACATTTTTATATTAGGTATATTCTCGTATTAAAGGTTAAGAGCCATACAGAAAACTGAGAACAACAACATATTTTAGCATCATCAGTTGAAAAATCATTTATACAGTATTGTACCTTTTTATTTAATATTCAAGAAATTTCTTTGTCTCTCTAGGATTTAAAAAGTATGTGTAATCTATCTATCTATCTATCTATCTATCTATCTATCTATCTATCTATCTATCTATCTATCTAAAGTTACTGAATTAATATTAACTTAACATCTAATCTTGTGTCTGTACCATGCAGTTTCAGTTTAATGTTTGCATATTACATGTTGATATTTCTGAACAAAAATTTTAAGTTACAATTTATAGTAAAAATGTATGAAAAAAATTCTTGAATAAAACATTAATTCACAAAAAGCTACTTTAATTTTGCAGTGAAATGTTACTGCTTCTTCACCTTACATAACTTCTAATGGTACATTCAGGTATCACTAGAATAAAGGGAACCCAAATGAGTATTGGTACAAATATTGTATAAAGGAAATGAATCCACAAGGCAAATGTAGTATTTGGATGTTTTGTTTTTTTTATCTTGACTTTGTTTAGCATTCAAAACTGTAATTTATTCTGTGTATGCAATATCTTTTCAAAACAAACCTCAGACTTGTTTATAAAAACAAAGTCTTTTTTATTTTGTAGGATGAGCTGGACTCAGTAGACACCTCTGTTGTCATTAGCTCCTGCTCTCTCGCAGAAGCACGTCAGCTGCTTGATCTTTTCCTCAAGTCCTCCATTGACAAGGTGAGAAGCATGTAACCTGAAAAGCTGCAAGTTAATTGTAATTTGTTGCTTCATACCTTTCATCCTAAGCTTATGTTTTTTTATTTTTTGGGATCCGCCTTACAATTAAATTGTTGTTGATTTTCTTTCTGCTGCCTCCACAGGGTCTCCAGGTTGCTCAGAAGGAGGCTCAGATCCGTTTGTTGGAAGGTAGACTGAGACAGACGGATGTGACTGGCTCAGCTCAAAACCACATCATATTGGACGCACTTAGAGAGAAAGCTGAATGCCACCCTGAGTTGCAGGCTTTGATCCATAATGTCCAACAAGGTACTTCCACCTTAATAGCTGGTTGGCTTACAGCTCTGCACAGATGATCAAAATATAATATTATGCATGATGTCGCCACTATTTTTCCCTGGACACTCTGGTTTTCTTCTTACATCTGAAAATTGATGACTTTAAATTAACTCTGTATGAGTAACTGAGTGTGGTTATGTGAATGAGTGTGTGTATTGCAGTTTCTTCTTACATCTGAAAATTGATGACTTTAAATTAATCCTGTATGAGTGACTGAGTGTGGTTATGGGAATGAGTATGTGTATTGCAGTGGACAGGAAATTGTTCATGCTTGTTTCTGTGCCCTACATTGTATCCATTGTTGCCAGAGTAGGTTCTGGACCCTCGCGACACTGAATTGGGCTGATCAGTTTCAAAAGTAAGTGATTAAGAGCTGTGACCTCAAGGGGCAGGTTTTGAGCCATTCCGGAATCCGAAAAATCCATCCATCCATCCATCCATCCATCCATCCATCCATCCATCCTCTTCCGCTTATCCAAGGTCGGGTCGCGGGGGTAGCAGCTTAAGTAGAGAAGCCCAGACTTCCCTCTCCCCAGCCACTTCTTCCAGCTCTTCCGGGAGAATCCCAAGGCGTTCCCAGGCCAGCAGGGAGACATAGTCTCTCCGGCGTGTCCTGGGTCTTCCCCGGGGCCTCCTCCTGAGCCACCTCATCTGACTCCTCTCGATGCGGAGGAGCAGCAGCTCTACTCTGAGCCCCTCCCGGATGACTGAGCTCCTCACCCTATCCTTAAGGGAAATCCCAGACACACTGCGAAGGAAACTCATTTCAGCCGCTTGTATTGCGATCTCGTTCTTTCGGTCACTACCCATAGCTCATGACCATAGGTGAGGGTAGGAACGTAGATCGACTGGTAAATTGAGAGCTTTGCCTTACGGCTCAGCTCCTTTTCACCACGACAGACCGATGCAGAGCCGCATCACTGCGGATGCCGCACCGATCCGCCTGTCATCTCACTCCATTCTTCCCTCACTCGTGAACAAGACCCCGAGATACTTGAACTCCTCCACTTGGGGCAGGATCTCTCCCCCAACCCTGAGAGGGCACTCCACCCTTTTCGGCTGAGGACCATGTCTCGGATTTGGAGGTGCTGATTCTCATCCCAGCCGCTTCACACTCAGCTGCGAACCGATCCAGAGAGCTGAAGATCACGGCCTGATGAAGCAAACAGGACAACATCATCTGCAAAAGCAGTGACCCAATCCTGAGTCCACCAAACCGGACCCCTTCAACACCCTGGCTGCGCCTAGAAATTCTGTCCATAAAAGTTATGAACAGAATCGGTGACAAAGGGCAGCCCTGGCGGAGTCCAACTCTCACTGGAAGCGGGCTCGACTTACTGCGGCAATGCGGACCAAGCTCTGACACGGTTGTACAGGACCGAACAGCTCTTATCAGGGGTCCGGTACCCCATACTCCCGAGCACCCCACAGGATTCCCGAGGGACACGGTCAATGCCTTTTCCAAGTCCACAAAACACATGTAGACCGGTGGGCAAACTCCCATGCACCCTCCAGGACTCTGCTAAGGGTGAAGAGCTGGTCCACTGTTCAGCGACCAGGACGAAAACCACACTGTTCCTCCTGAATCCGAGGTTGACTATCCGGCGGACCCTCCTCTCCAGAACCCCGAATAGACTTTTCCAGGGAGGCTGAGGAGTGTGATCCCTCTATAGTTGGAACACACCCTCCGGTTTTTAAAGAGGGGACCACCACCCGGTCTGCCAATCCAGAGGCACTGTCCCGATGTCCATGCGATGTTGCAGAGGCGTGTCAACCAAGACAGTCCTACAACATCCAGAGCCTTAAGGAACTCCTTCCATCTCATCCACCCCCGGGGCCCTGCCACCAAGGAGTTTTTTGACCACCTCGGTGACTTCAGTCCCAGAGATGGGAGAGCCCACCTCAGAGTCCCCAGGCTCTGCTTCCTCATGGAAGGCATGTTAGTGGGATTGAGGAGGTCTTGAAGTACTCCCCCACCGACCCAGCGTCCCGAGTGAGGTCAGCAGCACACCATCCCCACCATATACGGTGTTGACACTGCACTGCTTCCCCTCCTGAGGCCGGACGGTGGACCAGAATCTCCTCGAAGCCGTCCAAAGTGTTCTCCATGGCCTCTCCAAACTCCTCCCATGCCCGAGTTTTGCCTCAGCAACAACCGAAGCCGTTCCGCTTGGCCTGCGGTACCTATCAGCTGCCTCCAGAGACCCACAGGACAAAAAGTCCTATAGGACTCCTTCTTCAGCTTGACGGCATCCCTCACCACCGGTGTCCACCAGCGGGTTTGGGGATTGCCGCTGCGACAAGCACCGACCACCTTGCGGCCACAGCTCCGGTCAGCCGCCTCAACAATAGAGGCACGGAACATGGCCCATTCGGACTCAATGTCCCCACCTCCCTCGGGGCGTGGTTGAAGTTCTGCGGAGGTGGGAGTTGAAGCTACTTCTGACAGGGGACTCTGCCAGCCGTTCCCAGCAGACCCTCACAACACGTTTGGGCCTACCAGGTCTGACCGGCATCTTCCCCCACCATCGAAGCCAACTCACCACCAGGTGGTGATCAGTTGACAGCTCCGCCCCTCTCTTCACCCGAGTGTCCAAGACATATGGCGCAAGTCCGGCGACACGACCACAAAGTCGATCATCGACCTGAGGCCTAGGGTGTCCTGGTGCCAAGTGCACATATGAACACCCTTATGCTTGAACATGGTGTTCGTTATGGACAATCCGTGGCGGGCACAGAAGTCCAACAACAAAACACCGCTCGGGTTCAGATCGGGGGGGCCATTCCTCCCAATCACGCCCTTCCAGGTCTCACTGTCATTGCCCACGAGCATTGAAGTCTCCCAGCAAAACGAGGGAATCCCAGAAGGTATGCCCTCTAGCACCCCTCCAGAGACTCCAAAAGGGTGGATACTCCAAACTGCTGTTGGCATACGCACAAACAACAGTCAGGACCCTTCCCCACCCGAAGGCGGAGGGAGGCCACCCTCTCGTCCACCGGGGTAAACCTCAATGCACAGGCTCCAAGTCGGGGGCAATAAGTATACCCACACCTGCTCGGCGCCTCTCACCGGGGGCAACTCCAGAGTGGTAGAGAGTCCAACCCCTCTCAAGGAGATTGGTTCCAGAGTCCAAGCTGTGCGTCGAGGTGAGTCCGACTATATCTAGCGGAACCTCTCACCTCGCGCACTAGCTCAGGCTCCTTCCCCTTCAGAGAGGTGAAATTCCACGTCCCAAGAGCCAGTTTCTGTAGCCGAGGATCAGACCGCCAAGGTCCCCGCCTCCGGCCACCACCCAACTCACACTGCACCCGACCTCCTTGGCCCCTCCCATAGGTGGTGAGCCCATGGGAGGAGGACCCACGTTACCTCTTGGGCTGTGCCCGGCCGAGCCCCATGGGTGCAGGCCCGGCCACCAGGCGCTCGCCATCGAAAAATCCAAGAAAGTCAAAATCAAAGGTGGATTTTATTAAAGGTTGTTTGACATAGATAGATAGATAGATAGATAGATAGATAGATAGATAGATAGATAGATAGATAGATAGATAGATAGATAGATAGATAGATAGATAGATAGATAGATAGATAGATAGATAGATAGATACTTTATTTTGATTAATCCCAAGGGGAAATTCACATAATCCAGCAGCAGCATACCGATACAAAAAACAATATTAAAATATAAGAGTAATAAAAATGCAGGTAAAAACAGACAATAACTTTGAACAATGTTGGCGTTTACCCCCCTGGGTGGAATTGAAGGGTCGCATAGTGTGGGGGAGGAACGATCTCCTCAGTCTGTCAGTGGAGCAGGACAGTGACAGCAGTCTGTTGCTGAAGCTGCTCCTCTGCCAGGAGATGATCCTGTTCAGTGGATGCAGTGGATTTTCCATGATTGACAGGAGCTTGCTCAGCGCCCGTCGCTCTGCCACAGATGTTAAACTGTCCAGCTTCATTCCTATAATAGAGCCTGCCTTCCTTACAAATTTGTCCAGGTGTGAGGCGTCCTTCTTCTTGATGCTGCCTCCCCAGTGCACCACCACGTAGAAGAGGGCACTCACCACAGCCGTCTGGTAGAACATCTGCAGCATCTTATTTCAGATGTTGAAGGACGCCAACCTTCTAAGAAAGTATAGTCGGCTCTGACCTTTCTTACACAGAGCATCAGTATTGGCACTGTAGTCCAATTTATCATCCAGCTGCACTCCCAGGTACAGTGGGTTGCAAAAGTTTGGGCAACCTTGTTAATAGTCATTATTTTCCTGTATAAATCGTTGGTTGTTAAACGATAAAAAATGTCAGTTAAATATATCATATAGGAGACACACACAGTGATATTTGAGAAGTGAAATGAAGTTTATTGGATGTATAGAAAGTGTGCAATAATTGTTCAAACAAAATCAGGCAGGCGCATAAATTTGGGCACCGTTGTCATTTTATTGATTCCAAAACTTTTAGAACTAATTATTGGAATTCAAATTGGCTTGGTAAGCTCAGTGACCCCTGACCTACATACACAGGTGAATCCTATAATGAGTATTTAAGGGGGTCAATTGTAAGTTTCCCTCCTCCTTTAATTTTCTCTGATGAGTAGCAACATGGGGGTCACAAAACAACTCTCAAATGACCTGAAGACAAAGATTGTTCACCATCATGGTTTAGGGGAAGGATACAGAAAGCTGTCCCAGAGATTTAAGCTGTCTGTTTCCACAGTTAGGAACATATTGAGGAAATGGAAGACCACAGGCTCAGTTCAAGTTAAGGCTCGAAGTGGCAGACCAAGAAAGATTTCGGATAGACAGAAGTGACGAATGGTGAGAACAGTCAGAGTCAACCCACAGACCAGCACCAAAGACCTACAACATCATCTTGCAGCAGGTGGAGTCACTGTGCATCGTTCAACCATTCAAGACTTTACACAAGGAGATGCTGTATGCGAGAGTGATGCAGAGGAAGTTTTTCTCCGCCCACAGCACAAACAGAGCCGCTTGAGGTATGCTCAAGCACATTTGGACAAGCCAGCTTCATTTTGGAATAAGGTGCTGTGGACTGATGAAACTAAAATTGAGTTATTTGGGCATAACAAGGGGTGTTATGCATGGAGGAAAAAGAACACAGCATTCCAAGAAAAACACCTGCTACCTACAGAAAAATATGGTGGTGGTTCCATCATGCTGTGGGGCTGTGTGGCCAGTGCAGGGACTGGGAATCTTGTCAAAGTTGAGGGACGCATGGATTCCACTCAGTATCAGCAGATTCTGGAGACCAATGTCCAGGAATCAGTGACAAAGCTGAAGCTGCGCCGGGGCTGGATCTTTCAACAAGACAACGACCCGAAACACTGCTCAAAATCCACTAAGGCATTCATGCAGAGGAATAAGTACAACGTTCTGGAATGGCCATCTCAGTCCCCAGACCTGAATATAATTGAAAATCTGTGGTGTGAGTTAAAGAGAGCTGTCCATGCTCGGAAGCCATCAAACCTGAATGAACTAGAGATGTTTTGTAAAGAGGAATGGTCCAAAATACCTTCAACCACAATCCAGACTCTCATTGGAACCTACAGGAAGCGTTTAGAGGCTGTAATTTCTGCAAAAGGCGGATCTACTAAATATTGATTTCATTTCTTTTTTGTGGTGCCCAAATTTATGCACCTGCCTGATTTTGTTTGAACAATTATTGCACACTTTCTGTAAATCCAATAAACTTCATTTCACTTCTCAAATATCACTGCGTGTGTCTCCTATATGATATATTTAACTGACATTTTTTATCGTAACAACCAACGATTTATACAGGAAAATAATGACTATTAACAAGGTTGCCCAAACTTTTGCATCCCACTGTATTTATAGGTCTGTATCCTCTGCACACAGTCTCCTCTGATGATCACCGGGACATGGTGGGGCCTGGGCCTCCTAAAATCTACCACCAGTTCCTTGGTCTTGCTGGTGTTCAGGTGTAAGTGGTTTGAGTCGCACCATTTAACAAAGTCTTTGATTAGCTTCCTATACTTTTTCTCCTGCCCACTCCTGATGCAGCCCACAATAGCAGTGTCATCAGCGAACTTTTCCACGTGGCAGGACTCCGAATCGTATTGGAAGTCTGATGTATATAGGCTGAACAGGACCGGAGAAAGTACAGTCCCCTGTGGCACTCCTGTGTTTCTGACCACAATATCAGACCTGCAGTTCCCGAGACGTACATACTGAGGTCTTTTTGTAAGATAGTCCACAATCCATGCCACCAGGTGTGAATCTAGAGATTGGATGGTGTTGAAGGCGCTAGAGAAGTCCAAAAACATAATTCTTACAGCACCACTGCCTCTGTCCAAGTGGGAGAGGGATTGGTGTAGCATATACAAAAACTATTTGCCCCCTTCCTGATTTCTTATTCTTTTGCATGTTTGTCACACAAAATGTTTCTGATCATCAAACACATTTAACCATTAGTCAAATATAACACAAGTAAACACAAAATGCAGTTTTTAAATGAAGGTTTTTATTATTTAGGGAGAAAAAAAATCCAAACCTACATGGCCCTGTGTGAAAATGTAATTGCCCCCTTGTTAAAAAATAACCTAACTGTGGTGTATCACACCTGAGTTCAATTTCCGTAGCCACCCCCAGGCCTGATTACTGCCACACCTGTTTCAATCAAGAAATCACTTAAATAGGAGCTGCCTGACACAGAGAAGTAGACCAAAAGCACCTCAAAAGCTAGACATCATGCCAAGATCCAAAGAAATTCAGGAACAAATGAAAACAGAAGTAATTGAGATCTATTAGTCTGGTAAAGGTTATAAAGCCATTTCTAAAGCTTTGGGACTCCAGCGAACCACAGTGAGAGCCATTATCCACAAATGGCAAAAACATGGAACAGTGGTGAACCTTCCCAGGAGTGGCCGGCCGACCAAAATTACCCCAAGAGCGCAGAGAAAGGTCACAAAAGACCCCAGGAGAACTTCTAAAGAACTGCAGGCCTCACTTGCCTCAATTAAGGTCAGTGTTCACGACTCCACCATAAGAAAGAGACTGGGCAAAAACGGCCTACATGGCTGATTTCCAAGACGCAAACCACAGTTAAGCAAAAAAAACATTAGGGCTCAACTCAACTCAACTCAAGCTGAAGCGATCTTGGGTGCTGCAACAGGACAATGACCCAAAACACACCAGCAAATCCACCTCTGAATGGCTGAAGAAAAAGACTTTGGAGTGGCCTAGTCAAAGTCCTGACCTGAATCCAATTGAGATGCTATGGCATGACCTTAAAAAGGCGGTTCATGCTAGAAAACCCTCAAATAAAGCTGAATTACAACAATTCTGCAAAGATGAGTGGGCCAAAATTCCTCCAGAGCGCTGTAAAAAACTCATTGCAAGTTATCGCAAATGCTTGATTGCAGTTATTGCTGCTAAAGGTGGCCCAACCAGTTATTAGGTTCAGGGGGCAATTACTTTTTCACACAGGGCCATGTAGGTTTGGATTTTTTTTTCTCCTAAATAATAAAAACCATTTAAAAACTGTATTTTGTGTTTACTTGTGTTATATTTGACTAATGGTTAAATGTGTTTGATGATCAGAAACATTTTGTGTGACAAACATGCAAAAGAATAAGAAATCAGGAAGGGGGCAAATAGTTTTTCACACCACTGTGGATGATGGCATCCTAAGCTCCCACCTTCTCTTGGTATGCGAACTGCAGAGGGTTGAGGGCGTGACGGACCTGTGGCCTCAGGTGGTGAAGCAGCAGCCGCTCCATGGTCTTCATCACATGTGTTGTCAGAGCAACAGGCCGAAGTCGTTCAGCTCACTAGGACGTGATACCTTTGGGACTGGGGTGATACAAGATGTTTTCCAAAGCCTCGGGACTCTCCCCTGTTCCAGGCTCAGGTTGAAGATGCGCTGTAGAGCACTTCCCAGTTCCTGCGCACAGGCCTTCAACAGTCGTGGCGATACTCCATCTGGACCCGCTGCTTTGCTGGCACGAAGTCTCTTCAGCTCACATGCGCTGCTGGTATCACCAGAAGGATGGTTGGAGGATGCAGTACTCCGAGGTGAGAGTGAGTTAGGGTGGTCAAACTTGTTAAAGTTGTTCATTTGGTTTGCTCTCTCCACGTCTCTCTCAATGGTGGCACCCCACTTCGAGCTGCATCCCATCCCACACTTCCTTCATGCTGTTATTCTGCAACTTCTGCTCCAGCTTTCTCTTGTACTGCTCTTTTGCCGCCCTGAGCTGGACTCGGAGTTCCTTCTGCACGCACTTGACCTCATGCTGATCACTACCTTTAAAAGCCCTTTTCTTCTGGTTCAAAAGGCCCTTGATATCACTTGTAATCAATGGCTTGTTGTTAGCATAGCAGCATACTGTTCTTACTGGAACTACAATGTCCATACAGAAGTTGATGTAATCAGTTGTACAGTCAACAACCTCCTCAATGTTCTCACTATGTGATCCCTGCAGTATATCCCAGTCTGTAGTTCCAAAGCAGTCTCTCAGAGCTTGCTCTGCCTCAGGGGACCACTTCCTGAATGAGCGTGTGGTAGCTCCCTCACTTTTGATTTGTAGTGAGGCTGAAGCAGAACCAGGTTATGATCTGCTTTCCCAAGCTCAGGCAGTTGGGTGGCGCTGTATGCGTCTTTAACGTTTGCATACAGTAGGTCAATAGTCCCATTTCCCCGGGTGTTACAGTCCACATACTGGGAGAAGGCAGGTAATGTTTTGTCCAGCGTTACATGTTTAAAGTCTCCAGAGATTAGCACAAGCACCCCAGGGTGCTGCATTTATAATTTAGCAACTGCGGAATGGATGATGTCACTTGCTATCTCCGCGTTCACTTGAGGGGGAACGGAAACAATAACAACAATGACGTGTCCAAACTCTCTGGGCAAATAATAGGGACGCAAACTTACGGCCAACAGTTCGATATCCTTGCAGCAAGTGGAGATTTTAATGTTTACATGTCTAGAGTTGCAACATCATTTATTGACATAGAGAGCGACACCCCCTCCTTTCTGCTTCCCGCTGGTACTTGCGTCTCTGTCTGCTCTAACTGTGCTAAACCCGGGTGGCTCCACGTTAGCATCTGGGATGTTAGTTGATAGCCACGTTTCACTAAAACACAGCAAACTCCATTCTCTGTAGATCCTGACATTTTTCACCAGTGCAGCCAGTTCGTCGATCTTATTTGGTAGTGAGTTCACATTTCCCAGGATCACAGAAAGCACCGAAGGTTTGTAGCGCCACTTTCTTGCTAGACACGTGGCTTTTTTCTTAGCACTGTAAGGGGAAACAAAAAGGTATCACAGAAAAACAACATATACAGTACCTCGAGTCTTCCTATACAATTACAAGTTGTGCAGAATGTTAAGCTTGCTCACTTGTTTGATAAAAAAATCTCCCTTTCTGTTATGCAGTTATACAACGCATTGATGACATTAAAGATCATTTGATTGACTGAGTCTTGCAAATTGAAAATCTTATATAAATCAATTTATAGAAGTGGGTCTGCTGAGTTACTTTTATTTGTGAGGTACTGCCTGGTACATTTTGAGTTAATCATTTGTTAAAAGAAACAAGCAACTATTAACAATTGGGGTGGCATTAGTAATGACATTAATGTTGCAAGGTGGTGTGGAGGAAGAAAATTTGAGAGCCACTATCTTAATGGATGGGTTGTAACGACTATACTCTCTAAAATACCTTTTAAGAGGAACACATTAGCACAGAATGCCTTTCTAAATTGTACTGTATAGATTTTGCATTATCTCAGTCTTGTACAACAGTCTTAATTTTGAGTGGAGGTAAAGAATTTCTGATGTCTGACTTTGCAATTAATATCTACCTGTGTAATATGTTTAGTACGCATTATGATTTATTTTTACAGTGGATTGTTATGAATTAGCAGTTTGATTATTAAGGTGAAGAAGATGATGACGATGATGAAGATGAAAAGAACCTATACACTCACAGATATTTTTTATTTAATATTATTGGTAACTTTGTAAAATTCTAGCATATACAGGTTTATACATGTACTGTAAATGATAAAACAATGTTACTTTTATTTTTGAAAAACAATCTTTATCTGTTCATTTTAACAGAGAATGGATATGCCAGTACAGATGAGGAGGTGTCGGAGTTTAGCCAGGCCTCAGAAGGAAGCTCCTCACAGGCCTTTAATATGAAGGTCTCTGCAAGCCAAGATGACTTTAAAGTAAAGGTACAGACTAAGTCTAGCCAAGTTTAAATCTTTACCTTACTTTCACCAGTCTATCTTAGTTTAGATTTTCACATTAGGAATAATCTGTGCTGGAATAAATACAGAATATAGACAAACATTTTTAGGGTTGTTGTGATCACCAAGCTTTAGTTCAACATATATTTTTTTTATTCTCACCTTTTATGATAGCCAAATACTATATGGTTATCTGTTTTTTTTCCTTCTTCATCTGCACTTTGTTGAACATTTGAAACATGCTGATGCTGAAAAAATGATATCGATGACTTACTTGGGGAAATCGTTAATGCTGTAAAAGCAACAGAAGGCTAATGAGAGCACTCTAGCAGTGCTCTATCTCTTTCGTTGTTCTCAGGAGTTGCTTCTATGGCTGTCTTCTCCAGGTTGCCCCACCCCTTCTGATAGTCCATAGCCACCTGAGAAACATGTCTCTTACAGGTCAGAACCAAGGCCATTACAATAATGGAATACAATGTAAGAGATAATGATTTAACGGCCAGTTGACGAAAGCACATATTGATTGGGTACAGCCAGCTACCTAAAGGAAAGTGAGCTCTAGAAGTATCCTTTATGTTTCACACCTTTGTAGATAGCACTGTACAGTGGCTGGGTGATTCAAATACCAGCGCTGTGAATGCCAGGTGGTTTAGGGTTTTTATTGGCAACAGGTGATGGGGAGAGCCTTTGTGAGGGGAATCCTTTGGGAGGATAGAGTAAGTTTGTTTGTTTTGAGTGAAACAATAGATACACCTGTTTGACTTAGGGCTCAAACTGCTCATCCTGTGCAAGTCTCTCTGTCTTTCCAGTCTTATTTTCTCACATGTTTCTCCTGACACCCACTGAAAACATACAAGCATGACTGGAAAACTTCTAACCCTTAATATTAATGCCCCTTGCTGCACCTCTTGATGATGACTGATTATTTTATTTAAGTTTGTTTTGGCAAGATGAACACATGGCCATGGAAAGAAAAGGAGTGGACTCCATGGCATGCAGCATTGAAAAGCACTGGATCAATTGTTTGATTTTGTTTTAATAATGACACGGAAAAACCCATCCATCCATCCATTATCCAACCCGCTATATCCTAACTACAGGGTCACGGGGGTCTGCTGGAGCCAATCCCAGCCAACAGAGGGTGCAAGGCAGGAAACAAACCCCAGGCAGGGCGCCAGCCCACCACAGGGCGTGCACACTCACACACACACACCAAGCACAAACTAGCAATTTAGAATCGCCAATGCACCTAACCTGCATGTCTTTGGACTGTGGGAGGAAACCAGAGTACGCGGAGGAAACTCACGCAGACATGGGGAGAACATGCAAACTCCACGCAGGGAGGACCCGGGAAGCGAACCCAGGTCTGACACGGAAAAATCATAAAACTAAATGCACATCATGAATATGCCTTGCATTTCATTGTATTCTACATGTTGGATTGCATTTACTTTTGGCGCAGATAGTCTTACGTAGATATGAAGGCCATGTCTTTAGGATTGTATGTTTTGTTCTAGAGTTCAAAATTAAACACTCTGTCTGTCTGTCAGACTGAACCAAAGCTGTCAGCTCAGATGAAGGCCGTTTCTGCAGAATATCTTGGTCCAACACTGGATGTTTCCACTAAGAACATTACAAAGTCCCTTGCATCGTTGACTGAAATACGAGAAAATGGAATTGGCTTCTTGACTCGTGACTCATACTATAAAGATAAGGTTTCTCGGACAATCAGTTTGCCCACAAGAGGTAACACCTTGTAAGTAAAGCTATTCTGTAAAAGGTTTTATCTGCTTCCCCTAAAAGAAGTAATCATATTTCAAAACCTGACACATACATTTTATTCCATAGCCCCAGGCAGTCTAGAGGACCTGAAACCTCACCACTGTTACGACGGAAATCATATGACCGTGGACAGCCCTACAGGTATGCTATGCCAAAGGAGATGCACTTGTACTAGAAATATTTTTAAGAGATAAGCTGATTGTTACACTACCCTTTCCGGCAGGCTAGCCTGCCTTACTAAACAGGTTTATGTGAGAAAATATGTTGTTGCTGAAACTGGAAATATAGCAGACAAAAATTAATCTAGTAGTATGACTAAAATAGTGCTGCCTGTATTATTTACAATTTTTTTTCTCAACACAAAAAATGTGTTAAGTGCTATATCACTTTTCCATTTTGAAGACTTTTGCCCCTCTGCCCCTTTCTGTATATGGACATCCCCCAGGATCTTGTCTAATATTAAATCAATTGAATTTAAAGGTGCATTACAGTATATACAAGTAGACACACTATATGGTAATGTCTAAATAATAAATTATCAATGATTTGAAAATGTAATAGACATTTTTAGTGTCATCAAAAACAGAAATATCACAATTTATGGAAGTAACAATTTTTCTTCCTGGTTTAGGTCAGGAGATGGAAGCACTCCTCCTCCCTCACCACCACTGAGATCTCGAAATGACAGAAATGTGTTTTCACGATTAACTAGCAACCAAAACCAGGGGTCAGCCCTTGACAAGTAAGTATTTCAAAAATGTGATATATTTAACAGTTATTAGCTATTTAACTTCCCATTCTTTACATTTTAGCTTTTTGTAAATTAGCAAAATGCAATCCAGTTCAACTTAGCACTAAACTAATAGTGTGAATATTTCTGGTAAATCATCAGAAGTTGTAATTAATCAGTCATTAAACCACTAGTTGGACAAAATCCCATTACTGGAGCAAAAATAAATTAATAAAATGGAGAATGGTGCAGCATGCAGCACAATATAGGGTTTTGTGTTATTTTTCTTACTTTGTTCATTGTAACTTTACTCTTGTGTAAGTAATTGTGAACTATTAGAAAGCAATATACTTTGTATCACTAGAATTGTGAACTTAAACATATTGCAAAAATAAGTATCAAATTTTCTTATGCTCTGCTAAAAAAAGACTGCATGATTTTAATAGAATATTATCCTGCTGGACAATAAAAACCTTAAAGTGGTGTGGTCACAGTTTTTTGGTAATTTGAATCAGTAATATCAAACATTGTAAGCAGGTGCACATAGTTTTAAAAATTAAAATATGACAAATAGTTGAGGAGCAATAATAAAGAATTAAGGAATACTTAATAAAACATGGAAAAAAATCATAATAACAATTTGAAGCACTAGGGTAACTAACTATTAGATATCCTCAATGGATTAGTAGTAGGGTGTTGTACTGTTTTAGCCATTGTGGCTGCCATGAGAAGTCAAGCAAAATGACGCCTTTCTTTGGCTAACAAAAAGATTATAATATACCAGTAACTGTGGACTTGACTTATAGTTTTCATGCTCTTTCTCTGTACGTTTAGCATTTGTTTGCTCAGAGGTTGATGCACTTGCTGCTTCCTGAGCATCTCATTTTCTCCACCCTAGCACCCTACTTCTTCTCTTCTTCTGCTGGCATCTTTTAACGTTAAAACTGATTAAATCAGTGTTTGTGCTGCAATTACTTAGTATGCATCCACAGCTCGGCCACACTGTTGGCCGCTGCCAAGAGTGGATTTTACAATAAAATAAAAATAAAATAAAAAGAGGAATAACCTTGGAGGTCAAGCATCACCCTGAAAGCGGATAGTAGATGTCACGTAGTATATGTGTACCAAATTTCAGGTCAATAGTCCAAAAGGTTTACGAGCTACAGGTGATTTAAAATCCTGGACAGACAAACAGACAGCCACCGTAGCGTATTATATATATACAGTACAGGCCAAAAGTTTGGACACACCTCCTCATTCAATGTGTTTTCTTTATTTTCATGACCATTTGCATTGGTAGATTCTCACTGAAGGCATCAAAACTATGAATGAACACATGTGGAGTTATGTACTTAACAAAAAAAGGTGAAATAACTGAAAACATGGTTTTATTTCAGGTGACTACCTGTTGAAGCTCATCGAGAGAATGCCAAGAGTGTGCAAAGCAGTAATCAGAGCAAAGGGTGGCTATTTTGAAGAAACTAGAATATAAAACATGTTTTCAGTTATTTCATCTTTTTTTGTTAAGTACATAACTCCACATGTGTTCATTCATAGTTTTGATGTCTTCAGTGAGAATCTACCAATGTAAATGGTCATGAAAATAAAGAAAACACATTGAATAAGGAGGTGTGTCCAAACTTTTGGCTGCACTATATATATATATATATATATATATATATATATATATATATATATATATATATATATATATATATATATATATGGACAAGCTTTTGAGGCAGCTCAGGCCCCTTGTTCAGGCAAGGTATAATCAGTTAGCTAGTAAAAGATGTTATTTTTGCTTGACTTCTCAATGGATTAGTAAGCAAATAAAATATTTGTAATGAAAATGGGCAGAGGTTTAACCATAAGTCTTCTAAACACTTTAGAACATACATAAGAACAAACAATTTTGACAAATGAGAGGAGACAATTCATTTCTTTAGGAACATTTCATTAGTTAATAGCTAAGCTCTCCCAATATCTCATCCAGATACTTCCTAAACATTGTTAAGGTTTCTGCTTCAACTACACATAGTTTGTTCCACATTTCCACAACTTTTTTAGTAAATGTTAGGAGTTAAGAGTTACAAAATACTACCCAACGGCAAGACTCTTTAATATTTTTTTAATATCACCCTAAATTTTTTTTTGTAATTGCAGAGCTCAGAATCGTGACAGTAGCTTCAGAACATATTAAGATCAATAATCAATTTAAAATTAAATGCTTAAACAGAATGATATGCTGTAGTGATTAAAAGAGCTAAGAAAAATAAACAGCCTGGACTGGTAAACATTCATTGTAGAGTCCTCACAGAAATTAGTGCTCATTTATTGTATATATAATTTATTACTCTTTTTTTTCTGAAGAAAATCTCAAATATTTTATGCTAGCTAATGTACTGCAGTTGTATGAAGAGATAACAATTTATAGGCTACTGTGTTAACTTGTGCTGTTACAGGAAGATAACTGGAACTAATTTTAAAATGCAAGATACAAAATCAGTTCTAGATTACCATGTATGTTAACAGACATTTGTTATGTATAAAACTTTACTAATTTCATGAAGAAGCTACAAAAACTATAAGCAATGTAGAATTGGAATAGCCACTAAGAAGAACTGGCATAGTTGGAGTTTATTTTTTGGAGTTGTATCAAACATTGCATTGGTGTCCCTTAAGGATCAGTACTGATGCCACTGCACACTATATTTAAAATGTGTGTTACATCTGCAGATGGTGCTAAATCAAATAGATTAGCACCTACATCTTAAACAGTCTCAAGAGATACAATGGAATAGCATTCCATTTTTTTAGACATAAAGTTGAGTGTAAGCATGTGTACTGCATAATTTTAAGAATAAAAAGTACAAATATTAGGCACAATTGCACAGTTAAGGTTTTAAATATAAAACATATACAGGTGACATCACATCCTGAAGTTTTTGTCTCCATGTTATAAGTCAGACCTAGAAGCCCTACAGAGAGAACACAGAAGAACTAGACTTATTCACTATTGAAAGTCAGGATTAGTGATTAAAGAAAATGAATATTTTTAGCTTATGTAAACAAAAATTAAGAGGAATCCTAAAAAACAATTTATCATTTTGCAGAGCATAAGTAAAGTTGATGTCAGTCGTTATTTTTTAATGTTTTTCTTCTAGACTATTATGTTGCAAATTGAACCTGGTTAGGGGTAAATGTTGTTGAAATGTTAAAAATATTCCTCATAAAATGTGACTGAAAATAACTCTTTCTCCTTGAAACTTTCCCAATGTTCTCATGATTTAATATTTTACTTTAATTTACTTTAATTTAATGCTCATGTAATATTCACATATAAATATCAAGGTAAATCATTTTTTGACCTTAAGGAACCACAATATGTGAGTGGAATAGCACTCTACTTGGAAAGAATAACCTTTTTTCATGATCATGGCAAGCTATACTTATACCATTCAGCTGAAAACAACTTGGCATTCTAGTTAGCTATTTTTGTTTGCTACTGCTACCAGAAATGCCAGTGATTGGGGCAGTGCCATACTTCAGTCATGACTGACAATTATGTGAAAGATTTTGTGTGTGAAGATGCTGTGGCAGAAGCCACACCTCTGTAAATGGGAAAAAAATAAGCAAAATGAACAAAGCATTTATTGCATTGCCTCTATATCAGAAGCAGCACACATGACAGCAAGAGGCATTCTTGACAGTGCCAGTAGTGCATGATCGATTTTCTTTTGGCATTAATTGGTGAAAGACCAGGAAGTGTGGGGTATAGACATTTACAAAATGCAAAATATGAAATTCTGTACATGTGCATTATCTTGATGAAAACTAAAAGTTTAAATAGCAGAAATATATAGGCAGCTGTTGTCCAAGGACAGTGCTGAAAAGAAACACATAAGTTGCACTACCTTATTCTTAAATCTCTATTCTCTGCCCTGTTATTACTAGACTAGGCTGGAAGAATGTGGAGAAAATACTTTGTAGAGATGGATATTATTAAGAATGCATTGAAAAACTGGGTGACTAGTGCTGGCACATGACCAGATTTGCCCATCATTAGAAAATGCATTAAAGTACTTTAAGCCTGCTGGGTTACATTTTATGATTTCATTAGATTAGAGGTTTGTCACTAGATGCTATTCTTGGGTTTAAATATATTTTTATTATGTCATGACTGGAGATGATTGATTTGAAGTAAAGCAAAGCCATTTGTTATGCATTTTGGCTACCTATGGAAATATCCTCCCAGTCAGAAACTGGAGTCTAAAGCTGTAATGGAGTAGCTTTTTCGAGGACTCTAGAAGTGTGTGAGGTGCAGTGGAGACATAATTAACAGAGCATGTCAGAATAATCTCTGAATCTACTGCCAGTTCATGTGCTTTGGAAGAATATAACTAATTTAATTTCTAACCCTAAAAATTACAAATGTCATTTACACTAGTACTACCAGTAACCAACATACAAACTTGAGTTCCAGTCATGAATGGCAATTATATGACCATCTTATGAAACACATGTGCAAACCAAGCATAATGAACTTATGTACAGTAAGGTGTGGGGTGACAACCTGAATGCTTGCAAAAACTGAGTTCATTGCTTCCCCCTCCCTTGTTCCCTCCTGACTGATCCCACCCTTTCTCTTTCTTTATTTCTCTGTGCTGCTAAATTAATTGGACTGCTGTTTTCAAACCACTGGACCACCGCCTCTCTGTCCCCTCTGTCATAACTGTGCTACTGTTCTATTCATAGGTCCGATGACAGTGACTCGTCTCTGTCGGAGGTGCTCAGGTATCTCTTTCTGTCTGTCTCTCACCCGGCGCCCTACTTTTCTGCATGTCCACCTGTGTGTGTCATTGATTCTGTCTAGTAGCGATAAAAAACTGAATGAACCTTTCAAAGAATATGGCCCTACCAAGATCAGTCCCTCCTAGTAAGCAAGAGCCTTTTTGTTGGCAGAAACTGAGAACTGGCATTTTTTTTTATCAAACCAGATAAACACATGTGAGCATGTGTCATATCCCATGAAAACTGGTGGGATATCGTAGTCCAGGTCTACTGCATTAGCGTTATATTTTTTCTGAATAGCAGCTGACCTGAGTTACAAAGTGGTAGAATATGCTGATCTGGTTGGCAGTACACAGTCTTATAAAGGTTCCTTCATAAAAGTGCATTACATCGGTGTGGAAGGACACAAATGTCATCTGCTCTCCAGAAACATGGAAAGACCCTCCTGCAGTGACTGGCTCCCAGACAGCATGATGCTTCTTATTGGACATTATCTTATATTTGGTTTGGCTGATATGCATGAGGCTTATTTTTCTTTGACTGTCCAGTGTTAAGTTTATTAAATTAGTCTTCTTCCATCATCCATCGAGGGCAGCAGTCTAAGAAAGAAGTAAGCCAAGATTGCCTGTCACTCGGTAAGTTCAGTGGTATCTTAAATAGACAGGAGCACTCAAAATTATCTCTGTAAGTCATAATGTTTAATCTGTTTGAATTAAAAGGCTTCCAGGAAATGGGAATTTATGTAGCACGCAGTTTCAAAATAATTAAAGTTAGTCAACTAGGACAAAAATAAAACAACACTGTTGTATAATAATCTCCCACTATAGTTCATGTAATCTATATTGTCCCCATAATCCGCTCACCATGGTAATATTTGGGGATGAAATTGGATAAATAAGAAAAAACAGAGAACAAAGAAAGTCACATGTCATTTAAAAGGAGTTGAGTAAATTTTGATATGTAGACATGTAAGAGGTAATAGATGCAGATTGTAATAAAGGTGTTTCTCCTGAAAAACATGTGCAGCGTATGCAGCACACTAAGTGGACCTACAGCTTAGGATGTTTTTTTATTCTGTTAGAGGTGGCAGAAACAATATAATGGTCAACTGATGTTACTGCTAAGCTTTAGGTGCCTCTTAAAATGGATTATAATGCTCTCCTGGAATAAAATGAATAAGGTGAAGCTTATATATCTTTATTGCTTGAATAGTTAGAACCTCATAATGTCTGAGCATGAACTACAAACAAACCACAAGAAAGTCAGGGTTTAGAGAACAGGAGAATCACAGAAGTTTTATTTTCAAAAAGAGAACGGGGATGAATTCTGATTAGAAGAATGGGTTCTTCATGTCACTGCTGTGTGAAAAGCCAAATTTATTGCATCTTATATTTTTCAAGCTTAAATTTTCTTTATTAAAAGTGAATTAGAAGATTCTTGTTCAAAAAGTTAGGGCAAGGAAAAGGAGAAATTGCCATTCATTTCCTAAAAATGTGAATACTTACTAATGTGGATTTATCTTTTGGCAGGGGTATCATCAACCCAGTAGGAGGCACAAAGGGAGCTAGAACAGCACCCTTGCAATGTGTGTCTGTTGCAGAGGGACACTCCAAGCCAGTCCTATGTGTGGATGCAACCGATGAGTTACTTTTTACTGGCTCTAAAGGTAATGGATGAATATCTGGTGACAAAAAGTCTTAAATTGGATTACAGTTGGGGCTTTGTAGACTTGATGAGTAAATATAAACTTGTTAGAAAACAACTATTTAAAAGGAAAATGCATCTAGAAACAAATTTCTACTGTCAGTTGTTTTATCTCACAGAGAAAAGTGAAAAGTGAAATTTGACTAAAGAAGGACTCTTGTTTTTTTTTTTTCTTCTTTAGATCGCACTTGTAAGATGTGGAACCTTGTCACAGGGCAGGAAATAGTCACACTGAAAGGTCACCCAAATAATGTAGTTTCTGTAAAGTATTGTCCTAACTCATGCCTGGTCTTCACAGTATCCACATCATACATCAAAGTTTGGGACATTCGAGACTCTGCCAAGTGTGTCCGTACCTTCACGTAAGTTTGATGTTTGTGAAGAATAAGGCTTAGTATAAACATAGTATCTTGATAGGGTGGGTAGCTTTATTGTATTAGAGATACATAAGCCTAATTCTGAAGTAATAAGCTTTTTGTTACTTATGAGAAGTGAGTAATCGGATCGAAGTTACAATTATTTTTTTTTTTTCCTTTTTTAATAAGGCTGAATTTGCATTTTTACTTCATGCTCTTTGCTCACTTAGGTCATCAGGACAGGTAATTTCTGGAGATGCATGTGCTAGTACCACTACTCGCACTGTCACCACTGCTCAGGGAGAGCACCAGATTAATCAAGTGGCCCTGAATCCTTCTGGCTCTGTTCTGTATGCTGCAACGGGTAATGCTGTTCGCACATGGGATTTAAACAGGTACAATATGATGGACAGACAAACCCACTGCTGATGTACTTGTCAGGGCAGATACAGTGGCGATTGTCCTTTACTTTTCCCTCAAGCCTTAGTTGCTGCTCTCTGACCCAGATGCCATCAACCTTTCCTCTAATTTCAGGATGCAGGCCAGTGGAAAGCTAACTGGACACATTGGTTCAGTAATGTGTCTCACTGTGGGGCAAACAGAAGCAGGGCATGACCTGGTCATTACTGGATCAAAGGATCATTATGTCAGGGTTAGTGATCTCATATCTGGACATTTCATTGGAACTATGCATCATTTAGGAAGAATCTGTTATTTTATTGAACTTGTGTTCAGTCCATGTGTTATCTGCATCTAGCATTGACCTTTTGTTGCCACCTATCATCCTTTTTAATTTTCAAATGTGTGTTCTGCACTACAATATAGAGAAGCAGGAGTCATAAGATGCTTACCTATTGCAGATGTTCAATGTTTTGGAGGGAACAGTAGGGAGCATAGGACCAGCCCATAACTTTGAACCTCCACATTATGATGGCATTGAGTGCCTTGCGATCAGTGGTGATGTCCTTTTTAGTGGTTCCAGGGATAATGGAATCAAAAAATGGGACCTGGAACAGCAGGAGCTCATACAGGTAAGTCACAGAATCTAGTTGTATATTGTTATAACAAACCTTGAAGCCTTTCTCCCAACTGATGTAACTAAAATTAGTTTTATGATTATCCTTACAGCCATGTGAATAGCAGGTTTTTATGTGGTACAAAATATCAAGAGGAAGTTCTACAATAGTTAATGGTACTTCTCAGCCACTAAACAGACATATCTGCTTCTTAATTGCTGACCTCTTAATCTGCTAGCTGCTTGCAGCTTTTATGTAAGATACAGCTGCAGATATACATGAGGTACATCCTGTAAATTCATCCTAAGTGAACTGTGGCTGGTGAGATAATTTACATGATATGCCTAACCAATTTAATCCTGCACACATATTAACACTCAAAAAACAAACTTGAATCAAAAGATTTCTATGTAAAACCCAAGACTATTCTACGGTTGATGTGTAGGTTTTGTCTTTGAATGTCTGCTGCTGTAAGTTAGTCATTTGGTTTTGTGGCATATTAAAAAGAAAAAAAAAAAAAGATTTTTTTATGATTTCAAATTGTGTAGTGGATCTTCTTTTTTTATTCTCTCTTAGCAAATTCCAAATGCCCACAAAGACTGGGTTTGTGCTCTGGCTTATGTACCTGGTCGGCCTATGTTACTAAGTGGCTGTCGTGCAGGCATGCTGAAGGTATGGAACGTTGAAAATTTTTCCCCCATTGGAGAAATCAAGGGCCATGACAGCCCGATTAATGCCATCTGCACAAACTCCAAGCAAATTTTCACAGCTTCCAGGTAAAGTACTTGTAGTTTGACTGCACTGACAGACAAAAGTTATAATTATTTGTGCTAGAGATTACTGGTTTATTCACTTAAGGAAGTGATATCTGAAAGCTTTAAAAAAACGTGCATTCACATGTTCCCTCTAAACCAATAGAGGTGCTTGCTTAATACTTGCTTGTTAATATGTGCTCATACACTAGTGAAAACGTGGCAGTTTTGCCTTCTCGTCTGCATTATGTCCAAGTTTCAGTTCTATCTATTCTGTCAGGAAAAACCTGCAAACTCCTTATAGACAACAACTAAACATCGGCATTTCCAGGATGTGGAATCAATGAGGAAATCATATTATTGACTGTGTCACAATGCTGCCAAGTCTTCTTTAGTGATTATTACAAAATCAGTAAATAATATGGTGCTTCTTAATAGAAAAGAGGAGTACATTTGCAATGTTAAAGAGGACCTAGCAAACACCATCTTCCTCAATGAAATCTAAATATATGTACTGTATACATCATAAAATCAGACTCCGACTTATACGCCCGTTCAAAAATACAAGACTTAATTTTTTTTTTTTACATCTTCTTGCTTCCTCCAATCTCGCACCAGTTTCTCTGACACACTGAATTTTGTTGCAGTAGCGCATGTGGTCACACAGGCACAATACATAGAAAAGAAAAGCAGTGTGCTCCATGGTTACTCTCTCAGGTGGGCGTTAGCATATCATAATCTCTTGGACCAATGGCGTGAGTTTTGCGCATTCGACTTACAGTATATGACCACCATAATAAAATACTGGAAATTATATGTTGAAATCAAGCCCCGACTTATACGCAGGAGAACTTAAATGCGAGTATACACGGTAATTAAATGCTTAAATAGTTTTACTAAGGTGAAAGTGATTGTACATTTTTTTGATATATCACTCTTTTTATAGCATAATATAAATACAATATATAATATATAATTAACACTCTTAATCATATTCAAAGTTATGAGAGGTCCAGAGCCTACATATCCCAGCAACAAGGCAGAAATCAAGTGTGGATTGGACACCAATCCATTTCATGGCTCAGTCAAACACAAACATGCGCCCACAGAACTAACTTAAAATTTGCAGTTAACCTTATCTGCAAATCTGTGTAATGTGAGAACTCTGAATATCTGGAGAAGAATCTACACAGACGTAAAAAGAATGTGAACACCACATTCAAATAGGGACCAGGTGTAGATTTTGGACCCAGAATATGTTATTCATTAGGTAGAAGTGTTAACTACCGTGTCAATGGGACACCCACTTTTTCTGTTTAGCAGTACTGATGGGTCTCTCGAGGGCTGAGACTAGTTGGCTTTGATGAAATTGATGTTTACATTACATGTGTATGCTTCCATTAGATTTGAATGCATTTCTTAATTATGAATCTCATTTACTGATAATATTAAAAACTAGTATATATTAAAATATAGCAAGAAGTCTGCCTCCAAATTTTAATTAAAAACGTAGCTATAAAAAGTATTATTTTGGGATGCTTCATTTAATGTGTACCCCATCTATGCAAGTAAAGCATAATTTTATATACCATGATGGCTCATTTCAAAAACTAGTCAATACAGAACACTGTTTTGTGCATTAGCAAGCACTGCATATGAAATGGGATGTGTTAATTATATATATCAAGTGGACTTTGTCATCTCCCTTTCTCTTTTTGTAAGAGTTGAGCTGTCTTATATGACAAAAAAGATACACTGTTACAGCACTTTGTTATATTTAAAAATAACATTTTGGCACAGTCTTAACAATTAACCAATATTAACTAATGTTTTAACCTTTATGCAGTACTACTAATACAATTACAGTACTAAGAAATACACCAAGCATGTTCTAATTATCACATTCTTACTCCTAAAACTCCGTCAATGATAGGGGAAGCAATTTGTTGTTCTTAAGCTATATCTAGATTAACTGCATTGAAAGCTAAAGTACACATCCTCATCTCTCCATTCTTCTTTAGATCTACTGTTACTTAGATAAAACCATTGTTACAGCTTCCATCCACATTCTTCATTCTCAGCAACTGTAATATGGCAATCCTTTGTCACACCATTCCTTCTGGAGTTCCCGTGCTGGGCTCATTCCCCAGATGTCCTTCACTAACATCTTGTCTTGTTTTCTTTCTGCTTCAGTGACTGTCGGGTAAAGCTGTGGAATTATGTTCCAGGCCTCACTCCCTGCCTCCCTCGGCGGGTCCTTGCGATCAAGGGCCGAGCCACCAGCCTGCCTTGAGCCTTCTCCTCTTTCCTGATACTCTTCTTCTGCTCTTCTCTTCATCCTCTGTTACGGTACTGTTGCTAGATTGTTGAGCTTCATAGTCATTTATCGGAATCTGTCCATACCCTCCTTAGTTCTGGGCCCACAAGGGTGTTTTGTGCTAGGCTTGTTTCTTTTCAGGATCTCAGGTGGTTCTCTGCATGATAAGCATGATATAAAGTGAAATCTGGTGTTTGCCCCAAACCACTAAGCAGTTTAGCAAACCTCTGATGTGGTATATGCAGAAAAGAGGTGATTTGAAAGAGATGTTTTGCATTAGCCTTTACTTGGTAGGAAATCACCTTTGTGCAGATTTTGTTATATTTAGTGCAGTACTGTAGACTTTACTCTCATAGAAGATTAAATATTGTGCCTTCTGTCTGTTGGGGTTAAGGTGGAATCTCTCCCAACTGAAAGCATGGACATTAACTCATCTGGTTCGCCAGTACCAGTCCTCATTGACCATTGATTTTTTTTTCTTTTGCAGTGATTTTACAGTAAAGATTTGGAACACACGACTGCAAACCAGGTAGCTGATGACACCTCCCAGATATGGTCATCTTGATTTCTGCATTCTAATCAAGCATCTTTCCTTTATGTTGCTGGATTAAAGTGCAACGTTTAAGAACAAACCCCTTTGCCAAATGAAGCATGGTCCTGTTGTGACTTTCAACTGGAGTGAAGATGTTTCAGCCTAGACCTTAAGAGCTTCCTGAAACAGTCCGTGATCCTCTTATCTTTTTTGGGAAGTAGAGCAGGGTGCTGAGCCATGCAAAGGTTAGGCAAGCCTCCAATGCCTCCTTTAAATGGTTGGAATTGACAATTCCTATACATCACTCTGCTTTCTATACTTCAGTGGTGCTGATATTACGACGTAGAGTTTGAAAGCCCAATGGCACATGGCTCTACAATGACTGTATTTTGGAAGATCATTTCTGGATGTATCTTACCTTGCTACCTCAGACTGGTAACAATGAAAATGGTACTGGAAGTTGAACTGAACAGGGATGTATTGGGGAGGTTTGCTGTTACCCCCACTTGGGCACTCCTATACTGGATGGAAGGACAAAGAGGTGATTTACACAATACCATCTTATCTTTTGACCCCAGCCTTTTTTTTTAAACCCTTACATGCTCTGCCATTTATTTGGCCACTACAGCTAATGGCTAAATAGGGAATCCTATTGTGACTCTTGTCTAAACTGACCTGGACAAGACTCATGGTTTGTGTACTGCTGAATACACTTGCTGTGCAAGAAAGTCATAAGGACTAACTCTGCAGGATTGAGAATGTGCACTACTTTAGGCTCGCATTTGGTGGACTTTATCTGAACGTAAATTGTGATAATGGCAGACAGGGTCTGCCCCACTTGTTTCAAGCACCTCTAGCCTTAGTGCCTATTGATCAGCCCTGCCATTATAGAGTAGCCAAACATAATATTATTTATTTATATGAATGGAGACAAACATTTTCATAGAAGTCTGAGAACCTTGTGCTGTTGTTCATTCCTGTATCGTGTTGACAGACCTAATAATGGCTGTCCATCACAATAAGCACACTTCTAAATGGATGAGCAGTCGGGATACTGTACCTTTGACTTAAACACAAAATATTAAGGCACATGGCAGAAGACTGGAACTTCTGCCGGTATCTCCTTATTCTCTGCTGGCAAATACTTTGAGGCCAACAAGCACATGAAGATCATAGCTGAAGCAGAGGGAAGGCCCACCCCCAAACCCCTCACCCCCAGGAGTCAATGACAGGGTCAAAGGTGCCTTTTCTCTCAGTATCTGCAGCATTTACAATTTGAGGACTAGACACAAATTTTAGTATTCTGTTGGAATTGTAAAATTCTCTTCTATCAGTGTTGCACAATAAAGAATGAATCTGGTGGTGGGCAGAACTGTTACACAAATTAATATCATTAGTGCACCAACCAACCCAGTGGGGTAAGTGGTATGCTGCAGGTGTTGGATGAGACAGCAAGAGCAACCAAGTTCTGTAGCATTCAACAACAGGACAACCAACCATTCTGAAATGCTCTGACATAATGCACAAAGTTCTGTTTGTTCTGAGAACGTTTCACAAATGTATTTAATAAAACTGCCTTCAATTGTTTTGCTCAAATTAATTTTGGGCTGTGGTCAGTGTTACTGTATTCTTACTTTGGAAGAAAAAAATCAAATACTTAACATATTGACTGTTAAACCTGTGTCCCCTGGTTCTGAAACACACATCTCAGTGATTGCATTGCCGGCAATGAGGGTTTAGCTCCAGTTGTGACTGACCCTTTGCTGACACATGGAATTGCAGAAGTTACAATTGAACAACAGACTTGAGTAGCGTGACCACATGGGTATGTGATAAAATGTGTTTCAGGTGCTTTGTGTTCATTCATCTTTATTCCCTGAAATAATTTAAAAAGATGCACAAAAAACGTGTGACGGGGCTCCAGCAGCTGGTGAACAAAAAAAAAACCCTTTTTATTTATCTAGCGCTTTGCCATAACATTACCCACGTCAGAGAGCTTTACAGTATTCTATAGAGGAATATTTTGGACACAAATAAATAAATGTATCATGAAATGTAACAATAAACAAATACATTAAAACACAATGATGTGTGAGCATAATTAAATATGTTTGTACTGCTTATTTCTTTGGTTTTTAAAATTCTTTCTTCATTTATTTATTTAAGGGACACCAAATGTAATGGCTTGAATTGAAAACTGCCATTTTCACTTGTCAAAGTTGAGACGGTGGACTCTAGTGAGTAATGTCCAAACAGTGGGCGGTCATATTTACAACTCACTAGAGCCTACTGCCCTCTCAGCTTTGACAGGTGAAAACGACAGTTGCCATTTCAACCGCACTTCATGTTGCATGTGGTGTCACATATTTAAAGAAATAAACAACAAAAACATTTCATGACATATTTAAGTATGTATGCCCACATATCATTCTTTTTATTTATTCCTTGTTATAATCCTCTTATTTTTTTGCCCTTCTATTTCATTCTTTCTAAATATTCCTCTGTAGTCTACTTTTTTTTACTATGTGAGAATAGACAAGATACATGGCTCGCTCTCGCTCATGGGTTCAGTAAGTCAGCAGTGGTTGTTTAGCTGAGGTCCTTACAGTGTGCAGTCGAAAGCCTCATTAGTGATTGTCATGTCCTGCATTATGCCAGGGATACTCAAAACTGAAACTGATTTCATAATCGGTGACACGCTTTCTTTTAATTAAACTTCTTTTCCAATTAGCTCTTTTATGGATCTCATTATGTAGTTAATAATAAATGTGGAAAGCTTTGTATTTTGGCAGAACTCTCCTTTATTTTATTCTTTTCATTGCATTTTTTCCAGTAGGATTAAACTCTCCAGAAATAAGAAGTTCACAAAGAGCCAGAGAGACATGGGTGTAAGTGGTAACTTCCTATAAAAGGTGAACAAACCTTGTTGGGAGTTTCCGAACTTGCTGAATGAAGGCTGAAACTGAGGAATACAAAATGCTTCAGAAAGTCCAATAGAAAAAGAATTGGTTGGAATGAAATCCTTCAACTGCAGGGACCATAGGTTTGAATTTGAGAGATGTTTGCTCATGGGGTCCAGCAGGATACAAATACTGTAGAGTCATTTCATTATCCTGTGGACAAGGAGCACCAGTGTCCCAGTTTCTTGATGAACAACAGCCAAAGTCGTGCCATGTCAGCTACTTCATCCATGGGACTACAACAGTGCCATATTTTGTAGCAATCACTTTCAAATCAGTTGTTCTTTCTGATGATATAACAATGTGACTGTATAAAGACTGGCAGCATATCCAACAAGGTTCCAAAAAAACAGTTCTTGGATTAGCCATAAATTCATCCATTACTGCAGTCAGCTGCGCTTAATGACAATGTGGCCATGGACATCACATGCTAAGTTTCCCTTTGACTTAAAAAAAATATCTATCATATAGTGCCTTATCTATCTATCTATCTATCTATCTATCTATCTATCTATCTATCATATAGTGCCTTATCTATCTATCTATCTATCTATCTATCTATCTATCTGTCTGTCTGTCTGTCTGTCTGTCCAATCCAAAAGGACATTGATGTCACATGAAATGCAGAGATTTATATCCATTAGAACATTTTTAGAATCCGTTGATTAGTTGTGGTGTCCAGCTGCTAAACTGCACATGGTTTTGCTTCAGTGTTCAACCTCATCAGTGTGCCTTAGAGAGTTTAGAGCGGTTTATGTTAATTGGCGTAGCTCACCTTTGTCCAGATAGCCATTCGGTGATTAAATTTTATGTAGGCCCATTGAACAGGAGTTCCAGATGTCCAGAGCATGTCATGAGGTCACTTAGTCATGCTTTTTCTTGCTCTTGGGTGTCTTCTTGCTCTCTTGTTCCTCTTTCCGGGGCAGATGCTGGTAGGAGAAGCTGCATGTGAGCAGGAAGGCCAGCATACCCGTATATCCACTGAGTAGCAGGCACAAAGGCTGGGCGATCACAAACAGGCAGAACACATTGGCCGAAGCGCTGTCATTTAGGATGAGTCTGTCCTGTTTAATACTTCTCATCACTGCGAAAAAGTAAACGAGTGTGACGGCAGGGTAAAACACGATGTCTGCCATGTTGCATGAGTGGAGGTGACAATGAAGCAAACTAGTTAATTCGTTACTTTTGCCTTTGGGCGCAAAGGTCAGCCTACTGGCTCTTTACTGCCCCTCCTTATCAGCTGACTTTGGACCCTTCTTGGCACCACATTAAAATCCTTCCAGTCTCTGCTCACCTGCAGTACACACTCTTTCAAGATTAAGAAGCGGCTCCCAGGTCAGCTGTTTGAGAAACACGTGAAAAGAAAGCTGATTGCTCCTTCATAGTCAAAAGTACATTTTCAGTTGTTTCTTACTTGACTGAATCCATCTACATACCACATCGAAGCCCCTAGACCTGACATGATCCAAGTACACTTCCAGGAAATATTCCAAGTTTACAATACCTGCTTCTGAATATGTCCCATGTTTGTAGTTGTGCGCATTTAAAGATGGGTGGAGTCCGGCAATTGAGCTCTCTCTAAACAGTAAGGAATGAAAGTCATGCCATGGTGGGCAAATTACACCTCCCTAGATTTGGTTAAAATTTAAACTTACACAGATTTTCGTCCCATGTCCCAAATGTGTGCCTGCTAGTTAATGAGTGACGGAATGAGTGGGACTTGAGATGACCTAGCTGGTTCTCATCTCAAACACAGTGCTGCTAGCCATGGGTTCTGCCACCCGTCACCCTGACCATGAGAATGAATTGAATTAAATGACCATAAGAATGTTGGTCCATATTCAAGCACGCAGTTCTACCTCCAGTCCCTCCATTAACCTGCCCATCCAGTTCAGAGACACACATTGGGCATGCGCACACGGACACGCGCTCACACTAGGGCGATTTCGACTCGTCAAATAACACGCATGTCTTCTGGGATAGGTCAGTACGAGGCGAGTGCTCCACGCAAGTGCCCACCAAATATCAGTGAAATGTACAGAACACCTCACTCTACACACAAAGGGGTTTATATTCGTATATTATGGATAATAAACACATATTTGGATACTAATTACAACTCGGATGACCACAGGAGTGTACACAATAATGAAGTGCACAAAGGCTACTTAACACCGCGAAAGCAGCACCCAGTAGGTCGCCTAAAAACTCACCGGTGTACCGGTAGACAAGCACTTAGAGTGCATGAACGAATCCACGTAAACACGAGTGGCAGAAGCACAAAGATAAGGGAACATGTAGGAGCGGAGGGGAGCAGCAGTAGCAGGCAAAACAGATGTGCATGGGCAGGAAACTACAAAAAGTGTACGAACAGAACAGCAGGGTGACACACAACATATAACAACAGCCAGTCGGTTAAAAAAACAGGCATAGGCACAGAGAGGTGAAAAAAAACGCTGGAGACGACAACATCGACACGAGCACAGCAGCACAGGCGTGTGCTGGACTCGAAACCACCGACCGTCTACCTCATCTACCTGCTCTCTCTCTCTCTCTCTCTCTCTCTCTCTCTCTCTCTCACGTACTTAAGCGGAGAGTCCTGAATTGCTTCACTCACACTTGGGCGTAGACCCTTGTGATGGGTCCACGAACACATATGTAGATCCAGAGCCCACCCACTTCACACGAGCCAGTACAACTGTCCGGTAAACAAGTGACGTCCCGGCTGGTTTCCTGTGTCTTGTCTCAGTCAAATTTCAGATGAATTTAGCGCACCCGACATTCGTTGTCTGCACTGCAATGCTGAGCGTTACACTTACTAGAAAAAAAAAGCACTGAAGAAACCTCATCCTGGAATGAAAAAGGGATGGGTCTGCATTACTTTATTATGGATAGGAATAAAAATGTTTTAATCAGGTCAAGCCCCGAGGGTATTACTTCAACTGACAGTACGCCCCATTCTGTGAATGTACGCACATCCGCCCACTAGCAGACAGACGTTCGAGACTTTGTGAATTCCTTTTTGACCACCTGCGAGAAACACGTCTTCAGACGACTAATACACGCGCATTTTACTGCTTGTAAATCGAGAGAAAACCTGACGCCAAACACCCACCTCACCGCCAAAGCATCCCAGGTCAATTTAAGTAACATTCATGTAAAATACTCACACACCTCCCTGAGGCCAAGGGATACATGCTGACATGAGATGGTAAGGACTGATCTGAAAAGAACCGAAGGGATCAGGAAGGGACAAACGGGAAAACGAAGGTGATGGACCCATGCCTGTATACCAGAATCGTTCAGATATTCGCACAGCATCAGCCTTGGCTGAAATCCATTTCTATACAAACCATTTGTTTCTTCCTGCTCACGTTACCTCAGATGTGGCTGGCCATTTATTCTCGCAACAATGGGGTTTCATCGTTTTCAGTTTAAACTACAGTTAAAAAGAGATAATGCTACTTTGTAATAGTTACACCTGTTTTATCTATCTATCTATCTATCTATCTATCTATCTATCTATCTATCTATCTATCTATCTATCTATCTATCTATCTATTATATAATGCCTTTTACTCTATCTATCTATCTATCTTTTTGTATAGTGCCTTTCATCTATCTATACTGTACGGTGCCTTTCATGTCTAAAGTATGTATCTATCAGTTGTGGCTGATATTTCTTGGAGCTACGATTATTTTCTTTCCATGTTCTCATACATTTTCTGACAGGTGAAACTCACACAGTTAAGTGGTCTGTCAATTTTTTTATTACCTCGTATTTTCTTAAACTTTGGTACACTAAAACAACAAACAGCATTATTATCTCTCCATGGTATGCTAAAGCAATAAACAGTATTATTATCTCTCCATCTGTTTTATAGACCTGCTTTGTTCATTGCTGAATTGCTGGAAGCAGGAAGTCCTCAAGGTGGCATCAGGCCCAAAGCAGTGGCCAAGCACTGGTGGAGAAGCAGTCTGAGCTGCAGAGCTGGGCACACTGATGCCAACACTCACACACTTCATGGCGTCAATGTAGTTGTCTGTTAATGTACACCTGGGCCTGGATTAAGACCTTTGGTGCCCCCATATGTATCTAATTCAAGGTATAAACAATAATAAACTCTAAAAAAAATGACACAAAACTTACAGTAAGATGGAAAATAATGATTATTTTTGGATATTTTTACTTTTTCTAATTGCAAAGTCCTTGATCAGATCCTCCTTAGCAATACTACTCAACATATCTGCTTCTATACTTAGCAGAGATAAAACATCCAGGCGGCTTTTATTATGACTATTTTTATGTACGTAAATACTGTATGTGTGCAAGAAAGGCAGAGCCATTCAGGTTTGCATACAGCGGGCGTCTGGGTGTCTATCAAATTAGCGGTTGTGCCGCGAGCGGCGTGGTACAGCACATTAAAGCAGAGTTATATTCGGTTTTTGCAGTTCAATCTTATATTTAATAAACGTTATGTTTGTTCGTGACTAACCTACAACTGTTGCGGGTTTATATATCTGAAGTAATACATTTACCAGCCGCCGATTACTACACTATTGAACTTGCTTTCTGAACGCAGCATAATCAATTCATAAAGAATAAGGAAGATTACGTGCCTACTGGTCTTCGTTCCCTTTGTGACGGGGCAAAGCAAGCCTTCCTGATACATCTGTGTGTTTAATCGGAGGTTAAGTCGGGGGGACCTGTGTGGAGTGAGTATCCCACAATGTATATATATATTTTTTTCATTTAATGCGGGAGCCCCTTTTATAGAATACGGCTTAGCTGCACCATTTGCAGTTTTGCACCATATTGTCCATGTTAAATCCGGTAATATTAAATTTCTGTGGTGAACCCAAAAAAAAAAAGATCCTAAGCGCGTGCCTATTTTGCTTAATGGCTAATCCAGCCCTGGTGCACGCGTATATACCTGGGATGCGGGATTGCCCGGAGAAGACCCACACGATGGAGTTCTCATGTTCCCACAGTGTCTGCTGCTCGGTTTTTGTGGAGTGCGGCAGCGTCGAAATGTCCACATGCAATTCACTGGCGATTCCAAGTAATCGGTGTGCCAGCTCACTAACCGGTTGGTTTCTGCGATGCACCCGTTGCCTTTATGAAAGGGTGCGACTCCCTCCGCACCTGACAATGGATGAAGCGCACAAATGAGTGAAGGGATGGATAAACAAACGGATATGATCGTCACTACGCTTCACATCGACAAGGACACAGATCGAGGAGCCCGTAACTGCACAAGCGTGATGTACGTCAGTATGTTCGTCATTGGGGAAGCACAGTGCCGCAGCAGGCAGCTTTAGTATCTTTTTGTGCCCAAACGCCTGGTGTCCTCCTAGCTTCGGTGCACACTGGCTGGCATGTTCTTATATTGGCGATGTCGCTGTAACCCCGGCTACACTTTCAAGGTGCCAATGTGGTACTTTACAGCGATGCCCTTGGGTTTTCAAAAGAGCCATCCACATGAAGGTTCCAAAAATGTTTTTAGATCTGTAACGCGTACCATAAAAAACCAAGAAGAGACGATCTATGATCCATGATGAAATATCAAGCGCTTCCTTATTTTAAAACACTTTCGCCACACATGGGTGGGCTTCATTTGTTCGTATCCTGCTAGACAATTTCTGATTTGATATGCAAAGAACCCTACAGTGTCCATGAGACGAAACGTTCTCAAGCAACAGTTCAATGAGAAACCACGTGGAAAACCTAGTAAAGAACCATTCAGGGCCGTTATTTATTTATAAGGGTCCCTGCCTTGCGCCCGATGCCTTCTGGGATAGGCTCCAGCTGCGTCGCAGCCCGGGTTAGGATATGCGGCTTGGGAAAATGAATGAAAGAAATGAACGTACATATGTTAATTGATGTGTTTGTCATGGAGCCAGAGGGTGTAAGCATTTCGCCATACTCAGTACGCAACTCCCATAGCAGATCCGAGCAAATGTCAGTGTGACTCGGCGTCCCGCCCAGGGTGAGTTAAGTAAAGCGCGTGATGATGATGATGATGATGACTAGCCACGATTCCTCACAGTCCAGGCGGGTCGTCTGGATTTGCAGAGATTGGGGTCTTAGCCCCCTCTGTGATTTTTGCGCAGTCGGATAAAAAAAAAAAATCGGAGGGGTGGTGGGGTTGCGGCTCCCCCATTTGAATTATGTGATCATTTTTTCCATTCTGTAAATTCGAATGATTTTGAAGTTACGTTGATCGTTTATCCCAATGTTTGTCAACCACTAGGTGGCGACTTGCCGTTATTAATAATGGTGGAGGGTCACGGTGGGTCCGACGATCTTGCTCGCTTCTCCCTCCCCCTCGCTTTAAAGAACACTTCCGAATCAGCACCGGGGAACACCGACGCCCCTCACACCCCGGGGGACAACTGGGCTCGATCCACCAAGGGGACAAGTGAGGCGCTTGCATGCACTCTTAAAAAAAAATGCCGGGTTCTTTATTGGCTCATTATTGGCTGTGGGGTTCCTGGTTGAACCATTACTTAACAAAGAACCATTACATTATGTGAATGACTCTTTGCACATGACGGTGGTTCTTTGGGAATTGAAGAGGTTCCTAATATGTGGACAAAATAGAAATCTTTAATGTCGAGTGCAGAATACTGGCAGGCAGAGCACGAAGACCTGAACTCAGCCTGTGACTGTAAGCAGCAATGCTTCTTCTAATCTAAAACATGAACCAACTGGCATTTCACAAATCATTTACCATCTCTTCATGGTTATTTACTGTATGTCGCCTGTTACAGATCTAAATAAATACATGGGTGTTTCTGGAACATTCGTGTGGATGGGTCTTTTTGGGAACCAAAATGGTTCCCCTATCGCATCGCTCTGTAGAAACACGCTGGCACCTTTATTTTTAAGAGTGATAGGAAAAGGAGGGTCGCGATGCCAAATAAATTGAGAAACACTAGCCAAACTTAATCATAAATTCGAACGCGGATGGGGGGCTGGAGGTTGAGGTGTTTGGTGACCCCCCACTTTAAGTTGCGCAATTGTCTACCCCAATATATAAATTCGAAAAGCGAGAGGGAGTGTCCCATGAATAACGAATGAGGGGCTCTTGAAGTCGCACATCATCTATCAAATTCGAACAGACGGGCTTGAGGTTGTGCGATTGTCTATCAATTATGGGCATATGCAAGTGCGCCATCTAGTGGTCAGGATATATTACTGCAACCCCATATAGCGATTACTATACTGTATTTATTTTGCTTGGAAAAATCTGTCTGGACCGGACCGGAACACAATGTAATGATTATGTTGTGTTCCCTGCACTGTCTGCACTATACACAGCGCAGTCTGATGTCTAGAAACGGCAACCTGGGCGACGCGACATTTTTTAAACAATGCAGACCCTATGAACACTCGGACTCGAAGTGAACGTCCAATTATGTGGTTTTATATTATTTTCACATACTTGCGATGTTCGGTCTTAACGTCTGACAACTTACACAGTCCAACAATAACACGACCAACAACAACTATGATGATGATGCCTATAATAACATAATCCTCCAACTGTGGCATATACGAGACAGACATAGCGAAATAAAATTAAACGATCAAAACGGCAAAGGGGCTGTAGATCTGAAGTAAAATTGCTAAAAGCTGATGTAACCCAAAGTACGATCGTCTCCCAAATGGCCATGCATTAAAACTTGTGTTAAAACTTAGCAAATGTTCTCTTCTGTTGCTCACCACTATTTGTGAGATTCGCCCTGTGCACGTTAAAACAGTTACGCGTTTTCTGGATGGGTGCATACACGAGCATGCTGTAAATAGGAATTGTGGGTGAAAATTCCCTATTTTAAAGATACTACGAAGTTTTCCATCCATCCATCATCCAACCCGCCCTATCCTAACTACGGGGTCACGGGGGTCTGCTGGAGCCAATCCCAGCCAACACAGGGCGTAAGGAAGAAAACAAACCCCGGACAGGGCGCCAGCCCACTGCAGTACGAAGTTTTCAATTTATTTTATTAATTTAAACAACATGTATATGTTCGGTAATATTATATATAATATATCACCGTCGTCATAAAGCACACCGTCAGCTGGTGGTTTAAATAGATAACTACAGAGCTTAGCATTTAATTTTAGCAATACCTTGAATAAGTAAAGTACTACCACTGGAGCCCAATTACAACTTACGTTCTGAAAGAACACCTCATGATGGCGTGTTTTTCAGTCGTGTAAACCGACGTTACTATAACTCGACATTCCCAAATTGCCCTCAATATTTCGTTGTCTTCAAGTCACAATGTACAGGTCTGACACTGTCGATTCCTCTCAAAGCAAAGGGGGTGGCGGGGCGCCATCTACAACTTCGCCTAGAGCAGCAAAAGTCCCAGATCTGACCCTGGTCTATCCGGTATATAGATCGAGGCTATCCAATACATAAATTCAAACAGCTCGAGGGGGTGTCCCGTGGTGAGCGGGTTGTAGTTTCACGATTGCCTATCAAATCCGAAAAGGGGGCTATCCGATTTATAAACTCCAAGAGCGAGGGGGTATCCGGGGGCGGGCGGGACTTGTCAATTAAAAATACATACAATCAAAAGGCGGACTTGTAGCTGCGCGATTGTTTATCCCGTATGGACTCTTCGAATTGGGGTTGGGGTTGGATGATCTTGAACTTGCGGAATCTTCTTTTAATGAGAGTGTATAATTATTTCTGTACCCTTTGACGCTGTGCTTAACGGGCCTTTTATGCGTTTCTCGTCATATCTGACTGCACGGTTTTCCCTTCCACATCCACGCAGGAGATTCCAAACCGGCTATGTATACGTGTAGACGTGCCCACGATGGTGTCCGGCATTGGAATGGCGCAGCGTCCCTGCCTCGTTCCCGACGCACCGACCTAGAACTGTCCTGAATTAAGTGGATTTATACTCGGGGGTCCTTAAGGACCAGTTTGCATCAGCGGTAGACAACTTACCCACCCGAGCCAGTCTTTAAGTAAAGGCACAAACTCAAAAAAACGAGTCGACTCCTAGACAGGGAGAGGAAAGCACACGCGCTGCGTGAAGTATCCATTAAAAAAGGGCAAACGCACACGCGCGCTCAGGCGCACACACCCACACGCACTCCCACGGACTGTCACCTGACACAGACGCGCGCGGATCCACGGTCACGCGTGCGCTCCCGAACGTCGCGTCGGCACCGGCTAGCAGCCCCTCCTAGGGACACACAACACCGGGCGGGAGTCGGAGGGGCACAAGTGTGGATTTAAAGTGCAGCGGAGTAGCGGAGCCACCCCAAGTCTCTACATTGCGCGCGTGGGGTCCCGGGGGATCGCGCAGTCTGAGGAGCGGCTGAGTGTGCGGCTAAGAGCACTTGACGGTGTAATAATATTCCGGGGGGCGGGATCTCAGCCCCTGAATAAGTAAAGTAGCTCGACTTGTGCAGACGGGAAAGGCGCGTTTGCTTTGCGCTGCGCTGCAGCCGTGTGTCGATGCCTCTCCGCTCCGCCGTTGCTCGTCCTTCCCCGGGATTTCAGGGTATTTCGTCTCCTTCGATGAGGGTCGGCGATCTCGCGTGGTGACTTACAAAGAACGGGGAAAGAAAAGGAGAACTGCTCGGAGCCCATGGAGGAAGACGTTATGGACAAACTGGATGACATGGCCTCTGTCAGCGACTTTGACCCCATCACGGGCAACATCCCGGCCACTAAAGTGGAAATCACGGTGTCTTGCAGGTGAGTGGTCGTTCGTGGCGGGTCTCTGGGACGAGACGTGCTGCCTCCCAGAGAGAAGCAGAGTGAGTGTAAATCTGTGAGGCATGGTACACTTGAATCGATTAGCTGAAACACGCATACGCTGATGATGTTAGACAAGAGCACGGAATACGAATTTAAACACGCGTGCACACTGACACACATACCAAAACACCAACAGACCCATAAACATTCACACTCACCTGCGTGCTCACTGGGGCAGGCACACAGACACGCGTGCACACACCCACTGCCAGCTGGGCTTCCTCGACTCTTGAACTTTGTGGCACATCAGAAGGACACTGTGTGTCAGTATTCACCCTCTTGGCAGTCTCAGTGAAGCCGATGGCAACACAAACAGAAAAAGCGTCAGAAGGAGGAAAACAATACGCGGTTCATAGGCGCTAACAATTGCTGGACGACTGTAGTGCTGCGCTTAGCCACAAGAGGGCAGCAGTGACCCGAGAACGGGGTGCGGAGCTCACTTGCGCAGTTGAAAAGCATTTAGCGGTGCTGGCTTTGCGCGTGGAGTTTGCTTCGCGTGCTCACGTTGGCTTTGTCACAAAATCTAAAGATCTATTTTTCAGACTCATGGAGTTGTGTCATATGTTGTCTGAAAGAAACTTTGTGAATCCACCTTTGGTAAAGGATAAACGCCCGTGTGTAGGTCCGGTTGCTATGTGCCTGTCATTCCAAGAGATGGCGCATCACAAACATTTGTAGTAATAAAATGCATTGTGTTTGTCATTCCAGCAGAAGGCGCACTCTAAATATTAACACTGCTTTTGTGAATTCCCTTATCGTATGGAATATAACCGAGGCATATGCATTGCATTTATCATTGCAACAGATGGCACATCACAAACATTTGTATTAATAAAATGCATTGCGTTTTTCATTCCAACAGTTGGCGCATTACAAACATTAACACTGCTTTTACGAATTTACATACCAAATGGCATATAACAGAGGCATATGCATTGCATTTGTCATTTCAACAGATGGTACATCGCAAACATTAACACTGTTTTTACAAATTCCTGTACCAAATAACATATTACAGGGACATTACATTTATCATTCCAACAAATGGTGCATTACAAACTTTGTAGTAATGCATTTTATTACTATAAATGATTGTCATGCACCATCTGTTGGAATGACAAATACACTGCATTTTATTACTGCATGAATTACAAAATATATTCCAATTGATGGTGCACTGCAAAAGTTAACACTGAGGTCTATGTTACTTACTTAAATTGCAACCCTTGTTAAACAGGCAGATCAGTTATTCTATATATTTAAAATGGTAAGGGTTTGTGTGCATTTGTCACTTGATTACTCACAAACCACTGGGGCAAGAACTTTGATCTTGGTGTTGTTGGTAGTGGGAACCTCGCAGAGTTATTGGGGGTTGATGTTTCTTTTGGCAAAACCACGAATCACTGGAGCTAGAACCTTGATCTTGGTCTTAATCGAGGGCTTATCACATGATATGCACTGGTGAAGCAAGACGTTGGAGTGGAGAAACCTTAGCAGAATTAACTTTCTTGTGGCTAAATCATGAACCATTGGGGCTAGAACCTTGATCCTTGTCTGAATGAAAAGCTTATGATGTTATCCACACAGGTTTAGCAAAAAATTATGGTAGTGAAAACTTCGGCAAAGCTCTCAAGATTCAATCAATTTTATGGCACAATGTTTGAGAGGGTAGCATGTCACAAAGGAAAAGAGCAATGGCGACATCTGCTGAGCATGAAGCAAATTGTTGCGGTCGCTCATAGGCAGAAGAAGAACATCAGCACCATCTTCTGAGCATCAAGTATGAGATGCAGATAGCCCATTAGACAAAGTCAGACAAACGCCTACACAGACGGACCTGTCCTGCTGTCCAATCACCCAAGTGATCATTATAATCACAAAATACAGTTCTACACACCATGACGGTACAATCAAGAACTCCACTGGAGACATCTCTGCGCTTCACTGATGAAATATGGCAAATTATGGCCATTAAGAAGCTGGCAGGTCCTATAGCTCTTCGACATCCACACATCCTCCAAGATACTGAGAACAAGAACGACAACGATAGAGAAGTGCATGCCACCAGACAAGGAGAAACAACTTCTGCTCATATGCAAATGTTGTGTAATAAGGCGCTATATAGCGCCCGACCCGGCACAGACCACGCAGAGGCACGTGTACAAAACACAGGCTTTATTCTTTTTTCTTCAGCCGTGGGGCACGTCTTCCCCATGTCCCACAGGCCCAACACAGTCCCCAAAACAAAAAGCACAAACTTAAACAACCTTTCCTGCCACCACCACTCCTCCCAGGCAACCTCGTCCTCTTCCTCCTGATTCTGGCCACGAATGGAGGGAGGTTGCCTGCTTTATAGCCCACCCGGAAGTGCTCCAGGTGCCTAACCAGCTGGTCTTAATTGCACCTCCGGGTGGGGCTGGTAAGTTGTCGCGGCTGGCTCTCCGCATCACCCCCTAGCGGCCACCCCATCTCCCAACCGGGCTGTGGTGGACTCCATGTCCCATGGAGCCATGGGGGAGACTGAGGAAGGACCCACTGCCAGGGAGGCTGCCCCCAGATGCCCCGGGGGAGGCATTGCAGTGTCCATGGTGGCTCCCCTGGGACGTATGCAGCAAAGGCTTCCCGGCCGGGCATGGGACCGGCTGTCCATCACACTGCCCCTCCCTCAGATGAGGCTTGTGGGGCTCATCGGCCTGCCCTGTGAGGGCTGGTCTTCTCCAGGATGGGGAGTCGGTATCTCTGGTTCCCCGGCTGCGCCCTAAGAAAACATAATGAACAGGTCTGGGGGTGTTGCCACAACGTCCTTCGGGACAACACCGCCAGACATGGCCACCGCGGCCACAGTTAAAACATTGCCGACCCCCTCCGGCCCCGGGATGAGCGGAAGCAGGCAGGGAACCCCTGCCCCTTCGCCCCCTCCGAGGAGGGCCCGTGACGGTTCCGCTCCTCTGCAGTGCAGCCCTCCTGCGGCCCCAAGCGTCAGGCATACACTGCTGCGTCTTGTAAGGAGGTTCGGGTTTCCTCTTCTGGTTCCTCCTCTTTCTTTGGGACGTACTGGCGGTCTGAGTCCCCCTATGGAAAAAGGAGGGACCCCGCACCGCCTGCGTCCCTTTGGACTGCTGCAAGACCGGTGCTGGCGGTCAGGGCGGGGTTGTTTGGCAGCCGGTTTCCCCCCGCACGCTTGTCCGCCCTGCTGTCAGTCATCGCAGCAGCCTCTCGTGTGGTGGGCAGGTCCACCTGATGCGTCCCGCCCCCTTTTCTCTGCGGTACCGGCTTCGCTTACCTGTACCGCTCTGTCCTGCCAGTGGGAGGCTGGCCACCCGCCGTCACGAAGCCATTCTGCCAGGGCTCCGCACGGGCTGCCGAGCTTCTTCTCCAGCCCCTCCTTCATTTCCTGCAGGACCTGAAAGACTTGCAAAAGGGACTGTAGGGGGAGGACAACAGATTGCACCTCCACTACAGCCCAGGAAATGTTAATAGTGGCGGCCGGCGGTGGATTCAGGCTCTCCTTGTCGCCTCCCGCCGACCGCGTGCCGACAAGACCCTGTGGATCCCCCACGGGCCCCTTCGGGTAGTCCGGAGGAGAGGGAAGGGAGTCCGTCATCCCCGCCTGCCGATCCTCCTCGGCGGGTGATTGACACATGCCCCTCCCCCTTTTACCTGGCTCTGGAAGCTGCTCCGGCTCTTCTTGCCGGGACACCACGCTGGGAAGCTCGTCCGGGCTCTCCTCCCCCAGCTGCTGGATCAGGCCGAAAGGGAGACACTGATCTGCCTCGCTCTCTCCCGAGTTGGCGCCGCCGTCACGCCAAGGACACACGTCCCCCTGCCTGCATCGGGTGCTTTGCCCCTCGGCGTCCAGGAGGTAGGATGACCCACATGCGGAAATACACACCCGCAGTCCATTACCTACCTCCGGCTGCAACCCGTGCGGCGGACTAGCGTGGCGGTGCCCACCAATTGGCCTCGGTGTCCGCCTGGCTTTTTTCTTCCCCATTCCTGGTGCCTGCAGTAGCTCCTCGCTCCTTTGGCAGTCTTGGGTGCTCTCTTGCACTTTGCGCCGCGTGCCGGCTTGCGCCTCCTGTCAAGTGTGCGTGCTTTGCCTTCCTTGCGCGGTGTCGCACGTGCAGGCTAGCGGCCCCTGCCGCGTGAGCGCGCTTCAGTACGCTGTGCTGCCTGCTGAGCTTGCCTGTAGTCGCGACGAGTGCGCGCTCTCCGTGCAGCCGAGTCGAGCACGTGCCTCGCGCTGTTGTGCTTCGCTATGCCGGGTCTTGCAACAAAATTTGATGCAGGTTCCAGCCCAAATGGACAGGCCGGGATCCTGCCGGCTATGCCAGTTGTAATAAGGCGTTATATAGCGCCCGACCCGGCACAGACCACGCAGAGGCACGTGTACAAAACACAGGCTTTATTCTTTTTTCTTAAGCCGTGGGGCACGTCTTCCCCGTGTCCCACAGGCACAACACAGTCCCCAAAACACAAAGCACAAACTTAAACAACCTTTCCTGCCACCACCACTCATCCCAGGCAACCTTGTCCTCTTCCTCCCGATTCTGGCCATGAATGGAGGGAGGTTTCCTGCTTTATAGCCCACCCGGAAGTGCTCCAGGTGCCTGACCAGCTGGTCTTAATTGCACCTCAGGGTGGGGCTGATAAGTTGTCCATTGTGGCGGCTGGCTCTCCGCAGCACCCCCTAGCGGCCACCCCATCTCCCAACTGGGCTGTGGTGGACTCCATGTCCCATGGAGCCACGGGGGAGACTGAGGAAGGACCCACTGCCAGGGAGGCTGCCCCCAGGCGCCCCGGGGGAGGCATTGCAGTGTCCATGGTGGCTCCCCCGGGACGTATGCAGCAGAGGCGTCCCGGCCGGGTATGGGACCCGGCTGTCCGTCACAGTTGCTTTAACATCCTTACTTCAATGTTTGGTTGAGGAACACTACTTCTGAAAGTTAGATCATGGATGTGCTCGTTGGGGGACAAAATAATGGGTGGCCAAAATGGAAATGCTGATCTTACTCTACAGTATATGAACCTTCTTAAGCTGAGGAGCAGAGGTCCTCATCTTTCCTGGTAATAATGGCCATCTGTGGGTTTCCTCCTGGTGCTCCAGTTTCGTTCCACAGTTCAAAGAACTGCAGGTTAGGTGAACTGATGTTGCTAGATTGGTCCGTGAGTGAGTGTGTGTGTGTGTCAGTCTTGACCCTGTGATGGATTAGTTCCCTTTTCCAGGTGTCGTTCCTGCATTTCCACCTTATGATGGCTGTTCCTTGAACCTGCCCTGAATAAATGGGCCGGGAAGAAGAATGGATGGATAGATGAAGTTGCATTTGGATGTAAATCAGAAACTCGGCCTAGTATGAGCATGAGGGTGCAGTCAGGAGGTGTTCTGTCCCAGTTTGCCTCCTGTCTTGTGTTTAATGAGGTCCATAGGGGTGACCATGTGGCACGATTCCCAGAGGGTGATCCAACTCGCAGGGTCCTCATTATTGAGGACCTGAGTGGCTGGACCAGGCCAAGGGGATGCACACATAACACCTGGCTGTGGCAGATAGGTGGTCATTTCCGGTGGGTGGGACTAGACTTTGTATCCGTCCTGGGGTGTTGCCAACTAGGATCCCGAGCTTCGTCGTGTGGTGGGTGCAGCAAAGCACTGTACCAGTGCATGCCCCCCAACCTGACCTGACCTGACCTGACCGAGGTGAGCCTAGGAGCACACAGGGGTGAGTACCCTTGTTACGTTTCAAGACCCCTTTAAACATGACATGGCTTTGTGCCCAGAGTGCAGAAAGTAATAACAGACACCCATCTTTAGAGGACACTGGAAACGAGACCCTGAGCCTCCTCAAACCTGGGCCGCCATATAGGAGGTGACCTGGACGTCTGTGCCATGTGTGTGTCAGAAGATGCCTCACAGTGGCCATGCCAGGAGTTTGTAAGCTCCTTGTTCCCAGGTTTTGTCGTAAGAACATAAGAAGTTTTGCGGACGGGAGGAGACCATTCGGTTCAATGTTTTCTTGTGGCAAACTGGGAGTCAGTGTGGTTTGAGCTTGGTGACGTGACAAGCTTGCTTGCTCAGCTAATCGCTAAGCTGTCTCATCATCTCATTCAGATTCTTCTTAAAGGTTCTTAAGGTTTCTGCTTCTTCAATATGTCTCGGTAGTTTGTTCCAGATTGGACTGCACTGGCCTGCCATTTTGAGCACAGCCTGGGGCCACAGGGGTCGGCCGCGTTTAAGAACTGGAGGTGGTTGGACGTCCGCTACAAGTGTCTTAGCATTGTAGGTTTCTTTGACTTGACTTTTTTTGTTTGTTTTGATTGTTTGTTTCTTGAGCTTCTTAAAAATCCTTTGTGTTTCCGCCACCAGTGAGGAGGCGTATTTGAGGGTGAATTGTTCTGCTCACTGTTTTATTGAAGAACTTGGGAAATAATCTCGCCAGCTGGCACCGAGCGGCCGCAAATTATTTTCACATTTTGAATCAATGGCTTCCCGACTGATGTTTGACCTTAGTGTGTGGAGAGGTGGGCAAGCAGCAGAAACCGAGTACCTTTTAAGAAAAAAAGAGCTGCGGTGGTCCTAATGCATGGAGCCCCCCTGCACTGCCAGAAGAGGAGAAAAGAATGAAGACTTGTGCTGGTGAAATGACTGGGGGCCATTCAGTCGTCTGTCTATCCATCTGTCTAGTTTATGCACTGCCTTAATTCTGATTATGGCACCAGTTAAACCAGTGATGGACAGAACTTGCCATCTGGGTGGTCCTGTTCGTAGCTCATGCAGTGTTCAGATTGTGGGAGTCCTGAGCGCATTTGTAGAGTTTCTGGTCATTGGATAGAAACAAGCAAGCATTTAGAAAGCGGACAACGGTCTTCTCAGAGGAGGACCAGCTCATCCAAAATACGACACTTACAGCCTTGCACGATGTCCAGCAGGAGAAAAAAATGGTGGATGGCAAACTGGACACTTTGTGTGTCGGGATTGTGTGATATATATATATATATATATATATATATATATATATATATATATATATATATATATATATATATATATATATATATGTACTAGATGTGTTACCTGGCTTTGCTCAGAAGTGCCCTCAGACAGTGGGCATCGGTTATGGTACCATGTGTTTAATGGGATGCACCAGGTGTGCTATGTAAGTAATTGAGTACTTTCCTGCATACAAAAGTTGCCCTAGATGGGGGGAGTGTGGGGGGCTTAATTGTGAGCAGAGTCGTTGAAGACCAACCTGACAAGCATAGGACACCAGGCAGGACAGGGCGCCAGGCCATTACAGTGAGAGCAGACAGACAGACAGACAGACAGACAGACAGACATCACATCCAATCCACAAAACCCGCATGTCTTTGGACTGTTGGAGGAAATTTGGAGCACCTGGATGAAATCCACATCGACACGTTGAGAACATGCAGACTCCACACAGAGAGAATTTAAGGAATCCTTGATCTCCTTACCCCTCGCTGTGCCACCCTGCCGCCCACACCTGAACATGCTACATACAACTGGCCAGGAGGAGAACATGCCTGCTGTAGATCAGTTCTTGCTTTTCCTCTTCATCCAGCCCTGCAAGAAGGTCCTCCAATGTAAAGTTAAGACTTGGGGGTCGGTGGCGGGATGGGCACTCCAGCTGCTGTTCAAAATCTCACACTGTTCCAGTGTGGTGCTGAGGTGTCAACCGCTGCACTCGGGGTCCCAATCCAGGTGGTTCGTCGTGTGGTGGGTGCAGCAACGCTCTATCAGCACCTGATTCCAAACTCTGTAGTTGCTGATTGCAATTTTAGAGGAAGCTGCATTGTTAGAAATCACCATAAACAATGGGTGGGCCTCTCCGGCAGCGTCTTAAATTGGCTTCAGTCGTACTTAACAGGTAGAAAATTCTTTGCTAGTTGTGGTGATTGTACATCAGAGACCCTTGATATTGTATATGGTGGTCCACCAGGATCTTTTCTGGGTCCACTGCTTTTTTCAGTCTACATGCTTCCATTAGGTCGGATTATCTCAAAGCGTAAGGTGAGCTACCACAGCTATGCTTTATTTATCAGCAGCACCTGATGACCCTGATGCTCTTCGCTCTCTGATCCAATGTCTGAGCAGTATTTCCAATTGGATGAGCAGAAACTTTCACAAACTAAATGACGAGAAAACAGAAGTCTTAGTGATTAGCAAACATGGAAATAGTGAGGGTATTAGAAGTAAACTGAATCCCTTAGGTTTAACAGTCAAGGAGGAGGTAAAGAATCTGAGGATTATCATTGACGCTGACCTCAACTTTAATCGCATATTAACCAGGTTTCTAGGACTGCATTTTTTCACTTAAGGAATACAGCAATATTTTGACCTTTTAGAACTTTACAAGATGCTGGAAAATTAGTTGCCATTTTTGTTTTTAGTCAACTAGATTACTGTAATGCAGTCCTCACAGGCCTACCTAGGATAGACATCAATCGGCTACAATTTGTGCAGGCAGAATCTTAACTAGAAAAAGAAAATCTGAGCACACCTTACCAGTTTTAGCGTTGTGTTGTTCAGGATCGACTTTAAAATATTATTAATGGTTTATAAAGCCTTAAATAATCTGCTCCTTCCTCTATTTTAGAGTGCCTGTCCCCCTACACTCCAAGTCGTTACCTTAGCTCTTCAAACGGTGGTAGGCTTAAAAGAAGTGGTGAGGCGGCCTTTTGCTGTTATGCACCTAAAATCTGAAATACTTTACCAACAGAAATTTGCCAGGCTAACACGGTGGAGCATTTTAATAAACTGCTAAAAACCAACCAACCATTTTCTAACCCGCTGAATCTGAAGACAGGGTCACGGGGTCTGCTGGAGCCAATCCCAGCCAACACAGGGCAGGAACCAATCCTGGGCAGGGTGCCAACCCACCGCAGGACACACACAAACACACCCACACACCAAGCACACACTAGGGCCAATTTAGAATCGCCAATCCACCTAACCCGCATGTCTTTGGATTGTGGGAGGAAACCCACGCAGACACGGGGAGAACATGCAAACTCCACGCAGGGAGGACCCGGGAAGCGAACCCGGGCCTTCTAACTGCGAGGCAGCAGCACTACCACTGCGCCACCGTGCCGCTCACTGCTGAAAACCCTTTATTTTAATTTGCCTTTTTTCCTACATTTTAGTTGTATTCCTAATAGACTGTACGGGCCTAGAATTATCATATATTCATATCCAGGGATCTGCAGTCTTGACTGATCCCCACTACTCTCTGCTGTCTTTGTGTTTTTTTTTTTCTGTGGTGGCGATTTGTGCCATCATCACCTGATCAAAGCACCGTGCAGCCCCCTGAGGTGATGGAATGAAGGCGGGCACCCAGCTGTCCACGAGACCAACTTCATCAGCTCCTATTGTGTGAAGCCTGAAAACAAAGAGGAGTGATTTAGGAACATTTATGTAGAGTAGAATGCCCAGTGGGGGCTGGGTGGTCTTTATGGCTGTGGTACCCCTGCAGATTTAGTTTTTTTTTTCTAGGAGTTTTTTTTTGTTTGTTTGTTTCGTGTCCTCCTGGTCATGTGACCTTACCTTGTTTGGTTGTTACTTATTCTTTAACGTTATTGCCTTGGATTGTTTTTCTTTTCATGTAACTTTCTCTTTATCGTCTTATAAAGCACTTTGAGCTACATTGTTATATGAAAATGTGCTACACAAATAAATGTTGTTGTTGTGAATTCAAAAATGTAATTCCTAGGAAGAATAGGAATTTTGGGTAAAAATATAATTTCACCCTGTAGCAGATCCTGTAAAAGTGGGCGCTTCAGTCAGATTTGAGTGTAAAGCTTTGATCTCTAATCCTGTAATGTTACAAAGTTTTGGAGAGTTTAGATCACAAGCAAAGCACACTGAATCATGGCCTCCTTAGTCTTATTACACACAGCATTGACGTTCACAGGCTGCACATTTACATGTCCTATGGATCAATCTCAACATTTTAAGATAAGAACAGATGAAAACAAATAATATGATGAACTATGGACAATGTCCACCTCCTGTATGTTGTGCCTGTGGAGGACCCCTTTAGTGAGCCGTACAAGCGTTTAAACTGTCCAAGGCATGCCATCGACCCCAGCTGGTGTTGTATGCAGGGCTTGAAGTGGGCTGCTGTGCCATACCTGTGCTTCTCTGTTAGTGGTTTGTGAACTAAAGTGTAGTGGGACCTGATGGTCTGACCTTGAAGGGGACCCCCTGGTTGTCGACAGTATTTCATGTATTTTAATGCCAAGCTGCAGACCCCCAATTTGAAGTTTCTGTATATAAGAGCACTCGACAAACCAATCCAGCTTGAATTTCTACGCAGTTCATACCGCATTGTGAGAAGTACAGAATAAGTTGACATAACACGGAGTACTGCATGCACCCTGGGAGGCCACTTGGTAACCACATCTTCTTTGTGCTTCGTCTACCGTTTCTTCGTCCACGTCGTGTCTCACAATCCATGAAGGTCACCTCCTCATTTCATTTTCCTGTGCAGGTCAGCCACCCTTTTTCATTTGCTGCTAGCCCTGTTTCTCTGTGTGATTAACTGTGGCATCGTTCTGCTCACGGCGTTCATTTGCATGAAGTGCCCGCCCCCTTTCTCCATGTGATTACAGTCTCAGCGCTCAGCCATTAGAGAAGGACGCACTGCCTTGGAATACTCCACTCACTAAAGCTTTACAAATATTGAGGAATAAAAAAACGTGTCCACTACATTTCTTTTTTACTTTCTTGTGTACATAGTATAGCGAAAGTATAGTAATCGTGAAAGAATTCAACCTCGAGATTTTGATGAATCTCCACATCTGTGTTGTCCTGAACACATTTTGACTATTTTTGCAATTATGTCTGTGTGTGTGTATGTGGGTGTGTGGGTGTGTGTGTGTCTGTGTGTGTGTCTGTGTGTCTGTGTGTCTGTGTGTGTGTGTGGGTGTGTGTGTCTGTGTGTGTGTGTGGGTGTGTGTGTCTCTGTGTGTGTACGGAAACACGATAACTTGTGAACGCTTTGAACTAGATAAATGGAATTTGCCATATGCGTGTTATATCACAATGTTAGTTTTCTATCACTCTTTGGGCAACATTCGTCAACCAGAGGTGGTACTTTACCTGAACACATTTCAAAATTTACCTGAACAGAGTTTAAATAAACAATTAATTGAAATTTTGTATAGTAGTTTTTCATGTGAAATTGCATTATAAGAAGAGAAAACTAATTGAAATTTCATATTGTTGTTAGTTAGGGTTAGGGTAAGAAACGCATAGATATAGAATGTCACCTTAATGACATAACCAAAAATGATATCTTAACAGGTATCAGCACTATTACATAGGCATTCATACTATTATATAAATATATTATATTATATAATATGTAATTTTAATATTGTATAGATTGTTACTTATCGTTAGATATAAAATTTGAACTTGATCAGGTGACTGGAGTGACATATTACTGTCCACAAAAAACAATCAGATTTGAAATTTTAGTTTGATTGGATTACCAGAAGTACTTCTTTGCCATATATAGTGGACCCTTGACTTACGAACTCAATTCGTTCGCGAGGGCTGGTTGTAACTCAAGTTGGTTGTAAGTCAAGACTATTTTTCCCATAAGAAATATTGGAAATACCCATAATGCGCTCCGAACCTCCCACAGCAACACTCACTTAACCTTTTCATAATAAAAAAGGGTGGTATAATACACATAATTTACCAAAACACCAATAACTTTTCTAATGTACTAACCAAAAAGTTATAAAAAGTGCCTAGCCTACCAGAAACAACAATTTCATACTGTACTCACCATTTAATTTGACATCTTTGGGCTGCAGGAAGGGAGGAGGAGGAGAATGAAATAGAAGGTGGTTATTGTTTAGAAGGAGCCTCCTTATGCAAATCTTTTCTTTGTAAAATTGTCGAGATGGTGGATTTCGACATGCTGTACATATTAGCGAGATCGGTCACGAACGCCACTCTCATATTTCCGCACAATTTCCTTCTTCTTTTCGATTGTGATCGCTGTTTCTCAAGTTAATAATGACAGTAGTCGAGCACTCAGTTCAAAGCTGGCCGTGTTGTGAACTGCTGTAATAATACACCCAAGAAAGACGGTGCTGATGTAGCCTGATGACATCATCATGTGCCACGCCAGCCCGCTAGCTAACATCCCTTAACAATCGCTTTCTTTACCTTCGTTACCTTCTCTTCTTTCCTTAGCAATTATGTGTTTTGCTTGCCATGGATTTAATGAATTATATATATAGATAAATCACTGCACTGACCGAAATTACGTTCACAAACACATGTATCTGGGCTCCGACTGACGCTTACGAACGCTCTCGGCTGTTTGTTTACAATCGCACAAGCGGATACACGTGACCGCATTCGGGTCGTAACGCAAGATGTTGGTCGTAAATCAAGTTGTTCACATGTCAGGTCAGTCGTATGTCAAGGGTCGACTGTACTTACATTAAAAAAAAGTTAAGTGATTTAAATTTTGTTAGAAACACACAGATATGAAGTTTTATTATAATCAGACAACCAGAAATGGTAACTACGTTACCTGAACACTGAAACCTCGGGTCACGAACGTCTCTGAACATGTACAAATTGGGTTACGACCAAAAAGTTTGCCAAACTTTTGCATCTGTTCACGACCACACACTCGGTATACAAACAAGCCAGTTTCCCTTTTGGTTCGTACACGCCTATGATTTCTGCATGTGTTCAATCTCTCCCTGTACTGTACATTGTTCTCGGTGCATCATGCAGAGGGACTCACCCTCAAAACTGTAACCTCCTCTCAACCCAGCTTCCTCCTGTGGTATAGCGGGTTCACAGCTCCTGTCAAAAAAGCCAGTTTTAATAAATAATCACCGCACTTGTGGCTGCGGTGGTGTGTAGCCAAAGCGGTTCCTGAGGAGTTTGTGATGTGCGCGTTTCTCACCTAAGTGCACAGGTGAGAAGTGGTCCGCATCCATAATTGTTCCCAGGAGCTGCTGATTGCCATGACTACCACGTCCTCTTCATAAATAGAAGCACAAATTGGCTAAAGGGAAAAAGAAGAGAACAGGAAAGAATGGGAGGTTGCAGGAGAAGGCAGGAAGCAGCAGGAGGAGAAAGCCGGTGCAGGAGAGCGAGAGAGAGAGCGAGCAAGAGAGAGAGAAAGCAAGAGAGAGCGAGAGAGAGAGAGAGAGAGAGTGAGAGTGAGAGAGTGAGCGAGTGAGCGAGTACAGGCTCTCGTGCAGCTGAGCAGGGAGCCTGGGTGTTTGTCTCAGTGTTATCCAATGTTTTTACATTAGTTTACTATTACACTGTGCATTCTATGGTGTAATTAACTATTTTTGTGCTTAAAAGTCTTTAAAGAAAATATATTTACATACAGTTCATACGGTTTGGAACAGATTAATTGTATTTACATACAATCCTATTGGGGAAACTACTTCAGGTCACGACCAAATCGGGTTGCGACCAGAGTTTTGGAACAAATTACGGTCATCAACCGAGGTTCTACTGTATAAGGAAAGTTGAGTGGAGAACAATCCAGATTTTTTATGCTTTATGTGTGGAGCTTTACCAAAGACTGTTAAATTGGCACTCATCAATGGCCTTAACAAAATAACTAACCAGAGTTAGTATACCAAAGTATATTTCCGACCTTTGGTGTGGATCATTGTGACACATCTGATATAATAAACGTTTATTTTCTCGTAGGACTGGAGTTTTTATAGACATCAAATTTGTGTCTCCTTTTTTCCCCAGAACTGGGGATTTTCAAGAATTTACCCGCCCACTTTGAATGACTGACAACATTTCAATAAGCTTTCTTGACAGTCGATTTGGTGATATTGGTGAAGCAGGTTTATCTGTTAACAAATTATCACACAGCATTTCGACATTTGGGCACTTGTTACTGTCTTTCTTAAGTGTTGTGTTCCACAATTGTTTTGAGTTTTGGTTTTTTTAAATTTACTTTTTACTTTTTTTGGTTTTGTGCTTAAAATACTGTACTTTAAGTGATTTAATAGTGTTTGTGAAATGAATTTCCATGTAATGTTATGAATTCATTGGTGAAATTACACAACTTAGTGTTAGTAAGTATACTTCTGCTGGATTTTGTGAATTTCTCTTTGGGATTAATAAAGTATCTATCTATCTATCTATCTATCTATCAGTTATATAGTGCCTATCTATCTATCTATCTATCTATCTATCTATCTATCTATCTATCTATCTATCTATCTATCTATCTATCAGTTATATAGTGCCTTTCACACTATCTATCTATCTATCTATCTATCTATCTATCTATCTATCTATCTATCTATCTATCTATCTATCTATCTATCTATCAAGTATTTGGGTTCAATACTTATCACATATGATTGGCTACATATGAACACTAACGGTTGGTAAGTTCGTTTTTCATTATTACGCATTATTTTGTCAACGAAAGAAATTAGTTTTATCGTGATTACGGTGGTTGTTTAAAGTAATGCAATCACATTACGCAATTATAAAGCTTTTAAAGCTTGTCTAGCTAAGGGTACGTCCACTCCACACATGGGTGTGTAGGCACTTAAGTACAAGTCCTCACAGGTGGCGCAGTGGTAGTGCTGCTGCTTTGCAGTAAGGAGACTGGAAGATTGTGGGTTTGCTTCCCAGTGTGGATAGCGCTTTGAGTACTGAGAAAAGTGCTATATAAATGTAATGAATTATTATTATTATTATATGGGGTTCATACAGGATGGAGTGCGTAGCGTAGCCAGCATTGTTGCGTGCTTTCCAATTGGATGGGACGGGTCGAAGGTTGTTGGGGATTGGTCACGCCAACCCTGTGCAATACAAAAGGGCACTGTGAACACTAGGGGGCGTCTTTTGCTGACCAGCTAGGGTTGTAATCCTTCTAAGCAGTGAAAAGAGAAAAGGTTAGTGGTGTGTAGGGAATGAAGTCCTGGAGGTTATTAGTGGGGCTGACTAATGGTGGGCTACAACAAAAACATTTATTTATAAAGCACATTTTCATATACTGTAGCTCAAAGTGTTTTATAAGAGGTCAAAGAAACAGTTACAAGAAAAGAATACAAATTAGATTAGATACGAATAATAATGAATACATAACAAAAAGTTAATCAATATGAGCTGACGTACAGTAACATAGATGTTTAATTAGCAGGGACGTAGAGTCCTTATATGATATCGTATTGTAAGATGAATACAACAATAAAGTCGGATGGCTTGATGTTATTTTAGACCATCTCAGTGAGTAGGATGGACAAGTCAAACTCTTTTTGTCTTGCACTAAGATTTTGGACTACGATTTCTGATTAACAGTTCAGTACCTCATTTTCATTATCTGTATTTTATATCAACTTGTTTTTTGGCTTTTGTTCCTCTCTCATCTCCTGGGATCACACATATAAAAACATTGCCTAGATTTCTTATTAAATTTTTGCTTACACTTGAAAGACAAAGCCAGCATAAACACACAAAAAAAAATCAGATTTATATAACCGCATGCATGCCATGTGACACGGCACGTTCCTTTTTAAATCTCAGGGCAACTTGAAACTATGTGCTCGTGTAAGCATCGTCATTAGCTGCTCCCTATCAATTCCTTGCAGTAACCATGAATGATTTAACTCTTTTAGGGCAGATGTCGACTTTTGCCAACACAAGGGGCTGAGGGCAGATGTTGACTGAAGTCGACATTCAGGGGCAGAGGCTGATAATCAGCTGTAAACGCTGACAAAACTCACCGTTACAGTAAAGGTAGGCTGCCTTTGCTAGGAGGAATGTTAAACTCGTTGATTTGATGTCGAATCCCTGCGTGTGCCTGAGTAGCAACACGCAAACAACGGCAAAAATGGCATCGACATCTGGCAAGGGAGCGAAGCGAATGTGCAAAACAAAGTACTCAGTGGATGACGTTTTGCATATCTATATATATAATTCACTAAGTTCAAGGCAAGCAAGACACACGCAAGACAGAGCCATGCCCTCCAACAATTCACTAAGCGGCCGACCATGGCACGCAAGACAGACCATGTGATGCGCACGACAGAGCCCCGCCCACCAACAACTCGAGCTAGAGCGAAAGCATTTGCCAAGAATATTTTCATTAATCAAGAATGACAGTCGGAGGTTCCAAGACGATCACATACCGTTGTAGTTCCGACCATAGATGCTGCCGACTGGCGATCCGGCGGCGTTATTACAATGACCCGCTGGGCAGCCAACCAGGAAACTAAAGTCTGTGGGTTCCAGGGGGAGTATGGTTGCAAAACTGAAACTTAAAGGAATTGATGGAAGGGCACCACCAGGAGAGGAGCCTGCGGTTTAATTTGACTCAACATGGGAAACCTCACCCGGCCCGGACATGGAGAGGATTGACAGATTGATAGCTTTATCTCGATTCTGTGAGTGCTGGTGAATGGCCGTTCAAAGTTGGTGGAGCGATTTGTCTGGTTAATTCCGATAACGAGCGAGACTCCCTCCTGCTAAATAGTTACACGACCCCCGAGCGGTCGGCGTACAATGTCTTAGAGGGACACCGTCCAGTCCTGTCCCTCGCTCTGGGAGGTGGGGACGCGGTGACAGTCCTCCACTTTTCAGTCGCGGACAATTGTATGTTGCTCTCTCCAAAGTTCCATCTTTTCATTCTCTTACAGTCGTATCCTCAAACCCACCCCATTTGGACAACTGTGTCTTTCAGGAAGTGTTCACCCATCAATACATAATTATGCAGCGTATGCTACGCCGCGGGTTGGCTAGTATTTTATTATTTTGAAATGGACCTAAAAGAAAAGTGAGGTACTGGCAACATCTGATCAGACCCCAGCTGATTGGCCACCAGCTGATTGTGCTACTGAACACGTTCATGAAGCTGATGCGCCTACAGCAACGTTTGCATGGGGAGACCGCCACTTACAATGACAAGAGGTACAAACCAGATTGTGTGGCACTGCGACTGCTGCTGCTGCCCCTGCTCACTTGCTGCCGAACACACAGCGAGAGTGGCCACAGAACCAGCAAGAGACATTTTATGTTGATTTATGTTGGAAACCATTGCTATGTGTGCTTTTCAGACTCACCACTCCCACCCCTCCATAGCCAGAGACGGCTAACACGTGGCGACAGTGCACAGCATGCAGCAACAGACGTTTTATGTTGATTTTTGTGAGAAAGCATTGCTTTGTATGCTTTTCAGAAAACTGAGTTTTTTGGAAAAATATTCAACCCTGGGAGAAAACGAAAAAAAAAAGCATCCCTGAAGAAGGCCTGTTTAGAATATTCATGATCTTGAGTGACGTCTTTACTACACCGAAAATGAACCTTCAGTGAATGCGAACTTGATGTATTACTGACTAAAATGGAAATGGAGAACCAAAAAACATTCCTTATGATGTGCTCTATCTGTGGGAGTCACAAATAAAAGAACAAGAAATACAAGAGTGGGAGCAGCTGAGGGGATAGCAGTGTGCCATGAGGGACCACAATGATTTTCTAGCTCATGACGAAGATGGCTGGCCTATAAGCCGATGTGGACTTCCTGGAACTGTCCTGTTGGAGTTGTGGACCCTCAATTACAGCACAGAAATCACACGACCCCTGTTCTGTTAGAGGTTTTAAAAGTGGCTGGGTGTTTGGCGACAGGCGTTTTTCAGCTGGAACTGGTTGACTGGTCAGGTATATTGTAGTCATCCCTGAGCCGTGTTACGCCATCTTTATGCGATTGTGTAATCAAGATGCTACCCAGATAGAGAGGTTAGGAGCACGTGCTGATACGGTGCATTGCTGCACCCACCACATGATGAACCAACCCGAGTGTAGCCATGCAACACCTCAGCACCACACAAGTTCAGGTGGAATGGACCGATGTGAGGTTTTTTATGGTGGCTGGAGTGCCAATTCTGCCACCAACTCCTAGGTTTTTTCCTGCAGGTTGGAGGGCCTACATGCAGGGCTGGATTCAGATTAACATCATACCCAGGATGAAGCAATTGCCTTACCTTGCTCAAGGGCCCAATGGAGTAGAGTCACTTTTGACGTTTACAGGATTCGAACCGGCAGCTCTCCGAATGCCAGTGCAGATCCCTAGCCTCAGAGCCACCACTCCGCCCCATACCCACATACAGTACATGCAATTTCCTTACGGTCAGAGTAAGCAAGCTAAGATCCAAAGGCAATTTTCAGTGATTTCCTAATATAATTGGCACAATTCGCTGCACACATGTTGTGATAAAGGCACCATCACAGAATGAGTTTGCTTTTGTATACTGAAAGCACTTTCATGTAATTAATGTAATGTTCAACTAATATATGATGCTCAAATGCGTCTGACTAATGTTGTTGTGAGGCGGCCCAGCTGAACCCACAATTCCTTTATTGTATTAAATAGTGAAGTGGGAAACCAACTTTGGGGTCTTGTTGTGTGTGATGGTTGGCTTCTTGGTAGTGCTGACATTGTCTGTTATGTCCTACAACACATGGCACACGTTTTTCATAGATAAAATAGGTAGGTAGATAGATAGATGGATAGATAGATAGATAGATGGATGGATGGATGGATGGATGGATGGATGGATGGATGGATAGATAGATAGATAGATAGATAGATAGATAGATAGATAGATACTTTATTAATCCCAAGGGGAAATTCACATACTCCAGCAGCAGCATAGTGATAAAAACAATATTAAATTACAGAGTGATAACAATGCAGGTATAACAGACAATAACTTTGAATAATGTTAACGTTTACCCCCCCACCCCCAGTGGAACTGAAGAGTCACATAGTGAGGGGGAGGAATGATCTCCTCAGTCTGCCAGTGGAGTGGGATGATGACAGCAGTTTGTCGCTGAAGCTGCTCCTCTGTCTGGAGATGACCCTGTTCAGTGGATGCAGTGGATTCTCCATGACTGGCAGGAGTCTGCTCAGCGCCCGTCGCTCTGCCATTGATGTCAAACTGTCCAGCTCTGTGCCTACAATAGAGCCTGCCTTCCTCACCAGTTTGTCCAGGTGTGAGGCGTCCTTCTTCTTTATTCCGCCTCCCCAGCACACCACCACGTAGAAGAGGGCACTCGCTACCACTGTCTGATAGAACATCTGCACCATCTTATTGCAGATGTTGAAGGACGCCACCCTTCTAATGAAGTATAGTCGGCTCTGTTCTTTCTTACACAGAGCATCAGTATTGGCAGTCCAGTCCAATTTATCATCCAGCTGCACTCCCAGGTATTTATAGGTCTGCACCCTCTGCACAGTCAGCTCTGATGATCACGGGGTCCATGAGGGGCCTGGACCTGATAAAATCCACCACCAGCTCCTTGGTTTTGTTGGTGTTCACATAGTTAGATAGATAGATACTTTATTAATCCCAAGGGGAAATTCACATACTCCAGCAGCAGCATACTGATAAAGAACAATATTAAATTAAAGAGTGATAACAATGCAGGTAAAACAGAAGAGTCGCAAAGTGGGGGGGAGGAACGATCTCCTCAGTCTGTCAGTGGAGCAGGACGGTGACCGCAGTCTGTCGCTGAAGCTGCTCCTCTGTCTGGTAAACTACACACCAAGGCAAGTAACATGAAACATATGGATTAGGTGTTCATTACTAATGTTGAAGACAAGTGTACTGAGCAAACATGTCAGATAACTGTGATATGATTAGTTCAAGAACATCGGAATGTGACAAGCGTGTCAAACACATTCATTTCATTGTCCCGCCGCCCAGACCAACACCAGAAAAGTCTGTGAAGGACTTACGGGTTGTTGAACTTTGCTGTAACATTTGGTCAATTTTCATGCCAAGTTTGTGTTTTATAAATCTGAGTTTTGCATAAGAAATGGCTAACGCATGTCTCTGTGAGGAAGGACAGGTTTTATACATGAGGCCCCTGGTCTTTTCTCTCGTCTCAAACAGACTGAACAGTGGGTGGTCTTGGGATTTGAACCCAGGGAGAAGTGCTAAGTAATGTGCTGCCACCTCTAGCAGGAACTGAAAATATCGTGAAGCAGCAGCATTTAGAAAAAAAAAAAAATAACTAGAAAGGGAGAGTGAAAAACAAATGCAGATTTTAGAAGAGTTTTGAAGAATATAGGAAACTGGTGTTGAAGTAAAAATGAGAACAGTCCAATCATAGGAATATGCAAATTCAAAATCTGAAAAATCACAATCTGTTCAAGTTGAGAGTAGTTATGAAATGAAATGTAATGATGCCACGTCTCACATTCAGCCATAGATAATCTTTGGTTGAAATTCCCTGTGATTGAAGGGGTACCCGTGGAAGGCAAATTTCCAGATTTGAAGTGAACGATCAACCATATTGTCTTTCAGTGGGTTTGGAAAAGTTGGAGGTGGAAGAACATGAAATACTTGAACTTAAACTTGAACTTGTATTGCCAGGCAACGTGGTTGCTAAGAATTTCACTTGTTGTTACATTCACAGACGTAAGAAAAGTGAATTTGATTGAGAGCACAGTAAAAACTGTAGAACAGCATCACAACATGAAACACAGCAGTAGCGAGTGATAAGATACTGTATAAAAACATAATAGATTGATCTGACAGTGCAGAATTGCACTCATGTTCAGTAATATTTTGACTACGTCTTTGCAAAGTAAATATAATTTAGATTGGACAGAGGTGTTTGTGAAATGATGAGCAGCACACAAAAATGGTGGCCTTAAAAATGATCCATAAACCAGGACAGGGCCTTCCCTAGCCTGCCCAGAAATAGGAATCTCCAAACTCTTCTGGCCTGGTTCGGCCTACACATCTTTAAAGGGGCTATTGGTTTCAAAAGTTCAAACTATATTGTAAATGTCCCAAAAATTTGAAAAATACCCCTTAAGGGAAAAGAACTGTATAACCTCTGGCTAGATGGGACTATTTTGGTTTATCTCACAAAGTGGTTAGAATGGTGTGAGGCCTTCAAAAACTGTAAAGAAGCCAGGCCTGAATCCCACCAGCCTGCCCAAAGAAGGTTCCCCCAAAGGCAGCTTAGCTTTGACTAGAATTGCTGGCTTTGGGAGACATCAGGTGAAAATGCGCTTCAGAATCAAAGTTTAAAAAAAGGTTCTGTGAAATGTCCTGAAAAGCACTCAAAATGTTCCACAAGGTAGGGGATCGCCATCAACACCTGGCTTGTACAGAGCAAGGCAAAGAGGAAATGTACTTGTTGGAGAAATAAAAAAAAACTACAGCAAAAAATTAGCACAATGGATTAAAAACAGGCAATCCGTAATGAACGAGTCCCGAATCACAAGAAAACTCAAGTCACAGAAGCAAACAGTACCCACAGGCCAGAGGTTAAAATTAAAGAAAATACAAAACTTACAAATCCCACCAAAATCTACCAAAGTGCATTCAAAATGAATTCCCCAGGATTTTAAATCCCTGCCTGCCTTTTTAGGGGTGGGGGTGGTCCCTTAAGAGTGATTGACAGGTAGCAGGACTCCACCCACAAAATACAAGGAACATAAGAGAACCTGAAAACACACACTCTGTAGATACAGTACTACATAATAACTAACCAGAGTAACATTAACAGATAACACGTAATTGACAAATAATAAACAAACAGAACAATGTTATAAAAATAAAGGAGAACAATTAACAATAGTGTAACGTGAACAAAGAAGACAAAAAGAAGCAATTTGAACATAGCTTGACCAACAAAAAGTCTAAGAAATATCTTTATAAAAGAAGAAATATCTTTAGCAATTAAAAAAGAAGCAAACTGACAAAAATAAGGCTGTCTAAAAAGACAAACAATCTTAAATGAACTCCAATACTCAAGAACCAAAGACAGACACCACAAAATCGATACTTACAGTTAATGCGTTCTTCAGTGATAAAGAACCATTGAAAGACCAACCCCTCAAATATAAAGGTTGAAGGCGGTCCTTTTGTGGTGACATGAGGGTGACCCCGCCTCCTGAGGGCCTCCCTCCACAAAATCCATGGAGCTCAGGAAGGCATGCTACATAGGTAATAACTAATAAATAAACTGAACAATAATAATGCAAATAAATAAATACCATGAATACCTAAAACATAATAAAAAGAAGATACAGAAAAGGATGATCAGCATTAGCCAGGGAACAGAGCCAAACTGAAACATAACAGTTTAGAAATCAGGAAGAGAAGGAGACGCGATGAATCAGAGACTGCATTTAACCAGAGTGACTGCAGTTGATGTGCTGAGTTCTTAGTGCCTTCCATGAAGGTGACAACTTTAAGAGATACTTACTCAGGTGAGTGGAGTCTTTGATTGTGTTTTCTACACATTTTGTGACCAATGATGTACACGGGTCCTTAGCAGAGTGCAGTCTGAGGTCCTTTCTGCTGTCTGTTCTGAATGACACGCTGCACTTTATGTTTTGAATGCCTAAATGCTTTGCCATACCTGATGCTTATGGAGACACTGAGGCTGTTTTCAATGTCTGCTCTGTAGAACTGAACCAGCACTGATCGGGACAGCCTGAAAGTTTTAAGTGCTTTTTAAGTGAGTTCTTTTCATTAAGAGAAATACTGCGTGTGAGCAATAGTGGTGTCGGGAAGTGTTATGTGATTCTAACCTATCACCCTTTAGAAGCAGGTGTGCCTGATAAAATCCACACCCATTTCCACCATTGTTAATAGTATTCTGTTTGGGTTTGCTGAGGGTGCACATACTGGCCAGTAGATCCATCTTTGCCCCAGTATGGCATCTCATCAGGGTGGCGTTATTGTCAAACATCAATGGTTTTACAAATGTGTCACTGGAAGTGCAGTTGTTGGAGAAAGAGAAAAGGAGATGGATGGAAGACAGCCCTGTGGGGACTTTGTGCTCAGCCCCAGGGATCCTGACTGATATGTGTTTGTCTTCATTGTGTGATCCCTCAAAAAATCAGAGATCCAGAGAATTCATATTCATCCAAATTCATATTCATATTGAGGCAATTGCTGTGAAGAAGCTTTGTGCTCAATGCTGAACTAAAATCTGGAAATAAGGCCCTGTCATATATCAGTATATATCAGTATATAGCTGGGGAGTCAAAATGTTTTAAGATGTATTGGAGAACCGTCTTTACTGCATCTTCAACTGATCTGTTGGCCTGGCAGGCACTCTGTAGTGGGTCAAGGACAGAATCTGTGACTTGAGCTGCTGAACAATTAGATGTTCAAGGTTCTTCATTATCTCAGAGGTGTATTGCTATGGACCGTCCACATGAAGCATCTCTTTCACAGATTTGCACTGTGGTGAACTGCCAGTAATCAGCCATAAACCCACAACATCTGGCTCAGGAGTCATCTCCAAACAGCGTGAGCTAATAGGAGTATGTCTCTGTGTTTGCTGCTGTGGTCCCCGGCCGGGGTTGGAACCCGGTCGGGACACCCAGGAGGACGAGAGGAGGGCTTGTGCCTCCTCCAGACCGCGAGGGGGCGTCCGTCCTGGTTATACTGGAGGCCTCGGGTAGAGGGCTTGGAAGCCCAGCCCTGTAGGGGCCCGTGGCCACCGCCAGGCGGCGCCCCAGTGCCTTATTATCCCGGGGGCCCAGGAAGTGCCGGGAGGAAGATGACAGGGGACACCCGGACAGCTTCCGGGTGTGCAGCCGGCACTTCCGCCACACGGGGGTGTGTCCGCGGGAGATTGCCGGGAAGCAGCTGGTGCCCATCCGGGTTCCTATAAAAGGGGCCGCCTCCCTCCGTTCATTAGTGGAAGTCGGGTGGAAGAGGACGGAGCTGGAGTGAGGACTGGAGGCGGCCAGGAGGAAAAGAGGCACAGGACTGTGTGGCCTGGACATTGGGGGAATCGGTGCAAGAGGCACTGGGGTTTGTGCACGTGACTTGTTTGTAAATAATAGTTGTAAATAAACGGTGTATTGGGTGAAACTATGTTGTCCGTCTGTGTGTGTCCGGGTCCAAGTTCACACTGCACGGAGGACTTCTGTAAGCCGTTGTAATCTAGATGTTGCAGGTTCGCACCTGGCCACCGACAGTTACCACAGGGCAAATGTGCAAACTAAAATGCATTGTGGTGTGAGTTCACAGTGATACACTTGTCAACAAGGGTGAGATTTGCACTCTGGACGGATGGAGTGTAGTGGCGGTTTTGCACAGAAGAGGTAGAGGCTGAAAGGAAGAGCTTAGCTGACGTCACCAGGAAGTGCTCTGATCGCATTGTTCAGAAGTGGTCTCTGTGCGGCTGAGACAGGGCATTCTCCTGCTAGCTCACACTGTAAAGAGACTACTTTGGATCCAGCGGTTGTGGGTTTGTAGCTGACCACCTGCAGGTGAACACAATGCACATCTTTGCTCTGTGATTTGAGTCTGCAACAATCTACTTCAATGCCACTGGCCTGTAATTATTAAGTGAAAAAATATTTTTGGCAGAGAATGATTGTGGATTCTTTGAAACAGACTGAAGATGTCTGTATACACAGATGCTAACTGATCAACACCATGTCTTAGTGTGGAGGACCGATATTTTAAATGAGGGGCAGAAGATGAGTGTTAGTCAAAGTAATAAACAAGTTTGTAACTGGAAAGTCAGACTGATCTTTCATCAAACCTGAAACATAATCCTAAAATTGAGAAGGAAACGTCTAAACTGATAATTTGTTTAGCAGGGAACTTTTACCCAAATGCACCTTCGAACATTAGAGCAATCTGGACGAGGACAGGCCATTCAGCCCAACAAAGCTCGCCAGTCCTATCCACTGGTAACTATGTCTGTGGTTCTGTGTGTAAAGAAAAACTTCCTAATGTTTGTGTGAAATTTCCCCTTAACAAGCTTCAAACTGTGTCCCCGTGTTCTTGATGAACTCATTTTAAAGTCACAGTCTTCACACTTCAGTCATATCTCCTCTTAATCTTCTTTTACTTAAACTGTAACGGCTCAGCTCTTTTAGTCTTTCTTCATTAATTCATCCCCTGTAGCCCTGGAATCAGCCTAGTTGTTCTTCTCTGGACCTTTCCTTGTGCTGCTATATCCTTTTTGTTGCTGGAGACTAAAACTGCACCCAGGACTCCAGATGAGGTCTCATCAGTGTGTTATAAAGCTTGAGCAGAACCTCCTGTGACTTGTACTCCACACATCAAGGCGCTATATAACCTGAAATTCTGTTAGCTATCTTAATGGCTTCTGAACACTGTCTGGTAGTTGATGGGGTCGAGTCCACTACGACTTCTAACTCCTTCTCATAAGGTGTACTTTCGATTTTCTCACCGCCCATTGTGTATTCAAACCTCACATTTTTACTTCCTACACGTAATACTTTACATTTGCTGACATTAAATGTCATCTACCACAAATATGGCCATGTATGCTGTCCAAGTCATCTGTAATGATGTAACAGATTCCAAATTATCTGCCAATCCACCTGCTGCATCTTGGTATCATCTACAAACTTAACTAGCTTGTTAGTTCTATTCCTGTCTAAATCATTTATATATATTAAAAATAACAGCGGACCTAGCACCAGCTAACTTTCACAAGTTTTGTCCGTAATCTTGGACGATCCGGGAGTTCGTCTGCTGACCTTTATATGGTCATGGTGATGACATCACAAACCACACACTCCTGGTTAGCTTTGGGCAGCTTTGCCATGGCAACTGCAAACAAAACGACACAACGATGGTGGCAAATACTTTGCAACCATGTCAAAATGAAACTGAAGCAATAAAATAACATCAAAATTAACTTCAGCAATTCAGAAAACTTTCGTAACCATAAGAGTCTCTAAAGAAACCATTTCTAAAACGATTAAAAAATTTCTAACAAAACATAATCGCAGCATGTTGTCTGGACTAGGAGCTTTATGACATTTCTGTGTCCAGAAGAGCAAATGTAACTCATATTTAGGAATGCGGAGGGGTGAGAGATTAGTCAAATGGTACAGGATTTACAATAGGGTCCTCATTGATGGAGGGCTGATCATTCCACCTGCAATGGAAACTGTGAAATTTGATTATGTTGGTTGAAATTCCTTATATTAAAAAATCTGGATTCCTTACTGCCCAAAATCTTAGTTTCCAGAGGGATAACATCAATATTAAATATTTTTACTCGGACTACCCTGATATTTCTTAGTGAGGAGGTGGAATTACAAAACATTGATTAGTCGTTTGTTAGAATCTGATGCAAATCCCCCGGGTGTGCAGGAATATAACATGGCAGGCAGAACTCCAGACCTCAGACTCTATTTGAGAGGGAAACCTGCAGTTTCCAATGTGGCTGACCAGCCATGGGGAATTCTGAAAGGTTTGGAAAAGCCTGATATTTTATAATGTGGAAGTGGAAGTATAAAGAATGCCTAGACATTTACCTCGTTATAGAACGTGTGAGTATCCCGTTTGCATACGGACAATCAATAGACTTTGCTGGGGATGGTGATTAGTAATCAGGAGGTGGAAGTACAAGCAGAGTTTAGCATTTTGCTGTTGTAATAATATTGTGATGCACCATCTGTTGGAATGACAAATGCAATGCATATGTCTCTGGTTTATTGTATCTGGTATGGGATTCATAAATGCGGTGTTAATGTTTGTGAGGTGTGATCCTTTGGAATAACAAACGCAATGAATTTTATTGTTGCAAATGTTTGTGATGCGACAAGTGTTACAATGAGAGAAACAGCAACCAGATGGACACACAGACAGACCCACAGACGCTTGCCTTCTTTGCTGGAAAGCTCTTGTTGTAAAATGTGTCGATATCCAGTTGGTATAAGGACGTTCCATAGACGTTGCTGAGGATGGTTATTAGTTAATCAAGAGGTTGAAGTACATGCAGAGTTTTGCATTTTCCTGTGTTTGATGGAAATCCCATGTTGGTTGTGGAGGCTGAACTCCCAATTTTCAAAATGAATGAACAACCATATGACTCTTAAAACGCTTGGAAAACTCTGACAGCTGTTAACAAGAAGGTGGGAGCTGTCAGAATCCTCTGTATAATGAGCTGGAATCATTTTGTTTTATTCTTTCTAGCTTGAGAATGGATGCAGTGACCACAAACAACATGGCTTTTGCCATGCATACGACCATTAAAACAAATGGGCTTCACATAATAAAAGTAAACTAATAAAGCCAAAATAATAAAATAAAGGTTATTAGACCTTCAGGTTGTCTAGACTTTCTTTCTTTGCCATGTGTTAAATAAGAGGAGGTCCACATTTTCAAAACAAACTTTCAATAGGTTCAGAATAGCTTAATATTTATTTACTTTCATTCTTGGAAATCCCTTGTGGTTACTCATCCTGCCCATCCACCTTGGTGGTAAAGATCTGGCGATGAATGGCTAGAAATGTTAATGGTGTTAACTGTTAAAGACAAACTCAGAAGAAATTGTAATATTATGAACAGTTAAAGAATACAAAAACAGAAGGTCAACAAAACACCAGACAGAGACAGGTTAAGGACTAAAAAAATTGTGGATTGTGAAAAAAGAGCCATCAGATTTGAAAGAGCCAGGGGCAAGAAGTTCTAATTAATTAAAAGTGAAATGGATTCTCAACGAGTTAAACATGTAGAGCCGAAGATGCCAAATTAGAAGTGAAGAGCCAAAAAGACATGTTATGCAGAGATTAAATCTGAGAGGCTGACAGCCGGCCCAGAGCTTCACGATGAAGTGACAATATGGGTTCTGAAGAAATTAGAGAAAATGAGCCAACAAAATAAACTGGAAAGCACATGAAAGCAAAGAGTAAAAGGCAAAAAAGCAAAAAACCGAGTGTGAAGAAAGTGAAAAGAACCGCCAAGAAGGAATCAAAAAAAAAAAAAAAAAGAAAGAAACTGATGGGTGAAAAGTGACAAGTCAGCAGGAGTCTGAAGGAACTGGCAAGAAGGCTGCACACATTTTGAAGGGAATAAATGAGCAATCTGTAAAAAGAGCAGTGAATGAGCAAGAGAGAAATCTGATGGGGTTTCACATGAAGATCTACCTGGGAGTCACTGTGTTCACTAGACATAGTGGCCAGTTGGGCATATGAGGATAAGACCCACCATTTCATGAGATGTCCTCAGGAGCAGCGTGTGAAGTGGCTGCACGGGTGATGAAGAAATGAAAGACATTACCTTATATATTGCTGAGATGTAGTGGTGGAGTAGGGGTTTAGTACTGGCTTTTCAGAGAGCCCCCCCCCCACCATCCTATTGCATAGCCAGTGCGTAGCTCACACAAATTCAGAGGATTTAGCAGATGATCAATGAGAACTGTTTTGAAATACAGTGTGAGTGTCTGTATTATCGTGATATTCCCCTCTACTTACCCTTTACCTAGGAGTAAGTGTACTCATCAGATTCGTTACAGGGTTGGTCTACTGTTGCATCTTAACATTAACAAACGCATACATAGCTATTGGCATACACACAGAAACTCAACAGTACCCTATGAATGGCAAACACACAGCTAATTAATTTCTAGAACTTTAAACCACACAGGTGCCTTATGAATAACACAGCTTGTCACTCTCTTAGGACTTCATGAGACTTACATACACACAGACTCTAATCACGTCAGTGCCCCATGAATGACACACACACATCTGGTTAACCTGTTTTAATGATATCTCAGACCTAAATATTTCTTTTGGTCTCCAAGAATACATTTAAACATACAAAGGCTCAACATCCGTGACTATGGGCCATTTATCAGCCAAGAATGCCTTGGTTTATGTACTGTTCTCTACTTTTGGGTGGGGCTCTCACCCTCAGTCTTAATAAACCTCTCAGCACAGAGGTAATGGCAAATCTCCGGATGCACCAGGTGCTCAAAGAAATTGACCTTATTACTTTAATCACTCTAGACATTAAGACAAAGCATAGGAAGTTAAAAGCAGCATTGTATTTATTACAGAAATAATAATAATACCTGTAGAACAAAGAAATAGAAAATACTGATAGTCAGGTCTGGATATATATAGTCTTTAGAAAAAGCCTATATATAATGACATGCCATCCTGGTACAAAATAGGGCAAGGTTGGGAGCATGCACTGAAAGCACGTGGACACACCCACCACACTATGAACCACCTGGATTGCAGACGTTGATTAATGTCATACCCAGAATGGAGTAATTGCAGATGTCACACATGTGCGAGTAGGAGGCAGCTAAAGGGTCTGAGTTAGTGTAATAAATCATCTGACCAGGGGGTGGCGGAGTGCGCTGACTGTCTTTCTCAGTTCCCTACAGACCTTTCCTGGGAAATCCTGCAAGGTTCCGGCGCCTCAGAAGACGTCTCTTCCGAAGCCGGCCCCTTTGATGACGTCAGTTTCGAAGCCGGCCCCTTTGATGACGTCACTTCCGAAGCCGGACCCTTTGATGACGTCAGTTTCGAAGCCGGCCCCTTTGATGACGTCACTTCCGAAGCCGGACCAATGATGATGACAGTACGGAGTCCAAAACAGAACTGGTGAAGGTTTGAAAAGATGGCGGTTTTAAATGGTCAGACAGGAAGTGATGTATGTTAAATGGAAGTGATGTAAGTTGACCGGAAGTGATGTTTCTCTGACATCAGCCTGGGAGCCGAGACCGGAAGTGACAATCTTCTGGGTGCCGGAACTGGGAGTGACGCTTTCCTAGGTGCCGGAACTGGGAGTGACGTTCTTCTAGGCGCCGGAACTGGAAATGACGTTCTTGATTCAGATAGGTTTTCCCGCGGCTGGTCTGTAGAGATAGCAGGAGAAGGTTTAATGCACCCCGCCCTCCCCTGGCCTGGCGTGGAATTACCATTACTTGGTCCACACAACGTCCTCCTATTCGCACGTGTGTGACAACCCCCACTCTTTAAAGGTTGAGGGGTCATATGGGAGGAGGCAGAGGCTGAGGATGGGCTATAAATATCATTATTTTTTTCCTCACTTTTATTTTATGCCAATTTTTGTGCTTACTCATTTGTCAATTAAAATGCATGGTTTCTGGCTGTAGTCATTAAAACAAGTGATCCTATGCTCACTGTCAAAGGAATGCCACAAAGGCTGGTCCAGAGCACTCCCATCAGGTATTATATGATTAAAACAGAAGAAAGGGAGTCATTGTCATCTCACCTTCTCTTTTACTGCTTTCGGTTGACCGTGTGGACCCTGCTCACTGCGCCAAATTGAGGGGAGAAAAAAATCACAAGAGGAGCAGCAGTTCATCCATGCGCTGTTTATTTTTTATTTATTTATGTACAGTATGTATGTATGTATTTATTTATTTATTTACATATATGGAAAGCACAAGTCACACACCAACAGCTAACGTGTACCCCACTGAGAGAATTTGTATGAGGCTTTTTTTAACACAAAGAGGCAATACCAAAATATAATCGCAAGGCTTTAACCTTCAGTAGAAGTGAATGCACGATGTAAATACATGACGTGCAATAACATTCTTTGTCCTTGTCTGGTAAATAAGTCTGGAGGAAAAGAACACGCCGACTTACAAATGGGCGAGTTGATGACTCAGAAATTTAAAAATGAAAACTATATGTAACAACATAAGAAATATGACAAACGAGAGGGGACCACTCAGTCCATCAGGCCTGTTTGTTTAGCTAATAGCTAAGCTGTCCCAATATCTCATCCAGATACTTCTAAAAGTTCTCAAGATTTCTGCATTAACTCCATGGCTCGGTAGTTTGTTCCGATTCCCACAACTCATTGCATAAAGAAGTGCTTCCTGGCTTCAGTTCTAAATGCACTTCCCCTTAATTCCCACTGATGCCCTCGAGTCTGAGATTCACCATTAATTCTGCTGAATCAGCTTTATCAATACCTTTGAGGATTTTGAAGACCTGGATGAGGTCCCCATGCAGTTTTCTCTGCTCAACACTAAGCAGGTTTAATTCTCCATTCTCTGGGTCTGTCACAGTACGGCATGTCCTTATGTCCTGGGATGCACTTGGTTATTGTGTTCTGCACAACTTCAACTGCTGCTAGGTCTTTCTTGGTGACCAGGACAATCCTCCAGATGTGCCCTCACCGGTGCATTATGTAGTCCCCCAATTTACTCGTATATTCAAGTTTGTGCGATATAACTGAACATTATATTTGCCTTTTTTAATAGCTTTTTCCACATTGCTTTGAATTTGAGACATAGTTTGTCAATGTAAACCCCTACATTTTTGCAGAAGTGGCGTCTTGTAGGGCAGCATATGCCACCTTGCATGCATAACTGATGTTCCTTTTGCCCATGTGTAGCACTTTGCTCTTTTTCTACATTTTCGCATTTTGCAAGTGTCCGTCCAGTCCTGAACCTTGTTCTGGTCTTTCTGAACTGTTTTTACTATCTGCTCAGTGTCTGCCATTCCTCCAAATTTAGTATCATATATGAATTTCACAAGTTTACTGACTATACTGAAATCAGTTAACATAAATCATAAAATGTAACAGTCCAAGGACAGACCCTTGAGGGCCTTCGATGATCACCCCATTCTCCTTCTCTCTGTACTCTTACCTCTTGTTGGTTCACCAACTTCAGATCCATTATTGTTGGTTACCTCTGATGCCTACAGCTTCTGATGTGGCTGTGTCGAAGCCTTTTTGAAAGCCGGTCAATTTTGTCATTTGTCAGCTACAAAAAAAAAATAAAATAAAACAATCTAAAAGATTGGCCTGGCAGGATCTTCCTCTCATAAACTCACGCCTGCTTTTATTTACTATATTACTGCATTTTCATGTAGATATTTTTCTAATCTAATTCTTATTATAGTGTGCATACTTGTGCATGGTACAGAAGTGAGACTTATTGGTCTGTAATTACCTGGGTTCATTTTGTCCTCATTCTTAAAGACTGAAGTCATTTTTGCAACTTTCAAGTCCTCAGGTATTCCTCCTTTCTGAAGTGACTGCTCAGTTATGCTTATTAAGGGTTTATAGATGACATCTTTCATTTCTTTCAATACAATTGGTAAGATCCCTCCAGGTCCAGGGGTTTTATTAAGCTAGGTTCTCTGAGTGTTTTAACTTCTGCATACGACATTCAACTTGTTTCTTCGTTTATGAATACTTGGGTAAAATACTCGTGTTTATTCAGTTATACCACAGTGTGCTTCTTCTGTTATTGCTATTCTCTTCTTGACATTACTGTCACACCTTTCTGTTTTCTGTTACTTATAAGCCTAAATTAATACTAAATAATACGTACAGTACAATAATCCATTCCTCCACACTTCCTTCATTGCAGGATCTTTCTCTGTCTCATTATTTTGCTCTTCTTGTGCACTTTGTCTTTGCTGCTTTGACCAGGTCTGGAAGCACTGAAGTGGTTGAGCGGAATCAGAGTTGAAGTAATCATATTTAATGTGTGCTTACTTCTAGGGATCTCTGCCAGCAATCAGAAGGTTGCCGGTTTGAATCTCGTAAACACCAGAAGTAACTCTACTCCGTTGGGCCCTTGAGCAAGGCCCTTAATCTGTGCGAGAAGAATACGAAAAAGACATCATAAAGGTTTGGGGCAGCCACCTGTATATTGTTTTTCCCAGCTGCGAATGTCTATGTTTTTGAAGCACGATGTGCATAGAACAGAGTCCACAACAGAACTGGCTATACTAGCCCAAGATGGAGGCTTTAAAGGTCTGGAGAGGAACTGATGTCATCAGAATGGCCAGAACCAGAAGTGATGTCATCAAAGGGGCTGGCTTCGGAAGTGACGTCATCAAAGGGGCCGGCTTCGGAAGTGACGTCATCAAAGGGTCCGGCTTCGGAAGCGGCGTCATCAAAGGGGCGGCTTCAAACTGACGTCATCAAAGGGCCGGCTTCGAAGTGACGCGTCATCAAAGGGGCCTGCTTCGGAAGTGACGTCATCAAAGGGGCCGGCTTCGGAAGAGACGTCTTCTGAGGCGCCGGAACCTTGCAGGATTTCCCAGGAAAGGTCTGTAGGGAACTGAGAAAGACAGTCAGCGCACTCCGCCACCCCCTGGTCAGATGATTTATTACACTAACTCAGACCCTTTAGCTGCCTCCTACTCGCACATGTGTGACATCTGCAATTACTCCATTCTGGGTATGACATTAATCAACGTCTGCAATCCAGGTGGTTCATAGTGTGGTGGGTGTGTCCACGTGCTTTCAGTGCATGCTCCCAACCTTGCCCTATTTTGTACCAGGATGGCATGTCATTGCTACATGGAGTGTTTAGGCAATCAACATGTGTCTTTCTTAAGCTTCACTGACCTTACAAATGGGCGAATTGATGACTCCGAAATTTCAAATTAAAGGCTATACATAACAACATAAGACAAACAAGAGGAGACCACTCAGTCCATCAAGCTTGTTGGTATAGCTAATAGCCGAGCTGTCCCAATATCTCATCCAGAGATATTTCTAAAAGTTCTCAAGGTTTCTGCTTTAACTCCATGGCTCGGTTGTTTGTTCCAGATTCCCACAACTCCTTGCATAAAGAAGTGCTTCCTGGCTTCAGTGCTAAGTGGACTTCCCCTTAATTTCCATTGATGCCCATGAGTCCGTGATTCACCATTAATTCTGCTGGATCAGCCTTATCAATACCTTTGAGGATTTTGAAGACCTGGATGAGGTCCCCATGCTGTCTCCTCTGCTCAAGACTAAACAGGTTTAATTCTCTGAGGCTGTCACAGTAGGACATGTTCTTATGTCCTGGGATGCTCTTGGTTGTTCTGCTCCGCACAGGTCTGGTGTCTTAGTTAAGCTTCATAAATGCACTCACTGATGTATATATTCTATAGCTGAGGCTTTAAATTAGGACCTTTTGTGGTCCCCCCATTATTTTGGGGCTCATGGTAAGTGCCTCCATTGATTCTGCCACAGCTGATCTAGCAACATAAAAAAGGCAAAGGACAGCAGCCTTGTCATCAAAAGTAAATATTAAATCATTCTGGATGAGAACAGGCCAACAAAGCTCGCCAATCCTATCCACCTAATACTTCTAAAGTAACATCCAGTCGAGATTTGAAGGTCCAGTCCTACTGTCTACCATACTACTCGGTCACTTGTTTCATGTGTCTATGGTTCTCTTTGTATAGAAGAACTTCCTAACATTTGTGTGAAATTTACCCTTAGCGAGTATCCAACTGTGTCCCCGTGTTCTCGATGAAGTCATTTATTGTGTCATACAAGCCATTTGAGCAGAATGATGGCAGCGTGTGTGCTTTCTACAAACCGTAGGTGTTTATGGTGGAATTGTCGGCATCAAGTGAATCATTGCAGCCAGGCCAGGCCTTGATAATCCTTGAAAAGACTGAGCCCTCAAATTTCACACCCCCACCAGGGGCCTAAGCGAGCAACACAGTCTCTGGAAAATAAATCAAATGAGCAATTAAAACAATCAGCCGGATCGAAGAAGATTAGGTGTGGAAGTCTGCTGTGAGGGCAGGATGGCGTGACTCAGACTGTTAACTGCTAACTCAACCTGGCACAAATAATTATCCACTGATCGAGCTGGTTTGCCAGCAAAAATGAAGTTAAGCAAGATTAATAACCTGCTTTAGTAATCCCCCGGAGTCCGTGTGTTAGCATATGAGCCCCATCACCCAGCCCCCCAATCTCACAGCACACCGAGGGGATTCACTTAGCAGGCAATTCTACTATCAAACCCAGTGGGACCCTCCACAGCACTACTGCCTGCTATGTAAATCTACCCAGGCTGTGGTGAAGATACTTGACATGTACAAATGCCCCCCGACTCGACTAGGATTTGTTTTCAGATGTTAAACATGTGCAGACAAAATTTGCAAATACACCTGGGCACCATGGGTAATGCCAGACCTGTGCAAATTAGAAACCCACCACGTGCAGACATAGAGGAAGGAGGAGGAGGAGAAGGTTGGAAGAATACGCTGATTACAAGCGCGTTGCTACACCCACTACACGACACCCCCTATAAATCTGCTAGGGCTGGGAAATACCTGATTTATAGTAAGAGACCTGTACATACTGTGTGACGAAAAGGGGACACTCCAGAACTCCAGACTCCATACACAAGGGCACAGGCACAGTCAGGGGTTCAGGTGAAGTACATTTTATTACTATAAATAGCCTATTTCCTCCAACACACCAGTAATCACAAGCACAATCCAGTAAGATATGTCCTCCAATCTCCTCCAGGCAATCTTTGTCCTCAACCTCCTGAATTCTAACTACAAGGCAGATGGCACCTTTTCATGCTAGACCCGGGAGTACTTCTGGTGCACGTCAGAAGAACTTCCAGGCCCGGTGGTAGTACCACAAAACGGGAAGGTCTCCTGGCCCATGCAACCCCAGCGGGTGTCCAGCCTGGGATCACAGCAGAGGTGCACTGCCACCTACCACAGTGGGGGACAATTCATCTCTGATACAGTGGTACCTTGAGATATGAGTGCTCCAACGTACGAGTTTTTTGAGATACAAGCCATCACTAAGTCGATTTTTTGCCTTGAGTTACGAGCCATCAAAGAGCTTGTCGCCACACATTCCGTGGAACTGACGACAGAGGAGATGACGGAACTACAGACGCAGCAACATACGGAGGTTCTGCAGGAGATCGGTATCACAGATGAGGTTATCTCTTAAAGTGAGATAAAGGAAGTGTTGGCAATGTGGGAAAAAGTTTCAAACTTTAAAGAAAAGAAATACCCTGAAAAAGTTGCAACTGATCGCACAGCTGCGCTATTTAATGACACTTGGCTAACTCATTTCAGAAACATTCTAAAGGGGAGGACTAAACAAAGCTCCTTGGGCAGGTTTCTATTGAAACGCCCTGCGAATGAAAGTGAAAGTGTGACAAAAAAAAAAAAACTAGCGAAGAAGAAAATTAAATTAAGCAAAAGTGAAGTGAAAGAAAAAAACATTACAATACGCTAATCGGCTTCACCAACATCTGTTTATTTCTTTAGATTCTCTTTTATGTATTAGGTTTTATTTTGTTTGTATACAATATTTGTTCATTATAAATACATTTTTCTTATGTTGAAAACATTTAACAAAAAATTGGGGTGGTTTTTTGAGGGCTGGCACGAATTAATCTCATTTCAATTAATTTCAATGGGGAAAATTGATTTGAGATACAAGCATTTTGTCTTACGAGCCTGGTCACGGAACGAGTTAAACTCGTATCTCAGGGTATCACTATACTTGGTTTTCTCAAGCCCTTCCATTATTCTTTCTACCCAACTTGTGAAAGAGCTGGGAGCCATCTTGACCGGGTTGTACCTCCAAACAATCTATATTGAGTATTTAATATCCAATATACACAAACATACACTAATTACACAATATAGATGCCTTAATGGATGGACGGGCAGCTTGCCTGGGACGAGGAACGGTGCCTTACCCTGTCGGGATGCCATAGTGAGTGGACTGCGTAAGTGGAGGTAAAACCCGGCTAGGATGGTGCTAGGTTCCTATCCCAGCTGGGGCGGTCAGATAACTGATGGACTGAGCGAGACAATTTATCCACCTTGGCAAAAGCTGGCAGAGCTACTCTGGCATGGTCCCAGTTTTGACTCCCAAAGGGTTCTGTGGAACATGTAGTTTGAAAGAGTAAATCTGTTGGGGTGCCTGGGTGACACCAGAGGGCTCTGTCAGGAAAAGGTCTCCCTACTTTGTGGAGTTTGTGGAGCTTCCACATGACCCGGAAGTGCTCCCGGGCCCAACATAAAAGGAGCCATCTTGCCTCATTGAGGTGAGTCAGAGTCAGGAGGAAGAGGATGACACTCAGCGTGAAGGTGGAAGGAGACAGAGAGACATTGGAGTTACTGGTTTATATAGTGCAAAGGTGGATGAGTTTAAATACTTGGGATCAACAGTACAGAGTAATGGGGATTGTGGAAGATAAGTGAAGAAGAGTGCAGGCAGGGTGGAGTGGGTGGAGAAGAGTGTCAGGAGTGATTTGTGACAGACGGGTATCAGCAAGAGTGAAAGGGAAGGTCTACAGGATGGTAGTGAGAGCAGCTTTGTTATATGGTTTGGAGACGGTGGCACAGGAGACAGAGGTGGAGATGGCAGAGTTAAAGATGTTAAGATTTACATTGGGTGTGATGAGGAGGGACAGGATTAGAAATGAGGACATTAGAGGATCGTCTCAAGTTGGACGGTTGGGAGACAAAAGTCATAAAGGCGAGATTGCGTTGGTTGGGACATGTGCAGAGGAGAGAGGCTGGGTATATTGGGAGAAGGATGTTAAGGGTAGAGCTGCCAGGGAAGAGGAAAAGAGGAAGGCCTAAGAGGAGGTTTATGGATGTGGTGAGAGAGGACATGCAGGTGATGGGTGTAACAGAACAAGATGACGAGGACAGGAAGAGATGGAACAAGATGATCCGCTGTAGCAACCCCTAATGGGAGCAACTACAAGAAGAAGAAGGGCACTGAAATAAAAGTTCATCATGGCATTCTTATACAAATAAAGTGGTATTTTGTTATAAGTTGGAATTGTGTCTATGATAGTTGTGTCTGGAGTTCTGGGCTCACTGGCGCACCCTAAAGTCCAACACATATTATTAGGAACATCTGCACACCTGGGGGCTCATGTATAAACGGTGTGTACGCTTAGAAATATTGCATACGAACGTTTACATGCTCAAGTCACAATGTATAAAACCTAAACTTGGCGTAAAGCCATGCACAGTTCCACGGTACCTCATACCCTGGCGTACGCAAGTTCTGCGCTCGGTTTTGGAGACTGGCGGCACCCAGCGTCAAAGCAGTGCTACTGTTCCTGTTTGGTTACTCTTTCTTTTTCAGATCTACTGTACATCCCTGACACGGCTTTATAAATACATGGAAATTAACCGCATATTGTTTATTAGTTTAATGCATCTGATTGTAATTAACCAGTAACAATATAATGGTCCACAGAATGGTCAAACTATTCTAAATACAATAGATGCTTTAGCATTGTTACTCTCACTGCACCTTCTTCTTCTTGTTCTTTCACCTGCTCCCATTAGGGGTTGCCACAGCGGATCATCTTTTTCCATATTACTCTCACTGCACCACACGGAGTATTTATATCACTGTATCTGAGTGGGGAATCAATATACAGACCTCACGGTTCAGAAAGAGTTTCATCCCAAGAACTATAAATGTACTCAATCAGTCCATCAGGTGCTCCTTGTGGAACTGTTTGTACTTACTTATGCATCTGGATTTTTCTGTGTGTACGCACATTCCCACTTTTGTGCTTACTCCATGTTATAGTGTGAGTTCTACGCACGGCGTTATACATGAGGCCTCACTGTAAACTTGCAATACATTTATAATATTGTACAGCCTGCACTAGTTTATAAAGCGCGTATGTACATATGATGACGATATCATTTTTAAGATGAAATGCAGCAAAATATGTTTATTATATTATAAAGATAAAACTTTAACTTCATTTTAAAAAATCTATATTGTTAATAATTAAACATGCCAGGACACGGTACCGCAGCGCTAGCGAGCCGCTGGCGCTCCGTTCACGGATTGTTCCTGCCTCACGCTATATTCTTGCTGGTGCTGGCGCGACACTGAAAGGACAGATGGATAGAATAATTAAACACGTACTACGAAGATATTTCAATGTTCCTTAGAAGTTTTGAAGAATCGGCGTTCTAAGCTTACAGATGGCTTAACGTCTATTACAGAGCTGATTGTGTGGTGATTGGGTATTTCGGGAAAGAAAAGTAAGGACAGGAATTAGGGGTTGGTACTTTGAAAGAGACAGTACTGCTACAATAAAGTATTTCATCGAAGCTCGCGCACGGCGCATCAAGCATCTTGCGGAGACATGAACAATCACTGCGCCACCGTGTTCCCATGTTTAATAACATGATTTAACTCCTATCATCATGAAAATGATATCACGTATACATCTCAGCATTTTAATTGTTCAGAGAGCTGTAATATTACGAATGTAATGGATTTTGTGTCCTGTCGGAGGAAGAGAAAGCCCATTTAAGAAGCACGTAGTGATTCACACTCATAGAGCACATAGAAGATCAAATACAAAACAAAGCATTGAACATGCTACTTTACTTACGCTGGGAAACTAGTAAATCAAACGATTTTAAGATGAAGTTTATGATGTTCTGTTTTAATGACAAAATAGACTATGTGATTAAAGTGGAAATTTTGAGATTAAAGTTGACATTTTGTGCTTTTTTTCCCACTGTGTGCCTATTTTTTTTTTGTCTGTACCCTACTAATAAGCTTTAATATGACACTCAGACGGTGGGCTACGACTCACCTTTTCACAGCGACTTTGATATCTGACTATTTTGGGTATTGTGCGACTTTGTGAACTTGAGCATTCGAGTTTCTCCGACACTCAATGTCACTCAATCAACTTCCTTTTGTTGTTTATCCCACCGTTTAAACCAACAAATAGTAATTTTTTCTTTGCCTCCACTTGGTATTCGCTCAAATTCTTCTATTTTCCCCCGTGCTTTTGCCATTGTCTTTTCACATGAGGCTGAGCTTAAGGGCTATTTATATTGACTTGCATATTCAAAGAGGCGTAATTCTGGGAGGAGTTGGGGCGGGACAGCAGGCGTGTGCACGTGCGTTACTTTTCATGCTGACCGGGATTTATGTAGCGGAAGAACGTGGAAGTTTGCGTATGCACAGATTTATGCATCTGGATTTTTCTGTGTGTACGCACATTCCCACTTTTGTGCTTACGCCATGTTATAGTGTGAGTTCTATGCACGGTGTTATACATGAGGCCCCTGCTTATCTATGCAATTATCCAGTCAGCCAATCATGTGGCAGCATCACAATGCATCAAGTCATGCAGATGCAGGTCAGGTGGTTCAGCTAATGTTCACATCAAACAGCAGAAACGGGGAGAAATGTGATCTGAGTGATTTGGACCATGAGGAGATTGTCGGTGCCAGACAGGCTGGTGTGAGTGTTTCTGTAACTGCTGATCTTCTGGGATTTTCATGCATAGTGGTCTCTGAAGTTTATTCAGAATGGTGTGAAAAACAAAAAACATCCGTCTCCACACAAGTTCACTGCCAAGGCCCTTCTCACACGATTGCTCAGTTTGGCTGGGTTGGCAGATGTAGGAAGGGTCTTCCAAAATCCTTACATTTAATAATTATGAAGGGAACTGTACTGTTAGAAACCTTCAGTGGTGCAGTCATTTCTTTGTAGTCTTGCCCCGATCTGTCCGTCGACACAATCTTGTCTCAAAACTCTGAAGGCAAATCCTTTTGAACTCATGGCTTGATTTTAATTCAACTGTAGGACCTTCTATAGACAGGTGTGTGCCATTCCTAATCATGTGATCTCAATTAAACTGGCTACATGTGGCCTCCAAACCAGGTGCAGAAACATCTCAGTGATGATCAATCGAATGGGAGGCTCCTGAGCCAAATTTCAAGTGTCATAGCAAAGGGTCTCTGAATACTCTTGTCAGTATGAGATTTCAGGCCTGTTTTCGCTTTGTTGTTCTGGGGTATTGAGTATTACTCGATGAAGGAAAAAATGAATTTAAACTATTTCTGCCTTAGGCTGCCAACACAGCAAAACATGTAAAAAGTGACTAGGGATTTGAATATTTTCTGAATCCACTGTGTATCTACAAGCATTGCCCAGCCTCAGCTTTTCTATTTATTTGTATTAGTAGTCTACACCTTCTCCCGGTGCTTATCTATCAGCGAGTTTTCTTCCCACATCCCCAAAGACATGCTGGTTAGGTGAACTGCCAGGTTCAGACTGGCCTCTATGTGAGTGGACCCTGTGATAAACTGGCATTCTTGGCAGTAGCTGGCAAGTCTGTCCTGAGCCCAGACCTTCGACAGTCATAAACCGAGATGGGCCACTGCAATGAAGACAATCACACAATTGAGATGGTGCAAAATGGTGCAAAGTACTTTTATTCCTACAAATCAGTCCAGGGTTTAAAATCCCAAAGTGCAAAAAGTGCAAATGAATTAAATAAATAAAAAAAGTTTAAATCCAGTTTAACGACAACAACATTTATTTCTATAGTACATTGTCATACAAATGATGTGCTATACAAGATGAAGAAAGAAACAAGATAAATATAAAAATAAGATTACGTAATACTAAGTAACAAAGAATAAAGTAAGGTCCGATGGCTGGGGGGACAAAAAAAAAACAAAAAAAGAAAAAACTCCAGGGGCTGGAGATAAAAAAAAAACAAAATCTGCAGGGGCTCTGAGGCTACGTGACAACCCAGCCACCACTGGCCATTCTACCTAACATCAATGATCTCAATCAGTCCTCATGGCTTTCAGGCTTCACGTGCAGGAATTTGATGATGATGGTCATGTGGATCTCTGGCCTTTAATCCGTCAATGTAGGAACAGCACGGTGCTTTGATCGGGTGGTGGTAGCGCAGATCGGCACCACAGAAAAACGGAAAAAGAACAGCAGAGAAAGTAGGGGTTAGTACAGATTTTGGAAATATGATAAAAATGATAATTAAATGCACGTATAGAAACTGTAAGTTCTCATTTGCATGCTAAAAACCAATAAATAATTAAAACCCACTCGGGAAACCAGATCTCCTGTGGTGACCATTAATCTGTTCACAGTGGCTCACACTGTCTCCCCAGCCCAATGGGTATTCCCAGCTGGAGGAGATGCCGACAGCTGCTGTTGCTTTCTTTCAACTCTCATCGTATCAGCCTTTTCAGGCATCAGCCCAGACATAAAGAGCTGAACCTCCATCATCCCATCATGTTCCCTCTTGGATACCTGGGAGGCTTGATCCTGGTCTCTGCTCCAACCCAATTACTCAGCAGCAACACCCCTTGGAGCACCATGGCTGCACTCCCACTAAGGTGTCTGACCACACTGTCTCTTCACTTCTGCCTTTGTTGGTTAGAACGCCTGCCCAGCTGCCCATCCTCACCTTTGGTTTCTTTCCAAAAACCTTTGCCCACTCCACATTCTCGCACAAACTCTCTTGAATCCACAATTGCGGGTGTTGGTGGTGCATTCACCAGTCCTAGGGTGCTAATGAGGCAATTGGCGGCCGCACACCTCCGCATGTAAATACTTAGCCAATTCCTCACCTACACCCTGGAGCTGCTCCGCTTCACTACTGTCCACCTACATCCCACCTCGAGCATAAATGCATTGAATTATCATAAAACCTGCACTGCCATGGACCTCTCACTACCACACTGTCCAGGGTACCTACAGTACATGCTACTATAGGCAAAGAGACCCTGTATTGTATTAAGAGGGTTTCATGGTCATGATGCACTGAGGGGTAGTCTAAAATACTAGCTGTGTAAGCCCGTGTTGTAAAAAGCCTGGGGTCCTAGGAACTATTGAAATTGTCAGAAAAACAATTGACATGTAGAGCTGTCAGGTAATTGAAAAGAACTACTCTCCTGTGCTTGCATCACTTGTGTATTAAGTGGCTAAGTGAGCGTCTCTTTCTTCAAAGGTTTAGTTTGGTCGATGTGCTTGCATCGCTTGTGTATTAGCGGCGGGAGGAAAAGTAAAAGGGATACTGTTTTTGCCGATGTTAGCGGCGAAGCGACTTTGTCTTTCTTCTGAAGTTTCGTTTTGCTGATGGGCTCGCCTCGCTTGTGTTATTAGCAGCTAAGCGAGTTTTCTGTGTCCTCGGAGGCGTAGCCCTCACCCCGACTCAACCTCTCACATCCGGGCTGGACAGACACACACACTTCTACCTGTAGACGTTTATATATAAGAAATTAACGCAATTTGTTAAATATCTGTCCTACACAGACTTACAACATCATGTGTTGATAAATATTCACATAAACTAACCCAGGGTGGTCCTCTCTAGTCACATGCGGAGATAGGTGGTGCTGATTACTTCATCCAGGTTATTAAATACCCAGACTGCTGAAACGTGCGGTGACAGTCAGTCCATTCAGGCTTTTAAATGCTCTAATAGTTTAGTTACTGTTACGTCAAGTCATGTTATGTTATAGCCAGAGTTTATCCTCTGCCTTGTGCGTATTTTGCTTTTTATTGTTGGTTTTCTTCTTTATGAAGAGTTATTTTTGACATGTTTATTGTAACTGTGCATTTTTTGTCTCTGATAGCTTTTAATTACTATTTAGTATTTATGCTCTTTGCTTACAATCCTTGTGTTTTATGGCTGGAACTCTAAAAGGCGGAGCCGCCCTGACATCACAGCTGCTGGGACCGCCCTCAGACTTTATGCTGAGGTCAAAGAGAGGCTCACAGCAGTTGTGCATTGATTTACTGCGGAAAGGCACATTTATTGTAAGAATTGATTTTCTGGTTCTGGATTCTTTTGTTTCTGCTTCTTTAGACTTTTGGTATTGGATTAGGATGCTGGACTTGTTTGCCTTGGGTTGCCTTTTTCTAGGCAAATTCTTTTTGTCCTTTTTGTATTTGCCTTATTTCTTGTACTTTCTGTTGTTTATTTCGCTAAATTCCTTAGTTTAGTAGTGAAACACATGGGACCTCTGGTACTACCAAGTCCGTTCCACTACAAAAGCCTAGTGCAAATAAGGGAGACAAAACACAGAAAAAGGTTTGGGGGTACCTCACACTCTTGAAGATTTGGCAAAGACATAAAGCATGTCATTACAGACACGATTTTAGAACAGAACTGAGGAAGGGAAGTCGAGTGTTGGTTTATATGGTGGGTAGACAGGAAGGGGCGGGTCCAGGAGAGCGGAAACTGGAAGTGATGTCAGTGGTAGTGGAGTCATCAGTCGGCTGGTCTGTAGAGGGAGACAGAGAGAAAGGACGAGAGCACAGCGCCAGTCCCTGGTTCAGCGGGTAATCACACTGACTGAAACCTGTAAGCTGTCTCTCATGTGCACTCACGTGACACTCGATGTAAACGACAGTAAACTCCTGCCCATTGTGTAAAAATGTTAGAACTTACAATTGATTGTGAATTCTAAACACATATGTCCTATGGGATTATCAATAGACAGACTTTCATGCGCAGTTCTTTAATAAATACATTACATTTTTTTGCCCACCAGTAAAGTGTCTACCAGTTTGCCACTACCTAAAATTGTTTGTATTCCCAGAATCAGGTTATATTCAGGATTGTGTCTTGTTTGTCCATGTGCTGCAGTGTCTTGTCTTCTCATTCATTCTTGTTCTTTTTCACTTTATTGCCTTTTGCAGTTTGCTTGATGCTCAGCTGATGTTGCTGCTTTCATTTGTTTTTATTTGATTACTTTGATGTCACTTTGTCATCCTTTATGGTCAATAGGCTGCCACTACCTATTTTTTTTAATTTCCAAAGCATACACATCATACATTTTTGACTAAGACCAAGATCAAGGTTCTACTCCTATTAATTCACGATTAATCTTAGTACAGTGGAACCTCTGGTCACGAACATTTCCAAACACGTACAAATCGGGTTACGACCAAAAAGTTTGCCAAATTTTTGCATCTGCTCACGACCACACACTCTGGTGGCGAACAAAAACACTGGTGGCCAGTTTCCCTACACGCGTTCGTAAGCGCCAATGATTTCCCATTCTCTGTTTTCCATTTTCATTTGTTTGTGTATACAGGGCCTAACAAAGCAGCTGATACTGCAAAAGGAGTTATAATATTAAACAAGCAGAGGCCTCAAGTGCTGGAAGAGGTGGAAAAACTGTTGCTAGTGTGGTTGAATGAGAAGCTCCTTGCAGGGGATAGCGTAAGCGAGGCGATCGTATGTGAGAAAGCCAGGAAGATTCATGGCGATTTGCTGAAAAAAAAAATCCTTCTTCGAGTGGCGAAGGTGAGGCATTTAAAGCCAATAGAGAATGGTTTGAAAAGTTTCACAAGAGAAGTGGCATTTAATTTTTTTTCCCTGTGTTTAAAACTCATAAAAAAAAGTGTTTACAGCGAGCGGTTCGTAAGCGTCTAGCACGAACTATTACAGTGTTAGTTTTCTCAGTTGTTCAAGGGTTTCTCAGCATTATGCAATGTTTTTACATTTAGTTTACTATTAAACTGTGCATTCTATGGTATAATTAACTATTTTTGCCTTAAAAAATATATATTTACATACAGTTTGTATGGTCTGGAACGGATTAATTGTATTTACATACAATCTTATGGGGAAATTACGTTCGGGTCGCGACCAAATTGTCCAGAGTTTTGGAACGAATTACGGTTGTGACCAGAGCTACCACTGTATTATATATTTATGGATAAAGATTCTTGGATGGCTTTCTTATTCAAGCCAGAGGTTAGATAATCCCACTCCTTTGAAAAACATTTTTTTGTATATTTTGAAGTACAGTGGAACCTCGGTTTGCGAGCATAATTCGTTCCGGAAACTTGCTCGCAATCCAAAACACTCGTATATCAAAGCGAATTTCCCCATAAGAAATAATGGAAATTCAGATGATTCGTTCTACAACCCAAAACTATTCATATAAAAAGGATTAATACAAAATATAAAGTAAAATACATAATACAAATTAACCTGCAATTTACCTTTAAAAAGAATCATGGCTGGTGTGAGTTTCTAAACTCATGTGTAATTCCACCCAACGGGACGACACGCTGAAGAGTGTCCCAAAGCAATCGCAGTCTCCCAGCGCTGAAGCAGTTCGCCGTATAAGCGCATCCAAAAAGATCAAGGAACATTATAAAGATCCCGCTGCAATAAATAACAGCGCTGTTGCTGTTTCAATCTGAATAAACTGGTGTTTATTCAGCTGGTGTTAAAGTACTGAGACTCAGCTTCGTGTTTTGGGGAGCAAGATGAGGACTCGCACTTCACAGCGCACACACACACACAGTCACAATGCTGTAGTAAACAGAGAGAAGCGCTGGGCGAGCAAGATAAGGAGAGAGAGAGAAAAAGACGCACTGGGCGAGCGAGCGAGATAAGGAGAGAGAGAAAAAGACGCGATGAGCGAGCGAGCAAGATAAGGAGAGAGAGAAAAAGACGCACTGGGCGAGCGAGATAAGGAGAGAGAGAAAAAGACGCGATGAGCGAGCGAGCGAGCGAGATAAGGAGAGAGAGAGAGAGAACCACCATCAGCTCAGTTGTGATCACATGACGCTCAGCAGACAAAGTGTATCCATACTACTCGTATTGCAAGACATCGCTCGTTTATCAAGTCAAAATTTATTAAAAATTTTTGCTCGTCTTGCAAAACACTCGTAAACCAAGTTACTCGTAAACCGAGGTTCCACTGTATTTTGAACTTTTAAAATCAAGGCCCAATTTTAGGTTTGGGCAGGTCGAAGTCTGCCTGTGGAGTATAGGGCCCGGCTGCTTGGAGTGGGGCAGGTCAATCTGTGGGACTTTTAGGAAGCCTCACACCTTTTTTCACCATGTGTGTTTTGCTTGTTCAGAACAGTGCAATGTTCCTTTATCTTTATATGTTCATTTTGGTGTTAAGTTTGGTTTTGATAAGTACAAAATCTATGTGCATTTTGAGCTGAAATCTAAAAGCTGATTTTCATTCTTGATTTTTCTTTTTTATGCAATGTTGGGTTTTGATCATGTGACCATGACTGTCACACTTCTGATGTCAGCGCATGTTTTGTACAAACAGGGCTACAATTTCAGTTCTTCAGTAAATGCAAAGTGTAACTTCTTTAGTTAGCTTCATTTCTAAGAAGGCCCTACCATCTGGCTGTGAGTTTTGTTCTGTTTTTGACCTCTAATCTTATTTTTCACCCTGGTTTTGGTTTTATTGCTCATTATCATTTGGCCTCTTGTTTTTTTTTCCCTCTGGCTTGTATTTTATTTGTTCTTTAATGTTTTTTTGTCATTGTTGAGTTATTATTTGTCAGGATTTATGTTATTCCTATTAGATATGGTTCTTATTTGTAATTTGTAATCTGTCCTGTTAAATGTGAGTCCATTCCTTTGTGTTCTGTGGGTGACACCCCTGGAGTTCTGACCACCCTGATGTCACCACTCCTGAGACCTCCCATTGCCTGTTTAGGAGACAGGAGAGCGGACCTGAGGACTGGTGCCTTGAGTTTGTATCGGACTGCATGTGAATATTGTTGTTTCTTTGAATTTTTGCTGGTTTCTGGATTTCCTTGTTTCTTTGGATTTGCTTTTGGATGATTGTATTTGGACTTGTTTGCCTTTTTGCTTGTTATTTTATTCGTACACTAATAATAATGTTATTTTTATGATAAAAACCTGGCAGCTGGGTTGCCAAAATTTTACTGTAATAAATAAGGTGACAATATTTTTAGGTCTACGGTATAACTTTGTCGTAAAAACTGTTTTTTCTTTGCAACACAGAAGGGAATGTTTAACCATAACCAGAAATTCATGTAATATAATAAATATACCAATCAATAAACCATTAGAAAGTATTGTCAGGGTCAAACCCCAGTACACAGCTTGCATCAATAAAGTAACAACAACCAATAGCAAACACGTACCATTTAATCATACACATTGAAAACAATTCAATGTTTAAAGGAAGCTATGGCACATTATCTGATGGGGAAGTAGAGTTTGCTTTTGTGGTGTATGGTGTCCTTCATGTGTGCCAGCTTATCGAATACAATCTATACTAATAAAAGGCAAAGCCCTCACTCACTCACTCACTCACTCACTCACTCACTGACTCATCACTAATTCTCCAACTTCCCGTGTAGGTAGAAGGCTGAAATTTGGCAGGTTCATTCCTTACAGCTTACTTACAAATGTTGGGCAGGTTTCATTTCGAAATTCTATGCGTAACGGTCATAACTGAATCCTACTTACATACATATATATGGCCATAGCCTGCAGCTCGGTCGCCGTGTGAGGCGGAGTTTCGTCCCTCATCGTCACGCCTCCCACGTAATTGAGTGCCTGCCCATATAAGGCCGTCCGTCAGCAGCTACTGCTAAATATTCGCGGGTGAAGGACTGTGCTTATGCAAACGAAGATGAGATGGTCAGGGATAGACTAGTGTTTGACACAAACTCAGCGAAAGTGTGAGAGAAACTTTTAAGTGCCTTACATTAAATAAAGCCGTGGACATCGGAAGTCCTTCACCAGCAATTTTAACTCCGTTACAAAGTGATCAAAAGTGTCGTTTATACCTTGCGTCTTCTCACTAAACTTGTATGTCGCGAAAATCGTATTCGTCTTAGGTATGACAAACACCTCGTAGTGGCAGCGTGTCTATTGGATTGCTGGTGACGGACGGCCTTATATGGGCAGGCACTCAATTACGTGGGAAGCGTGGGTAACGGGGACGCAATATAGGCAGGCAGCCAACTACGTGGGAGGCGTGGTGATGGGTGACGCAACTCCGCCTCACACGGCGACTGAACTGCAGGCTATGGCCGTATATATGTGCGTAAGTAGGATTCAGTTATGACTGTTACACATAGAATTTCGAAATGAAACCTGCTTAACTTTTGTAAGTAAGCTGTAAGGAATAAGCCTGCCAAATTTCAGCCTTCTACCTACACGGGAAGTTGGAGAATTAGTGATGAGTCAGTGAGTGAGTCAGTGAGTGAGTGAGTGAGTGAGGGCTTTGCCTTTTATTAGTATAGATGAAGATTCTATGTGAGACCTATCTCTATAAGCCTGAGTTGATTGTTCTCTCATATCATCTTTTAAGCTTATATTTTTGAAACGTGCTTTATATTTTAAAATTTTAAAGCCAGTTCCTTCTTTTGGGCCTATGTAGGCCAAAGCCAGCAGGTAACAGTTGGAGACTCACTGATTTAAAGTGAGTCTCTTCTGGGGAGGCCACTGAAAGTCCTGAAAATCTCTTTTTATGATTTGGAATTGTCAACAAAAGCAAAAAGTGTGGGGCCTTTAATAAAGACAGCTACTGAAGATGGCCAAAAACTTCACTGGTACGACCACCAGAGACTCACAAAAACTTAACAGGCCCTTAAGGCTACTTGCTGGGTTTAGCTGAAGTCGGCCCCAAAAAAAAAAACCCATAAATATCTAAAAGCACCAAAAGCCCCACAAGAGGAAGGATAACCATTAACTCTTGGTTTGCATTAACAGGGCAAAGGAATCATTTTTATAAATTAAAACTGTACTTGCAGAAATGAGCAAAAAACAAAAAAAGGCTCAACAGACCAAACAGAGGCACTGAGGAGCTGCCTAATAAGTGATCCAAAGAAAACAACCTTCCAAAATGAACACAAAGAAAGAAATAATCAGAAAACCAATAAATCAAAATTCTAAAAGAGATACTCACACACTCCAACAATAAACGAATGATCCTCTGCTCCTGGTAAAGTGGTCCCACCTCCTTTGGCTTCACCCACAAATAACAAGGGAGAGCAGAACATAATTATAGAATTACAAATGAAACCAGCAGAAATAACATATGAGGGAGGACCCAAAAATAACAAGAATTTTTTCTGGATGCGCGAGTCTTTAGGGGGGCTTCAGTTCTGACATTTTCAGTTCATACTTGACTGCCCTCTGCATCATTTGGCCAAGCGGCATCTTTGAAGTGCACAAGCGATTGCGTAATGCAGCGTGGAGAAAACGACCCAAATTGTGGCGATCAGGCGAGTGGCTTCTGCATCATAATGACGCTCCCGTCCACACAGCATTGAGTGTGTGGCAGTTTCTCACGAAAAGCGAGATAACAACGGTTTGGCCCAACCACCACCCACCTCCACCCCTCCGGACTTTGCACCCTGCGATTTTTTCTTATTTCCAACAATGAAGAGGCGCCTTAAAGGAAAGCGTTTTCAGGATGAAGAGGAGGTTAAGAAGCAATCGCCGGTGGAACTGAAGACTATCACTTTGCAAGAGCTTCCGAACAGTTGTGAATGACGGAAAAAAGTGTATTGTATCTCGTAAAGACATGAAAAATAACTCAAAATTAAACATGAAATACACATAACTTTGAACCAATACATAACACTTTTGACATGTGCTTTTCCCTTTTGACCACAACTGCTCAGCATTCTGATCATCTCCAGCTCTTTGCTCAGCTCATAATAATTCTCAGAAACTCTGAGCGTCCACCACAGTCACTTAGTGCGCTATGGTTGTAAATCTGTTTACGTGCTCAGCAGAGAAAACTATACAGCAATAAATCAAATAAATAAGAACAGACAGTAAGTATAAATGTGCCAGGCTCATGCATATTAACAAGAAGCAAACATGGAATGCCTATAACTGAACTCATTTTGTTAGATACCTGACATGTAGTACCTAAAGGGTCTTCCATACTAAACATGATGAGTCATTAATGCACAATCATACGATATCAGTAAATCGAGCCATGTTGCCGGATGCTCAATATTTCTGAACATGAAGTGTCACTCATGCTTGGAAACATAACTGCATTGACAAGTTGTATCAACCTGGGGTTGATTCATGTAAATGAGCAGCTTCAGAGCCAGCTACAGGGCAGCCAAAAAATGGCAAGTCTGCTACAGATGCATAGAAATTCCATCTGCTGTGGCAACAGTGAGCAATGCTTTTAAGGATAGCGAGCTACCATAAAGCAACCATGTAAACAGTGAGAATCCATTGATGCTGGCAAGCACTGCAGCAGTACAGTGCTACATTGGTGTCAGAGGTGGGAGGAGGAGAAGACCTGCAGTCCGAATTAGCAAAGCTCAACATACCTGCTGTGCCAACCTGAGAATGAAGCACTCAAAACCCCTCATGATGACTCTTTGTCACTATCTGTATGACTGCACCAGAAATGAAGGCTACCCTGCTATTTCGTAGAATTGAAGAGCTGGAAGTGGTCACTGGACACAACGACTCCAAAGGGAGGGCTCGGTAATAGTGAAGACAAGTTACTTTAGCCTGAGGAGGAGTCGCCAATGGTATGAGCTGGCATTCCATCATGTAAATGAGCAGCTTCAGAGACAGCTACAGGGCAGCCGAGAAAAATGGAAAGTCTGCTACAAATATATAAATTCCATTTAGTGTGGCAACAGTGAGCAGTGCTTTTAAGGATAGCGAGCTGCCATTCAACAGCCATGTATTGGTGCTGCCAAGCGCCACAGCAGTGCAGTGCTATGTTGATGCCAGAGGTGGGATGAGGAGAAGACCTGCAGTCTGACTTAGCAACGTTCAACATGCTTGCTGCAGCAAGCCTGCCAAAGGCACAAATGAATTTCAGCTAGTGCAGCAATGGCGAGGGGATTCTTCGAAGGATAGCAATCTATTCAAAAGAACAATGTAGAAAAGCGAGAGTCCATCTGTGAGCACCGCAGTGGCACGTCTCTACAATACATACTACTGTAAATGCAGTCAGCACACGTTTAAAATTGGCCCTTGCAATTTGCAGGTTTACGATTCGTTGATCCTCCTATTTAAGAGTTTGTCATCAGTAATTAAATGGGTATTATTTTGCGAGTTTTGTGACCCACTGCAGAAAACCACAGACAATGCACGTGGGGTAGAAAATGAAAAGAACACTAAAAAAAAGTCTCATAAATGCATAAAACATATTTGATATTAATTATTTTTTGTTATTTAATACCATAAATGTACACACACATTATTATAATCAGGTACGTTTTTTTAAGAGGTCGTACTTTACTATAAACTGCAGAGCTACGCACTTTGGTTGGGGGACGCCATGCATCTTTGTCTCAGCAACCAGCCTTCCACACGTGATCTGCTTGGGCAGTGATCGTTCAGTCTCGTATTTCTTGCAACATTTTGTATCTTATTAAGTGCAAAAGACCTATAGAATATAATCAGGGGTCCAAAATGTAGTGCTTCAAGTGGTTTAAAAAGTTGCCCCATGAGGCAGAAGAAAGTGATGACCCAACAAGAACATGCTGTATTATTGAAACACCAGTAATGGCACACTGCATGATAATGTGCAGTGAATACACTTGACTTGAGCATTACTGGTTTCCATCTTTCTCTGTATATTTAGCATTCATTTGCTCAGAGGTTGATGCGCTTGCTGCTTCCTGAGCAGCTCTTCTTTTCTCCACTCTATCGGCCCGCTGCTTCTCTTCTTTCGTCGGCATCTTTTTGCTTTAAAACTGATTAAGTCAGTGTTTGTGTTGCAATTACTTAGTACTTTTTTCCTTTCATTTTTCACTTAAGCTGGCACTAAAGTCTTCAATCTGCCTCAAGAATGATTTAAGATATGAAGAGTTAGGGAAAGTGACGGCGAAAGTGGTAGAGATGAGAATGGCATCTGTACGCATGGCCGACCTGCTGTGCACTGCAGAGTGTTGATTTTACAATAAAATAAAATAAAAATAAAAAGAGGAACAACCTTGAAGGTCAATCGTCACTCCAAAAGTAGATAGTATACATCATGTAGTATATGTACAGTAATCCCTCCTCGATCGCGGGGTTGCGTTCCAGACCCCGATAGGTGAAAATCCGCGAAGTAGAAACCATATGTTTGTGTGGTTATTTTTATATATTTTAAGCCCTTATAAACTCTCCCACACTGTTAACATTATTAGAGCCCTCTAGACATGAAATAACACCCTTTAGTCAAACGATTAAACTGTGCTTCATTACAAGACAGAGATGGCAGTTCTTTCTCACAATTAAAAGAATGCAAACATATCTTATCTTCAAAGGAGCACTGTGAAGAGCAGATAATGTCAGAGAGAGCGCTCACTCGCTAAGAAAAGCAAACAATCAAAAAATCAATACGTGCTTTTAAGTATACAGAAGCACCGCGTTAAAGCGGCATTTTGTAGAGGAGCGTCCATGTCCTCTGTGCAAACAGCCCCTCTGCTCACACCCCCTCCGTCAGGCAGAGAGAGTGAGAAAGATAGAGAGAAGCAAACAAAACAAGCGCCACGCGGGAAGCATATCTTATAGCATTGAGGAGTTTTAGTTAATATGTAATACATGCTCTGATTGGGTAGCTTCTAAGCCATCCACCAATAGCGTCCCTTGTATGAAATCAACTGGGCAATCAAACTGAGGAAGCATGTAACCTAAATTAAAAGACACATTGTCCGCAGAAAGCGGCGAACCAGCGAAAAATCCGTGATATATATTTAGATGTGCTTACATTTAAAATCCGCGATTGAGTGAAGCCGCGAAAATCGTAGCGCGATATAGCGAGGGATTATTGTATACCAAAATTTAGGTCAAATGGTTTGCGAGCTACAGGTGATTTAAAATCCTGGACAGGCAAACGGAAGTGGAGCAGGGAATGAAAACCAGAAGTCAGCACCAGCAAAAGAAAAGGCAGGAATCACCAGCAGGAAGACGTGAAGGAAGGCGAAGAGTAACAGGCTTGAAGAGGTGGAGTAAAGAAGAAGGGAGCAGTGAGCACAACAAACAGCTGAGGAAAGTAAGGAAGCGAGTGAGGAGGCACATGAGCGTGGGATGTCATTAATGTATATAGGCAGGGAGCCAACCTCGTGGTAGGCTTGCAGACAGCGGAAAAAGGAAGGGGGACTGGGGTCGGCCCTTGTGCGTCTCTGCTGTGAAATAAATCGTCTGTTAACGGAAATAAGGAATGAAACCACCAAAAGGAGAGGTCAGTTCTGAAAGTTTCTTACAGCATAATGATGAGAACCGCCAAAAGGAAGACATTATTTTTGAAAGTTCATTACGGGGCACTGCGTGAAATGATACATACTTAACGTTTATAAGTACAGTGTAAAGGATAATCATGGGAAATCTGGGCTTCCTACGTATATTGGAAGTCACAGAAATAATGAGGAGGGGTTTCCCCTATTTATATATACAGTTTAGGGGGTACGTCCCATTTGCCCCGCTTGGGTGTTGCAATAGGACATGAAACATACCAAACTTTTGTAAGTACACTGCAAGGTATGAGCATGTGAAATTTCAGCTTCCCACCTATATAGAAAGTGGGAGAATTAGTGATGAGTCAGTGAGGGCTTTACCTTTTATATGTACAGATCCTTCATTTGGTAAAGTATGGTTGCTCACCAGGAAGTATATCAAGAAAAAATGAGCAGGAAATCCATGAAGCTATTGCAGCAGCGACTCCAGCGGGAAACGTGGAGCAGCCGTTGAGGGAGAGTCTCAAAGCTGAGACCTGAACCTGGAACTCCATTTGGAGTATCAGCTCTGTTGAAGAGATCAACCAAGACAGGCAGTACAACCACAGCTCCACACAAGGAGGTCCACCTACCCACATTTAAAGGACATATCACCGTATGGAAATCTAGCGTTAAACACCTCAGCTGTACCACTTGATAGAGCAGCACTCTGCATCCCTGCTGCACTGCCTGACAACGAAGCACTCAAAACCCCTGATGACGTGTCTTTGTCACTGTCTACGAGACCACAACAGAAATGAAACTATCACACAGTTTTGAAGAATTGCATGTCGTGTAAGAACAGCAAAAGAAACAGATTTGGGGCACTGTGGTGAACACAGTATGATTAGCAGGTTGAAAAATAATTTGGCCTTTTCAAGCACGACTCTCAGTTCAACTGACTCCAAGATGGCAGTTTTTACTCTGGAGGACAGGAAGAGGCGGGTTCAGGAAGTGATAGGAAGTGATGTCACTTGGGATGTGACTGTCAATCACTGCTTTTGCAATGGGAGGAGGAGAAAAGGCATTAGGCTACAGTGCCAACCCCTGTTTGGGAGTGTAATTATGTTGATATGAGTCTTGAAGTTGTCACCCAGGCGCACGTGTGTGACAGCCGTTTGAAGGAGTTGGAAGTGCTGCATGAGGACAGCGACTTCATATCAGGGGTTCTGTAATGGCACTGAGTCATCATCATAGTGCTTCTGGTGGTTCTGAAAGTGACCCCATGAGACAGAAGAAAGTGATGACCCTACAAGAACAGGTTGTATTATTGGATATGTTTCGTTCGGTGAAGTTGACTGCTGCAGTTGCTGTCTAGTAAGGTAGGTCAGGAAAAAAAGGCGGTAAGATAGATAGATAGATAGATAGATAGAAGAAGCAGTCACTCCAGTGAGGAGTGTAGATATTAATATTTTATTAATTTGCAGGTAGGCGTAGGTATACTGTATACACTTTGAGTTTTGTATTTTACTGTTATCTAAATACAGTACCGTGTAATATTGTAATCATGCTGTATGTGTATTGCATCTTTGTGTGTGTGTGTGTGTATTAGCTTATGTTGTTGAATGTAATCGTGGATGTTGGGCCACCTTATCCCACCTGAATCGTAAGGACTGATTGTATTTCTGTTCATTGAATGGACGCCTTCACCCAAAGTGACTTGCAGCACACATCACACTTGTTTCCATATTTGTTGGACAATCCAGGTAGTTGATTTGCTAGAGCTGTACACAGAGGTGGCCGACAGCGTACCTATTATTCCATTAAACACATGGACATGCACAAACATATCAATCTGTAAAGCTATACATTTAGCCAACCCATCAAATACCCAGCATGCATTCATCTCCCCAGGCTTTTAAACGTCTTAACGTGTACAGACACAATGAAACATCCATCCATTTGATAGGCACTCGCTTTTAGAAGTTAATGGGCCAATCTGCTAGGTGCCATCCTTGAAGTCACCTGGCGTCTTTTCAGGCCTGTGATGGAGTGCAGATGTATTCTGTAGTCTAACGTGCAGAGAGTCAGCATTTTCAATTATTATTTTTTGCTTTTCTCTAAGATCCAAGTATATTCATTGCAATGCACTTCAGCTTTTGCCATCGTCTGAGGTGTAATCTGCATTTTTTAATGAAATTACCATTTTGATAGAAAGCCAGCAAAGATTAAAAAATGGGAGCCTCTGTACATATCGGCAGGTGAAGGCCCATAAGCTGGCAAAAGGCAAAATGAATCATTTGGAAATGTGCAATAAAAAAAAAAAAACTCCAGTAATTATTCAAGACAAATTATCCAGCTCATTTGAATTTCACAAATCACACAGAATTGGACATTCTCTTCCTCCGCTCACGGCGGCAACACCCAGGGGAATGTGCTCGATCGCAGCTCATCAGGGATTAAATTACAAACTGTGATTTCCCCGGCCTGCAATCCCCCCCGCAGAATGTCACCTCTGTAAACCCACGAGGACTTCAAAGCCATCTCTGCTGCCTTTTAGGGACAACACAGAGAGTTCAGTGGGGACGAGCTCACAAGACGAAACCCCTAAGTGTGGCAGCGCCCCCTGCCTCCCAGTCCCTGCTGCACCACAATGTCATCTTCTTAACTCTTTTTTTCTCTCTCTTCTTTTTTTTTTTTAGAAATCTTCTCGATAAGGACACCTTCTCCAAATCAGACCCTCGTAAGTACTCAGGGTGGTTTCTTTTTGTTTGATGTGGCAGGCTGAGAACCCTAAAAAGATTGTGATTGTGGTTACATGGAACGGGGATGTCCCCAGACGTCTGAGGACGTCTGTCTGCAGTGCCTGTAAAAAGTACTTGCCACGTTGGAAGTTTTCACATTTTATTATTGAATGACTGTAGGCTTCATTTTTGCTTTTTGACACTAGTCAACAGGAAAAGACTCTTTGATGGCAAAGTGAAAACAGATCTCAGCAAAGTGGTCTAAATAATAATACATGATTGTAAAAGTGTTCACATCCTTCAAAACTGTATTTAGCAGATTCCCGTTTTTGCAGCCATGACAGCCTTGAGACTTAGTGCTTAGGCCTCTCACTCTATAAGCTTTGCACTGCTCAGGCTCTGTCGGGTTACGTGGAGATCGTCAAGTCCAGACAGAAATTCTCAACTGGATTGAGATCTGGACTCTGACTTGGCCACTCCAGGACATTCACATTGTCGTTTTGAAGACATTCCTCTGTAGCTTTGGTTTTATAATTTGGAGTCGTTGTCTTCTTGGAAAACACATCTTCTCCCTAAAGATAAGTTTCTTGTAGACTGCATTCATTTTACCTTCACAGGCCTTGCAGAGCCTGATGCTGCCACCAGTGGCATAGCTAGAGTTCGTGCCGCTACGGGCAGGGCGGTGTTTCAATTTGCTGCCCTCCAACATATCTGAATATGTTAACCTATTTAAATAGAAAATTAAAATGACATATAGAGAAAAATTAAGATACATTTTGCATTGATTTATTCATATATAGAGAGAAACAGCAATAGACGCGCTGATAAGCTGTGTTCTAATAATTAGTTTAATATAATTACGCTGCGAAAACCAGAACCAGTGGAGTGTGCAAATGATAGGTGGGGATGTTTTCTGCACAGAGCAAGAACGCATTCGGATTAATAACCAAACGAGATTATAAATTGTAAATTAGTTGTTTATCTTCCCAGAAATTATTATCGGTATAATGTTTATGTTTATTTTTGTTATTGCCTCATAAATTTCAAATGCTGTGTCTGATGCCGTCACAGAAGGACAGTCTGAAAATTATTTTAGAAGCATTTGTGGATAAAAATCAGAGAATTTAAATTTTTACATTCATGAGTGATAGTTTTTCCGAACCCTGCTGCTTACACAAATTGTACTGAGCCTTTTGGCAAATAATGCCACCCCCAAAAATGTGCCGCCCGGGGCAGACCACCCCTAGCTACGCCACTAGCTGCCACCAACATGCCACACAGTGAGAATGGCAGGTTTTTGATAATGTGCTATCATTATCAATCATGGTGTTTAACCTGATGGCTAGAAAGCTCAATGTTGTTCTCATCAATCATTAGAACCTACTTTGAGCTGATCTGAGACTCTTCGGTGTGCAAATTGGCAAATTGTAGCTGAGAAGCCCTGTTTGTTTTTTCTGTTTGCTGCTCTCCCATAAAGCTGCGACTGGTGAAGCACCAGTTGTTTTCTTACAGTTTTTTGAATCTTAGCCACATTAATGACAAGTTGGACTCGTCTCGTCACAAAAAGAAACTATAGAAGAAAGGGCACAGCAGACTCTTCTTTCTTAGGAAACTGTACTCTTTTAATATAGAAATTAACCTCCTTCACATCTTCTACAACTCTTCTGATGGTCAGTGCGATTTTTTACGTTGTGGTATGCTGGGCTGGTAACATCACTTCAAGAGAGGCCAACCAATTCAACAAACTGATTATAAGGGCAGGCTCAGTATGGGACACACTCTGGACCCCCTGGAACTAGTAGAGGAGGAGAAAATGAAAATAATATTGAGTGCCATTATGAGGACATGAGGACTTTCAGCCAACAAATCATTCAGCAGAAGTGTGTCAGGAAACACTACAGGGGCTCCTTTATACCCCTGCATAATGTGTGACTGTGACTGTGACTGTGACTGTGACTGACTGCCAAGTCTCAAGTTTTCTTCCATTTTTTATTTTACTTATTCTGGTGTGTGTTGAGGCCAGAATCTATCTATCTATCTATCTATCTATCTATCTATCTATCTATCTATCTATCTATCTATCTATCTATCTATCTATCTATCTATCTATCTATATTATATAATGCCTTTCATATCTATCTATCTATCTATCTATCTATCTATCTATCTATCTATCTATCTATCTATATCATATAGTGCCTTTCATATCTATCTATCTATCTATCTATCTATCTATCTATCTATCTATCTATCTATCTATCTATCTATCTATCTATCTATATTATATAGTGCCTTTCATATCTATCTATCTATCTATCTATCTATCTATCTATCTATCTATCTATCTATCTATCTATCTATCTAATAGTGCCTTCCATCTAACTCCTTTCCAGTTTTCACAAGTCTCTTGATGGCTTCCCTCAGTAGTCCTCTTTTCAGTTTTTGTGGACGGCCTGCTCTCTGCAGGTTTACAGCTCTGCCATACTCTTTCCATTTTTTAATGACTGGTTTAAGTGAACTTCAAGGGATATTCAGTGACTTGGATATTTTCTTGTTTCCATCCCCTGACTTGTGCTCTTCAATCACATTTTTCATGGAGTTTCCTGGAGTGTTCTTTTGTCTTCGTTGTGCAGATTTAGGCCACCGTACTGACTCACAACAAGTTTACTTTTTCACAAACAGGTGTATGTTTGCAACAATCAACTGAAATCCCAGACTGGTGGTCTCCATTGAAGTAATTCTGGGATTTTTGCCCCAATGATGATTCAAGTGTGTCAGGAATATCCTGAAATGGCAGAGTCCAGACCTCAACCCACTGTAGAATGTGTGGTTGGACTCAATGAAAAGTCAAGCAAACTAAAACGTTTTATTGGCTAACTGAACAAATTACAGTATGCAAGCTTTTGAGGTTTGTCTCAAATATGTCTGATCCCAACCTGCCTGAAGAAGAAGCCTGAGCCGCCTCACGAAAGCTTGCATATTGTAATCTGTTCAGTTAGCCAATTAAAGATGTCATTTTGCTTCACTTCTCATTACATCCATAATGGCTAACACAGTACAACAACCTGCTACTACTGACTGGACTTGAGAAGGGCTGTTCACTCAGGATCCCCAGGCAGCAGGTCAGATGTTAGGCAGTTTCACAAAGAAAGGTGGGGACAATGGCAGAGTTCAGATGTGCAAAGCTGATGGAGAGCGAGAACTGTGCCCGCAGACTCGAGGTTGTAATAACTACTAAATGTGCATCTACTAAACACTGACATGAGGTGTGTGAATACTTATGCAAACCATCATTCTGTGTTTTATATTGGTGGTCAATTTAGACCCTTTTACAGTGATCTGTTTTCACTTTGACATTAAAGAGTCTTTTTACTGACCAGTGTGTGCCCAAAAAGCCAAATTCAATCCTCTGTGATTCAAAGCTGTATAAACCGTCCAAGGGAGTGAATATTTGTTATAGGAGTTGTAACCGATATGAATGCACTCAGCCACAGCTCCTCATCTTGCTTAAGGTGTTCCTCTCACCAGCCGTTCTCATCTTCCTTTTCCAGTCTGTGTGCTTTACATTCAGGGCATCGAGTCCAAGCAGTGGAGGGAGGTAAGCCCGCACCCGTCCTGGCTTTGCACGATGTCCTTGTGTCCTTGTTGCTTGCGAATGCATGCTGGTACACCTATGTCTGGGCTGCATGATGGGCCGTACTGTTCTGCATTGCTTCAAATTGCATTCATGTCTGCTCTGTCAAGCACTTTGTGAATGGTGCTTGCTGGCTGTGAAAGGCGGCACATATTAAAGAAAGTACTGATTGGTTTAACAAGGTTTATCTTGCCCAGCTCTCCCCTGTGTGCTAGCCTGCCTGGACTGCGCCATGATCTTTTTGCCCATCCACAGTAGTTCAGCAGCATGAGGCTCTTGTTGTCTCACTGCATGGCCTAATTGTTCTTATCGCTGCAAGCCAATCTCAATCTGTGGATCTCTGTGAGCACTTGGGGCCCGCTATGGTGGGCTCATCACTGAGGTCAGTATGACAGGCCTGCCTAATACTGGTGAAGTTCAAGGTGCTGTGAGTGACAACACTTCAGATCTGATCCCTTCACTCCCTGAAATCGCCAGCCGCCTACGCGCGACATGACCCGTGGAGCCTGGAACAGCTGCAAAGTTATTTTTGGGATTGCTGAGTGATTCCCCTGCAATTAAAAATCAATGGTACAGCTCTGCCAGGAGGCAGGATACAGAGCATTGACTAGCAGCAGCACAGCAGTAAGAGGGGCACAGTCAGTGGACAACTGGGCACGCAGGGAGCAGCACGGTGAGGACCCTCGACTAGCTTCGGGTGACACCTTGAGGGCTCTGCTTTACTGAACTGATGTTGGTGGGTTGTTGTGTGGGAGCAGAAATGAAGCCTGTGGGAGGGGGAGGAGGAGGAGGAGAAGGTGGAGAGACTTCCATAGACATACGCGGAAGTAGAACATCCGCTCATATCCTTCAGGTAGAACCTCCTCCTCCTCCTCCTCCTCCTGCATTCATTCCATGTGTGAAATCTTGCTGCACTCTTTATTCAGATTCAGATGGCATCCCTCCTGTTGGCATTCACTTCTAACCGTCATTGGTTCACACCATCTGCACGCTACTTCATAGTAAAGTTTTGTGGTATACTGCTAAAGTTCTGAAAAGCACAACTTTTGAATTGTTACCGTGCCAGCATATTGGGATTTTCAGCACCAGAACTAAATGTCAGCCTCCCCTCAGCTTCATTCCCTTGACACACCATAGTGTATATGTGGAAGAACATCTGTTATGTAGACTTCACAAACAGAAAGCAGAGGCTTTGATGCGATTGGGACTTAATGGGGCATCGCCCACCTTATTGCTTCAACGCAGTTGGGACCTCCCCTCTGTATTACTTGGATGATTGAACACTTCATGCTATGAACAACAGGGAGGCGCACAACAACACACTGCACCAGGGAGGCTGGGGTAAGACGGTGTGTTTGGTGGGTTTGGAGTTGTTCATTATTTGCATCAGAAATGTTTTAATACCGGTACTGAAGTCTGAATGTTGGTAGCGCTACAGAAGTAAATATTTGGGAATAACACTACAGCATTTTAACTCAAATTCACCAGATGGCAACCCTAGTGAAGTCAAACAAGACTGTCCAAATGCCACCCACCCGCATCTACCTAAAATTCACCAGGTTGCATCATGGTGTACACCATCTCCTGCCGTGCTACACCTTCTAATTACATTTGGTTTCTCTTATCCTAACTCATTCCTGCTGAACTCCACATGTCATCTGGCTGCACCCTCCCTGAAGCTGACGTCCCATTAGGTGACTTCAAGTCGTTGTGAATGTCGGAGTATACTTAATGCTACAGAACAGACTCCAAAGACCAAGAACCCAGAACTTGAATTCAGTTTTGAAAGTGAGTGAACTCATCCCTCTAAAAGAATCAACAAGGCTGCGTAATACATACAGGTTTAGAATTAATAAGGCAGCACCTCTCATGCGGGACACCTCCTGTAACCTGAAAACCCTCATCAATCAGGCAGTATAACATCTGAGCTGACCAGCACAATTTAACAAAGCTGCATATCTCATAAAATGAATTATGTTGCACTCAACTTGTAACCAACTCGTATGTTAACTCAACTTAGCCACGACTGCTCCTGTTGTAAAAGCAGGTGGGCCGCACTCCTATTGCAAATGGCCTCTGTGTCTACTAGAATTAACAGGGTTATACTTGTTTCAAGTTAGCCTGGGTGCCACAGCACCTAATGCCAGGCAGCAGCTTCCCCACTTTTATTCTGATCACTCCTCTCCTACATCACGCAGACTGGCTGACTGCGTCTTCCCTAAAATTCATCAGGCTGCACAGCCCCTCGTAAATTTGAGCAGGTCAACAATCGCCTTCACATTTACTAGAATTGAGAAGGACAAGCTTCTCCTACACCAGTCGCAGTGTACACCATCCCCTCCCCTAATTTCATTTCTGTGCTCCTCTCCTAAATCATTCATGCAGTACTCCACATGCAATCTGACTGTTCCATCCATCCATCCATCCATCCATCCATCCATCCATCCATCCATCCATCCTCTTCCGCTTATCCGAGGTCGGGTCGCGGGGGCAGCAGCTTAAGCAGAGAGGCCCAGACTTCCCTCTCCCCGGCCACTTCTTCCAGCTCTTCCGGGAGAATCCCAAGGCGTTCCCAGGCCAGCTGGGAGACATAGACCCTCCAGCGTGTCCTGGGTCTTCCCCGGGGTCTCCTCCCGGTTTGATGTGACCGGAAACCTCACCAGGGAGGCGTCCAGGAGGCATCCTGATCAGATGCCCGAGCCACCTCATCTGACTCCTCTCGATGCGGAGGAGCAGCGGCTCTACTCTGAGCCCCTCCCGGATAACTGAGCTTCTCACCCTATCTTTAAGGGAAAGCCCAGACACCCTGCGGAGGAAACTCATTTCAGCCGCTTGTATTCGCGATCTCGTTCTTTCGGTCACTACCCATAGTTCATGACCATAGGTAAGGGTAAATTGAGAGCTTTGCCTTACGGCTCAGCTCCTTTTTCACCACGACAGACCGATGCAGAGCCCGCATCACTGCGGATGCCGCACCGATCCGCCTGTCGATCTCACGCTCCATTCTTCCCTCACTCGTGAACAAGACCCCGAGATACTTGAACTCCTCCACTTGGGGCAGGATCTCTCCCCCAACCCTGAGCGGGCACTCCACCCTTTTCCGGCTGAGGACCATGCTCTCGGATTTGGAGGTGCTGATTCTCATCCCAGCCGCTTCACACTCAGCTGCGAACCGATCCAGAGAGAGCTGAAGATCATGGCCTGATGAAACAAACAGGACAACATCATCTGCAAAAAGCAGTGACCCAATCCTGAGTCCACCAAACCGGACCCCTTCAACACCCTGGCTGCACCTAGAAATTCTGTCCATAAAAGTTATGAACAGAATCGGTGACAAAGGGCAGCCCCCTTTTTAAAGGGGGGGACCACCACCCCAGAGGCACTGTCCCCGATGTCCATGCGATGTTGCAGAGACGTGTCAACCAAGACAGTCCTACAACATCCAGAGCCTTAAGGAACTCCGGGCGTATCTCATCCAACCCCGGGGCCCTGCCACCAAGGAGTTTTTTGACCACCTCAGTGACTTCAGTCCCAGAGATGGGAGAGCCCACCTTAGAGTCCCCAGGCTCTGCTTCCTCATTGGAAGGCATGTTAGTGGGATTGAGGAGGTCTTCGAAGTACTCCTCCCACCGACCCACAACGTCCCGAGTCGAGGTCAGCAGCGCACCATCCCCACCATATACAGTGTTGACACTGCACTCCCCATGGGCTCACCACCTATGGGAGGGGCCAAGGAGGTTGGGTGCAGTGTGAGTTGGGTGGTGGCCGAAGGCGGGGACCTTGGCGGTCTGATCCTCGGCTACAGAAACTGGCTCTTGGGACGTGGAATGTCACCTCTGACTGTTCCTTCCTTAAAATTAATCAGGCTGCACAAAATCTGCAGTTTGTCCTAAATTTAAGCTGATTTAAGTCCACAAACAGGGTGCATGTTTATTAGGGTTACTAAGGTAGAGCCTTGTCTGTGCCAGTCATCGTGCACATCACCTCCTGCCAGGCAGTGTCTATTCCAAATTTATTCTGATTGCTTCTCTCCTAAATCACTCATACTGTGCCCAACTGCCTGACTGTCCCTTCCCTAAATTTCAGCAGGATGCTCATCCTCTATGGCTCAGCTGGCTGAACTGCACTACGGATTAAGCAGGTGGCTCCTGTCCTAAAATGGAATACTGTGCATTTCACACCACCTCCACCCTGCTGGTTTATTAACTCAATTTAGTCACACTGCACATATTGTAAACTCAGTCAGGCTGCATTTTTTTAAACAACTTTAGATTTATTAGGTTTAACAAGGAAGAGCTTCTCCTACACCAGACATGGTGCTCATCAGCTCCTGCTGGGCTGCACCTTCCCCTAATTTAATTTAATTGCTCCCCTCTTAAATAATTCATGACGTAATCTACATGTGATCTGGCTCTACCTTCACTAAAACTGATCAACCTTCACCATATCTGCAGTCTGGCTCATCCCTCCTAAATGTAAGCAGGCTGAACACCATCTGGAAAAACAGCCTACATGTTAATAGATAGATAGATAGATAGATAGATAGATAGATAGATAGATAGGAGTGAAAGGCACTACATAATAGATAGATAGATAGATAGATAGATAGATAGATAGATAGATAGATAGATAGATAGATAGATAGATAGATAGATAGATAGAGGCCCTAAATACTTAAAAGGTTCTGGTGCCCCCATGTAAATCTAATTCAAAACATGAACAATAATAAGCTATAAAATTACATTTTATTTTTTGAGATGAAACAAAATTTTGAGTAAGATGGAGGGAACTGGGTTGATCTGCACCATTTGCAGTTTTGCACCCCATGCTAAATCCGGCAATGAAAAATGTCTGTGTTCTTTTGATTCTTTAAGCATGTGCTTATTTTGCTTAATGGGTAATCCAGCTCTGACATCACCTCCAGCTAGGCAGCACCTACCCCGAATATAATTTGACTGCTCCTCTTCTACATCAGCCACATTGATACCATCCCTAACATTCAGAAAATCTGTGGTTTGGCTCATCCCTCCTAAGTTTAGGGAGGTTAGAGAGTCAATGGAGGCTCTGATTGGGGCTCACGATAAACTGAGTGTGGAGTCTGAGTGTCTGGACTTGCAAGTGTCCTGGATAACAAACCAAGATCCAGGCCTTTAATGGCCTCTTGGGTACAGCCATCAGCAGTGTGTCTGTCTGCAGAAAGAGTGTCGACCACATTGAGAGGTTTACTTTACCTCGGCAGTGACATTCATGTCTCTGGTGACTCTTCGTATGACATCAGTAGACAGATTTGATTGCATGGGGGGTCATGAGGTCACTGGAAAGGAGTGTGTTGTGCTCCCAATATCTCTGCAAAAGGATGAAGGTCCAAGTCTTTAGAGTGCTGGTGCTTCCTGTCTTGCTATATGTTTGTGGGACATGGACGCTAACCAGTGACCTGAGATGAACACTGGACTCCTTTGGTACTGTGTCTATTCAGAGAATCCTTGGGCACTGCTCGTTTGGCTTTGCATTGAATGAGCGGTTGCTCATGGAGTCTCAAATGAGGCTCACTTCTTGCATTGTGAGGGAGCGTCAGTTACAGCACTACGGCCATGTGGCGTGATTCCCTGAGGGTGATCCTGCTCACAGGATTTTCATTGTTGAGGATCTGAACGGCTGGACCAGGCCAAGGGGATGCCCACGTAATACTTGACTGTTGCAGATAGAGGGTAATTTCTGGAGGGTGGTACTGGACCGCGTATCTGCCTGGGGGGTTACCAACCAGGATCCTGAGCTGTTTTATTGTGTGCTGGGTGCGGCAACACACTGTACCAGCACATGCTCCCCAACCTGACCTGACTTGATCTGACACTACCTAGAAATAGCATTCATATTTATTAGGGTTAATAAGGTAGATTTTTACTCATCCTGTCACTGTGCACATCATATGTGGCTAAACTACACCCACCCAGAATATTATCTGGCTGGTTCTCTTCTATATTAGCCGATCTGTAAATTAAAATGCATAAAAAATGGATGAAAAGATCAGGTGCTTGGTGCAATATATCAGGGACTTAAGGGTCTGATGCCCTTCTCTCTCACTTCCCTCCCTAAAATTCTTCACTGTGCACAACATCTGTGCTTTGGCTCACCCCTTCTAAATTTAAATAGGTTGAATACCATTTGGAAATAACTTAAACGCCCCTTAGGATTATTAAGGTTAGATTCTTTTCTATGTAAGTCATGGGGTACACCATCTCTGACCGGAATGCATCCACCCTGAATTTAATCTGACTACTCCTCTTCTAAATCAGCCATGCCATACCCTCTTTGAAATCCATTAGGCGCCACACCATTTCCTGCCAGGCCGCACCTACCCTGAATTTAATCCGACTGCTCCTCTTCTGATTCAGCCATGCTGTACCTTCCCTTAAATCCTTCTGTCCTGACAGAACATCTGAGGTTTTGCTGACCTGCCCTAAATATAAGCAGATTGAACACCACTGGCAAGTAGTGTGCACATCCAATAGGGTTAACCAGAGAGAGCTTTTTCTCGTACCCCTACTTTAACCTGATGCTGTGCTCCACCTGTGATATGGCTGTGACCGGCTAACTCCACAGATGTTAGATAGATAGATAGATAGATAGATAGATAGATAGATAGATAGATAGATAGATACTTTATTAATCCCAAGGGGAAATTCACAATGATGTGATTTCCTGGCTTAAATTTAAGAAGAGTTAACCTCTCAATTTACTTAATCAGGCCGCACCTTTCCTAAAATCAAACAGGTTAAGTAACAACTGAAACACCCCGATTGATTTGCTATTGGGATATGCTGTGACCCCTAATAATTGTGAATTGGTTCAGGTTCAGGATAACGAAGAACACCTAATAAACCTCCTGCATGTTTCCCACTGATGCAGGGACTCTCCTAAATCATCATAGTTCACAGAAACAATGGCTCGCCTGCAGCTGCTTTAAAATTGGTGAGAATTCCCACTGTTGGTACTCTGGTTGCATCTCTCCTAAATATAATCAAGCTGTAGATCATCTGAAGCTTAACTATACTTGTCATAAATGCAATCAAGCTGTGAACTGCTTGTAGCCCGACTTTGCCAGCCATTAAATTATTCCTGCTGCACCTCTCCTGAAATCAATTAGGCTGCGCACCACCTCTGAACAGTCAGCATGCTGATCTCTACGTGCTTCTTCTCAAGTCATCGGGCCTGCGCCTCTCCTGATGTCATCTACGGATGAGACATCACATTAACTGGAATTAATAAGGCGTTGGTACCCTTGATTGGCGACTCCAAGTAGGCCCTCTGTAAGTTAATGTGCCTGGGCGTATGGATATGCCTTCTGATGGACTGGCACACCTTCCAGGGTTGGTTCTTCTCTTTTACTTGACGTTGGTGGGTCCAGCATGTGTGACAATGGATGGATGTTAAGGCAATCAATGGGGATGCTGCTTTTCGATCTTTTAAATTGATTTATTTTCTACTTAGCCTGCATGTCACCTGTGATCAGTTGAATTGTATGTTCTCTCCCCGTCTGCATGGGTTTTCCTCCAATGTCCCCAAAGATGTCCCTGTGTGAGTGTGTGTGCGGGCCCGGTGATGGACTGGTGCCCACTGGTGCTGTTTCCTGCCTCATAACCATTGCTACTGGAATTTGCTATAGCCCCTGTGCTGATGAATTAGACTAACTGGGCCTGTGAGTCTATCTACAGTGCCAAGAAAAAGTATGTGAACCCTGTGGAATGACCTGGTTTTCTGGATTAATTGGTCATAAAAGGTGATCTGATCTTCATGTAAGTCACAAGTAGAGGTTAGGAGCACACACTGATGCACTGCATTGCCGTACCCACCACACGACAAACCAACTCAGGATAACGTGTGACACCTCAGCACCACACTAGTTCAGATGGAGTAGGAACAGTGTGAGGTTTTTTTATGGTGGCTGGAGTGCCAATTCTGCCACCAACCCCCAAGTTTTTCTCTACATGTTGGAGGGCCTACATGCAGGGATGAATGCAGATTAACATCATACCCAGGACAAGTAGAGACAAACACAAAACACTTACGTTAATAACACAATTCTATCTTTCATATGTTTATCGGACGTTCACAACGTGCTCTGGAAAACCTAAGTTGGATTTAATAATCAATTGAACCTCCTTTGGCAGCAGGAACCTCAAACAAGCACTTCTGGTAGCTGCGGATCAGACCTTCACAACGTTCAGGAAGAACATGTGTGTATGGTTCTCTTAAGGTCATTCCACAGCATGTCTGTTAGGTTGAGGTCTTTGAAGACCTTAAGGGGATTTTCTTAGTTTGAAGTCATTCTGTAGAAGATTTACTTTGATGTTTTGGGTCATTGTAGTTCTGAATCGCCCAGCTTCTAGTGAACTTCAGCTGACATACAGTCATCTTGATATTATCCTGCAGGACACCTTGATGAACTTGGAAATTCATTTTCTGCTTAATAATGCAATGGTGATCAGGCCCCAAGGCAGCAAAGCCTCCCTCACCGGACTTCACCATTGGGATATTGTGCCTTTTTTATGTCATAAATACAACTGCATATTCTAGGCTGAACATTTCCACCTTAGTTTCATCAGTTCACAAAACTCATTCCTAACAGCATTGTGAAGTGACATGATGTGCAATGGCTTCCTCCTTGGTGTTCTGCCATGGACACCATGCCTGCTAAATGTCTTGTGTGTAGTACACTCAAGATATGATAAACTGTTTTAGTAATTCCTTCAAGCCTTTTGCTCTACTTCGGCGTTCATTTTTACTTCATTGAGCCTTTCAAGTCGTTTTCTAGGGAGAGTAGCCACATCTCTATTTATTTACATTACATTTACTTACACTATATGGACATAAGTATTGGGACACCTGACCATTGCACCAACAGGGACATTAATGACGTTGTATTCAAAAACATAGACCTTAATATGGAGTTGGTCCCCCCTTTTTGGAGCTATAACAGCTTCCACTCTTCGTGGAAGGCTTTCCACAAATTTATGGAGCATTTCTGTGGGAATCTGTGGCCATTCATTCTGTAGAGCATTTATGAGGTCAGGCATTGATGTTGGATGAGAAGGCCTGCCTCACAATCTCCGTTCCAGTTCATCCCAAAGGTATTCAATGGGATTCAGGTCAGGGCTCTGGGCGGGCCAGACAAGTTCTTCAACACCAAATTCATCCCACCAATGTCTTTATGGACCTTGGGCCTTCCCCAAACTGTTTCCACAAAGTTGGAAGCATAGTGTTGTCCAAAATGTTTTGGCATGCTGAAGTACTAAGATTGCCTTTGACTGAAAGTAAGGGGTCCAGCCCAAACCCTGAAAAACAGCCCTACGCCATTATCCCTCCTCCACCAAATTTCACAGTTGGCACAATGCAGTCAGGCAGGTGACGATTTCCTGGCATCTGCCAAACCCAGACTCACCCATCTGACTGCCAGAATAGAGAAGCCGTGATTCATCACTTCGTGGAACATGTTTCCACTGCTCCACAATCCAGTGGCGGTATGCTTTACACCACTCCATTTCACGCTTGGCATTGGACTTGGTGTTAGGCCATGGAATGTTATTCCATGAAACCCCTGCCACACAGTTAATGCCAGTGGAAATTTGGAACTCATCAGCTATAAAATCAGCACAGCATTGACGTTGTCACTCTGTGACTTTACGTGGTCTTCTGCTTTGTGGCTGAGTCGCTTCATTTTCCAAAAATACCACTTATAGTTGGCCATGGAATATCCAGCAGGGATTTCATTTCACAAACCGTCTTAGTTTTCTTAGTTTCTTAGTTTGAAGTCATTCTGTAGAAGAGGTGGCATCCTATCACTGTTCCATGCCTGAGGTCACTGAGCTCTTCAGAACGACCCATTATTTTTCACAAATATTTGTAAATGGAGACTGCATGGCGAGGTGCTTGATGTTATACACCTGTGGCAATGGGTCTGATTTGAAACACCTGAATTCAATAATTAAGAAGTGTGTCCCAATACTTTTGTTCATAGCGTAGATTTGGCTGACACCTTTATCCAAGGCGACTTACAACATTTATGGCACAACTGGTTCCATTTCGTTTGGTTTTCCAATTGGAGCACAGGCAAGGTAAGTGACTTCTCAGGGTTACACAGTGTTGTCAATAGCAGAATTTGAACCCACAACCTCAGGGTTTGATGTCCAAAGCCTTTACCACTTCCTGTATTTATTTATGTACAGTTTATCTAACTGTGGACTAATGAATATTGAAGATCTTTGACATGATTTTGCAGCCTTTCCCAGCTTTATGCAAATCAACACTTCCTGATAACAGATCTTCTGAGGTCTCTTTCCGACAAGGCATGGTTTATATCAGCAGATGCTCCTTGTGAATAGAAAACTCAATATGTCTGAGTCACTTTTGTTGGTCAAAGTTTCCCTAAATCTCACCTCCAATCTCATTTCATTGGATGGACTCAAGGTTAGCCAACTCCGGCCTCCAGTTATCTTTTGTTGAAGTCATCAGCTGAGGTTCTCATAGACTTTTTCCAGCCCACTCCTGTAAATTTTTGAATGATATATTCAATATCTACAATAAAAATACAATCATTTATATATCATTAGGTAAAACATTGTGTTTGTTCATTATTGAAACTAATGATGAAGATCAGACCATATTTTAAGACAAATGTATGCATGAATGCAGCGGTTTCCAACGGTCTACATACTTTTTTTTTTGCCACTGCAGGTGTGTATGCATGTAAGTTTTGCCATTTAAACTAACTGCATGTTTTCTTTGAACTGAAAAATTTCATTCATCAATCATCAAACTTGCTCAATCCAATTTTGGAACCATGGGGGCCGAAACCTAATCCTGCAGCATTTGGTGTAAGGCAGGAGATGGACTTTTGGATATTTTGAAATGAAAGTCACTATATTAAACGCTTTTTTGTTATTCACTGGATGTACTAATGATAATGTGACACCTTTCCTAAAAAGCATTTTCCTTACAACTTACATCTTTTCCACTTAAACCTTTTCCTCACCATTCAAACTGAGTTATACACTCACTGAGCAAATTATTAGGTACACCTGCACACCCTGCTTATCCATGCAATTATCGAATCGGCCAATCAGGTAGTAGCCTAAAATCCTGCAGATACCAGTCATGAAGTTCAGTCAAAGTTCACACCAAACACCAGAATGTGACAAAAATTGATCTGAGTAATTTGGACCATGGGATGTTGTTGGTGCCAGACAGGCTGGTTTGAGTATTCCTGTAACTGCTGATCTCCTGGGATCTTCACGCACAGCAGTCTGTGGTTTTAACTCAGAATAATGAGAAGAACACACACACCAAACATGCAGTGAGGGGCAGTTCTGCAGACAGAAAGAGGTCAGAGGAGAATGGCCAGAATGTTTCCTGCTGACAGAAAGGCTACACTCTGTACAATACAACTGTGGTGAGCAGAAAAGCATCTCAGAATGCACAACACATCAAACCTAGAGGTTATTAGGCTACAACAGCAGTAGAAGACCATGTTGGGTTCCACTTCTGCCAGCCAAGAACAGAAAGCTGATGCTGGAGTGGGCACTGGGTTCACCACAACTGGACAGATGAACACTGGAAAAGCAAACCCTGGTCTGATGAATCTCAGTTTCTGCTGAGGCACACAGGTCAACAGCTTAAATCCATGAACACAACCTGCCTTATGTCAACAGTCCAGGCCGATGGTGGTGTAATGGTGTGCTGAATGTTTTCTTGGCACACTGTGTTAATACCAGTCAATCATTGCTGGAGTGTCATAGCCTATCTAAGTATTGTTGCTGACCATGTGCATTCCTTTTGAATACACAATTGGCGGTTGGAAAATCGAGAGTACACCTTATGAGATGGATTTACGAGTCATAGTGGAATCTAAACTGTCGACTGCCAGACAATGTCAGGTGACAGAATGTGAGGTTATATAGCACCCTGATATGTGGAGTACAAGTCCAAGGACGTTCTGCTTAACCTTTATAATGCTTTAGTAAGGCCTTATCTGGAGTACTAGGCGCAGTCTTGGTCTCCAGACTACGAAAAGGACATAGCAGCACTAGAAGGTCCAGAGAAGAGCGACTAGGCTGATTCCAGGGCTACAGGGGATGAGTTATGAGGAAAGATTAAAAGAGCTGAGCCAGTTTAAGCAAAAAAAGATTAAGAGAAGACATGACTGAAGTGTTTAAAATCATGAAAGGAATTAGTCCAGTGGGTCAAGACCTTTATCTTAAAATGACTTCATCAAGAACATGTGGACACAGTTGGTAACTTGTTGAGGGTACATTTCACACAAACATTAGGAAATGTTTCTTTACACAAAGAACAATAGACACTTGGAATAAGCTACCAAGTATTGTGGTAGACAGTAAGACGTTAGGGACTTTCAAAACCCATCTTGATGTTTTTTTGGAAGAAATAAGTGGATAGGACTGACAAGCTTTGTTGGGCTGAATGGCCTGTTGTCGTCTAGATTGTTGTAATGTTCTAATGTTCGTGGCCTATCTTCTGATGGCTACTTCCAGCATGATAATACACCAGGTCACAAAGCAAAAGTCATCTGAGACTGGCTTCATGAATATGTAAAAGAGCTCAGTGTTCCTCAGTGGCCTTCACAGTCACCGGACCTGAATCCTATAACAATACCTTTGGGATGTGGTGGAACGGGACGGTCGCAGCAAGAATGTGCAGCTAACAAATTTGCAGAAATTGCGTGATGCTGTCAAGTCAATATGGAGCAGAATGTTAAAGAAGTATTGTGGAATCCACGCCATGAAGAAACGAGGCTGTTTTGAGAGTAAAAGGAGGCCCCACTCAGTATTACCATAGTGGTCTGAAGAATTTGCTCAGTGAGTGTATTCTTGTAGGCTTTTAGTTTTGCTTCTGATTATATGCTTTTTGAAAGGTGCTATATAACATGACATGTGTTAGTAAATGATTCATTGACCGATCAATCCCTAACAATCATTTGGGCTTCACTGCTCCCGCCATTTGCACATCTCATTAAATCTGAATTGTATTCCTTTGTGTGCTTTCTAAAGCTAAAAGTAGTGATGTGCTTTGTGAGAGGTGCTTACATTGAAAAACATTTTATTGATTCATTGATCAATTGATTGCCATGCTGAGTAATCAGGTGTCATCGTTGCTAAGGTTCTTTTAGGGCTTCAGTGCTCCTTTGGTCTTGTTATGTCATTTTTAAAGCTAAGCTGCGCACCATTAGCTGTCCTCTTAAAACTAAACTGCATCCTTGTGTGTTTTATGAATGAGATGATGGACTCTTGAAAGGTACCATTTGTATTGATTATTCGATCAATTGATTCCTAAATTCCTTTGAGCTCTGCCACTCCTGCTGTCATGTTTAAAATCTTTTCTGCTGTTAGACTGCACACCGCCCACGATCTGCTGGCTTGGTACTATTATCATGGTGGACTTTCCCTAGGGGGCGGCTGTATGGTCCCTAAAGTTAATCAGAACACACTCCAGCTGTTATTGATCAATCTGCCTTGTCAGGCCGCAGTCCTCTTGTAACTCAGGTGTGTGACTTTGGCCTCTGTGCTGACTCATCTTCAGGGTATAAAAGTCCCTCAGTCCCCTGGTCAGCAGCGTGGCGCCCTGCTGCTGTTGGAGCGCATGTCACAATTTGCTGTATGACGTTTTTGAATACCCAGAGCCTGACAAAGGTACTGGCACACAAAAGCTCCCTGGGGCCGACTGCATCCTTTTTTTTTTAGATTTTCCTATTGGATTGTATTGCGCCCCGAAGCCTTTACTTGAAAATGTCAGGACACAATGGGCCAAGGTGGCTGCAGAGTCTCCATAATGAAGCAGCACAGGGCTTGTATCTCTATGGCAGATGTGTCAATGGACCCTGCTTGTCCTGCACTGCCATGTTAACCTTTAAGGGGCACATAAAGAAAGCCACGTTGATTAAGTATAGCTCAAGGGTCTGGCCAGACTTCCACAATAAATCTGCTTGCCCACATTGGAGTGGGCCAAACCAGCAGCAGGTGAATCGTGTAAGAAAGTAAGTGCGGCCCATGGAAATTGTGGACTTTTTCAATATATTTGAAATGACAAAGAGCAGACCACAAGGAAAATTGGCCTTTTCAGTCATTTATTCAGCAAAAACATCAATAGATGTAATGGTATGTTGGAGAAAAATAAGTCCATCTTTGACCTCAGAAGCTAGTGTTTCCTCCTTTAACAGAAATTATTTCTTATAGGCTGTCAAAAGACAAATGCCACAAAAAGGTTTGGGGTAGTCACCCCGTGTAATGGAAGTTGGGTTCAGGAATAAGCAGTTAAATCGTTTTCCGACACTAAGTTTAAGACTGACCTGATTTATATGAGACAAAATGGCGGCTTCAAAGTCGGGCAGAGGAAGTGATGTCATTGTGACCGAGGCCGGAAGCGATGTCATCGGGCCTGGAACCAGAAGTGACGTTATCGGGGCTGGAAATGGAATTTCCCATAACTGGTATACAGAAGAAGGGGACAAAGGGTTAGTGCACTCCGCCAGCCCCTCATTCGAGTCCTTTAGCTGCATCCCATGTGCACGTGTATGACAAGGCGTTTTTTATAACTGCCCACCAGTCCCTGACGTCAATTCAATGAAATGCTTCATTCTGTCTTCAAAGCAAAAATCCTTCTGTGGCAAGGTGTTAGACGGTTTTCTTGCTCGAACTTCTCATTTCAAATCCACCCCACGATACTGGGATTCAAATCAGAGCTTTGACTAGGCCAGTCCATATCCCTTCGTTCATTTTTGAGCCATTCCTTGGTGGATTTACGAATGTGCTTCAGTTCATTATCATATTGGAAGGTCCACTTCAGGTTCAACTTCAACTTTTGGACAGGTGGCCTTCACATTCTTCTCAAGCAATCGTTGATATAATGCAGAATTCAAAGTTGACTCGATGACTGCAAGCTTTCCTGAGGCCCTGAGGCAACAAAGCAACCCCAAACCAGAATGTTTCCACCGCCATGCTTCACAGCTGGAGTGAGGTTCTTCTCCTGAAATGCTGTCTTTGGTTTGCGCCAAACGTGTCTGCTGTTACTGTAGCCAAGCGACTTTATCCTTGATTTGTCTCTCCCAAGGACATTGTTTCAGAAGGCCTGGTCTTGGCCTAGATGGTCAAAGACTAACTGTAGTCTTGTTCTAATGTTCTTTTTTAGACATCATAGACTTTTTCCTGGCACACCTAGCATGCTGGTCAAATTTGGGATATCTCTGTCTGATTGTCGGTGCAGGCACTTTGACACCAGCTTTTATAGGAGTTTCCTGCAGATCCTGCAATGGAATGTTGGGGTTCTTGGAAACTTCCTTGAGTACCAAATGGTCAGCTGTTGAGCTGAGTTTGCTGGGATGGCCAATCCTGGCTGAATTGGCAGTAGTTTAAAATCGGTGCCACTTGTAGATGATTTTCCTCACAGTGGAATGAGTGATTTGAAATAATTTGTTGATCTTTTTAAATCCATTGCCAGACAAATTGCCCACAACCTTCTTACTGAGGACCCTTTAGAACCTTTTTGAGCCTGATGATACGACAAACACATCAATAGCAAAGAGAACAGCAGACCCTCGATATCTGCTGTTTAAATCGGACAGGGTCCACCTGCAGACTCCCTAAGGGGGTCCTAATCATTGCCATCTCACCTGATTCTAATGTGATAAATGCTGGAATGTTCTTACTTTTTCCTCATGCCAAGTCTGCATTTTTGATAATTTAGGTTATGCCAATAAATCCACCACGTCAATTTTATGTGCAATTTGTTTAAGTTTATCACTTTTAGTCTCTGTCTGCATGAAGATCTGCTGCTTGCCTCTTCAAATACTGTATGTTGAAAAACTCCAGTTTCCTTGGGGTGTACTTACTTTTTCACAGGCCTGGATGTTAGCAGAGCTCTTAGACTCACACAAGTAGATGTGTGAAAGCTGCTCATTAGACAGCATGTAATTACCATTCGCCAGTCCCCACTGGCTTTAGGATCAATCAGCATCCCAGATGGAGCCAGGAGGCTGATCGAAATGTCACTGTGCTGACAAGGACAGATAACGCGGGTACACCTCCAGGCCGGGCACGTGCATCTGTGGTCCAGCTTTTGTATGTAAATCTGTGTGCTTCTCTTACAGTTTGGGCGGACAGAGGTGATTGACAACACGCTGAACCCCGACTTTGTCCGCAAGTACATCCTTGACTACTTCTTTGAAGAGAAACAGAATCTGCGCTTTGATCTGTAAGTTGTTATGAGCAAAGGCCGCAGCGGGTCCTGCTGTACCCTCCATCTCTGACTGGGTGGCATCCACTGTGATCCGTGCATTTTAAAAGAAAATGGAACTGATTGAAGTGCCAGCATAGGAAATAGAGAATTATTATGGGTTTGACAGGAAATATCAGCTATGGGAGTTCCTTGTATATACTTTATATACTAAAACTCAAAGAGAATCCAAAAATCACGGCATAATTTGAAGGAGGTTAATTTAATGGAAAAATCTATGGAAGCGTTAAGTGGACAGTACAAGTAATAAGGGGAGCTAAAAATGACAGACCTGCTAAATGTGCAAACACAGGCAGTGTGTGATTTATAGAAGTAACAATCATAAAATTAACTCAAAAGTCAATAAAATAAGCAGGGCTTTAATGTGGACAGAAAGTGTTATAAAGTATGGAATGGGGGCTACAAACTGTATATATATAGCAAAGAGATAATAATAGGGATACAAAATAACATAAAACCTAACAATAAAGGTTAAAATACTGTATAATACTGGGTTTGTACTAACACAATGAGTTTACATTTACATTATTACAACATGATGATGACAGGAGGCATTAATACAGGCAGAGCACAATATTCATCCATCCATCCATCCTTCATCCAACCCGCTATATCCTAACTACAGGGTCACGGAGCAATGCACAATATATAAATGGTAAAATTAGCACAAGGAAATGAAGAAGACGATTATATAAAGGCTAGGAATTAAAATAAATAAAACTGTTACTACAAAATGTATATATTACTTAGGAACTAGATCACAAAATGACATGGGAAGTTAATACAGAATGCAACATTGGAAAAAAAGAAAAGTGACACAGCGTTAATACAGGCAGTAGGCATTACATAGAGATAGCATAACTGGTAAAAAAAATGTACAAGATGAAAGAAGAGAAAGCAATAACAAGAAAGGCAGATAGATAGATATGAAAGGCACTATATAATTGATAGATAGATCGATATGAAAGACACTATACAATAGATAGAAAGATAGATATGAAAGGCACTATATAATAGATAGATAGATAGATAGATAGATAGATAGATATGAAAGGCACTATATAATAGATAGATAGATAGATAGATAGATAGATAGATAGATAGATAGATAGATAGATATGAAAGACACTATACAATAGATAGATAGATAGATAGATAGATAGATAGATATGAAAGGCACTATATAATAGATAGATAGATAGATAGATAGATAGATAGATAGATAGATAGATAGATATGAAAGGCACTATATAAGATAGATAGATATGAAAGGCACTATATAATAGATAGATAGATATGAAAGGCACTATATAATAGATAGATAGATAGATAGATAGATAGATAGATAGGTATGAAAGGCACTATATAGTAGATAGATAGATATGAAAGTCACTATATAATAGATAGATAGATAGATATGAAAGGCACTATATAAGATAGATAGATATGAAAGGCACTATATAGTAGATAGATAGATATGAAAGTCACTATGTAATAAATAGATAGATAGATAGATAATGTGAAAGGCACCAAATGATTGATAGATAGATAGATAGATAGATAGATAGATAGATAGATAGATAGATAGATAGATAGATATGAAAGGCACTATATAAAAGGCACTATATAATAGATAGATAGATATATGGATAGATATGAAAGGCACTATATAATAGATAGATAGATAGATATGAAAGGCACTATATAATAGATAGATAGATATGAAAGGCACTATATAATAGATAGATACAGTGGTGTGAAAAACTATTTGCCCCCTTCCTGATTTCTTATTCTTTTGCATGTTTGTCACACAAAATGTTTCTGATCATCAAACACATTTAACCATTAGTCAAATATAACACAAGTAAACACAAAATGCAGTTTTTAAATGATGGTTTTTATTATTTAGGAGAAAAAATCCAAACCTACATGGCCCTGTGTGAAAAAGTAATTACCCCCTGAACCTAATAACTGGTTGGGCCACCCTTAAGCAGCAATAACTGCAATCTAGCGTCTGCGATAACTTGCAATGAGTCTTTTACAGCGCTCTGGAGGAATTTTGGCCCACTCATCTTTGCAGAATTGTTGTAATTCAGCTTTATTTGAGGGTTTTCTAGCATGAACTGCCTTTTTAAGGTCATGCCATAGCATCTCAATTGGATTCAGGTCAGGACTTTGACTAGGCCACTCCAAAGTCTTCATTTTGTTTTTCTTCAGCCATTCAGAGGTGGATTTGCTGGTGTGTTTTGGGTCATTGTCCTGTTGCAGCACCCAAGATCGCTTCAGCTTGAGTTGACGAACAGATGGCCGGACATTCTCCTTCAGGATTTTTTGGTAGACAGTAGAATTCATGGTTCCATCTATCACAGCAAGCCTTCCAGGTCCTGAAGCAGTAAAACAACCCCAGACCATCACACTACCACCACCATATTTTACTGTTGGTATGATGTTCTTTTTCTGAAATGCTGTGTTCCTTTTACGCCAGATGTAACGGGATATTTGCCTTCCAAAAAGTTCAACTTTTGTCTCATCAGTCCACAAGGTATTTTACCAAAAGTCTTGGCAATCATTGAGATGTTTCTTAGCAAAATTGAGACGAGCCCTGATGTTCTTTTTGCTTAACAGTGGTTTGTGTCTTGGAAATCTGCCATGCAGGCCGTTTTTGCCCAGTCTCTTTCTTATGGTGGAGTCGTGAACACTGACCTTAATTGAGGCAAGTGAGGCCTGCAGTTCTTTAGACGTTGTCCTGGGGTCTTTGTGACCTCTCGGATGAGTCGTCTCTGCGCTCTTGGGGTAATTTTGGTCGGCCGGCCACTCCTGGGAAGGTTCACCACTGTTCCATGTTTTTGCCATTTGTGGATAATGGCTCTTACTGTGGTTCGCTGGAGTCCCAAAGCTTTAGAAATGGCTTTATAACCTTTACCAGACTGATAGATCTCAATTACTTCTGTTCTCATTTGTTCCTGAATTTCTTTGGATCTTGGCATGATGTCTAGCTTTTGAGGTGCTTTTGGTCTACTTCTCTGTGTCAGGCAGCTCCTATTTAAGTGATTTCTTGATTGAAACAGGTGTGGCAGTAATCAGGCCTGGGGGTGGCTACGGAAATTGAACTCAGGTGTGATACACCACAGTTAGGTTATTTTTGAACAAGGGGGCAATTACTTTTTCACACAGGGCCATGTAGGTCTGGATTTGTTTTCTCCCTAAATAATAAAAACCATCATTTAAAAACTGCATTTTGTGTTTACTTGTGTTGTATTTGACTAATAGTTAAATGTGTTTGATGATCAGAAACATTTTGTGTGACAAACATGCAAAAGAATAAGAAATCAGGAAGGGGGCAAATAGTTTTTCACACCACTGTAGATAGATAGATAGATAGATAGATAGATAGGTATGAAAGGCACTATATAATAGATAGATAGATAGATAGATAGATAGATAGATAGATAGATAGATAGATAGATAGATAGATATGAAAGGCACTATATAGTAGATAGATAGATATGAAAGTCACTATGTAATAAATAGATAGATAGATAGATAATGTGAAAGGCACCAAATGATAGATAGATAGATAGATAGATAGATAGATAGGTATGAAAGGCACTATATAATAGATTGATAGATATGAAAGTCACTATATAATAAATAGATAGATAGATAGATCTTGGCAGTAAGGAGACCAGGATTTGGATTCAGGGTCCTCCCTGTGTGCAGTTTGTATGTTCTCCCCATGTCTAGTTGGGTTTCCTTTGGGTGCTCCAGTTACTTCACCCAGTCCAAGGACATGCAGGGTAGGTGGACTGGTGATTCCCCAGTGTGTGTTTGGTGTGTGTGTGTTTGCACTGAACTGTCCAGGGTTTGTTCTTGCCTTGTGCCCTGTGCTAGCTGGGATCGGCTCCAGCCACCACCAAAAAGCCCCTGTTCTGGAATTAAGTTGCACGAAGTTGTTCTGGAAGCCAGTTAGACAATAACATGACATAAATAGACAGATAAATAATAATATACATATAGGCTATAGACACACTATGGTCTGAACACACACCAGAACAACTAAAAAGGAAGAAAAATTGAACAGAAAGAAAATTTCTGACTTGGCAGTCCCAGTCCTCTAAGACATTATGCGGGCTTATTGCTGTTGGCATAAAGGAGCCATCATAGTGTTTCTTGACACACTTTTGATGAATAATTGGGTATTCACTCAAGCAGCAAACATTGTTATTCGGATAACACAAATTGGAATAAAAAATAGCAGAAGGAGATGTGTGAGAGAATGAAATTTATAAAGCAGCTAATACTGAGTTCAAATGAAATATAAGCAGGAATAGGTGGAGTGCATTCATTATTATGCCAAGGTAGTAGAGTGTCATGGGCTGTTATCATAGACTGTTAATAATACTGTGTACAGGGGATAATGTAAATGCTAAAAAAAACAAAATGACAAAGGGGAGACTGAAAATTAAAGAGAGGCACTGAAGTTAAAAATGAATATCCAGTAATGGATTAGAGAGCTGTACATATTATATAAAGAACTAAGAATATAAAATGACATTTGCCATTAACAAAGGCAGTGATTATTACACTAGAGGTAATGAAAGTGTCAATTAAAGTTAAAGCAAAAATAATAAAAGTGTAAGTGCTAATGCAGAGAGTATGTACTATATAGAGAACACAGATATCAAGTCCAGTCAAGTCGAGTTTATTGGTATAAAATTAATTTCTTCTTTGCATGTCTCCTTAGAACAGGTGACAAAAATAAAATACAACAATAAAGAAAAAACCCACATGACAAATATTAAAAAAAGATGAGCAGAATGTAAAAATGGTAAGTTAAGTTAATAATGCAGAGATAAGATAGGAATGATCAAATATATTGTATTAATTCATGAGAAAATTGAATTGATGGAGGAGCTAATAAAGACAGCAATGTAGAGGGAGGAGTTCTTCAAGAAAATACTAAAATCATTAAAAAAAATACACAGTGAGTATGGCAGTAAAATGTTAAGGGGACACCAAACTAAAAAGCTCAACTCAACTATAGGGAATTAAAAATGGGGGCTGACACACATAATAGAAATGACACAGCAGTAAACTGTGGCACGTGCACTGAAAATTGCTTCAGGTTCTCTTAAAACAGACAGTAAAATTATATAGAGACTCGATCAAAAACAATTAAAGAGAGCTAATTGAGGCAATGAAAAATGATTTACTTAATCTCCCATATGTGTTATAAGATGTTAGAATGAGAAAAATAAAAATAGGGAAGAAACTAATGCAAACAGTTAAGGTGAGGTAGGAGCAAACTAAGCAATCAGGGTTACAGTACAGTATGATTGCAAATACAGTAAAAGTTAAAGTCTACTGAAAATAATAATAATAACACTTTTTATTTCTATTGAACCGTTCCCATGCTCATGGCAATGGTAACATAGCGGTTAAGCCTTTGGAGTTCAGACCCTGAGGTTTTGGGTTCAAATCCTGACCCTGTGTGACTCTGAGCAAGTCACTTCACTCTCCTGTGCTCCAGTTGGAAAAAACAAATGTAATCAATTTCATCTCAAATGTTGTAAGTCACCTCAGATAAGTTTGTAGCAAAATAGTAAGTAATAAGTGACAGCAGGCACTACACTACATACTGTATATGTAGCAGAAGAGAAAGTACAGGTAGCATAGGGATCAGTGGATTGTAAATATTACAATATATTGGGGACATTATAGATGATATAGAGGCATATTTCCATAATAACAGTTATACTTGAACACTAATACGTTACATTAAACGGACCACTTACCGTAAAACGTCTTACAGGGACACTGCTGGAGTTGATAAACATGGCATAGGAGCACAAATATGGTCAGTGCAGCTCGAATGCTTTCAGCACATATTATTTAGTGTAGGTCAACAAAGAATAAAGAATAATGCAGTGACAACAATAAGCGGAGCTATTGCAGAAAGTGTACATTATGTACAGTGCTTAATGCAGTGACAGAAAATAAAAAATAGTGATTGAGTAACTGAAGACTCATCCAGCAAATATGAAGCAGCAGCAGCAGAAATCCAGACAAGCTAAAGGGGGCCCTAATATTGGAAATGGTGTAGGACAATAGCAGGAGCAGTGACTGTGACACCCTCTAGCACAACGCACCAGCTAAGATTTAGAGCTTCACCTGGCATTCTCTTCTGATTACAGGTATGATGTGGATTCAAAGAGCCCTGATCTGTCCAAACACGTGAGTAGATGGCCTTCCTGTGCTGAAGAGCAGCTGAATGACCAGTGAACGTCATTGGAGAAATCCTGAAAAATTAGATAAAGTGTGGCAGAAGAAAAACAAGACCAGGAGGCCACAGATTTGTCTCTTAGCACATGCTTGATGTGGCATTCCTTGGTTTGGTTGATCTGATGGCCACTCCACTTGTTACTGGTGCAATAATGTAAAGGGGCCAGTGCCAGCCTCCTGGACTGGTGGATAATGCCCTTTTCAATAAATCATTTATAGTTATAGAGGATGTGAGAGGCATCTGACTTAGCCAGATGTTCATAAAATCATTACTTCCAGCAGATGGGTAAAAGATCCATGCACAAAGACGCATGCAAATATACTAGGATCTAAAATATGCACAAGAGATATGCTCAGAGGAGAAAACACATGCAACACCCTTTGACATGTAAGAATTACATGCATGAACACATAAATACATCTACACGTCAGTATGTGTGCAAAGACATTTACACACAGACACACAGCAACACATACTGTAGATGTGGGTGACCATGTATTGGTGAACAAGTGTGTGGTTATATGCCATGCATATACATACAAAGTACATACAGTATCTATCTATCTATCTATCTATCTATCTATCTATCTATCTATCTATCTATCTATCTATCTATCTATCTATCTATCTATTATATAGTGCCTTTCACATCTATCTATCTATCTATCTATCTATCTATCTATCTATCTATCTATCTATCTATCTATCATATAGTGCCTTTCACATCTATCTATCTATCTATTATATAGTGCCTTTCATTTCTATCTATCTATCTATCTATTTATCTATATTTTTTTTTTAAAATGACCTTTATTATGAACAATAACAAAATATACAGTCATAAGATAAACAATCCCAATATTCAGGATATTAACAAAAAAGTCTGTATCAGACAACCACCACTACTCCCCCTTTACACTTCTCCTACTCCGCACATAAATAATATAATCAAAAAGTTAACAATTCATTATAATACAAAGACCACCACTAAAAAAAAAAATTCTATCTACCTATTATATAGTGCCTTTCACATCTATCTATCTATCTATCTATCTATCTATCTATCTATCTATCTATCTATTATATAGTGCCTTTCACATCTATCTGTCTATCTATCTATTATATAGTGCCTTTCATATCTATCTATCTATCTATCTATCTATCTATCTATCTATCTGTTACACACACACACACACCTTTTGTATATACAGTATATTATATATATATATATAGATTAGAACTCCCACTTATACATTTTATGTATACATTGTATGTGTATGTATATATATATATATATATATATATATATATATAAACTGATGTATATGTATGTGTACAGAATCACACAATTGTGCACATTGATAGACACATATGTACACACATGCTGTAATAAATGTATGTACATCAGAGACACCTAAATGCTGTGCTGAACATGTATAAAAGCAAACACAAAATACACAGTATACACAAACTCAAAAGTAGCCCAAACATTTACACCTGTCCATGCGCATGGCATCACACAATGACACACATGCATGAACTCAGATGCATGTGACGGTGCCAAAACACCTTCATGCATGCAGTTTCATACGCCATTTGGTAACATATTGTGTTAAAACACACACACACACACACAGCTGAATGGCTGTGATTTGGTACACGGCCTGTTTGATGTTGTATTTTTGCTTTTCTCACCATGTTGATGTGCCATCTGTACTTGAAAGAACTGTACGGTGCTGTTTTAAATATGATTTACTGTGTGTCTGTGCTTTGTGTTACATGATGTTGTTTTATTGTATTAATGCTGCTGCCTGCTCATCTCCTGGAAGCCCACCGAATTCAACGTACGTGTCTGTTCAATATCAGTTCATTCTGCAGGTGTGGGCCCCCGTGATGCGCCTCTCACTCCTGTCTTTTTGTTGTTCCTCAGGACTTCCTGGGTCAGACTTACTGCACGCTGGGCGAGATTGTGGGCTCTCCGGGGAGTCGGCTGGAGAAGCCTCTGAGGTAGGTTATCTTGCCTAAAGGGGCTGGAGAACATGTGTGTTAGTGTGTGTGTGTGTGTGTGTGTGTGATCTCTGCCACTTGCTTTGCTGTTTTTTCCACTCGCCACTACACCCCCTTCTCCCCTTAAAGCCGGATGGCAGTGTCCGATAAAAGCGCTGGCCTGCCTTCTGTACTATCCACTATGGGTATTTCTGTTATCTTCGTGCAACTTAAGCCCTGTCAATTGATTTTGGATTAGCTGGCACAGTTTGCTACTGCGTGGGCTTTCAATGACTGCTGTGTGGGGGCCTATGTACCAGGGGGATTATCTGAGTAAGGCTTTCCTGTGAAAAAACATTGAAGTACAATTTGGAAATTGTTTTACTCATCTTGGGAACATTCAGTCTGAAGTGTGCAAGAAACCCCAGTCTGGTGCTGTGAAGTCTAGTGACAGTGTCCACTGGGACGCCCCCTTTAATAGGTGGTCAGAGTGGGTAGAGACAATAGTCATACGATCTGGGATATAGAAACCTGACTGTGTTTGTGTGTGTGTGTGGCACATACTTATGGCATATCTAAATAAAGTTAATTACTTCTTCTGAAAGTGTTACCTACCTTGTTTTGTCTCAGCTGAAGCAGAAGAAGAAAGCAGAAAGCTTGGTTAGTGAAGGTCTGCCATCCAAATTCAATTTTCTGTGTGTCCCTGCTTTAAAAAAACTGGTGCTGGGCCAGGTGACAGTGGGTATGTGTGTGACACTTTTCAGACTCTCAAACACACACAAGTATGATCCAGGACTAATGGCTCCAATCCAGTAGCTGAGGCCAGCATAGACAATCACTCAACACCCTTAGATGTTCCTCTGTGTAGAGAGAAAGAGAGAGAAGCTGAGAGCATGCGCTGATAGCCCACTGCCGCACCCACCACACAACGAACCACCTGAATTGGTACCCGAATGAAGCGGGTGACACCTCAGCACCACAGTGGAGCAGTATGAGGTTTTCTACGGTGGCTGGAGTGCCAGTCCTGCCACCGACTCCCAAGTTTTCCAAGTTGTCCAAGTTGGAGGACCTGCTGGCAGGGCTGGACACAGGTTACCGTCATATGCAGGACGGAGCAATTACAAGTTAAGGGAATTGCTTAACTCTTTCAGGGTGGATGTCGACTTTTGCCAACAGGAAGGGCTGACGGCGGTAATCAAATGTAAAACGGTGACAAACCTTGCTGTTATGTTTTTGTTCCACTCGGATAGAAGGAACGTTCGCCTGACCGAGATTCCCTGCGCTTGTGTGAGTAGAGAGGACTAAACGACAGTAAAAATGGCATCGACATCCGGTGAGTGATCGAAGCGAATGAGTAAACAAAAATACACCGTGGACGATGTTTTGCATATTATCGCTGAATCGGACTCTTGACTTGTCGGACTCTGATGTTGTTACCAGTGATCGAAAGCGAATGTGAGGTACCGGCATCAGCTGATCGATCTCCAGCTGATTGTGGTGCTGAATGGGTTTGTGTAGCTGATGCGCCTACGGCAACGTTCACCTGGCAGGATCGCTACTTACAATGACAAGGGGTCAGACCAGACTGTGTGGTAGTGAGACTGCCGCTGCTATAACCCCAGCCATGTGAAGACAGCCTGGCAGCCAACCTGCTACCTGTGAGCCGCTCAAGCCACACGTGACACTGAACTGGCGGCCACCGTATGAAGCAACAGATGTTTTATGTTGTTTTATGACTCATGTGTGAAACCACTGCTTTGTGTGCTTTTCAAAAAGCTACATTGTTTTGGAAAATAATATTCAGTCCTCAAAGAGTTAAGGGCCCAACTGGGGGGAAATCATTTCCAGGATTTGAACCAGCAATCTTCCCATTGCCGACACAGCTCCCTAGCCTCAGTGCCTTTTGATATTCTTTCAGTAGTTGTACTTGTTCTTTCGGATGGCTTAGCGGTTACTGCTGCAGTTCTCAGATCCATTGTCCTGGGTTCAAATCCCTCACTTGATTACTGTCTGTGTGTGTCCTCCACAAGTTTGTGTGTGGGTGGTTTTCACGGGGTACATGCAATTTCGGCTGATTGATGACTGTATATGGTGGCTTTAGAAAGCCTTCAAATTCCCTTCAGTTTCTGCACACTTTGCTGTGATGTAGATTTCAGTTTAAGTTGATACAATTTAGCATTTTTGCCCATCAGTCTACCCTAAGTAACCCATAATGGCTTCAGAAAGATTTGCAAATTTATTAGAAATCAAAAATGAAAATCTCTCATTCATTGGAGTTTTCAGACCCTTTGCTGTGCTCAGGTGTGTCCTGTTTGCTTGTATTCTCCTTGAGATGTGTCCAGAACTTCATTGGAGCCCACCAATGGTAAACTGAATTGATTGGATTTCGTTTAGAAAGGCACACACCTGTAGATCTAGGGGTCCACAATTCACAAGAAACCAAGCCATGATGTCCAAGGAACTCTCCGTCAGACCTTCATGATCAAGTTGTGGTGAAGTAAAGATCAGGGCAAGGAGATAAATCCATTTGTAAAGCTCTGAGTGTTCCCAGGAGCACAGTGGCCTTAATAATTGTGAAATGGAAGATGTTTCCCTCCAAAGGGATCCTTCCCAATGCTGGCCGTCAGGACAATTTGAGTAACCGAGCAAGAAGGGTCTTGACCAGTGATGTGCCCAAGAACCCATTAGTTATTCAAATAGAGTTATAGAAGTCCTCTGCTGAGATGGGAATACCTGTTAGAAGAATGACCATTTCAGCAGCATTCCCGCTAATCAACCTCAGCTTGGAGTTTGACAAATAGCATCTAAAGGACTCAGAGAAGAGGAGAAAAAAGACTGTCTGGTCTGATGAGACAATAATTGAACTCTTTGGGCAGAACTCCAAGCACCATGTATCGTGAAGGCCAGGTCATCACCTACATAATAGCATGAAGTGAAAGCATGGTGGTGGCAACATCTCGCTATAAGGGTGCTTCTCAGTGACAGGGAGAGGTGGACTGGTCTGGATTGAGGGAAGGATGACTGCACTCGAATACAGAGAGGGAATTAAAGAAAACCTGCTCCATAGTGCAGGCGACCTCAGACAGGGACAACGGCACACCTTTCAGCACAGTAATGACCCGAGGCTTATATCTAAGACAACGCTGGAGTAGCTTTGTAACAAGTCAGGAGTGCTGGTGTTTTCTTCTCTGAAAGCTGACATCACTCGTATTTCTGACCATGCCTTGTTTAACTCCAGACAGCTATTCATTATAGAATCCTTTGGCCCTTATTGAAAGCAGCTTTACACAGATTACCGCATGAATTCACCCTTTTCATAGATTTGGTTTTGTTAAACCTTTAGCTATTGAGGTTCTCTTAGAAGCTTTAGATGTACAAGCAGGCGGTGTTTATCACACAAGTTATGAATGCTGTGGTGACAAGATGAGAATGTGAGTGGCCAGTTTTTCCCCAGAGAAAGTGACCAGTCCAGTCTTCTTATCTTCATTATGGATGGTATGTCCGTGAGGAGGTCATCTGATACTTTTACTCAAAGTGTCTTACAAATTGCAAGTGCAACCGGACCACTGGAGTGACAAACCGGGTCCGTGGTGGTGCTTGAATTGACATCCTTGGGGTATGCAGTCCAAAATGTAACCACTGAGCCATACTGCCAGTCTCATCTCTATCTTTCTCTCACTGTGGCGCCCACTCTCTCTTTCTGAAATGTTTCCCCAGGCTGGCAGATCTCAAATGTTGTACTCATTTTGGGTGAGCAGACAGAAGAGAAAATCCCAGGCCTGAAGGAAGCAAACAGACAGCTGTAGTTAAAGATTAGGTTGACAGCCCCGTGGAATAGCAAACCTCTGCTTCAGCTCTGTCTCGTTCAGCCAGCCAGCCCAGGAAATCCACACCTCAAGGTCTCCTCAGCAGCAGCGGCTCCTGGCAGTTACACGGTGGACACGTGCCAGACACACTTCATCCTAGAGAGTGCTGAATAGAAAGTAGAGCAGCAGCCATCCTTGGACTGACCGAGGGACAGAAGTCCTGATTTTATCTTACATGCTTTCTGCACCAGCCCCTTTTTCTGTATTACGCACGTATCCATCTACAATAGATCTCAGATATTTAGTTTTTTGAATTCTAAGTTGTCTCTCCATCTCCTATGATCTGGCAAAACAGCGCTTTGAGGAGAGATAATAGTGGTGGGCTTGTGGCTAGTGGGGCTGTTTACTATGAGAAGGCCCAATGTCCAAGAACAATGATAAGGTTGGGGGTCCAATCCTCTGTCTGAATGTGCCCCACCCAATACAAAATATTAAAATGAATTGTACTGTACCTTACATATTAGAATTTAAGAATGATATATTAACTATAATATATTATCAAAAAGCAATATAGAATTTCTGTATTTATCATTTGGCTGACATCTTTAACCAAGGCAACTTGTAACATTTCGGATATAATATATATATAATATCATTTTGTTTTTCCAATTGGAGCACAAGCAGGTGAAGTGACTTCCTCATAGTCAAAGAGTATCAGCAGGATTTGAATCGACAACCCCAGGGTTTCAGTCCCAAGCCTTAACCACTACATCTGCCCTGAATAGGCCATTCTGCCGTGGCGTGTTTTTGCAGGCCATCAGGCACCAAAATGTGTCATTTCTAAAGGGAGTGCACAAATAGTTCCCTGTTTCCCACACCCTCCCACCATATTATTTAATTTTTTAGGAAACAGTGGGGCTTTCATCAGCATCAAGCTAAACTAAGTGACTCTGATGTTTTCTCACTGAAAATTTAAGAACGAGTACCATGTGAATGGAAAACAAGCATTTAGTCAGTCTTTGAAATCACACACCGTCCTAAAGTAGTGCCCTATGACAAAATGGCAGACACATCTCTGGTTGGACCAGAGGCCATCATACTTCCACTTTAAAATTTGAGGAGTGGCCATTTCATAGCACTGTCCACCGGAGGTGACATACAGAAAACTGAAGATATCAGAGTTGACAGACAGAAACATATGATCAATAGACAGATAGATAGATAGATAGATAGATAGATAGATAGATAGATAGATAGATAGATAGATAGTGTGGCAGTAGGGGGCGCTAGTGCCCCCTTGAACCCTCAGGTACCACTCTAGACAATGGATAAAAGTCCAAGACTTCTTTATTTCCTCACACAACGTGAACAAAGCACCCTCCACACTACTCATAAATTACACTACAATAAACCACAATAATACTCTCCTCCTCGCCCAGACACTTAGCCACCATACCTCCCAGCTCAGTTCAGTGTCTGGACTGGCCCGTAGTCCTTTTATAGCCTCTGACCCAGAGCTGTTCCTGCCCAATTAAGCCCACAGTTCTTTATTACTTCCGAGTCAGGGTAAACAGTCCTTTTCTTCAATCCAGGAGCACGTCGTTCCTTCCTGTCACGTGGCCGTGACGTACTCCCGGGTTATAGGGCACACAAGAGCCCATGAGCCCCCCTACAGCGATTCCCGGTGGCCCCCAAGGTATTCAGCAGGGCTGTGTAAAAACACTACATAGTCCATGAGGCCCTGGTGGAACTCGGGGCACGATCCTGCTGTCGGGAGAGCTCCTCCTGGTGGCTTGGGGGTGAGGGCCGGAGCACGAAGCCGGCAGTCCTCCACAATAGATAGATAGATAGATAGAGTTAAGTCCATAAATATTTGGACAGAGACAACTCTTTTCTAATTTTGGTTCTGTACATTACTACAATGAATTTTAAATGAAACAACTCAGATGCAGTTGAAGTGCAGATGTTCAGCTTTAATTCAGTGGGGTGAACAAAACGATTGCATAAAAATGTGAGGGAACTAAAGTATTTTTTTAACACAATCCCTTCATTTCAGGGGCTCACAAGTAATTGGACAATTGACTCAAAGGCTATTTCATGGGCAGGTATGTTCAAGTCCGTCGTCATGTCCTTATCAGTTAAGCAGATAAAAGGCCTGGAGTTGATTTGAGGTTTGGTGCTTGCATGTGGAAGATTTTGCTGTGAACAGACAACATGCGGTCAAAGGAGCTCTCCATGCAGGTGAAAGAAGCCATCCTTAAGCTGCGAAAACAGAAAAAACCATCCGAGAAATTGCTACAATATTACGAGTGGCAAAATCTACAGTTTGGTACATCCTGAGAAAGAAAGCAAGCACTGGTGAACTCAGCAACGCAAAAAGACCTGGACGTCAACGGAAGACAACAGTGGTGGATGATCGCAGAATCATTTCCATGGTGAAGAGAAACCCCTTCACAACAGCCAACCAAGTGAACAACACTCTCCAGGGGTCGTATATCGATATCCAAGTCTACCATACAGAGAAGACTGCATGAAAGTAAATACAGAGGGTGCACTGCAAGGTGCAAGCCACTCATAAGCCTCAAGAATAGAAAGGCTAGATTGGACTTTGCTAAAGAACATCTAAAAAGCCAGCACAGTTCTGGAAAAACATTCTTTGGACAGATGAAACCAAGATCAACCTCTACCAGAATGATGGCAAGAAAAAGTATGGAGAAGGCGTGGAACAGCTCATTATCCAAAGCATACCACATCATCTGTAAAACACGGTGGAGGCAGGCAGTGTGATGGCTTGGGTGTGCATGGCTGCCAGTGGCACTGGGACACTAGTGTTTATTGATGATGTGACACAGGACAGAAGCAGCTGAATGAATTCTGAGGTGTTCAGAGACATACTGTCTGCTCAAATCCAGCTAAATGACGTCAAATTGTCATGATACAGATGGACAATGACCCAAAACATACAGCCAAAGCAACCCAGGAGTTTATTAAAGCAAAGAAGTGGAAAATTCTTGAATGGCCAAGTTAGTCAGCTGATCTTAACCCAATTGAATATGCATTTCACTTGTTGAAGACTAAACTTCGGACAGAAAGGCCCACAAACAAACAGCAACTGAAAGCCGCTGCAGTAAAGACCTGGCAGAGCATTAAAAAGGAGGAAACCCAGCATCTGGTGATGTCCATGAGTTCAAGACTTCAGACTGTCATTGCCAGCAAAGGGTTGTCAACCAAGTATTAGAAATGAACATTTTATTTCCAGTTATTTAATTTGTCCAATTACTTTTGAGCCCCTGAAATGAAGGGATTGTGTTAAAAAGATGCTTTAGTTGCCTTACATTTTTATGCTATTGTTTTGTTCAACCCACTGAATTAAAACTGAAAGTCTGCACTTCAACTGCATCTGAGTTGTTTCATTTAAAACTCATTGTGGTAATGTACAGAATCAAAATTAGAAAAAAGTTGTCTCAGTCCAAATATTTATGGACCTAACTGTAGATAGACAGATAACTTACATAACCGAGAACTGTCATTGTTGGTTCTTCTACCATGACGCCAGTTTTTATCCAGTTAGTGATGGAAGGTGAAACTTAAAACTCTGGCGCTTGGCTCTTTGGACTTGTTACCTTGTGTTGGCCATGCTTGGCTGTTACTCTCTGCTTTGTCTCCTGAGACAACTCATTGCTTATCCTCATGTGTTTAGTGTGAATGGAACTTTTGAATGAGTGATTAGAGAATTGAACACATCTGTGTTTGTTAATTAAAGATAAGAGTGTGCTGGATCACTACGAGACAATTATTTCCTATAACTGCAAACTGTTGCACTGCAAATCAATATACATATATACATATATATATATATATATATATATATATCTTATATATAAACGTCTACGCATGGAAATGTGTGTGTCTGTCAGTCTGGAAGTGAGAGGTGGGTAAGGGCTCCACCTCTTAAGGATATGCAAGTGAGGCCAGCACGTTGGAAAAATGAAACCTCTGAAGAAAGTCACTTGCTTAGCTGCTAATACACAAGCAATGCAAGCACGTCAGCACAACGAAACCTAGGAGAGAGACGCCCAGAATAGTTCAATTACCTGACATCTGTGCATTTCAGTTTTTTTTGTGATGATTTCAATAGTTTCTAGGCTTTTTACAGCACAGGCTTACACAGATAGTATATTAGTATATATATATATAACCCTGTAGTTAGGATATAGCAGGATGGATATATATATATATATATATATATATATATATATATATATATATATATATATATCCATCCATCCTGCTATATCCTAACTACAGGGTCATGGGGATCTGCTGGAGCCAATCCTAGCCAGCACAGGGTGCAAGGCAGGAAGCAAACCCCAGGCAGGGTGCCAGCCCACCGCAGGGCGCACACCCACACCCCAAGCACACACGGGACAATTTAGAATCGCCAATGCACCTAATCTGCATGTCTTTGGACTGTGGGAGGAAACTCGAGCACCCAGAGGAAACACACACAGACACGGGGAGAACGTGCAAACTCCACGCAGGGTGGACCCGGGAAGCGAACCTGGGTCTCTGTACTATGAGGCAGCAGTGCTACCCACTGTGCCACCGTGCTGCGTATATATATATACAGTACTTTCAGGAAAAGCAACACTAACTTCTATTACATAAGACAATATAAAAGATAAACGAGCATAAAATCTAAAAATACCAGGAATTCGTTTCCTTTTTTTTTAAAGGAAAACACACAGCCCACACTCTAAAAGTCCATCAAAAACAAGAATTGGAGGATACAACCTTTAGTGGTGCAGAGTCCAGTTTGTGCACTGTTACCCCAACAATTAACCGTCTAGCTGTCCACCGATGCAGTCTGTTCACCGGACACTCGTTTCCCAACAGAAGTTTTATCAAAATCATGGAATCCCTGTCAGAGTCTCTTCGTCGTTCGTTTTTTTCCACTCTGGGCTCCTTGTGTTACTATGATCTAGACATGCCTCATTTCTCGTCTGCCAGCTTTGCACGGTCCTTTCATGTGGCTTCCCTCTCTCGCTGGACCTACAACTGGCATCTCCTTGTGGAGCTGTCTCTTCCTCCCTGGAAGTAAGTGTTGCTGTCCTTGTGCCTCACATCGTTCCAGCCATGTAACCTCGTCTGCCTGTGAGCCCCCGTGCTCTGTCCGAGTGTCTTGGCAGCGTTCTCAGTGGACTGTCCCTCCTCTACCTTCTCCTGCCCAGAAGTTTAAATCTCCTTCAGTCCCTGCCATTATCATTTCTGGACAATCGGATTAAACAATGGCACGTCTAAATTTCCTGGGTTTAACAATAATGAAAACACAAGTTAACAAAATGTATTGTTACCAACTATCAATGAGTACACAGCTGATTAGAAACCAATATTCTCAGACATGTTAATTTCCGTCAGGTAAATATAAACATTTTCCAAGGAAAGAGCAGTTCTTTTATCCCAATGTTATATTGTTTGTAAGTTTAAACAGATAAAACTTCAAAGCAGTGATTCTTTTGCAAGACAGCAAATACCGATATCCTGTAGACAGCCATCACAATAATCAGTAGCAGGATAACCCAGGAAATTTGCCTTTTAACTTCTTGCTCAGTCCAAACAATGGGTGCCTGTTCATCTGCTGGGTTTTAAATGTAATATTTACATGTGCCTTTTCCTAAGAGAGAAATGGAACGACCCAGTGTACAAAAATGTCCCCCTCCGACATATATATATATATATATATATATATATATATATATATATATATATATATATATATATATATTGCGAACGGTACCCGGGCACAGACAGGCAGACATGTTGTTTTCCACCACCACACATTTGTTTACAATGTCTATTTACAAAGATCAGTGCACACACAAGCCCCTACAGGGTTGGGCCTCTACCCGTGTCCCCCAACACAACCAGCCCTCCTCCAGTCCTCCTGGGTGTCCCGGCTGGGTACTACCCCCAGCCGTCCACCACAATATATATATATATAGCTCCAGCGACCCCGTGACCCTGTATTCGGATTCAGCGGGTTAGAAAATGTTTGGATGGATATATATATATATATATATATATATATATATATATATATATATATATATATATATATATATATATATATATATATATATATATATATATATATATATATATATAAATGCAATGTTAACTCATTCACTCATTCATCAACAAAGTAGGTATCCGCTAAGGGAGGACATTTCAATATATCAGTATCGACTGTCAAACTAAATTCCCCAACATCTCAAAAATGCTTTGACGAATTTGATTGAAATTTAATGACATTATACAAAAAAGAAAATTAGCCAACACAAATCTTTTATTTGTCAGGATTTTTTTTTATTTATCAGTATTTATTAACATTGTTGGACCACGCAAATAGCACCAGTAACTAATAGAGTCAATGGGTGACTGAAGAAGGGACGTTGTCCTGGACAGGAAAAAAGAGATGCGACAATATTTGGCATGTTCAGTGCGATGTAAAATGGAATGGGATAGTTTGGCAAAGCTCAAGAAAAGGGCAAAGCTTTGATGGTTAGCAAGAGTCAATGTTGTCTGCTAGCTATCGGCACTCTTAACATGCATACTGGCTCTCATCTTGGTTGCAGTGCTGAAAACTGTAAGCGGGACTGACAACCTACATCCCCTTCTTTGACCATGCTTAAGTCACATAATAGCATATTGTCACTCTTAAATCATGGCACTTAAATGTCTAATGAGGAAGACACCAAAATTCTGTTTCGTCACTCAAAGCTATTGCTCTGCGCTCCTTGCCCTTCACATTAATACATCAGTGTAACACAAAGGGTAACACCACTTCAAAAAATCAGATAAAGTCTGATTTCGTTATACATTTACAACTGTGGACTCTAAAGGGGGACTACTTAAAACTGAATAAAAATATAAACAAAAATGTACTACTTGAGTGAACGACGTAAAGAAGTGGAAATCCTAAACATCTAATAAAGGTAATAATATATACTCAAATGTCACATCTACTGACTTCCCATTTGAATTCAAAAGAGTACACCTTTATAACAACCATCAACAAAAGCCAAGTCAGTAGGAAAAGCAGGAAGTGATCTACGGCAGGAATGTTTAACTCCTAGACAATTGTCTACAGCATGTTCAGGAGTAAGCAGCTCCAGTGACCTAATAATACAGTATAATTATCACTGACTGGTGCCTTTATTCAATTCAGCTTATAACATTTGAAATGCAACTGGTTCCATTTCTTTTGGTTTTCCATTTGGAGCACAGTTGAAGTGACTTGCTCACTGTCGGAATTTGAATCCACATCCTCACAGTTTGAAGTCCAAATCCTTACCCGCTGCGCCACACTGCCTGCCAATATAATTAGCCTATTGTAAAAAAAAGCTACTAATATCGTGAACAAAAAGTTACTCAATTAGTGACGTAGTACATCTGATACACCCAGTTATCCAATGGCGCTATAAGGAATGGCCATCGTCTTAGGCAATTTACCGTTGGAATTACAGCTAGTTATTTGAATAAAATGCAAGACCCCCAGTATTTACTAGATCTAAGCTACAGTATATCCAATAGATTGCTTATTTAGTTTGCTCTATAGCTCTTACTCTGTTACTTTTCTTACTCTGTATATGTTATGTCAGGCTGGGGGCACACGGATTTAGTTATAGAATGCACGTTAACTCTCTTTTGCAATTTTTCTTATTTATTTCATCTCTTGGTCTTTATTTTTTCTATACATTTTCTATACAATCGTTGCACACACAGACATATTTAATAGTCCATTCTAGCCTATCTCACCTTATCGCCCTCTGATTTTTATTTTAGTTTATTGGCTTTGTAGCACAGCCACTAATCTGTGCTCCGCCTGGTAGGTTTGAGAGTACATCTTGATCTCTGACGGCTTTTACATTCCTTCTCCGTTGTTCAGATTAATTCTACAAGTGTTTCCCTCTCCTGACTTCCAGCTTGATCTTTTTTCTGCTGCCAGAAGCCTGTTGAGGAATCTATTAGAAATATCACAGCTGTCAAGTTAAAAGGCCTTTTCACTTCTTTATTTGAAGCCACATAAGTAATTTTGCTTTTAATTGGCTAAAAGAGTTTACATTTCATGTGTTTATCGATTTAAATAATAAGAAGTATTCATTTCAGACAGTGAGTCAGAATCACAAGGACTGCAATCCTCTCTTTTTCTTTTTAATTGGATGAGCAGCAGCACCTCAGGAAGGCTGTGAGAGGCGGCAGTGTGTGATCGGCGGCCAAGTTCACTGGTGCTGATGGGGGGAGCCGCTCCCCAGTTCGCTCCAGCTTCATCCAGCAATGCTGCCACGTCTTGTGATCAGCCAATGGAATTCACTGGAAAGTGCAGCACGTCTTGGTGCCAGCTGCTTTCATTTCAGAGCACCAACTGGCAAGAGAATGAGGCTGTCACACTTAGTGCTTGGGGCACATTTCTTATGTGCTCTGTTAAGCTCCTCATTCGGGTCCATTTGCAAATAAAAGACATCATAAATCAGCGGTGAACTTTCAGTCTACACAGAGCAGCTTTTAAAGGATGGCGCCACCTGTCTCCAGATGCCACAGGCACGTCCTCTTGAAAATGGCCCTGCTCATTAAATTAGTCCATTCCTTGTTTTTTTTCTAGTAGGCAGCTCCTTTTTCAGTGATGCCCAGAATGTGCCTGAGCTGGACAAAACCCACCATCCCACTTACCACTCAATGTAGAATCCTTCCCTTGAATTATAAGTCAACAGTTTTAAACTATACTGGAAGGAAACTGGCATCAGATACTCATGCTCAGCCTACTGGCCACAACAATGATGAACATATCTGGAGATACTGAAAGACCAGAGGATTAACTTGGATTCTGAGAATGGTCGCTTCCTTCCTGGTGCCATTGTGATGGCTCATTTTCTGTTATTTTGCACTTTGACTTTTTGATCTTCAGATCTATCTGTCATGATATAGTGCATTTTATTATCAACTAGCCAAATACCCGCGCTTCGCAGTGGAGAAGTAGTGTGTTAAAGAAGTTATGAAAAAGAAAAGGAAACATTTTAAAAATAACGTAACATGATTGTCAATGTAATTGTTTTGTCGCTGTTATTAGTGTTGCTGTCATATATATATAGATATATATACACACACACACACACAGACACACACACATATAAACATATCTACATATACATATAAACATATCTACATATACACATATCTACACATACACATATCTATATATATATATACATATACACATCTACATATATATACACATATCAACACATATACATATATACATATAACATGTTCTGTTCTGTATATTGTATTGTATTGACCCCCTACTTTTGACACCCACTGCACGCCCAACCTACCTTGAAAGGGGTCTCTCTTTGAACTGCCTTTCCCGAGGTTTCTTCCATTTTTCCCTACAAGGTTTTTATTGGGAGTTTTTCCTTGTCTTCTCAGAGAGTCAAGGCTGGGGGGCTGTCAAGAGGCAGGGCCTGTTAAAGCCCATTGCGGCACTTCCTGTGTGATTTTGGGCTATACAAAAATAAACTGTATTGTATTGTACATACAGATAAATATACATATATATACACATACATACACACACATATATATATATACACAGACACATATATACATATATATACAGATCTACATATATATACATATCTACATATATATATATACAGTATATACACATACATACATATATATCTACATATATATATACTATATATAGCAAAATCCCCGCGCTTCGCAGTGACGAAGAACTGCTTTTAAATTTTTATTAAGAAGAAAAGAAAACCTTTTTAAACTGAGGGAAAATATACCAATAACTATCTGTCAAGGATCTCTTTGTATACCACGTTGTCAGTTCAGCAGTCCGGTTGTAATATGACCAAGCTGTGCACTGAGATTACTTTTGAGAATGCAACGTATAGTTTTGTCCAGGAGGAAAGCAATGTTGCCTCAAATCAATGGCCACCTTTTGTAGGGTGTGTCGCTGAGACTTATTAATTGTCATCGCGAAGCAGAGCCTTACTGGAAATTTGAGGCATTTCAATTGAAATGGGAGATCAGAAGGTATAACAGTGATGCGAGGAATACATTCAGAGTGTGGCGCTCTGCTGTTTTTTTGTGTAGCTGCCTTCACACAGCCTCTCTGCTGCTTTGTAAACGAACACCATATAAGGTCATCGTTTCTCCTTGCTTCGCGTTTCTGTACTGTTTTATTGTTCGTTTATTACAATTCTTATAGTTATTGTGTAGCTATTCGAGACTTACTTTACTGTTCAGGTACCCATTTTCTTTTTTTAATCTGCGGCTTGTACGTTATTTTTTGTTCGTTTATTACGATTCTAGATATTTATTGATTCCCTTCTTTAGCTGACATCCTGCTCATATAAGACGCTCCACTGGTTTTTTGTGAAACAGCCTTTACACAGCTTCTCCGCTGTTTTATAAACGAATGACATATAAAGCCATCACCTTGTCAATTGTGTAATGCTTTTTTTGAATGGGTTTGATGTATGGAAGTGATCACTCGTACTGCGTTCAGTCAGTTCACGTGAGCTGCTCTCTTGTGTGATGTTGCAATGTCCACGGCTTTATTTAATGTTAGCTAAGACCCGGCACTTAAAAGTTTCTGGCTGCACTCCGGTTGTAATATGACGAAGCTGCGCGAGCTCACTTTTGAGAATGCAACGTATAGTTGTCCAGGAGAAAAGCAATCTTGCCTGAAATCAATGGCATCGTTTTGTAGGGTCTGTCCCTGAGACTTATTACTTGTCATCGCGCAGCAGAGCCTTACTGGAAATTGGAGGCATCTGAATTGAAATGGGAAATCAGAGGGTATAAAGGAGATGCGAGGAATACATTGAGTGTGGAGAAGCTCTAGAGACAGCGTGTGTATTAACTTGTGGATTTTTCTGTCAGTACTTGGTGGCAGCTTGACGAAGTTGCTTCCGCAAGACCATGTTAGCTGTGGAGACAACTCGGAGCATATTCTTTTACTACCTTGTCAATTGTGTAATGCGTTTTTTGAACAGGTTTGATGCATGGAAGTGATCACTCGTACTGCGTTCAGTCAGTTCACGTGAGCTGCTCTCTTGTGTGATGTTGTGATGTCCACGGCTTTATTTAATGTTAGCTTAATGTTAGCACTTAAAAGTTTCTCGCTACAGCAATTTTAACTCCGTTACAAAGTGATCCAAAGTCTCGTTTATACCTCGTGTCTTCTCATTAAACTTGTATCTCGCGAATAAAGTATTTGGCGTTTTTCTTCAGTGCTCTTTAGGAGCTCTTCCTTCTTTTCTATGTACTGCGGTCACAGTCAGTTCACGTGATTATGTGGGAGGCGTGATGATGTCACACGCAGGTCCGCCCCCCACGGCCATCGAGCTAACGTCCATTATAGTATATGTAGAAAAATAGGTTCCAGTTATGACCATTACGCGTAGAATTTCGAAATGAAACCTGTCCAACTTTTGAAAGTAAGCTGTAAGGAATGAGCCTGCTAAATTTTAGCCTTCTACCTACATGAGAAGTTGGAGAATTAGTGATGAGTGATGAGTGAGTGAGTGAGTGAGGGCTTTGCATATAGATTTATTATATAGGGTCTTTCTTATGTAGCTGTAATTATATGGGTCCCTTCATATCTATCTATCTATCTATCTATCTATCTATCTATCTATCTATCTATCTATCTATCTATCTATCTATCTATCTATCTATCTATCATATAGTACCTTTCATATCTGTATATCTATGTATGTATGTGTCTATCTATCTATCTGAAAAATTAAGAGCATCTCATGTATTAAGAAATCTTTTTTATTTGTTTCTACATGGAATGCGTGAAGCACCTATTGTGGTAGCCATGTCTGTCTGTCCACATGAAACAACTCTGCCCTCTATGGACCAGTTTTGTTTAAATGTGGCACACTTATTCTTCAAGAAAGTTTGTCAAGACAGTTTTTTTGTTGAGATACCTTGAACAGATTGTGCTGTACACAGTTTTAAGATTTCAAAATGTCTCTCTAATGGGCACTGGTGACTTTGCAATTTTGTCAAGTACCTTAAAACAGAGAACCATTCTGTGTGACTATGGCTATGAATTAGTTCACTGTTTCAGTTTTACCTTGACAGCAGTTATACCAACTTGTATATTTTGCTTATTTTCCTCTTTTCACTTCTGATGGTTGCTATTTACAGCAAACAGATCCCCAATAAAAGTTAATAAAAAACCAACAGACTGCGTGAGTGGGTAGAAAGTCACAGCCACTTGTTGTTACCACACATGCGGGACAGCAATCCTCTGTCAGCAAGTCTAATTGGGCATAAGCTGAAACCTCAGCAACTGCAAATTGTTTTAACTTTATGAAGTCTTCCCAACTGTTTGAGTGCAAATAAAAGAGAAAAAGCGCATCAGTGTCTCACTCCTCCTGATGCTTTAAGTTTTAACAGATAAGATAAATGCATCTTCCCAACTGTAAAAATATAGCATGCAAGCACATAAAACAAAAGGTTATTTAGCTATGAATAAAGTACCCTGTGACATGTAAGCCATTTTGCACACAGCAAATAAATATTTTGTTAGTAGTATTTACCTTACACTAAACCAAGCACATAACTCCATTATCTACAGATTATAATGATTCACTATTTCATTGTCAGTATAACTTACCAGGGTGGCCAAACAGCCCAATGACAGCTACAGTCCCCAATTTCAGGCTATCCATACAAATAAATAACTGAAGAATATCAAAATATTTAGAACAGCGGGTCCAAAATTCCAAAGAGGGCACCTCATACCCCAGCTGTTAGTCCGATGTAATATTCGGGTAATGATGCAGTCAAAACTCTGACAGGGAAAGCTTCATTAAGAACTGTGCTGCCATTTAAGTGTTTCCACTTCAGGGATTGTGTTGAATTCTACATGTTCATTTGTCAATGTGTTTTTTTTCCCATGAGCTGATCTCTCTCTGATGACAATGAAGTAAAGCCGGCATTAAACAAACTAGGATGGTTTGGGTCCCGGTTTGGGACTTAGAAATAATCTGGTCACCCTATAATTTACCATCATAGTGTCACATTAATAGTCAGTTGCTTTTCCATAACATTTGCTGTAACTGAATAGCTTTGCAAGACCCCATTCATGAAAACTACAATGGCCAGACATGCTTAAGGAAAGGAGGAATTAATTCCAAAAGTTTTTTTCTTGTTTTTAATTTAGGTAATGTTAAATGGCAATTGTATATCGTGTGTGTGACTATGGTGTGTGTATGTGTGTGTGTGCGTTTGTCTGTGAGAGTGGTCCCTGTAAGAGTCACAGAGTCCTGTCCAGGTCCGTTTTCAGCCTTTTGCCCAATCCTGGAGAGATAGCCTTTGGCCTCCGCAATTCTGAAATGGATTGAGAATGTTCTAGAATGTTCTGACCTGCTGCACCCACACAGTCCTTGAACACAGCTGAATTTTGTGTCATGTGTACATTTTCCAACTTGCACTTTAAGTAATGCTTACTAGTTTCAACTTTGGAGAGTTTACAGTGACAATCAACCTGGCACAGCAAAGCAGTACAGCACAGTATGTGTCAAGAAACTGGCACTCCACAAGATATCTTGTCAAATGTAATATATACTATAAAACCCAAATGGTACTGTTTGTGCAGAATATTATGCAAAGCACCTGATAAATAAGGGATGTTGCACAACAGCATTTTCATGGACATGTTTGTAATGGGTCATTACACGATTGTGAAGCAACATTAGGTAAATTCATCCAAGTACCAGTTCTGTACAACTGTTGATGTCACTTACCCCACTTTTAGAAACTGATTGCTCATTTGATTATATCTAATTTTGTTCTTGAATTGAAATGTGTTACACACAGAGACAACGCTAAATAGAATGCAAAATGTGTGTTTTTCTTTTAGTTATAAGTTGTAATCTATGAGCATGAATTAAATTGCAATATGCTATCCAAACCCTTCATATTTCACTCTCTGCAGTCCTGGTCCCTCTCTTGTGTCTCCATGTTTCTATGTACAGGTTGGGTAGTGATTATTCCAGTCTGAAATCTGTTGTTGCCAAGACTAACAAACTTTTGCCTGTCAGTCAGATTGGACTTAAACCACTGGAGGGCAGTGCCAGAGATACCCAGTATGTTCTCCATTCTGGACAGTAGAATGTCATGTCTGATAGTGTCAAAATCTGCACTAAAGTCTAACAAAATGAATGTTATATATAACAGAATTAATATGTGATAAAAAAAGAAAGTAATGTGTAGCATACTTTGTGGCAAGGATTTAAAAATCAGAGCAGCACACTCCCGTTGCTAAAGAGAGTTACTCTAAAACAAACAGCGCAGAATAAAATTGGCCCACAGATAAAAATAATTGCAAATTCCTGTATTAATGCGATAAACATTTAACTGACTAAAACAAATGTTTTAACCTGTGGACAAAGAAGAAGCGTCACATCCCAACTTCAAACGCAACATTTTACAAGCTTATGCTCATTAATGTTTCTGTAATTTAAAAATAAGATACGCTCCATGCCCATTGGTAGCTGTATTATCGTAGTATTTCCCTCTACTTACCCTTTACCTGTTTTCTTCAAGGGTAGGTGTACTCATCATGTTCATTACCGGGTTAGTCTACTGTTGTACTTTAAGATTGAACAGACACATACGTAGCTATAGGCATACTCACAGACCCTAATAACAACTGTGCTCCATGAATAACAAACACACAGCTGGTTAACCTCTGGCACTTTAAACCACACAAGTGCCTTAGGAACCTATCTTAGGAATATCTTAGGAAATCTTAGGAATATCATTGGCACAAACAACATATAATGTTTTAAAGATATCTCAGACCTAAATATTACTTTTGGTCTATAAGAATACATTTAAACATACAAAGGCTAAGCACTCTTGACTATAGGCCATTTATCAGCCAAGAATGGCTTACTTTATGTACTGTTTGCTACTTTTGGGTGGAGCTCTTACCTGCAGCCTTAAAAAACCTTGCAGCACAGACGTAATGGCAAACCTCCGGCTGCACCAGGTGCTCAAAGAAATCTACCTTATTACTTCAATCACTCTAGACATTAAGACAAAGCATAGAAAGTTAAAAGCAGCATGATATTTATTACAGGAATAATAATACCAGTAGAACAAAGAATACTAGAAAATAGGACTGATAGTAAAGTCTGGATATACTGTATATAGTCTTTAGAAAAAGCTTATGAAAAATTAAAGATGACAAGGATGAATGTCACAGGTGGCTTGTGATCTAGCACTCATAGTTAATTAGATGCTTTTCTGACGATCAGATGGAAACAGCTACACGTTGACGTCGCTCTGTTGTCTTCTGACGTCTTCAGACCTTCTTCTTCCTCCCTCCTTACTATATCGCTCCTCAGACGAGGCATATTTATTCTAAAATTCTACCAAGGGGTTTTGCAAGATGTCATTGTTAGATATTCTGATTGGCTGGCTGTCAATATGATGAATATGATGAATGAATTCACTGTTCATTTTCCCAAACAACTTTTTTTGATGTTCTCTGAGGTATCGGCAGGTCTTCCTTTCCCAGTCTGTAAAATAATTAGATGTCCATACTTTCTCAGTTATAAAGTAATTGATAGCCTGAGCCACCGGCATGTCTTTGTTGGAACAGCTGTTTTAAAAGTGAGGTATAACTGGGAAGAAGACATACTTTGATTTGTCCTGAATGTAGTTCATCTGTTGTCTTGTCTTGAACAAAATATAATGGAAATATAAACAAAAATGTACAGATTTTGTACCCCACAACAGTATCTTACAAGGCTCAACTGTCAAAAGCAAAAATGAACCTGAAGTGCATTTGTAATATATGCAGTAGAATCAATTCCCTGAAAAATGAGTATTGAAACAATTTTTAAAATGTTACAATTGATCATTTTCGATATGTTGATATCTGTGACATCGCTACTATACAAAGTGAGGCACACTTACATGCACACCATGAGTAACCATCTTTGGGAAGTGGGAGGAAGTCAGAGTACCCACACTCAGCAGAAACTTTAAACACTGACAGGGTTGCGATTTGCACCCAGCACTCTGGAACTGTTAGCCAGCAGCTAAATGGTGTGCCATCCAGGATTAAGCCTGTGCTGAATTTATATGGCAATGAATCAGTCAAGTAATTATACTCAGAGGCTAGCTGGGTCTGCTACAGCTTCAAAAAGCAAAGGCCATGCAGAACTGAAGGCTCATCCCCCGGTATACACACACAGCCAGATGTGCTTGTTTTTTGATTGTGTGACCCATTTCATTTCAAAGTGCCCGGTATTAGCCTTTGATCTGCTAATTGAATTATCAGAAAGCTCCAGAGAAGCAAGCATTTGTCATGTAAACCACATTGAACAAAGCCAGTGCTGCCATTTGTCCCTAGAGAGCCTTGCTCTTCAGCAAGTCTCAATGAGGTTTTTGTAGGGGAGCCTCTGTCTGAATATCAATGGAGGTAGGCAGGCAGGCGGTGTTTTCAACGGAAACACTCTACCGTGTACAAAGCTGCGCTTCCATCTGGTTTTCCGCAAGTTCTCTGGAGGGGTGCCTATCAGCACCGACAGAAGAGGGGGAAGGGATGCACACAGGCACACCTCGTTTAATTAAAGCCGATCGTTATTTTTAAATGCGAAATCTTCAAAGTTCCCAGTTTTCATTCAGCACTGAAGACTCTTAACTCAGAATCCTTCCAGTGGCATTAGAAATAATTACAAAAGAAAAAAAAAAGTTGCTTCTCATACTTAATCAAATATTTAATTACCCTTTTACTTAATTATTGAATTATCTTTTCCTATTATGATCTGGGCTTTGGGAGCACAATGACTCTCTAATCAGCTGTGGGAGCATTAACTCGGCGTGTCTGCAGGACTAGCAGACGAATTCACTCAAATTCAGCGAGGTGTTTTTGAGATAAGACATCCATTTATACTTGATAAGGAAAATATATCTGCATTTGAAAATGAGGGCCTGGACTGTCACCTCTGTAGGCCTGGAGTTTTGCTAAATTTAATTTGCCCTGTTGGGTGGTGGGCTGTGAAGCCTGTTTCATTTAAGAGCAAACAGCACGCGTTCCACTTGTGACTTTGCACAATTTCCTTGCTGGGGGCAACTCTGTGTGTTCCAAGCTGCTTTAATAAGAGCCAATACTCGGCAGGTGCCTGTGTTACAAGTGGAGAAGAGCAGCTTGATTCTATCCATGGCCCATATCTGACACCCTGCCACCTTCCAAGCATTCATATTGGATTTGGTGATTGGTGAGGAAGCGTTCTGAAGCAAGTTAAGAGTTCAAAAACTGCACAAGGAGTTTTAGAGAAGGTGATTAGTGGGTACAGGTGCTGTTTTGTCATGGTAGGATCCTATGGTCATACACATACACATCCAAACAGTATTCTTAACTAGTTGAGGGCTGAATATTTTTTCCAAAAAATTGCTGTAGGTGCATCAGCTACACAAATGTGTTCAGCACCACAATCAGCTGATGCCAGTACCTCATTTTCTTTTTCAATCTCCATCTCTGGATCACTTGCATCAAAATCGGAGTGCAATAGGTCATTTTGCTTTGCACATTCGGTCTCTTGCCAGATGTCAGATCCATTTTAGAGGTTGTTTGCTTATCGCTACTCGTGCACACACAGGGCAAATCAACAAAGCTAACTTTCCTTCTAGCAAAAAGTGTCAACCTAAAACGCAACAGCGAGTTTTGTCGCAGTTTACAGCCGATTACCGTCCTCTACCCCTGAAAAGTTCGACAAAAGTCAACATCCGCCCTGAAAGAGTTAAACAGGGTGCAAAATACAGTTACCGGAAAATCCCATTGCTGACTATGCCAAATGTTTTATCGTGGTAGGGTCCTGTATGGTGCCCCTATTGCCCCTAATACACTTTATTACGCAGACTTTAGCAGAATGACCCAAGGCCCATCCTCATCGCCAAGGGAATTGCTGTGGACTCACACCACAAAACATCTCCGCTTGAAGATTTACACTGTGGTGAACTGCCGGTGGGTGAAAACACAGCATCTGGCTCAGAAGTGGTCTCACACTGCCAGCACACTGAGAGTGACAGACATTATAGGCCTCACACATAAAGAGTACTTATGTGCATAGGGTCTGTTTGTGTGTGAGACAGTCTGTGTTATTTTACGATGCAAATGTTGGACAACCCTTAATGAATTTAGAAAATATCAGGTTAGGATATGTAGAAGACCAGCCCGACACCAAGGACACACAATGTTCGAATGCACACTCTTATTTATTTACAGTTCTTTTAGCTCACAACACACAGTACACCAGCCCTCAATTATGCTCAGTCCCTTTTCTTCCTCTACTCCTCTCCTTGCAAGCTCCGTCCTCTTCCACCCGACTCCGTTTCCCCGAATAGAGTGAGGCGGCCCCTTTTATAGTACACCCAGAAGTGCTCCAGGTGCTTCCTGATTAACCTCCGGCAGCACTTGCGGGTGTGGCAGAAGCACTGCTCGTGAGTCCAGCTCCTCTTCACGTAGCAATTCCGGGTGAGGCGGAAGTGCTAGAGATCTTGTTTCCAGAGCTGTCCAGGCGCCCCCTGCCTGTGGTCATGGACCCGAACAGGTTTGAGCTTCAATGCCCCAAGCCAATGGCCCCGATGCAACCCAGGGGGGCTGCCCTCTCATGTCCCAGGGTATAAGTTGCCCTTCTCCTGGTTCTCTGCTCCTCCAGGTCTCCCGGTAGGGCACGATCCCCAGGTCATCCATCATAGATACCACATCCAGAAATGTCTAAATCTATATTGAAGCCTACCATCTTCCAATGTAGTGGCAACTCTGCTGATAAAAGGTGGGAGCTGGCAGAGAGAGAGAGAGATCAGCTAACAATACCAGGAAGCACTCTGCTCACAGTTTCCAAAGACGATCTGATTAATGGAGCTCTCCTAGTAGCTCTCGCTGCAAGGAGACCACTTCTAAATCAGATGTTTCAGGTTCACAACTGACCCATTAGCAGTTCACTACAGCGTAAACCTTAAAACTGATATGTGACTTGTGGTGTGAGTTCACTGTAATTCACTTGGTGATGCAAATGTGATTTGGGTCATTCAATTAAGGTCTACATAACAGAGTATAAATGGGAATAGTGTCACCCTAGACCCTACCACGGTAAAACACTTGGCGGTAGTCAGCAATGGTAAGTTGGGTGATTTTGCACCCTGTTTATGAATACTGTTTGCAAGTATATGAATGTGTGCGTGTGTATTACGTGGTTTGGGAACACCTGGTGTGGGGGATATTGCCATTTGACTTTGCCTACTGTGTTAGCAGGCTGAGGGACACAGTCTCACTAAGGTTAACAGTATGGTGGCAGTACAATATTCTTGGTTGGTAAGTGGCATACTGTATATCCAAATGATGTATTTCTCCATGCATCTTGGAGACACCCATAAACTGTTTGGGACTTAGCAAGTGAGTCCCTCCAAGGAGTACTCAGGAGTGATTGCAGTGGGCTCAACTCTTTTAGGGCTAATTATTTTTCTCCCTTTTGTCCCAGGGCTGAATATTTTTCCAAACAATTAATTTTTCTGAAAAGCAAACAAAGCAATTGTTTCACACATAAGTCAACATAAAATACTTATTTATGACAAATATCACTCTGCTTTATGTTCCATGAGCCTATAAAGTATGTAAATTCACATATTTATTACATACCTGTTTGTCTTATCACTGATCAGCTGAAGGGCACTTCCTTGATAAAAACAGCTTGAAGTAGTCAAGTGGCTGGTAATCCATAGTGTCCACTTGTATGCTGTGCTGTTTGATGAAGTCCAGTTGCCAGATTGCCCCTGCACGGATATCTGTCTGTGTAGTCCTTCCAGGGCGAACATTGGCGTAGGTGCAGCTGCATGACCAGCTGGGGACCAATTAGCTGATGCTTGTATGTGACTTTCGTTTTCGATCTCCAGATCACTTGCATCAAAATCGGAGTTCGATAAGCAAGAATGTGATTCAGCAATAATGCTTTGCTCTCTCGCCTGATGTTGATGCCATTCTAGCCGTTGTTTATTCTGCACCAGCCACGCACACACAGGGATTCGACCTCAAGTCAACAAGTCTAACAGTCCTCCTAGCAAAGAGGGCCTACCTATAATAAAACGGGGAGTTTTATCAATGTTTACAGCTTTTTTTTGCCCTCTGCCCCTGAAAGTTGACTTTGGTCAACATCCGCCCTCAACCGTTTGTGTCAATGAAAGTCAACATCCGCCCTAAAAGAGTTAAATGGGTAGAGTTTATGTGAGTCCGTGTTTGTCTCAGTCTGTGTGTATTCAAAATAGTTACAGGAAACTAAATGTGGGGATATTGCAGCCATAGGGTTAGGTCATATCTGGGGAAACAGTGAAGGGGTGTCAGCCATAATGTGTGTAGGTTATTCTTAGGGGCCAAGGTAGTCTTAAGTCTAGGTTATATATGGGGACACAAAGCTAGTGAGTCTCCTTGTGGAGCACTGAAAGTAACAGGCATTATAGGCATTACTCATAAACAGTGCTGTATGGGTGTGACTGTGTGTGTTATCTTAGGATGCAAAAGTTGGCCAACCCATAACAAATTTGTGAAATATTAGGCTAGGACAGTAGAACCAGAAATATCTAAATCTATGTTGAAATCACCCATCTTTCAGTGTCCTGTGGTGCTGCACAAGAAAGGTGGCAGCTAACAGAGAGAGAGATCAGCTAATGTCAGCAGGAAGATTGCTTGGAATATTCAGAGATAATCTCTGCATGGCTGACTGACAGAGACCCACTATTAGCTAATGGTGAGAGGAGACTGCTTCTGAACTTGATGTTGCAGGTCTGCAACTGACCATCAGCTGTTTACAAATCCTCAAATTGAGATGCTTCATGGTGTGAATTTATGGCAATGCAGTTGGCTTCACCGAAAGGGTTCAATAACCTCAGTTCTGCTAGAAGAGATAAGAACAGAAAAGGAAACAGGATGCCAAATTCATGAGAGATGGCTAACTAAACAAAAACACAATAAAAAGAGTTGATGGGTAAATTGGCGCACATACACACACCACACAAGAGGGCAGGGCAAAAAAAAGAAAAGAATGAGGAAAGGTGGACAGGAGAAACTACCTCATGGGGCAACCGCCAACCAGCTCTTTACTAACTGATCATTACAAGGCCAGTTGTGGACTGTAGAGCTGGATGAGGTGTTGATCCAAGATGTGGGAAGTGGAAGAATGGAAAGACTGTAAAATGAAGACTTCCAGTTTGCAGGAGGGTTAAAGGCAGAAGATTTCCAGTGAGAGGCTAAAAGTAATAATAATTCAGTCATTAAAAGACGCGGCTGCAAGAGAGAAAGACAAAGTAAGGAGAGATAAGAAGAGTCTAGGAGGAGAAGAACTTGAAGGGACAAAGGAATGAGGAGAGAAAGAATTGTGAAAAGGGATTCAGTCACATAGAGCCAGAGAGCCTCAAATGGAGGACATCCCCACAAGAAGAACTTTAAGAGGGCAAAGATGACGTAATGGTTCTATCATTAGTCCCATTAGGTGACGTCTCTAGGAGGGAGGGTGAAGCCTCTAACAAAGTTAAGGGCTGTAACTATAAAAATGATTAAAGTAAACAAAACCATGATATCAACCAAGAACTGCAGTCAGAAAACAATGCGGGAAATTCTAGCCACATAAGGAATGTGTAACCAAAACCAAACAGACAGAATTTTAAACGCCGTAAAGGAACAGAAGGATATTTTGTAATTAGAATACACTAACAAGAATTTATGGTAAAGTTTTACTTTTTATAGAAAGAGACTTCAATCTCAAACACCCAAGAAGTGTATGATGCTAACTTTTACACGGTTGCAATAATACAATAATGTATCTCACACTCCTAGTCATCTTGGCAAACATTAACATAGCAGCCATCAAAAAGGTCCTAAAATGACGGTGCCCATAACAAAACAATCTGGTAACATACAGTCAATTCTCGTTACCTGCAGAGGTTATAATCCTAAGAAACCCTACAGAAACTGATACTGCAGATAAGGAAGAATTTAACCAATGGCACAAATGGGGTTAGGGTTTGGTGGGACGCCAGCCCAGAGGATAGACCAGCAGGGGTCAGATAGACACTCTGATCTTCCGCTCTTGGCCCTCTTTTTTCTGCTCTGCATGGCTGCAAATAGGTACATGTAGACCGTGGCAAAATGGGTTACACATTTATAATTTCGGATAAGTGAATCTGCAGGAACAAAATCATCAGATGTTGAGAATTTACTGTAATTCATTTTGTCAGCATCTTTAAAAAAATATAATGAGATTAAAAAATTCTAAATAACCTTCAAAACTCTGGAAAAGATATGCAAAAACATTTAACATGCCAAGGAACTGGCAAAAAACAAAACGAAATTGCAAGGGAGTTAATGCCGGGTAGGAAATTGCCAGTCCTTTCCATTTCTGAGATCACAGGCCTAACAGAGGTTATCACCGTTGTGGTGGGCATGTCAGTCATCATACAGCACAATCAGCTCCTATTTAGATTCCACCTCTCAGGGATTCTCAGGTGCTACATATCGACTCATGCCAGCTACTGAATCGTGTTCTGGAGATGGGGTGGTGGGGGGCGGAGGGGGACGAATTTCCTTTAATGTAATTTAATAGTTGTTCAGCCATGGCTTGAAATTTAATCGGCTTGCAAAGGCGAAGCTGAGCCTCATAAATTACCCGTGCAATCAGGCTCCACCACTGCTCCCTGCTTCCTGAGGCAGGGAGGCCACTGCACTTGATTGGTCTATGCTGCAAACAACATTTTTTTTTCTTATTTGATATTTTTAGTCCTTAATAATTCAAGAAAACATCACTTTAGGTGAATAATGAACACACTCAATCTTATTCCTTTCAGAGCAGCAGCTTCATAGTTTGGGGGTGTTCATGAGGGGCTTGTGTAACAAAGGAAGGGAAAAGGGGTTGGATCTGGGAACTGCTTGTAAATGGATGGCCCCCCGATGCCCACCCACACACAGAGATTTGAATATGAGACTGAAACTTAGACAGTAATTACTGTGTATCTGGGGCAAAACTTCAAAGGCAAAAGAGAGCTGGGCATAGCCACTAAGAGAGCAGGGCCGCAACTGCCAACATGCCAGCTACTTGGAGGAGCTGAAAATAGAAGTCAGCCTGGTGTTAAACTGCAGCCTGACACATAAACGAGAACATAAGTGAAAAAGGCCAAGCAGAGCAGCAGCTCGTGTGGTCCTAAACATGGTGGTCCAGGGCCTCTATTTATCAGGCATCTCAGAATTGGGATAAAAATGTGTCCAACCAACACAGTAGAACTTGAGAAGTAGTTATGAAACGTCCTACACCTGGGCCCAGCTAGAAGTAGGAGTTCATGTTTGAGAACGAATGACATCACAACTTAATGATACTCAGAGAGGCAAATTGGATTTCATCATAAAGTTTTGTAGTTTTCTAATGCTAATGGTAAAGCTTCACCGCAAAGATATTAATAATAATATTCAAAGTAGTAGAAGAAGGAAGAAAACATATAAACTGGGATACTGCAATAAGCTGCACGTAATTGTCTCCACTTGATTGCAACAATATCAAAAATAACACTGTAACTATGAAAGAGACAGAAAGACTGAGAGAGTAAAGCCTGATAACGGGCACATTTATTTCACAAGGTAAGTTCAAGGGATGGTTCCTATCCCATGCCCTGTGCTTGCTGGGATAGGCTCCAGCTTCTCCGTGACTCTGCCCAGATGAAAGTGGGTTTAGAAAATGGATGCTGTTATGGTCACAAGGAACACCTTGTAAGGTCACAGTTAGGCTAATACTAAGCACAGCTGTTCATAAAGTCGTGTTCACTCTTCTCATGTCTCATGTCCTGATCGTTTTCAAATTTGCCATGCCAATCCCCCCTTGTCTGTGGCGAGGCTCTATTCATCTAAACACCCTGGTGTGGCAGTGCGTGTCCAGCTCCATGCACCCTTTTCTCAATTGGGAGTTTCTTGAACCCGACACCGTCGATAATGTAACCAGATGAGCGTGGCAGATGGGGACAAAACACTCCAGGCAACAGAAGGTGCAAAGTGTCCAAGTACTTTTATTAAAAACAATCCAAAACAGTGTCCAAATAAGTCGTGTAGTGTTTCCACAATATAAAATTAAAAATACATAAAACAGTGAAAAACCTGGTGAGGCTAAAAACGAGCATAAAAATCAACTCTCAGTGGGGTCAAACGAGATGAGCACAACTTCCTAGTCTCCTCAGCTCAGCCATTGCTCACTCAGCTGGCGGAGACTTCAACAGCCGCAGTCCTCTTAATCCTGACCCCCGTCTTGGCTGCCTCTGTTGGCGCCTACAAGACCACTCAGGGTAGGTTGTCCTCTCGTCATCCTACTTGCTCACGCAGTCATCCCTCGGATCCCTGAAGAGGACGCCACCTTGATCGCTCCCACTCCGCTGCACAAACAATCCCTAGAGCGCCGATCCTTTGCTCCATCACGGGACCCCTCACCACGCTGCCTTTTCTCTCTCTCTCTAGCCGGCTGGCACGTTCTCTCTCCACCCCAATGCTGCACTCTCGCTCTTCCTGCGTTTCTCTCTTCTTTGTGTTCTCTCATCTTCCTGTGCCAGCCCATACTTATATGGCTCTGTGGGCGCAGCGTCTCAATCACGCACTGCAGGAAGCCAATGAAGCAATTGAGATAATCGTACCCTCACATGCAGGTGCGTCCTGCCCCAACTACTTCACCAACTCACCTAAGCTGCAAGAGTGCACCCATGGAGACTGACACGGCCAATGGATTGTTTAATAAAACAGCCATTCTTTCTGAGCTGTGGACCTGATATGACACACCTGGGAATCTGTGCCTGTCCTCTTGAACTTTGTAAAATATAATGCAAATGTTCATGGGGTTCATGGAATGCACAGCAGAGTGTACTTGTGTGACAAGACAGAAAGAGAAAGTAAGGAGAGATAAGAAGAGTCTAGGAGGAGAAGAACTTGAAGGGACAAAGGAATGAGGAGAGAAAGAATTGTGAAAAGGGATTCAGTCACATAGAGCCAGAGAGCCGCAACTGGAGGACATCCCCACAACAAGAACTTTAAGAGGGCAAAGATGACGTAATGGATTTTGCTGTCAAACACCCATCCAGCCGATATGCAGGCTACTGCAGTTTGCCCGCATGGTCACCTGTGTGCTGATACTGCGACATCGACTCAAATATGTCTGCTCATCCACTCTTGGGCTAATGGTCTTTATGTATGTACAAGTTTGCATGAAGTGGTTTGCTTGTACATTACCTAACATGGAGTGGTGGGACATTACTTCACACCTTGTAAGGGCGTTCAAAGGTTGGGGCAAAATTCGAGAAATTGTTAGTTGGAAAATCCGCAAATCAAAGTTGCATTTTACACGGAATGTTGCACTTTAATTTCGCACATGGCTTCTCTATGTAGATGAAGCGATTACATAACATGTAATATTTGTTACAAGTTTTATTTCATCTCTGTCAGACTATCTGTTTATGAGTTCATTGTTGTCCAGCATATCCAAAGCATCCTTCATCTTCTGGAAGTGCATAGCAAATTAGGACAACTCACAAGCTCTCCTAAATCTTAATGGAGCTAGAAGTTGTTTCCTCAACTAGGAAAACTGATACAGTGCTTTTATTCCCGTTCTTATGAGTAGGACCAAATTGGCGTCAGTTAGGACCGTTTTCCTAGTCTGAGATGCTTGATGAATACAGACACAATGCTAAGCACATAAGAAATTTCACAAATGGGAGGAGGCCATTTGATCCATCAAGTTTGTTTTTTTAAGTGAAGAGCTAAGCTGTCGCTGGATCTCATCCAGATACAGTCATGTCAGAAAGTAAGTACTCTCTGTGGAAATTGTTCAACATAATTAAATGGTAGATCTTCATGCAAACAGTGCCTACAGATAAACATGATATACAGGGTACCACATTTCAAACGTTTATTCTTCAAAAAACGCTGCAAGATAAAATAAATTTCATTACAACACAAGAAAGGGTATACAAAATATATTTTGTTTACTGTGTTTTAAACAGCGGCTGTGGGGCATCTGTTGGTGAAGAAAGATTCATGGATCTTGACTTTGCTGACGATGCTGCGATCTTCACTGAGTCAATGGAGGCTCTGATCAGGGCACTCGAGAGACTGAATGAGGAGTGCGAGTGTCTGGACTTGCAAGTATCCTGATTAAAACCAGGCCTTTAGTGTCCTCTTGGGCACAGCCATCAGCAATGTGTCTGTCTGTGGAGAGAGTGTCAACCTTGTCGAAAGGTTTATTACATTCATGTCTCTGGTGACTCCTCCTATGAAGTCAGTAGATGGATTGGGAGAGCATGGGAGGTCATGAGGTCGCTGGAAAGGGGTGTGTGGCGCTCCAGATATCTATGCAAAAGGACGAAGGTCCAAGTCTTTAGAGTCCTGGTGCTTCCTGTTTTGCTACATGGTTGTGAGACATGGATGCTATCCAGTGACCTGAGACAAAGACTGGACTCCTTTGTTACTGTGTCTCGCCAGAAAATCCTTGGGTACCATTGGTTTGACTTTGTGTCGAATGAGCGGTAGTTCATGGAGTCCCGAATGATGCACATTACCTGCATTGTGAGGGAGCGTCAGTTACTGCACTATGGCCATGTGGCGCGTTTTCCCAAGGGTGATCCAGCTCGTAAAATCATCATTATTGGGGACCCAAGTGGCCAGACCAGGCCAAGTTGTCACCCACATAAATAAATATTTGCAATCTCTGTTGGAGTGGTGGCTGTGAGGCTAGGGATCTGTGCTGGCAAATCGCAAGGTTGCTAGTTTTAGAATCCTGTAAATTCCAGAAGTGACTCTGCTCCATTGGGCCCTTGAGCAAGGCCCTTAACCTGCAATTGTTTCATTCTGGGTATGATGTTAATCTGCATCCATCCCTGCAAGCAGGTCCTCCAATTTAGAGGGAAAACTTAGGTGGCTGGTGGCAGGGTTGGCACTCTGACAAGCGTAGAAAACTTCACATTGTTCCAGTGTGGTGCTGAGGTGTCACCTGCTGCACTCAGGTTCAAATCCAGGTGTTTCGTCGTGTGGTGGGCTATCAGTGCATACTCCCAACCTCTCTCTTCTCTCCTTTGTCTTATTGTAGATGCATGCACTTCAACACCAACTTTTCCAAGAGCTACCTGAAGATCCTGCAGTGAAATTTTGAGGTTCTTTTAGTATCAAATTATTAGTCCTTGGGCTGAATTTGGACGAAATAGCAGACATTAGAAGTGTACACCACTTGTAGATGATTTTCCTCACAGTGGAATGATTGATTTCTAAAAGTTTTGATCTTTTTAAATTCCTTGACAAATTCCTAGGCATCCACAACCTTCTTACCGAGGGCCTTAGAGAGCTCTTTTGATCTTGGCATAATGATAACATGCATGTCAAAGGTAAAGAGAATGCCAGATCCTCAGTATCTGTAGTTTAAATAAAACAAGGTCCACCTGCAGAGTCTCTGAGGAGGATCTCATCACCGGCACCTCATGTGGAAAACTTGGTTCTAATTCTAATAAATGTAGGGGTGCACTTACGTTTTCCACGTGATGAATCTGCATTTTTGTGAGTTTAGGTTATAAGAACGAATACACCATGTCAGTTTTATATGTCATTTATCCAAGAAGATCACTTTTATCTGCAGGCACTTTTTTACATGAAGATTGTGTGTTTCTCTGTTGAAATATGTTGGGAACAGTTTCCATGGGGTGTACTTACTTTTGCACATGACTGCACTTAGAGGTTTTCGAGGATTCTGCTTCTACTCTATGTCTCTGTAGATTCCCACAACTCTTTGAATAAAGACGTGCTTCCTGCCTTCAGTCCTATAGGTGCTTCCCCTGTTCATGCCCAATGGCTGACTCATAAATCTTTTAACACTTTATGCCCGCTCTGCCTGCCTCACCAGATCCATGTTTCCTTTTCTTAACCCTCAGCCTAAGGGAATAAATCTCAATCACACCAGAAAGAGAGCTTCCCATCTACCAGCTCCACCATCAACTCCCCATCTGCCCAATTCATTTCATTTTTTTTCTTTGTTTTACAGTGGCATCCCAGGGAAAAAATGTGGCACCATCATTCTGTCAGCAGAGGAGCTAGGCAATTGCAGGGTGAGTACAGTTGAGCTGAACTTTCTGCATGACTTGTCATTCAGGGTCTAGTCCAGCATTGTACACTGTAGCCTCTGTGTTTGCAGGTTTCTGGGTTGTCCTTTGTTTGACGCTGCCTTGGGGTAATGCTGTGGGCTCCACTGCATGATGATGCCATACTACTTGCCTGTTCATATTGCTGTGCATGGCTGTAAATTCTCAGTAATGGGTACAGTCCTGCTTGGGTGTGACCACTTGGACCACAAAGGGATGGATCTTATTGGCCTTGCATTTGACTTATGATCAATGGTGCTACCTCATTTTCCTCTCAGTTCTGCATGATATCCTTTATTGGAACTATGATTTCTTGATAGCGGGCTTATCCTGCTTGACTTTGAGCTCTGAGCAAAATGGCTGATCCTGCTTGGCGTTGAGTGATGGCTATCTCATTTGGCTTTAAGGCTGTATGCTTGCTTGCCATTTGCTGTATTCCTGATGACTTAAAATGGAAATGTGACTTTGGGGTAATCAGGGCCACCTTAACAAAAACATATTACTATGCCTTTTTGGGTGTCTTTGGAGGGTGCCACGGGAGTATGGAGTACTGGACTTGCTGTTTTGGGTTATTCAGTTCCTGCCCAACAGGAGTGAGAGCTTGGCTCGCATTGCAGGCAGCAAATCAAAATTGTTCCCAGTGAGTATGGGACTCCACCAGGGCTGTCCTCTGTCACCAATTCTGTTTGTAATTTTGATGGATAGAATTTGTTAGAGCAGTCAAGGGGTGGAGGGGGTTCAGTTTGGTAACCTCAGAGTCAGATCTGTTTTTTGCAGATGAAGTAGTCCGGTTGGCTTTATCAGGTGCACACTGGGATGATTAGCAGCTTAGCATGAAATGGCTGGAATGAGGATCAGTACCTCCAAGCCCAAGGTCATGGTTCTCAGCTGGAAAAGAGTGGAGTACCCTCTCCAGGTTGGGGAAGAGGTGCTGTCTGAAATGGAGTAGTTTAATTATCTTGGGATCTTGTTCACGAGTGAGGGGAAAAGGGAACAGGAGATCTACAGATGGATCAGAGTGGTTTTGGCAGTCACGTACCAGTCAGCCTTGGTTGGGAGAGAGCTGTACCAAAAGGCAAAGCTCTCGATTTATTGATCATTCTACATTCCTTTCCTCACCTATGGTCATGAGCTTTGAGAAGTGACTGATAGAACTAGATTGTAGATACAAGTGGCAGAAATGAACTTCCTTTACAAGGTGTCTGGGCTCAGATTTAGAGATAAGTGTAGACATTTGGGAGGAGCTCAAAGTTGAGCAACTGCTCCTCCACATCTAAAGGAGACAGTCTAGGTAGTTTGAGCATCTAATCAGAATATCTCCTGGACAACTCCCTGGGGAGGGGTTTTGGACTTGTCCACCTGGGAGGAGACCGCAGGGCAGACCTAGGGAATGACAGAGAGACTATATCTCTCAGCTGACCTGGGACACATTGGTAACCCCTCAGAGGAGTTTGAGGAGGTGTTGGGATAAAAGGGATGTCTGGACATGCTAAGACTGCTGCATCCACAACCCACACCCAGGTAAGTGGAAGAAAATGGGCAGATATATTTATGTATGGATGGATGGGCAGATGTATGGATGGATGGAGGGTCACATTCCTTTGTTGTCACTTCTGGGTAGTAATGATATACTGCTTCCTTATTTCTACTGCATTATATTTATAAGTGAATTTTGAGGTGGGAGTCATGCCATGGCTATTACTTTTGTCAAAGGAGGCTCTTCCCCATGATTAGCATCGCTTCCAGTTCTGGTTACTTGAGTTATCTCTGGGTGATGGGCCTGTGCTGCTTGGTTTTACATGCTAGATGGTAGCTGTTCTCTAGTTACATTGTTACGGAAGCCTTCTTGGTTGGCTAAGTTATAAGTGATAATTCCACACCTGGCATGATTGAGCCTTATGGTCAATTGGTCTCTCCTGTTTGTCTTCTGTGTTACCATTTTTGGTGTCTTCTGGCAGTGGAAGACGTCCTATCCATCTTTGCTGATGATTTTAAGGAAATCCAAGCTTATCTACATTTGACGCATGCTGATATGGGCTATTCCTATTGGATACTGTTTCTATTGGCTATTCTTCTTAATCACAACCTGTGCAAAATTAGGTTCCTTTCCGTGCCCATTCGTTATACATGAAGCTCATAAGCATTGCTGTGACCTCTGGGTGATGGAGCTATTCTGCTTGCATATGACACATGTGGATGCTGACTCTTTTTGTGTGCTTTGGTGTCTTTCGTTACTAATGGCCTTCTTCTTTCCTTTGAGTTCTATCTTGCATGGTGGGGTCTTATTCCAAGTAAACACCATTTTGGTAGGGAGTACTTTCCGGAGGAGTAATGGACACTTTAATGTTTGAGATTGCCTTCTGGTGGATAATGATGACTAACCTGCTTGGTTCTATTTTCTGGAGAGTGATGGGGGCTGTTTTGCTTAACTGAACCTTCTGGAAGACGAGGAAGACTGTCCTGCTTTGTTGTGTCTTGTGGAGAGTTTTGGGGATTGTCCTGATTGACTATTTTTTCTAGTGAATGATGAAAACTATCTTACTTGGAGACATTGTCTGGTTGGTGATTAAGACTGTCTTCCAAGGAAGTGTCTTCTGGTTTAGGTGAAAGAGACTTTAAACCCAGGGGTGTGTCTTCTGGTGGGTAATATAGACTCTCATACTTGAAACTATCATTTGATGAGTGCCAGAGACTGGTCCTCCTTGGTGAGATAAGGATTATCTTGCTTGGCTGGTTTTTCTGGTGTTTGATTATGACTGCGCTGCTAAAAGTATCTTCTAGTGGGTGATTGAGAACCTTGCAAGGAAATTTCTTCTTGTTGTTGGTTGCAGAGACTATAATTTCCAAGGGGTTGTGTTCTGGTGAGTAATGTAGACTATCATACTGGGAATAGTTAATCTGATAAGTAATGGGGACTGTCCTACTTGGTTTGGTAGGGATTATCCTGGTTTCTTCTATTGAGTGATTATGATTGTCCTGCTGGAGGTATCTTCGAATAAATAATTGTGACTGTCTTGCAAAGAAGTGTCATTTAATGTGTGGGTGATATAGGAAACATAGAAGAGGGTCTCATCAGGCTAATGATGGTGACTGTCATCCTGGAAATTGTCTTCTAGTGTTTATGATATTGACTAACCTGCATGGCTCTATCTTTTGGTGAGTGATGGAGAACTGTCCTGCTTGGTTATGTCCTTTGTAATAGGGTTTATTCAGCATGGCTATTCCTTCTGGTAATATATTGTGACTGTACTGCTTGGAGGTGCCTTGCAGATAGGTGGGTAATGGAGAATATCTTGCAATGAACTGTTGTCTGGTTGGTCATCGGATCTGTTCTGCTTTGCTCTTTTCTGCTCTATCATTTGCTGGATGTTGGTCATCTGCTTGGTTGTGTCTCCTAGTAAGTAATTATAGCTATCCTGCTTATGTGCCTCTCTTGGTGGGTTATGGAGACCATCCTTCTTGGAGATAATGAAGAACATCTTTCTTGCTTGAGTATGCCAATGCGTGGTAAGGGAGAACTGGATGGGAATTTCCTCCTTTGGCTGCATCTTCTTTTCGGTGCTGTTCTATTTGGCTGCGTCTGCTAGTGGGCGATGGGTACTGTCATTCTTGACTTTAAGTTATAAGATGTATTACTTTGTGGGGCATCAAATTCTGGGTTATCTAGAGAAAGTAAAAACTGTTCCTGGACAGCAATTTGGCCCTCGGGGTTGTTTTTGCTAAAGAAGTGACCCATGGGTGGGCACTGGGCAGGTATGCCACTTTAGCTCCTTTCGTTTCTCCAAAACGTATTCTTAAACAAATTCACTAGCTGAAATGGCATTCAGCTCCCTGAAGGTGACAAGCAGAGTTTTATTTGGTTTAATAAGCGAGCTGAGAGATGTGTAGAATTCCTCCTGGATGTAATAAAAGATTGATTGGATGCTGCGTCTGCTGTTCTAGCAGAACAATAAACTGCAGCACGTGTAGAAGCCTCACATTCTTGCTTTCATTGCACAAATGTGCCAATTAAGTCATGGAGAGGACAGCATGCAGAGGTGCAAAGAACATGAAAAGTGCCATTAATTGCTCATTTTCAGCAGTAGCTGCCGTGATGGCATTTCCCTTGCCTTTCTACTGCGCTCCACAGAAAGAGTCTGGAAGTGGCGCCTGATGAAACTCGTCTGTCTCTCCACTGATTGGCAAAGCCACTCAAGCAAATCCCTGTCTGCAGTCGGGCCCATGTGTGTGAGAAAAGCAGGGCGGCTCAGCGTTGATTTGATTTGGTGGCTTTCTTCCAAAGAAAACTCGATAGTTATTATTTTAAAGAACAACTTGGCAGAGACAGAAAGGGAGTCGCACTAATAATTTGCTTTATTCCATTTCATGATACTGTAAACACTGCTGCCCTGCTCTGGGGTGGTGACAATGAACTGACGGCTTCACCCTGCTGAAGCTGATGTAAATACAAGGGCGAAAATGAGCCAAATAGTTGAGCCGTCATTGAACACAAAATGACATGGGTTCCCAGGATTCTGAAAGGCAATCATGGCTCAGCTATTCTGGCAGGGGAGGTCCTTTTTTCTGAATCAGGCTCTCCAGCAGACTGTGCCAACTCCCACATTCTCTCCGTGTAGCCCTTCCTTATCACCATCACTCCATGGCACACGGCCCCTTATCTCTACTGTGTTTTCTAAGGGAGTCAAGGCTGGGGAGGTTGTCAAAAAACAGGGCCTGTTAAAGCCCATTGTGACAATCTTTGTGTGATTTTGAGCTATACAAAAAATAAATGGTTGCTGTTGTTGTTAAAGCAGCAGGTGTTGCCACTGAGTCTTCAGTCAGGGTTGCCCGATATTCCCAAATTAGAATATTATTTCCAGCTACATGGTGCATTGCCATATTGAAGTAGCAGCACTCCTAGCCAATTCTGGTTTAGTGATGGCTAACAGTGAGCTACTGTTCTAAGAGCATTACCTAGTATCAGCCAAACTATTAAGAAACAGTTCAAAATCGTTAGCCTTAAAAAATAAAAATAAGTAAATGAAATCATACACTGCTGGTTGTAACCCACTATAGAGCCCTAGGTGATGTGCAGAGTTTGTGCCCCTTGAGATACCAGATGGCACCCTTTGGTGTTCACAGTGTACATTCTATATTATTAGTCTTTGAGGACTGGGGGCTTGGGGTGTGATCCCCCTCTTGCTTTCAGGATCATGCGGCCCTTGACTTACCAAAATGGTGCCCATTGGTGTCCATAGCACAAGTTGTGAAAGGCACTATATTGGCACCAACCCGACACAGACTGACAGTGGAGGCATGTAAAAAGTGCAAACAAAAAACTTTATTTTCTTCAGCTGTCGGACACGTCTTCCCCATGCCCCACTGGCCCTACACAGTCCCCAAAAGCACCCACACAAAAGAACACACCACACTCTTCTTCCTTCAATCCTCTCATGCAGCCTTATCTTCCTCCTCCCGACTCTGGCACCCTCGCCAGTGGCTGTAGGCTCCCTTTATAGCCCACCCTGAAGTGCTTCAGGTAGTAATTAACCTAAATTAGGCTGCACTTCCGGGTGTGGCTGTGTTGCCACCCACACAGGCTCAGGAAGCCTTGCGGCTGAAATCTAACAAGGATGAGCTCTGGTGTTCGAAGATAATGGCCCCGATACAACCCAGGGGGGCTGCCACCAAGTGTTCCGGGGGCCATAAAGTGCACCCCATGGTTGCTCTCCCGGATCCAGTGTTGAAGAGGCGTCCCGGCCAGGCATGGGTCCTGGCCGTCCGCCTCAAGGGACAAGGGGATATTCCAGAACACGTGCCATTTGAGTTTCATAAATGCTGCCCCTAAGTGTCTGGAGCACATGCCCCTTAACTTTTGTGACGTTGCCCCTTGTAAAAAAGATTACACAGAGACATCATGAAGGTTTGGGGCAACCACTCGTATATTATGTCCTGGCTTCAAAAAGGTTGAAAATAAGCACAGATCTTTACAGATCGGAGTCCTCAACTGAACTGACTCATGCCAGCAAACACGCCATCTTTATATGTTGGCACCGAAAGTGACATCATCTGAGGTGCCATGACTGAAAGTGATGTCATCAAAGGCGCCAGAGCCAGAAGTGAGGTCATCTAAGGCACAGGAACCTGGCGGGATTTCCCGAGAATGGTCTGCAAGGGATTGAGAAAGACAGTCAGTGCCCCTCGCCATCCCCGGTCAGATTTGGAATTACTATTATTCAGGCCCTTTAGTTGTCTCCTACTCGCACGTGTGTGACACCCTCTAATGATGCCGCCCTAGGTGGCTGCCTGTGTCGCCTAATTGACTGGCCAGCTCTGAGTTCATGAATAAAGATAAGGCCGTCCTTCTTTATCACTTCATTCCTACAGAGCACATAGTTCAGTCCTTCACTGGAAGCAAGACGTCAGCTTGTTTTACATTCTGTTGACCAGAAAGCCAGAAAGGCTCAGTCATGAATTAACCCTGAAAGCAGGATAATCCAAGTGAAGCCAAAAAAGTGAACAAAAATGTTATTAATTAAAAACAAGGAACCACGCAGACCCCCCAGTCCTCCAATAATTTAAAGCAAGATGAACTTTTCCATTTTGGAATGACAACATTTTGTTTTCACCATGAAAGAAAGAAAGAAATACATCTTCACAGATAGCACCGCTCTTCTTTTTCCTATTTTTATTACAGTGTTTTTTTTGTTTGAAGATCAGTAAATATAAAACGTACTGTTGATTATGAATTTGGAAAAAATATGTAACATGTCCTGGGGGATTATAAATAGATGGGCTTGTGAGGATTGAGGTTTAATTGCAATAAACATTTGTGCCCACCATTAAGATGCTCAGCAGATGGCACTGTCATGTCACTATTTCAATCACTTCACTTCTCCAAGGTTGCTGCCAACTTAAAAGTTTATGACTTTGCAGAACTGATCAGTTAAGACCTATAGCAAGGTTGAAACCCCAGTAGCTTGTAAGTAATCACGTGACAGACAGACATAACCTTTAGCATTATATATATATAGATTAATAATACAACACAGCAACACAGACAGACACATCAATCACATATCTAGCTGCCCTTTTGGGTAGGGTGCCTACTGCACTTACTCGACCATGGACCTCTCAGTCTGCCCTCCTTAATTTACTTTCACACCTTTACACAAAAAACTATAGACACATGGAAGAAATTACCAAGTGGCGTGGTAGACAGTAGGACTTTAAGGACCTTCAGATGTAGACTTGATGTTATTTTGAACAATCTTGGTGACTAGGATGGATGAACATGTTGGGCTAAGTGGCTTGTTGTTGTCATCAGATGTACTTTGGCTTTACTTCAAACCAGTGGTCACCAAACACTTCAGGCCAACTCTACTCTTAATGACGTCGTAACAGAGAATCCAGACAAGAGCTATTAGATGCAGAGATGGCTGTAGTTTTACAACTCCACTTATTGGCCACAGGTGTCTCCACAAAACTGCACCTCAGTTCATCCATCATGGGCCAGACATGTCACAATCTGACTTTTGTTTCTGTTTTTTTTTTTTTTTAAGAAAGTAATAAAGCAAGGATTAAAGCAATATATTCAGACCCCAGCACAAATATCTAGCTACCCTATAGGTCTTACTACATATCCAATGGTCCTCATTGCTTCTGGCCAGGATGTCAAAACACACATACTCAACAATAAACTTAATCTACCTTCTTTACTTTGCTTTCACACTTTTAAGTAAAGAACCACAGACACATGCAATCAAACACCAAGTAGTGTGGTAGACATTAGGACTTTAGGGACCTTCAGGTGTAGAGTCTGTTATTTTGAATAATCTTGGTGACTAGGATGGATTAACTTGTTGGGCTAAGTGGCCTGTTGTTGTCATCACATGTTCTTTGGCTTCACTTCAAAACATCTGTTGAGTGGTCACCAAACACTTCAGGCCAACTCTACTCTTAATGACGTCATAACAGGGAGTCCAGACAAGAGCTACTAGAGTCAGGGATGACTGCAGTGTTACAGCTCCGCTTATTGGCCACAGGTGTCTCCACAAAACTGCACCTCAGTTCATCCATCATGGGCCAGACATGTCATGATCTGTCTTTTGTTTCTGATTTTTTTTAAAGAAAGTCATAGAGCAAGGATTAAAGCAACATATTCAGACCCCAAGCACAAATATCTAGCTACCCTATAGGTCTTACTACATATCCAATGGTCCTCATTGCTTCTGGCCAGGATGTCAAAACGCACAACTCAACAATGAACTTCTTAATCTGCCTTCCTTACTTTGCTTTCACACCTTTACACAAAGGACCACAGGCACATAGAATAAAATGCCAAGAAGTGTGGTAGACAGTAGGACTTTAGGGACTTTCAGATCTACACTTGACATTATTTTATAAATCTAGTAGAATAGGACAGACAAGCATTTTGGGCTGAATGGCCTGATCTCATCACAATTGTTCTGTTGAGTCGTCACCGAACACTTCTAGCTGATTCTGCATTTTAATGGCCTATTAGCAGGAAGTCCAGCCAGGAACTACTAGAAGCAGGGATGGCTGTAGTCTTACTGCTCCGCCTATTGGCCCCACGTGTCCCTACAGTCCTGCACCCCAGTTGATCTGCAGTCTCTTTAGCATTATGTTTACGCCCGGAAAAAATGTGATTACGTGTAACAGAAACATGTGAATGTCAAAATGTCAACATAAATACAGTAGGAAAAAGATATGTCAAGGGTCCATTGCTGCACTGATGCCGATTTACTCCACGTCATTTGTGTGATTTGTTTTTAGACAATGTTGCAATCGGGATAATAGAACAATGTTTCTTGGCGCACTTCTCTTATAGTATTTTTTCTGTTGGTTGGTCATGACAGGGTAGAACGTCAGTGTGTGATCCACACGATTGGCATGTCCATTGTGTTATTGTAGGGCAACGCAGCACAAGGCTAAGTGACAGTTTTACTATCCCTCTCAATGTCTGATGAACAGTTCATGTGGTCGTCACTATCGCTTGATTCAACTAATGGATCACTTTCAGTTTGTTCTAAAGTTGTATTATATTTGTAGTTGTATTATGAGAAAATCTGTTCCGCTAACAGTTATTCACAATATTGGGTGTCAAAAGTCTCAACTGTAGACGTCAAAAGATTAACCCCATTCCTTCTTACTAGATAGATAGATAGATAGATAGATAGATAGATAGATAAATAGATAGATAGATAGATAGATAGATAGATAGATAGATAGATAGATAGATAGATAGATAGATAGATAGATAGATAGATAGATAGATATGTGAAAGGCACCATATAATGGCAGATAGATATGAAGGACAAGTCGTGCTTCAAAACAACATTAAATGGGCCATAACAATTGCACCATCAAAGAAGTGATCATTTTCCGAATCCAGGTTAATTCTCTGATCTTTTAGTATCTCCAGATATGTTTATCATGGCTGTGTCCAGCAAGCACATGTCACCATCTACCCGGTAGGCTGACCGTCACTTTATTTGTCCCCAGGGGATGGAACAGATACTTGGAATTCCAAATGTAATAATAAACATGAATCTATATTATGACAATTATAATAAGGTCACTGTGTCCTCTTACCTGAATGACCACATTTGTATCAGATCCAAAACTGTTGGCTCTGTTATTTCAGAAAAATCAAAAAGCCATGAAACAAGGACCAGCAGGCACTGAAATGCACCTCCCCACGACACGCTCGCCTGCACACCCCCACCTGGTGCCATTACTCTTTATTGTCTGCTGAGAAGAGCAGCATGAAAGATGAGGCAAATGGGAGAGAAAGCCACAAACGCTCAGAATTCATAATCAGACACGCGTGCATTGGTATGTCATGTGCTGCTTTGAGATTATTGTGATCTAAATCAAATAAATCTCCTTCTTGCAGTGTGCTGCTGTGAAAGTGTGTGAGTTCACCCATGGCTTGTGTTTGTATTACAGTGGCTAAGAGAGCAGCCTGGTCACGTGATGAGGTTGTGTGACAACCACTGTCCTCAAGCCTGTCCATGATTTTCATCTTTCAGGTTGCTCTCCAGTGGTACCGTTCAGATATCCTAACAAAGGCAACCTTTGTACTGACCTCTCGTCCCAAAGGATATTGAAGGTGCTATTCCAAGTGAGGGACACCAGTCCTTTTTATAATTCTTTATTATTAAAACACTTCCTTGTTAATGGCCAAATGGGGACAATAATTCTAGCAATAAAGTTAGCTCCCGTCCTACCAAAACCATGCGATGAAGGTGGAACCTATAATGACCTTAAAAAAAATATTTGCATGTATTTATGTGCATTTATAGAATCTGCCATTTCTCTGCAATAATCACGAATGAAGACTTGCAACAATTACATTTTCCAGTCAATGTCACATGAAGTGGGACACACAGTGAGCCAGCACTGTTGTTTGAAATGGAAGCCTTAAGCTTTACAGTCCAGTTCTTGAACCACTGTGTGCCTGTAATGTTAAGATTCTTTCTTGAGATGATCCAACGGTGATGTGTACAAGTGGCCTTATTATGGCACAGGTTACAATGCTGCTTTACCATTAGGAGACATTCACTGCACACCTGTGTATTCATGCAATTATCCAATCAACCAATCATGTGGCAACAGCACGATGTGTAAAGTCATGCTGAAGCAGGTCAGGGGCTCCAGTTAATGTTCTCATCAAACACCAGAATGCAAAAAAAAAAGAGATCTCAGTGATGTGATTGTTGGTGCCAGACTGGCTAGTTTCAGTATTTCTGTAACCACTGATATTCTGGAATTTTCACACATGATTGCTCAGAATGGTGCAAAAAAGAAAAGAATTCAGCAGCAGTTCTGTGGACAAAAACACCTTGTTGATGACAGAGGACAGAAGAAAATGTCCAGACTGATTCCAGCTGACAGTAAAGCTTAAACTATCAGTTCAACTGTGGTGAGTAGAAAAGTATCTGAGAACACACAACCTGTCAATCCTTGAGGTGGATGGGCTACAACAGCAGAAGACCACATTGGGTAAGAACAGAAAGCTGAGGCTGCAGTGGGCACGGACTCACCAGAACTGCACAGATGAAGACAGGAGAAACATATCCTGGTCTGAAGAATTTCAGTTTCTACTGAGTCACATAGGTAGTAATGCCAACAGCACGAATCCGTGTGCCCAGCCTGCCTTGTGTCAACAGTCCTGGTTACTGCTAATGGAGGTGTAAGAGTGTAGGGAGTGTTTCCTTAGCACACTTTGTTAATACCAGTTAGTCTTTGAGTATTGTTGCTGACCACGTGGATCCCTTCATGGGCACATTTTACTCATCTTCTAATGGCTGCATGATAATACGCCAGGTCACAAAGCAAAAGTCATCTCAAACTGGTTTCATGAACATGCCAATGAGTTCAGTGTTCTTCATCGCCCTTCCCAGTCACCAGATCTGAATCCAAGTGAACGCCTTTAGGATGTGGTGGAACGGGAGTGTCGTAACTTGAATGCATGCAGAAGCTGCATGATCTGCAGTCAAGTCTATTTTGATCAGAATCTTAAAAGGAATGTCTCCAACATCTTGGGGAATCCATGCAACAAAGAACTGAGACTGTTTTGATGGCAACAGGGAGCCCTCCCCAGTATTAGTATAGTGGTCCAAAGAATTTGCTCTGTTCTTATTTTAACCCTTAAACCGCCGTAACCGGCTATAGTCGGTTCCCAATGCAATTTGCTAGCATGCTGGAGCCGAGTATATTCGGCAACATACGTTCATTGAACTACGGAACCAGCTATAGTCGTTTCCCAGTGCAATTTGCCAGCACGTCGGAGCTGATAAGTCAGTGATGTATATTCGTTGAGCAGCCAGCTCTTGACTACTGGCGCCCCCTAGTGAGTCAGCCTCACTGACCCTGGGATTTAGTGACTGCACTAGACTAGCCTGACTATAGATTATAGATTGTTTCAATAGTTTTTTTTTATAGTTTTTACAGTGCATTGGCAGTGAGTAAAATGATCAGTGTTACAGTAATCGTGATGCTCTTTGCATGAAAAAAAAATATGTATTCCATTAAAATTTCACATTTTCTTTGTGAATTGTGACATTTACTTAAAAGTGCAGCAAAAAAAAGTATTTGGCGTTGAGGGTTGCATTAACCTCCAAGTATGTGGCAGTTTAAGTGTTAAGCTTCTTTCAAATGCAAGTGGAGAGAGGGATTGATAATTAAGAGGCAAATGGCCTGTTCTCATTCTAATGTTCTGCCGTAGTGTCACTTCTGGAATCAGGAGCGACACAAGAGACAACAAGTCACAGCATCCTCTATTTTCCCTCTTACTCCTGAGCCCCCTACTGCTCATAAACAGCCAGTTGTGTAAAGAGCTATTCGATTCCACTGCTTCCAGTTAATGACAGTGTGCTGTCATCTGATGAGCTCGAAGTTGGTGACTGGCCTCATTCCAGTCTCTGCTAAGTGGAAAAATAGGCCACAGTATTAATTATCAAATGGGGCAATGTATCGAGGGCCAGCAGCATCTCTCAGTGGTACATATTAAAACATAACTATATTTATACCCACATTTTGAGACACTTCGGCCTATGTGATTTTTTCCACATCTCAAAAGGACAACATAGCTGAATGTTCTTCCCATTATAAACCTCGTTTTCTGTTTCCGAGTCCTTTAATGGTAGTTACCTCCTTTATTTACCAGCATCACCATCTTCCAGGAAGGCACCTTTCTGTTTTGCCATAGAAAGAAAATTTTAACAATAGGGAATTCTACAGAGATAACTAAAAGTTCACACTGATTAACTGCCACACTGGTCTTAGTACTTGTAGATTCTGCTGCTCCTATCACTCCTGAGGTGTTGCCAACCATTCATTAAGCCGATTGTCACATCAAACGACTTATAATCAAAAGGTATGGCAGACTTGCCGAATGCAGTTGCTGATCTCATCGGTGGACTGTGTCAGTTTAAACAGCTAAAAATTATTGGGCATGCCCAGTTTAACAACTGTGGGCCAACCTTCTAGCAGAGTTGTGCCTTTTCTTACTGCCAATAGCATACTGCCTGATGGAGCCAGTGCTGTACAAAAGGTTAACAGGAATGGTGAGTTCAGCGACATTCTGTCATAATGCGTAAAATCTGAGACTTTAGACAGACAAGCTTCTCTTTTGTTCATGAGGTCCAAAACACCCATGCTCATTATTTCTCATCACTATACTATATACAATACAATACAATACAATTTATTTTTGTATAGCCCAAAATCACACAAGGAGCGCCGCAATGGGCTTTAACAGGCCCTGCCTCTTGACAGCCCCCCAGCTTTGACTGTCTAAGAAGACAGGGAAAAACTCCCAAAAAACCCTAGTAGGAAAAAAATAGAAGAAACCGTGGGAAAGGCAGTTCAAAGAGAGACCCCTTTCCAGGTAGGTTGGGCGTGCAGTGGGTGCCAAAAAGAAGGGGGTCAATACAATACAATACAATACACAGAACAGAACAAATCCTCAATACAGTATAAAAAATAAAAAAATTACAAGTATGGAGCAGAATTTAACAGTAGATGATATCTCATAATATCATCTGGATTTGTTTAAAGTCCTGAAAACCTCAGCAATCAAGCTGCCTCCCCCATTTGCCATTCCACAGCTGAAACAGCTCTGGGCCAGCCAATCCGATGAAAGGACCCCTCTACCCGGTTATTCCTGCAATCCTCCATCAGGGATGACTTTACCGTAGGCAGGCAAAACAACTTGGCAGGTGGGCCGTGGCACCAAGTGCCACATTTGAGTACCAAGAACAGAAACAGAATAGGTGAGGGTTAGTATTCAATTATAACTATCATGTTACTTATGTTTTAGTGCTAATGACTAACAACAGAGATGCAGTCTGTACAGTTAATCAGCAGCTCTAGTCAGGATATGCTAAACTGAAGTAGTGAGTCTTCAGCTGGGATTTAAAAGCTGAGACCAAAGGGGCATCTGTTATAGTAGCAGGCAGACAAGTCCACAGTTTAGGGGTCCTGTAACTAAAAGCTCGACGTCCCACTGTTATTTTATTAATTCTTGGAATCATAAGCAGACCGGCATCTTGAGATCTTAATGTGCACTCTGGTTTGTAAGTCATGATAAGCTCAGACAAGTAAGCCGGACCTTGGCCATTTAATGCTTTATATGTTAAAAGGAGGATTTTGAAATCTACCCTAAACTTAACCGGGAGCCAGTGTAAGGATTTAAGAACTGGAGTTATGTGTTCATATTTTGTTGTTCTTGTAATAATTCTTGCAGCAGCATTTTGGATTAACTGGAGGCTGTATAAAGAACAGTTTGAACATCCATTGCAGTAGTCAGTCCTACTAGAAATAAATGCATGAATTAATATCTCATACTCCTGTTTATTTAGAAGCACCTTAATTTCCCAACATTTTTAAGATGGAAGAAACATAATTTGGACAACTTTGTAATATGTGCTTTAAATGACATGCTAGAGTCAAAGATAACTCCTAGATTGCTATCTGATTCAGTGAAATTAATGGGGATTCCAACTGAGTTAAATGATGACAAAATATTGTGATCAGCGTCATTCCCTCCAACAATTAACATCTCTGTTTTATCGGTGTTTAAAAACAAGAAGTTCTCATCTCTGACACTCCTTTTATTCACTAACACAACTAATTAAAGACAACATCGGAGAAACTTCATTTGATCTAAAAGAAAGGTATAACTGGGTGTCATCTGCATACAAGTGAAAATTAACATTATGTTTCCTAATGATAGTTACAATTGGAAGCATGTAAAGTGAAAATAGTAAAGGACCCAGTACTGAGCCCTGCGGGACACCATATTGAACTGTGTATAATGATGGCGTGCTGTCAGCACATTTCTGTACATATTGGAATCGATTTGATAAATAAGAAAACCAAGCGAGCACAGTGCCTGTAAGGCCAACATCATTTTCTAGCCTGTACAGTAAAATAGAATGGTCAATGGTGTCAAATGCTGCGCTTAAGTCTAACAACATAATTACAGTGGAGTTTCCTTCATCAGAGGATATCAGAATTTCGTTTACAACCTGCGTTAATACAGTTTCTGTACTATGACCAGTGCGGAAATCGGACTGGAATTTCTCAAATAAATTGTAATGCATAACGTGTGAATGAAGCTGATTGATGACTACTTTTTCTAGTATTTTAGAGAGAAAGAGTAAATTTGAAATAGGCCTATAATTATTAAGTATATGTGGGTCTAGGTCTGACTTTTTAAGTAATGGTTTAATGGCTGACACTTTTAGTGAATCAGGTACTGTGCCGGTTACAGGATTAAAATTACTAAAGTGCTGAATGCAATGTGAGACAGGGTCTGCTAAGCTAGTATGCAGTTTATACTGTGATGCTGAGATCTGGGATCTTATAGTTTTACTTTTCTTATTGAAGAAGTTCATAAAGTCTGTACTGCTAATATGTGTTGGTATTTTGCACTGTAGATCTAAATTTCCATTTGTTAATTTAGCCACTGTTCTAAACAGTACCCAAGGATTTTTATTATTGATCTATCAATTATTGTAGAATAGTATTCTGAGTGAGCTTTAAAGAGAGCTTTTTTATATTTTTTAACACTCTCTGTCCTTGCAATTTAAAGGACATGTAGCTTTGTTGTTCTCCATCTGCGCTCCAGTTTTCGACATTCTAATTTAAGAGCTTGAGTGTTTTCATTAAACCAGGGAGAGTTTTTATGTGCTTTGATCACTTTTGCTTTAAGGGGAGCCATGTATTGTACTTGTGGATGAGCATTCATTGCTTTTCAGCTCTCATGCACACAGAGCCCTGTAACAATGCAGGTCTTGCTCCATGCTCCCATCTCTCCTTTGGGAGCCTTTTGAACCCGCCAACATCAGTAATGTAACTGGTTGAGCTGGACAATGAGGACACCAAACGAAGCAAGGGGAAGTGCAAAGTGCAAACAGTGTTTTTATTAAAATGAACAAAACAAATTCAAAGTGTTCAAAACAAGTGCAGTGCTTCTAAAAGTCAATAAATAAATAATCCATTAAAAACAAAGTGAAAATGTGGAGGTTAAAATCCCAATAAATAAATAAATCCTTTAAAACTATGGTTAAAATACTGGCTGGAAGCAGTCCCTTCTTTAAAACCATGGTGCCTTCTTCAGCTGGCGGCCCTCCTGCTTCTCCCATCCGGACCCTGCACCAGGGGAGTCACCCTACCTGCACCCAACTTCTCCTTTGCCAGACCGAGACTTGGGTTGCCCCAGCAACCAGGGCGCTCAGACTGGGGCTTCACCTCCCAAGCCTCCGACTCCCGCTGCCTTCTGCGGCAAGCCTTCCTCGATCATGGCACTCCTGCTCCTCTGCAAAACTCAGCAGGAGTGACCTAATCCATCTGCTTCTGGGTGCCGGCCAAACACCCCGCTAGGGCTCACTTCCCAGCTGCCTTCCACTACCAGTGAGCTTGCTCTTCCTGCTCGCTCGCTCACACCCACACCAGCTCTCAGCTTCCAGCTTTCCCTTCTTCTCCCTCTAACCTCTGTTCTCTTTTCCAATCTTTTTTTCCTCTCTCCACACTTGCATTCCTACTATATATAATGGGGACGTGGCACTGGTGCAGCAATTAGCAGCTCCCGGCATCATTCACGGACATGGGTGATCCCACACCTGTGCACTTCAGTATGGAACGCCCAAACCCGCATCGCGCCTGGGAACTGCTTCTGGTCACGCTACCACATCCCCTCTTTAAGCTGCGAGTGCGGCGATTATTTATTTAAAAACTGGCCTTTTCTTCTAAGCCACGGACCTGTTAAACCACAAGCCCACTCCTATGACTAAAGACACAATAGGCCATATGAACACTCTCTTCTGCATTCCGTGGCAGCCAGCTCCTTCATTTCTGGCTCAGATATCAAAATAGCGTTTTTCACCCAACTGTTTCAAGATGTGGCCAGTCTTACAGCAAACAACGTTAAGTCGCATTATTCAAGCATTCTGCCAATCATCAGAAGCTAAAAAGGAGAAGGACGTTAAACTATATGTTATAAGCTACATCCACAATTAATGATGGTAAGATCTGGACATCTTAAAAAGTTGTGTCTACTATGAACTTACATGGGACAAATGTGTGATTACATTAGGCTTCTTTAAAAATACACAATTTTAATAATTAGTCATTAAACTTTATCCAGTGACAGGTGAATATGTACAGTAGGTTAGCTTAGTACATAATAACATTAGTCTGCTGGACATCTTACCTTGTAAAAAAGCGAATGTCTTTGAGCCAGCAAAGCAGCGAATGCCAAACCGCTGCTTCATTGTCTCAATTTGTTTCCGTAGTTAGAGCGATAGGTCGACAGATTCTGGATCCGGAGCTGAAGTGTAGTCGTGATCCTCAAGGATTTTTTTATTATCCACCTCCTCACCCAGTGTGTCATCCTCCGTCGGTCGCTTTTTCCTCTTCCAAAACCCCTGGTCTTGAAGGTGGAATGGAGAAATTGTTCACCTCATACCTCATACAACTCAGGAACTGCTCCCTTCTTCCACAGTCACAGACCGTGGTTCTCGAAAATCCTCTTTTTTTAAAATGTGGGCTACAAACTCAGGCATGGAAACTGACCATAAAGTTCTCTCTCCCAATAGCAACAATCCATTTAGATCAGGTTTCCGCATCGGAGGAAAAATTATGAAAACTAAGTACCTTGTTGTACTTACTGGAAGCTTGACATAATAAAAGTACACAACAATGTTCAGCTGTAGAGCTATCTGTATGCTGAAGCCTAAACTTCTTTTTCTTGGACATTCTCACCACTAAACAAAAATCACAACTGCAGTACAGACAATGGAAGTGACTGAGCTGGCCGAGATTTCACCAGAAGTATGTCAGCACTACAGTGTGCATATGGCCTGTTAAACCTGTCTGATTTTGTCATACCCTGTCTTGTTCTGCGTATGTCACATTAGGCTGAACTTCATAAGGGCGCACCTCTGAGGGCCTCTGACTTGCTAACATTATGAAGGCTACAAGTGCAAGTAGCTGGAAAAGCTGTCTAGTGTGGCATGGCCTGTCCATATCTTGAATATCTGTACCATAGCATTTCGAGGAAGCAGTGCAGGCCTCTAACCACACTAGCACTTTCGTTTTGTCAGTACCTTTTTGCACTTCCCTTCCAGGGGCATCCACCCCATAATCTTTAGCTAGTCTTCTTGTACTTCCCTGATAAGAAGTGTTGCCAGTGGTCAGCGCTTGATTTTCACCACCTTCTAAGGCCTTGGTAAGCCCTCTCAGGGTCCCATGCTGCTATTTACCTCCCTGCAATCCCATAGTAGCCATGCTTATTCATAACTGGTGGGTTTATTTTACGAAGTAGAATATGCTGGAAGAGATGAGCAGTTGAATTGTGTTCAGAAAGCACTTTATTGACACATGAGGTCACATGGAGAGCAGCAGGACAGTATCGACAGGTCTGCATGTAGACTTCATCTCATCAGAACAGTAAACGTGCAGACGAGGGGGGATTCTAAATTACAGGCCTTCTGTTGGTAACTATGACTGACAGTTATTATTACAACTGAAATACTGGAAAACAACACTTAAATAGTCAACACAAGGCATGGCCTTCTCATGAGGTACTCATTGCGTTGCTCATCCTGAAGCCTTGTGACAGTACAGCCCACTAAAAAATGTCACATAGGTGAAATGTCACAGGACCACTGTAAATAGCAATACCTTTGATGAGCAATAGTGCCAGGCACAGTATCAGTATATCAGTATATCCGGGCCTATAAAAAGTAGTGATCCCCTTGGAACTTTCACATTTTATTGTTATACATCATTGAATCACAGTGGGTTTAAATTGGATTTTTGACACTGATCAACACAAAATGACTTTTTCATATGAAGCAGATCTCTGCAAAGTGGTCCTGATTAATTACAAATATGAAAGTCAAAATAATGGATCGCATAACTGCTCACCCCCTTCAAGCCAGCGTTTAGTAGATGCTCCTTTGGCAGCCATGACAGCCTTGAGTCTACGTGTACAGGTCTTATCTCTCTGTTGCTCATCTCCACAGTGCCATGTTTCCGTATTCTTCTTTGTAAATCTGCTCAGACTCTTACAAGGTTGCATGATGATTGTGAGTCCATCCACAAATTCTCAATTGGAATGAGATGTAGACTCTGATTCAGCCATTCCAGCACATTCACTGTGTTGTTTTGAAGCCATTCCTGTGTAGGTTTAGCTTTTATCTTAAGGTTGCTGCCATGCTGGAAAGCAAAAGTTCTCCCAAGGTTCAGATTTCTTGCAGACTGTGTCAGGTTTTCCTCCAGGATTTCCCCACATTTGGCTGCATTTATTTTACCTTCACACACCTTCAAGGGCCTGTCACAGAGAAGCATCTCCATGGCATGATTCTGCTATCACCTTGCTCCACGGTGCATTGCTGTGTCTTTGATAATGTGCAGTGTTTGGCTCACGCATTCAGTCTAATGGGCAAGAAAATGTCGGCCTCATTAGACAAATTGAACGTTTTTCCGGCTGGTCAGAGAGTCTCCGATGTGCCTTCTAGCAAACTCTAGCTGAGATGTCCTGTGTGCTTTCTTATTGCACCAAATGTGTAGCTCAAAGTGCTTTACACGATGAAGAAATAAGTTTATATAAAATGAAAATAAGATTAGGCATTGATAAGTAACAATGAATAAAGTAAGGTCTAATGGCCCTGAGGACAGAAAAGCAAAACAAAAAAAAACTCCAGATGGGCGGGAGAAAAAAACAAAAAGCAAAATCTGCTGGGGTTCCAAGGCCAAGAGACCATCCAGCCTCCACTGGGCATTCTACCTAACATCCATCCATTATCCAAGCTGCTATATCCTAACTACAGGGTCATGGGGGTCTGCAGGAGCCAATCCCAACCAACACAGCGTGCAAGGCAGGGCGCCATCCCATCACAGGGCATGCAAACCCACACTAGGGACAATTTAGGATCGCCAATGCACCTAACCTGCATGTCTTTGGGAGGAAACCCACGCAGACACGGGGAGGACATGCAAATTCCACGCAGGGAAGACCCAGGTCTCCTTACTGCAAAGTAGCAGCACTACCATTGTGCCACTGTGCCTCTACCTAACATCAATGATCTAAATCAGTCCTCATGGCTTTCAGGCTTCACATGAAAGAGTTGATGATGATGGTGATGTGGTCATCTGGGGTACTGCCTTCAGTCCATCAATGCAGAGACTGCATAGCACCTTGATCAGGTGGCGGTGGCTCAGGTAAAGCACCCTGTAACAGTTGGTGTCCGCACAGCCACCCCGTTTCAGGTTCTGTAGCTTGTCACTCCTTTCGAATTCTCATAGGTCACTTAGTTGCCTCCATCACTGGTCTTCTTCTCACATCATCGCTCATTTTTGTAGATGGCCTGCTCTAGTTAGATGTACAGCTGAGTCGTACTCTTTCCATATTGTAATTGTTTGTTTAACTGGACTCCAGGGGGTATTCAGTAACTTGAATATTTTCTTGTCTCCATCACCTGACTTGTGCCTTTCGTGGACTTTCTTGGGGTGTTCTGTTGTCTTCATTGTGTAGGTTAGACCACCATACTGACTCACCACAAGTTATCCCTTCCTGACACAGGAGCATTTAGACTTCAATCAGCTGAACCCCCAGAGAAGTAGTCAGCCAGCCATTTTCTAACCCGCTGAATCCGAATACAGGTTCACGGGGGTCTGCCGGAGCCAATCCCAGCCAACACAGGGCACAAGGCAGGAACCAATCCTGGGCAGGGGAGAAGTAGTCTTTATATTGAAATAATTCTGTGACTTCTAAAACCAGTGACTTGCCCCAGTGATAATTTAAGAGATGTCGTAGTAAAGGAGTGAATGCTTATGGGATTGATTATTTTTGTGTATTAAATTTGTAAATGATCTGATTTAGACCACTTTGCAGACATCTGGTTTCACTTTGACATTAAAGAGTCTTTTCCTGCTCTACTGATCAGTCTCAGAAAAGCCCAACTAAATCTGCTGGGATTCAATGTTGTATAACAATAAAATGTGAAAACTACTGAAGGGGTGAGTATTTTTTTATGGCTATTGTATCAATAAATGCAGGGTGGAGTGGTAGCTCTGAGGCTAAGGATCTGTGCTGGTATCGAGAAGGTTGCTGGTTCGAATCCCCATCACTGCCAAAAGAGATCCTACTCTGCTGGGCCCTTGAGCAAGACCCTTAACCTGTAATTGCTCCAGGGGTGCTGTACAATCTCTGACCCCAACGGGTACATGAAAACTAACAAATTCCTAATACAAGGAATTGTATAAGGCAAAAAAACAATGTCCAGATTCCCCATTTTGTCACTAAGGACAAAACTTATTCAATATTAATATTATGTAATTCTACCACAATTTAGCACAACCTGCATCATAAGGTAATAAGTCATATGGGAAGAGGAGCGCATCAAAGACATGCGTGAATAAGAGCAAACCAAAGGATTCTCTAAAAAGGCCACCCATCAGACCATTCAATTCTCTATTAAATGTTACTAAGTGCTAGAGAAACATTTCAGTGCCATCCAATCAGCATCAAAATGTCATCCAGCCTAATTTATGTGATGTGTACAGGAATTCACCTTCCGCCAATAGACACGTATCCGGTAATGTGGTAATTTTTAAGCCTGTTTAGTGTAACTGAACCAATCAATGAATCAACATGTATTTGTATTTTAATGTATGTAAATGGTGTAATTTGCATTATAGCTGTAAACTATTTAGTGCTCAAGAAAGAGCTTTAAAGCCAAATAAACTGAGTAGAATTCAAAATAGCAATGAATGAGAAATCCCTGCAGGCCATCTTAAGCAACCGGCCTGGTGACAGGTTCAATTCGGTTCAATTGAGTTTATTTGTGTATAGCGCTCTTCACTGAGTGCCGGCACAGAGGGCTGTGACAAGTTCGCTGGTAGATTTAAATATAAACTTCACAAATTTCTAATTACATATGAGCACAAATAAAGACACACATTTGTTTAAACAGACAAGAAACAATTATGTTACATTTATTTGCTCAGCAGATGCCTTTATTCAAAGTGACTTAGAGATGAGGTCAACATAATCGAGGTAACGTTAGTCTGGGGGACTTTTTTGCAACAATTTTTACATGACAAGGCTACAAAATTGATCACGACAGGTGAAGAGCTCAGAACAAAACACAAGTGAGTTATTCCTTGGCTACAAAGCATAAAAAATATCAGTTAGACAGAAATTCTCCAAACAAGAGGGTCTTCAAATGCTTCTTGAACACATCAAGGAAGTCAGCAGTTCACATGGAGGTGGGCAGCTCGTTCCACCAGCCAGGAGTTATGCATGAAAAGTGTCTGGACTGAGATTTGACGTCATACAGAGCAGCAGACGAGTGATTGAGAAGGAGCACAGGATGTCACAAGTGTCTCCACATACATAGGTGCTGTTCTGTTGACCACTATGTAGGCAAGCATCAAGGATTTGAACTTAATGTGTGCCTCTACAAGGAGCCAATGTAGTGATCTGAAGAGAGGAGTGACATGTGCCCACCTCAGCAGGTTGAACACTAAATGTGCTGCGCATTTTGAATCATCTGCAGTGGCTTGGTGTGCTACTACTGCCAGCAGAGATTTGCAGTAGTTCAGATGTGATCAGACCACAGCCTGGACCAGGAGTTGTGCTGCATACTCTGTTAGAAACAAAATGGTTTGAAACTGATTGACATAAGCTGAATCAAACAATATCAGTCCATTTATTAAATGTTAAAGTTTAGCTAGTTGACAGTGGAGGTGAAGAAAACAAAAACTCCAGTCAGCAGCAACCCTGGAGAAAATAAATCTCAGTCAGTTTTAACAGATAGAATCAAACACAAAGTCATAGTCACAGTCCTGGAGACCTCAGGCAATTGTCCAACCACCCCATCTAAAATCTGTGCTGAGCTGTCAAATCTGATGACTGAAACTTTTTTAGTCTGTTGAGCTCAGTGGGTAGAAAAATAACTTGGAGGTACAGCAAAGGCACAAAGTATTATAGCAGGATACTGAGCAGAGTAACAGAATAGAGGATGGCTAGTAATAGATTATAAATGCTAGGTTACTTATAATTTTGTGCAAATGACGAACAAAAAGAGATGCAATATACCCAGGTAATCAGCAGCTCTAGTCAGGGTGTACTGGGTTAAAGTCTACAGCCTGAATTTAAAAGCTGAGACTGAAGGGGCACCTCTTATAGTAGCTGGCAGATCATTCAACAGATTTAGGACCCTGTAACTAAAAGCTTGACCTCCCACTATTATTTTCTTAATGCTTGAAATTATAAGTAGTCCAATATATTGACATCTCAATGCATGCTCTGGTTTGTAAGTAATGATAAATTCCAATATAAGCAGGGTCTTGGTCATTTAAGACTTTATGTATACAAAGTAGGATTTTGAATTCATCCCTAAATGTAACTGGAAGCCAGTGTAATAACTCCAAGATAGGAGTTATGTGGTCATACTTTTTAGTATTTGTAAAGATTCCTGCAGCAGCATTTTGAAGTAGGTAAAAGCTGTGTAAAGTATAATTTGAACATCCTGTGAATAACACATCACAGTTGTCAATCCAACTGGAAATAAATTAATGAATTAGCTCCTGAGCATTCTCCATATTTTGAGACCATCTTAATTTTGCAATATTTTAAAATAAAAAAAAAATTAATTAGGGTATTCTATAACGAAACGTATGGCCACCATAAAATCCAATGGTCAGTCTAATGAAGAACATTAGAAGTTCTCAGTGGCTCAGAGCTCCATTAATCTGGAATCAAGTAGGATCAGACATCTGCCACATGTCAGTCTGTCAGGTCTTTATGTCCTTAGTCTTTCTGAGAGTGTCTTTGATCTAAACTGAGCTGCTTTTCTTCGGCCATCAATAAAACAATGGCAGACCAAACTCTGCCATTTAGCATTCTTGGGAATTTGCTCAGATGCCCACTCACCAGCTCATTTTGTTGCACTGTGAGGTTACATATCTTGGGTGCTGCACATCTTACCCTATTCCTGTTTTACCCTCTTTGCCCTTAGGAACACCTTGACAGGAAACCTCTCATGCTTGTTTGTCTGATGCCAGTAGACACTTCGGGGACACAACTGTGGCTTCCTGTGTAAAAAATAAAATGCTTTTGCTAGGAAGTGCTGAGCAGATCACAAGCTGTGCTGCATCTGTTGGATACCTGTAATCAAAGATGTCTTCTCCGGAACTGACTTTCAAAGATTACTCTTTATTTAATAACTGAAAACATTTGTTTAAATCAAGTCATTTCTAATTTTGATGAAGACAATTCTTCTGAAACAAAGTTTACTCATAAAACAGAAAGCTAGGCCAGGATTCACAGTGGCTGAATGAACTTGACAGGACACCGCTAACATACTTAAGTATCCAGCAGAGTATACGATGAAGCCAATCCCGATAATTACTCCAGGAATTTGACTTTTCCCTGGAATAAATCTTTTTCTAGTCAAACCTCCAGCAACAAAGAAGTAATAATACTGAGCCCAGTTATGAGCAGCTAGAAGCACAGGGGTCAGCGTCACACAAGCTTTACACACCAGGGGTCTGCATATGTGGTCCAGGAGGGCCATAGTAGTCAGCTGTAGGTTTTTGTTCCCACCTGATTGCTTAAATAGACACCAGTTCTTTTCAAAAACAGATTTTATTTAATTTGATGGCTTGTTAGTGTTTTCATCCTGCTATGTCAGGTCATTCTTATATTATACTGTATCTATACTAATAAAAGGCAAAGCCCTCAATGACTGACTGACTGACTCACTCACTGACTTATCACTAATTCTCCAAGTTACCGTGTAGGTAGAAGGCTGAAATTTGGCAGGCTCATTCCTTACAGCTGACTTACAAAAGTTGGGCAGGTTTCATTTCGAAATTCTACGCATAACGGTCATAGCTGGAAAGTACTTTTCTCCATTTACTGTAATTGAGTTGAGCTCGAAAGCCATGGGGGGCGGAGTTTTGTGTGACATCATCACGCCTCCCATGTAATCACGTGAACTGACTGTCAGCGCAGTGCATAGATAACCAGGAAGAGCTCCAAAAAGCGCTGAAGAAAACATGCATTATACAATTGAGAAAGCAGCGAAACAATAAGAAGCTAGTGAATGACATATACAACCATATTCATGAGTGCTGCTACTTCGGAAACAAAGCAAGGTGTAAACCTAAAGTTTAAATTAAGTTCATAGACAGGCTGCCGCTGGCGTTTCTGATGCCCACAGGTAATGTGGGATGCAAGTTTAATGAGAGGACGCAGGATATAAACGAGAGTTTTGATCATTTTGTAACTAAAGTTAAAATTGCACGCGAAGGGCTGTGCTTATGCAAATTCTGAGAGACTGTGTTTGTGGGGGATTGACAGTTAAGGCGGGTGGGGGAGTCACGTCATCATCTCCCCTCCCATTCACCTCATTTCGCTCTGAGCTGAGCTCTGCAGCTAACGCACGCAGTGTTATGGAAGCGACTTTGTGATGCTGCCACCAAATACTCACAGAAAAATCCACAAGTTAATACAAACGCTGTCTCTAGAGTTTCTCCACACTGAATCCTCCAGGCACTACTTACAAAAGGTCACATTGACAATCGTGTTACGTTATTTTGAAAATGTTTCCTTTTCTTAGCACAAGCACAGCTGAGAAGCTTCGATGAATGTGCTCCATAACGCGTTAAAAAATCACGCATTTAATCACACTTATAATACAAGCAAAGGGGAACTTCTGTCAATGCATGATTCCCTTTTACACCGATTACATTGATCAGCGCTTCCCGATTCATTTTACCCTCGCACCCCCTTGGTTTGAGAAGAAGTATGAAAAAATATGAGGTTAACACAGAAAAACAGATCACCAATTGAATCTTTATGAATAATCGATTCGCCATCAATAATTGTTTTGATAAAGCCATACTCAGTGTAATCCTCCTTCCATTTTATAATTTTTCTGCCACTAGCCATGATTAAATGAATGGTAAAAAAGTAAGAGCAAAGCGAGGGTGACTTATTCAGGCAGGCAGGCGACAGCTCAATAGCTTGAATTTGGATATAAGTAGCTTCTATTTAGTCGCCAGAAATATCTTTGTTAGGAATGGAAGTTGAATTTAGTCTTTAAATTTCTATGGTAAAGAAAAAGTTATGCAATGATGACTAAATTTAACTATATACTGTAAAGTCAAAACTTGTATATATAAAGTCATTCCCAAATATATAAAGTCAAAACCTGAGTATATAAAGACAGCGTTGGAATATATAAAGTAAGCGCTGGAATATCCATCCATTTCCCAACCCGTTGAATCCGACCACAGGGTCACGGGGGTCTGCTGGAGCCAATCCCAGCCAATACTGGGCACAAGGCAGGAACCAATCCTGGGCAGGGCACATGCATCATTTTCAAAACATTAACCGAACAGTGTTTTATTTATTTATTTTTCTGAATACATTTTTGTTCACTTAGTTCAGTACAGAGTCGTTTCAATTAATAGATTTTGAGTTTGACTTTATATATTCAGGAGTGAGTTTATAAATTCCGACGCTGACTTTACATATTCAAGTTTTCACTTTATATATTCCAGCGATGACTTTATATATTCAACTTTTGACTTTATATATTCAGAAACAAGTTTGACTTTATGTATACCGACGCTGACTTTATATATTGAAGTTTTGACTTTATATATTCTGACGCCGACTTTATATATTCACAAAATCAATTTATTTGTCTGTTTGGCACCCCATAGTATATGTGTGTATGTGTGTGTGTATATGTACACATGTATATATATATATATATATATATATATATATATATATATATATATATATATATATATATATTATGCCAGTAACACTCATGACAATGAGAAAACAATTACATTGTCAATCATGTTACGTTATTATTAAAATTTTTCCTTTTCTTTTTCATAACCTCTTTAACACACTACTTCTCCGCTGCGAAGCGCGGGTATTCTGCTAGTTATATTATATTATCTATGCATTCCACTATATCCTAACACAGGGGCATGGGGGCTCTGCTGGCGCCAATCCCTGCCAGCACAGGGCGCAAGGCAGGAACAAACCCTACACTAGGGACAATTTAGGATCACCATTGCACCTGACCTGCATGTCTTTGGACTGAGGGAGGAAACCGGAGCACCCGGAGGAAACCCATGCAGACACAGGGAGAACATACAAACTCCATTTAGGGAAGACCCGGGAAGCGAGGCAGCAATGCTACCACTGCACCACCCTATATTATATTATATTATATTATATTATATTATATTATATTATATTATATTATATTATATTATACAGGGTGGCCCACGAAAAAGTAGCCCGCCTTCCTGCCAGAGTGGCGCGCCGATTGACTACCCTCATCACAAAAGCTGTGTAGACGTAGTGCAAACGTGTGAGCACGAGCTGAGCGACATGTATTCCATTCCACAAAGAAACGCAATAGTGGAGGCGTACGTTCTCACGGGTTCCATTAAGGAAACGCGGGACATTTTTGCAACAAAGTTTCCTGCCGCTGGTGTCCCAGGAGACATTTACAGAAGACAGGATTGTCACCAAAGGATTGTGGCCGCCGAGATTGCCGGACTTAAGCACTTGTGACTTTTATCTGTGGGGCAATTTGAAGGGAAAAGTGTACGCTAATAACCTAAAAAAATTTACACCGGTTGAAAGACAATATTCGTAATGCAATTCGGAGCATTGGCGCCCCAGAGTTGCGTCGCGTATATGACAACATGTTAAGGCGCGCCCAAAAATGCATTTTCTGTAAAGAGTGAGTAAAGATTTTTGCATTTCAGGTTCTTTCTTTCTTTATGGAAGGGTGCCTTTTTTCGCCAGGGAGGCAGGCTACTTTTTCGTGGGTATTATATTATATTATATTATATTATATTATATTATATTATATTATATTATATTATATTACAGGGGGTCCTCGGGTTACAACGTCTCGATATACAACGTTTCAAGTTTACAACGCTCACTCCCATAAAAACTTTAAAAAAATTGATACATGAGAAGGAATAAAGGTAAAGATTTTTTTTTTCACTAATTTTTTCTGTTACTATAGTACAGTGTACAGTACGGTATATTTATGTACTTTTCCTTTTTCTGTGGTTTAGTTGTATTTTTATGTTATAGATTATGGTTTTGCAAATGTGTTAGGATAGGTAAGTGACTTAGGTTAGGGTGTGTTTTGACTTACACCAAAATTCGGGTTACATCAATGTTGTAAGAACGGAACTGTGTCGTAACCCGAGGACCCCCTGTATATTATATTATATCATATTATAGATTTATATATCTTATATCATCATCCAAATTATTTCATTCATTCCTTCACCTTTTTCTCTTCAGTTTCCTTCCAAATATTTTATTAAACTAGATAGTTCATGAGGAATACACACAGGTGTATATAGAAACAATTTAGATGGAAAACGGCTGGTTCCTTTGTCATTTACATTTTGCTGCCAGTAATTAGTTTAAGATTAAACTTTGCGATTAAGGGTGAGGAATCTTAACATGCGAGACAACTAAAATGAAGCAGAGTAATGTTGCTTGAGTGAAAAGTACTTCAATGAACTTCTCATTAAGAAATTGGGTTGGAACAAAAACCTGCAACAACTGCGGCCCTCCAGGTCTGACTTTACAGACCCCCTGTTAAACATCATCGAATAAGTTACTGAGTAGAGTGTTAGAGAGTAGCACTTTGGGGTGACCTGATAATTTGCAGAGGTAAGACAAATAAAGATTGATGGGCAGAATGGCTTGACTTAATTAAACCTGACATTTTATTCTTAAGTGTCCAACAAGAGTCTTCACGCCCAATCACTGTTCATAAAGTGGAAGGAGAGGTGGTGCAATTCAACAAGTCCTTGGGGGTCCACATCAGTGACAGGCTGGACTAGACTCTAGACAATGTAAACGATTCGCCAAAATCTGTTGTATGTAAAGGATGCTGTTTAAAACGTTATTGTTTTTTCATCAGAAAACCCGGTTTTCACGTCTACATGTATTTGTTTAAATGGCACTTTTACCACTCGCAATAGGGCGGACGCTCTGAATTATTGTGTCGACTGGGCAACACAGTGAATGTGGCGTCTATCTGTATATGTCTGTTTTCCGTAGCCTGCTACAGGAAGGTACTCTCTTGACCATTGGCATTTGTTTCGCTCCTTGCTATTTTCGTTATACTGCGACGGTGGTTTCCTAAGCCTTTGTTATACTGAATTCCTTTCTCACTGTTTTCTGTTCCTATTCTTACACCGCCGTATGCTACGGCGGGCTTCGGCTAGTTATATATATATAGATATAGTGTCTTTCCTTTCATATCTATCTATCTATCAAAGAAAAAGAAAGAAAGAAAGAAAGAAAGAAAGAAAGAAAGAAAGAAAGAAAGAAAGAAAGAAAGAAAGAAAGACCAATTTGCCCTTGCAATTGAAAAGCTCCTCCTCATATCATTGTGGACAGGCAGGCATCCTCAGGAGGTCACAGTCCCTTTTATTAAAGACACTGCCAAGTAAATATACCAGGGTGGTCCTGTGCTGATGGTTGATAGACTCTGGAGTTAAGAGATGATTTGGCTCACTGGCTGGAGGGACAAAGTGATAAAGACAGGCAACCTAGCAGACAATAAGGGCAAAATGGCTTCCACTAAGAAGACCAGTGTGACAAAGCCTTATTCCTTTATTATGTTACATTCTACTTACAATCATCATACTCTTAGGGTTGTTAATAAATGCACCACTTTCAGTATCTGAGACTCTTCCTGTCATTATCTTGGGTCTGGACCCTGGTGACACATGCCGGTGGGCACTCTGCTGCTGAGTTCACCAATAAAACTGTTTACTATTATGAATCAATTAATGAAGCTAATCCCTTTTAAAATCCCAGTTATTAGACAATTCCCAATCATAAACTCTCCAATACAACTATGACCACTTACCAGTCAAAGGATAAAGTTACTGCAGTTATGAATGAACATAAAAAGGCCTTCTCCAATATTAATTTCAGCAATAAAGCTGTCCCCAGTTGGAAGTCCAGTGATGAAGGCACTCTTTTATACATTCTTTAATGAAGGTAATGCATGTTACAAATAAAGCAGCACAATGGCTCCAGCCATAAGTGCAATAATAAAGCTGTTATGAGTTCAGTAATAAAGGTATCTGACATTCGATGATGGGGAAAAAATATTTCCCCTGTTAAAGTTCAGTAATAACATGGCTTCCAGTTAGGTATGCAGTAGGAAAGGTTTTGCCGTGTAATGAGTTAGTAACAAAAATGTCATCAGATATGTTTCTTGTTACAAACTCCTTAATAAAAACCGTTCCTGGATCTAACAAAAAAAAAAAATGAAAGTAGTAAAGCTGATCCAACTTTGAAGCCAAACAACGACATGTACTCTTATAATGTGCATTCATATGGAGGAAAATTTCCAACAAAATAAAATAAATCTTTCTCTCTCTCTCTCTCTCTCTCTCTCTCTCTCTCTCTCTCTCTATATATATATATATATATATATATATATATATATATATATATATATATATATATATATATATATATATATATATATATATATATATATATATATATATACAGTATATATATGACATGCTAAGAGTTGTCTGTCTGTCACACAAAGACTCACCCCTGGATTTTGAAACTTGATCTTAGTCCAAGTCCACAGCTTGTGTCATGTCACACACAACACAATCCATAAATTTGATAATTGGGCCACAGCAGACCCAAAATTCGACTTTAACCCCTCCTTGTAGTAAACGCAGACACAGCAGTGTGCCTCTGATGACAGGGAGTGCATGGCTACGCATGCCACTCACAGTAAAGGCACCACTTAATATAGCTGCTGTAAAAACGAATAGTCGAGTAATCACGCTGCAGGTCTGGCATGAAGGCAGCCTTGGCAGCAGAACACCATTACAGTAACCTCAGCAGAGTCATCAGGGGTGCTGTGCTTTATGAGAGGTGAATGCAGCACCTGATCTGTGCAACATACCTGATGGGAAAACAAACAATGAAGCTGCCTACTGCCTATGAGAAACCTGCATTACAATGGTGGGTTGACAGTCTGTATCACTCACATAGGTCAGCAGATGTTATAATGGTTCACATTACCTACAGTGTATGTGGGTGTGACCCCCTTGTATAGAAACGTCAGCTATAAACTGCATCTTACATAAACTGCTGTTAAACTCCTAACTAGAGGTAACATTCTTCAAAAACTCTGAGGAACATCATGGGGCTGTTCAGCCTCTACACTGGACATTTCTGCCATAAGATTGAGCATCACTACCCAACGTGGCTCAACAGCACCTATACAAAAAGGTGAATATAGAATTAAATTGCACCATTTGAATAATATCAAGAATGATCAGCTCTTTTTCTCCACCCTACTTACACAGAGAAAATCCACTTATCAGGGACTTGCAGAAAAATCCAACAAAATTTGCAACTTCCCTTTCACTCTCATACTGATGATGTGAGTATTAGCAGACTTCAGTCCAAGGTTCCACCACTTGTAAAAGTTAAGAATTTGTATGAAAATGATTTAAGCCTTGGAGAAGAGAACGGGAAGCCATCTTGCAACCCTTGCTCACCTTTTACCAGGCGTATCTGAAAAACCATTTGGTTTTGACCTGCCCTGAAGAATATGGTCTAGCATCAATAGAATTTGGCCAAAATAAAAGAAATAAATATCCAAATAAATAATATTACTGTGAAATGTGACAATAAATAAATGATAACTTAAAATGTAAGTGTAAAGAATTAAATGTGTCATGAAATATATTTTTGTTGTTTATTTTTTTATGTATATATTTGTTTCTTCATTTATTTATTTCAGTGACACTGTATACAACACGAAATAAGCCCCAAACTGAAAACTGTCACTTTCACTTGTCAAAGCTGAGTGGGTGGGCTCTACCGAGTGCTGTTTTATGATTGGTTAATTGTCAGCAGAGTGGCCGTATGTGCTTTTCTTGACTTGGAAGCAAGCATGCCCAAAGCTGTGACAGTACGCATCAGATACGTGTGCAAGAAAACGTCCAGAATTACGGCATAAAGTGGCTGCTTCAATTCATCACTAGGAGTTTGCATCTGAAGTGTCTGCTGTAAATGTAGTACTTGATGGATGAAGGTTTATGTCTGCACTGCCACTGATTCACCAATCAAAACACAGCAAGCACTAGACCCCGCCCTCTCGACTTTGATGAGTTAAAGTTGACAGTTTTCTTTGCAGGGCTTATTTCATGTTGTGTGTTTGTGTCACAGAAATAAATAAATGAAAAAACAGTTAAATAAATACATAGAAAAATAAGCACCAACAGTATATTTCATGATAATTGAATTATTTATACTCATATTTCATGTTTATATCATTTTATTGTCTCATTTCACATCACTTTTATTTATCTATTTACTTTCGCCCCCAGCTCGCTCTGCTTGCCAACACCCCCAGCCTGCGCTACCCGCCAGCCACTTCTCGTCTCTGCCACTGGCGTATGTGGATTTCACTTTCACCAAACAACAAATGTTTTCATTCTCGCAGATACGCCTCTTCATTGGGAAGAAACACTACTTTTCCCTGATGGCAACACGAATTAGACGATCTACAAGTCTCCGACTTAAACTTTAAATCTGAACAATATATTCGATCTCTTTTTGTTCTGTTATTTCACAGAGTAATAATTTCCGTTTGCGCTAATGTGATCTTTACTATCATTTTTTTGAGTCTTTTGAATTTTAGTACTGTCATTATCGCTAACCTGCTCTACATGTGTATCGTGCCAACGTTTTTAAACCTCTTTACGACATTCTACTTTTTCATCTGCTCTTTGTCTTTTATTTCCGGCCCTGGGTGTGGTTAAATCTCTTGGCATTAAGTCTTGTCTCGCGAGACTTGAAAGTATCTCTCTGAAAAAGTCACGTTTCGTCTCGTCCCAGGATTTTTTTTATATAATAGAGAGATTTAATTATTGTGCTAAATATTCTTCCATGTGCATGTGGCCACCAGGGTGCACTCCAGATCCCCAATCCTGACACAGACAGGATCAAACACAAGTATAAAATGAACAAGAGAGTTTCTATTGTGGGAAACATTTCTTAGGCAAGCATTTTCAACACCACAGCCACAAGTGCAAGCAAGCACAATAGAACACAACAATGCTTTCTCTCTTCTCTGTCTCTTCTGTTTCTCTCACTCTGTCATTGGTCACTGCCTACTCCGCTCCTCCCGACAAGCTTTGTTTCCTTTCTCCTGACTCTGGCTCTCAGATATGTGGCAGGCAGCTCAAAGGCCTGGCCATGGACATTTCTGGGTAAGGTGGTAGCCCCACAAAATAGGGCTTGTTAGTCCCTGCAACATCCCCTGATGGCACCCATGAAACCCAACAGGGATGAGCCAAAGAACTCCAGTTCCCATGATGCCATGTGGGAATCTGGGGCTGCCATTTAGCATTCCAGAGGAGACAATGCCCTGTGCATGCTGCCTCCCCCTGTAATGTGCATGTTGAGGGTGTTCTGGCTGAGCAAGGGTCCTGCCTGTCCCTCACAGCACATGCCATTTTCACCCATTAAAGTTGAGAGGTTAGGATTTAGTGAATACTGTGTTTTGATAATTGAGTTGTCAATTCAGAGCATGCTCAACGCTGTGGCTGCGTTCGTTCATAGCAAATATGAGTGCAAGAAAAGGTGACGAGAATCGCAGTGCAAAGGGGCGATTTTAATGCAAGGAGCAAAAGGATCTGCATTTGTAGTGTCTGCTGTAAAAGTGGCCCTTGATGGCTGAAGATTTACATCCACTCTAGAAACCTTTCACCAATCAAAAGACAGTGCCCACTACAGCCCACCCTCTTAACTTTGATGAGTGAAAATGACAGTTTGAATTTCTTTGCATATTTCATGTTGTGTGTGGTGTCACTGAAATCAACACATGAAGAAATACAAAAAGAAATAAGCAACATATTTAATTCTGTATGCTCACAAATCAATGTGTTTTATTTATTATCACATTTCACACTACATTTATTTGCATATTTATTTCATTTTCTCCAACATATACATACCTCCCTACATTCCAGTCACTAGCAGTTTGTCATCCTGTTAGTTGCACATACCTTTGAATATTTTTTTAAACTCTTCATAGATAAAAATGTGAATTGTCACATGCCAAAGTGACAAGAAGGAAGCAAAAGGCAAAATCCTTAGACGTCCTATAGGCCTCTTCATCAGAACGGGAGTTCAGGAATATCAAGAAGTGCACTCAGGATTAAAAACAAAGGAGCTAAAGTGGTCCTTCCAAGTGATGCCCTTTATGATCCTGCGACCTATGCAATTTGTCTTAATGGTGGTGCCAGTCCTGATCTTACCACACACAGAAATAATGCCACAAGGCAAACATTGTTGATTCCCAAAGAACCATCTACAGGAAAGTTCCAGAACAAACCTGTATTTATTTAGATCCATAACAGGATTCATAAATATCCAATATAGCCAGTATAGATGAAAACTGATTTGTGAAATGCCAATGGGTTGCTGATTTTTAAAGGGCGCTCACTGCATACAATTACACAGCCTCAGTTTAGATTTTCTTGACCTGTCTGTATCCTCCGAGTTAGCCTACTTTACATTAAAGATTTCTGCTTTGTTCACATATTAGGATCCTGCTCAAAGCCAAAAGAACCAATTTCATATGCAAAGACCCTTTCCCAGAATGAAATATTTCTTTTTCAAGCAAAGGCTCAACGGGGACCTATACACCGCAGTATAGCTCCATGACAAAGTATTATTTTTAAGAATGTAGAATTTACAGGTGTGAAGGAATCTCTGTGCGAGAATAATTTGGAAACTAGAAGGAGGAATTTCACACGGAGAAAACACAGTTGTGGCGGTGTTGGGAATGAAAGTTAAAGAATGTGGCTAACCCAAAGTTAAATTTGCATAAGATCATTAATAGACCACGCCCATTTCCCCTCTGATTTCTGAAGGGAAATCCCCAGCTTAGGCTGTGCTTCCCCAATTCCTGCTTTCATTCGCCCTGTGAAGTTGATCTTGTCGTTCTGAATCCGTTTTTTTTTTAATTTTGGATTGTGGAAAACCGTTAATCCTAACCGCGGGCTGCAAGGCTACAAGCAGTCAAACGAATGGTTTGCAGCAAATGAAGCATCGACATGAACACGCACGTTTTTCTCTACTACCTTCTTTCTGCTACCATTAAAATGTCATTATTGCTTCATTGGCACTTTAAAAATCGCAGTCCCCGTCCACAGTGTCTTTGCTCCCTCCGTGGCAGATCTGGTTGGGAGACGATAAGCGAAAGCAGCTCGCCGCCAGAAAGAGAAGCTGCTGCATCACAGAAGTAATCATTTTCCTGAATAATTGAACAGATTAGAAGTGTAAAAAAAATAAAGGCAGCGAATGTTCAGCTGTGTGTTCAGGGGCTTCAGCTCTTGGGATAAATGTGTTCACTTTGTCTACTTGCCGACAGCTACCGAATTTTCTTACAGAGCCGCAAATAGCAAAGGAATGCCTTCAAATACATTGCGCGTTTACTGACATACTTAAAGTACTACGCACTGTACCCGTGACACACACAATTCAATCATCATACAAAAAACAACATAGGCCTACAGTAACGACCCGGGGGTGCAACTGACGGAGGTGTGGAATTAGCCTCTTTACGCCGATCGTTGGATAGCAGCATTGGAAGGGGCTTTTGTTTTTATTATTTTTAGCGCTGCGTAATTTGTCCACCGCTCAGCTGTTCAAGCTATGACACGTGCTCCCAGCCGCTTTGCCCCGTTATCCAATCAAGCAAGCCGCGCCGGTTCTGCCTGACCCCCGCCCACTCGGGGTCAGAGATAACCCGTATGCCTCACACTATTCCCGGCTCTGTGCGGTTTGGCGGCGGCTTTACTTGTCAGCCAGAAAAGGTGATTTTTGAGTGCTGAATCTGCACCAGCTGTTCAGGGGTCCGATTTATAGCTGGCTGATGAACGCAGACGCAACACCTCGGACAGGCTACTGCCACCAGAGGAGCGTGTCCATCTGAGGTCTGGACGCTGGGGTCGCTATAATAAAAATGGTTCCCTGCGACCCTGATCAGGATAAAACGAGTCTGGAAAATGGGGGAATGAATGGAAAAACCATTTCGAATTTAATGGGCGTTACTGAAGCCCATCCTGACAGCAGGGGTCATTTTAGGAACTCAATGGTAATAAAAAAAATAAGCTCCAGGCGCCTCATTTATTAAGTTTGGATAAGCACGAAAATGTGCGTGCGAAACTTCCCACGCAAATGTCGGGTTATTAAAGAAAATTCGACGAGGGAACGCGCGTATATTTATGGCAACATTGGCCCATCCGTAAGGCAACATTTTGGAGAAACTGGGAAGTAACTACAAGTAGCGAAATGCAGTCAGACAAGATAAATGACGACTGGTATGCATGATATTTCACCAAGACATTGTTATCGAGTCAATTGACGTGACAAACATATTACACATCGAAAGTGACGTACAAACGGTATGTTAGTTCCCATTTCAAGGGAGGCAATGCTGCTTGTTTGCACATTTTTTAGTTTTTTTGCCAGCTTATATTGTTGTCAGTTCTCAGTTAACTGGTCAGGAATATCACAGCCAGGCTTCACTCCGTTATGGCCGCTGTGCTGGAAGCCATTTACCGACCGGTGGGACGCTATATCCAGTTTTTGTATGGTATGGGGGTACATACTTAGAACAACATGATTTTGCCAACATAACGGGGTAATTTGCAGCAGCGTCCAGTTCTCCTAAAGTTAATCAGAGCAATTTGTAGCACTCACACTGCATTAGGAGAGCTTAGCGAGAATGTCGCTGCATGTGCTAACTGTAGTTTACATTTCATAACACACAAGTCATTTCTGATGCCAAGATGTGGCTGAGAAACGGAAGTCTGGCTCAGCCCGCGATTCGCTTATTTAGAGGCAGAGGAGCTTATACAGACGAGATGGTGCTGCACGTGGTGGCTGTCTTGTTCGTAGTGATGGGTCGTTCTTGAACGATTCCTTCATTTTGAACGAATCTTTAATGTGACTCGGGAAGAACGAGTCGTCTCGTGGGAGAGATTCGTTCAGATGCGCATTTGCGCAACTTTCTATAGTTTCTGTATTGGAATTGATTCACCTGTTTCGAGTCTTCGGGTTTTTCGAGTCGTTCGTTCATCACGTGACAGCCCCATAAGCTTAACCAACTCAGTCTGAGCCGGAAACAGAATTGATTAGTTCATCTCTCGAGTCTTCGGGTTCGAGTCGTTCGTTCATCACGTGACAGCCCCATAAGCTTAACCTAGTATGCAGTCTGAGCCGGAAAGAGAATTGAACGAAATGACTCGAAACATGATTCGTTCATTTTGCTGAACGAGACTCAAAGATCCGAGTCAGTAAAATGATCCGAACTTCCCATCACTTTGGTAACTGGCTGAACCCACCGATTTTGGTAAGGCATGTGGTAGTCATTGTAACAGCAGTCGTGTCATTACATGTGCCTGGTAATAGCGGTTACCCGCTCAGGCGATGGCGCTAAATTCCTTTCCCGGTCCCCTAAAGTGCATTAGAGTGGTGCTAAAATGCCTCGCGTGATGTTGGGCCTTCAATTGCGTAGCACAGCCGGATACTCTTGAATGCCGGTGCCGGATTCTCTGTGTGTCAGGAGAGAGGCTGCCCTACGAGCCAATGAAGTGCTGCAACATCTCGATTGCATATGTATGAGGGTGATTAGCATGCACCATATATGGCTCTTTTAGGGCTGCTTTCGACGCGCGTTTCCATACGCATATTTACAAGATGATTGTGATTTATAAACGTAACTTGTGTATTAATTTGCGTACGGCAGGTCCCAACCACCTATTTTCCCCGTCCCGCATGGTAAAATTTATTACCATTATGTTAGCGCAGTTTAAATTTTAAGATTAAACAGAAAGAATTTAATAAGCACAAATCTTTTATTTTAATGTAGTAAAAAAAGATTAAATACATAAAATGCCACAATAAATACATTTGTATAGAAAAAATATTAATAATAGAAAAGTAATTTTTAAAAATATAAAAAAGTGAAGATCCACATCGTAAAAAACAGATAACAATTACATATCGTAATATCCATCCATCCATTATCCAACCCACTATATCCTAACTACAGGGTCACGGGGGTCTGCTGGAGCCAATCCTGAGCCAACACAGGGCAGGAAACAAACCCACTGCAGGGCACACACACACACATTAGGGACAGTTTAGAATTGCCAGTCCACCTAACCTGCATGTCTTTGGACTGTGGGAAGAAACCCACACATACATGGGGAGAACATGCAAACTCCATGCAGGGAGGACCCGGGAGGTGAACCCGGGTCTACTAACTGCGAGGCAGCTGTGCTACCACTGCGCCACCATGCCACCCTATCATAATATTTAAAAAATAAAAAAGTGTGCATAAATAAAATTAAACATCAAAAAAAAGTCTGGTAAAGAAATTACTGTAACTTTCTAAATCGCCGTTTCAGGGCTTTGGCTACAACAAACGCAGCTAATGTGTCTTCCAGGTCCAAAGACCTTTGAACATTGCGTTCTATTAAATTTATTTATGATATTACATTTTTTAATATTTTTAATTTAGCAGTGAAAGTGGCGCTGATTACATTTAATTTTCCTACTTCATCACAAACACATTCATAATGGAGGGTGGGGTCCTGCTTTAGGGGGTTTCCAAGGGTGTCTTGCTGTGTTTTGATGTTGTGCTTCAAGGAGGTTCCTGCAGATTTGTCATTGCCTTCAGGAGGTCCTTCTCTGCCTTGCCAGTCCTGTCGCTACACCTCTACCTGGCAGCCCTGGGAACAACACAGTAAACGACACATGCGAAGGAGCAGGCACATTCCTAGCTTCAGCACTTAATAGGGACAAATGCTGCATTCCATTTGAAGTAGGAAGTCAGAATTTCCAAATTCCTGGTCAGAATGCGCACTTAAGTCAGATTTCCAACTTAGAACTTAGTGCAGGTCTGTAAGTCCGAGTTTGTCCAACTTCAGATTATGACAATTCAAAATGGTGATGTACGCCACAAACTGTACCATTGGAGTGTTTATTAGCACTTGTGTCTATCTGTGTCTCATTAAATCAGCCGTACACACAGTACTGCCCAACATCCATCTGTGAACATATCGCTACAGTGTTTGGATATGCAAAATATAGCACAATGCGTTGTTATCAACTTCTATTTATTCCGATTGGGCAAACACAACAAAGGTTTCCCTGGACATGTCCATATTGGTTTTCTGAATGTTTTATTGTAATGGGGTCAGCTTGGGTGTGGCGTCATTCCCACCTCCAACATCCGAATTTGAAGTAAATGGACTGCAGTATTAACAACAGCTCCCTGATGTCAGTTGGGGTTGTGAGGGTTTGTCCCCCTTTAAGGTTAATGACAACAGCCATTAAGAGACCACTAAACAGGTGTATATAAGGTCAGTCGCTACTGACATATGTGCATTGAACAGGTGGGGGGAGGGTGGTCTCACAAAGATTAGGGGCTACACACCTGAGATTAGGGACTAAACCTGCTGAAACCTGTGCTAATGACGCCACTGCGATGGACTCTGGTGTATCGATGGGCCTACTTACACACACAAACATGCACACACACTCATACTGACACTCATGCAGAGCCAATTAGACCAAACTTTGCATATTTTGAGTACCAAAGAAAGGGAGTCATTGGGAGAACAGGCAGACTCCACTCGGGTAAAGACCAGCTGTCATATTCAGGTCCGGGACACTGAATCACTAACCACTGCACAAGCAGCATAAGGGCCTTGGGCGCCATATAAATAAAATATATAATTATTATTATTTATTATTAAGCATTGTGACAGATAGGGGCCGCTATCGCTCCCTTGAACGCCTGTCTAAGACTCCAGACACTAGATAAAAATCCAAAGGTAGACTGTATTTATTAACAACAGTGCACCAAGCACCCTCCTCTCCACAATACTCATTAAATTCACTAATCACAAATACAATAAACAATCCTCCACTCCCAGACGCGTTGCCCCCCTTCCACCCAGGTCAGCTCGCCGTCTGGGAGCTGTCACAGTCTTTTTATAGTCCCTGACCTGGAAGTGTTCCAACCCCCAGTTCATGTGATCCTTATCACTTCCGGGTCAGATAAAAAGTCCTTTTCTTCATCCCGGAAGTACGTCACTTCTGCTGTCGCTCTGCCTATGAAGCACTTCCGGATTATAGGGCACATGTGACTCTCTATTCCTCCCTGCAGCGTCCTCTGTTGCCCCTGGGGCATCCAGCAGGTTTGTAAGGGAAAACTTCATGGTCCATGATTCCCTGCTGGCATCCGGGGCACCTCCATGCTGCAGGGAGAGCTCCATCTGGCGGCCTGGGGGTATTGGCCGTGGTGACAAGCCGGCCATAGACCACAGCATATATGTAATGCTAAACATCAAACACATTATCCAGTATAGCCACAGCTGTATTCTTATGTGTATACTGTATGTGTCAACACATTTTACTCCAGCGATTTCTTAAAGGAACAGAAACTCCAGTCATAGGTTCAAAGCCTCCAAGATCAGCAGACCTCCCAATTTCAAGCAATTTCTAAAAAGACAAAAGGCACAAGATAAAGGGGCCTGGGGTACCCGATGGCAATCCCCCTATATATAGAGGTACACAAAAGGTGCAAAAGAAAACGCTTGGTACTATGCAAAGTTGAGACCTCATCAATTCTCAGCTTGGTTTGTCTTAAGATGGTGTCATTTCACTTTATGAGGAATTCTGGGAGGAAGAGGCTTGTTCAGGTGGTCTGACTCCTCAAGTGACATCAATCTTCCATTCTGCAGAGGGAGAAGGAGAAGAGAGAGCGTTGTTAGTGCCCCCTTGTGTCTTGGCGGTAAATCACACTTACCTTAGCCCTTAGGTTGCTCCCCAAGCACATGTATGTGACACAGTGCAGCGTGTCACCGTGTATGATTCGGGAGACCACAGAGGTTTCCTCTCAGCCCATCATTTGTCACCACACATTCACTCCAATGTTTTCACCCTTTTATGATGAAAAGCAGTGCCAGAAAGGGGCCGATACTCACAGTAGTAGCACTGCTTTGAATTTCGACATAAGAGTACCGGCTCCTTTGATTTGCATTTGAGAATGTTCACGGGCGGCCGATGCTCTTCGATTGACTCTGCGTTTATCCCAGTGCTTAGTGTCACCATACTGGCACCTTTTCTTAGCTTACCAGTGAGCACCAGAACCCCTTTAGAATTTTCACGGGGTACACCCCCTTCATGCTCTTTGATTGAGTGTTGAGGTATCCTGGTGTTGGAAGATTCAAGGGGACATCAAGTCTTTTATCAGATGTCACTGTATTACAATAAAACGACTAGTAATTTGGTTCCTCTTCAAGTACTGATTTATTGGAGAAGGATCAAAATGGCAGTAGAAACATTATTACTAGCAACCCGAGACTGCACTCTGCTGAATGTCTTCAACCATGATTTAAACGCTGAGACAATATCCATCCATCCATCCATCCATTATCCAACCTGCTATATCCGAACTACAGGGTCACGGGGGTCTGCCAGAGCCAATCCCAGCCAACACAGGGCGCAAGGCAGGAAACAAACCCCAGGCAGGGTGCCAGCCCACCGCAGGGCGCTGAGACAATATTGTTAGGAATATCTCAAATAAATTGTGATGTGTACGGTGAGAATGAACCTGCGTAGTGACTACTTTTTCAAGCATTTTAGAGTAAATTTGAAATGGGTTTATAATTATTAAGTGTATGTGGGTAGTGGAGAACCTAAATTTTTGGGACCCTGAAGCTTGAACTGTTATGGGGACCCCTCCGCAACCAGCAATGAGGTCTGGGTAACCAATGTTATCTTTTTCAATGGGGTTGTTCCACAAAGGATCACCACAATTTTATTTTAAATGTATCCGCTACATCTCAGATTTTGATTAAAAGTGCTGTACTTGATTATCTCACATGTCAAAGTCAGTGCGAATAAAATTTTCCTATACCTTATAGATTTCAGGTTATGAGGGGAGGAATTAATGTTGCATTAAATCACGGTGAGTTTCTATATACTATAGTCACTTTTGTTTTAATGAGAGTTACTCATTCCAAAGCTATTTATAAAGTCACTTTATGATCTGATGTTTGCTGTGTGACCAGTAGGGATGCCACTGAACCCCTAAACCCCATGACACAACTATAAGGCACAGTCCTGGGTTCGAGTACAAGATTTTTTTTTATTTTACAGTACCTTCACAGACTTAGAAATCTGCTTCCATGATAGTATAATACAACATGTTTGCTTTTCTCCTTCCACCCTTCCTATTTAGTCTCATCCACTCTTCTCCCAACTCTGACTGCTCTATACAAGAACACTCGCTCCTTTAATGCTCAACTCCTTTTATGGTAGTTCCCCCCGGCAGCCCCCAGAAATCCAAATTGGTCTGTCCCGCGAGACTACAATTCCCAACCTGCCCTGCAGGTATTCGTATACTAATTCCTCCAATAGGATGCTACTACCATGTAGACCAGGGGAACACATAATCCCCAGACTGCAGGGATCCCAGTGTGCAGAAAATTGAAGCTGGAATTGCTGGAAGCTGGAAGCACTCTGAGCTACATTTAAGCACTTTGAGCTACATTATTTTGTATGAAAATGTGCTATATAAATAAATGTTGTTGTTGTTGCTGGAATGGCCTCCTGTCCTGGTATGGAACCAGCACCCATCTTGGCTAGTACGCCACTCCATCTTTGACCTCCTGTTTTGGTCTCCCATCCCGGTATGGAACCAATACTCATCCAGGTCGAGACATCAGTCCATCTCTGCCCTTCTGTTATGACCTTCCTCCCGGGCAAGGAACCATCATCCATCCGGGGCAAAACACCCATCCATCCCATATGGTAATCTAAGTTGATCCTAATTGTTTTTCGCAGTAATGCTTGAATTTCTCAAAATACCTCCAAATTGTAATACAGAATTATAACCGAAATTTTGCTCTGGCCTTGTTTTAATCTGCAAGTGTACAATTAAGGACAAAACCAAATCTATCACAATTAAATTGTTATCAGAAAGAACGTAATGTGATGGAGTAATATTTAACTTTGAATCTCAACTTCATAGATAATAATTCAATCTAACATGTGGTGATGAGAATAAGGTGGGTCAGTGACAGTCTGGAAAAACTCTACTGAAATTAACAAATAAGTAAAACATATGTTGAAAGTATTATTATCATATCAATGTTTATAATAATATAGTGTACCAAATGCTATATTACAATCCCCCTTTAACAATACATTATCATGATTTATATCTAAATTGGATAAATGGCTGCCCAGTAAAGTCATGAACAATGAATATGGTCCTTGAGGTCTGTAGACTAGTACTACATTTGTGGTGGAATCTGTTTTAATATTTAATATTAGTGCCTCAAAGGTTGTAAAATCACCTACATTTTAAGTGGTGGTTTGCAATTCATCATACAGAATTATCCTGAGGCCACCTTCTCATCCAGTATCTCTTGATTTATTAAGGAATATATAACCGTTTGGTGATGCCTCAACTAAGGGAATAATGTCAGTTTTAATAAGCCAGGTTATTGAAAAAATCGCTGCCGCTACTGGGTTCATCCTCTGACTGCACAACGTCGGGTTAAAGGAAGTTTTTTTGTGCTTTATGAAGAAATGCGAAAATTTCCGCGCAAGTTTTTTAAATTACTGTCGGATGTCGGTTTCCTCTTTTGATTGTCTGCTGCAGCTGGTGCAATGCCACATTGCACGCCGATCAACCAATTTGCGACTTGGTGTTAGCCCCGAAGAGAGACTACTTGTCACTTTGAGGTAAGGAAACAGTAGTCGAGTGTGCGCTTACACCGGTGTTATGCACTGAAATGCCCAACCCAGCGTAAAATAAACGCGCAGAAAACGAACTAGAAGAGGCCGTGTGAACAAGGCCTAAGGGAGAAGACACCAATCAGATTTTAATATTGTTTACCAAAACAGCCTTATTTCCAAGAGACTAAATGTTTGTTAGGCAGCATTTTAAACCGCAAGGATGTTTCTGTTCTGGTGTTACATTTTTTATTTCAATTTGAATTAAATTACTAATACAGGTATCCCAGTGGAATATCTGATTTGAACTCTTGGTCAAATGATGTGCTTTGTTTTTTGGTTATCAATTGATTTAAGAGTTTACTTCAAGACAGACGCCCCCCAACAGGAATTCTGGGTAGCAGCTACAAGATAGTAAGAGGTGGGATAAACAACAGCCTGCGATTTAAGATCACAAGGCTGCAGCCTAGTTGGTGCTCTGATAAGTCAGCCAGGCAGCTTTGCAGCCACACATTGAGATACAATAAAGTAAAGCTAAAACAAAACAACTAGATTGCCCATTTATTATTATTTCACCAAGTCAAAGTGTAAAAATCAAAGTAATGTACCACTGAAAACAATTAAGGCAAAAATGCATTATTTACTTAATTATTATTATTAAGTAAAATGTGCCCAGATTGGCTATATGAAAGCAGTTCTGGGCATTGCAATTTATAAAAATGACACACTGCACTCTGGCGGCCCGTTTGGTAAAACTTGCAAGCTCTGAATTGGATGAGTGGGTTTAGAAGACAATTTAAAGATTGAATTTGCTAATTTACTTTAGTCAAAATCGATATGTAAAACTAAACAAACTTAGCCACTTACTAAAAGTTCAGTGACATCATCGATATTAAATTGATCAAGAAGACCAGGGTTCACATGCTGGAAGCTATCTGTGTGGAGCTGGCATGTTCTCCCCGTGTCTACGTGGGTTTCCTCCAGGCGGTCCGATTTCCTCCTACAGTCCAAAGATATGCAAGTTAGGTGGCGTGGCATTACTAAATCGGCCCATTTGTGTGTGTGTGTCCACCATGTGATGGACTGGTGTCCTGTCCAAGAATTGTTCCTGCCTTGCACTGATTCCCGCTGATATTGGACGCCAGCTTCCACTCAGCCCTGCTCAGCATAAGCGGGTTTGGAAATGCATGAATGAATTATACACTTATAAATGGAACAAATAATCAAATTCACTGACATTTAATATCAAATCAACAGAACCAGCCACATAGTCCAATTCAGTTAACGGCGCTCGAAATAAAAACTGGATCAGGAGTGTTCTGTAACTGTGAGCCTAAAAACACTTAATCTAGCTCATTTAAGCTCTCTGAGAATGTGAAATGAATCAGTCATGCGGTGAAGTTCTGTATTTAAAAGTAAATCGCATTAACGGTTTGACCCTGTTTCTGAAGCCACACGATCCTGGGAGAATATTGTAGAGAAATATTAACATATCCTATCTAGTCTAACAGTGTGTATTTTTATTTTATTTTAAAAGTCTTAGCTCACTCCTGTTAGAGGCGACTTCACAGCTTATTAATGTTACTGTCAGCGGCAGCATTTAATACCAAAGGCAACATCCAAAACTCCAAAGCAAAGACAGATAGCGTCCATTTACTAATTTAGTAATGGTAACCGACAGCATAACCAGGGGGAGCCTCTCAGATTGCTGGTCATGTGTACCCGCAACCCAGGCCACACTTCCTCAGACTTGAGACCCCCCATTGTTTAATCTCAAAACAGAGATAAAAACAGAAAACAGCTCATCAAAGAACAAATAGCCCCAACAGACGCTTTCATGCAAGACATGACTGAATTTATAATTTTAGAGGAACACAGAGCGTTGGACTCGGCTACAAAAAAGGAACGGAAGAAGACACTCATGCCTTTCAAAATATGCATACATTCATACATGCACACATTCTCAAGCTCGAAGAATCCAGCTTGGCGTAATTCAATTAAATCAGAGAACTGCTGCGTGGCGCTTAATTCAGAACACCAAGTGCAAATCAGCGTGTCAATGCATAGTGGAGCGCACTCATGTACACTGCTGTGCTGTCACAATCTTTAGTTAACGTACATAGAAGTACGTCTTTGGAATGTCAGAAAAAATTCAAAGCACCCCTCCACCAAAAATATATATATATATATACATATATATTTATTTATAAATACACAAATAAAATGGGCAAGTCAAATGGTAAATGTGCAAATCATCCCAGCTAACAAGCAAATGCTGGACCAGTATAGGCCCAGTGTGGACAAACTCTGTGAGCAGCCAACAATGACCCAACTGGGATTTGCACTTCAGGGCAACAGGACCTCCAAAGCACTGGCCCTGGGTGTGCAAACAGACAGGGGGTCCAATTTTGGTCAAGAACCTGGAAAAAATCCGTACCTTACTGGTTCATTCATCCATTTTCTATACACACTTATCCAGGGTAGGATTGCCAAGCACCTGGAGCTTATCCTAGCAAGCAATGGGCGCATGCAGGAAAAACCCCTGGATAGGGCACCAGTCCATCACAGGGTGAACACACTCACACACACAGCATTGGGTCAATTTAGCTGTATGATTTGGACTATTGGATGAAACCAGAAAACTCGGAGGAAACCAATATGTACACAGGGAAAACATTCAACCTCCATGCAGGGAGGACTCGGGATGTGAACCCCGGTCTCCATATTTATCCACAGTGCTATCACAGACCCACCCCTTACTGGTCCATTCTTAAAACTTGTTTTTTTAGTGTTTTATTGTTTTCTTATCCATTAAATTTTGTGTAATTGTGAAGATTTGTAATTTGTTAATTAATAGCAAAGGATTAAAAACACAATATTAATGTGGCTTCAAACTATTTAATCTTACAAAACCCAAAATGTCTTTGAATTTATTGGCACTAGTCCAACTCAAAACATGAAAACATCACCAATATTATATAAAAATGTCACAGTTCTAACCAATATAAAACAGTGGTTTTTTAATTCATTCAAATTGCTATTTATACTACTACAATCAAAATCTAAAACCCACTGACAATTCACTGCATTATTCAGTCTGCAATAATATTAAAGAGTGGGAAACTAATGGGATAGTAAAGACAATGGCCAGCATTACCAAACCATCTCTGCACCAATGAGGGACTTACTAAACATGTGCTGCCAACCATTTTGGACCACTGGAGGGACTTTACTAAAGGGTCCCTTGGTGTAGCCCCCACATTGAGCCAGTCTGGTAATTAATTGGGTTTTCTCAAGCCCACACTACTCATGGTCTGCCCACTGGGGACCACAGTGTGTGTGTGTTTGCTGGGTGAACACAGACAGTGGCTTTAATGATTTTCACAATCAGTCAGGGCCGACTTAACGTGTGGGTGCAATGGGCACTGGCTGGGGCCCCAGTACACTACTTTACCCCAGGGCCTATGATGCTGATAAGATGGCCCTGCAATCAGTCACTGTAAAACTAAATGTTGGCTGAAGACAACCTGACTATATGAGAAAAAAAGAGGTGGTGCTGTTGTTATGTTGAATATCTTATTCACATCACTGTGGATTATTTGGTTGACAGAGGGAAAATGTAAGAACATTTCAAGAACAAATGTAAGAACAAATCGCACATTTTGGAAGATTACTTATTGTTGCTAAGGCGTCACTGGTTAACAGTGTTTTACATATGGGTATTCACACCAGACAAGAACTGGATGTAGCAGCTCGCTGGTCGGGTAATGGTTTTCAGCACAGCAGGCATGGCAGAGTGAAGCTTTGGTGAAATGTGATCTGTCAGCCAGTACACTGAGAAGTGAAAACAGGTAGACGATATAAACTGATGAAAAATCAAAAACGTTTTTCAGTACAAATACACATCATTGACCCTCTTAAAAGAGAACTAAAATACAATCTAAATATCATATTTATCCTTTTTGTGATGTAATATGTTTGCCACATCAACAACACACATTAAAATAACAGCTCAGTGATATGAATTATTATACACGTGACTCGTCATTTAGCTGCATTTCGCTACTTGATCGAGGGTGTTGCCATTTCCCAGTTACTCCGAAATGTTGCATGCACATGTGTAAGATTTTCCATAAACATACTCGGGTTCCCCCATCAACTTTTCTTTTAAAAATCCTGACATTTGCGTTGGAGATTGCAATATGCTTATTTCAAGACGTTTTTGTGCCTACGTAAGCTTTATGAATGAGGCCCCTGGTCATATTATCATATTCCTGGAATACTAGAAGAAAACCCGAGTACCCACAGAACAACCGACACAGACATTGTTAGATCAATGGAAACTTGTTTTCACTTTGTGGTTATGGGCTATTGAGTGAAGCTTGATGGAAAAAATGGCAAATCTCTTCATTTCAATTCAAATCTACAACACAATAAAGTGTGCAGAGATTGAAGAGGTCTGAATACTTTCTGAATCCTCTATAAGACCTTGGACACTGTGCTCTGATGGTTATAAATACAATTATACGTTTTTCCATTGCATATTCTGTCCGTGTCTCTATATATCTTTCATAATCTCAGATGCTGGTTCTCTGGTTTGTCGCTGCTCTCCATACACTTACTGCATACTCTTGCACTATGTGTTGTTCTTGTGTAGAGCCTATCCGAGCTTACTGTAGGTACTTGGTACTGCAGTAGCAGCGACATGTTTTGTTAAGAACCCATGCCCTAGCTAATCTCTTGTTTCCTTCCACATCTCAAAGACATACACATCAGCCATTCTGGGGGCTCTGACCTGGACTTGTAGAAGTCCAGGAGTAGAAGTGGATGTGTGAGTAAGTGTGACCTGCAGTACACTGACATCTCTTCAGCTTCATCTGTGATCCACTTTTCTCCTTTTTAGGTTTGTCTGTCAGTATAAAAAACTGAAATCCCAGTGGACTACTAGTTGTTTGCATATAAAGTGGAAAGCACCTACTGCAGTAGTCATGTCTGTCTGTCAGTATAAAAAACTCAAATCCCAGTGGACTACTAGTTATTTGCATATAAAGTGGAAAGCACCTACTGCAGTAGTCATGTCTTTCTGTCAGTATAAAAAAAACTCAAATCCCAGTGGACTACTAGTTGTTTACAGATTGAGTGGAAAGCTGCTGCCTTACAGGTCTGTGGTCTTGGATTCAAATCCTGTCCCTGTCAATGTGAAGTTATATGTTCTGATTACCAGGTGGTGTAGTAGAAGTTAATTTAAGTTGTTTGTATGAGTGGGTGCATATGCCGCATGATTATACTGATGGCCTGTCCACTAATGGTTCCTGCCTTGTGCAGGATAAGTAAATAAACAAAGCCTCAGAAAATGGCAATTTGAGGAAACAAACTAAAAAAATGTAAAAAAAAAAAAAAAATCATAGAAAGGGAATTAAGTGTGTAGTATGGAAATAAGACATTCAGAATGTAAATGTTAAGCGTCATTTTCTCATAACTCAATAGACTAAAGAACCTTAAATCCAAGAAAGATGGGAGAAGAAAAAAAGTAATTGCAAAACAACTGTTTCTCTTTACAGAACGTGGGCCTCACATTAGGATCATTTGTAGGATTTATGGTTGGTTAGTCTCATTATCTTTCCTTGGTTAGGCTCATTATCATTTTTACCTTTCACACCAACGACAAGCTGTAATTAGCTACTACTGACTTCTTAGGCGTGAGTGGTAAGAAGGTTAGTTTTGGGTCTCTTGTTTTCAGCGACATGTTTTGTTCAGAGCCCGTAATCCCGTGCCCTAGTTAATCTATTGTTTCATTCCACACGTCAAAGACATACATGTCAGCTGTTCTGTGTGCTCTGACCTGGCTTTGTGGAAGTAAAAGTAGATGCATGAGTGACTGCGACCTGCAGTACGCTGACATCACTTCAGCTTCATCTGTGATTCACCTTTGTCCTTTTCAGGTTTGTTTGCATATGAAGTGAAGAGCACCTACTGCAATAGCCATGCCTGTCTGTCTGTGAGCATAAAAAACTTGAAGCCTGATGGACCAATTTTGTCGAAATTAGACACGCTTATTCTTTAAGGAAATTTGAGATAACTGTTGAATTTTTTTCAAGATATGAATAAACTGTACACATGTTTGAAATGTCAAAAACACCTATTTAAAAGAATTGGCTACTTTGCAAAATCACATCTCAAAACAGAAACATTCAGTGTGACTTCAACTACAAATTCATTTACCATTTCAGTTTTAACCTGAGAGTTGTTCCTTCAACTTACATATCTATATATATAATTCACTAAGGCAAGACAGCTATGGAAAGCACGCCGGAAGGGGCGTGGATTCACTAAGCCGTCGACAAGTGAGACACCTATGGCGCACGCAGAAAGGAGCCATGCCCACCAACACCAAGACCATTGGATACGACGACAACTCACAGAGCCACGGCCACCAACTCTGACGCGACGACACAGAAAAACCGGCGTCATTTATATTCATCTATCGTACAGGTCACATGCAGTTCCGACCCACGTTGACTGTTCATAGAGGCATGTTACTCGCGTAGGTGAATCGCCATATGCAGCGTGTAAAACTGTTTACGAGGGGTATCCCATGGGATCCTTAAAGCATTCCTTTACAACTGAGGTTAAAACACAATGTAGTGAGCAGTCTTTAAAATATAAGTTTTTGGTTACGACGCACAACCGCGTGCACCATAGCAAACTGTTTTACACGCTACATACAGCAATTCACATCCGCGACAAACATGCGTCTTCTTAGATGCTCCTGCACTTTGTACACACCCCCCTCCCACTGTGTTCGGGTGTCTTGGTGGATTATATATAGAAAGGCAGCCAAAACCGCACAGAGCAATGAAAAGTCTACGTGAGTCACAGGTGCATCTGGACTGTGCAAAGACGACAACGACTCGAGTGACGAGTTGAAGGTGGGCACATGAGCAGGCAGTGTATACTGAACGAGAAATCAGCAGACTAGCATGACGGAGGGAGCGGAGTGGATGTCCTTCTCCTCTCCTCTCGTTCCACCCTGAGCGCCTGAGCGCTGCACAGACGATTGTGTGTTGGTTTGTTCCGTGCATTGGTTAAAACCCAATGAAGGAGGCAGTCTTTAAAAACCAATAAGCTCTGTGCCTCTGTTTCATTACCGTCTCATCTGCTTCACCAATGCAGGCCCTGCAACAGTCGAGATGCTCTCTCGGCGGCTGAATTTCTCTGTGCCTGACACAGAGGCACCACATGCCCAGGCGGTTAATATGCTTCGAGAACGAGGGTGGACGCGACAGGACTATCTAAGAAGAGGCATGGTTGTCACGGATGTAAATCGCTGTATGCAGCGGGTAAAACAATTTGTCACGAATGTGAATCGCTGTATGCAGCATGTAAAACACTGTATTGTATGTTGCCCTTTCCAGAGTTGCATCTTTTCATTCACCTACAGCCGTATGCACAATGAAGTGAGCAGTCTTTAAAAAACGAGTTTTCGATTACAACGCACGACCGCGTGCACCATAGCAAACTGTTTTACACGCTACATACAGCAATTCGCATCCGCGACAAACATGCGTCTTCTTAGATGTTCCTGCACTTTGTACACACCCCACTCCCACCTCGCTACCACCGTGGTCGGGTGTCTTGGTGGATTATATATAGAAAGGCAGCCAAAACCGCACAGAGCAATGAAAAGTCTACGTGAGTCACAGCTGCATCTGGACTGTGCACAGACGACAACGACTCAAGTGACCAGTTGAAGGTGGGCACATGAGCAAGCAGTGCATACTGGACGAGAAATCAGCAGACTAGCATGATGGAGGGAGCGTAGTGGACGTTCTTCTCCTCTCCTCCCGTTCCACCCTCCGTGCCTGAGCGCTGCACAGACGATTGTGTGTTGGTTCGTTCCGTGCATTGTTACAATGCTGCTTTTCTTGTTGATTTATTACATTACCGATTTTTCAAATGTTAATTTTCTCCCTGTGCTTAAAAATTATTAAAAAACCGGCCTGATTATGTGGCGTATGGTACGCCGCTGGTGGGCTAGTCTTTTATATTGTTTTCTTTTATTTGTGTGAACACTCAAACTCTTGCAGTCATGGGTGCTGAAGCAAATACATCTCGAGCGGGGTCAGAAGTAGGTGGGGCTGGATGACCGTGTTATCATATTAAGAAGATATGATGATAGATGAGTATTTATTTCTTCAATTCAGTAGTAAAGCTATTGTCTTTTTTATTCATCACCATCACTTACTGTGTCTGAATGCAGGAGAAGGTCTCGTTATTGGCTAACAGTCTGCTTTTGTCTGTGCCCCCATCCTGCATCGTCCCTGTAGCCGTCTGGCATCTTGCATGAAGCTCAGTTCTGCTGCTCCTAAAAACTGAAGCAGCAGATAAGTGACAAGATGTTCATGTTTGTAAAAAAAAAAAAAAACTTATTTAAAAATCTATGAAAGATGGCTCAGTGATTCTTTATACCACAGTGACTAAACGTGTACTCAGTATTTCTATTAGACTAAAAACAACCCACGGCTGCATTATCTGAAGATTACAATGATTCAATATTTCTCTGACACTGTAATTTATCTTCACAGTGCCACAATGATCCACTATCTAGCACATTTGGATGCAGCCAACAATTTTAGCTTGAGACTTCAGCACAGATTTAAATCTCCATTGGGTTCTTCTTTGAAATTTTTTATATTTAGGAGATTTGAGATCCAATTTGCCACAGAGCTTCCACATCCAACAACTAACAACAGCACAGGAGTCTTTACATCACCTGAGCTGGAATCTGCTGACTGCTGAAAGCAACTTCAGTTCCATAATATTGTAAAATTGTATGAAAAACATATTTTATATACTTCTAATTGCACCTTACTGTTCACTGTTATTTTTGAAATTGATATGCTGTTACAAAAATATTGTATGTAATAAACAAAATTGTGATAAACTCTTTGATGAAAAGTGACTAGAAAATGTAAAAATGCTCCAAATTTTAAACTAGCTAACCAAGCCTTGCTTCTGTCTGCAGAGATTTAAGGACACAGTCATGCCATAGCATCTTTAAATTATATATATATATATACATATATATATATATATATAACAAAACACATAAAAACAAAGCTAAAGGGTTTGTTTTGAAGTGTAGACTGATGCAATGAACTTGAGTTCAGAACAGAGTTGACTAATACAAAAATGGCTGACACACACATATACATATACATGGCATTTGTAGACTGAATCACAATCTGATTGTATGGGTGGTTACCTACCAGGTAACGCTTGTGGTTGGTCTGCGAGCCTGCAAATATCTGCCACGCTGATGTCCAAGGTTCAATTCACCAAGAGGGGGTGCAGTGAGTGTGTACGCCTGATGAGCCCAGAATTAGGACGAAACACATGTCGCGTACTGTTTGCATTGTTTGACAGTAAAACTATATATGTGTGTGTATATATACTCAGAAACGTCCTCTGACTTTCAACTGTTTTTACTTTCAGTAAACTTAATGTGTAAATATTTGTATGAACAGTAAAAGAGTCAACACCATAAGACATAAACTAAAAATGTTTCACAATGTGTCCCTGAATGAAGGGAGGCTCAAAATCAAAAGTACCAGTCAGTATCTGGTGTGGCCACCAGCTGCTTGAAGTACTGCAGTGCATCTCCTCCTCATGGACTGGACCAGATTTGTCAGTTCTTGCAGTGAGATGTTACCCCACTCTTCCACCAAGGCACCTGCAAGTTCCTGGACATTTCTGGGGGGAATGGCCCTAGCCCTCACCCTGCGATCCAACAGGTCCCAGACGTGCTCAATGGGATTGACGGCTTCCGGGTGCGCAGCCGGCACTTCCGCCACACTGGGGCGTGTCTGCGGAGGAGTGCCGGGAAGCAGCTGGAGCCCATCCTATTTAAGGGGGCCGCCTCCCTCCAGTCGATGACAAGAGTTGGGTGGAAGAGTGGCAACGTCTGGAGAAGGGAGGAGGCGGTAAGAAGAAAAGAGAGAGATAGAGAGGAAAAAGAGAAGAAGAAAGAGAAGGCATTGGAGTGGCCTGGACTAAGGGGTATTGGGGATTAGTGAGCTGAATTGTAAAGAAGGATGAAAAATAAACGTGTGTTTGTGGGTGACATTAACGTGTCTGCCTGTGTCCAGGGCAAGGTTCACAATATATATATATATATATATATATATATATATATATTGTGAAAGCTGGCCCCGGCACAGACAGACGGACAACATTGTTTCACCACACACCATTTATTTTCACCAATATTATTTACAGTTCGTGCTCACGTGCACCCCCAGTGCCTTCTCGCACCGAATTCCCCAAAGTCCAGGCCCACAGTCTCTTGTGCCTTCCTGGCCGCCTCCAGTCCTTCCTCTTGCTCAGTCCACTTCCACCCGACTTCCACACCCGACTGGAGGGAGGCGGCCCTTAAATAATGCCCGGATGAGCCCCAGGTGCTTCCGCCATCTGTTCCTTGGCCACGCCCCAGCGTGGCGGAAGTGTCGGCTGCCTTCCTGGTAGCTCTCCGGGCGCCACATAAAGTCTTCCCCCCGGCACTTCCTGGTGTGGCGGAAGTGTCGGGCTCCCGGGATAATTAGGCATTGGGGCGCCGCCTGGCGGTGGCCACGGGTCCCTGCAGGGCTGGGCTTCCATGCCCTGTACCCGTGGTCCCCAACAGAACCAGGACGGACGCCCCCTCGCGGTGTGGAGGAGGCACAAGCCCTCCTCTCGTCCTCCAAGGCGTCCCGGCCGGGCTCCAGCCCCAGCCGCGGACCGTACGGGATAAACCGGCATCGGAGCGCCGCCTGGCGGTGACCACGGGCCCCTACAGGGCTGGGCTTCCATGCCCTGTACCCGTGGTCCCCAACAGAACCAGGACGGACGCCCCCTCGCGGTGTGGAGGAGGCACAAGCCCTCCTCTCGTCCTCCAAGGCGTCCCGGCCGGGCTCCAGCTCCGGCCGGCGACTGCATGGGATCAACCGGCATCGGGGCGCCGCCTGGCGGTAACCACGGGCCCCTACAGGGTAGGGCTTCCATGCCCTCAACCCGTGGCTCCCAACAAAACCAGGACGGACGCCCCCTCGCGGTCCGGAGGAGGCACAAGCCCTCCTCACGTCCTCCTGGGCGTCCCGGCCGGGCTCCAGCCCCGGCCGGGGCCACAGTGCCCCACCGCTAGCGAGGACACGTGGGTCGAGCGGCACAACCGAAGGGCAGCACGTCCCGGTGAGGGTCCTACTATGCCCCAGGGTCCAACACGGCACCCTGGGACATCCGTCTTCGGCACCCCCGCCGGCGCAAACGCGCCCCTGTGGTCTGCGCCGCTCTCGCCCCCGCTGTTCCCCGCAGTTGGGACACTATTGGCCTCTCGGCGTGGAGCCCTCCCGCGGAGCGGCCCGTTTCAGGAGGGCAGGTCCCTGACGACGTCGTCCTCAGCGCTCGTCGGGGCTTCGGGCCTGTGGAAAAAAGGAAAAGAGGGCCAGAAGCACTGCCAGGACACTCAGCCCGAGTGCCCTGCCGGTCTCCGTACCCGCAGTGCTCCTGCCCCCTCCGACAGCCCCTGACTTGCCTGCTGAAGTCCTCCGTCGCAGGTTCCATGCCCGTCCGCCTGTTGTCCGCGGCACCGCTCGCAGGCGGCTCGCCCAGCCGCCCAGGGGATCTCCTCTGCCCGCACAGAGGACGGCCCTTCTCGGACGCGCACCCAGCGCGCGCCCTCTCCTATCGGAGGAACCGGCATTCACCCTTCGGTTCCTCCTTCTTTTCTTGGACGCGCTGACGGTCTGGGTCTGAGCACAGCAAAAGCTCAAATCCAGCCCCGTCTGCGTCCAGGCAGAGCGACAGGAGACAGCTGCAGGCTTGGAGCGCAGGGCGCTAGGACCCAGGGCACTCAGCAGCCCCGATCCTACCAGCCCCTGCATATTCGAGCTCCTCGCCGCGCTAGCCGTCTGCACCGCGGCGTCTGCTGTCGGGAGGTTGCTTACTTGGAGCTGATCGTCCGTAAACGGTCACAGCCATGTTCGCAAACCTCCCCACTTGCTCTACGGGAACGGCAACACTCACCACTCCCGCCGTGTTCTGCCTGCCTCCGGTTCCAGCGCCGCGCCGATCCTCCGTCTCACTCGGTGTCTTTCTCGACGCGACCGCCATCTCCATCAGCTGCTCACACTGAGCGGCGAACACGTAGCAGCTCCTCTAAGGACGGCTTGGCGGGCGAAGGACTCCTCCGACGCGCGCCGAGCCGCTGGTGGAGAGAGAGACAGGCGTCGGTGGGCTTACCTGTCCATCAGCTCCACGCGACGCCTGCCTCCTCTGGGCCACTCCCTCTGGCCCAATGGGGTCTCGGTTTGGCACGAGACTGGCATTCCTTGGGCCCGCCTCTATCCAATCATCGGCGGCACGCAAGACACACCGCCAATCCGTGCCTGTCAGCGGGCGGGACATCCGACCAGCGCCATCTTGCCTTCCCTGCTCGAGTGCGGAGGCGTGCCTCTTCGCGCGTTGTGGTTGCGGCGATTCCTCGAGCCGCAGCAGCTCCGTTTCCGCAGCCTTCTTTGCTGCCGCCGTCGCCGCGCTGCCGACAGCCCGTGGCGCGGCGTGCTCCTGCCACGGACGCGGATCCGGTTCGTCCCTCCCTGTAGAAATGAAGGTAAGACCGACCCCGAGGGGCCGATGAATGCAGGGCAGGGCACTTACCTCCCGGATCCCGTCATGCCGAGGCCCCCGCCTCGGTGTGGCCTTCTGTGCTGCCACGCCGGCCTGGCTGTCTGTCTCGACAGCGCGACTGGAGCCCGCTGCGCTCCGGCGATGTCTGGTTCTCCTCCGCACCCGGGGAAAGCAATTCCCGCTGTCCGGAGGCGGTTTCTGGGCGAACGCCCGCGGTCGTGCACGGGCCGCTCCCGCGGCCAGTGTGTGGGGTCCGCTGCTGCGCCGGGCCGTTCACAGAAATATTTTGTTTTAACAACACAGGTCCCCGCCTTGAACCAGGCGGAGTATCCTGCCGGCTACGCCACTGTGAAAGCTGGCCCCGGCACAGACAGACGGACAACATTGTTTCACCACACACCATTTATTTTCACCAATATTATTTACAGTTCGTGCTCACGTGCACCCCCAGTGCCTTCTCGCACCAAATTCCCCAAAGTCCAGGCCCACAGTCTCTTGTGCCTTCCTGGCCGCCTCCAGTCCTTCCTCTTGCTCAGTCCACTTCCACCCGACTTCCCCACCCGACTGGAGGGAGGCGGCCCCTTAAATAATGCCCCGGATGAGCCCCAGGTGCTTCCGCCATCTGTTCCTTGGCCACGCCCCAGCGTGGCGGAAGTGTCGGCTGCCTTCCTGGTAGCTCTCCGGGCGCCACATAAAGTCTTCCCCCCGGCACTTCCTGGTGTGGCGGAAGTGTCGGGCTCCCGGGATAATTAGGCATTGGGCGCCGCCTGGCGGTGGCCACGGGTCCCTGCAGGGCTGGGCTTCCATGCCCTGTACCCGAGGCCCCCTGAACCAGGACGGACGCCCCCACTCTGTCTGGAGGAGGCACTCGCCCTCCTCACGTCCTCCAAGGTGTCCCGGCCGGGCTCCAGCCCCAGCCGCGGACCGTACGGGATAAACCGGCATCGGAGCGCCGCCTGGCGGTGACCACGGGCCCCTACAGGGCTGGGCTTCCATGCCCTGTACCCGTGGTCCCCAACAGAACCAGGACGGACGCCCCCTCGCGGTGTGGAGGAGGCACAAGCCCTCCTCTCGTCCTCCAAGGCGTCCCGGCCGGGCTCCAGCTCCGGCCGGCGACTGCATGGGATCAACCGGCATCGGGGCGCCGCCTGGCGGTAACCACGGGCCCCTACAGGGTAGGGCTTCCATGCCCTCAACCCGTGGCTCCCAACAAAACCAGGGCGGACGCCCTCGCGGTCCGGAGGAGGCACAAGCCCTCCTCACGTCCTCCTGGCGTCCGGCGGGCTCCAGCCCGGCCGGGCCACAATATATATATATATATATATATATTATGAAACAGCAGGAAGTGATGTAACAAGTAAGTGGCCTTCTGGGATTGGAGTGACATCCTCTGGAGGTGTGACCTTGAGGGGTGGAACTGGAAGTGACATCATAAATAAGGTATTCATTAGCCAGAAGTGATTATTGGACTGGTTCTTCAGTTGTTCTGTGGGTAAAAGTGGAGGAGAATTGGAGTACATCACTAACCCCTAAATATATACACACACATTTTGCAACAAAGACCCATTTTTCATTGATTTCCCCCTCTGCTCCACAGTATAAAATTACAAATCACACAATTCAGACGTGATTAAAGTGAACATTGCAGACTTTCATTTAAGGGGATTTGCATGTCGGTCACACAATGTAGAAATAAGAACACTTTTTTCACATGACACCCCACCCCACACCCAGTTCAGGGCTGCATAATATGTGGGACAATTGGCGCCACAGTTGTTTGCAATTTCTCAGGTGGTTTGCATTGCTTCATACAGTCCACTATATATTGCAGATGGGTGGAAGAAACATATGGTGTGTTCAAAGAAGTATCAGGGTGCCAGCCAGGTTTCCTCTTCTGATCCCATTGGCATGTTTAAACAAAACAGGCGCCTGAAGGTGCAAAGTACAAACAAAACTTGTAGGAGAAGGTCTAGATTGTGGAGCTCCATCTTATACTAAGTCAAATTCCAAATGAAATGCCACCATTTGGGAGTGTTGGGACTGACTGGAAGGAGTTGGGTCAGTAGCCTGTGATGTGCATGCAAAATAAATATTTCGTGGTCATCTGAAGGAATGGCAGTCTTGCCAACATTGGGCTGAGTAAGTCTCAAGTTATCTTCAAGTTATAGAGGAACTCCATCTCTCAAGTAATTTGGCCGCGAAGTGGCAACTCCTTCGGGTGTTTGTGCTTTTATGGCTCAGAGACAGGAAGGGGCAGAGTAAGTTGCCTTTGCTGGATGGTGTCTTAATACTATGGGGCTTGTCAGGACCTCGGACATCAGTGCCTGAGGCGATGCCTCTTACACTGTGCCACAGATGCTGGGTGAAGATCAGACATCCGAGGTTCGATCCTTGTAAGGGGATGCAAAAATGCATACACCATATGAGCCCCTATGAGGGCGAAACACGTGTCAGGTACTCTTTGTATTATTTAGTTTCCCATTAGAATGACAATTAACAAATCTCAGAGCCAAACATTCAAAAAAGTCGTTTTATTTCACAGAGAGAAAGAAACGAAATTCAATCATGGGCAGTTATATGTTGTGTTGATGCATATGTAACAATTCCCATGAAAATAAAAATCTGTACATCCTCATCCCCATACGCGAGCAGCAGAACCGCAAAGAGGCTAAGATTTATACTGTATATACATATATATATATATACACACACCTGGTTAAAACGCTTAGAACAACCACATTTTTTGAAAATTTTATAGAAATTTAATTATTCCAGTTCTATCAGATAACCTCAAATGGGACAAAGGTAAGCAGAAACCTCCTAGCGGTAAAAAAAAAAATGAAGGGTAATACAAAAAGGTCTTTTTCAGAAAAAAATATAATGTTGATAACTTACAGTTTTTCAGCAGCAATAGAAGTAGACTAAGCATTCCAAGTTAATACAAAGAGTTCCTGCAGGTGTCCTGACTTTTGTTGATTACTTACAAACCCTCTGTCTGTTTAAATGCAAAGCATAATTTGGACAATATTGTGCTCTATATTGCTATCATAATGGTGAGGAAAAATGCAACTAACAAAGTAAGACAGACAGACCTCTGCTTATAAGTGTAGGCATTTTCTTTAGAGGAATCAAAATGAACTTGGGAACTGGAGAAAACTCTGACAGAACAGGTCTGGCACACCCAAATCAGAAGGCAAGTTTCTGAGAGTGAACAGATTGAGTGAATGGCACCTCACCAAGCAACAGCTTCAAGCGCAGGGTAACAGTGGTGCATTTAATATACTGTATGAGCACTGTGTCAATTACCTACCAAAATGCACACCTTGTCCCCTGCAAAGTTTCTGTTAAAAGGGGAAGCTGACACCAAATGTGTCCATCCATCTCTAGACTCTGATTTTGAAATCTTTGACCAGTTGGAAAAGGTGTGCCAACATTGTCAAGCCAGAAAAGGGGCCAGACTGATTAAAATCATTTTCTTTCTCTTCACCTTTTTCAGGACAGTGCCACCATGCAGTTCTGTGCCAACAAGTTGGACAAGAAGGACTTTTTTGGAAAATCCGACCCCTTTATGGTCTTTTACAGGAGCAACGAAGATGGGACGTAAGTGTGGTGGGGGGCAAGGGGGATCCTAATGCCAACTCTAGGCTTGTTAATGAAGGCAAAGCAAAGCCAGTGGAGAGTTCTCTGCAAAATGGGACTTGGGTGGTTAAAAATGTGTGTTAAGAAGCATCCATGCCAAGAAAAACTGAGCCAAGAGCTGTAAGGGGGACCATTCTGAAGGTGACTTGTGTGTCCTGAGAAGTGCTGGCCAACCTGACCATTTGTCTAGTAAATGAATACTGAAGCAGAACCTCCTGCTCTGAAGGTGCAACTAGTCATGGTTTACATCTTTGTTGAGTTGGTTGACAGCCTTCTAACTGTCATAGATACTGTTTCAGATGCTTGTATAATAATAAATATGAAAACTTCCATGGGAGTGAATACTTTTTATAAGCCCCATTCTGACCCCTCAAAATAAGCACTATTGATTTCTTGAGCATTTCTTATTTTCAATAATGCTTATCTACAATTTATGCAAAACCAGCAAATATAAAATGCTTATTTAAAATTAATACTTAATCTATATTCTTTAAGTAAAATGTGTTTTCATTCAGCACCAATTATTTTTCCATGAGTACCAGATGTTCTTTGGAGTTTTAACAAATTAAACAAGGATTGGCAGAAAATGTGCAATGGACTGTTTCTGAAGGTGTTACAGACCAGAGGACCAGAGGAGACACAAGACAATTCCTATTGTAGTTTAAACAGTCAAGTGAAATGTTGCTCACTGCTTGCTAAGTGTTTTTTTTTTGTTTTTGCTCATCTCACTCATAAAATGCCGTTGGTTGAGTCCCAGTCACAGTAAGCAATGTAAGCTGATAGTGCCTTAGTGTTATATGACAGTAGACGTAGTGTTTTATCTGTCACGGCAGGTCAACAAATCCCACAAAGTCAGGACAATGTGTAGGACAAGCAGAAGTGCGTACACAGATAGCACAATCTTGTTTATAAGGCAAACCCAAATCATTAAATTGGTAAAAGGGTGAGTGGCACATGGAGCACGAGATATTGGGAATTTGAGACAAAAGGAGCATCAAGTCCTAGCCTGGGTGAGTGGAAACAGCTGACTTCTATTGTGTCTTTACTACTTAAATACTGAGGACGTGTGTGTGTGTGTGTGCACTGGAAGAACCACTGGCAAGCATATAAAGACACCAAATGAAGACAAAGGGTACAAGGGTTTGATTTAGTGTGCTATTGATCTGTGGCAGGAGTGCTATACAGTAGTCGGGTAGTCGATGTGTTATGAGTATTGGCACATAATTTGTAGATTAGTGCAGAATGATCTTTTCATGAGCATGAAATGTGTGAAAAATTGACAGACTAACCGGTGATGTGCACACTGTATATTGGTGACTAATGGTTGGTCTGCTGACGCCTGCCAAATGTCACATACACTGGCAATGAATGTGCTGCAGACCAGTGTGAGAAACTGAAGACTGCAATAGAGACTGATAAAGAATATGCCACACACCATCGATTAATATGTTGTTCTATTCCACTGTTCAAAATGTGCTATGAAATGGAACTTAATATGCGGATGAACCCAAAATTTTCATAATTGTTTAAAAAAACAAAATATATATATATATATAGCTTGCACCAGTTCCATTTTAATCACCATCAAAATACACCCCTTGAGATCCAATACACTTATCCCAGTGCTTCCTGCATTCCTGGAAGCATTTCCTGTACTCATCTTTTATTCCCGTGTTTAGAGCCTCCTGTGATTATTTTCCTGGATTTCCACCACAATAGCAAATCATCTTCCCTTTAGTCTCCATTTTAATTTCAGGAACAAAAAATGTCACAGGAAGTGAGATCTGGTGCAGGTGCATTGCTGTTGTGCAAAATGCAGTTTTGCATGTGTTCCTTTAGGAGAAGATAGCTCCCTAGTTGGAATAAGTTCTTTTGTAATTGCAGCGTTTAAGTAACCAAAAACTATATAGATATGATATTAAAAAGCGATACCTCTCCCATACAATACAATACAATACAGTTTATTTTTGTATAGCCCAAAATCACACAGGAAGTGCCGCAATGGGCTTTAACAGGCCCTGCCTCTTGACAGCCCCCCAGCCTTGACTCTCTGAGAAGACAAGGAAAAACTCCCAATAAAAACCTTGTAGGGAAAAATGGAAGAAACCTCGGGAAAGGCGAGAGAAAGACCCCTCTCCAGGTAGGTTGGGCGTGCAGTGGGTGTCAAAAGACACCCTTTTGACCATTGTGATATGGCGGTAAAAATCACATAAGAGAAAATAACGTAGTTTTCTTTAATGACGATTTACGCGGCATAACAAGCGGAGGAAGCCATAGCATGACAATACCAAGGTGGGATCTTGATCTATACAGTCTGCCATTTTTCATTGCTGCGCTGGAAGGGTTTTCAGGACGGATGACGATATCACCCATCCGTCTGTTGGCTTCGAGGTATTTGGCTGCTGTCCAAGTCTTTTATACTGGTTTGTCCACGTGCAGGCCCTTTCTTAGGTTCCAGACAAGGGAAGGAGAGGATTCAATTTCATCTCTAACATACAGAAATAGTACAATGCCCATTTTCGTGGTTGTCCCCATCTTTCTTCAAATGCTTGCCTACCAGTTCTAAATACTGAGAGCCCCTGTGTGCTAACTTTGGCCTGGCCTGTACATGTGAGTGGATTTTTGTACAGAGCACAGTGACATTAAAATTATATTCTTATTACAAACATTAAACTTATATTGTTATTACAGCATGTGCCGCTGCTCCAGACACTTTCTTCCAGATGATCTCCATTGGACACCTCAACAGTTTAGGGTGTAATGATGGCTGGGAAAACAGACAGCTTGAAATACCAAGAAGAGATTGGGGTAACACCGTGGTATACCCTTTAAATGTGACTGATAAGGACAACCGGCAAACGACTCAAACTTAGCCAAGTTTGAGTCAATCCCAAGAGCAAGTGTTCGGGAGCTCTGTCCTTCACGAGTGTCAGTTGGGTATCTGACTCCACTATCTGGGAACTGGACAGCTTTACAAGGCTGGGACCAGAAGGGGCGGAGACTTCTCTGGTTGGCTGGGCAGAGTCAGGTGTCCTCCTTGAGCATCTTTTCTTTTCTGCAGAGGGGAAAGGAGAAGAGAATGTTAGCACTAGTGTTCCCTCCCATCCCAGGGTGGAACAGCTTGCCTTATCAAAGCAAGGAAGGTGGTCCCTGGACCCGCATGCATGACAAGTGTAGTGTTGCTTATCAACAGCCTATTCACAGGGAAACTCTTTATTATAAGTCAGTTAATGATGAAAAACATTGTGAAAAACAAGTGATGATCATTGTCTTGAAGTTTAACATGACTTGACATATTTTATTTGGCTTTTAGAAAATAAACTGCTACAGTCACCATTGCCATTGTCAAATAAATGTCAGAAATACAGATCTCAATCAACTCAGCACAATGCCACTAGGCAGGCAGATTAACAAGACTGTAGGCATGTAATGCTTAGCAGCATAGTTGATAACTACATCCTATATAGTTATAAAGTTATAATAATAATTATAAAGAATAGCATAAACTGTTCTATTGACCATTACTGAATTAATTTTCATTAATAAATGGAAAGACATGGAATAATCATGACATGAGAAGTTGTAAACTATGAAGCTGTGCTTAATGTTCTGTTGTCCCCCTGCACCAATATCTGATTTGGACTGGCACTGAATGGGTTACAGCAGCGTTTCTTACTTGGGGGGCAGGTTGCCCCTTTTAGGTTGCACAGGGTTGTGACTCTCCATCGTATTTAATGGTATGGTTTGTGAAGTGTCTTGCAATGGGTTGCCACAGGTTGTTTAAGCAATTGTTATGACTGTCAATGGAGATTCTTCAAGGCCCCCCACCCCATGCTATGATTATCACTTTAGATTTTCCAAGGGGGAAACTATGAATGTTGGTGGCAACTACTCCCCCACCGATATGACGGGCATCATGGACTGGGTCTCAAAAACACTAAGAAGGGAAAGATTGGGTCATGAGAAAAAAAAAGACAAACTAACTTTAGACTGGAGTATTAATATATTGTGGAAGTTCACTTGAAGATGACCAGTTCGTCTTCACCGCATAACACAGCTAAGTAACTATGGTGTATGTGTTTATGTATGTGTGTGAATGCTAGTTACATGTGCTTTATAATGCCCAGCACACGTATGGCTTCATCCACATGTGATCAGATACCTAAGACTTCAGTTGAGCTGCTTTATAGCACCCCCGACATATGACTTTAGCTGCATGTGGAAAGCTACCTTAGGCCAGCTGAGATTTCTGTATGGCTGCTTTTTCGCTCACTGTGTGTATGACTTTATCTGCACATGGACAGCTTCCTTAAGCAAAATAACACTTAGATATAGCTGCTTTATAGTGGCCCTCATGTATGTCTTCAGATGCCACATGGACAGCTGCTTCAAGCAAAGAGACTTCCTAACTCAACATGAACAGACCAAACAGAGCTTCACACCACATGTATGCCACTTAGCAAAACAGGTGCCTTCTCACTACACTGCTTCCTATTGGAATCACTGGGCAGAAGGCTCCTTTCATCTGATTGGTTGGCCCAGCACTGACTCAACTATAGACTGGCCAATGGTGTGGGGAGGAGCGCTTGTTGGCTGAGGTCTCCAGGACTCTGACTGTGTCTGGCTTGTCTGACTCCTTTACTACAATCTGGCTGTGGTTCTACGATTAGATGATGGAGAGACCTTGTTGTTTCTCATTTATGTTCATTTGTTTCTACTTTGTTTTTGATATATTCAAATAAATTTGTTTCTTTATATGTGATAGTTCTGTATTTAGTGAGTGGTATCTTCTATTCTTGCATTTTTGCCTTAAGAGTTTTCACAGCGCTCTGTGTCTGCATTTGGTGAGCAACACTTTACAAGAACAAAGTAGTTTGTACCGTTGGGTTGTATTTCTGAGGTGGCCATGATAGATTGGCCATCTAGCCCTGTAAAGAGGATTATTTGTGTTCTGTTTTATGTGTTGTGTTTACTCCATTTTTGACACCCATTGCATTCCCACCTACCTACCTAGAAAGGGGTCTCTCTCTGAATTGATAGATAGATAGAAATGAAAGGTGCTATATGATAGATAGATAGATAGATAGACAGATAGATAGATAGATAGATAGATAGATAGATAGATAGATAGATAGATAGATAGGAAAAGCACTATATAATAGATAGACAGATAGATAGATAGATAGATAGATAGATAGATAGATAGATAGATAGGAAAAGCAATATATAATAGATAGATAGATAGATAGATAGATAGATAGATAGATAGATAGATAGATAGGAAAAGCAATATATAATAGATAGATAGATAGATAGATAGATAGGAAAAGCAATATATAATAGATAGATAGATAGATAGATAGATAGATAGGAAAGGCACTATATAATAGATAGATAGATAGACAGATAGATAGATAGATAGAAAAGGCACTATATGATAGATAGATAGATAGATAGATAGATAGGAAAGGCAATATATAATAGATAGATAGATAGATAGATAGATAGATAGATAGATAGATAGGAAAGGCAATATATAATAGATAGATAGATAGATAGATAGATAGATAGATAGATACTTTATTAATCCAGATGGAAATTTAAGTACCAGTAGTCAGGAATTATACAAAGTACACACTATATTAATAACATTAAGTAAGCACAGGCTGCCAAATAAAATCTCAGTACACTGGTGTTGTTATCTTACAGACCATACAGGTAATGCCAGTGCAATAGGAATTGTGCAAATAATACTAGTATCAAAGTGACAGGTGGCACATAATATTAAAGTGACAGATACTAAAGTGACATAATATTAAAATAAAGTGACATGGCTTATGCTGATAGGGTAACATGTTAAAGTGACACATTATGACAAAGGTTATACAGCGATGACCAAGTAAAGGGATTTCAGATGTAGTACATAGCTAATCTAGCTAATATGGCTTATGATGTGGTCCCCACAAGAGTAAAGAAGGGGCATCAGGCCTGGAGCCCAACCGCATGTTTAGGAAGAGTTAAAGAGTCTAATGGATCTGAGGACAAAAGATCTTTTGCATCAGTCTGTATTGCAGTTCTGTCATACAACTGCAACTAAACAAACTCCTCTGCTTAATTATGCTGGTGTATAGTGGGTGATGTTCATTGTCCATAATAGATAGCAGCTCACATATTGCCCTCCCCTCTGCCACTGCCACCAGAGAGTCCATTTTCATTCCATCCACAGATCCTGCTTGCTTCATCAGCTTGTCAATACAATCAGTATCTCTCTTCTTCAAGCTATTCCCACCCACCCCCAGCACACCCCAGCAGAGAAGAGAGTATTGGCTACCACCGACTGTTAGAACATCTGCAGGAGTTTCTTACATATGTTAAAGGAGCATAGCCTCGTCAGAAAATAGAACCAGCTTTGTCCCTTCCTGTACTCAGTCTTTGTGTTCTCTAACCAGTCCAGCCTGTCATCCAACTGCACTCCAAGGTATTAACAGCAGACAAGTCTCAGTGGTGGTCTGGACCTATGGTAGTCCATGACCATCTCAAGTGTTCAACAGCAGTTGGATGTATCAACACCATCCCACAAAGTAATTCACCAGAACCACAGCGCTTGGGATGCTGTCAAAAAATCAGGGCCTGTTAAAGCCCACTGAGGCAGTCCTTGTGTGATTTTGGGTTATACTAGAAGTAAATTGTTGTTGTTGTTATTGAGGGCATCCCTTCTCAGCCAGTAACTCCTGTGGAAATATAGCAATCATCTGCACTAGGCACTCTTTTCACTATACCTTGCTATTGAAATAAAACAAAATTAATAAAGCACAGTAAACCCAATAATAGCAAAAGTAAGAAAATGTATTTGGACCGGATAAGCTTTGAGAACATATGTCTGTAAAGTCACTGTTACCACACAAAGTCAGTAAGTTTTATTGTGGATTTGCATAGGATATGCAAATGATATATCTGGAAAAACTACAGAGATAGACATGTCTTCTATGCTTACGCAATGTCGTCACCTCAAAACAGCCACAAATGTTTTAGCTACATTACTATTACTTCTCTAAGTAACAAGAAAAGATTCATGGGGGTAACCAGGGTAAGGAATGGCAGCAACTGGAGCAGGCATGAAACTCTGTGCCTCATCTTGTTCGGAGGTGACCGGCCTGACCATGCTAAGTTTGTAGAAGTGGTGCATAACCATTTGATTTGGGAGGGCATATTTCAAGACTTGTGGGAGAAGAAATGTTATTCTGTTATGAAGACTTTTAGATACTGAAGAAAATGTCGAGACAGTATTGAATACCTAGCAAGTCCTCTGATAAGAAGTCTGCGTTTGGAACCATTTTATTCCGACTCTCATTCGTTGACTGACAGTGTGAATCGCATTCAAGAGGTTCAGTGTGGGATTCACAGAATGTGAACAAGTCACTGCCTCTAAAATCCCAGAAAATGACAGGATTTCACAGGAAATGACAGGACTTTACCGACATGTTGATTTGCACTGGACTTGTTTAATCTGGGGTTATTTTTTACGGGCTTTTTGTTGAAGGCGAAAAGCTCCATAATCTTTACTGAGACATGAACAAGCAGTCCGTAAAATGTTACTGACATGAGCGATTTGGATATGGCTGAAGGTACAGAAGTCCTCTGGGAAACATTAGTTTACGTAACCTTCAGATGTAAAACAAACCGCGTCCAAGAAGGGCTTTATTGAAGGATCAGAGCTAAGAATACAAATGACAGTGACATGTTCCTTAGGTACACAACTGCTTAAGTGTTTTGTTAGTCCACAGTGGTCTTTCATCTTTCTAGTTACAGTGTTAAAGCACCTGCATCCTGTCAAGGCCATGGTGAAGATCTTCTCTCTTTATGTGCAGCATGCATCCCAAACTTAAAGGCGTCACTCCATGTGGAGTTAACAATGATGACATAAATGATTGATAATCTTAAAACCACTGTCATGTTTCCATGGCAGAATTGTGTCCTTTTCCCAAGCTGATGCACAAGCTAATCTTATTTACCCCAGGCTAATAGATAACACACTGATTTTTGTACATGCCAGAAATAGTAAGTTTATGCTTTTTTTGGGGAGTCTATAAGAATGATGCCAGCAAAACGTCAGAGTTTAAATCAATAGCTAGCAGTCTGCACTGCTATCAATTAAAAGATGCAAAGTATCAAAGATTTCAGCAGCTAAAAGTGCAGCTTCTTGGAGGACTAATTTAAATTGTCTTTAACATGGCTTACTTCAATGTTTAAAGTTCAATATGTCTTGTCTATAAAGCAGCAGTGTTGTTTTGGAGCAGGTTCACAGTTCATGGTTAACGGTTTGAATAAACGTTTCAGTCTCCATCACCATACAACATTCAAAATTCAACTCACTAAGGGCACATGTGACATTGACTAGCGCTGGCTATGTTATGAGCAATGGGCAATATATTAAAGGTCATTATGGAATATTTTATTGACTGTTACTAAGCATGTTAAGGAGCAAAGAATATTTACTGGATCAATATTAAATGTGCTCCTATGTTGTGCTGAAAGGTTTATTGTCTGGGGTCAAATGTGTTATACACTTCGTAATGACTGAGCTACAATGAAGCATGGAAAGGTCAAGACTACCACCTGCTATCACTAAATGGATTGGAAATTCATTGTAAGAGTGACAGCTATGAACTACCGTGTTTCTTTTAGGTGTTAAACGAAGAGTAGTAATAATGGATGCAAGGGTGTGTTATACAAGAGTTCTTAATGCTAATCAAAAATTGTAAAGGGTGTCCCAAAATTCACGCAAGAAGTAATTTTGATAGAGAACACAGGTTTTTAATTAGAAATTGTATATTTTTAATTGATTCATAAAGTATACTGTATAGGGTTATGTATGGAATAGCATATCAGGTAAATGGCCTCCACGGCTTTGCTGGCACATACGCACTCTTTTGTCGAAATTTTCCATGACCGTTTTGCATAAATGTGGCTGAATTTTGTTGATACAGCGCTCAATTTCCTCCTTCAAGGCGTGGGTGGTCGTGGGCTTGATGGCATAAACCTTAGACTTCAAAAAACCCCAAAGAAAAAAGTCCAACGGCGTTAAATCGCATGATCTGGGCGGCCAATTCTGATCACCAAAATGGGAAATTACACGACCAGGAAATGACTTATGCAGTAATTGAATTGTTTCTCGGGCTGTATGGCATGTGGCACCGTTTTGTTGAAACCACATGTCGTCCACATCCATATCTTCCAATTTAGGCACAAAAAGGTGGATTATCATGATTAACTGTTATTGCCTGACCAGCTGCATTTTCGAAGAAGAATGGTCCGATGATGCCTCCAGCCCAAAATCCGCACCAAACAGTGACACGCTGTGGATGCCTTTGTTTCTCAACAATCACTTGTGGATTTTCTGAACCCCAAATGCGACAATTTTGATGATTAAGAAAGCCATCAAGATGAAAATGAGCCTCATTGCTGAAGATGATTTTGTTTGAAAAAGTTGATGAAGTTAAGTTACTATTCCGACCATATTTTGTACGCAAATTGCAAACTGTAGCTGCCAAACCTTCATTATTTTTAAAATATTGCTCAACAATGAAAACGCGTTGTTCTTTTGTGTATCGCTCCATTTTTAATAACCCTGAACTTTGAGCTGTCACACTGTCTTTTTTTTCGTTGGCAACACTTTACCGCAGAAATGGCGCCAAATGCAAATCTTGTGTGAATTTTGGGACACCCGTTATTAACCCTAAATCGAAAATACACCTTATGAAAGGGATTTAAGAGTCATAGTGGACACCTCACTGTCAGCTTCCAAACAGTGTTCAGAATGTCAGGTTAAATAGCACCTTAATGTGTGGAGTACAAGTCACAGGAGGTTCTGCTCAATCTTTATAACACTCTGGTGAGGTCTCATCTGGAGTACTGGGTGAAGTTTTGGTCTCCAGCCCACAAAAAGGACATAGCAGCACAAGAAAAGGTCCAGAGAAGAGCAACTTGGCTGATTCCAGGGCTCCAGGAGTTGAATTATGAGGAAAGATTAAAAGAGCTGAGCCTTTGCATTTTAAGCGAAAGGAGGTCACGAGGAGACGTGATTGAAGTGTTTAAAATTATGAAGGGAATTAGTCCAGTGGATGAAAACTTTAACTTTAAAATGAATTCATCAAGAACTCTGGGGCACAGTTAGAAACTTGTTAAGGGTAAATTTCAACACAAACATTAGTAAGTTTTTCATTCACACAAAAGAACCACAGATGCTTGGAATAAGTGACCAAGCAGTGTGGTCAGCAGGACTTCAAAACTCGACTTGATGTTATTTTGAAAGAATTAGGTGGACGGGACTGGCAAGCTTTGTTGGTTTTAATGGCCTGTTCTTGTCCAGATTGTTCTAATGTTCTAACAACCCAGCAAGAATTCTAAAAGGAAAAAAAAAATATGGCTACTTACACACCATGTGTTTGTACTAATGTCCCAAAAAAATGTATCTTATGTTTTCATTAAAAACACACATATGGCAATGCTTTTGATAAAATCAGAGCATATAATGACCAATGTTAAACAGCAGCAACCCATCCATCCATCCATTATCCAACTCGTTATATCCTAACACAGGGTCACGAGGGTCTCCCCTACCAAGGGAAGGCAAGACAAGGCAGGAACAAATCCCGGACAGGGCACCAGCCCACCGCAGTAAACAGCAGCAACCAATATCAAAAACATCCATTAAAAAAATCTAATGTTACCTGTGTTGGGCAATCAACAAGTCAAGTCATTAGGTTGTTTGCTCACAACATGCATTTTTTACTAAAATAATCTTAATGAACAACTCCAGAAAATAAAAGCAGTCCACAAACATGAAGTCCATTCACACAGGATCAAGCTTTTGAGTTGAAGATGAACTCCTGCCTCTCCACTTCATTCATTGGTCAAGAGTCATATCTTCAATTTGACAGAACGATTCCATGCAAATGCTGATGTTGAGCTGCAGGTTGTTGTCCCTGCACCATAAGACAAAGCCCTCCACATCCTTGCTGTAGTCTGACTCGTCTCCATTATTAATGCAGTCTATGATGCACGAGTCATCTGAAAATGCCTGTAGGTGGCAAGTGCTGGTATTGTGCTGGAAGCCCATGGTGTAGAGCAGGGGTGTCGAACTCCAGGCCTCAAGGGCCGCAGTGGCTGCAGGTTTTCATTCTAAACCCTTCCTAATAAGTGACCAGATTTCACTGCTAATTAACTTCTTTTCCCTTCATTTTAATAGCCCTGTTTTTAAGGATTCAGTCCTGTGAATTTATTTTGGTTCTCATTAAATGACAGCCAAACAGAAATGAGATGTGAAACGAGCCAACAGATGACCAGCTAAACAATTTCACTCCTGCCAATCTCTTAATAAGAAGCCGATTCTTGTTGTTAATTAAACTCGTTATTTAATTCCATGGCGTGTTGCTGCTCTCATTCTGCCATAGCAGACATTTCCAAAACTGTTGATTTTCCGTCAGAATGTTTTGTTGACCTGAGAGATCAGTTTTACCAAGACCATCACTTTCCTTTATTTTCAGATATTTTATGATTGAACAGGTGAGCTGGTCATGTGGTGGCTTGTTTTGTGTCTCATTATTGTTTGGCTGCTAATTAAGGAAAAATAGACAACTGAGTCAAGTTAAATAAAACTAAAGAAAAGAAGTTAATTAGCAGCAAAAACTGATCACTAATGAAGAAGATAGTTAGAATGAAAACCTTCAGCCATTGTGACCCTCCAGGACTGCATTTCGACACCCGTGGAAGAGACACAGGACAGTTTCCTGAGGTGCTCCAGTACTACACACCACCATCTGTGACTCCCTCAGCTTCACAAACTGTTGTCTGTTGGTCAGGTAGTCCATTATCCAGGAGATTGCGGGGACATCAGGATGCAGAGTCTTGAGTTTTTATCCCTGGTCAATGAGGCAGAATGGTATGAAAAGCACCAGAAAAGTCAAAGAATATTATCCTGGCTGTGGTGCCAACTTTGTTCAAGTTGGAGTAGGTTCTGTGGAGCATGTAGATGAGCGTGTCCTCAATAACAACAACCATATTTATTTATATAGCACATTTTCATACAAAAAGTAGCTCAAACTGCTTTACATAATGAAGAAAAGAAAAGTAAAAGACAAAATAAGAAATTAAAATAAGACAACATTAGTTAACATAGGAAAGGTGTAAGGTCCAATGGCCAGGGTGGACAGAAAAAACAGAAAAAAAAAACTCCAGACAGCTGGAGAAAAAAAAAAATCTGCAGGGGTTCCAGGCCACAGGACCGCCCAGTCCCCTCTGGGCATTCCACCTAACATAAATGAAACAGTCCTCTTTGTAGTTACGGTTCTCACGGAGTCACTTGATGTTGATGGTCATACAGACTTCTGGCTTTTAATCCATCCATCATTGTTGGAACATCACAGTGCTTTGAGTAGGTGGTGGCTTGCGATACCGGAACAGGAAACAGAAGAGAGAGTAGAGGTTAGTACAGATTTTAGAGCCACTATGAATAGTTATTATTAAGAGTTGGATATACAGAGTATCAGGATTTTGATTACAGTGAAGTTATGAGAAGGCCATGTTAAAGTAATGTGTTTTCAGCAGTGTTTTAAAGTGCTCTACTGTATCAGCCTGGCGAATTCCTATTGGCAGGCTATTCCAGATTTTAGGTGCATAACAGCAGAAGGCCGTCTCACCACTTCTTTTAAGTTTTGTTCTTGAAATTCTAAGGAGACAGTCATTTGAGGAACTGAGGTTACGATTTGGAATATAAGGTGTCAGACATTCCGATATATAAGATGGGGCGAGATTATTTAAGGGTTTATCAACCATAAGCAGAATTTTAAAGTATCGAATGTTCCATGCACTGACACTAAATGGGCTGTAAAGAGAGGTGCATGTTCTGTGCACAAATATGAAATTGTCTGATGTGGAATGTGTTATGAATTGTTACAAAATATGAATAGCAGATAATAGTCCAAAAATTGAACACTGTATGGTCTGGTATGGAACATGTGATGGGCCAAAAAATATCATTCTTTGGTGTTAGTGTCACAAAGTGTTATGAACAACTACAGAGTGGAATTAATTACCCTAATGGTTGATGCAAAATGTTATATTAGCCAGTAGTTTAGAAATAAGTACATTAGAGGGTCAGCTCAGGTTGGACATTTTAGAGAGAAAGTCAGAGGTGAGATTGCGTTGGTTTGGACATGTGCCGATAAGAGATGCTGGGTATATTGGGAAAAGGATGTTAAAGATAGAGCTGCCAGGAAAAAGGAAAAGAGGAAGGCCTAAGAGGAGGTTTATGGATGTGCTGAGAGGGGACATGCAGGGGATGGGTGTGACAGAGCAAGATGACGAGGACTGGAAGAGATGGAAGAAGATGATCTGCTGTGGTGACCCCTAATGGTAGCAGCCAAAAGAAGAAGAAGGGAACGTGTTATGCTATTTAGAAAACAGAATGTACTATCAGAGAATATGACTTAGAGAAAGGGTGAGGAGCACAGACATTCAGAAGGAGCTCCAAGTAGAAAGACGCCCGTTGTGGTGGTTCTTTCATCTGATCAGAATTCCTCCTGGACCCCACCCTGTGGAGGTCTTTCGAGCTTGTCCAACTGAAAAGAGACCTCAAGGAAGAACCAGGACACCCTGGGGAAATTATTTCTGACAGCTGGCCTGGGAACCCCTTGGTACATTCCTGGAGGAGTTGCAGGAGTTGGTGGAGAAAAGAGACGTCTGGGCCTCTTTGCTTAGACTGCTGCCTTTGCGACTCAGACCTGGATACGCAGTAGAAAATGGATGGACGGATGGATGGATGGATGGAATGTGCAATCAGTCAATAATAAAGGTAGATTTTGACACAGAGCATTCTCTTGATTGGCACTGAATATGTTAAATTACATTCTCAAAAATAGTGCCCTATGTCTCATACAATATCTGGAACAGACTCACTCTTTATGAGCTATGGTTTGCAGAAAATTGTGCTTCAGTCTGGCATTTGGAATCCATTCTTCTAAAAGACGGAAACAGGCAGTTAATACTTATTGCATTAAAGGAATCTCTAAAGACTCTTAAGCAGCAAGTGCTTTGCATTTTAAAATCATTTCCTTAGAGAGATGCCCTTTATTAGGCTTTGGTGGAAAGTATATGAGAGAGGCTGAGGTCCCCCGGAGCAGCTTTACTTGGCTTATAGTGTTAAAGCCCCTGAATAACAGCTGGTTTAATATCATTAAACATAAGAAGATGTGTTGAGCATCAGGCACAAAAACAGTTTCTAAATGTGCCAGCATTCTGGCTGCGTTCCACAGATAACAACAGCAATTGTATATAAAATTCATCTACAACTTTTTCAGTCTATTAAAATCCATAAATCAACAACAGCATCATGTTAGCAATCGTGAACAGAAGGTCAGATCTCTAAAAGCATAAATATTTCTAAACCTGTGACATCTCCACTGCTCATTTTAATTGCTGTGCTTCTTCGTCGTGGTTTCTTTCACCTCAGTGCTGAGCATTCAGCCAACACAGCTCTGTCTCGAAATGAAAATGATGATGGTGTGGGAGATGGTGCCTGGATCTCTGGGTTATCTTCATCAGCCTCTTTATTTGCTGCTCTCTGACTGAATCAAGTGTCTGACGTGATGAGAATTCAAGGTAAAAGGTTATTTCCGTACTGAAAAGCAAAGGAGGTAAAAGACACAAGGTTTTAGCTGTGAAGCCTTCATCAGGCATGAAATCGAAAAGGAAAAAGCAGGTAACCTACAGATGTGGACAAATGTGTTGTTACCCTTACAGCTCATTGAACAAATGATGTATGCCACCTGAAAAGTGGTGCCATGTACAGCAAATGTGCCCTGCATCCCTTCATGCCTTTGATATGTCATTGAGTAAAGCAAAGCAAATGTGGAAAGCGATCAAGTATGGCTTATTCTACAAAGATCTTCTAAAATTGCCTGCACACATTTTTGGTACCCCTAGAAAAGATCGTAAATAATTAGATTCAAGTGATTTTTCAAACTAGCTGTTTTCTCTGATCAGTGTCACACATGTCTCCGATCATGCACTCAGTCATTCATTCATTCATGTAAATGGAGAAAAGTCATCACTCTTCTGTTTGGTGTCATCATGTGGCCCACACTGAACGTGGACCAGAGAAAACAAGCATGTTAAAGGTAAAGGCGGTAAGACCATCTTCAAGCAGCTTGACTTTCCTGTGACAACAGTTGCAAGTGTTTTTTAAGAAGTTTGAGATCCATGGTACTGTAGCCAACCTCCCAGAGGAAAATCAACCCCGGAATAGGCAGAAAGATAGTTAGAATGGTAGACAAAAAAACAAGGATAACTTCCAAAGAGATACAAGCTGAACGCCAAGGTCCATCAGTGTCTGATCACAAAGTCCATCATTTTTTGTGTGACACAGTGGGCTCAGTGGAGGAAGCCCCAGGAGGACTCCACATAAAAAAAGCCACACTGGAATTTGCTAAAATGCATATTGAAAAGCCACAATGCTTCTGGGAGAATGTCATCTGGACAGATGAGACAAAACTAGAGCTTTTTGCAAGTCACATCAGCTCTGTCTCCACAGATGAAAAAAATGAAGCTTTCAAAGAAGACAACATCAAACCTGTGAAACATGGAGGAGGCTCGGTTATGTTTTGGGGCTGCTTGGCCGCATCTGGCACGGATACCTTGATTCTGTACAGGGAACAATGAAATATCAAGACATTCTGGAGCAAAACGTACTGCCATTGTCTGAAAGTTCTGTCTCAATCACAGGTCATGGATCTTCCAACAGGATAACAACCAAAAACACACAGCAAAAAGAACCCATGAGTGGCTAAGAATCAAACATTGGACTATTCTGAAGTGGTCTTCTATGAGCCCTAGCTTCAAGCCCAGCAAACATCTATGGAGAAAACTGAAACATGCATTCTGGAGAAGACCCCCTTTAAATCAGACACAGCTGGAAGACAAAGCCAGGGCAGATGAAAGGAGAAAAAGCAACAGTAGGTGAGAAAAAGCTGACTTTAGAGAAGATGAAGGGAGAGATTAAGGAGTTAGTCTGTCATTGACACCTGGAGAAATATGTGATGCCAGGCTAAAAATGATCTTAGCTTTTCCTGATTTTCTTTGTAAAGTGTCTCTCTTCCTCTGAAAGAGCACAACAGACAGATAGAGCAGTGTAGCTAAGATCAAGGAATATGAAGTGTCCTGCAGTAGGCTTTAATCTTAATGGCTCACATTTGCTCTCTACAAGATGTTTGCTAGCTGTCTCCCTGTGTCACCTCTGCCGACAGATGGACACTTCATATAAGAAATGTAGTAAATAAGATGTTTAGACTTGCATGAGGCCCATTGCTTCATACTGAATTTGCCAGAGGGACCTATTGTTCGTGACATATTTGCAAGTGACATTACAACTCCTGTTACCACTCAAAGTGCCTGGTGAGGAGTGTGGCTGTCCTCTTTGAAATGAGAAGTTTGCATAGATTAGGTGGTCAGCAAGAGGATATCAAGAGAGGGTTTGGAAAAAAGGTCTGCAAAATTGGGAAATTTTGTTTGATGACCGGTGAGCGAGATAAGAGTGTTAGGGTGGAATGGGAGGACCAATCAGATGGAGGGTTTCCTTATTGGAGCTCCATTTAGAGTGGATGTTATGAGGTCTGCACATGGTTTGATTGAATGGCCTGTCCACAACACGAGAGGGATACCCTGTATCAATGAAGTTCTGAGTGCATCATTACAGAAGTCACCCACATCACTGCAGAGATGACAGAGTCTAAGGAGTCATGAAAGTGGGGGAGAGTTTTTTAGTGCCATGTCAGAAATGGAAGGAGCTGTAGAGAAGGTAGCTGTGTGAGCCAGTTGGCTTGCGGCTGCAATTGCTCCCATTGACTTGTACCACTCCAGTGGTCTTGTGCACATCACCAGTTTGTGTTTGTGTCCAATCCATGAGCCAAAGAGAGAACCAAGTTAAAGAATGAATACATAAGTAAATAATTACATAGCTGCCGCCTCGCTTAGCATGCATGTCGTACAGGGCATGCAGAGCTTGATGAGGAAAGCAAACAGAGCGCTGTTTTTTTTTTTTTTGTCAAATCAATATGTAATTAGACTATAGTAATTAAATCTTATGCTAGTCTTAGTGTTACATTTTCTGATGGGTTTCACTGAGCTTATTCGGATGGAAATACCCAGCAGAGAAAGCTCATCTTCATTATTAGTGAGTTATCCTCCACAAAGGCTGTGGAATTGAGATAAAATGTGTTAACTAGCCACCATACACTGGTACAAAAGTAAAGCAGGGACACAATGATCTGTAACGGATATATGAGGGTGCTAGTGTTCGACAGTTGATTATTATCATGAAACAGACCAGAAGGTGAACTGTAGATCCTGAAAGCAAGGAAAGCGTCGAAAACCAGGATGCCAAAATACAGGGTGAGTCAAAATTATATTAACATTTGAATGGCGGAAAGAATGTATTCACAAAACATACTTCATACAGTATGTGCAAGATGATTTACAGGAATGTCTTAACCATTGTGTTCAACACATGTACCATATGTGCCACAAAAATTGTATACAAGTACCATTAGTGTTAATATAATTTTCACTCACCCTGTATTATTACCAAAGCTGAAATGCTAACTAAACTTGAAGTCTAAAAGGAAATGCTAAAGTTTACAGGCCCAATATACCATTAACAAACAGACCAACACTGTTTAGAATATCCAGTCTCACATTATGCTTATTCTTAAAAGACGACTTTTGTATCATCGCGTTTGTGGTTCAATCTTCACAGACCTTCCAAAGTGAAACACCCAGCAACAGTCCTGCAGAATGCTGGCACGCACCTGAAACAAGAATGTTGTGCAGTTACCAAAATGAAACAAAAATAAAAATCAACATTGATAAATAGACCTTAAAGACGACTTACTGTACCTTCAGAGAGTATTCAGACCCCTTCAATTTTTTCCATATGTTGTTAGGTTGCATCCTTGCGCTAAATGCAATTTTTTTAGAAATAAAAAACTGAATAATCATATTAACACAGATAGTCCAGCCTAAAGTCTTCTTAGATTTGACACAATAAACTTCGGAGATCTGGATTTGGAGCTTTTCTGCCATTCTTCTCTGCAGATTCTGTCAAGCTGTGTCAGGTTAGATGGAGACCATCAGAGGACAGATATTGTCAGGTCTCTCCAGAGTTTGGATTCATGTCTGGGATTTGGCTGGGCTACTCAAAATAATTCTCAGAGTTGTCCCTAAGCCACTCCTGTGTTGACTTTGTTTTGTTCTTACGGTCATTGTCCCGTTGAAAGTGAACCCTAGGCCCAGTCAGAGGTCCACAGCACTCTGGAGCAGGTTTTCATTATGGATATCTCAACTTTCCCTCAATCCTGATTAGTTTCTCAGTCCATGCCGCTGAGAAACAAACCCACCACCATGCTTCACAGTTGAAATGGTATTGCACACATAATGAGTGGTGTCAGGTTTCCGCAGATGTCACTTAGAATTTAGGCCAAACAGTTCAATCTTGGTCTAATCAGACCATAGAACCTTGTTTCTTGTAGTCCAAGAGTCCTTAAGGTGCCTGTTTACAAAGTCCATGTGGGCTTTCATGTGTCGCCTGGCCACTCTGCCATAAAGCCTAGCTTAGCGGAGTGTTGTAATGATGGCTGTCCTTTGGTGAGTTTCTTCAGTCCTCAGCCAGAGTGATTATTAGATTCTTAGTCACTTCGCTTACCCAAGTGCTCAGTTTGGTCAGGCTGCCAACTCTAAGCAGAGTCGTGGTTGTTTCAAGCTTATTCCAGGTAACACTTATGGAGGTCACTGCGCTCTTGTAAGCATCTAATACTGCAAGAATATTTTGTGGCCTTCCCCAGATTTGCACCTTGGCACAATCACGACTCTAAGCTCTGCGGCCAATTCCTTCAACCTCATGGCTTGTTTTTTTACTCAATGCAGTGGTTGGAGTTTCTCTAAAAAGGTGTGTGCCTTTAATACTCATGCAATCAATTGAACTGACCATAGCTGGACTCCAAACAAGTTGTAGGGACATCTCAACAGGGATCAATCGAAAGAGATTTGCCTGAACCAAATTCAAAGTGTCATAGCAAAAGGGTCTAAATACTTGTGTCAATTGACATTTTGGTATTTTATTTTAAGAAATTTGCAAAAAGTTTTAAAATCCTCTTTTGACTTTTTGATTCTGAGATATTAAATGTTCCTTGATGAGGGAAAAAATGAATTTAAAATGATTTTAGCATAAGGCTGCAACATAACAAAAAAGTGGAAGGGGATTGTCCAGGTTATGTTTGAGGGAGGGAGTGTTGGGGTAACAGACAAGTTCTCAGTTAGAGGAAGTCTGCACCAGGGGTCTTCTTGAAGTCCTTACTGCTATGATCTGGTGGTGGATGCGTTGAGTCATAGGATAAAAGGTCAGTCCCTCCGGTGCAGGCTTTTTGCTGATGACATTGTGATGTATATCACCAGAAAAGGGAAAGTGGAGAGGAAGTTGCAGGAATGAAGAAGGACTTTGGAAGACAGAGGGTTGAAGATAAGTAGGAAGAAGAAGGCAGAATATATGAGGTTTAATGATGATTAGGATTCAGAGTTAGCCTGCAGAGAGTCATTAAAAAGAGTGAATACATTTAAACATCTAGGATCAGTGGTAGCCCAAGATGGAAAACTAGATGCAGAGATCACTCACAGAGTGCAGTGTGGATGGAATAATTGGAAGAAGGCATCAGGAGTATTGTGGGATCGAAGAATTAAGGCAAAGGTTAAAGGTGAGATTTTTAAGACAGAGGTAAGAACCAGCAATGAGGTATGGAGCTGAGACATGGGGCATTAAAGGGAGAACTCGCAAAGAAGTTAGATTTGTCAAAAATGAGAATGTTGAGGTGGATGTATGGTGGCACACCAAAAGGACAGAATAAGCAATGAGACAATCAGAGGTACATCACAAGTAAGAGAGATGAGGAGAGGCAAAAGAAGGAAGGGACTGGAAGTATAGGGGAAGAGAAAGTGAGGGAGGCCAAAGAGGAGGTGGATGAATAAAATAAAAGAGGATTTGAAGGAAAAGGGCTTGACTGGGAAGGAGGTGTAGAAGCAAGCTGTTTGGAGAAGGAAGTAGAAGAATACTCTCTGAAGGCATTCTAATCAAAATCCTGCAAAATCCTCTTCCACAAAGTAATACAAGCCGTAAATCATAACAGTAAGAGCAGGGGCAATCCTGACTATTCACAATGAAAACAGAGGGAGCTTCAATACAATACAATACAATACAATTTATTTTTGCATAGCCCAAAATCACATGACAAGTGCTGCAATGGGCTTTAACCGGCCCTGCCTTTTGACAGCCCCCCCAGCCTTGACTCTCTAAGAAGACAAGGAAAAACTTCCAAAAAATTAAACCCTTGTAGGGAAAAAAATGGAAAGGTAGTTCAAAGAGAGACCCCTTTCCAGGTAGGTTGCCAACAAAAGGGGGTCAATACAATACAATACAACACACAGAAGAGAACACAAGTAATCCTCAATACAGTATACTAGTGCAATAGAAATAGTACAAGTACAGAGCAGAATTCAACAGCAGATGATATCACAGAATACAATTTGAATTTTAGTCCATTTGGATCATAAGACATAAACAAGAGCCTTATGAGAGCTGTTCAAGCCACTTGAGAAAGAAGAGTACCTGTTGGTGTTTGGAGAGCCTGAAAGCAGGTAAGGACTGAACAATGCAGAAAGGAATTTAAAGGGGCTGCACTCAAATTAGAAACAGATGAGGGTATTTTGAGGGTCTGTGGCCATATCAGAAGCACATGGGGTGTTAAAAATTGTAGACGCCATGAAAAGAATGAGGGTGTTAGGAGGGGTCATGCTGAAAAGACAAGTAAATTATGGGTGTTAAAAGGGGCTTTAGGAAGAGAACCATGAATTAAGTTCTTGTAGTCATGTAGGGTTTGAGAAGTCACAGGGTCCTGTCTTAAAATAATATGAGAAATGAAGAAAGCAGGTTGGGCATGAGAAGCACTATCGTCTGTCAAGGATCAGGAGCCATTTGCAGCCTGAGTTGTGCAAGAGACACTAAAGAAGAGATATGATTAGGTGTAAAGTAACATTTAGTCCATTAAGAGAAACATCTAAGCACATTGGGCATGTATCACGTGTTAAGAATTAGTTGATGATGGACTCAGATGAGGCATGAAAGATCAACACCTTCTGGTGAATTAAATCTTGTGGAGTACTCAAAAGTGCAGTAGAGTTAAAGAGGTGTATGAGGCTTTAAAACGAGGGTCTATGAAGCACCTAAGACATAAGGGACGTGCTCTGACCAACAGCAGCAAAAGCAACTTATGGAGATTTTGGGGGCTGAATGATTTTTTTTTTTCACACACAAACTTGAAACTACTAGCTAGGGAGAAGTAAATGATTTTCCTTTGGTTTTCTCTCCTAGAAGCAGACTCCTTTAGGGAATGTTTGATCAAAATGATTTATTTCTCTGTTGTCTTTCAGGTTTACAATTTGCCATAAGACAGAAGTTGTGAAGAACACACTGAATCCTGTGTGGCAGTCCTTCTCCATCCCAGTGAGAGCCCTGTGTAATGGAGACTATGACAGGTAAGCGAGAGACTTCAGAATGGCCACAGCGGTGGCCAATATGCTCAAACACCAGGACACAAATGCCTTGATATCACTCTAGGCAGAATGGGCCGCACTGAACTCCCCCCGATATGTTTGTTTGAGACCTAGCAGGGCAATGCTCCAACAAACAGAACTGGCATTGGACCAGGAACTCCATTTTTGTAAATACCACAAAGACGCAGGAAGGATAATATCTGGAAAGAGGCAGGGTCAGACCTGGAACCAAATGTACGTACATGAAGCTGGTGGTGGGGGGGTGTTAGAGAGCCAGCATTGAGGAAAAGCTTCATAAAAAAGACAAGTCCCAATTACCTCCAGCTGCAGGGAAGCTTTGTGCATTCACTAATAATTTGTTAAACACACATTACTAAATAAAGCGCTTCCAGAAAGGCCAGCGGGGGGAAAATGACAGCACTTTCCAGCCCATCTGCTTACAGATTGAAAAATGCAGGTTACTACAAAGAGCAGCACCATTATGTCCCTTTTAAGGTGGGAGGGGGGTTTAGTGTGTGATTCATGGGTGGCCCTTCACCCAAACCCTGCTCTGCTGGTCTTAGACTCATCACAGGTATAAGAGTTTATTTAAGCAACCTATGAAAATCCACATTCTTATATTAAATTGTAGGCTACTAAAAATAGTATTGTTAGACAAGAATTGTAGTTATTGCTAGATGACAAACATCTTGTGACAGTAAATCGATGGGTGATAGGGCTGGTAGATATCCCGGGTAGAGCTTGGGCAGTTTCAACATGATAGGATTTCATCTTTGTTTTAAAATGTTCTCAGCCTTCTTTTGTGTTTTTTTTCTGAAAGTTATCTTTCCTATTTTGGATTTTGATGTATGGAGATGTCAGATATCCTCAATAATTTCTGTGTCAACATGTATTTGACAAAGTTAGAATACTTTTGCATTGTTCTGCAATGCGATATTGTTTTTTTTGCCGGCAATGCCATGTTGGCCCAGGTAACCACAGAGCGGCTTAGCACGGTTGTTAGCTTCATGCTACGCGTGACATCATTTCCGCAAATCATATAAAGTGTACAAAAAGAACACAGAAACAAGAGGAAGGTTTGGGGAAAAAGAGGAAGGGATTGTTCAGGTTATGTATGAGGGAGTGAGGACTCGGGTTAAAAGCGTTGTTGGGGTAACAGACAAGTTCTCAATTAGGGGAGGTCTGCACCAGGGGTCTTCTAGAAGTCCTTACCACTTTGATCAAGTTGTGGATGTGTTGAATCATGGGATAAAAGACCAATCCGTCTGGTGCAGGCTTTTTGCTAATGACTTTGTGTATCACCAGAAAACAAAGTGGAGAGGAAGTTGCAAGAATGAAGAAGGACTTTGGAAGACAGAGGGTTGAAGATAAATAGGAAGAAGAAGACAGACTATATGAGGTTTAATGATGAATTAGGATTCAGAGGTTACACTGAAGGGAGAGCCAATGAAAAGAGTGAATCCATTTAAATAGCTAGGATCAGAGGTAGAAAATTAGATGCAGAGTTTACGGCAGTAAACAGCTGGCAAAGAAGTTAGATTTGTCAAAAATGAGAATGTTGGGGTGAATGTGTGGTGTCACACCAAAAGGACAGAATAAAAACTGATACAATCTAAAGTGGGAGAGATATCTAAGAAAGTACAGGAAAGTAGGCTGAAATGCTATGGACATGTGATGAGGAGAGACAATGAATATGTGGGCAAAAGAGTGATTGGAATGGAAGTACAGGGGAATAGAAAGCAAGGGAGACCAAATAGGAGGTGGATGGATAAAATAAAAGAAGATTTAAAGGAAAAGGGCTTGACTGGAAGGAGGTGGAGGACCAAGCTATATGGAGAAGGTTAATCAAGCACATTGACCCCACTGAGTTAGCCTCTTGACTGAGGACGAGGTGCAGAGCCGAGCTGTTTGGAGAAGAACAAAGGACTCCACATAGAAGTGGGTAAAGATGAAGTGGAAGAAGAAAAATGTCATCCCGTATATTGTAGTAAATTATGAGCTCCGTAGACTAGCCTCAAAAGACCGAGTTCTAAGTGGTACTGAATGGGGAAGGCTGGTTTTATAGGTGGTGGAAAGGAAGAAGAGGGTTTCAACAGGAGGTCAGCAGGATGGAGTGGTCTGGAGAGGGAAGTGGAAATTGGTTAGGCTGTAGTCAGTCTTCTCTTCTGTGGTTCTACAGAAGAGGGAGAGAAAACGTTAGTGTACTTCATCAATCCCAGACCTGGCGTTTTACCCTTAGTTAAGCCCATAGACTGCCTCCCTTGCACACTTGTGTGACAAGAGGTCATCTCATTTACTTTGGTGACAATCTCTGGGTTTTGTTTTGTCAGTCTGATGTTTGGCTTACAAGCTTTATGTGTATTTTGACTCTGTCTCTTGGTCTATCTTACTAAAATACTGTCTCGGTTTTTTGAGCCAGTTGTAAGAAATGAGCGGCCAGGCAGGTAGTTGACTTTGAGAAGCCAAGGAAGGTTGAGGAAGGTTGAGGTACCACTCTGGTAGCATTTTTTAATAATAATTGAAAAGACAGCCACAAATAGCTCAAACGAAGAAGCTTTAAGTTATCAATTTCTTTGGCAGTTGTTTGCAGTCAGATCTCTGCCCTCCTAATCAGTTTTATGTCTGAAGCCACCTAACGAGAGTGTGCCAGCTTTATATTCTTGTGATCAGAAGGGGTGGGGTTTCTGGGGTTAAGGGTGGGGTCACTTGTCCCTCTTGGGTGCTTTTTCTTGGCTGTGGAGAAGGAAGTACAAGATAAGGTTAGCGTCAGCATCCCCTCTTGATCTGGAAAGGTATTGCTTATCTTGTCAGAAGCAGGAAGATGGTTCCAAGATGTGCATGCATGACACAGTATAGAGTGGCATCATGAGAAGAGGATGGTCTTCATAGGCAGCTGAACAACAGTCATTCCACATCTTGAGAGCAAAAAAACTAAAATAGAAAAGACAGATGAGACATAGTAGGCAGGTAGAAGTAGAACGGAGACTTTCTAAGTGCAATATGGATAGAACAGAACAGTAAAGAGACCTATACGTCAGGATGATAATCTTGAAGTGGATTCTAGGAGCAACACAAAGCTAGGATAGGCACTGAAGCAGAGGAACAGTGTGAGTGTCGCTAGGGACAGATTACAGAAGCCTTCTTGGTGGGGTATTTTTATAGTTCAGAAGTAAGATGAGCATGTACAAGAGAGTATCATGGTTAGCAAGGAAGGACTGAATCTTGTGGATTTTGTGAAGAACAAAGTAACAATGCTGTGTCATAGAAGAAATGTGTTATCCTGGGTTGCAAAGAGAGTTTTGAGAGCAGTTGAGGGTAGGAAGTTAAGATTGTCTGGAGCATCGTTGATGAGAAGATCTGTGTAATGAGGTTTTTTTATGATGATGATCATGGATCCATGAGGAAATTGCGAAATTGCAGTTGGAGACTTGGGATAAAAGAAGAGAGTGAAGAAAAGTGTTTCATCTTCTTATAGGTAATAAGAGAAACCTTGAGAAAACAGTCCAACATTGATCCTTGAAGCACAATGAGAACTTTGAGTTTGGCCATGAGACATAGAATCATGGTCAGACCTTAATCAGCCTAATGCAGGATATGTGATTCCAGCTGAATGGATGGAAGAGAGGGAGATGCAAAACAGCATAATCTTTCCATGATCTGACAAGAAGGTGAGAAGGATGATGAAGATAAAGGAGAGACAACCAGCAGTCCCAGTAGAATAAAATGGGCAGAGCCAAGACTAGAGGGGACCTTACAGGATGGAGCCTTAAAAAAGGAGATCTATGTGCTCCAATGTTTTTCACAGGAATGACAGAGGGGACACAGGATGATAATTCTCAACAGCAGCTGAGCTAAGAAAAGGCTCATTAAATGTATGGATGACATTGTAGAATTTGAAACAGAAAACAGAATGGTGTATCAAGTCAGGTTTATGAATATGGGCAAGAGGAGGTGGGAGTGAATGAGAACCAGTAACCAGGTGGTGGGCCTATTATTATTAAGCAGAATCTGAAAAGTCAATTAAAAGAAAGAAGAAGAAGAATAGACATCCACTGAGTCTAACCAGCTTGGGTTAAAGTCCTCAGGTTTAAGACACCAAGCTCCCTGTATTATGTCTAGCTGCAGTCTAACCTTGTCTCTCTTGGCTGTCACTTTCCTGGAAGGCACGCTTTGGATGTGGGACATGGGGAAACAAGGGGACAATGTCGTCACATTGTTGGGGTGTTAGTTCTTATGATTAATATAGTGTTTTGAGCTATAAAGTAAATCTGTATTAAACTAAGTTGATCATGTTAATAAAAAATGATCACACTTAAAGAAGAAGATTAAAGATTCACTAAATGCCAAGTTGAGAACAAGTGAGATGACCTAAACAGCTTTAACATTGCTATGGTTTTAAATGGACATGTCCGGTGGTGATGATAATACCAATTCAAAATGAGAGTTCCTTTTTCTGCTCTGAGTTATCATTAAAAGATCCATTCATAGGTCACCTGTACAAACTGGACAAACCTAGACTAGACTTATATGGAGTCAGCTGTTTTTATGGACTGATTAGATCTTGAGTGACTCTTCTATCACTTACGTTCTGGGTTTCATCAAATTCACTTTATTTTACAAAAGAATAGCTCGGCTCTACAGTGGGATATGCAACTTCCTTATTTTCAGCTTGCTCATGCTGTAGTTCAAACTTCAAATGGGTTCAGGCTTAATGAGATCGGAAACATCTCTATCAATTATCTGGCATCAAACAATTTTTACTGTATAAAGTTCCTTTGATTGAAATCGAGAACAATGTTCATCATGGGTCTTATCTACTTTTGTAGGACCATCAAAGTGGAGGTTTATGACTGGGATCGAGATGGCAGGTAAGGGGAAAATCTTTCAAAATACATTAAAAAATGGTGGTGAGAGTGCTGGTTAGGAAAGTTACTCAGACTTTCACATTTTTTGCAATGCCTTTCTTGACAAATATCTTCTAAAACCAGCTTGCATCAGCTGCAATGAAAAATTTAAATGATAGGCACAATTATAATCTCCTATGACATACAGCCTGGTAAAATATTATTGTTGTAAATGGTGAAATTTTAAAAGACTCTGCCACACCCACGAGTCACAGTCCAAACTTAATTAAGATAAAGCTAATGCCGTGGCTGTGTATAAAAGTTGTCCTTTCTTTCTAGTAGTAGCCTTTTGTAGATCTATCTATCTATCTATCTATCTATCTATCTATCTATCTATCTATCTATCTATCTATCTATCTATCTATCTATCTATCTGTCTGTCTGTCTGTACTAATACTATGTTTATTATAATTTGACATTGATTAGACAGGTTTGAAAATTTTGAAAAAGGTTACATTATGCTGTAATAATATTTTATTAATAATATGTATTTCTGAAATCTTCAAGCACAGTACACTTCCAAGTCTTAGGAACAGTAATTAAAGTATGTATTCATCCATTAATTTTCTAAACCTGTTTATCCAGAGCAGGATCACAAGGAAGCTGGAGCTTATCCTATCAATCATCAGGTGCAAGGCAGGATCAATCCTTGAACAGAGGGTGCCAGCATATCACAAGATAAACACACACATACACAGACACACTCAAAGCAATTTTAGCATCACTAATTCACCTAACCTACATGTCATTGGACTGTGGGAGAAAAACGGACCCCCTGGAGAAAACCCACACAATCATGGGGAGAACACGCTAACTCCACACAGGAATCATCTGAACGCCAGTCTCCTCGATGTGTGGCAACAGCACTACCACTGTGCCACTGTGCAGCCCCCCGCAAGTAAGGGATCAGCTCCAAAACATCAAAGTTAGTGAGCAGGAACATGTTAATGGAGAAGATCAGAAAGATAGGCTATTGCTTGATTATGTAAGGTCTTGTAAGTCTGACAGAGTGTTTTGTAATGAATATGTGATTTAATTGCCAATGAGTTGCCATTCATTTAGATTAAGTGTACTATGTCCTCAAGGCATTGAGTGAGTCAGAACTCTGGTAGCAGAATTCTGGACAAGCAGCTGTTTATTTCGGAATTGCTTCAAAGGTCCAAATAATAAAGCATTACAATTTTCAATCAGTATATCAGGCCAAGGACTATCTATCTATCTATCTATCTATCTATCTATCTATCTATCTATCTATCTATCTATCTATCTATCTATCTATCTATCATATAGTGCCTTTCATACAGTCATATGAAAAAATTTGTGAACCCCTCTCAGCCTGCATAATAATTTACTGTACTTTCAACATAAAAAGATAACAGTGCTACGTCTTTCATTTCCTAGGAATATCTGAGTATTGGGGTGTTTTCTGAGCAAAGATTTTTAGAGAAGCAGAATTTAGTTGTATGAAATTAAACCAAATGTGAAAAACTGGCTGTGCAAAAATGTGGGTCCCCTTGTAATTCTGCTGATTTGAATGCCTGTAACTGCTCAACACCGAATTGGTTGGATGAGCTTGTGAAGCCTTGAACTTCATAGACTGGTGTGTCCAATCATGAGAAAAGGTATTTAAGGTGGTCAATTGCAAGTTGTGCTTCCCTTTGACTCTCCTCTGAAGAGTGACAGCATGGTATCCTCAAAGCAACTCTCAAAAGATCTGAAAACGAAGATTGTTCAATCTCATGGTTTAGGGGAAGGCTACAAAAAGCTCTCTCAGAGATTTAAACTGTCAGTTTCATCTGTAAGAAATGGAATCAGGAAATGGAAGGCCACAGGCATAGTTGCTGTTAAACCAACCCAGCAGGTCTGGCAGGCCAAGAAAAATACAGGAGCGGCATATTGGCAGGATTGTGAGAACAGTTACAGACAACCCACATATCACCTCCAAAGACCTGCAAGAACATCTTGCTGCAGATGGTGTATCTGTACATCGTTCTACAATTCAGTGCAATTTGCACAAACAACATTTGTACGGCAGGGTGATGAGAAAGAAGCCCTTTCTGCACTCACGCCACAAACAGAGTCGCTTGTTGTATATAAATGCGCATTTAGACAAGCTAGATTCATTTTGGAATAAAGTGCTTTGGACTGATGAGGCAAAAATTGAGTTATTTGGTCATAACAAAAAGTGCTTTGCATGGCAGAAGAAGAACACCGCATTCCAAGAAAAACACCTGCTCCCTACTGTCAAATTTGGTGGAGGTCCCATCATGCTGTGGGGCTGTGTGGCTAGTTCAGGGACTGGGGCCCTTGTTAAAGTCGAGGGTCAAATGAATTCAACCCAATATCAACAGATTCTTCAGGATAATGTTCAAGCATCAGGCACAAAGTTGACGTTACGCAGGTGTAGGATATTCCAACAAGACAATGACCCAAAACACAGTTCAAAATCTACAAAGGCATTCATGCAGAGTGAGAAGTACAATGTTCTGGAATGTCCGTCACAGTCCCCTGACTTGAATATCATCGAAAATCTATGGGATGATTTGAAGTAGGCTGTTCATGCTCGGCAGCCATCAAATTTAACTGAACTGGAGAGATTTTGTATGGAAAAATTTGGTCAAAAATACCTCCACCCAGATTTCAGACACTAAAAGGCTATAGGAGGCGTCTAGAGGCTGTTAGATTTGCAAAAGGAGGCTCAACTAAGTATTGATGCAATATCTCTGTTGGGGTGCCCAAATTTATGCACCTGTCTAATTTTGTTATGATGCATATTGCATATTTTCTGTTAATCCAATAACCTTAATGTCACTGCTGAAATACTACTGTGTCCATAAGGCATTTGAAAGCTCAGCCAATGGTAAACAAAAATCCAAAGAATTAAGATCTATCTATCTATCTATCTATCTATCTATCTATCTATCTATCTATCTATCTATCTATCTATCTATCTATCTATCTATCTATCTATCTATCCATCCTCAGAGAGTCATCCAATCAGAGGATTTGATTAAAGTACTGTATGCTATGCTGTACAGAGGATCCTTAGCAGCACTAGAATGTCAGATGTCCATTCGCTGAGATCTACAAGGAGAGTTCCAAATCGAACTGACATCTCTATTCTTATTAACTCACCGAGGCTCAGGGGACATTTGTTTCCTTTCTTTCTTCTTTATATCTCTGTACTCTTCTAACCCTACAACTTTCTGAACTCTGTTTACTTTCATTAATTTGCAGCCATGACTTCATTGGAGAATTCACCACCAGCTATCGAGAACTGGCCAGAGGGCAAAGCCAGTTTAACGTGTATGAGGTAAGAAGGATGCACTCCTGCAAGTTTTCTTTTGATTTCAGCCCAGCAGTGGTTGTGCTGCGTCAGCTGTTGCAAGGTGCCAAGTACCAGCTCTCTGCTAAATTTGCATTGCAAATGCTGATCATCTGTTACGAGGTGCCTGAGACGTGCACTGAATCTTATTAAAGGTATACAAAGACTCGGGCTTGCTGAGACAACAATGGAGACAGAGGAGGTGCTGATGTTGTGGGCTTGGCTTGGGATCCTTGTAGGGCAGGACTCTGTTTTATTTTAGTAGAAGCCTTGCCCTCATTCCACCCTTTTTGTTTCAGTGCTTCTTAATTTAGATGTTCAAGAAGTCAAAAGCATTCTATTTGTTTGTGTGCATGTATATACAATTAATACTACAGAATTTTCAAAGAGAGAATGCCCATTGTGGTTGGCCTGACACACTGGTCACTCCTAATGTAACAGTGTGTGATACTTCATAGATTTCTGTTGCGGGATACTTAATAAAATTCCGTCATGAAGGTTCTACTTACCATTGTCAACATGCTTTGGCAGGCTTGAGCTACCAACTTTTGTCCTCATCCTGCTAGATCTCTCGTCTGCCTTCAACACAATCAACCACCAGATCCTCCATGTCACCCTATCTGACATTGGCATCACTGGGGTTGCCCCTAGATTGATTGAATTGTGTCTCTTGGGCAGATCCTAATGTATGCCCTGGAATGGAGAGAGGTTAAGGGTGCTCCAGGCAAAGAAGGGGGTCCCCCAAAGATCACTTCTGGGCCCTCTCCTTTTCTCTCTCTATACTTTCTCACTAGGCCCCATCAATCTATCCCATGGTTCTACCTGTCAGTGCATTGCTGATAATACACAGCTGTACCTGTTGTTGTCTTAAGAAGACCAAATGGTATCTCTACATGTCTCACTGATATTTCAAACTGGATGAAGTAACACCATCTGTAACTCCACTTGGCAAAGACAGACCTTCTTGCTGTCGCAGCCCATCCATCTATTCAGCACCAAATCCCTGTTCAGCTTGGCTCATTAAAACTTAGACCTGCCAAGTCTGTGTGTAAACATGGGTGATGATCGATGACCAACTGTCCTTCAAGGACCACGTTGCTATGGTCTCTCGATCTTGCAGGTTTACTCTGCGCAACATTCAGAAGATCTGACCGTATCTGACCGAGTATGCAGCACAACTCCTGGTCCAGGCTTTGGTCTTGACACATCTGGACTTCTGAAACATCAACATGTGTCACCAAGCCATAGATTCAAAACGCAGCAGCATGCGTGGTGTTCAACCAGCTGAGGGGGGCAGTTGGCACTCCTCTCTTCTGATCGCTTATCACATTGGCTCCCTGTAGCAGCACATATTAAGTTCACATCCTTGATGCTTGCCCACAGAGTAGTCAACAGGTCAGTAGCTCTATAGATGTATGGAGACACCTGTGGTGTCCTATGCTCCTTCTTGCCCACTCAAGAACTGCTTATGTACGAAATCTGGTGATGCCAACTCTGCATGGTTTCAAATCTCAGCCCAGACTCTTCATGTGGAGCTACTAGCTGGTGGAATGAGCTGCCCACCTCCATTCAAAATTTTGACTTCCTCAATGTGTTTTAAAAGCCTTTGAAAACCCTCCTGATTGGTGAATTTCTCTATAACTGATATTAGCCAACCTAGGAATTGCAACTTGCTCGTGTTTTGTTCTGTGCTCTTCACCTGCGATGATCAATTGTGTATCCTTGTCCTATGACACTTGTTCCCAAACAGTCCTCCAGACTAATGTTACCTCGATTAGGTTGACCTCTTTGGCTAGACAAATAAATGCATGTAAATGTTCTGCCACAATCTGGAAACTGTTACATGGGTGACTGGTGAACCTGCATCTGTGAATTGTTCAACCTCAATGTTCTCCTTAAGTGATAACCTTAAGACGAACAGCCAGTCGACAGCAGGTAACAAAAACTAGAATCTGTGGATGTGATACACGGCTGGTCAGAATATCGGAATGTGGGGGATGGATGTCTTGACTTGATATTCCGTGCAGAATAAAGAATGCCGAGATCATTGAACCGTTTGGAGCCAATGACCTTAATGTCATTAGTCACACTCTCTTTTGACAGTGCCAATTGGCCGCAATTGGAAGTATAATGTATCATTTTCTAGATTTAAATTACATACAGGCAGATGCAGAAAAACCTTCCAGTTATAGACTGGAACACATCTTTAGTGAGAGCTGCAGAAAAAACAGGGTTTATTAAAATATAAAACTATTCTAAGATGTACATTAATCATATATGGTAAAAATTTCATTCAATAAGGCAACTAACAGGTCTCGTTGATTTTTACTAAACCCATTTGTGATTGCAGAGGATTTAGCATTTTTGGCATAGCTGGGCACAAAGCAGGAATCGACCCTACATGGGGTGTCAGTCTACTGCAGGGGGACGAATTAATGGCCCCCATTAATCTGACATGAATGTCTCTGGCGCTGATTCAGAAGTAATTGTTGTACCATCTGTAGGTGCCAGAGAGGAAGGACAGGCATCCTGACTTGGATAAAGGAGGCCATAATGGATGGACTGGGCAAATAGGCTTACCAGGAGCAGTTTATTCCTCCACATGACAGGTGGCAGTGTTCCTCAGGGCTAAACCCGATCAGGACATCTGCAGGGTGGCACGAGAGTTGGAGTCCGGAAATGCAGCCCTGTTGGGGTCTTTGGGGACCTCCAGAGGGTGCTGCTGGGGTAGGATTGCCTTGGTTTCCCCACAAATCAACAGACGACTTAGACAGGAGACCAGAAGCAGTTCCTAGGTCTAGTTTAACAGAGAGCCAGCTGCCTCACTTTAATCGAGTCAAGGGCAACGCTCTTTTGGAGGAAGAAGGAGGATTGTGAATGGTTTAATTTGTACTGGTATTTGCATGAAGAAGGTGTTTTGGCAAATAAAAATTCTTTATTTGAACCTAGAGTTGTGATGGGTATTGCTGTGTCTGTGGTTTGGAGCTCAGTGTCACCCCCCTGTGGTTACACACCTAAAATAGCACAATATAATGCAATGATCTCCAAGCTGCAGTTGGCATATAATGCCTATACAAAATATTCGCCCTCTTGGATGTTTTCACATTTCACATGTTATTGTTATACAGCATTGAATCACAGTGGATTTAATGTCACTTTTTAAACATAGCCCAGGTGACTGCTTTGTCCAGATGGGACAGGACCAGATGAAGAGTAGAGGATGTGACATCTTCAATAAAACCATTCAGGTGATAGGCAGACTGACGAGGGTCATGTGACATGGGAAGTCTACCTTTCAGGTTTCCCAGGACTTGAGCCTGGGAGTGTGGCAGTGTGTCCAGTCTTGAGCCTGACAACCTGACATTGATGAATGTGGTAATCTGTGGTTGAATTTTTTTTCCAGGGAATTTGTTAAGGCAGGAATCAATCCAGCTCTGGACTTTCATATGAAATAAGGCTTTGTGCAGAAAAGAGAAGCTGAAATTTCAGTTAACCCAACTTGTGCCACAATTAGTCCAAAATAAGTCACAAAAAGACACAACAAAGACAAAGCAAGTGTGTTAGTGAAGAGACATGCTGTGTTAGTGGCAACTGTGTCCTGGAATTTTAGGAGAAACAGCCAATTTAACAATTTCAATGTTTCCAGCCACAGACAATTGAAAGTAAAAGGAGACAACATGAAAATATTTCAAATGACAAAGGAGTGCCAGCTGCCGTTTTAAAATACATTCTTCATCAAAGGTGCGGGGGCGCAGTTGGAGGATGTAAGTTCCACGCAGATGTTAGAATTGTTTCCTCACAGAAGGAGCTTTAGATACGTGAACTCCGATACGTCATAGTGTAGGTGACGGCAGCACCTTGAGGACCTTCAGATTGTCACTCAGCATTGTTTCAAACACTTTTGATCTTTATGAGCTAAATAAATTAATTTCTTTCTTAGGCTTTAGCTTTCAGGACTTCACATTGTCCTCATTAATGCACACATTTCTAACTGCATACTTGTGGGCATTTTCTGTGGCCTACATATCAGCTCACTTGTGTAATATTCGTGCATTTTCATCTCAAACATCTCCATAACTCGACTTGATGTTTTTTTGGAAGAAATAAGTGGACTGGCGAGCTTTGTTGGGCTGAATGGCCTGTTCTCATCTAGATTGTTCTAATGTTCTAATAAGGATATACACTCAGTAGACACTTTATGAGCTCCACATCAATAGCTTGTACCACACAATGGGCAATCATGTGTCACAACCCAATCTACACTCACTGGGAAAATGACAATACAATACAATACCAATACAATGTATTTTTGTATAGCCAAAAATCACACAATGAACTTTAACAGGTCCTGTTGTTTGACAGCCCCTCCAGCCTTGACTCCCTAAGAAGACAAGAAAAAATTTCCCTTGTAGGGAAAAAAAATGGAAGAAATCTTGGGAAAAAATTATAAGGAACAGTTGCATCCCTGCCTATCCATGCAATTATCTAATCAGCTAATCAGGTGGCAGCAGCACAATGGAGGTCAAGAGCATCAGTTAATGTTCACATCAATCCCCAGAACAGACAATAATGTGATCTCATTGATTTCAACCATTCCATGAATGTTGATCCCAGACTGTTGGTGCTGATCTCCTGGATTTGTGCCAGCTATGCAGGCTGCTGGTGGTGGTGTGATGGTGTGATGAATGTTTACTTTGCAGACCCATTAATACCAATCAATTATCACTTAAATGGCACAGCCTGTTTGCATCCCTTCATGGCCGCATTTTTTTTACTCCTAATGGCCATTTCCAACATGATAATGCACAATGTCACAAAGCAAAAGTCATGCCTGACTGGGTTCATGACCATGCCAGTGAGTTTAGTGTTATTCAGTGCCCTCCCTAGTCACCAGACCTTTTAGAACACTTGGGATGTGGAAGATTCACAGCATGAATGTACTGCTGACAAATCTGCAGAAATGATGTCATGCACTCAATAAGTCAATATGGACCAGAATCTCAAAGGAATGTTTCCATTGACTTGTGGAATCAATTGCAGGAAGAATTGAGGCTGTTTGGAAAGTTGTAGCCACCAGGGGGCGCTCCAGCTCCCCAAACACCCGATACAGCAGACACAGACAGAAGTCCAGCAACACACAAGGCTTTATTTTAGTGGGAAACACATTTCCTTTGTTCCCCACCAGCACCAAACACTTTCTTTTCTTCTTTCTCTCTGTCTCTGTTGCTTCTTCTGCCCCCACACCTCCTCTGACCAGCTTCATCCTCCTCCTCCCTACTCCTGCTCACCAAATGGAGTGAGGTGGCTCCTTCTATAGAGCACCTGGAAGTGCTCCAGGTATCCTGTAATCTCCTTCTGGCAGCACTTCTAGGTGTGGTGGAAGTCCTGCAGTGAAGAGATCAGCAATTCTTTGTGTGCCCCCTGCCGGTGACCATAGATCCCAACAGGGCTGGTGCTGTAGCAAGCCAGGGTAGCTGCCCTCTGCTATTCCTCTCTCCCCCACTCCTACTATCACAGGTTAAGAGCCCTGGCTGACTGTAACAAAGTAAAAGGAGACCCTAAACAGTAAGGTCAGTCATTTTCCAATCCGCTATATCCATACATAAGGTGACAAGGGTCTGCTGGAGCCAATCCCAGGGCACCAGGCAGGAGGAAATCCTGGGCAGGGCACCAGCCTACCACAGGACACACACACAATTGCCAATGCACCTAACCTGCATGTCTTTGGACTGTGGGAGGAAACCCACACAGACATGGAGAGAACATGCAAACTCCACACAGGGAGGACCCAGGAAGTGAACCTAAGTCTCCTAACTGCAAGGCAGCAGCGCTACCACTGCGCCACCGTGCCGCTCCTAAACAGTACGGTATCATGTTCTAAACAGTTTGCTCAGTGAATGAGTGTTTATAGTACGCAGATATGATCAAGAGGTTTAGTTGTTCTACCAAACTTCAGAGTGCCTGACAAGCATGAAGTAAGTGACTTTGAGTGCAGTTTGACAGTTGGTATCAGACGCAGTGTTTCAAGTGTGTTAAAAGCAGCTGGCCTTCCGAGATTTGCACCAACAAGGAACCGCTCAGGGTCTTGCCTCTCTTCTTTTGACATCCTCACATGACACATGAAGAGACTAACCACAAACTCAGGACCTCTAAGTCAGAGCCAAATGCTTACCCAGCTTTATTTAAGGGAATTTCCACAGTTCACGGGAGCCCACAGTCCTCTTGAGTTTTATTGAAATAGTTGGGGTTGTTAGAGGGTGGCGAGAAAGAGAGCAATACTGCTTCTATGTTATCCCTTATACCCCAATAACCATTAGTGACAGCATAACAATATGCTTCATAGCTGTATCACTTGGCAATAATTTGAAATCTAAGTCAAAGCTATCGTATGTACAATGTACTACCTTAACCTAAGACTACAAAGTGTCAACAAAAGTTGAGAAGAAATATTTCTATAGTGAACTTTGTGAGCTGGAATGTCAAGGGTCTCAATCATGAACTAAAGAGAAACTACTCTCACACTTAACAAGTCTAAATACCAAGATTGTATTTTTACAGGAGACTCACTTATTAAGCAAGGACCAGTTTCGGTTGCAAAGTGAGTGGTCTGGCCAAATCTTTAACGTTAGAAATACAATGAAAGCCAGAGGGGTGGGAATCTTAATACACAGAACTGTGCCATTTGTAGTGTCAGATGCAATATCTGATTATGAAGGGCGATATGTCATGGTGACGTGCAATTTATCTAATACTAAATTATTTTCATTAATATCTACTGTATGTAGCTAATGCAGATGATAGAGCTTTCTTCCAAAAGGTATTTGCATCTATCCCAAATGTGAACACTCACAAAATTATAATGGCCAGAAACTTTAATTGTGTTTTAAATCCAGACCTGGATAGATCCTCAGATACTACAGTGGTAGCATCTAATACTGCAGAGCTTTACTGAAATGGGGTCAACATCATATTCCATAGCAAAGGCTCCCTCTCCCTTTCCCTCCCAGCCAATGTCATTTCCCTGTGAATTCTTGGGTTATCCAGAATGAGCAGCCAGATGGTACAAGCAAGGGATTGCTCAAGATCTCAAGCCTGGCAGGGCTTGACCCCAGGGCCTGCAAGTTTTGAAGTGGATACTTAGCCAGCTTCATTAATGGAGGGCTCCTCTGGTGCAGTGGTAAAGCAGGTGGCTGACAAAACCAAAGGATCTGCTACTGCAGTCCCTGGGAGGACGGGCAGCCGAGAGAAGAAAGGAAAAGATCTTGAGCAGTTCCTCGCTATCAATCAATCAATCAATCAATCAACATTTATTTATATAGCACATATTCATACAAAAAAATGTAGCTCAAAGTGCTTTACAAAATGAATAGAAAAATAGAAGATACAATAAAAAACAAACATAAGTCAACATTAATTAACATAGAATAAGTAAGGTCTGATCGCCAGGGTGGACAGAAAAAACAAAAAAAAACTCCAAGAGCTGGAGAAAAAAAAAATAAAATCTGTGGGGTTCCAGACCACAAGACCGCTCAGTCCCCTCTGGGCAATCTACCTAACATAAGTCAAACAGTCCTCTTTGTATTTAGGGTTTTCATGGAAGGACCTGATGATGATGGTCCCGTAGACTTCTGGCTTTCAGTCCATCAATGTTGGTGCATCATGATGCTTTGAGTAGGTGGTGGTGGCGCAGGCCGCCACCACAAAGAAACTGGAAAAAGAAACAGAAGAGAGAGTAGGGGTCAGTATGGATTTTAGAGCCACTATGAATAGTTATTATGATGAACTGAACATACAGAGTATCAGGATTAAGTCAAAGTGAAGTTATAAAAAGGCCATGTTAAAGTAATGTGTTTTCAGCAGTGTTTTAAAGTGCTCTACTGGCGAATTCCTATTGGCAGGTTATTCCAGATTTTAGGTGCATAACAGCAGAAGGCCGCCTCACCACTTCTTTTAAGTTTTGTTCTTGGAATTCTAAGGAGACACACATTTGAAGATCTAAGGTTACGATTTGGAATATAAGGTGTCAGACATTCCGATTATATAAGATGGGGCGAGATTATTTAAGGCTTTATAAACCATAAGCAGAATTTTAAAGTCAATTCTGAAAGGCACAGGCAACCAGTGTAGTGACATCAAAACTGGAGAAATGTGTTCGGATTTTCTTTTCCCAGTTAGGATTCTAGCAGCTGCATTCTGCACTCGTTGCAAGTGATTTATGTCTTTTTTGGGTAGTCCTGAGAGCAGTGCGTTACAGTAATCTAGTCGACTGAAAACAAAAGCGTGAATTAATTTCTCAGCATCTTTCAATGATATAAGAGGTCTAACTTTACTTATGTTTCTTAAGTGAAAAAATGCTGTCCTAGTGGCCTGATGAATATGCGATTTAAAATTCAGATTACAGTCAACGGTTACCCCTAAGTTTTTTACTTCCTAGTGACACACAGTAGTTAAAATTTACAGAGACAGTTCAGTGGATGGCAGTTCAGTGTATGAAAACAGTTTAATAATAAGGGAGTGCGAGGAGAACACAGACTCATTCAAGTTAAAGGCCACGTTATGTTAGATGACTTTTCCAGCAATTTTTTGTTGTAGCCTTCATTCACATATTTTTCTCGAGTCAGAGGCACTTGGCAACACACTAACATGGAGACAGTCACCTAATTTAACATATGTAACAACTGAGACCAACTAATCTTGATTTTGTCATCAGTCGTAGAGGCGGCTCTGTTTTCATGAGAGCTGACAAACAGTGAATGCTCTCCTGAAGTACAATGCATAAAATGCACTGATGAGGAATAAGGAATGCAAATGTTTTGAACCTCACAAACAAAAGAGAGGCTTGTGTGTCTGATGTTTCGTATTTTATATATCACAACAAAATGGAAAAAAAGAAAACAGCTAAGATTGCTGGTGTACCCACCATACATGTTAACTCTTAGTACAGCACTGGGTCTGCTAGGCAACACACTATTTGCTGTTATGAAAAGGGGTGAGCACGACTGTGCTGAAACGTCATCACATGGTTAATAAATTTGGCATGCCCAGTGATTTTCAGTTGTGTAAATTGACATGGCCCTGGTCACAAGATCAGCACTCGCAGTTGGCAATCATGACATGCCCTACAACTAGAAGTCGCTTAATGTGACAATAGCTTAACAGAAAGTTCACTACTCTTTACCACATTGGTGTATATAAGACATCACCGAATGCACAGTACGTCAGACCCTGAAGTGGAACGACTACAACAGCAGACAATCACACCAAGTGATCTGCTGATGATTTTTTTTCACTATAGAGCTTTATTTACAGTAAATACTCAATGACAGGCATTAATGTATGAAAACACTTCCAGACAGAAAATGAAACAACTTTCCTCTTGTGTGAACTGCACAAATTTCACTGAAGGCAAAACACAATGCATTTCACAAATGTTTTTGTGACCAGAAACATTGAGTTCTGTTGCAGATATAATTTGTGTGAATTGTTTAGCTCGTCACTAATCACACGGGTGCAGTAAGTGTTACTTCAAGTCGGCCTCCCTCTATAATACCAGTAGGATTCCTATTGATGAGAGTGAGAACTCATGACAGGACCCAGAAGAATTCTTCTGGTCTTAGTCCAGACTGTTGTGACATCCCTGTTGCTTCAGTGTGCTCGGACACAGAACTTCCTTTGTAACAATTGCACTTACTGCTCCTGGAGTCACCAGTATACCCACACTGGAGCTTGGGTGGGTACTCAAGTTGGCACTGTGGGTCTCCCTTTATAAGTATTTACCACTTTTCTGGATCTAGTACTTTGGCTTTTATAATAAAGAAAGTAGAAGCTACACAGAAAAATGCCACTTACCTAGTAAAAGAGAAAAAATGTAAAATAAATAAACAGTTGACGAAACATTCGGTCTTTGCTTTGACAGTGATTGCCCTTACAAGATTCCTTACCGTCAAAACACCGATACAAAATCATATAACAGAAATATTCAATCCAAGATAAATCACATGGAAATGTTAAAATTCCAGAAAAAGCTTGAGGAAAACTCACACTTGGAGGAGATTCTAATTGTAGTAAAAGTTTGATCTTACTGTAAATTTTTCCTTTGTTGTCATTTCTATTATAATTTACTTTCTTGTCATATATTGGGAAATGCTGCAATTTTACTTCCATTATGACTCAGAGATGCACAGTACCAACATTAAAAGACACAATGGAGGCGTAGAGCCGCCAGGAGGACACAGCTGCTGACAGGCACTCCATGGTCCCTGATGTTCCCAAGTCCCTTGGACACTAACAGATTTGTTTAGGTGCTCCCCCTAGACATGACCCTCAGAGTCCCTCTCTGGCACCACCTCACATACTTTCCCAGACCCTTATTCAGAAATAGAACAATGCTTTATTTAATACCGTAACCAGCTAGGCAGCCATCTGTTCTGGAAGATGGGCAGGTGCCATGTTCCAGAATGTAAGACAACACGTTTTCAGGTTAGACTGATGTCAGTCATGGTACCCTATACTCATCATTGTTAAAAAAAATCCAAGACCATGAGTCCATTTTGACAAATCTGTGTGATAAGGTGGTCTAGAAAGCCACTAATATGCACAGGCTAGCAATCTCCCCTTCAGTCTTCTCCTTCAGTCTCTATTTGTAAAGGGATTTGCTCCCTATAATTGTATATCTAATATTGGTGGAGTTAAACAATAAATTTACTAATGAATTACTAACAAATGTTTGTGTTTTTTTAGGTGGTGAATCCAAAGAAGAAAATGAAAAAGAAGAAATATGTCAACTCTGGAACGGTGAGTGCCTTTCCTTGAGCAATATAAACCAGTAGGGCAGAGCAGCGATTTACACCCCACCAACAACAACAACAACATTTATTTCTATAGCACATTTTCATACTAATAATGTAGCTCAAAGTGCTTTACATGATAAAGAATAAGAAAACAGACAAAATAAGAAATAAAATTAGAGAACACTAATTAACATAGAATAAAAGTAAGGTCCGATAGCCAGGAAGGACAGAAAAAAAACAAAAAAACTCCAGGCGGCTGGAGAAAAAATAAAATCTGCAGGGGTTCCAGGCCATGAGACCACCCAGCCCCCTCTAGGCATTCTACCTAACATAAATGATCAGTCCTCATTGTATTCAGGGTTCTCATGGAAGGACTTGATGATGACGGTCACGTGGACTTCTGCCCTTTAACTCTCTCAGGGCTGATGTCGACTTTTGTCAAAAGGAGGAGTTGGCGATAGTAATCGACTGTCAACTGTGACAGAACCAACCGTTACATTGTAGTTGGACTCTCGTTGCTAGAAGGAAAGTAAGATTCATTGGTTTGACCAAGATTCCCTGCACTCTCATGTGTAGCAAGGCGCACACAACGGCAAAAATGGCATCGACATCTGGCGAGAGATCAAAGTGAATGCGTAAAGTAAAATACTCTGTGGATGACGTTTTGCCTGTTATCTCTGAACTGGACTATGACCTGTCGGACTCAGTTTTTGATACAAGTGATTGAAAACGAATGTGAGGTTCCAGCTTCAGCTGATCGGTCCCCAGCTAGTAGTGGTACTGACAATGTTTGCCAGGGAAGACTGCCACTTAACAATGATAAGAGGTAGAAACCAGAATGTAATGCACTGCGACAATGACGCGAAGACAGTCTGGCAGCAAGCCTGCCGCACATTCTTGGCAAACTAGCAGCCACAGCATGCAGCAACAGAAGTTTTATGTTGATTTCTGAGTGAAACCATTGTTTTTTGGAAAACAATATTCAGCCCTCAAAGAGTTAATCCATCAATGTAGGGACATCACGGTGCTTTGATTAGGTGGTGGTGGCGCAGGTTGCCACCACAGAAAACCGGAAAAAGAACAGAAGAGAGAGTAGGAGCCACCATTAATGGTAATGATAATTAATTGAATATGCAGAGCATCAGGATTAAATTAAATTGAAGTTATGAGAAAGCCATGTTAAAGTAATATGTTTTTAGCAGTTTTTTAAAGTGCTCCACCGTATCAGCCTGGTGATTTCCTATTTGGCAGGCTATTCCAGATTTTAGGTGCATAGCAGCAGAAGGCCGCCCGCCTCACCACTTCTTTTAAGTTTAGCTCTTGGAATTCTAAGCAGACACTCATTTGAAGATCTAATGTTACAATTTGGAATATAACGTGTCAGACATTCCGATATATAAGATGGGGCGAGATTATTTAAGGCTTTGTAAACCATAAGCAGGATTTTAAAATCAATTCTGAATGACACAGGTAACCAGTGTAGTGACATCAAAACTGGAGAGATGTGCTCAGATTTTCTTTTCTTAGTTAGGATTCTAGCAGCTGCATTCTGCACTTGTTGCAGTCAATTTATGTCTTTTTTGGGTGGTCCTGAGAGGAGTGCATTACAGTAATCTAGTCGACTGAAAACAAAAGCGTGAACTCATTTCTCAGCATCTTTCACCAAATCATAATGGGCAACTTCCTAAATTTCATTCACATTTTTCAGACGCTACAATGAAAAGCCTGTCTGTAGTTATTTTAGGAATTCCTGATATGCCCATAGTTCCCAGTTGTTCAGGATTACTAGCACCTTTTGCCAGTAGGACATTCACATGCACACATCTTGATCAGTGGAAGATCCATTTGCTTTCTGTGAAGTGCAAAGCCTTTACTCTGTGGACTACCCCAGGAGCTTCTTGCTTCTTTAATCTACCAGACAGTTGCTCGAAGAGATGCTGGTCACCGCCTTTGCTTCCTCATCTTTTTTTGCACATATCATCTGTCACCCCAGCTCTGCATATTATCGCTCTCCCTGTATCTCCTGTAGGTGCTCTGCGCTGTGTGTCCCCTCCTCCACCGCACACTTAAAAACCCATCAGTCTTGTGCAATGGCCTGTCATACACGTATGCATGAACAGTCTTACACACACCATAGCAGTAACAGCCATCCTTTGCTTTCTTCTTCTTCTCCAGGTCACGCTGCTCTCGTTTACTGTGGAGTCGGAGTACACGTTCCTGGACTACATCAAAGGCGGGTGAGTCAAAGCACAAGTCATTAACTGCTAATCCAGGGCTCTCCTGATACCTAAAAAATGGCTTAAATCTGAATGTGCCGCAAAAACTCACACTAAAAACAGGTATCCTGATGACTTGTCTAAAATCTCCAAAGCCTTTGGGTAATTGAGCAAGGCTGCAAGCCAGATGTTCACATCCATCATGCCTCAATGAATGGGTTCGGTCTTCAAGGTGGACTACTACTTTCTGAGAATATTCAAGTAGTACTGACTGGCACTATGGATAGTCATATCTCTCTATTATAATAAAAAAATCTTGGGAAGAGAGGCAATACATGATTTTCTCAGAGAGACACTTTCACGTCCCACGAGATGAGACTTTGTGCCAAGAGATTTAACCACACCCGGGGCCAGAAGCAAAAGACAAAGAGTAGATGACAAAGTGGAACGTCGTAAAGAATTCAAAAACGTTGGTGTGATACACATGCAGAGCAGGTTAGAGATAATGGAAGTATGAAAATTCAAAAGTCTCAAAAAATGATAGTAAAGATTGCATTAGCGCAAACAAACGGAAATTATTACTCAGTGAAATAACGGAACAGCGAAAAGAGATTGAATATATTGTTCGGATTTAAACTTTAAGTCAGAGACCTGTAGATCATCTAATTTGTGTTGCCATCAGGGAAAAGTGATGTTTCTTCCCAATGAAGAGGCGTAACCAAGAGAATTAAAAGATTTGTTGTTTGGTGAAGGGCGGCACGGTGGCGCAGTGGTAGCGCTGCTGCCTCGCAGTTAGGAGATCTGGGTTTGCTTCCCGGGTCCTCCCTGCGTGGAGTTTGCATGTTCTCCCCGTGTCTGCGTGGGTTTCCTCCGGGCGCTCCGGTTTCCTCCCACAATCCAAAGACATGCAGGTTAGGTGGATTGGTGATTCTAAATTGGCCCTAGTGTGTGCTTGGTGTGTGGGTGTGTTTGTGTGTGTCCTGCGGTGGACTGGCACCCTGCCCAGGATTGGTTCCTGCCTTGTGCCCTGTGTTGGCTGGGATTGGCTCCAGCAGACCCCTGTGATCCTGTATTCGGATTCAGCGGGTTAGAAAATGGATGGATGGATGTTTGGTGAAAGTGAAATCCACATACGCAAGTGGCAGAGATGTGAAATTGCTGGCGCGTAGCGCAGGCAGGGGGGATGGCGATCAAAGCAAGCAGAAGCTGAAGTCTGCCCTGCCTGTGGTTTGTTTCCTGCCTCGTGCCCTGTGTTGTCTGGGATTGGCTCCATCACACCCCTGTGACCCTGTAGTTGGGATATAGCGAGTTGGATAATGGATGGATATATATATATATATATATATATATATATATATATATATATATATATATATATATATATAGTGATTTTTAGACACATAAAGGGCTTTAAATAGAGAGTGGGGAGCCACTTCAGCCACAACCAATGTGTAGCATCCACCTTGGTGATGTGATGGCAGCCATTTTTGCACCATTATGCTCACCACACATTATCTATTAGGTGGTGTATTGGGGCTAAAGAAGAGCTAAATGCTTGGGGTGCCAAATATTTGCCTTAGTGCACCGCTTGACAGGTTTCTCTCAGAATGATGTGGTAGCAACCTCTGGTTTAGATCTGTACAGTAGCAAGGTCAGCACCAAAATGAGACACTGACTTTCCAGAGTATTCTGCTTTTATACTTGGTGGACCGGAAGAGGCGGGGCTTCCATTACTTCCGTGCCCTCAAGGGGTGGTTTCTCGAGTCTGTGAGAGGAAAAAGGGGACAAGACCACTAGCGACAGTGCCCCCTCTCGTCCCGGGGTGATAGTAGTTACTTTAGGCCTACCTGAAAGGGGACCCTCTGGCACGCATGTGTGACAGTGGTTAGCCAATTAGAGACTGGCGATAATTACAGGGACAGAATGGACGAGAATGTCATGGGTAATGTTATCCAAGACATCAGCATAAATCCTACACTTCTTGAATGGTGCCCACAGACCTTTAATGACCACAAAGAGTTAGGATCTCAGTTTTGCATTACATTCAAAGTTCAGCACCAATTTATATAGCCCAGTGGCCTCAGCAGTGCACTAGGGCATTTGGATTCACACATAGTCCACAGGTAAGCACCTCCTGCTGGCCTTACCAACACCTCTTCCAGCTTTTCCTAGTTGGTCTCCCATCCAAGTATTGGCTGGGCCCAAACATGCTGAGCTTCATGTGGATGACCTGTTGTGAAGTTCAGGTGGTATGACTGCTTGCAAAGTTAAAGTTTACATGAAAATAAAATGGAACCTAATGAATCCCAATCAAACTCTGCAGCACCTCCAAGAGGTTCAGTGCAATTGTATTTGTAGGCAAACTCATTCAAATCTAACGTAGATCTGCCAATTTACCAAATGCGGGTTTCCCTGTCTGGAGTTCATCTGTTCAGAGCTGGCATGGTGGTAGTTTCAAGGTGCATAGTCAGAAAACAAAGCTTCACATATGCCAGCCTGCTATGTGCAAACTTCTGTACAATTTCTAAGAGTCCATATAGCGCCATTAGCAGTAGAGATACATGTGCTGCACACACATTATGAGAACGGGAAACCAATATTCAGAAGCAGCAAATTATCCTTGAAGATTTACAGAAATCTGTGTCAGGAATAGTGTGTCTATAATGAAGCTTTTGGTTCTTAAGAAGTTGTTGAGTTGACGCTGAGCCTGGGTGCCCTCATCACCATCTCCACAGCAGGCAGCAAGACCACCCAGTCACCCCACCCTGTGAGTCTATGACGGTAACGCAGAGGCAGCAATTGTCAGATTTGTTCAGCTTTGTCTCACTCTAACCACAAAGTCATGGAGATCTCATTGGTATAAAGAGAAAAAAGGTAACTGGGTAGACATTTGAATGTCCTAAAGAAGCTAATGGAGTAGCCAAAAGATAAAAAGAAAACTTTATACCCTCCTCAAATGAGTGCCATTCAGCTAAAGAAAATGATTTCCAACGGTGAGATGTTATTAGTGGCGTTATATCAAATGAAGTCTGAATGATGGCCCAGGAGTCGGAAGAACACAGCACACAATGTAACACTGAACAACAAATTTGTTTAAAGGTTTTGCTTCTGGTTAATTTTTTGGTGATTTTGGTAACAGCTTCATGCTGAACATAAATATAATTTCATACTGTCTGTATCACACAGGCATTTGGAGAAACATGAAAATGACCTACTTATAGTAATTCAGCATTTCTAATCGCTTGATAGTGCAGACACATTGCATTAGTTCAATTAAGCTGCTGATTTTAGTTTGTACTTGGAATGAGACTCTGTGAAGCACTATGAACATGGGAAAGGTGATATATAAATAAATAAATAAATAAAATTATTATTATTATTATTATTATTATTATTACTACTTGTTTCACTGTCCAAGCCTAGATTCCACTTGAAATGATACCGCATTCCCATCATTGCAACGTCTTAGTGAAGCTTTTCACGATGTTCATCACTGACTACACCACATTAGCAAGGAAGATGTGAACATAGAAAATTAATCTTTAGAAACATGCTGGACTTCATGCTGTTGCATTTCTTAATTTAAGATAGTAGTACATCATTACATAAGACAGGTTTGACCTTAATTTCCAGTTTTTCCAGGTGTTATTGCCATGAAGCCTATTGCTACGTTGGCTCTTACAATTATAAGGATTAATAGGATAGATAAGAAATGCTTTGCTCCCAGAAGCCTTAAACATGTTATGGTGCTCAGTAGTCGCCAAGACATTTCTCAGCAGCATCACTAAATTCCTTCTATACAATGGTCTCTGACCAGAGTAGCAGGTCTTTGAACCTCTTGTCATTGACGTCTGTTTTGAGGACTAACAAAAAAATGCCTCCCTTAATCTTGGAATCAGTTATTTGTGTAAACATCTGTCTCAAATGTTGAAATTCTTCATCTTCCTTGTTCATTACTTTTTTATAGAAACAGGAGGCAGTCACACTTTTCTGCCCTGTAACCAAATGGTTGCGGAGTGGCCAGGATTTTTTAATGTAATGTGAATCTTTAGCACGGCTGTCCCATTCACAAATGACACAACGGTACGCGGTATTTCAGAGCTGCATTCCTAGTAGCAGTGTCACCATTTTTAGAACAGCACTAATGTTTTAGTTGTATATGTATACTATGTTGGAAACTGGACGTCAGTGAGCCCAAAACACGATCACACAAAGAGTTCAAATATTGGTGTGTTTATTACACACAATTCCTCAAAAAAGTCAACACAAGCACAAAGCACAAGTAAAAAATCTTTCTCTCTCCACAATTCCTCCCAGTCATGTGTTGCTCCACATTCCTCCCAGCTCCGACTCACCTGGATAAGGGAGTGTGGTCCCTTTTATTAAGGTCCCGGGAGTACTTCTAGTACCAGGGCCACTGCCCTTTGGAAGCACTTCCAGTTCATACGGAAGTTCCATAAATTGGGGAGTGCATCTCCCTACAGCACCCCCTTGCAGCACCCATGGTTGCCAGCAGAGCTGTGTTGCCAGAATACAACTCCCAGCATTCCCTGCTGGGTCCCAAATGGGCATCAATGCGTAGGGCTGCTACCATCTCATGTCCTGGGGGAATAACGTATTCCCCCACAGCATCTGATGGGCTGTCCGTCCATCCCTTCTCTTCTGGGTCAGGCTCCTTCCTTTCTCCTGGCCAGGGATGCCTATCTGCCTGCTCAGAGCCTCCCGTACCAGGTAAGGAATCATGCCCTCCTCTGGTCGGGATGCCCGTCCAAGCCATTTGGCACTGACAATACTTATAATATGAGAGGAAGTCACAAAAATACGTAGTTGCAAAAAAATGGTTTGTGATAGGAAAATTTAAAGGGAATTTTTGTAATCGGCAGGCCAAAATACATAAGATCAGAAAGCAAACCCTTTGTTGTCCATTGTAATGGCATGTTAGTTCATCTATTAATTGATTTTGTAAACCCCTTTAAAATATTGCATTTTTATGTTACCACTGACTTGTATGAACAAGCAATCGCAAATAAGTAGCTAACACCAGAATTCAGAATTCAGGTCAACAAGGCATCCATCTGGTAGATAGCGAAGGAGAAAACAACAAAAACCCCGCTGAGTCCCACCTAAGGTGTTCGTCTGGATTTCTAACAAACTGATCCCACTTAATCCACATTTTTAATGGTCACCCAGTGCCTGTCCCTGCAGCTTGAGGCATATGTCAGACATGGCCGCCTTAAATGGCTTTAGCTCAAGGCCACAGACTTGGACACAAATAAAAAGCGAGCGGCTCTGCTCACAGGCAAACTTAACCTAAGAAAGTACTGATGATGGATGTCTTGAAATTTTCTTTTTCACAGGATCATGGGAAGACAAAAGCTACAGCATATCCCTTAGGATATCATTAAAAAGAAATTTCTAAACTGAATTTTAGAAAAATGCAGTGCCTCACGTTGTCCAAGTCAGCCCACCCAAGTTGCAGTACCCAAGGGACAGGCCTGACCACATTAAACCACTTTAAATCATTAAACTTCAGTCTTTTTAATAATAATAATAATAATAACTAGCCAACCCGCGGCGTAGCATAATCAGGCCGCTGTTTAAATGATTTTTAAGCACAGAGGAAAAAATAAACATTTGAAAAATCCGTAATTTAATAAACCACCAAGAAAAGTAACATTGCAACAATGCACGCTACAAACCAACATACAATTGTCCGTGACTGAAAACCAGAGGAGCGCCGTAGCGCCTTCTCCTTCCAAAGCGAAGGACGGGGTTGAACGGCGCTCATTCAGTACGCACTGCCCGCTTATGTGCCCGCCCCCAACTCCCTACCTGAGTCGCTTTCGTCTGTGTACAGTCCACAAGCACCTGTGAGTCACGTTGACTGTTAATTTTCCAAACACCGCCTCAGTCGGTTTCCACGTTGATTTTTCATTGTTCTTTGCGGTTCTGGCTGCTTTTTTATATATAATCCACCAAGTCACCCGACCATGCGTCAGGTTTACAAAGGGCAGGGACGTAATCAGTGCGAGCGTATGACCTGCACATACTGGGAATTTCTCGTTCGTGGGGAACAATTGCAAGCCACGGTCTCCATCACGAATGGGGTTCAACGGCTTACGCACGGCTCCCCGCGCTGGGTAGACACACGTTGATCCATTCAGTGTAGCGCGTGTGCAGTACCGGACATACGAGTGCATCACAGAGCTGTTAATGCTCAATCTCACGTGGCTGAAAGCCACTTGTCCGTCTAAGAATTTGGACGCTAACCGCTGTTGGGTCGTGTAACTATTTGGCAGGCGGGAGTCTCGTTCGTTTTCGGAAATAACCAGCCAAATCGCTCCACCAACTAAGAACTGCCATGCACCACCACCCACAGAATCGAGAAAGAGCTATCAATCTGTCAATCCTGTCCGTGTCCGGGCCGGGTGAGGTTTCCTGTGTTGAGTCAAATGAAGCGAAAGGCTCCACACCTGGTGGTGCCCTTCCATCAATTCCTTTAAGTTTCAGCTTTGTAACCATACTCCCCCCTGAACCCAAAGACTTTGGTTACCCGGTTGGCTGCCCTGTTGCAGGGCCTGCATTGGTGAAGCAGGTGAGACGGTAATGAAACAGGCACAGGGCTTATTGGTTTTTAAAGACTGCTTCCTTCATTGGGTTTTAACCAATGCACGGAACGAACCAACACACAATTGTCCGTGTGGCGCGGAGGGTGGAACGGGAGGAGAGGAGAAGGACGTCCACTCTGCTCCCTCCGTCATGCTAGTCTGCTGATTTCTCGTTCAGTATACACTGCCTGCTCATATGCCCACCTTCAACTCGTCACTCGAGTCGTTGTCGTCTGTGCACAGTCCAGATGCACCTGTGACTCACGTAGACTTTTCATTGCTCTGTGCAGTTTTGGCTGCCTTTCTATATATAATCCACCAAGACACCCGACCGCGGTAGTAGCGAGGTGGGAGGGGGGTGTGTACAAAGTGCCAAAACATCTAAGAAGACGCATGTTTGTCGCGGATCCGAATTGCTGTATGTAGCGTGTAAAACAGTTTGCTATGGTGCATGCGGTCGTGCGTCGTAACCGAAAACTCGATTTTTAAAGACTGCTTACTTTATTGTGTTTTAACCTCAGTTGTAAAGGAATGTTTTAAGGATTCCATGGGATACCCCTCGCAAACAGTTTTACACGCCGCATATGGTGATTCACCTTCGCGAGAAACATGCCTCTATTAACAGTCAGCGTGGGTCGGAGCTGCATGTTGCCTCTACGACAGACGAATATAAATGACGCCATTTTTTCTGTGTCGTCGCGTCTGAGTTGGTGGGCGTAGCTCTGCGAGTTGTCATCGTATCCAATGGTCTTGGAGTTGGTGGGCGTGGCTCCTTCCTGCTTGTGCCATAGGTGTCTAACTTGTCGGCGGCTTAGTGAATCCACGCCCCTTCCGGCGTGCTTTCCATGGGTGTCTTGCCTTTAGTGAATTATATATATAGATAATAATAATAATACATTTTATTTATTTGTAGGTGCCTTTCTAAACACTCAAGGACACCGAATAATAGATAAAAAACACATTATAAACACAACTAAAATACAAAAATTAAAATCAGATGGAGCAATTGTAGTGAAAGAGAAAAAGTCGTCTTAAACAATTGAGTTTTAAGTTTAGATTTGAAAAGTGAAATTGATTCAATATTTCTAAGCTCAGATGGTAAATCTTAGAGTAAATCATAAGATGGCCTCCTCTAAAAGCCAGGGCCATCTTAACGTATGGGCACAATGGGCACTGGCTGGGGGGCCCAGGACCATAGGGCCCCTCGATGTTTCTGATGCCTATTTATGTTTCTGTTTTGCCATCAAAACAGGGGCCCCAATACACTAGTTTGACCGGGGGCCTGTGATGGTGTTAAGAAGGCCCTGTTAAAAGACACTTCAGGAGCACAATGAATGTAAAAACAAATCTCATGGTCCATATTCATAATTAGTGTTGATCAGAAAAATTTACCAAAGCAAATATGCTGTGTTCACCCGTGACCTTGTTTGTCGTATGTTACCCTGGAAATTTGCTGTGTGGTCTGCTTTGACAAGCTTTATTTTATTTTTTCAGTGTCCCATGAAGCTTTGCAAGGCCAGAATGTAACATCATAGAGCTTTACCAGCCAGTGTTGGGTGGGACAGGCCGATGCATATCACGCTGATCCCAGTAGTGGGCTAACAATTAGCAAAAAACTTGAAAACACAAAAACGTGCATACAGAAGGAAACTGGAAATGTGTATTTGTGCCTTAAAGGTGATGTCTTCTTATATGGACTTGTATGTAACATGTGTCTAGTACATGCAACTACCCCTTTAATAGCATTTCCCAGAATGCTGTGCAGTTGATGCAAAAAAGGAAGGAGTGAAGGGTCCACGTGCTTTAGTGTTGTGCTTGTTTTGTAGCAGCGGCAGGGAATGAGCTGAAGTGTCAGGGGACAAAAAAAACAAACGGCTGTACATTTCGGCTCATGAGAGAGGCGAGTACCTGCTATCAAATCTGGTGGAGGGGCAACCCTTAGTGAATTCACACTACCTGTCCGCTGCTGTCATGATGTTTAATTCTATTAATTTTATCTCAGGGAGGCACGGTGTGTGGCTCAGTGGTTAGCACCGAGGCCTTACAGCTCAGGTCACATTTCAGGCCACAATAATTGATCCAGATTAATTGGCAGGTGCTTCTCTAGCCCCCAAGGGGCACTTAAAATACCAATGCACCATTATAATCCACTCCAAACCAGTTCAGTTTCTCCTTCCCTATTGACTTCAATGCATTTTGTTGAGTTTGGCGAAGTTCCTGAAAATTTCAGTGATTTTGTCAAACCCAAGGCAAAGCAAAATCAGTGGGGTTTGCTCATCACCATCCATAATATGTGAACCACCTTATTAAAAAGTCCACCTAAAATACCAGTATAGATTTACAAAGGTTCAAGTTACAGTTAAAATATAAATTAGGGAGATGCATGCAGTGAAATATACGGAATGGTATCTAGCAGTTGGTTGGAGGCTGAAAGCCCCTGAGGGACACCAACCTCACCCTACGCCACTCTTCAGTCTGATGTATGATAATCGGAGGGGTGGCTAAGCCCATGATGTGTGCTAAGAATAACGTAATATCAAACCATCCATCCATTATCCAACCCACTATATCCTAACCCGCTGGAGCCAATCCCAGGGCACAAGGCAGGAAACAAACTCCAGGCAGGGCGCCAGCCCACCGCAGGGCACACACACACACACCAAGCACACACTAGGGACAATTTAGGATCGCCAATGCACCTGACCTGCATGTCTTTGGACTGTGGGAGGAAACCCACGCAGACAAGGGGAGAACATGCAAACTCCATGCAGGGAGGACCCGGGAAGTGAACCCACTGTGCCACCATGCCACTCCTATCAAACCATCATATTATGAAATTGGTTTTGATATTATTTACACCCAAAGCTGTCATGATAAGCTTCAGCCCCCTAAACCCCTGGATTGGACGAACTGACTTGAAGATGAATTAAAAGACGGATGAATGAATTAACAGTGTATACTTTATAAAAATAGTGTAGAATTCACAGTAAGGGACTGTCAAAAAAGGTACCAATAAGAAATTATGAAATTGTTGTTAATCACTATAAAAAAACTATTTCATCGTATTGCTGGATACAAATGTACAGCTTCTTCTTGGAAGTGAAGTAATGACTCTTGGTTGTATTTTTACATTAGCATTGTATTGTACTTGTAATCCATATTACAGCGGTTTTATGGACTCGTCTTGATTTACAGTATTTACCTGGCAACTTTCGAGTTGCCAATAAATGGTTGTAAATACCCTAAACTGACAATGCTATGTTGTGAATTTTTTTGCATTGAAATAACTGGAACCAAAACCCATACATTTTTTTATTTGGATTACACCTTTATCCAATGGGATTTACAACATTTTGAGGTATAATTGGTTACATTTCTTTAGTTTTTTTATCTTCTAATTCAAGCACAGGCAGGTGAATTGACTTGCTCGAGGTCACACAGTGTCAAGTAGTCAGATTTGAACCCACAACCTCAGAGCTGGAATTCCAAAGCCTTAACCACTATGCCATACTGTAAACGTTTACTGCAGAGGTTAACTGGCAAAATGTTGTTATTGATAATGATAAAAAATAATAATTCTTACATTTATGTAGTGCTTTGGCGGCACGGTGGTGCAGTGGTAGCGCTGCTGCCTCGCAGTTAGGAGACCCGGGTTCGCTTCCTGGGTCCTCCCTGCGTGGAGTTTGCATGTTCTCCCCGTGTCTGCGTGGGTTTCCTCCGGACGCTCCGGTTTCCTCCCACAATCCAAAGACATGCAGGTTAGGTGGATTGGCTTTACTAAATTGGCCCTGGTGTGTGCTCGGTGTTTGTGTGTGTCCTGCGGTGGGTTGGCACCCTGCCCAGGATTGGTTCCTGCCTTGTGCCCTGTGTTGGCTGGGATTGGCTCCAGCAGACCCCCGTGACCCTGTATTCGGATTCAGCGGGTTAGACAATGGATGGATGGATGTAGTGCTTTTCTCACTACTCAAAGTGCTTTCAATAGTGAGTGGGAAGCCACTTCCACCTCGATGATGCGACGGCAGCCATTTTTGTGCCATTACGCTCATCACACATTAGCTGTTAGATGGTGAAGAGATGAGAGGGAAAGAACCAATTAGAGACAGGGGATGATTAGGGGGCCAGAATGACCAGGTCATGGAGGATAATTTAGCCAGGACATGAGGATACTCTTTATGAAGGATGCCCAGGAATCTTAGATAGATAGATAGATAGATAGATAGATAGATAGATAGATAGATAGATAGATAGATAGATAGATAGATAGATAGATAGATAGATAGATAGATAGATAGATAGATAGATAGATAGATAGATAGATAGATAGATAGATAGATAGATAGATAGATCGATCTTAATTCTTTGGATTTTTGTTTATCATTGGCTGAGCTTTCAAATGCCTTATGGACACAGTAGTATTTCAGCAGTGACATTAAGGTTATTGGATTAAGAGAAAATATGCAATATGCATCATAACAAAATTAGACAGGTGCATAAATTTGGGCCCCCCAACAGAGATATGACATCAATACTTAGTTGAGCCTCCTTTTCCTAATCTAACAGCCTCTAGACGCCTCCTATAGCCTTTGAGTGTCTGAATTCTGGATGGAGGTATTTTTGACCATTCTTCCATACAAAGTCTCTCCAGTTCAGTTAAATTTGATGGCTGCCAAGCATGGACAGCCTGCTTCAAATCATCCCATAGATTTTCGATGATATTCAAGTCAGGGGACTGTGACGGCCATTCCAGAACATTGTACTTCTCACTCTGCATGAATGCCTTTGTAGATTTCGAACTGTGTTTTGGGTCATTGTCTTGTTGGAATAACCAACCCCTGCGTAACGTCAACTTTGTGACTGATGCTTGAACATTATCCTGAAGAATTTGTTGATATTGGGTTGAATTCATCTGACCCTCGACTTTAACAAGGGCCACAGTCCCTGAACTAGCCACACAGCCCCACAGCATGATGGGACCTCCACCAAATTTGACATTGGGTAGCAGGTGGTTTTCTTGGAATGCGGTGTTCTTCTTCTGCCATGCAAAGCACTTTTTGTTATGACCAAATAACTCAATTTTTGTCTCATCAGTCCAAAGCACTTAGTTCCAAAATGAATCTGGCCTGTCTAAATGAGCATTTACAGATAGATAGATAGATAGATAGATAGATAGATAGATAGATAGATAGATAGATAAGCAAGGCACTATATAATAGATAGATAGATAGATAGATAGATAGATAGATAGATAGATAGATAGATAGATAGATAGATAGATAGATAGATAGATAGATAGATAGATAGATAGATACTGTATTAATCCCAAGTGGAAATTCACATACTCCAGCAGCAATATACTGATACAAAAAACAAAATTAAATTAAATAGTAATAAAAATGCATGTAAAAGCAAATAATAACTTTAAGTAATGTTAGCATTTACTCCCCCGGGTGGCATCTTTTATGACCACAGAGAGTCAGGAACTCGGTTTTTACGTCTCTTCCAAAGGTTGGCACCACCATTGCACTGGGATATTGAGATCCACATTCAGATCACAGGGTAAGCGTCCCTTGCTGGAAGAGGTGTTCTTCTTATTGTTCTCCCCTCCAAGTACTGGTTGGGCCTGGACATGCTTAGTTTTAGGTAGATTACCTATGGTATGGCTGTCATACCATACCATTGTGGACAAAGGTTCAAACAAATAGCAGGCAGACACCAATTCTAATAAGCAGAATCTTTTTTATTTCTGACTTCTTGGTGAGCAGAGCGGCTTTTCTTACAGAGAGAAAATGCAAGGAAGGCCCCCGACAAGGGGGGTTCAGCTGCATTTATAACAAAATCTTCAAAGAGAATGGTTAGAAAAAAAATAAATCAGTTTCACTCCAAGGCCACAGAACATTCTTTACAAAATTTGTTGATTACAACGGAAAACATAAATTCTAGTCTTATATTTGGAATGAAGCTTATCAGAAAACTTGTCATACACTGCTGAAGCAGCTGGGAAGAGTCAAAAACTGCATTCCACAAAAGCAGCTCTACCCTAATAAGCACACTTATTTTTATCTGTTATAATAATACCAAGGCATACAGAGAACATGCAGATTTTCATACAGAAGCTAGCAATCGATTTTAACTTCCATTCCACACCATATTTTCTAGACCATCTTAATGCTGAGCAGCATCATAGGGTGCTGAAGCCTACCCCAGTAAGCACAGGGCGTAAGGCAAGAACAACCCCCTGAAAAGGGTGCCAGTCCATTCACTAGGCCCATTTTGGCATTGCCAATCCACCAAACCCACATGTCTTTGAAACTGTTAACAATAATAAAAATAATTTACTGTAAAAGGGTCAAACTACATTCAGACCAACTCCTGCCTGTGGGTGTGCTCATCGTATATTCTGAACCAGTAACTTCTAGCTACTGTATTTGTATTGCAGACCCATGATGCATTACAAACTACAGTTATGATGCAGATGGCACAGTGGTATCGCTGCTGCCCTTCAGTAAGGAGACCATGGGTTTGTGTCTGCATGGAAAGCTATTTGAGTAGTGAGAAAAGTGCGATATAAATGTAAAGAACTATTATTATTATTAAACAGTAAGTTCCTGTAAAGTTTTTCTGCAAAGACTACAGCAGATTGTCACAGTGTACAGAGTATGTTGTTTCATGTGGCTGATTATATGAAAATGGAGGTCTCTTCAGTGTCCACCCATACTGCGTTCTGAGCCATCAGCTTCACCAGATCCCCATTAGGCTTCAGTTGTACGTTTGCCAGTGCAGCACCTCCACCTTAGCACAAAGCTTATGCTTCTTACCTGGGCTTCACTGTGCTATCCATTCTGGTTTAAATATATTAGCCCCCTGGAGGTGCTTGATGCCATGGAAGGAAAAGCAGGAGCGTGATTACAGAGATTGATGGCCCACAATGTAGGATTATGTAAGGCTGCTAGGAGGCCTGCCCTAGAAAAGAGTGCTTGGCCTGAAAAACAGGCTGTCTTTGCTGGAAAACGTTTAGTCTCAAGTTAAGGAATGAAGAATAACCCCTTTGGGAGAGTGTGTGTGTGTGTGTGTGTGCATGTGTGCTTGGGGGCTTTAACGATATTACAGGTTTTACCGGAGAAGGAACAACACAGCCTCCTGACTCAAGACATGTTGGCTTACTGCTTTGAGTAACTAAATGAGAAACAGCAGCTCAGGGACACGAGGGATGAAGCCTCAGCAGTTAGCGTATACACTCTTATAAGGGGGGGTTCACTGAGGATCAGTGAAAATGTGAAAATGACAGTTTCTTTCCATCTCCCGCCTCCTGAACTACTTTCCTACATTCTGGCCGTAACATACCTAGAAACATGACATTTTTTAAAGTAAATACTGATGATAGTGTTCTTCCGCAGGATGTTATTATTTTTAGACGTAGTTGGCACAGGGTGAAGATGTTGGCATACTGCTTCTAATGCCTGTCCACTGACTTCCTTTATGGAACTTGTAAGTTCTCTGCATGTTGGAGTGGGTTGTTGCCTGTATTTCTGGTTTCTCTCCACATTTCAATTCTGACTTGGCCCTCTGGAGAGTCTGGGAGTCTGAATGAACATACCCGGTGTTTGACTGGTGTCTCTTTCTGGGTTGGTCACTGTTTTGTGCCTTGTGTTGCCAGAATAGACATGGCCGCCCGCCGATCCTTTGCTGGAAGAAGTGGGTTCAGAATCTAGAATGGTTGACAGGTGAACTATAAATACCACAGGGAGTTCTTTTTAATTCTGAACTGACATTTGACTCAGTGTGTGAGTCGGGAACCTTACTTAAGTATTGTTCATCCTACTCAGACTTAAGTCCACATTGATGGAAGTTTGAGATGGATTTTAAGAGTTTCATGCTAAACGGATGGTTGGATAATGCCTAATGCTACACTAATCAGACATCCATATCAATCAGTCAATAAGTCTGGTTCAATAGAGCAGCTTTCAAAGATCACACCACCTCCACCACCACCAGTTACTTTTCACAACATTTATGTTCATAGCTACCAGATGTATTACATACTCTGGTAGACTCCAGTTCTCAAAATTATCCATCCATCCATCCATCCATCCATCCATCCATCCATCCATCCATCCATCCATTCATTCAGCCATCCATCCATCCTCCAAACCCAGTTGATCATGAGCACGTCATGGGTCAGCTGGAACATATCAAGCACAAGGTGTGAGTTAAGAGCAATCCCTGTCCGTCACAGGGTGAACACACTCACACTCACTCACACACACACACACGGGCCTATTTAGCATCACAAATCCATCTAACCTGCATGCCTTTGCACTGTGGATGGAAACTGGAGCACCCAAAGCAAACCCACAAGGATATGCCAACTCCACGCAGGGAGGACATGGGGCGTGATCAATAAAAGTTAGGATTCATAATAAGTTACTTTCAATTATGTAAAAGACGTTGGACAATCTGGCATGGTCTTCCCACTCTACTCTTCTCAACACATCTCACTTCATCTCAATCCAGATTATCTACTTACTGTCCCAAAAATTGTATATGGATTACCTTAGAACTTTCTGTTCGGCTGGTGTCCTCTCCAGTGATTGTTCCTGCCTCTCCTGATGCTTGCAGGGATAGAAAATGATTGGATGGATTCCCTTAGGTTACCCACACTGTAAGTGGTCTAGCCAAAATTTAAATCATAATGTGAGACCATTCATTTACGTATTTTTGTTTCCAGTCCCTAGCACCATGATAAATGAGGATATATTAAAATATATAACTTCATTTTATTTAAAAGAAAACACAAATTGGCTTACCTGATGTTCAGCACTTTCCTGTCTCAGAATGGTTCCAGTGATGATTTAACTTTGCCATTATGTATTATTGAGCATATACTGGTGGGTGAAAATGGTAAAGTTATAAATTTAACATGAAATCTGCAACACAATAACATGTGCAGAAAATGAAGGGGCATGAATACTTTTGGAATCCACCAATGAAGGGGCATGAATACTTTTGGAATCCACCATGTATTAGTTTTGAGCAATGTGGTGGTATGTGGGATGTTAGAAACTAGAAGGGTGGGAGAAGGCAAGGGGTGTGGTGATTTATTCAGGATATGCTGTTTGATCAAAGGTATCAAAGGCAAGTTCCCCAAACGCTGGTCTACCATCACCACCATCCCGATATGAAAATATAAAGGGGGTGTAAGTGACTGTGCAACTTACCACTCGATTCACCTTCTCTACCACACCATGAAGATCTTTGAATATGAAACATCATGACCATCACAGCCAACCAGTGTGGATTTGTCAGTGGCCATGAAACAACGGATGCAATACATGTCTTACACCTCCTGATGGAGAAATATTGAGAAAAGAACCGACTGCTCCACACGGTCTTTTTGGATCTGGAGAAAGTGCTTGAACGAGTCCCTCGTGAACTTAAATGGCAAACCTACCAGTCTCATGGCATGCCTGTAAGCTTACGTCAAGTAGACTAAGATTCTCTACGACAAGGCCACCAGTTTCATGTCATGCCTGGCCAGCATCTCGCTGCCTTTCACAATCAATGTAGGCATTCAGCAAGGATCGGCACTCTTTCCCACACTCTTCAATTTATGTATGCACATGACCACAGTGGGTCTCCAGACAACACACCCATGGACACTCCTATACACTGATGACGTTAAACTCATGGATGAAACATGACAGGTCCTAAAAAAACCTCCCACTGAGGTGAAAAATGAGACTCGAAGAAAATGGCCCCTGACTGAACATCAAGAAAACAGAATACAGGGAATGTGGCACACAGACTGATGGCACTATCCGGATCTAAGGTCACCGAATATAAATATAAATATCATTCATCTGCAGCGATAGTGATACTCTGTCAGACACCAGAACCCAAACCAACGTGGCTTGGATGAAATGGCAACAGGTTACCGAGGTGCTCTGCAATCGCAAGATTTCCAAACTACCTCAAGGTGAAGATCTACAAAGCAGTTGTTTTCCCAGTGGCCACATATGGGGCCAAATGTTGGCCAACCTCCACCAGCCATAAGCAAGTGTTACATGTCATGGAGATGCAAATGCTGCAGTGGATTCTTGGCCTAACCAGATCTGACCAAATCATGAATAAAGATGTTTGGAAGATGTTGCCAATTGATGAGAAGATGTGCAGTGTATGCCTGCAATGGTACCGCCATATCATTCTCAGCGATAACAACTCAGTGGTCAAGATGGCTTTATATCTCAGCCTGCATGGCAGGCAGGCGCACAGAAGACTGAAAAAGCTCTGGCTCAACCGAATCAAGGAAGATAAGTGACAAGTTAACGTTGCTCCTCAAGATGCTCTCGATCAAAACAAGTGCCGAAAGTCCAGCTTAACAGCTGACCCTGCACGGGAATGGGATAAAATCTAGGAAGATGCTGTTTGATCCAACTACGTTGTAACTGTATAGCAGTACCACGGAATATATAATAAGATAGCTATGGAGAATGCTACCAAGCAAGATATGCATATCTTGGTACACTCCATTTCCTTATTTAACAGGCTGCACTAACACATGTTACCATATGCGTGACTGGTACTTTGTCGAGAGGTAACCAAAGTTGGGTCTGTTAAGCTGTGGAGCAGTGTTGTGAGGACTCTTGAGAGGACAAGTCAAGTTGTTCCACTGATAGATTAATCACTCAGCTTCCCCTAAGGGGGTAATTGTCTTGCCAGTATGAGGCTAATGAGAGCCTGCAGCTCTGCTAATCTTTGGTTAAATAATTAGCCTGTTCTATCAAATGCATCATGCTGAGGAAACTTGGTGTCCATTTGACCACATTCTGCCACTGGCCACTCACCACCCACCACCATCATCCAGTGCTGTAAAGTATCTGCAAATCTAATGCTGTCGTCCCTTTCCCAGAATCTCATGAGGGACTGGAAGCTTTTAATGACTGAGAGTGTTTAATGGGGCACTAAAAAGAAGTGGAATCCTAGGCTGTACAGGGAAATATGCCTGTAATGCTGTGCTGGAAGTCTTTATCAATCAATACATCACCTTGAGTGGTAATCTTAGCCTAACTAAAGCCTCTCTTCCAGCAGTTCCATGAAGAACACAATGAAGAGGAAACTAACCAACAACCTGGATACAGAAAACTAAAAATTATTCCTGGTGGAAAAGCTTAGTACAGTAGTGGACAATTGTTGGCTACAACTGAGGGTTATGATGTAGATGGCATGATGGGTACGCTGCCATACTGTATTAGCTCACAACACTCCTAAATGTTGTCAAGGTAATTCTTTGTATAAAGCTGAAATAATAATTCTTTGTTAGTTACATTGCCATATAGTATAAAATATTTGCTTATCAAATACATAATAGTTTTGTATTTACTGAACCCATACATTTACATTGAAAAAAAATATACACTACCTGTCAAAAGTTTTAGAACATCTCACTTTTTTCAGTTTTCCTTTAAATGTAATAAGTTGAAATTCATTGAATGGCCTAAAATGGTGACAAGGTAAGCAGTAACTCGCCTAAGTTTAGGTTAGCAGAAACTGAAAAAAAAGAAATTTCAAAATATTACAAATGGGCCTTCTTCAGGGAATAACTACTAGGTTACAAAGTACAGATGTTTAGCAGCAATTCAAGTAAATTAAGCCTTGCAAGTTGAAACAATTTGCACAGGTGTCCCAACTTCTGTTGATTACTTAAAAACCTTCTGTCAGTCTTAAAGCAGAGCTGGAAACAGACTGTGTTACTACACCCTCTGAAGTACCACTTGGACAATATTGCACTGTAGAAAGTGTACATTCCAGTAATAGTGGCAAGAAAACAGCAATTAAGAAATGAGAAATGAGACAGAGCATTATTACCCTTAGAAGTGTATGCCTTTCATTTAGAGAAATTGAAGAAAAAAATCAAAGTGTCAGTGAGTCCAGTGAATGTCCCACACAATCCAAAGGCAGCTGGAAACTGGAAGAAACTCTGATAGGAAGAGATCAAAAAGTCAAAACCAAATCAGAAGACCAGGTTTCTGAGGGTCACCTCACAGCTTAACAGAGCAGGTTGATAAAAGCAGGTTTCAGTTTCAATTGTGCTGCAGGGCGAGTGGCAGTAAGAAAGCCATTCCTTAAAGGACAAAATCAGGCCTTGAAATACCAGCTATGGACTATTGCAGACTGGAAGAAAGTCTTATGGACTGAGGAGTCCAAATTTGAACTGTTCAGTTCATCATGCAGGGTGTTTGCATGCCATCAAGTTGGTGAAAGGATGGTTCCTCAGTGTGTGACACCAACTGTCAAACATGGAGGAGGAAGTGTGATGGTCTGGGATTCTTTTGCTTGAGGCAGAGTTGATGACTGGTATTCTGAATCAAAAGGGTTACCACAGTTTGGCTGTATTATCAAGAAAAGATGGCTACTTTGATTAATCAAAAATATGAATAGAGTTTTATACATGTAATGATTCCTGGACTTATTATTTTTTTAATTTGCCATTGTTTATTAGTTCTATGCCTTGATTTCATGAAACATTAAGATATTGAACTGCATGCATTAAAAAAAAAACCTAAAAAAAGCTGAGGTGTTCTAAAACTTTTGACCAGTAGTATAACTTAAAAGCAGCCTGTGCTCCTGGATCTATATAAAGATCGACTGACACACTCATTAGCGATGTTCTGTCACAGCCTCAAAGACCTGCTGGTCCTACCGTGGGTGTTCTCTTGCTGCTTCAGTGTCTTCCATAGCATTCTTGATATGCACGCCAGGTTAATTGGCCTTGTGAGTCTATTTTCCAGTGAATGCCCCATGATAGACTGTGGGTCCCTCCTTTGTGTCTAATGATGCCAAAGAAGTTACATTAGACCCTATAAAGAAAAACGCAGGTTTAAAAAATGAATAGACAGTCATGACTTCTTCAAAGTAGTGTGACATGGCAAGTCAGAAGGGAACGACTGAAACTACTGAGCTAAGAAGACAGAATAACAGGAGGTTTTAAAGTTGTGGTGGAGGGGCACAGAAAACGTTGTTGGGCAAATCCTGGGTGGCTGCAGCAGCAAATGAGTAAGTGGGCGGATAAAGTGAACACAATGTAATCGGATTTCCTATTCATCCTAATTAGGCAACCCAGCTGTTCACCCCGTCATCAAGCGGAAATGAAAGGTTTCCCCGTGGCGCTATGCCACTATGTGCAACACCCTACTCTGGCACAAGTCATCTTTACTAATTTCTCTGTATTCTCTCTCTCTCTCTTTCTTTCTCTCAGCACCCAGATAAATTTCACAGTAGCCATTGACTTCACTGCGTCCAATGGTAAGTGTTATTTTGTCTTTTACCCAACTTCAACAAGGTAATGAGCTCATCTGCAGTAACAATAAGGGATATTTAGAGTTTTGTCATACAGTTCACCAAATATGTACAGTGGATTCAGAAAGTATGTAGACACCTGTCAGAAATGCACTAAAATAATTTTAATTCATTTTTTTGGGGGTGGCACAGTGGGTAGCGCTGCTGCCTCCCAGTTAGGAGACCTGGGTTCGCTTCCCTGGTCCACCCTGCGTGGAGTTTGCATGCTCTCCCCGTGTCTGCGTGGGTTTCCTCAGGGTACTCCGGTTTCCTCCCACAGTCCAAAGACTTGCAGGTTAGGTGCATTGGCGATTCTAAATTGTCCCTAGTGTGTGTGTGGGTGTGTGTGCCCTGCAGTGGGCTGGTGCCCTGCCCTATGGTTTGTTTCCTGCCTTGCACCCTGTGTTGGCTGGGATTGGCTCCAGCAGACCCCTGTGACCCTGTAGTTAGGATATAGCGGGTTGGATGATGGATGGATGGATGGATTTTTTTCTACATCAAGAAACACTCAATACATCAAAATGACCAAATTAAAATAGAATTTTAGAAATTTTTGCTAAATTGATAAAATAAAAAAACTAATACAGGATGGCGCAGGGAAATGGGAAATTTTGGAACTAGTGAACTGGTGTTGGCGACCTTGTGACGTTGGCAGTTGTTCGGGACCAATGAGACCTCATTTAAGCCCCTTTGCCATTAGTCATAATGGAACAGTGGAGTGGTGCGCAATAAGCATTCACTGTGAAAGCCTTTTATAAGAAAGTGTGATGCAAAGAGAATTTCGGCATCATTATCGGTTAGGATGTCATGATCGTGGGTGCGTAATTTCAAGGAAACGGGTTCGGCCTTAAAAAAGAAGTCCCCAGGTGGAGCCACTTTGCATACTGCCCAACAATCGATGGCAGCTATTTGATGATTGTTCGGAAGACACGTCATTTCACACAACAGTGACATTCCATGGCCTCCGAGATCTCACTGTTTGTGTTGTGGGATATCTTAAAAGCCAAGTGTACCGCACACGTCCTGCAACACACTGCTGAACTAAAAAGGAGGACTGAAGAGGAAATCGCTGTGATTCCTCTTGACATGTTACGCTGAGTAATGCAAAATTTCCACAACGGGCTGTCAGAATGTGTACAGAGAAATGGACAACACCTTTGTGATGTTTTCTTCCAAACATAAAGTGAATATTGAATGAATATTGATTGCCATCATATATCATCAAATGTAGTTTGTAATGTGTTTATTCGTGCATTGAACGTCAATTGAACATTTCCCATTTACCTGCGCCATCCTGAATTACATTAACACAAGTTCTCAATCAATTGAATTGCTAATCATTGAAATCTGGCTCATGTGCATCTTATTCTGTTAATCAATGTTGAGGTGTTTCTACACCTTGTTTGGAGACCACCTGTGGTCAGTTTAATTGACTATGCATGATTAGGAAAGGCACACACCTGTCTATAGAAGGGCCTACAGTGAGCAAAAATCAAGCCATGAAGCACAACTTAGGGACAGAATTGTGTTGAGGCACACATTTGGGGAAGGCTTCAAACACATTTGTGCAGCATTGAAGGTTCCCAAGAGCACAGTGGCCTCCATAATTCTTAAAATGAATACGTTTAGAATGGCCACGACTCTTCCTAGACCCGGCGGCCCAGCCAAACTAAGCAATCATGGTAGAAGGGTCTTGGTATGAAAGGTGACCATTGTGGCAGATGGCCAGAATGCCTTCTTAAAGGAAGGACCAGGGAAGAAAGCATGCAATCTCTCCCGATTGCTAAATGGCAGTCCACCTGGGTTGCTGCTGCACCCTGGATTCCCACAGGGCATGCTGGGACTTGGGGTGCCACTAAGGGGCGCTTCTGGGACTGCAGAGCCCTGCTTCATCAGGCTCTTACCTGGATGTGCTTCTAGACCAAGCCTGTAAGACAATGAAAGTACTCCAGGGCATCACATAAAAGGAGCCAGCTGCTCCCCCCCTCCAAATGCCAAAGTCGGGAAGACTGAGCATGAAGCTTGATGGGAGAAGTGTAGGCAGAGGCTAAAGGAGAGAAAAGAAGACGAGAGAAGAAAAAGGGGCATTGCTGTGTGCAGCTTTGTTTGTACTGTGCTGTGTGCAGGTGGGAAACACTTAGGGAACAGTTTCCCAGAGCAAAATAAGAAAGTCTTTGTTGCAGGGACTTGTGTCTGTGTCTGCATCTGTTGGGTTGGGGGAGCTGGAGCGCCCCTTTGAGGCCACACTATGAACTTGTTAGTCACTCTGTCTGAGTTCAAAATAACCTGAGTGGAGATGGGAGGAACTTTCAGAAGGACAACAGATGAAGTTTGTGAAAAAGGCACCTAAAGAACTATCAGAAAGTGAGAAACAAGATTTTGATGAAGCCAAAATTATCATCATGTCTGGAAGAAACCAGACACTGCACATCACTTGCGCAGTCCCATTCCAATGGTGAATAGCTGACAATATGGCTATGAGGAAAAAACCCAACCAAGAGGTTGAACAAATGACTTGCAGTGCTTAGAGAGAGGATTGTGTCGGACACAGATCTGGTGAAGACTACAAAATATTCCTGAGGCATTAAAGGTTCACAATGGCTCAATGGCCTCATACGTGGAGTAAGTTTGAAACAACCACAACTTTTAGTAGAGATGGCTGCCCGGTCAAATTGAACTTTAAAATGGATACATTTGCCATTTTTTGCTCACCAATTTACACGTAATATTTCATAATGACAAAGTGAAAACATGCTTTCAGAAAGGTTTGCACATGTACTGATTTATATATGTATCCAAATCCACAGTAGTTCAGGTGAAAAGAAAGTTCCGTTCCTGTTGTATTTGCAGATTCTTTGCTCCTTCTGGAGAGGAGATGGATACTTGGACATTTGCAGCAATTTCTTAGTCCTCTACATACTCCATCCATCCATTATCCAACCTGCTATATCCTAACTACAGGGTCCTGGGGGTCTGCTGGAGCCAATCCCAGCAAACACAGGGCGCAAGGCAGGAAACAAACCCCGGGCAGGGCACCAGCCCACCGCAGGGCACACACACACACACACTAGGGACAATTTAGAATCGCCAATGCACCTAACCTGCCTGTCTTTGGACTGTGGGAGGAAACCGGAAACCCACACAGACACGGGGAGAACATGCAAACTCCACGCAGGGAGGACGCAAACCCAGGTCTCCTAACTGCGAGGCAGCAGGGCTACCCACTGCACCACCGTGCCGCCCCCTCTACATACTGCTGTCTTTTAATAGCGAAAAGTAATTTTTCCTATGGGTGCTTTAAAAATCGCAACATGTTCATGTAAATCACCAGAGAGGAGCATGACGGTTAAGGGACGGGCTCACCCACAGATCATGCCACTGCATCGATTCTTGGGATTTTGAGTTCTCCCACCAGTGCAATGTTAGACAGTGATATCACCAGTCCACTCTTTTTTGGTGATTTATACAAAAACAGCTGCGTAATTTCATGCTGCAATTTTTTCAAAGCACTTTGATGCCCCGGGTACCTGCAGCCTGGGTGTTTTCCTTCTTCTGGGATATCAACAGTCAAAACTGAGGATGGACTAGGACAGTGAGGGCACAAACAACAAGTTCAGTACAAAGTTCAAAGTTAATTTATTTAAAGCAATCCAAGATAATGTCTAAAAATTGCCATGCAAAAACTCTTCAATAAATGTGGAGGTTAAAATCAATGAATAGGTCCATATAAATTTGTTAAAACTAAGAATAAAAATAAAGCCAGAAGTTGCCCCAGTGCTTCCCTCTCCCATCTCCTCTGTTCACCTCCTGGGGTCTGCTCAGCAGAGTCAAGACGTAGGCAAGCAAAACTCCCCTCTCTGGCTCTTGTCCCAGCTACCTCAGACGGTCACCTCTGGGTCATTTTTTGCCCGACTCCATTGCCCTGCCACCATCCCTTGGCATCGACAGCACAATCCTTGCAGCCCTCGGTTGCTCCTGCTCCTCATATTGCTCAGCAGGAGTGACGTGATGCGACCCTCACCTTGAGTACCATAGATGAACCACCTGCAGTATCACAGGACTTCTTTTGACCCCAGTGTCATTCCAGGACATTCATTTACCTCCAAGCAGTCAGATTTAATATTAGCCTCTGATATTGTAAAGCAAGGAAGGTGTGAAACAGTAGGCAAAATCTCCAATTCAAAGGAAAAACAATTCTTCCTTTGTCATTCATTAAATGCACGTCAAATGCTCCGAGCTTGGAGGAAAAATCTTTTATCATTTAAATTGCTAAAGTAAGCAGATTTTTCAAACCATTATTAAAGGATGGGGAATCAAGTGCCTCTGTGCATGCAGTCATTGCTTTATAATGTCAAAGGCTGACTTTAAACCTAATTGTCTGAAGGTGAGCAGCTGTCCTGGAATGAAAACCTTCTAAGGAACAACACTGTTAGTCTTTCCTTTAAGCTACAGAAAGAGATTAATGTTGAGTAGGAGACAGTTAACAGCTAAGGCGTATTTGTTCAAATGCTTGTATTAACTAATGCAGTCATTTCTGCACCTCCTTTCCCTTCCCACAGGCAACCCATCTCAGTCCACATCACTACACTACATGAACCCGTACCAGATGAATGCGTATGCCATGGCTCTGAAGGCGGTTGGAGAGATCATTCAGGATTATGACAGTGACAAGATGTTCCCAGCGCTGGGGTTTGGTGCCAAGCTCCCTCCTGATGGAAGAGTTTCCCACGAGTTCCCTTTGGTAATGTTTTAAAGCCTGCAAGCTTTTCATGATGCATGTACTGTATGTGCAGGGTCCTTCTCTAGTGCTCGTGTATGGATTTTCATTGCAAAGATCCAATGTGTCCTTCAATTAGAGTGATAAGACAAGTCCACCAACCACCAGTGAAGTCACTTAAACTGTCCTACCCTCCTTCTTTTTTTTTCAGAATGGCAATATTGAAAACCCGTACTGTAATGGCATAGAAGGCATACTAGAAGCATACCACCAGAGTCTGAAGACAGTCCAGCTTTATGGGCCAACAAATTTTGCACCAGTTGTCAACCACGTGGCAAGGTACAACCATCACATAACAACAACAACATTTATTTATATAGCACATTTTCATCCAAACAGTGGCTGAAAGTGCTTTACATAATGAAGAACAGAAAAATAAGACACAGTAAGAAAATAAAATATGTCAACATTAATTAACATAGAATAAGAGTAAGGTCCAATGGCCAGGGTGGACAGAAAAAACAAAAAAAACTCCATACGACTGGAGAAAAAAATAAAATCTGTAGGGATTCTAGAACATGAGACCGCCCAGTCCCCTCTGGGCAATCTACCTAACATAAATGAAACAGTCCTCTTTGGATTTAGGGTTCTCATGGAAGGACTTGAAGATGATGGTCACGTAGACTTCTGCCTTTTAATCCATCCATCATTGTTGGAGCATCATGAAGCTTTGAGTAGGAGGTGGCACCACCACAAAGAAACAGAAGAGAGAGTTGGGGTCAGTACGGATTTTAGAGCCACCATGAATAGTTATTATGATGAATTGAACATACAGAGTATCAGGATTAAGTTAAATTGAAGTTATAAAAAGGCCATGTTAAAGAAATATGTTTTCAGCAGTGTTTTAAAGTGTTCTACTGTATCAGCCTGGCGAGAGAATTGACCAGAAAAATTCTCAGACCTGTAAATGCTATGGGTATCAGTTGGCACAAACTGGAAGGGACAGAGTAGGATATGTAAAGATGACTGGAGTCATCACCATATACCTGTGTGATTCCAGATGGATTCAGTTTGAGATGGCTGGGATGGCTGATGCCAGTTACTTAAAATTGACCTCATTACAAAAGCCTAAGAGCTTTGCCATACATGATGAAGTTAACATACGGCAGATATTCAGTATTTTAGTTCAGTCTCTTCAACATATTTATGACTTATGCTCACATTGGTTCTGATATTCCCAGGATTCCTTAAGGGGCTAGTCAGTTTGGCAGATGGTTTCCACCATCTGATATTCTAAATGGAAAAGATTTAACAGGTTTCCATAGTTTTAATCAGGCCTACTTACAGCAGAGTCAGAAAATATTTAGACCCCTTTACTCTCTGTACACTTTATTATATTGTAGATTTAAATCTAAATGCGTAGGTTTGCCATTTTCGCCCATCAGTTTGCACTCAATGACCCATAATATCCAATTGAAAACATGTTTACATAAAGGTTTTCAAACTGATTAAAAATCAAAAATTGAAATTTCTCGTGCACAGAAGTATTCAGACTCTTAATTCAGTATTTTGTAGAAGATCATTTGGCAGCAATTCCAGCTTTGTGTCTCCTTAGGTAAATCTTTATACTGTAAGCTTTGCAGACCTGGATTATTCCATTCTTCCTGGCACATCCTCCCAAGCTCTATTAGATTGGATGAGAAGCTTCTGTAAGCTGCCATCTTCAGGTCTCTCCACGATGCTCTATGGAGTTTAAGGCTGGGCCACTCAAAGACACTCAGAGACTTGTCCAGAAGCCTATCATTGTATGCTTTGGATCATTGCCATGCTGAAAGATGAACTATCACTCCAGTCTGAGGCCGTGTGCACTCTGGAGCAGGTTTTCTTCAAGGAGCTCTCTGTACTTGGCTGAATTCACCCTTCCGTCAGTTCTGAGCGGTCATGCTGTCCCAGCTGCTGAAAATCTAACTTCTGCCTTGCCAGTGACAGTCTCAGTGAGGCATTATGCAGGTATATTGATATTGGTGTAAAGTAGTGTTTCTTCACACACTTCTGTTGAATAGTTCATTGACTGAAATTCCTGACTGTTAGTGTGTAAGAGACAGGATGTGCAGTCCAACCTGTCATTAATGTGGACCCCATGCACCTGCAGGAGGTACCAACACTATATCGACTCCCAGAATTGTGGCCAGACATACTGCAGAGGCTCCTTGGTGTGACAAAAACTAATAACCAGAACAGTTCCTTGGTTTTTTTCCTGATATTAAGTTGCAAACAATTCTTACTCCTCTCATCTGCCTCATCCATCTTATCTCTGCAAGTGACGTGACCTGCCTAGTATTATAGTCTGAGGTGTACAGAGTGAAGAGAAAAGGAGACAGGCGTGTTCATTGTGGTGTTGCAGTGTTACTCACCCAGTCCTTGAATCTCAGAAATGGCAATCTACCTTACAGACCCCAACAATCCATTATCCAGGGCACCACAAGTTCATCCAACTGCATGTCTCTAAGTATACCCCTTAACAGAGATGGCTGGATGGTATTGAAGGGGCTGGAGAAATCAAAAAACATAATCCGCACAGTGCTGCCCATTTTGTCTTGGTGAACATAAGCCTTGTAGAGCAGACAAATAATTGGATCCTTCACTCCAATCTTTGTCTGATAAGCAAACTGCAGTGTGTCCAGGATGTCTATCACACTCATATAGACCAGGACCAGCCTCTCAAAGGTCTTCATGATGTGAGACGCAAGGGCCACTGGTCTGTAGTCATTAGGTGAAGAGGTGGCTTCCTTTTTTGGAATAGGAACAATGCAAGATGTTTTCCACCGCAGTAGCAATTCCTTGAGCCTTAGGGACAAACTGAACAGGTGACAGAGGGCAGCACAAAGTTGGTCAACACAGGAATTAAGAACTAGCGTTCTGACTCTATCTGGTCCGGTGTGTAGCTTTCTCAGTTGTCTCTTTACTTGGTCTTCAGTTATGGACAGCCCACACTGATGGTCAGAAGTACACTTATCACTGGCCATTCCAGCAGTTGGTGATGTAGTAGGGATGTTGTGGGGAGACTGGTCATTGGAAGAAAATGGCAGTGGAAGGGAAAATCTGTTAAATAATTAGTTCAGGATGCTAACTTTGTTCACATCCCCTTCTTGCACCTGAGCCCTGGAATTGGTTGAGTCCAGTAATTATGCCCAGTGCTTCTTAGACATCTTCACGTTATTCTGAGTTTGTTTTCTGTTTTAGCTTTGTAAGCTTCTTTTCCTTCACTCGGTTTTTTCTTTAGCACTCGCTGTGCGTCCTTCAGAGCCTCTTTGTCACCATTACTCTGTTTTTCTCATTCCAGAGACCTTTTAGCTTCTTAGCAATCCAGGACTTGTTGTTTGGAAATGCAATGCACTGTCTTTGTGGGCACCACAGTGTTGACACAGAGGTTAAAATAGTCTGTGATGCAGTGACAGAGACCCTCAGTGTCACCCCCATGTGATTCACACATCATTTACCAGTCAGTCATTTGATGTTCAACTAACCACATTTATAGATATCCAATATTTCTCTTAGACCATTTGCATCTTCTCTTGAGATTCATTGGGTGCTTTAAGACAGTTATAAGCCTGCAGAGCATTTTGTTTATTGTCCAGTTAGCCACCGTTATGTGGTCTGTGAGGGCATTTTTCAGAAATCTGCTAGTTTTGTGTAGTACCAGGATGTTGTACTGTGTTAGCCATTATGGGTGTGGTGAGAAGTTAAGCAAAAACTCCATATTTATTTGGTTTAGTTGTCTCATGATCCACCAGCCTTACAGAATTTCCATGTACCCATTTAAGGATTTTATATCTTTGAACATGCTGGTTGACTGTTGTAGATGGTATCTGTAACATGATAGACATACTATTTGATGTTTCTTTCACCATATATGGAGACGTTCCACTTCAGAGTTTTGTGTTCCTCAAGGATAATATTTGGGTATAGTTATAGATGAGGTATAGAATTTAATATTAAATTAAACACCATTGTATAAGCTACGGGAGAAGTCCTCTACACTCCATCTCTACTATACATCCTGGGGATATATTCAGGTATTGGAATTAGCACTTTAAAGGTCCCCTGAACACCATTGACATACCTTCCTTAGAGAAGGAAGAGTCAGAGGACTTGGAGGTGGCACTCACTCATCACTGGAGCTAAGACGCCTGAAGCTGGTAAAAAAACTCCTCAGTGGCAAGCTTTCGGAGGTGGATGATATTTGCCTGGTGTTCCTGTTGGCACTAGATGTTGTAGGCTCTCTTGGCTGCTTCAGCAGTGTGTGTAGGGTTAGATACTGTTTTGTGGACCCCATTTTTAAGAAGAGGAATCAGAGGATGTGCTGCACCTCTTGGTGGGAATCACACTACGCTGCCCCCCTGGGAAGGGCTATTCCAGGACCCTGGAGGGTGGTATCCCAGATTCAGGAGAAGCAATGCAGACTTCATCCCAGTCGTGGAACACTCGACCAGCTCTTTAACCTCACGGGAATTCTTGTGGGTTCATGGAAATATGCCCAACCAGCCCTACATGTGTTTTGTGGACATAAGACCGTGTCACTTAGAATGTCCTCTGGGGGATACTTTGGGAATATGGGGTCTTAGGCCTGCAGTTATGGGCTATTTGGACCCTGTTCAACCAGATCAAGACCTTGGTTTGCATTGGTGACAGTAAGTCAGACTTGTTCTTGATGGGTGTGAAACTGCCCTTTGTCTCTGATTCTGTACATAATTATTATGGAAAGAATTTCAGGGCACAGCCAAGGTGTGGAGGGGGTCCGATTCGGTGAATTTAGAATTACGTTTCTGCTTTTTGTAGATAATGTTGTCCTTTTATGGAGTGGTGGCATCAGGTGTGGACTGGGATGGTTTGTAGCCAAGTGTGAAACAGTCATGATGCAGATCAGCACCTCTAGGTCTGATGTTCTGGTTCTCAGCTGAAAAGGGTGGATTGTTCTCTCCAGGATTTGAAAGCAGATGCTACCTCATGTAGAGGACTTCACATGTCTTGGGGTTTTGTTCACATGTGATGGAAGAAGGGAGCAAGAGATTGACAGACAGATTGGAGCAGCATACACAGTTTACAGGCTGTGGTGCAGAGAGAGCTGAGCCAAAAAGCAAAGCTCTCAACTTAACAGTTGATCTTTGTCTCTACCCTCACCTATGGTCACAAGCTTTGGGTAGTGACCAAAAGAACTAGATTGCAGGGTATCTGGACTCAGCCATAGGAATAATGTGAGGAGCACAGACATTCAGAAGCAGGTCAACGTAAAGCTACTGCTCCTTCACATTGAACGGGGTCATCTGAGGTGGCTTGGGAATCTGATTAGGTGGCCTCCTGGATGCCCCCCTTTGGAGGTGTTTCAGGCATGTCCAACTCGGGGGAGAACTTGTGGCAAACCTAGGACATGCTGGACATATTATATGTTTCAGATGGTCTGGGTATGCCTGAAAAGGAGATGGAGGAGGTGGTGGGGAACACAAACTGGACTGGATACGTGATAGATAATGGATGGATAAATAGTTGAATGGTATGGTCTTCAGTTCTTAGAGATCTTTTTGAAGATTGCATTGCTAGAGTGTCCCACATAATACCAACGTCTGAACGTACAAAATGACAGAGGTAATTTTAGCATGCTTAGAATTTTTTTGATGTTTGATTTTCAGGAAATACATTTTTTGTTTCTTTCATGTTGATTTTCCTTGCTGACATCATTCACATAAGCATCATCTTGAATGCAAAGAAGTTTTCCTGTTGCAGAGTTGTTAATTAAGCTTTGATGTAGCTGCTTCTATCCTGTTTAAGAGTGAGGCATTGTGGAGACTTCCTCCATCTGAATTTTAAAACACATTAAATGAAAGACTCATTTTAAAAAGTAGTCTGAAGGAGTAACCAAAGAATAAAGAATTTCACATTTCCAATAATAGCCCATTCTTCATTTAGGGAATTGATTCAACCTCTTTTATTAAACTTTGCCTGATCATGTAACCCCTGTATATTTAGCATTAGTATTTCCTGGATGGAAATTTCTAAATCCTCTGCCATTAGTTTTTATTTTGCCTGTGGTTGCTGTCTGTTAAAAAAACATGCCTTCTGGTCACAATTAGTAACCCTCCACTTTGCCTTCTGATGTTCAATTATCCATACTCGTAAGCCTTCAGATTTCTCTTTAGATATTTTATGACCCTTTAGGAAAATCTTTGGGTTAATTGTTGCAGAGAGACAAGGTCACATACAATAGCTTTGAGTCATATCATTTCATTTGGAGCTGATCAGGTTTGTAAGGTTTCCATGGATCTTGTCAGGCTGTATCAGTCTGATCCGGAAAATTCTAACATAGATTTCAGTCCATACTGCTAGAGAGCCCTTAATGATACAGTCTGATGTCTAGTCAGCCGTGTTTGGAGGGGTTTCAGATTCACCTTCACAGATTCTCTGTACATGCAAGAGACCCCATTGTTGTGCATTGTGTCAGAAATCCATTAATGACACAAAAATTGAGAATATAATGGGGTCCCTGGGCCTGTTCAGATGTTGTCTTTCCACCACAGGTATCTTAAGATAGATAGATAGATAGATAGATAGATAGATAGATAGATAGATAGATAGATAGATAGATAGATAGATAGATAGATAGATAGATAGATAGATAGATAGATAGAAAGGCACTATATGATAGATAGATAGATAGATAGATAGATAGATAGATAGATAGATAGATAGATAGATAGATAGATAGATAGAAAGGCACTATATGATAGATAGATAGATAGATAGATAGATAGATAGATAGATAGATAGATAGATAGATAGATAATATGAAAGGCAATGTATAATAGATAGATAGATAGATAGATAGATAGATAGATAGATAGATAGATAGATAGATAGATAATATGAAAGACACTATATGATAGATAGATAGATAGATAGATAGATAGATAGATAGATAGATAGATAGATAATATGAAAGGCACTATATAATAGATAGATAGATAGATAGATAGATAGTATGACAAAGGCGCACACTTATACAACAAATTTTTCTTTGCCTGTGTGTAATGCCTTCCCTGTTTCCACAAGCACAATAGCACAATCACCACAATTATTCTTCTTCTTTTTCTCCTCCACTCCTCTCCGGCTACTTGGTCCTCTCTTCCCGACTCTGGCTCTCGGAGTGGTGGCTGCTGGCTCCTTTTATAGCCCACCCGGAAGTGCTCCAGGTGTTTGATGACCCATTTCCGGCTGCACTTCCAGGTGTGGCGGAAGAAGTGTTTCTTGACACACTTCTGAACTATTCGTTGGCTGAAATTCCTCAGTGCTGGTGTGTCAAAGCGAGGATGTGTGGCATTGTTGATAATGTCCATCAGGTTTGTCTTCATTCATTCCTCTGGTACAACCCAACAGTAGGCTGAAAGTGTGTCCCATAACTGAGCCTGCCCTTTTAATTAGCTTGTTAATTTGGTTGTCACCTCTTGAAGTGATGTTACCAGCCCATCGCACCACAGTGTAGAAAAATCTCACTGGCCATCACAGAGTTGTAAATGCTGAAGGATGTCTCTACTCGCAAGTAGCATAGTCTCATAAGAAAGAAATGTCTGCTCTGCCCTTTCTTCTATACTTCATCTGTTTTAAAAGACCAATCCACCAATCCAGTCTGTCATTGATATGCTCCCCCGCCCCTCCTAGTACCTGTAGGGTGCACCACCTCTACATCCATTCCCTGAGTAGTGACCAGACATAGAGGCTCAATGGTGCAGCAAATGTCAGTTCCTTGGTTTTGCTGATGTTGAGTTGTAGGCAGTTCTCATTAGTGCAGAATCATTGACCTGGGGTTGTAATTATAGTCCAGGGTGTACAGGCTGAAGACAAATGGAGACAGACCTGTCCCTGTGTTGCTCACATCCATATCACTACACCCCATAAGTGCAGAATCATCTGAGAATTTCTTCAAGTGACATGACCTGCTGTTATATTTATAGTTTGAGATGCACAGAGTGAAGAGCAGACAGGACTATTCCTTGTGGTGCTCCAGTGTTGCTCTTATCAGACACACAGTCCTTGAGTGTCACAAACTGTTGGCTGCTGACAGATAGACCATTAACAAGTACACCACAGGCTCACCCACCTGCACATCTCTGAGTTTACCCATTAACAGGGATGGCTGGTTGGTATTGAAGGCACTGGAGAAATCAAACAACATAATCCTCACAGGTGAGAATAAGCCTTGTGGAGCAGACAGATAACTGCACCCTCCGCCCTAATCTTTGTCTGATGCAGTGGGTCCAGGTGGTCTACCACAAGAGGACTCATATAGTCCAGGACCAGCCTCTCAAAGGTCTTCATGATGTGAAACGTAAGTTCCACCAGTCTATAGTCATTAGGTGCCTTCACAAAACTCCTAAAAGTCCAGAATGTGGAGCCCTGTGTGAATTTTTCAAAGTCATCAAGCTAAGGGTCGCACTCCTCTTCACATTCTCTGAGCACCCTAATGGGGTAACAGTGAGGCCGTCTTCCTCACATTGGCTTATTTTTTGGTCCAGGCACTTTTACTCGTTCATGTTGATTTATGCGAGGTGAATGCTGAAATCCTGTTTTTGCATTTTGACTGGATTCCCACTGGGTTTTTGAATATTTCCACTGCAGAGCATTTTCTGAGGTAGAGCTAAGGTTTTAATCACCTTAATTATATACCAAATGAAATGGCTGCTATAAAAAGATGGTCTATTTTTAGCTGCCGCGTTCTGAACGACTCACACCATTTCCTTTCTCTCGCCATTATTAACCTGTTCTTTGTTAGATGTGTTGGCATTCCGACTTTGTCTTGCAGAGTTGATCCTTTCACATTATGGAGAAGGCGTTCTCCACTTGACGGGTCTTTCCGTTCAACGAGTGTAGCTGCTTTGCTGTATGAGGGCTGGCACTTCTGGATGGCTGATTTCAAGTCAGTCATGTCTGAACTGCTTTGAAATTGATGCAGAGGCTCACAAGGGCCATTGGCTATCACAGACGTGACCTGATTCAACATTTCAGAATATAAAAAGGCAGGCCTCTCCCGTGTCTGCAGAATTTAAGTCTTCTCAGCAATGACAGGGACAGAAATGCACTCTGTCACTCTGACAATTCAGAATGTCACCGTGAGTCCTCAGAAATGTTCGCAACAGGCCTGTTCTTCTGTGAGCTCCAAGAGTATCGTGCGGCCCAATATCATTGAGTGCAAGAAGCGGATTGTTCCCTCCAGGATTAGCCCCCCAAAGCATGTCCGTATGGCTTGGCACACTACCACCCAAAATGTTTCTTCTGTGTTGATGCTTTCCTTTTCTTCCCCCAGATATGCAGCTGCTGTGCAAGATGGCTCCCAGTACTTCGTCCTGCTAATTATCACAGATGGTGTCATATCAGATATGGCTCAAACAAAAGAAGCCATCGTTAACGTGAGTAGAGTCATTTTGTTGCTGTCAGCAGAGCATATGTGCCTCAGTCTTAGAAGGAATTGGGGGGTCTCGTTCTTCCTCTCTGGTGTTGTTGTGCCATGATGACTCTTGCCTTTGCTGGCACACCATCACTGGCATGAGGAGATTATGGTGTAATTTAGCTTGTCCTGCAAATGTGGAGATAATGAATTTTAGCTTCTGCCTATGGAATCTGGGCAGTGCCCACTAATGAGACACCTCTGAGTGTAGCACCCAAGATGTCCTCTAGCTTTCCATCACTTCCCTCATAGAGATGAGCCTATGACAGAATACTGCTGCCTATGGTGTTAGTAAAGCTGGTGACATCTATCAGCCTCATCATCGGACTGTGGAAACCGCCGTACCCCTAGGGGCCGTGACCTCCCAGCAGACTGGATTTAAAGGGAATTTGCGACTGTTAATTAACTGGCAGAACAGGCACACCTTCCTTTTAAGATCTTGTCTGTTACTATTTCTCGTGGTGCGCCCTGTTGGGGTTCTGTTTGGGCTCACTTATCACCCTCTCTCTTCCTTTCTTTTTCCCTCTTTCTTATTTAAATGGGGTCCATGCCAGTGGGTAAGGCAGGTTTCAATTGCTCTTCCATCATATGCCAATGCAGTAGAGCCAGCAATATGGTCTGAAAGTGGGATGGTCAGCACTCTAATGGAGAGAGAATGTTCAAGCTGGCTTCCATTCCCCTGTTCAAGGTGTGGGATGGGGTGGGACATTGGCATGGCAATGGCTATCTGGACAATCAAATCAGAGTATGGTTGCCTTTTTAAGTATCCAGGCTTGATTTGTTGCCATTCTGGCTTACTACAGTTGTGCACAGAGCTGCTCTGGAGTTGTGAATTTTGAAACTGAATTTTACAAACCCGATATACATTTGATACCATTGATCAAAATATTCTTAGAAATCACCTTAGTCAATGGGTGGGCCTCTCTGGCAGTGTCTTAAATTGGTTTGAATCCTACCTGGCAGGTAGAAAATTCTTTGTTATTTGTGGTAATTATACTTCAAAGACACCTGATATTCTATATGGTGTTCCACAAGGTTCTATCCTGGGTCTGCTGCTCTTTTCGATCTCCATGCTTCCATTAGGTCAGATTATCTCGGGGCATAACGTGAGCTACCATAGCTATGCTGATGACATGTAGCTGTATTTATCAATAGCACCTGATGACCCCGACTCTCTTGATTCACTGACACAATGTCTTACTTGTGTTTCTAAATGGATTAGTAGTAATTTTTTTCAAACTAAATAAGGAGAAAACAAAAAATTTATTGATTGGCAAAAAAGGAAAAAATTAGGTAATTATTGACTCTGACCTAAATTTTAAATCACATATTAATCAGATTACTAGGACAGCATTTTTTCACTTAGGAAAAATAGCAGAAGTTAGACCTCTTATAATATTTCAAGATGCTGAGAAATTAGTTCACGCTTTTGTTTTCAGTCAGCTAGATTAGTGTAACGCACTCCTCTCAGTACTGCCCAAAAAAAACATCAATGGATTGCAACTAGTGCAGAATACAGCTGCTAGAATCTCAACTAGGAAAAGAAAATCCAAGCACATCTCTCAAGTTTTAATGTCACTACACTGGTTACCTGTGCCGTTTAGAATTGACTTTAAAATACTGCTTATAGATTACAAAATCATAAATAATCTCGCTCCATCCTATATTTTGGAATGCCTCTCAAATTACACTCCAAATTGTAGCCTTAGATCTTCAAATGAATGTCTGCTTAGAATTCCAAGAGCTAAACTTAAAAGAAGTGGTGAGGCGGGTGGCCTTCTGCTGTTATGCACCTCAAATCTGTAATAGCTTACTGATACGGTGGAGCACTTTAAAAAACTGCTAAAAACACATTATTTTAGCATGGCTTTCTAATAGCTTCATTTTAGTTTAATCCTGATATTCTGCATATGCATTTAATTATCATTATCATTCATGGTGACTCCGTAATCCGTACTAACCGCTTATTTCTCTGCTGTTCTTTTTCTGGTTTTCTGTGTTGCCGATCTGCGCCATCACCACCTGATCAAAGCACCGTGATGTCCTTACATTGACGGATTAAAGGCCAGAAGTCCACATGACCATCATCATCAAGTTCTTCTATGTGAACCCTGAATACAATGAGGTCTGATTGAGATCACTGATGTTAGGTAGAATGCCTAGAGGGGCCTGGGTGGTCTCGTAGCCTTGGAACCCCTGCAGATTTTTTTTTTCTCCAACCGTCTGGAGTTTTTTTTGTCCTCCCTGGCCATCAGACCTTACTTCTATTCTATGTTAATTAGTGTTGCCTAACTTTATTTTTTATATTTTGTCTTTTTTTTCTTTCTTCATCCTGTAAAGCACTTTGAGCTACATCATGTGTATGAAAATGTGCTATAGAAATACATATTGTTGTTGTTGCAGTCTAGGCAGTTTAGGCAAATGCCTAGGAAAAGGGTCTCAAACTCTATCATCAATATTCAAAACACATTGCACACAGCCCTTGATAACCATTAGTTTTCTCAAAGACCCCAGTTAGCATGTGGTTTATATATGGATTGTTGCCATATATAATTTACATTTACACCAGCATTAATATATCTGTGCGGCACAAACTTGTAGCTAGAATGGAGACTGGCAGCTCGAAAAGTGAAGACAGTGATATGCTAAGTTCCTAAAAAGAATTTTAGTGTTTTGTCCTGATGCCAAAGATGTGACAGTTTTGTGAGCGAGATGATAACTTGACTGTACACATTCAGCTAAATGTGCTCTTTGTTCTTAGGGCTGGCCCCCCTCTGCAGTTTACCTGACTGCTGCCACCATCCCCACACAATGCTTTTGTCTTTTCCATGGACTTAACTATAGTAAAACAACAACAACAACATTTATTTATATAGCACATTTTCATACAAACAATGTAGCACCATGTTCTTCATAAAATGAAATGAAAGGAAGGAAATATAAAACATAAGCAAACAAGATTAGGCAATAACATTATACAGTATGTAACAAAAAAAGGTAAGGTTGGATGGCCAGGAGGACTGAAAAACAAAAAAAGAACAAAATCTGCAGGGGTTCCAAGGCCAAAAGACCATCCAGCCCCCACTGGGCATTCTACCTAACATAGTTGGTCTAAATTAGTCCTCATGGTTTTCAGGCTTCACAGGAAAAATCTGATGATGATGGTCATGTGGACATCTCGGATACCTGCCATTCAATCTATAAACACCCTGGGGCAGTATGGTGCCTTGATCAGGTGGTGGTGGTGGCGCAGATCTCCACTACAGAAGAACCAGAAAGGAGAGCAGAGAAATGTACAGATTAGCAGGGTATTACAGAACCCAGAGGAAAATGATAATTCAATGCCCATATACAACAACAACAACAACAACATTTATTTATATAGCACATTTTCATACAAACAGTAGCTCAAAGTGCTTTACATATTAAAGAATAGAAAAATGAAAGACATAATTATAAAACAAAATAAATCAACATTAACATCGAATAAGAGTAAGGTTCAATGGCCAGGGGGGACAGAAAACAAAAAAACTCCAGACGGCTGGAGAAAAATAAAATCTGTAGGGATTCCAGACCATGAGACCGCCCAGTCCCCTCTGGGCATTCTACCTAATATAAATGAAACAGTCCTCTTTGGATTTAGGATTCTCACGGAAGGGCTTGATGATGATGACGGTCACGTAGACTTCTTCCTTTTAATCCGTCCATCATTGTTGGAGCATTGTGAAGCTTTGAGTAGGTGGAGGTGGCGCAGGCCACCACCACAAAGAAACCGGAAAAAGAAACAGAAAAGAGAGTTGGGGTCAGTACGGATTTTAGAGCCACCATGAATAGTTATTATGATGAATTGAACATACAGAGTATCAGGATTAAGTTAAAATTACGATTAAAATGAAGTTATAAAAAGGCCATGTTAAAGTATATATAGTTATATTATATAATATAATAGGGTACAGTTAAAATGTAGCTACGAAAAGGCCATTTTAAAAAAATGGGTTATTGTGTGTGTTGTTCGTAAAGAAAATGTTGTGTACGTTTGTGGATGTATTCCTACGGAAGCCAAGAGAGGACATGCAATATCGTTATTTTTTTAAATTGTCTTCTCGAGATAACATACTAATTTTACCAAGATCTCGAGAAAATTCATAATGGAATAATTTTATCGCGATCTCGAGAAAACGAAACTTAACCTTTGCTCTTGGCATCAGGCTTGCTTAGATTGCGACGCTTATACAGCTGAAGCCTTGCTAACCATCTTCTTAAATGACGGACACTAATGTTATTATTTTCTAAACTAAGGTATAAACATATTTCAGCCTGTGTCAGCCCTTGATTGAACAAAAATGTCACGCGCTGATCAATACAGTTCTGCTCTTCTGCCATTTCAAAGAGGACGTGGCTTCATTAAGCTAAAAATTAAATGTTAGACACAATCATTTCAGAATTTCAGGAAACCAAGATTTTTTTTTTATCGAGATCTCAATAAAATCATTCCGTAATATCGAGAAAATAAAGTTTGTTTTCTTGAGATCTCGATAAAATTAGTCCTTTATCTCAAGGAAACAATTTAATATTATAGTATAATATAATAATAGTATAATAGTACTATAATAGTATATTCCAACCCGTGCTGTCAATATAAATTGTTATTTTTGACCATCAGTTCAATAAGAATTAGTCTGACACTGTGAAGGAAATTATTTTTATGCATTTTTGTCTATTTCTTTCTATGTGTTCTTATATCCAATTTATGCGTGTGTATACTCGTATACAGTCAAATGAAAAGAAAGTACACTGTATGGAAATTGTTGACTTTTTCAAGATAATTTGAACAGGCAAAAGTCAATCTTTATGCAAACTGTGCCTAAAGATACAGGTGATATACTTTGTGAGGTACCAATGGGTGCCCCTGCCAGGGTGGGTCCTGCTGTCTTATTTGACCCCGAGGCCAGGGGATACGAAGCACAGTAGGGGAGTAGTGATATTCTCCTGCCGTGCCAGGACAAGGCTGCAGGAAGAGGCTGCAGCAGCAGCTACTCCAGGGCTGGCATTCTAGCAACCAAGGAGCAACACCCAGGATGGACTGAGGAACGGGGAAGGAACGTACAGTACAGTGGATGATGACCTACTATGGGCAGTACGTCCCCCTTTACATGGGGTGGCAGCATTCTGTCTGAGGGACCCCAGTATGGGTACCCGCAGGGCAGCATAAGAGTTGTGGCCCTGGGGTCTGTCCTTATAGGTTGTGTGGGGGCAGCCAGGGAGAGCTGTGGAATACCGATGGCACCATTGGGGTCCTGTCAGAAGTGCTTCTCAGAGTAATAGATTAAGCACTGGAAATACTCCTGGATCTAAAATTAAAACCGAGCCCTCCACTTGACTTGGGGTCAGAATTAGGAGAAAGTGGATGAGACTTCAAGGGAGAGGAAGGAGGAGAAACTTAATTCCTGCTTTATTGATTGAATTAAGGAAACTGGAAAACTTGTCAAGATGCTGTTAAATATGTTGTGAAGCTGTGTCGGGCGGTTTTGGGTGCTGCTGCGCCCCCTACAGACCACAACTTAAACATATGACACATGCAATTGACATGGTGTATTTATTTTCATAATCTAAATTAATAAAAATAGAGATTTGTCTGTCTGTCACCACTTCAAATCCGTCAGATTAGAGTCAGGAGTTCCAGATGAGGTGCCAATGATTAGAACCTCCTTTGGGAGTCTGCAGGTGGACCCTGTCTTTTTCAGTCCACAGATATCGAGGGTCTGGTGTTCTCTTTGAAAATCACGAGTCATGGTGTCATCATGCAACGATCAAAAGAGCTCTCTAGGGCCCTTGGAAAGAAGGTTGTGGATGCTAATAAGTCTGGCAAGGGATTTAAAAAGATCACCAAATTATTTGTAAAGAGAATCATCTACAAGTTGTGTAGATTTTATGAGGGGCGGGCAAATCATTTGGGTGATATCCTTAGAAAGAAAAAAAAAAACTGGGTTTTGAGATGATGACCTGACATGGCAGAGTTAAAGCACTAACAAGGTAGGTTAGGAGCACTAACTGATACAGTGCATTTCCGTACCCACCACACGACAAACCAACTCAGGATCCAGATTAGGACCCAAGTGCAGCCATGCAACGGGTGATACCTCAGCACCACACTAGTTCAGATGGAGTGGAACAGTGTGAGGTTTTTTTATGGTGGCTGGAGTGCCAATTCTGCCACCAACCCCCAAGTTTTTCCTTGAATTAACAAGCCATGGCATTAAATTATTAGCAAGGATTATTTCCAAATTTAAAAACTGGGTTGCAACAAAAACCTGCAGCCACTGAGGCCCTCCAGTGCTGACTTTGACCACCCCTGCTCTGTGTATTGTCATCTGTCGCATTGCTGCCACTATAAATGTGGTGCAGGTCACAGCACCCGCTGTCCCTCGGTTGATAAATCTACATCTCCTATATCTCAGAATAGTTAGCTCATTTCTCAATTAGGCCGTAGTGTTAGGTGTTTTTCTGGCTCACTGAGTTTCGTTTTGTCTTTGACTATCGATTTTCACCCTGCTGCTTTAATTTTGATGGCCAGATGTTGGTGTCCCAAATGTAGCAAAATGGATGTGGTGCCTTCAACATAGACCCCCAAACTAAATTAGGAACTTCACAGGCCAGACCAGAAGAGGCTCACCCAGTCCAGCTTACTCAGAACTTCTATCTGCTAGCTTCTGGCAAAATAATAAAACTAATGTCTAAAAATATGCAGAAGCTTTGGGCTTTAATGTCCGTAAACCCCTGTACACAAGAGGGCCAGTAAAGAATCTTTGTAAATAAAAGAGTTTTATTACATGAAACAGAAAATAAAGCAAAAATGCTCAACGGACCAAAAAGGCAATCCACAGCACACAAGTCTAGTAACTGTCATCCCAAAACAGCAACAAAAAAGATTTCAAAAGTCAGTAAATCCAACAATAAAAATAGCATACTTACAAAAAACCAAAAGGCTCCTAACACACGCAGTGATCTCCTGGTTGAGCCTTTTCTACTCTGGCCTATATAGCCAAGGGGAGGGCTTAGGAGTGATGATGTCAGGGTGGCCCCACCTCCTGGGGCTCCACCCACAAAGTGCAAGGAATGAAGGTGCACAGGATATAATTATCAAATTATAAACAACACTAACAGCAATAACATCACATGTGAAAAATAATTGCACAAAGACACCAATCGAGCATAACAAACACAAAAATACAGACCCGTACATAACGCCCGTACATGACCGCTGCCTGTTCCAGACCCCTTCTTTTACCTTCATTCATTATCTTCCTGGATTTTGCCTTCTTTACGATTCTTTGGTGTCTCCTGACCCAGTGGTGGGTGAGCTCAGGTGTTTAGTGGTTCTTACATTCAGAGAGAATGTTCACTACTCCCCCCCCCACACCGCCTTTCATTTAATATAAAAAGGGGTGGAAGGCTGGCGAGGGAGATTATCTTTTCATGAATTCAGCACCTGCTGCTCAGCTGTTAAAATGCCACTCTCTTGTAATTAGGAGTTGTGTCCACAAAAGCGCTTGTCAAATATTGTCTGAGCAAAAGCGGCACGAAAATCAAGCCGAGCTTGACGCCAGCGCTGCCATGGATAGGCAGGTCAGTTTGAAGAGAATAACGAAGATCAGTCTGGCAACATAACTGACCTGAAGGAAACTGCAGTCATCAACTCCTTCTACTCTGACCCTTCATTAGCTTTTTAAATATGCACTCCAGCATATGGGCAATTTAGAATCAAACAGGTTGTGCCATGAATGTAATGCTCATCAGTGGCTTCAGGTCTTTAAAGGGATCTGATTCTTTCTGCTATAGATCTTCTCTTCACAAACACGTGAATCTAATTTATGCTTCTATGTCGTCAATGATGTATTCTTTAATTATACTAGGGGGCTCGGCCCCCTGCTCGCTTAGTTCACCCACCCCCGGGTTTGGTTAACCGGATATACAATTTAAAGAGATTGTTATTTTCATTTCATTCATTTTTTATTTCTTGATATTTGCCAGTAATAAAGCTGTAGTGAATGAGTTATTCCTCATTCCCCCTTGGGGCGTGCTACGCACCAGCCACTTCACGTCTCTGCCTCTCACGTTGCGAAAAGGGGGACTGAATGAAAGCTAAGGAGATGCACCTCTGTAACCCCCTCTTAAACGATGATAAAATTTTAAACAAATGCAGTTTTTTTACCTACTCTATGCTCGATCAGCTAGCTTGCTGCTGCTGCTGCTTGTGCCATGCTGCGTGATCGGCATGTTGCGCAGCGCATCGAACATTTAAAAGCCTGTACAGCAGTTGCCCTTTTGTCTAACTTCCTTGTCTTGCGGGACGTTATAGTGTCTCCGAGAAAATCACGTCTCGACCCAAGATTTTTTTATTATAATAGAGAGATTTGTTATTAGTTTATAGGTGGTGTGGACCACCGGGGGCACACCTGCCTCCCCAACCTGACACAGACAGACGCTAGACGCAAACACACCACAGATTTTATTCTTTTTTCCCATGGGAAACGCCTTCACCCGTTAACCACTGCAACGGCACAGTTACCAGCACTAGGTGCAGTCCAGCAGAAAGCCTCTTCTTCACTTTTTCTTTCGCCCCACTCCGCCTGGCGAGCTTTGTCTTCTCCCACCCGACTCTGGCTCCCAGAACAGCGGGCTGGCTCCTTTTATAAGTGCTCCAGGTGCATGTTGACCAGTTTCCGGCAGCACTTCTAGGTGTGGTGGCAGAGCTGCAACAAAGGGGCTCAAGAGACTTCCAGGCACCTCCTGGCGGTGGCCATGGGCCTCAACAGGTTTAAGCTTCCATTCTCCAAACTTATGAGACCACTGCACTCCAGGGGCGCTGCCCTCTAGCTCCCTGGGGGAGGTAATGCTCGAAAAATGCTCCTTCCCCCGGTCCTTTCATGGTCGGGGCGTCCCGGCCTGGTAAAGGCCCCGGGTGTCAGCCACAGTGGAAACTTACTTACTTTATTCTTTGTTAATTAGTATTGCCTAATTTTATTTTTATATTTTTTTCTTTTTTCTTTCATCATCTTATAAGGCACTTTAAACTACATCATTTGTATGAAAACGTTATGTACCTAGAAATAAATGTTGTTGTTAAAAAAAGTGCTCTAAGCATGTATTTAATGACGAGCATATAATAGGAGTGGCCATTGGACAGAGATTATGTCCAGGATGGAGATGTTCTCAGGTGGAACTATAAAGTAGATAATTTAAGGGAGACAGCCACCCACGGTAATACAGTCCCCCGACATGCTAGGTGGCAGAGTTCCTGGACCAGTGTGCCCACCTATACATTTACATTTATTTGATTAACAGTTGCTTTTATCGATGGCGCCTTTCAAAAGAAGCCAACAAAGTCGAGTAACATCAGGCTGGGGACTCTTTGGGGACAAGTGTAATAGGACAAGGGTACTGATCATCACAAGAGAAGAACTCAAAAGTCAATTGCAAAACCTAACAGCCAATGTTAGTTATTGGACTGGACTGCTAATACTGATGCTCTATGTAAGAAAGCTCAGAGCAGACTATACTTTCTGAGAAGGTTGGCATCCTTCAACATCTGCAGTAAGATGCTGCAGATGTTCTACCAGACGGTTGTTGCGAGTGCCCTCTTCTACGCGGTGGTGTGCTGGGGTGGCAGCATAAAGATGAAAGACGCCTCACACCTGGACAAACTTGTTAAGAAGGCAGACTCCATTGTAGGATTAAAGTTGGACAGTTTAACATCTGTGGCAGAGCAACGGGCACTAAGCAAACTCCTGTCAATCATGGAGAATCCACTGCATCCACTGAACAGGATCATCTCCAGGCAGTGGAGTAGCTTCAGTGACAGACTTTTGTCACTGTCCTGCTCCACTGACAGACTGAGGAGATTGTTCCTCCCCCACACTATGCGACTATTCAATTCCACCCGGGGGAGTAAATGCGAACATTAATTTTATTTTAATTCTTTTCATTTTTATTACTATTTAATTTAATATTGTTTCTTTGTATCAGTATACTGCTGCTGGATTATGTGAATTTCCCCTTGGGATTAATAAAGTATCTATCTATCTATCTATCTATCTATCTATCTATCTATCTATCTATCTATCTATCTATCTATCTATCTATCTATCTATCTATCTATCTATCTATCATATAGTGCACTTCACATCTATCTATCTATCTATCTATCTATCTATCTATCTATCTATCTATCTATCTATCTATCTAGTTTGAGAGAAGTTCACCAAACAAGAGAGTCTTTGGCCTCTTGTCTTCTTGAACACGTTGGGTGGAATTAAATGGACCGGACAGAGGAGCTTTGATGAGCTGAATAGTCTGTTCTAATGTTCTAATAAAAATTCATATTACTGAGCTTTAATTTCAATTTGTGTCAATGTGTCCAGCATATTACACCTTAAAAGTAAAGAATATGATGTCCAGACTGTATTTTAGTTCCATTTTAAGACGGCCAGTGTTACACATTTACACTGAAGAACTTTTTATGTTTATTTTCGTCAGTTCATATCGGCTACCTGTGGTCACTTTTCAGGGAACTGGCTGACAGGACAGAACAGAAATATCTCAGCCAAGCTTCCTTCACTCCATTATGCCTGCTGTGTTGGAAGCCATTAACCGTCCAGCGAGGCACTGCATCCTCTTTGTGTATGGTGTGGGTGTCCTTACAAAAAGGCCTTCTGCAGCAGTGTCTGGTTCTCCTAATGTAATCGGAGCAAACTGACAGCACTCATATTGCAATAAGGGCACCCAGCAAGAAGGAAGCTGCTTTTGTTAACTGTAACCAGTGACATTCCATTAATGCACAAGTCATCCAAGATATGGTTGACAAACATTGTGTCTCAGTGGCCTCCGGGTCAGTCTGTGTTAATTTAACTTGAGCCAAAGTAGCTTTGACAGACGTGATATCACTATACTGTAGGTTTTGGCTGGTGTGTTGGTAAGGTAACTGGCTGAACTCTCAGTGTTTCATGTGGCCAGTGCTGTTTATTGTGAAAGCAATGACGTGTTTACATTTTTTGGCTGACACCTTTGTCCTAGGTGACTTACAACGTCTCTGATACAATCGGTGACATTTCTTTTGGCTTTCCAGTTAGAGCACAGGCAGATCAAGTGACATGCTCATAGTCACATAAAGTCAGAAGTAGGATTTGGACCCACACCCTCATGTTCTGAGGTCCAAGGCTTTAACCAGTACACCACACTGCCTGCTCAATGTCATTACATGTGCCTAATGCTAGTACCTGACACCTTTCCCGGACCCCCAGAATGCAGAAGAGTGGTACTATAACGCATGATGTTGCACTCTCGGTTACTCTTTAATGCAGGTGGTGGGGTCTCAACACATCGGGGGGGAGCCACTTTATCAGCCAATGAAGTTCTGTAGCGTTGTGATTGCATATGTATGAGGCTGATTAGCATACTCCATATATGGACGCTTCAGGGTGCTTACATATTCATATTTACAAGGTGATTGTGATTTATAAAGGGTAAATGCATAGAAATGTGTGAATGTCAGGTTTTATAAATGTGACTTTTTATTAGTGTACACATTTTCCTGCATGCTCATATTTTCACGCTCAAGTCCATGTAAAGTTTCATAAGGCCCCAGGTGTCTGAGCTTCTTTGAAGAAAGAGAATCACACTGCTGGCTTCTTTTCCTTGAAGTGGAATGAGCACATGCAGACTTCTTTGGTGGCTTTTTTCAGATTTAGGGCAGTCCTCCTCAGTAGTCAGTGACAATCGAGACACAGTATAATGTCTTGTGAATGGCGTTTACCTGATATTGATAGTCCTGGAATTTTTGAACCCCTTTACTGGTGTGTGCTGCATGGCCTTGAGTAGGAAAGGCTTGAACCAGAAGTGTGAATAAAAGATTAAAAAAATAAATAAATAAAAAACAGCAGCAACAGGCAGTCCTCATTATAATACGGACAAAGACCTTCAAGCACCATAGTTAAACTAAACAAGTTCAGCTCATGTGCACACACTGTACGGTACAGAGGACACTGCAGGGCCAATTGGTCCAGACCCACAATAGGAAAAGGGCTTAAAGCACCCAGCCTAAAGTCAATGTCACATACTATAAGGAGCAAAAACAAGTGACACTGAGCATATGAAAGACAAGTGGAGAAAAATGCTTAAGAAGAAAAAGCTTATGGCTGTTATAAACATCTTAATAATCTGCAGAATAACTGGGGCTTATTGCTTCTTTTACACAACATCTGTTAGAAATGTGCCCCAGTGGCCCATAAGGAAGAAAGTCTACTGAAATGGAATTTAAAGCATTTTTTAAAATAACTATTTTACAAAAACAGCCTACAGTTTAGCTTTCCTATCTATGGATGTAAACTAAAACGGCACCACAGGTAGGGCTGCCTCCTCACATCTCATGAGCCTTGTGTTTCAATAGTGGCTGCACACTCTCTTTGTGGAGTTTGGATCATTTTACTCCAGTTTGCCCATATGAGTGTCTATATGTATATGTATGATATGGTATATGCCAACTAATACAAACAGTACACAACACGTGTTTCGCCCTTATTGAAGATTGTCAGGTGTGTGCACTTCTGCATCCCCTTACAGGGGTTGAGCCTCAGACGTCAGTACCTGAGGCAAAGCCTCTGATGCTGTGCCATAGCATCTGGTTTGCTTATTTGGCCGGGTGAAGATTGGAGTGTTGCTCTCTTTTTTTTTAAGCCTGAATCACAATTTGATTATTAGGTGTTTGCCTACCAGGTAGGTAACACCTGTGGTTGGTAACACGTGAGTCGGTGTCTTCCACCCCAAAGACGTGGCTGAATCTCAGTACTTTAGCAAAACCAGCTTTATTCAACTCAAAACAGGAACATCAAGGTTATTTATTGTAGTGGGATCTACCATTCTACTATACACAGGCACAGCAAACAGGCAGGGTCGGGGCCGGATAATACTGTTCCCTGCATTTATAATGTTCCTTGATTCACCTATTGGGTGACCAGCACTTTGCATGTGGTGACGGTCAGCTTGTAATTGTTTCTGTGGTGCTGCGAATCCGTGGTTGCCTCGGCGACAGACAAGCAGACGTCAACAGATGTGGCAGTCGTGCTTCTGCATGTTGTCCTGTTGGGGAGAATCTCAAAAGAGTTCAAAAGTCTCAAAATATATATATTGTGTGTGTGTGTAATGCCGCAAAGAATTCTTATTTTTTGAGTATTTCTGATTTGCATTAATATTTTGATAGATAGATAGATAGATAGATAGATAGATAGATAGATAGATAGATAGATAGATAGATAGATAGATAGATAGATAGATAGATAGATAGATAGATAGATGTGACAAAGGCGCTATACGAGTGCTCAACCCAACACAGACAGACACGGGAGGCACACTTATAAAACACATTTTTTTTCTCCTGTGTGTAACGCCTTCCCTGTTCCCACAAGTACAATAGCACAGTCTCCACAATTCTTCTTCTGTTTCTCCTCCACTCCTCTCCGGCAAGCTTAGTCCCTCTCCTCCCGACTCTGGCTCTCGTAGTGGTGGCTGCTGGCTCCTTTTATAGCCCACCCAGAACTGCTCCAGGTGTTTGATGACCCATTTCCGGCTGCACTTACAGGTGTGGCGGAAGAACCGCCCACATGGGCTCAGAAACCACTGCAACGCCCCCTGGCGGCACACCCGGATCCCAACAGGGTCGCAGAGAACTCCATATCCCATGGAGTCCTGCGGGAATCCAAGGCACTACTGTCACCTAGGGGGGCTGCCATGCAGTGTCCTGGGGGAGGTACTGATCAGTCCATGCCTCTTCCCACAGACCATATACAGAAGAGGCATTCCGGCTGGGCAAGGGCCCTGGCCGCCTGCCACAATAGATAGATAGACAGATAGATATGGAAAGGCACTATGTAATTGATATATTACATTGGTTTACGCTTACCAGTGCCAAAGGGAAGAGCAAAGGATAAATCTATCCCAACACATTCACAGCTCTTTAATGAGTGTGTTTAGTACAGAAGGAAAATTCCTGGAAGCAAGCTAATACACAAAAAAAACGGATTATTAAAAAGCCTCAGAATTAATGAATTGTTATATTTGATTCTCTTTCTGTGGGACCCTGGGATTTCATGTCCAACTGTCCTTTATGTTATGTCATTTTCTTGTTACCTTTAATAGATCTCTACTACGGGTGGTAGTAACCAGAAAGAGTCGCACCTCTGGTATATTCTTGCTCGGGGTTGTGAATTATGATCCGCCTGATGATTTTGGAGGTCAGTGATGACCTTGTCTCATCTTGTGGAGGTATGTCGACTCTCATCAAAGATTAATCACCTGTGGTTTGATTTGATTAACTAAAACGTTTCTTTTTCTGATGTCGGTGAGCAAAATGTGATACAAGTTTGCATCCCAGCTGGTTAGTGGGAACAATGAGTGCAGCTCATGCAAATAGAAAGCTGACTATACATGCATAAAATAGAAATGTAGCCCACACTGAATGTGTGTGACAAAAGCTGTCAGGTATATTTTATCTTTTAAATGATTTTTAATGGTTTATAGACCCCAATGGCACAAATGGTCCGGTTTAGCAACATTTCTGAAGGGCACATCTGATCTTTGGATGGTGATTTGCACGGCTGACCCTCAGGTTCCCTCTCGAGAGATGAGAAGCAGCAATGCGAAGTCCTCCTTCAGCACCTCTTTATTGTTTTCAAGGACAGAGTGAGGTTTTTTTTCTTCTTTAATGTCCTAAACACGTACCCCAAGAAAGCAAAATAATATTGTAGAAAAGTCTTCTGGCCAGAAGGTGCACAATGGTGTCCCCCAAAATGACTACAGCCCCTCAGCGGAAAGCTGATGCAAATCTGAGAGCCTGAAAGCAGTTGCTCAATTGCAAGATCAATGCTTCTTTGGGCCCTTGCGGTGGAGACCCCTGTTTTTGCTCATGTGGGAGTGGAAGTAAAACATAATCACAGGCCTCAGGTGCTGTCGGGGTGTGGAAATGGCTGACAGGTAGTTACTGGAGGGAGAGGCTGGCTCGGGACACCATGCTACATTGTGTTCTATCTTAGGGGCTTTCAGGTGCCCGTAGTGAGTGTAAAGCTTGTGTATGTGGTCCTCCAAAACCTTCAGTTCTTCATTAGTGTTTCAAAACTGCTGACCACTGTTGTCCATTGTACTGAATAATTTCTGTGCGGTCTTGCAGACGGCAAAACAGAAGAAAAGCGACGCGAGACTTTAGCACAGGGAGTAACACAACACAGTAACATCACCACATTCAGGACAGCTGAATCCCCTTTCCCTGTATTTATTATGTTATTTTTATTATAGTTTAAATAATCAGTTTTAAATATTTTTAAGCACAGATGAGTTTGCGCCTCGTCCAAGAGAGCTGAGCCTCAGCCTGCCCCCCATAGTCTTGCCCTCCTTGATTCGTGTGGCTCTTTTAGGGGGGCTCCTCTTAGACAACTCACAGTTTCATCTGGAGGAATCCGACAAACTGACCGTGAAACACGCAGGGTTCCTAGCTGCTTCTCCGCGGTGTGCTTCTGTCAAGGAAAGACGCCATACGAATTGGTGCGTGTAGTCCAAAAGGACACGCATTTTATGACGCTTCAGGATAAAGCGATTTTCCACACGGTATAATATAATGCAATACAAAACCAGCCTTACAAGTGGAAAATGTGAGAAAAGTTAAAAATCGCAGCTCTAATAAAATGTAAATTTTAAACAATATAAGATTGTTGCAAGAAGGTGTGAACTGCTGATACCAGCATTTGTCATCATACCCGCTGAGTTTCACACATCCCGACTTTTCATGAAATTCAAATAATTTACACTTAGCCTCTGTTTTTAAATGTAAAGGTTTATTTGCATTTCTGAAAAAATGAGTCAACCTCTTCCTATAATGTCATTATCAGATTAAGATGCAGTCAAGTCCAAGATTTATACCAGATATCAAAAAACATCTACATGATGAAATGATATAAAGGTTTAAATCCTGGATATCACCCTGGACAGTAAGACAGTACACTCACTGATCAAATCATTAGGCACACCTGCTTATTCACTCAATTACTTAATCAGCCAATCAGGTAGCAGCAGTGCAATGCATACAATCCTGCAGATTCAGGTCTGGAGCTTCAGTTAATGTTCACATCAAACACCAGAATGGGGAAAAAATGAGTGATTCTGACCATGGCATGAGTGTTGGTGCCAGCTGGGCTGGTTTGAGTGTTTCGGTAACTGCTGAACTCTTGGGATTTTCACACACAACAGTTTCGGGAGGAAGATGAACGAAAAATGTCCAGTGAGTGGCAGTTCTGCAGATGGAAACACCTTATTAACGAGAGAGGTCAGAAGTGAATGGCAGGCTAGTTTGAGCTGACAGGAAGGCTCAGTTGACCACTCTGTACAACTGTGGTGAGCAGAAAAGCATCTCAGAATGCACAACACATGGAATCTTAAGGACAGATGGGCTGCAACATCACTCGGGTTCCACTCATGTCAGCCAAGAACAGAAAGCTGAGGCTGCAGTGGGCACAGGCTCACCAAAACTGGACAGCTGAGCACTGGGAAAATGCATCCTAGTCTGCTGAATATCCATTTTTGCCGAGGCATATAGATGATAGGGTCAGAATTTGGTACTGACAACTTGAATCCATGCATCCAACCTGCCTTGAGTGATCAGCTCAGGCTGGTAGTGGTGGTGTAATGGTGGGGGGAATGTTTTCTTGGCACACTTCAAGCCTGTTAATAGCAATAATAGTAATGCATTACATTTATATAGTGCTTTTCTTGCTACTCAAAGCACTTTACATAAAGGGGAACCACATCAACCACCGGCAATGTAATATGACGGCAGCCATTATTGCGCCAGTACGCGCACCACACATCAAGTGGTGAAAGTTATAGCCAACTAGAGACAGAGGATGATTAAGGGGCCAGAATGGATGGGACCATGATGGGCAATTAACCTAAATATTGGGATAAACTCTACTCTTTTTGTAAGATGCCCGGGGAACTTTAATTACCACAGAGAGTTGTGACGATGCAGGTTCTGCTCCATGCTCCCTCTTCTCTTCTGGAAGCTCTTAAACCCAACACCGTGGGTAATGTAACCGGATGAGCTGCGCAAATGGGGACAAATCACCCTGGGAGCAAGGGATGGTGTAAAAAGTGCACAAAATCTTCTTATATAACTCTCTACCAAGGCTGTCCGTTCGTCTGTCCAGGATTTTAAATCACCTGTAGCTCACAAACTGTTTGACCTATTCACCTGAAATTTGGTACACATATACTACGTGACGTCTACTGTCCACTTTTGGGGTGATGATTGGCCTCCAAGGTTATTCCTCTTTTTATTTTTATGTTATTTTATTGTAGAATCAACTCTTGGCAGCGGCCAGCAGGGTGGCCATGCGGCGCATGCGTACGGGCGCCGTTCTCATCCCTAACCGCCTTCGCCGTCACTTCCCCTACCTCTTCATATCTTAAATCATTCTTGAGTCAGATTGAAGACTTAAGTGCCACCTTAAGGGAAACATTAAGGAAAACGTACTAAGTAATTGCAACACAAACACTGACTTAATCAGTTTTAAAGCGAAAAGATGCCGACGAAAGAAGAGAAGAAGCAGGCCGCTAGAGTGGAGAAAAGAAGAGCTGCTCAGGAAGCAGTAAGCCCATCAACCTCTGAGCGAGTGAATGTTAAACGTACAGAGAAAGAGGATGAAAACTAGGAATGCCCAAGAAAAGTGTATTCACTACACGTTATTGTGCAGTGCGCCATTACTGGTGTTTCAATATTAAAACAGGGTGATAAAAGTAGAGATTAAAAATCTAATAAATAATCCTTTAAAATGAGGTTAAAAACAACAGGCTGGAAGCTGTGCTTTTTGTAAAAGCCTGGTGTCTTCTTTTAGCTGGTGGCTCCCCTGCTTGTCCCAACACGGGAGTTGCCCTGCCTGCAGCTGCAGCTGACTCTCCTCCTGGTCCGATAGCCTTCCGTCCCCTGGCTACGTACCGCTCCCACTGGACCGATACTTGTGTTCCCCAATGGCCACGGTGCTCATGCTGGGGTTCAGCTCTCACAAGCCTCCCTAACTCCCACTGCCTTCTGCCGTAAGCCACCCACCTTCTGGGACACTCCAGCTACTTGTGATCACTCAGTTGGAGCGGCCACTTCCTACTGCCCCACCAAGTGTCGGCCAAACACTCCTGCTGAGGGGCTCTCCTACCTCCCAGCTGCCTACATTCCAGCGAGCCAGATCTTGATCACTCGCTCCCATACCAGCTTTTTTTTTCTTCCTGCCTTCCTCTTCTCTCCACTAACCTCCGTTCTTTTTTTTATTTTTCTTCTCTCTCGGCACTTGCGCTTCTATTTATAATGGGGACGTGGCCAAGGTGTGGCGATTAGCAGCTCCCGGTAACAATTACGGACACGGGCGATCCCGTACCTGTGCACTTCATTGTGGAAATGGCCACACCCGGGAACCGCTCCCGCCACACTACCACGCCCCCTCCTTAACCCGCGAGTGCAGCGATTATTTATTTAAAAACTGGCCATTCTTTCGGAGCTGCGGACCTGCTATATCACAAGAGTCAGGACTTTGGTTTTATGTCTTATCTGAAGGACAGTGACACTTTCATAGCATATAGTGTCCCTGTCACTACACTGGTCATAGACCACAGGCTGGGCACCCCCTGCTGGCCTCACCAACACCTCTTCTAGCAGCAACCCAAGATGGTCTCCCATTCAAGTACTGGCCAGGTCCGAGCCTGTTAAGTTTCAGGTGGATAACCTGTTTTGCAGTGCAGATGTCATGGCTGCTATCAGTCATCGCTTCCATGCCACAGGCTATCTGAGTATTGTTGCTGACCATGTGCATCCCTTCGTGGCCACAATGTACCCATCTTTCAGTGTCTTCTTTCTTCCTGCATGATAATGCACCATGCCACAAAGCAAAAGTCATCTCAAACGGCTTTCATGAACACGACAAAGAGTCCCATGATCTTCAGTGGCCTTCTCAGTCCCCCAGTCTGAATCTAGTAAACCACCTTTAGGATGTGGTAGAACGGGAAATATGCAGCATGACCATGCTACTAACAAATCTTCAGAAATGGCGTGGTGCCATCATGTCAGCATGGACCAGAATCTTAAAGCAATGCTTTCAACATCTTGTGGAATCCATGCCATGAAGAACTGAGGCTGTATGGAAAGCAAAAGAAGTCCTGACCCAGTATTAGTATAGTGGTCTGAAATATTTGCTCGATGAGTGTTTATAGTGCACAGTCAAAGCAAAGAATATTGTCCATGAAGCAAAACCCATTCAACCAGTTCCACTTTGGCCGCTTTTGTCTCAATGTGTCACTCAAAGCGTCTTTCAGCTACTGTAGGTGGATGCTGCCACACAAGCCATTACCTCCATGCACTTAATGTTGTGCACTGGTCTAGTGAGCAGAGAAATCATCTTAGTAAATGGCTATCAGTGTGGCGTCAGGGCTCACATGCCCGAGGTGCGTCAGCCGACAGCAACAACCTGATCACATACACGGCCGCCTGCTGTCTAGATACTAATCAAGCACCATTTCAGCAGCCGTGCACTGAATGAAAGCCAACAAAAATCAAACAAGGAGGAGGTAACACTGGAACTGCATCAAATTCAATTGACAACATCACATTAGACTTTATTTTACAGGATTCTCATAATTGTGCATTGCTCTTTCCCTGTTATTTTATGGAACAAACAAAAACGCACTGCTGTTTAATGGTTATGATGATTTAGATAACCGCAAAAATGTACATCACATCTCCCTGCATGCCATAGAATGTTCATTCATCCATCTCCTGAAATTGTTTATTCCCATAGACAGTGATGTGGCCTAGCCCAGTTGTATCAGGTGCAAAACAGGTGAATAACTCTCCATGGCAGCCAAGGGGGCTTTAGTTGAAAGTGAACATCCCCCACGTGAAATTCCCCCCCACCCCATTTGTAACCAATACATGACTTCTGCTAGGCAATGGACGTAGTGTCTTGGGGTCAAATCCCAGCCTGGTGACTGGTTGTGTGGTGTTTCATACGCTTTGTTCGTGTCCCCTGTTTTCACCTCAAAGATGTACAAGATAGGCTGGCAATTCTAAATTAATCCTCTGGGTATGACTGTATGAGTTGGCTCTGCTATAGACTGGCGCACCATGTAGGGTTCCATTCTATCTTGAACCCAGTACTACTGGGGTGGGCTCCAGCTCCTCAAGACCCAGAGCTGAATTAAGCCACTCGGAGAAAGTTACATTAAGAAATACAGTATCTTCAGGAAGAATTCGGACCACCTTCACTTTCTTCACATTTTGCTGTTTTGTGGCTGTGTACTAGTGTGGTTCCCCTTCATGTTTCCCACACATCACTCAACACTCACTATCACAGAATTACAATGCATAAACAAGATTTTTAGAATTTTTTGTAAATTTATTAAAAATTAAAAAACTGACATGATCCCAATGACAAAAGTACTCAGACCCCCTTTACTCAGGATGCACCCTTAGCAGTGATTAAGCTTTACATACCTACACTTGGGGATTTCCTGCCATTCTTCGCAGCAGGTCCTCTCAAGCCCATGTCTCCAGAGATGTTTAGTTGGGTTCTGAACTTGACTGCCTGGGTCACTAAAGAACATTCCCTCAGCTGTCCATAAGTCTTTGCTTTGGGCTCAGGGTCATTTGCATGTTGAAAGGTAAACTTTCGTCCCAGTGTTTGTCTATCTATCTATCTATTATATAGTGCTTTTCACATCTATCTATCTATCTATCTATCTATCTATCTATCTATCTATCTATCTATCTATCTATCTATCTATCTATCTATCTATCTATCTTATAGGGCCTTTCATATCTATCTATCTATCTATCTATCAGATAATGCCTTTCACATATCTATCTATCTATCTATCTATTATATAGTGCCTTTCATATCTGTCTATCTATCTATCTATCTATTGTGAACGCTGGCCCGGACACAGACAGACGGACATCATAATTTCACCACGCACCGTTTATTTACACTATTATTTACAAAGTCTACCGTGCACTCACAACCCCAGTGCCTCCAGCACCGATCCCCCAAAGTCCAGGCCACACAGTCTCTGTGCCTTTCTCTCCTCACCGCCTCCAGTCCTCACTCCAGCTCCGTCCTCTTCCACCCGACTTCTGCCAATGACTGGAGGGAGGCAGCCCCTTATATACAGCTCCCGGATGAGCACCAGGTGTTCCCGGCATTCCTCCCTTGGCGTGGCGGAAGTGCCGGCTGTCCTCCCGGCAGCTCTCCGGGTGTCTCCCAAAGTCTTCCCCCCAGCACTTCCTAGTGTGGCGGAAGTGCTGGGCTCTCGGGATATTTAGGCAGCAGGGCGCCGCCTGGTGGTGGCCACGGGCCCCTACAGGGCTGGGCTTCCATGCCCCTTACCCGAGGCCACCAACATAACCAGGGCGGACACCCCCTCGTGGTCTGGCGGAAGTACAGGCCCTCCTCCGGTCCTCCTGGGCGTCCCGGCCGGGCTCCTGCCTCAGCTGGATGTGGCAGATGATGGTCTGGAAGTGGGGTGCCGCCTGGCGGTGACCACGGGCCCCTACAGGGCTGGGCTTCCATGCCCTCTACCCGAGGCCACCAGCGTAACCAGGACGGACGCCCCCTCACGGTCTGGAGGAGGTACAAGCCCTCCTCTGGTCCTCCCGGAGGATATCTATCTATCTATCTATCTATCTATCTATCTATCTATCTATCTATCTATCTATCTATCTATCTATCATAGAGTGCCCCTTTCCTATCTATCTATCTATCTATCTATCTATCTATCTATCTATCTATCTATCTATCTATCTATCTATCTATCGATCTATGTATGTAACTTACATAAGTTTGCATATGTTGTAATTCTAACAAAGTAAAAATAGACATACGATGAATAAATAAAATAAGTTATAAATCAGGAAAAGCCTCCACACAGTCATGGCAGAACAGGTCAGCTCTGCCCAACAGTAATCAGAGATGTCCAACATATCCGACTGAATGTAGTCAGTATATGGTTGCCAGAGAGCACCTCCAAGAATTGTTTAATTCTTTTATATTACATTACTGGTCTCTGCAGTACAGGAGGGGTCTGGAGAGTCAGTCCTGGAGGGCCATAGTGGCTGTAGGTTTTTGTTCCAACCAGATTGCTTAACTAGAAACCAATCCTTGCCAATGAAAGATTTAATTTTATGGCCGTTTTGCAGACAAAAAAAGTATCTAGGGGTGCTCTCCATGAGGCATTGTTACATTTTATTACATCGGTAAACTATTGTGTTGTCAATAGAATGGAATAGAATAGAATATTACACGGCAATGACGAGGTTGGCATTTAAACCCAGGTCCTTGGAGCTGACAGAGGTGACTGTTAACCACTCTGCCAACATGCTTCCCATTTGCTAAAGATGCCAAAGTAATGAAACTCATGAAGATAAATTGAAAGCAGATTGAACAGCAGAGCTGCCAAGAAGGTGAATGGTTCATGTGGACATATCTTTTGATTTGTGTCAGGGTTTCCACAGCAGTTGAAGTCGACGTATTTGTGGAGCAGATTCATGGGGCCATCAAAAGATCTGCTGCATAAAAGGCATCACACATTATATCTCCCAATAGAGAAGAGAATTCCTTTTGCTCAGCCAGCTCATGGGCTGGTGACACAGGGAGAATGAAAGTTTGAGTCTGAGCTGAAGACCTGTGTCAGTGACTCCTGTCAGGACTATATGTGACATTCTCACTACTGTACATGCTTTACAGAGCATGATTGTGGGAAGAGAGTGGAGAGGAGAATTGCAGCACTTCTAAATATATGGAAATTAATTAGCAAGTTTAAATGACAGTTGAAATGAAAGAGTCAGAAATGAGGCTGCAATTAAGCATGAGTCAAATCCTGGCCCCAGAACTGAATAGAAGTAACTATTGTAGTCGGCAGGATTGAATAGTAACAAGCATGGTAATTTAGGTTTTACAGAAGACCCCCTTTGTTACAGTTCAGTTTTATTGCTTTTCAGCCAAAGACATTTTGCTGTGTTACAATGGCAGTGTAAAGGGTTTTTAAGACTGTGATCACCACATAAAGCACTATATGAAGTAATGATTCACCAAGTCAAGCATTAAGTCAGTAATGTCTTTCAGAGATAAGAAACATTCAGGAATGCTCTTTGTTCACAGACCTGGGGCGTCATGTATAACACCATGCATAGAATTCACACTAAAACATGGTGTACAGACAAAAGCGTAAATGTGCTTACACACAAAAAAATCCAGCTGCATAAATTCCTCTTCCGCCACATAAATGCCGGTCAGTGTGAAAAGTAATGCATGTGCTTGTGCACGCGCCTGCTGTTCTGCCCCAACTCCTCCAAAATTACGCCTCTTTGAATACGCAAATCAATATTAATAGCCCTTAAGCTCAGCGTTCTGTGAAAAGGCAATTGCAAAAGAACGGGGGGAAATTGAAGAAGTTCAACGAATACCAAGTGAAGGCAATGAAAAACGTACTATTTGTTGGTTTAAACAGTGGTGTAATCAACAAAGGGAAGTTGATCGTGTGACAGAGTGTCGGAGAAACTCGAAAGCTCAAGTTCACAAAGTTGCACAGTGCACGAAATAAAAAAGTTGTCAGATATCAGTCGCCATGGTCGAAGCCCACCGTCTGAGTGTCATATGAAAGCTTATTAGGGTACAGAGGAAAAAAAAATAGGCACACAGTGGGGAAAAAAGCACAAAATCTCGAAATTTTCACTTTAATAACGTAGTTTATTTCGTCATTAAAGTAGAACATCATAAAACTCATCTTAAAATCATTTAATTTACTAGTTTCTCAAATCCCATCGTAACTAAAGTAGCACGTTAAATGCTTTGTTTTGTATTTGATCTTCTATGTGCTCTGTGTGTGTGAATCACTACGTGCTTCTGGGGTTTCTCTTCCTCTGACAAGACACAGAATCCATTACATTCATAATATTACAGCTCTCTGAATAACAAAAATAGTGAGATGTATACTTGATATCATTTTCATGATGATAGGAGTTAAAGCATGTTACTGTATTAAACATGGGAACACGATGGTGCAGTGATTGTGTGCGACCTTCTATGAAATACTTTATTGTAGCAGTACTGTCTCTTTCAAATGTACTAGCCCCCAATTCCTGTCCTTACTTTTCTTTCTCCAAATGCACAATCACCACACAATCAGCTCTGTAGCAGACGTTAAGCCATCTGTAAGCTTAGCGCCGATTCTTCAAAACTTTTAAGGAACATTGAAATATCTTCGTAGTACGTGTTTAATTATTCTATCCATCTATCCTTCCCTTGCCGCGCCAGCCCCAGCAAGAATACAGCGTGAGGCAGGAACAATCTGTGAAATGAGCGCCAGATCCTTGCTAGCGCTGCGGCACCGTCTCCTTACATGTTTAATTATTAACAATATAGATTATTTAATTGAAGTTAAAGTTTTATCTGTATAATATAATAAACATATTTTTCTGCATTTCATCTTAAAAATGATATTGTCATCATATGTGAATACGCGCTTTATAAAGTGGCTCAGGTTGTGCGATATTATAACTGTAGTGCATGTTTACAGTGAGGTGATTGTACTTATAAGTACAAACAGATCTACAAGGAGCACTTGATGGACTGATTGAGTGCGTTTAAAGTTCTTGAGATGAAACTGTTTCTGAACCGCGAGGTCCGTAGAGGAAATGTTCTGAAGCGTTTGTCATATGAGAGCAGTTCAATAGACAGCATGGCTAAGTGCTTGATGCTGTATCCCAATAATTCTCATCCCGATCAGCTGCTCCGAGTGGTGCAGTGAGAGTAATATGGAAAAACATGATCCACTGTGGCAACCCTTAACTGGAGCAGCTGAAAGAAGAAAAAGAAGGTGCAGTGAGAGTAACAACGCTAAATTAGTTATGGTATTTGGAATAGTTTGGCCATGCCATGGACCATTATATTGTTACAGGTTAATTACAATCAGATGCATTAAACTAATAAACAATATGCGGTTAATTTCAGTGTATTTATAAAGCCGCATCAGGGATGTGGATCCAAAAAAGAAAGGGTAACCACACTGGAACAGTAGCACTGCTTTGACACTGGGTACCGCTAGTCTGCAAAACCTAGCACAGAACTTGCGTACGCCAGGGTATGAGCCACCGTGGTAATGTGTGTGGCTTTACGGCAAGTTTAGGTTTTATACATCGCAATTTGAATGTGGAAACAGGCTTACGCAACATTTTTGTGCATACGCACCGTTTATACATGAGGCCCCTGGAGTGCACAAGAAGATGATGAAGTGCAGTGTTCCAAGCATTAAGCTTTTTGAGACAACAGCAGAATAAAGGTGTAGGGAGCTGCTTTCCCCCATTGTCTTAATGTAGCTGGGAACACATCCAGGAGCTGCAGGCCTTTTGAGATCACAACACTTCAGAAGTTTAACATATGGCTGAACTCACCCTACAGGACTCAACATGACGTGTACTCAGAGAGAATGTCAAATTTAATGACTGCAGTTGCTGAATCTTATTGCCTCAGAGTGTGACTAAGAATTGCAAGGGGTGACTGATTACAAGATTGTTGATCTCATTTTGCACTGTGAAAGGACTATAAGGTCACCTCATCTTGGCAGCCAATCAACAAGGAGGATGCCACAATCTTGGCATATTATTATACTTTTCTTACTCTGTGGTGGTACAACAAATACAAATCAGCAGACAGTAATCTGTGTTGACTCCAAAGTTTGACAAGTCTCTCTTCTGTTTGCATGGTCCGGATATTTGCTTTTCTTTTCGTTGGAGCTGCCATTTGTCGATATTGCATATGTTGTCCTCTCAGTTGAGCTTTCATTGTCCATTAACTCTCATGACACAAGAGCCCACCACTATGGCTCATATGACTCGGTCATATCTCAAACAGAGTTCCTCCCCTGGCTACTTCGGCTCTTGTTCAGAAAGCAGATGCCACTTGGTTGTTTCACAAAAATTAAGATTAGGTATATAAATAGGTTTTGGATTTTATCATTATCATTTTATCCCTAAAATAGTGACTTAACATCAGAGACCTATTTTATTGACCTTAAGGTTAGACCCGCTTCTTGTTCTTCTTTTGGCTGCTCCCGTTAGGGGTTGCCACATCAGGTCATCTTCTTCCATATCTTCCTGCCCTCTCCATCTTGCTCTGTCACACCCATCACCGTTCATGTCTTCTCTCACCACATCCATAAACCTTCTCTTAGGCAGCTCTATCCTTAGCATCCTTCTCCCAATATACTCAGCATCTCTCCTCTGCACATGTCCAAACCAACACCATCTCATCTCTCTGACTTTATCTCCAAACCATCCAACACGAGCTGACCCTCTAATTCAGGAATTCTCAATGTCGGTCCTGGGGACCCTCTGTGGCTACGGGTTTTTGTTCCAACCAGCTTCTGTTTTTAATTGGACTCCTGGGTTAATTAAGTGAATTGTTATTTCCCAGATTCTGTGTTTTGGGAACAATATAGAAATTAGAAAACTGGCAAAAAAAAAAATTAATTAAAATGTATTAAGCAGTTATATGGGAATAATGTATTTTTTTTCTTTTTAACAATATTTTCATCTTGATTTTATTCTACTTTTCTAGGTGTTCTAATTGTTTGTTAAATTCATTATTTTCTAATTAGTGGGTCTGATGCTAAAGTAGCTGCAACCTTTCCTGATTCAGTGTTGTTTGCCAGCGTGTCTGCTCTGCTGTTTTTAATTGTCATTAATAAGATACAATGAAGGGAGCAAACTGCACAGCGAAAGGACAAAATATAATGACAGCAACAAAAGAGAGTTAAGCATTGAAATGGATAGCAAAAATATAAATATTTCTAAATGTCCATCCATCCATTTTCTAACCCACTGAATCCGAATACAGGGTCATGGGGGTCTGCTGGAGCCAATCCCAGCCAACACAGGGCACAAGGCAGGAACCAATCCTGGGCAGGGTGCCAACCCACCGCAGGTCACACACAAACACACCCACACACCAAGCACACACTAGGGCCAATTTAGAATCGCCAATCCACCTAACCTGCATGTCCTTGGATTGTGGGAGGAAACCGGAGCGCCCGGAGGAAACCCACGCAGACACGTGGAGAACATGCAAACTCCACGCAGGGAGGACCCGGGAAGCGAACCCGGGTCTCCTAACTGCGAGGTAGCAGCGCTACCACTGCGCCACCGTGCCACCACTTTCTAAATGTCTTATCTGTTTATTATATAAAAAAAAACTTGCAATGAGATGAGATTTTTTCCCAGGACGAGATGTGATTTTCTGAAGAGAGACAGAGACGCATTTACTTTCCACGAGATCGACAAATCACGTCATACTTACCACATTCAGATGCCAGTCCCGTGATACACATACAGAGCAGGTTAGAGATAATGGAAGTAGGAAAATTTTAAGTCTCCAAAAATGAGAGTAAAGATGACATTAGCTCAAACAATCTGAAAATACGAGTCGGGCAAATAACAGAACAGAGAAAAGAGATCGAATATTCAGGTGCTGTACAAGCTTTTAAACATTCTCAGCTCCACACGAAATGCAGATCACGTGGCATGCAGCAGCAGTAAGCCAACAGCTTCTCGAGCAAAGAGGAGGTGAAAAAAACACGTGAGGGGTTTCGGAGAAATGGCCGCGTCTCCTTGGGGTGCACTCAGTCCCCCTCTTCACAACAGAGCCTATCGCTGGCGCTGGGGGGGTTTGAGGTTAGGCAAGTGAATTGCAGATCACGTGTGAGGGCAGCAGCAGCATATCAGCAGTTGCTCGAGCAAAGAGGAGTTAAAAAAATGTATTTATTTCCCATTGTATTACCATTTAAGAGGGGTTTCAGAGAGGCAGCCACTGGCAGGGGTGAAAGGGGTAGGCGAGCCAAGCGAGCAGGGGGCAAAGTCTCCTAGTAAATGTAATAATTAAGCTGCTGTGCTTTCTTAATATAGAATAAGAGAAGAGAAAAAAAAAACACCAGCTAATTAATTGAGATCAGAGTTCTCAGTTGTTGTCACTGATTATGAAGCTGGTTGAAGCAAAAACCTGAGGCCACAGTGGGGCCCCAGGACCGACTTTGAGAACCCCTGCTTTAATGTCCTCATTTTTAATCCTATCTATCCTCATCACACACAATGCAAATCTTAGCATCTTTAACTCTGCCACCTCCAGCACTGTCCCCTATGCCACCGTCTCCAACCCATATAACAAAGCTGGTCTCACTACCGTCCTGTAGATCTCCCCTTTTACTCTTACTCATACCCATCTGTCACAAATCACTCCTCCCCTGGCTGGGGTTCACATTCATGTCTTTGTGTCTCTTTTGTTCATTTTTTATATTTTTTGTTGATTACGTGCATTTTTCTTTATTTTTTGGTTTTGTCTGTGTATTTAAGCTGCCTTTATTATGTTCCATGTGTTTTGTGGGTGGTCTCCCAAGAGGCATGGCCACCTATCAATCACCACCAGGCACTGCCCTCCACCCTGTAAGTCTGGTGAGTCTTCCACGGTTCATAGTGAATGTGCTAGGGAGTTGGTGAGTGTTTATTGTGTATTTTGTGAACCATTGGGTCTCAGATGTTTTGACTTTCTGCTCTGGTTTTGACCTCACCTTTGGAATTCTGTATTGAAACCTTTATTTATATACTTTAGCACAGCTGCTTTGCAGTAAGGTGACCATGGTGCGTATCCTGGGTTTTTCCTGTGTGGAGTTTGCATGTTCTCCCCCTGTCTGAGTGGGTTTACTCTGGGTGCCTTGATTTTCTCCCACTGTCCAAAGACATGCAGGTTAGGTGGATTGACAATACTAAATTGGCTCTGGTGTGTGGCTGGGGTGTGTGTGTGTGTTTATGTTCACCCTGCAATGGAGTGGCACCCTGTCCAGGGTTTGTTCCTTTCTCGTGCCTTATGCTAGCTGAGATAGGCTCTAGCAATCCCCATAGCCATGTTCAGGTCTAAGCGGGTTAAAAAATGACTGACTGATTTTACATACAGTAACTTAGAATGCCTTTATTACAGGATATTCCATTTTGAGTTTGTGCTCTATTGGGCTTCATTGTAATTGGTATCCTTTTTGTAAACATCTGTTATTTCATTAAGATTCAGTGCTTGCTCTTATTACTTGCCAGGGTTTTGACGGTGAAATTCCCCTCTATTGGGTATATCTAGCGGCTTTGGTAGTCTTCAATGTGAGGCAATCCATTCATGACAGACTCACAATAACATAAACTGAGCAGTGTGATTGTGTCTCAGAGATGTAGTGGCTTACTAGTGCTATGGCTGGGTCCTTACAACTGAAACAAGTGAAGGTAATAGGCATGCTGTCATTTTCTTAAGATTATCTAAATGAGGGCTATAACTGAAAATCATACTAAAAACTGTGTATTGTTACAATAATAATAATAATAATAATACATTACAAGATGCAAGATACCTTTATTGTCACTGTACAATACAATGAAATATCATTTGGAACAAGCCTATAGATGCCTTAGATAAACGTATAAAAGAGCAGATAATAAACTAAGTAAACATTAAACTATAAGAAGCACAGTTACTATTAACAGTTTCAAATATACACAGAGTTAAAGTAAAGGTAAACATGTGAGCATAAATAGATAAATAATAAATGACCCTAAATTCATTTATTGGCCCTCGTAGCAGCAATGGGGTCAAGGAGAACAAGTGCAGAGGTGACTTCTTTCAATACTGAGAAAGCAGATCAGAGCTTACAACATAATAGTGCTACAATGAGGTTGGAAATGAGATTGGAAAAAGTCAAACCGGCAATCACCACTAAGATGCTGGATTAGCGAAGATGAAACAATACAATTAAGAGCTAAAAATGGGAATGGTAGATTCAAAAAGGGACTCAATCCCAAAACCCCCTGGGTGGCATGGAGGGAGGTGTCAAGGTGTTCGCCTCTGGCTCTTATATAGTAAGGGTGGCAATTTGATGCAACGTTTTTTTTAACAGTATTTTTAACAATAATCATGCAAAAAAATGACATTTAATTATGAACCTTTGTGCTAGTCCGGGTCATGGGGCCTTGTGTGGGTGAGATTAAAATTTCTTACAGCCCTACCTTTCCTCTTAAAAGTCATTCAAGAAGTTAGCATGTTGTTTGGGAGTCATGAAGTGCGAGGTGCCTGTAAGAAGAGGTTGCACCTGGGAGGACATGTGGTCAGGTGGTCGTATACGCACCCAAGGCTGGAGAAACTGACATCCCGGCTTTGCTCCGGTGCTATGAAGAGAGTTAGAGAGAATTAATGGCCCAGGGTAGTTGCAGGGTTCAGAGAGGGGTGCCTGGATAGTAGATTCATGTGTAAGTTTGTGTGCCTGTGTGTAAGTCTAAATCCCTTCAAACAGGAGTGTCCTCTGGGATGAGGTACTCAGTTTTCTGAATGTGGGCAGAGAATACACAGGGATCCATGGAGATTGGATGGAAAAATTTCAAGGACATATAAAAAGGTGCATCAGGAATTAGAGGAAGTAACTGTTGTCTGTTATCCTAATGATTTACTGAAAGAGGGAGAGCGTTGTGCAGTGTTGAGGGATTGCCTAAGTCGGATGTCTGGAACCTTCTGTGATAACAGTGCTGAGGGAGTGCTGGAGCACACATGTTTTAACCTTCTGATTACCCTGAGTCTGCAGAGAAGGTTAAGCAGTTTCATTGAGAAGACCTCTGAGCAATATTTAAAGAGGAGGCAGAGAGTGTGGAGTTGAGTGTACTTTCCAAATGGAGGATTATTTTATTTTTGAGGATATATATTTATATACAGCATATACTGTATATTGTGGACCACCTGCTGCTCCAACCCGACAGGCAGATACAAGTTGTCACACAGCACAAATGGTTATTTTACAGATGGGGAGTGTTTTCTCTACTCCCCACAGCACAGTACGTAAGCACCACAGTATAATAAAGTACAGTCTCAGTCCTTCTGCTCGTCTTCCCTACTTCTCATTTCCATCCTTCTGCCTCTACTCCGTCTCCCTCTGGCAAGCTTCGTCCACCTTCTCCCGATGCTGGCTCCCCAAATGGAGTGAGGCAGCTCCTTTAATTCAGGTCATGGGAGTGGCTCATTAGTATTACCTGGAATCACTCCCAGGTGTGGTGGAAGTTGACGATAAGGCCCTGCAGCTCCCCCTAGCAGCCTCCATGGAACCCAACAGGGCTGCACCAAACTCCAACTCCCAACTTGCCCCGTGGGAATCCGTGGCGCCACAGCTGCCTAGGAGGGCTGTCCTCTAGTGTCCCATGGGAAGCAGTCCCTCAGACAGAGATGCTCTCTCCCTTGGTTCTTCTATTCCATTGGTGTCTCGGCCAAGTAATGGCAGTGGCCGCCTGTCATATATATATATATTTATATTTATGTACTAGCTGATTACCCAGTGGCTTCGCTCACTGAGGGCAAGGGAAAAACATAAAATGTAGTTTTTTTAAAATAAGTTATTAAGTAGTAAAACATTTTGATAAAAGAATTTGAAGAACATACACTCACCTAAAGGATTATTAGGAACACCATACTAATACGGTGTTTGACCCCCTTTCGCCTTCAGAACTGCCTTAATTCTACGTGGCATTGATTCAACAAGGTGCTGAAAGCATTCTTTAGAAATGTTGGCCCATGTTGATAGGATAGCATCTTGCAGTTGATGGAGATTTGTGGGATGTACATCCAGGGCACGAAGCTCCCGTTCCACCACATCCCAAAGATGCTCTATTGGGTTGAGATCTGGTGACTGTGGGGTCCATTTTAGTACAGTGAACTCATTGTCATGTTCAAGAAACCAATTTGAATGATTCGAGCTTTGTGACATGGTGCATTATCCTGCTGGAAGTAGCCACCAGAGGATGGGTACATGGTGGTCATGAAGGGATGGACATGGTCAGAAACAATGCTCAGGTAGCCCGTGGCATTTAAGCGATGCCCAATTGGCACTAAGGGGCCTAAAGTGTGCCAAGAAAACATCCCCCACACCATTACACCACCACCACCAGTCTGCACAGTGGTAACAAGGCATGATGGATCCATGTTCTCATTCTGTTTACGCCAAATTCTGACTCTACCATTTGAATGTCTCAACAGAAATCGAGACTCATCAGACCAGGCAACATTTTTCCAGTCTTCAACTGTCCAATTTTGGTGAGCTCGTGCAAATTGTAGCCTCTTTTTCCTATTTGTAGTGGAGATGAGTGGTACCCGGTGGGGTCTTCTGCTGTTGTAGCCCATCCGCCTCAAGGTTGTGCGTGTTGTGGCTTCACAAATGCTTTGCTGCATACCTCGGTTGTAACGAGTGGTTATTTCAGTCAAAGTTGCTCTTCTATCAGCTTGAATCAGTCGGCCCATTCTCCTCTGACCTCTAGCATCAACAAGGCATTTTCGCCCACAGGACTGCCGCATACTGGACGTTTTTCCCTTTTCACACCATTCTTTGTAAACCCTAGAAATGGTTGTGTGTGAAAATCCCAGTAACTGAGCAGATTGTGAAATACTCAGACCGGCCTGTCTGGCACCAACAACCATGCCACGCTCAGAATTGCTTAAATCACCTTTCTTTCCCATTCTGACATTCAGTTTGGAGTTCAGGAGATTGTCTTGACCAGGACCACACCCCTAAATGCATTGAAGCAACTGCCATGTGATTGGTTGATTAGATAATTGCATTAATGAGAAATTGAACAGGTGTTTTTAATAATCCTTTAGGTGAGTGTATAAGAAGCGTATAAATTATTAAACAGTAAAACATTTCCATAAGAGAATTTGAAGGATATATAAGAAGTGTATAAATTATTAAACAGAAAAACATTAACATTTAAGGAGTAAAGATACATTGAGTACTACTGCAGTGGTTTTGGGTAAACTACCTGCTTGACAATGTTGCACTACATGCCTGTGATTTAAGAGAAAAATTATTCTGAGAAATGTGGACGCTGCCCTTCTGTGCTTAATGGGCAGAAGGTCCAAACAATTCCTAAGTCCAATACATTACATGAAGAGGTCGGTACAACGTCTTACATGTAAACCTTCCATCTTCTTAAAAGAATTGATCACAAAAGCAACCTTGCAGGGTTTTAGTGACCCAAACTCACCTAAAGGGACAGTAAGTAGTCGTGCAGCGCAATTTACCAAGAGTGTCACGCTTCGATGGTGCCGATTACACTCATTCGTAAAGATTTCTACTCTCCCAGGAGCCAACGGGGAACTCGATGTGTCACAAACAGTGCGAGAAGAGAGGACGCTGCCCGAAACTGCGAAGTTCTCGACCCGGCCGAGCAGCCCGACATTCCGCCCCTCCCAGCATCCACTTTGTTGTCACGACCCCTTGCCACTGAAGGCGGCCTCGTCTTCACATTGTTTATAGCTCGGTGCAGTTAAAAAGTAGAAAGACGCAAAGCTGTTTTCTTCATCTCTTCTACTATTAAGTACTGCCAATTAAAAAAAAGTGACAATGTGGCAGTTTCCATGACAGTCACTTGGATGAATAAATAAAACTTCTCTGTCAGAACGCGCCTGGCAGCAGACGGCTCAGTGCTGGAGTCGAGAGAGGAGGGCGACGTGGGGCGCACTTCTATGGGATAGATTGCCGTGTTTGTGTATACTTCTTTTCAATATCAGTAAAATAACTCTCACACAAATAATAACAAATCGTAAAGACTATGTAAAAATGGCGTCCGCAAACAAAGTGATTAGTTCCTGTATTATATTATGTTCTGTGGTCGTACGTAATTTCCATTTCGTGTGGTCATATGCAATTTCCGTTTCAAACACGAAAAGAATTTTATGTATATAGATACATGGCATTCGTAGTCTGAATCACAATCTGATTGTATGGGTGGTTACCTACCAGGTAACGCTTGTGGTTGGTAAGCAAGTCGGCTAATGTCCGCCACGGTGCCCTCTTTCAGTTGCGAGAAGCAAATCATAGAATGGTTGAATAGTTTACTGTCAAATAATGTAAAGAGTACGTGGCATGTGTTTCACCCTAATTCTGGGCTCATCAGGCGTACACATTCACTGCACTCCCTCTCGGAGAATCGAACCTCAGACGTCAGCGTTTAATATATATATATATATATATACAGTATATATATATATATATATATATATATATATATATATATATATATATATATATATATATATATATATGTATATATATATATGTATATATATATATAAATATATATATATATGTTTCCTACCACAATCCAAAGACATGCAGGTTAGGTGGATTGGCGATTCTAAATTGGCCCTAGTGTGTGCTTGGTGTGTGGGTGTGTTTGTGTGTGTCCTGCGGTGGGTTGGCATCCTGCCCGGGATTGGTTCCTGCCTTGTGCCCTGTGTTGGCTGGGATTGGCTCCAGCAGACCCCGTGACCCTATTCGGATTCAGCGGTTTAGGAAATGGATGAATGGATATATATATATATATATATATGTGTGTGTGTGTGTGTGTGTGTGTGTTTTTGTTAGGAACACTTTTCCTAGGGCTGCTTCTGGAACGGAAAGCAGGAAAAGAATCTGAATGTATTTATTATACATTTTGAATTTTATTTTAGAAGTGACATTGCACTCAAATTGTGTGATATTTGTTGGTTTGCTATGTTTAACTGTGTTTTTTCTGTTTTCACCTGAGTGTGTAATAAATAGTTTTTATATGTTTTTTCTACAACTCCCATCCATGCCTTTGTTTCTCTACCAGTCTGATTTGTCACATGACCTGGAACTACAAAATTCCCAGAAAGTGAGCGTGCTGGGAGTAAAAGCATGAAGCATCATAACCTTAAGCATGTCCGCTCCTTTATTTATACACTATTTTTAAAAGTTTTCACATTTAAAAGTTTCAAATGTCGCTTAATGCTGTTTATACAGTCATGTCTCACAGCGAGCTTCTGAGAATCAACTTAACTGCCAACACCTGATATTGTCATTCGTTCTCCTGATTTTCACATGTTATTATATTATATATATATATTATATACAGTATATATTATATAGTATTATATATTGATAGTGTCAGATTGTTAAATTTTGTTCATTTATGAAGTGTTATTAAGATATAGGGTACATATTTTATATCTGTTAAATGTCTCTTATGTTTGCAATACATGTGTTTAATAATTAAACAGGGCAGGACAGAGTTTGAAAGTGCCAGTGTAGAAAAGCACACAGGATGAGTAAAACAGCTGAGCTTCATTTCCCATTTAATTCCGCATTTACAAAAGTGAATACAAATATTTGTTGAGAGGGAGGGTCAAACAGAAGCAGTGAAGAATTTGTACATTTGAACAATAGTTGAAATGAAAGAGTCAGAAATGAGGCTGCAATTAAGCATGAGTCAAATCCTGGCCAGAGAATCAAATGGAAGTAACTATTGTAGTCGGCAGGATTGAATGATAGCACAGTTGGTAATTTATGGTTTACCAAAGATCCCTTTTGTTGCGTCAGTTTTATTGATTTTCTGCTCTAGACATGCTGCTGTGTTATAATGTCTATGTAAAGGTTTTAAATATTGTCATAAACCTAAAAAGCCATATTTAAAGTAACGATTCACCAATTCAAGCATTAAGTCAATATGCTTGTACAGAAATGAAAAACATTCATTTTGCTACACCTGATATTGGCATTCATTTTCCTAATTTTTACATATCTCATTGTGTCGTATATTGAATATGTCATTGTGTAAAATTTTGTGCATTTCTGGAGTTTTGTTAAGGTCTCAGATACATGTGCAATATCTGCTAAATGCGTCTTAAGTATGCAGTTTATGTGTTTAGTTAAAAGAGGGCAGGACACAATTTGAAAGTAGTGTAGAGAAGTGTGCAGGACGAGATAAACAGCCAAGTTTCATTTCTCATTCAATTTTGCATTTACAAAACTGTATCGAAGTACCTTTTAAGGGTTGTGGTCAAACAGACTGTCCTGAAGAATTTATACATTTTTATTGTTTTTAATGGCCATTTTGTATTTTTCCTTTTTTCAAAAAATAACATATTTATTTATTTATTTGATGCATTTTTTGTCAGTTATTTTGAAGATGTACTGTACTGCATTGTAGGAATATTCTATCGTGAAGCCTGTTTCACAATATTGGTCATATGTGGATTTTTTTTTTGTTATGTTACCCAGCGTAGTTCGTAATGAAGACTTTTAGTCGTATGTTTTCATGTAAAACGGAGATGCTTAGTTTCTGATAGAACAGGCAACTATGGGAACCAACACTGGACAACAGCAAACAACGCTAAACAGGTCATGATAGAAATTTCATGTTATTTGAGTCACATAATCCACATTTCAAGTCAACCAGTTGTATGCTCACAAGATACTAAAACACATGAATTTTTACAAAAAATGTATTAAATAAACCACCAAATGCTCTAATGAATAAAAATAGAACAGGTTCAAACGTGAATGAGCATTTGAATCAAAGACCCGCCAACCCGCCTCAGTCATCGTTCAGAAGTTCAGCCCCTTGTCTAACACAGAGCTTCACATTGTCATGATTCGTATGATTTTGTGTCCTCAAAGGCCACCAGTGTTTATTTCCATCATTAATTCCACTTCCTGCATTGCTAAGAACGTGGTCTCTGAAGTCGGGACTCATGCACAGACAATGTGACGGGATAAAAGGACTGCTATGAGTGCAAATCCTTATCCAATCTGTGGATGCTAAATCATTGAAGTATCTTTGCGCTCTTTTCTTGTGTGTACTTTCCATTAATGACCCTCTTGTTCTCTCATCCACGATTATTGTCTCTTGTGTTGGACTTTATTTTTTTATTTAACTTCATACCTTTTTTTTTGTTTTACTTTATATCCACATCTATCAGTTTTTGCTCAAAAGTTTATCTGCCAGTTCACTGGTGGAACACACATAATATCAACAAAATGTAAAACTAAAGGTTAGAAGTTAAAGAAAAGTTCCTAAAAATATTTCCAGGAATAGAATCTACCTAGTACTTGTGCATCTCCGAGATACAGAAGGTCAATTCAGCCATGCAGTTTCACAGACTGACACTAAATAATTCTGTGGTCCTCCAGTTGTGGATATGAATATCTTTATGCTTGATTTTTTGTTGATGTCACATGAAGCACAATGTTAGCCATTGACTGCTGGCTTTTACTGGGCTGGACTCCTGACCAATGAATAAGGAGGGGAGGCGGGTCTTCAATTGAAATGCAGGTCTGAATGAGTTCAATTTTCATACACAAGTAGGCAAGAGAGAATGCACTTTTCCCTTGATATAATTCACATTGCGACTCAGGCTTCACACTACAATTTTCCCACGATGTGACATCTTCATGAAAGAAATGTACTATATGTTTAGCGTTTCTTCTTATTATTAGACATTTATAAATCAAAAACTGATGAAGAAATCAGTGTGCAGATGCTCAAGTTTTAATGTGCTTTCGCAAGCTTTTACTTTTGTTACAATTTTAAATAATCTTAAATATTGTGATGAACACCAAAATTAAAAGACAGGCAAATTCCAAATGGCAGTAAAGCCCAAGAACTGGTGTGTTTATTCAACAATGAAAGTTCGTAGCTGTCATGCTGTTATGTCCATGGAGTTAAACAGCAGGCACCAACCGGCAACTAGACATGGCCTTTTTGGTCCTGCGTCTGTGTCACGTTACTTGTTCAGTAGCCCTGATCACCTCCCACTATCGTGTGATGTCCCTCTCCATAGCATGTTTTCATACAAACGATGTAGATCAAAGTGCTTTGCAAGAAGTAATACATGCAAAGAAAAACAAATTAAAATTAGATAAGAAATATAATGCATAAATAGTACACAAAAAAATCAATCACGCATACCTGCATAAGACAGATATATATTTAAGAGAAATAGAGTCCTTAAATATAGTTTTCTTTTTTTAAGTCAGGCCGATGTTAAGGTCATTTGGCCAGGATGTACAGAAAAAATAACTCTTCAGTTAGGCTGGAGGGAAAAAAAAATGAAATCTACAGATCTTCATGGCCAAAAGACCATCCAGCTTCCAGTGGGTATTGTACGTCACATAAATGTTTTTAAATCATTTTTATTGTTTTTTTTATTATTTTAAGACTTCGTCTTTGAGGATTTGATGCAGTGAGTCTCATGGCAGGTTGTGTATCCATTTTCAGTCAAACATTCAGACATCACAGGTGATGCATAGGTGATGCCATGACAGTAATGTAACCAATCAGAAACGAAAGCGTGAGTTAATTTTTTCAACGTTTTTTGAATAACAGGTCTAACTTTTTCAATGTTTCTTAGAGGGAAATGTAAAGTCCCAATAGTCTGATTATTGTTTGATGTAAAGATTAGGTCAGAGTCCAAGATTATACCTGTGACAGATAGGGGGCACTATCGCTCCCTTGAACCTCTGTCCAATACGCCAGACACCAGATAAAAGTCCACAAGTTGACTTTATTAATCCAGCACAGTGCACAAAGCACCCTCTCCTCCACAATACTCATTAAATCACAAATCAATAAACTCTCCCAGACGCGTTGCCCTCCTACCACCCAGCTCAGCTCGCCGTCTGGGAGCTCCCACAATCCTTTTATAGTCCCTGACCCGGAAGTGTTCCAATCTCCAGTCCATGTGATCTTCTGTCACTTCTAGGTCAGATCAAAAGTCCTTTTCTTCACCCCGGAAGCACATCATTCCCCTTGTCCCTGTGACTCAGACGTACTTCCGGGGCGTAGGGTAAATAAACACTGTTCCTCCCTGCAGCGTCTCCTAGAGGCCCCCATGGTATCCAGCAGGGCTGTGTATGAAAACTCCAATGTCCATGATGCCCTGCTGGTCTTCGGGGGAACCTCCATACTGCATACCTGGCAGCTTAGGGGTATTGGCCGGGATGAACGGTCCATACAGCACAACCGAAATTCTTTATTTCTTTATTGACTTTTAATTCTAAGAGATCAAATGTATTTCTAATACTCTTATTATTTCTATTTTTCTTATTTAGCTTGAGGAAATTACTAGTCTTCCATTCAGAAATACAAGACAGACATTGGGTCAAAGAGAGCAAGGAGTCAGGATCAATAGGTTCTATAGATAAGTAAAGCTGCATGTCATCTGCATAGCTGTGTTAGTGCACCTTACATTTTGAAGTAATCTGTCCTAATGCAAGCATGCAGATTGAAAGTAATAGCTGGCCTAGAATTGATCCTCCTATGCGATGCCAATAAGACTGAAGCCAATTTAAGACACTGCCAGAGAGGCCTGCCCAAAAACTAAGACGATTTCTTAGGATATTATGGTCTGTCTGGAGAAAAAAGACCACTGTCTTCAGTAAAGTCTGCTCTTCTTGAACCTTTCTGGGTTTGTTAGGTGTATCACAAATCAGCCAGGAGTTTAAGGAATGCAGAGTTCTGATAAGTCGCTCTCACTCATGTATTCAGCCCCACTAATTTACAGGATAATCTACTGACTGCTACAATGTTAACCTAATATATTTGCACTGTAGTAACATAACAGGTGTTGTGTGTTGATCACCATATGCAACTATGAGTTTCACTTTATTGTTAATAACAACCCTATAAATTTGTAATATAACCTTACTGTAGTGTGAAACAGTCCAGATATTTTGTTTGCTGAATTAACATCAAACGTTGCTCCAACAATGGCTGTCATTTTATTTGATGCTTGAATACCTTGCTGACCCCTTAGCTGTGGGCCCTGACTGGATGTACAAAAAACTTATGTTATATTTTCTTTTAAGAAAAATGAGAATGCCAACACTCTCCTCTTCTCTGTGATAATATCCCCTGCAGGTGAAAACACACACTCACTGAGTAACAGGCATAGCAAGGACAGATATGTGATTTGACCAGAAAAGCTAGCATTGGGAATTTGACTGCTTTCTCTCTCCATACCTTGCTAGAGGATTGCTGTTGAGAGCAATGCAGGATCCATGGATGTTTATTTGCTCATCACTGTAATCTTTCCCCATTTCTGAATCAGTATCAGTCATATGTGTGTCGATGTCTTGAACGTTTGTTCTCATATCCACGGCTCATGAAGGATAAAAAATCAGCAAATGAGCCAAGGAGTTCAAAATCAGTTACAGTTTTTGCTGAAGGACCAGCTCTCAGCACTTCTGTTTTCTTTTGATTACGTTCGAGAAAATTGTCAGCCATTCAGTATCATAGTTCTACAAGACTATTGTGCAGCTGAATCATTGAAGAGTTACACAGAGGGATAGAGACCTGTGTGTCATCAGCATAACAATGAAAATTAACATTAAAATTCCTAAAAATAGCACCTATAGGATGGAGATATACAGAAGATAAAATTGGACCCAGAATGGATAGCTGAGGAACACCACATTTAACAGGAGCAGTAGACAAAAAGAGGAACTGAAAGTCACTGAAATGTGCCCCTCACTTAGATTTGACCTGAACCAGTTAACACTAGAATTACCAAAGCCTACGAAAAAACTCATAAATCCATCCCACCTTAATCCCTTTGCACTTCTCTGCCAGCGTCTTTTGTGTGACATTCTTTCTCCGATGTAGAACCCTTGTCATCATCTGAGTTCTCCTCTGCTATAGTGTGCCTTTATGTGAAAACAGCAGTGCCAGATCAGGGGGAGTGTGAATGTAACTGGGAGAATAAAACTGAATAAAAAAAAACAATGCTAACCTTTACAAGTACCATACATTTACACCGGCTGTTACAGTCTCAAATCAAATGTATGTTTTTATTCTAAAATAGTAATAATAAAAGCAGTTCACTTCTTAAAACGGAGTCGTGTGGGATCGAACAAATGACTTTTTCATTACTAGTCAGCAGTTCTTACTGTTAGATACGTATCAATGTCGCACCCTAATGTAAGCTCTTTTTCTGCAGTTATATTTTTGAATAAAAGCGGAGTTATTTTGTTATATTTGTACCCTTTGTGAAAGTGTTTATTTGATATTTGGACTTCAGGCTTCACACATTGTACACTTCATGTCTACATTTTGTCAATTACTGTATTACTAAAATGTGAAAAATGTGTTTACATAGATTGTTGTAGACACAGAACACATTTGAAATGCATGTGTTCCAAATAATGATATACTATTTATAAAAGGTGTAATTTTGCTTGACTTTTTACTCTATACAGCTCTAAGCAACTGACACACAGGTAAACAGATTTGAGCTGAGAAAACTGTTCAGTGATGAGGAGAATGTGATAGCAGGCTGTTTGCTGCTTAATGACACATTTACAGGACAAAAGATGCTGGCAGAGAGGTGCGAAGGGATTTAAGGTGGGACGGATTTACGAGTTTTTTCATAGGTTTTGATAATTCTAGTGTTAAATTGCCCATTAGAGGGGCAAACTGTCATACCCCAGCTAGTAACAAAAATACTAATATCAAATCATGAAAAAAGTTTTTATACCAACAAAAAATGATTTTTACCAACAAAGAAAGCTTCATTGAGTGCATAAGGCAAAAAGCAGTTGTGAAAAAAGCAATCCTCAATAAATACAGTCCCGTAACACAGATCCTTAAGAATAGTCGTAAAACAAACAGACA